>NC_079189.1:128438201-129798201 GCF_029499605.1 Hyla sarda | reverse complement strand
ACAATATTTCTCTAAATTGCACACAAAGAGTTTGTGAAAGGTGATACAGTGAGGGATAAAGAAAGGGAAATACAGTGAAGAGACTCCATCCCTCTCTATGCAAATTTGAAAATCATTTCAGTGATTGAATTGGAATCAATATGTCACAATGGGCAGGGATTGGGTGAAGCCCTAATCTTGCCCACATCCTCTGTCCCTGCCTACTTGCGTACCCGTCCTAAACAATGGGTCTACAACCACGAGGACGTTCCCTTTCTACTACATGACGTGACAGACAGAGACGAAATAATAAACTACAAAACAGTAGGAGTCGTGGAACAGCTGGAGGCATACAAACTAACAGAGATACACTATGACAAACACAGAGTCAAAACAAAGTCAGTCTTAGCCAAAGTTGGTAACAGAAGATAGCAAAGTAGCAATGCAAATGCCAGAAGAGATGTCAAGAGCCAAGCCAAAAGATCAGAGTACCAAATTAGACAATATATATAAAGGAGTGTTAGCTTCAGTCAACAGGTAACTTTCACAAGCAAAGCACAAGAGAAAAGGATTTACTTATATATGAGAGTGTAGGTGAATGGAGAATCCTGATTGAAAGAAGAAACCAGAGTACAGATAGGCTGGGAAGAAACTCCAACCACACCCATGCAGCTCAGGGCGTTGTCCCAGTAACTAACAAAAACAACAGAACTATGCAGAATTAACCCTACGGGTGCATACAGGACCAGTCATTACACAGTAGGGCTGGAGATCCATGCATGCCACATGAGCTAAAACTAGTAAGGACAAGGCATTCAAAAGAACCTCTACATTATTATCTAATTATAGCCTGTGCTGTACTATGTAAGCAATCATTTGATCAATAACAGCAATTAGCCAATCACAATGGATCTTGCCCCCAACTTTTCTGGCAAACAGTTGCTTTTGTCATGAAATGTTGACAATTGGCTGTTCATTGCCTGCTACATGTGAACTATAGGGATGAATGAGGCCATTCAAATAATAAAATATGTGAACAGACAGGGATCGTCAAAGGAATAGTTTCTTCCTGACATTTCCCTACTCTGGCTCATATGAGGCCCTACTCTATGATGTCCATAGGTCATAAGCAGGCAAATGGGGGTTGACACGATAGGACTAGAGAAGTTACTGCGGAGGTTACAGAGGTAGCAGTCAAACCTGGTGCCAGAGGAAGACCAAGGACTGACTGCAGTAAAATACCTGTTTCATAAATGCTAAATTATAGTTGGATGGGGGGGGCCTGAAAAGCCTTAGATTATACCCCTTTATTTTTATTTTATTTTTTTGTTGTGTCATTTTTAAAACAAAAACTCTAACAATATAACTGGATTATTTGAGAAACATTGTGCTATGTACAATACAGGCATACAATTTTTCAATATAGACAAAAAGAATTGTGAAAGGCACATGAAAGAGTAATTGCAGTAATATGGACTAAAGGTACTCATGGGCAATATTTACATTTACTAAGGGCAAAAAATTTATAAAATGACTTCAGTGGGATGGATGTTAAAAGAAGAACACAGAATTTATTATAAAGGACACAGGGTTTTTTCTTTTTTGCACTTTAGTTTTTTCCACCTCACCTTCTAAAAATCATAACGCTTTTAATTTTCCACCTACAGACATATATGAGGGCTTGTATTTTGCGTCACTAATTGTACTTTGTAATTACATCAATCATTTCACCACAAAATCTATGGCGAAAAAAAATATATATTTTGTGGGACAAAATTGAAAAAAAAAAACTCCACCATTTTGTCATTTTTATTACACCTTATCTTTATTCTGTACGATTCCATAAAATTAAAATGATACCAAACTTATATGGTTTTATTTTGTTTTGTAACTTTTTGTACGAAAATTAGCATGTTTAAAAATGTCCACTTCTGACCCTTATAATTTTTTTATTTTTCCATATATGGGGCTATATAGGTGCTCATATTTTGCACCATGGTTTGTAGTTTTTATTAGTTTATTTATTTGTTTTGATGGGACTTTTTGATATACAAAGTGACCAAAAATACGCAATTCTGGATTTTAGTATTTTTTACGCATACGCCATTGTCTGTTTCGTTTAATTAGCAATATATTTTTATAGTTCAGACATTTACACATGCGGCGGTACCACATATGTTTATGTTTATTTTTGTTTACATATTTTTTTTCATAGGAAAAAGGGGGGTGATTCAAACTTTTATTAGGGAAGGGGTTAAATCGCATTTATTAATTATTTTCTTTTTACCTTTTTTTACACAATTTTTTAGTCCCCATAGGGGACTGTTACATGCAATCACTAGATTGCATACACTGTTCAGTGCTATGCCATAGCATAGCATTGATCGGTATCATCGGTACTCCATTGCTCCAGCCTGCTGCGGCTGACTGGAGCCTTGGAGAATCGATCGGATGGTGAGGAAGCAGGTAAGGGCCCTCCCGCCGTCCTCTCAGCTGATTAGGACATCACAATTTTCCTGCGATGATCCTGATCAGCTCCGCTGATCTGTGTCGTTGCATTTCCGGCATTTTAGATGCCACGATAATCTTTTGTTGCGGCGTCTGTATGGTTAATGCCGGGCATCAGCCCAATCACCAGTGTCCGGCATTAACTGTGGGCCCTGGCTGCTGATAGCAGCTGGGACCAAAAGGATAGGAAGCGAGCTTAGCTCCTGAGCTCGCATCATAGACCTATCACACGACTGTGCCATGTAAATATATACGGTGCAGGTCGTTAAGGGTTAATGATAAAGAAAAAGTACTAACTACAAAAAGAATCCACAATTTCAAGCATATGTTTACTTACATTATAAGGGGACATTTTTATTTACTAAACCTATAGATTCTGAGACTTTTAAACTATGTTCTTTACAACATTGTGGGCTCAAGAAAGTGTATAAAACAATAGGGGGAATAAGATTCAGATGGTTTAGTATGCTGATTCCCTGATATAATAGTATTGCAAGTTTATATGTACTAGTGTACTAGAAGTAGGATTTATTCTGCTTGAAGTTGTGGATACATTTTTATGCACCTGCCCCACTTTTTGTAGTATTTGCAGTATTTTGTCGGAAAAAATTATAAATGTTTATGCATTTTTTTTTTCATTTTGCTTTTGTAAATTTGTTACTATGTTATTTACTATGTGCCCAGCTTTTGAAACATCTTTACCTTTCCAGCTCAAGCTTCCACCAAAATGACAGCAAATAAACTGTCATCCAAAATGTTAAAGCAGACTCTTCTTTAAGGAAGGGAAGACGTCAGGAGGAGTCAGGATACACACTTTACCACACACTGTACTGTGCCACACAGCAGACAGAGTATTAATAGAATTTCTATTTTAGTTTACAAAAAGGTGTTGGCATTAGGTTAGACTTGTAATACAGCAGAGGCTGTAGATCTAAGTGCCTAGTGATGTCACAATTTAAAGCAAAGAAAATATGTTGTGTAAGACAATAGTAATAATTAAAAGACATGCTGTTTATGGCAAATCAGGTCAATCCTTTTTGTAACAGAGCTTAGTGTATTTGTTAACACGGATTTAGTAAAGAACTCTTACAAAACTGCTGTTTAGTAAGCAAATCTCCCACTACTTACACAACTATTAACCCCTTAAGGGCATGTCCCATTTTGCCCCTAGGACACAGACAATTTTCATTTTCCAATTTTCATTCAATGTTTTCCTCCTGGCCTTCTAAATGGCATAACTCTTTTATTTTTCTACCTACAGATACATATGAGAGCTTGTTTTTGGCGTGACCAATTTTACGTTGTATTTTTTTCCATTTACGTCCTTTACCATGTGGGATTATAAACATTATATTTTAATAATTTGGAAAATGATCCACACGGCGATACCAAATATGTTATTTTTTTCTTGTAACATGCAGAACATGTTACTTTCTATGTCACCCAACTCCCATTAAAGTCATTAAGGGCAGGGTTTTAGGCAAGGACACTGCCCTGTGTTTGAAGTGAAAATCAGTGCATTTCGGACATCAAAATGAGCTTCTTTTGCCCACATGAACATACCCTAAGGGTAAGACCTTAACTATATGTTCTAGAATTTCAATAGTGTACAGAGAAGTGGGCTGAAAATTGTGTCTTAAAGGGGAACTCAGGTGGAAACAAGAAGAAAACAAATGTTTTCAGGGGCCTGAAAGTTAAACAGATTTGTAAATTACTTCTATTAAAAAATCTTAATCCTTCCAGTACTTATCAGCTGCTGTCCGTTTCAGGAACTGTCCAGATTAGAATCATATCCCCATAGAAAACTTCTCCTGCTCTGGACAGTTCCTGAAACGGACAGAGGTGTCAGCAGAGAGCACTGTCCGACAGAAAAGAACTTCACAAATTTCTCTGTAGTATATCTGTAGTATACAGCAGCTGATAAGTACTGGAAGGGTTAAGATTTTTAAATAGAAGGGATTTACAAATCTGTTTAACTTTCTTGCACCAGTTGATTTGAAAAAAAAACTTCCACCGGATTTCCCCTTTAATAGCATAAAGCTTACAATGTTCGTACATGAGAAACAATACTATTTAAGGCCATTATATAACTGCAGGTTCTATGTGTAATTTTTATTTGTGCCTAAACTAGTTTGTGGTGACTAGCCACTATGATGTCGCCTGTACCCTGCACACACAGTGGAGGGGATCATGCTTTCCTTTATAGCACACACTAAGAAGCAGCAATAGTAAGGATGACATTAGAGAGCAGTAGTGAATATTTTAACTTGTAAATTAAGCCTTGGATCTGGAACTCACATTGGTCTTTTTGCAATCTCTCGGTGTCTCTCTTTGCAATCTCTCTGGCGTCATGCACGGCAGGTCCCGGCTGCTATCGATCCCGCGTATGTCCGCCAAGAAACCCCTCAGATGCCGTGGTCAATACAGATCACAGCATCTGCGGCAGTGCAGTACTTTGAATGGATGATCGGATCGCCCGCATCGCTGACGCGGGGATCCGATCATCCAGCATGGCAGCCGGAGGTTCCCTCACCTGTCTCCGGCTGTCTCCCGGGGTCTTCTGCTCTGGTCTGAGATCGAGCAGACCAGAGCAGAAGATCACCGATAACACTGATCAGTGCTATGCTCTATGCATAGCACTGAACAGTATTAGCAATCAAATGATTGCTATAAATAATTCCCTATGGACTCAGGGTTTTTCAGTTTTTGCACTTTCGTTTTTTCCTCCTTACCTTTTAAAAATCATAACCCTTTCAATTTTCCACCTAAAAATCCATATTATGGCTTATTCTTTGCGTCGCCAATTCTACTTTGCAGTGATATTAGTCATTTTACCCAAAAATGCACAGCGAAACGTAAAAAAAAATCATTGTGCGACAAAATCGAAGAAAAAAATTCCATTTTGTAAATTTTGGGGGCTTCCGTTTCTACGCAGTGCATATTTCGGTAAAAATTACACCTTATCATTATTCTGTAGGTCCATATGGTTAAAATGATACCCTACTTATATAGGTTTGATTTTGTCGCACTTCTGGAAAAAATCATAACTACATGCAGGAAAATGTATACATTTAAAAATGTCATCTTCTGACCCCTATAACTTTTTTATTTTTCCATGTACAGGGCAGTATGAGGACTCATTTTTTTGCGCTGTTATCTGAAGTTTTTATTGCTATGATTTTTGTTTTGATCGGACTTTTTGATCACTTTTTATTCATTTTTTAATGGTATAAAAAGTGACCAAAAATTTGCTTTTTTGGACTTTGAAATTTTTTTGCGCGTACGCCATTGACCATGTGGTTTAATTAATTATATATTTTTATAGTTCGGACATTTACACACGCGGCGATACCATATATGTTTATTTTTTTTTACACTGTTTTATTTTTTTATGGGAAAAAGGGGGTTATTCAAACTTTTATTAGGGAAGGGGTTAAATGACCTTTATTAACACTTTTTTTTTACTTTTTTTGTAGTGTTATAGGTCCCATAGGGACCTATAACACTGCACACACTGATCTTTTACACAGATCACAGGCGTGTATTAACACGCCTGTGATCAGTGTTATCGGCGCTTGACTGCTCCTGCCTGGATCTCAGGCACGGAGCAGTCATTCGCCGATCGGACACCGAGGAGGCAGATAGGGGCCCTCCCGATGTCCTGTAAGCTGTTCGGGATGCCGCGATTTCACCGCGGCGGTCCCGAACAGCCCGACTGAGCAGCCGGGTCACTTTCACTTTCACTTTAGAAGCGGCAGTCAGCTTTGACCGCCGCTTCTAAAGGGTTAATACCGCACATCGCCGCGATCGGCGATGTGTGGTATTAGCTGCGGGTCCCGGCCGTTGATGAGTGCCGGGACCAATGTGATATGATGCGGGATCGCGGCGCGATCACGCTTCATATCGCGGAAGCCGGCGCCGGACGTAGATATATGTCCTGCGTCGTTAAGGGGTTAAAGGGGTATTCCAGGCCAAAACTTTTTTTTATATATATCAACTGGCTCTGGAAAGTTAAACAGATTTGCAAATTACTTAAAAAATCTTAATCCTTCCAATAGTTATTAGCTTCTGAAGTTGAGTTGTTGTTTTCTGTCTAACTGCTCTCTGATGACTCACGTCCCGGGAGCTGTGCAGTTCCTATGGGGATATTCTCCCATCATGCACAGCTCCAGGGACGTGACATCATCATTGAGCAGTTAGACAGAAAACTTCAGAAGCTAATAACTATTGGAAGGATTAAGATTTGTTAATAGAAGTACTTTACAAATCTGTTTAACTTTCTGGAGCCAGTTGATATATATATAAAAAAAGGTTTTGCCTGGAATACCCCTTTAAGGCCAAAATGGGCCTGGTCCTTAAGGGGATAAACTTCCCCCTTCCAATCTCACTCTTCACCCCTCCTGTCTCCATAAACTAGTGTGAACAGCATGCAATCTGACCACTGAGTGAGATCTTTTCTATAGTGAGGTCTATTTTCTATACACAGGATAAAGTTGATTTTTTTTCTTTCAGAATTAAAGGGGTATTCCGGGCAAAAATCATTTTATCCCCTATCCAAAGGACCCCCCTGCGATCTCCCTGCAGCACCCGCATTCTATGCGGGAGCTGTGTCTCCAGTTTCGAAAACCTCCGTGTTTCCGGGACTGGGGACGTGACGTCACACCACGCCCCCTCCATTCATGTCTAAGGGAGGGGGCGTGATGGCCCGGAGGTTTCCAAAACTGGAGACGCAGCTCCTGCATAGAATGTGGGTGCTGCAAGGAGATCGCGGGGGGTCCCAGCGGTGCCCCCTCTCGCGAACAGACATCTTATACCCTATGCTTTGGATAGGGAATAAAATGTTTTTGCCCAGAATACCCCTTTAATGAAAATTTAGCAGGGGGAGAAGAAAGAAGCCTGATAGAGAAAATACTTTTCTCAGAAAATATATATTGTAAATTTTCTTACGTTCACATGTAGAGATGAGCGAATCGAATCGGACGAATCCCAATTCGTTCCAAATTTCATGAAAAATTAGATCCTGACCGAATCCCAATTTCCACTAGATACGAATAACGAATTTCTTCATTCTCTGCATTTTGATATTATTCTAAGGCTACAATTCCACTGAGTTTTTGCAGTAAAAAATGGACAGAAGGGATCAAAAAAAATGTAGCCGACAATAATAAATATGTAAAAGGGGGCCATTTAAATGTAAAAATAATATATTTTTTAGAATAAATTTTGTTAAACTTTTTTTTTGTAATGTATTTTAATAATGTGTTTATTAAAGTGTGTGTGTTTTAATAAATTTTTTAGGTAGTACGAATACTTCTAGCATGAAACAGACTGTTTCATGATGGGAGTAGTAGTACCTATACTAATAGATAAATCACCTTGGGTTCTGACACCCATTGCGATCCTCCTATATAATGTATAGATGCGGCGGCCAGCCGCTCTTCTGCGCGATCCTGCACTATGTTCTGAGATGTAAAGTTCTTCATATCACGGATTCATATTTCACGCAGAGAGCTGTGATTGGCCAAATGGTTCCAGCCATTCACAACTTTCTGCGGGAAATATGAACAATATGTATTTACACACACTGCTCAAAAAACATAAAGGGAACAGTAAGATAACACATCCTAGATCTGAATGAATGAACTAATCTTATGAAATCCTTTCGACTTTACATAGTTGAATGTGCTGACAACAAAATCACACAAAAATTATCAAAGGAAATCAAATTTGTCAACCCATGGAGGTCTGGATATGAAGTCACACTCAAAATCAAAGTGGAAAACCACACTACAGGCTGATTCATATTTGATGTAATGTCCTTAAAACAAGTCAAAATGAGGCTCAGTAGTGTTTATGGCCTCCACATGCCCGTATGACCTCTAAACAACTCCTGGGCATGCTCCTGATGAGGTGGCGGATGGTCTCCTGAGGGATATCCTCCCAGACCTGGAATAAAGCATCCACCAACTCCTGGACAGCCTGTGGTGTAATGTGGCATTGGTGGATGGAGCGAGACAAGATGTCCCAGATGGGCTCAATCGGATTCAGGTCTGGGGAACGGGCGGACAGTCCATAGCATCAATGCCTTCCTCTTGCAGGAACTGCTGACACACTCCAGCCACATGAGGTCTAGCACATGAGAAACCCAGGGCCAACCGCACCAGCATATGGTCTCACAAGGGGTCTGAGGATCTCATCTCGATACCTAATGGCAGTCAGCCTACCTGTGGCAACCACATTGAGGGCTGTGCGGCCCCCCCCAAAGAAATGCCAACCCACACCATTACTGACCCACCGCCAAACCGGTCATGCTAGAGGATGTTGCAGGCAGCAGAACATTCTCCAAGGCGTCTCCAGACTCTGTCACGTCTGTCACATGTGCTCAGTGTGAACCTGCTTTCATCTGTGAAGAGCACAGGGTGCCAGTGGTGAATTTGCCAATCTTGGTGTTCTCTGGCAAATGCCAAACGTCCTGCACAGTGTTAGGCTGTAAGCACAACCCCCACCTGTGGACGTCGGGCCCTCATACCACCTTCATGGAGTCTGTTTCTGACCGTTTGAGTGGACACATGCACATTTGTGGCTGCTGTAGGTCATTTTACAGGGCTCTCGCAGTGTTCCTCCTGCTCCTCCTTGCACAAAGTTGGAGGTAGCGGTCCTGTTGCTGGGTTGTTGCCGTCCTACGGCCTCCTCCTGGTAGTGCCTCCATGCTCTGGACACTACGCCGACTGACACAGCAAACTTTCTTACCACAGCATGGTTGTGCCATGCTGGATGAGCTGCACTACCTGAGCCACTTATGTGGGTTGTAGACTCCATCTCATGCTACCACTGGAGTGAAAGCACCGCCAGCATTCAAAGTGACCAAAACATCAGCCAGGAAACAAAGGAATAGTGATGAGCGGCAGGGGCCATATTCAAATTTTTTGCGAATATTCGTCCTATGTTCGCGAAATTCGCATATTCGCTATGTTCGTTCTATTTTTTTTCAAGTGAAAATCCATAATGAGATTCACATAGTGCACACGTGCGATTATATCTTTCAACTAATAGAATGGAGGAATCAGTGCCCTCTAACTGGAAGTGCCGATATTCGCATATTTGCGAATATTTGCATATCCACATATATTCAAATATTTTCACATATTCGCAAAAAAAAAATTATGAATATTCATCATTACGAATATATATCACTATATTCAAAATATTTGTGATATCGCAAAGTGCCAATATTCGCGGTGAAAATTTGCATTTCGAATATTCGCGCTCAACACTACATAGGAACTGAGAAGTGGTCACCACCTGCAGAACCACTCTTTTATTGGGGGTGTCTTGCTAATTGCCTATAATTTCCACCTGCTTTCTGTTCCATTTGCACAACATCATGTGAAATTGATTGTCAATCAGTGTTGCTTCCTGAGTGGACAGTGTGATTTCACAAGTGTGATTGACTTGGAGTTACATTGTGTTATTTAAGTGTTCCCTTTATTTTTCGAGCCACTCCCGACACCCACTGCGAGCATCCTGTATAATGTATAGATGCGATGCACGGCCGCTCTTCTCTGGTCCCTTGCACTGCCATATATATATATATATATATATATATATATATATATATATATATATACCTATCATTCATATTTCCCGCAGAGAGTTGTGATTAGCTGGAACCATCTAGCCAATCACAGCTTTCTGTGGGAAATATGAATCTGTGATGTGAAGAACTTCACATCGCAGAACATAGTGCAGGATCCTGCAGAAGAGTAATGTAATCTATACATTATATAGGAGTATCGCAACGGGTGTCAGATCCCGGGGCGATCTGTCTATTAGTACAGGTACTACTACTCCCATCATGGAACAGTCTGTTCCATGCTGGGAGTAGTGGTTCTACCTTAAAAATGCGAAAGAAAAGAAAAAAAAAAAGGAAAAAGTTAAAAACACACACTTTCTTATATCGATTAACCATGAATTTATTAGGATCGAATTGAATTTTTTCAAAAAATTCGGCGAATCAGCCAAATCGAATTTTTCAAAAATTTGCTCATCTCTATTCACATGTATTATTGATTTATACAAATTTTGTTGAAGTGACAGTGACCATTCAAATGTCCACCTTTTAACAGAATGTTGTTTTTAGGTAACATTTTGTGGCATTATAATATACCATTACAGTGAACAAACAGCTGTATTTCTCTTATATAGAACTCAAAGTCTTTTTGTCACGTAGGGCAGGAAATAGTGCATCCCAAAGTTCAACCAGAAGCGCTTTCCTTGCCTACTTGCATATCTGCCCTAGGCAGCCGATCCACGACTGAACGGCTGTCCCTGCACTTTAGAAGGTGCAGGGGCGTCACAAGTCAAAATAATAAATTGAACTGTACAGATTTCAGAAAAGCATGTCTGTACAGAGGTCAAAAAGAGCAGGCAAGAAAAAACAAACTGGAAACAAGGTTAGATATAATGGCAGGTATGCAAAAAAGTAATAAACAGGTATCAGAAATATATAACAGCAGGTATATCGAGTACTGACTAACAGGTTCAGGACCAAAATAATACAGCTGGTAGAGAGAAATGACAAACAGGTTTCCATAAGGATGTTGCAGCAGGTTTAACAGGAATGAAGGTGAGTGAACAGGTAACTGAAGTCAGTCAGATGAGAATTAACAGATTCAAGATGAAACAAGACTTAACAGAAGTAAAACATTCAAGGCTAGGAATAAGTAAGAAAAGCAATGGATCAGGACGTATGCTGGAGTGAAGCACAAAACACAAACAGGTCAGAATACAAGTCAAGATACAGGTTCAAGTAACAGACAAGACAGAAATACAACACACAAGGCAAGGGGCAAAGCAAGTGAAAAAATGATCAAGCTTTATACCAAAATAAAGTATGAAACACAAATTGGTCAGAATAAGTCATGATACAGATTCAGGTAACAGATGTAAACTAGACATACAATAAAACTGAAACAGAACAAGGCTAACAATTAGATAAATGGATCAATACAATAAAGCCATGGCAAAATCAAACTAACAAGTCAGAACTAAAACAGTCAAGACTAAAATCTAGCAAAACAAGAGCCAAGCCAGAAGGCTAAGGAAGAATCAAAATACCCCACCTCAACTGCTAACTGGCCTGTAACTCTTAACTGACCAATATGGTTCCCCTTTGCTTCTCTTCATACAGATATAAAGATAAAACATATGATGTTGACAACCTACAGCCATTATTAGGTTAAATTTAGGAGTTTACATCATACTTGCAAGGGCGTTATTGTTTGTAAGAGGTTTTCTTCTATGGTTCATAGAGTAGGGTCCAGATCGGGGAAGCCCTGTAAGCTGTCCTAATAAGATATATGGAACGTGATTTTCTTTGCCATGCATGTGGTACAGATGGCTGTGTGAGAAGAAACTGGAACCGTGGACTTTTGCATTAAAAAAACTAAAATTATTCTGAACATAATTTCTATTTACAAAAATAATGAACGGTTAAAAAACACAACAAAGCCTTAATACAAGGAACAATTATCAGATTGGTCACACTATCTGGTAACAGAAATCAGGTAATCTACAGCCAGCTTTTCCAAAGAACTATTTTCTCTGCTGTAACCATTAATGGTTACACTATATTATCAGATTGGATGTCAACAGTGGGAGTTCACATGACAAGTAATAATTTTTTGGGAAATTGACTATACTGGTCAATTAAACTCAATGGGCCCTTCAAGGGAACTCAATTTACATTGGCAACTTTTTTTTTGACAGACAGACAACAAATATTGACAGCCTAAGGGAAAAATGTAACAATATAGCCTTAAACAATTCATTATAAATCAGTTTGCCAAAATGTAACTCTTTTTCTACTACAAAATGTTTGTTTTGTATGCTAATTAACATTCAAATTAAAATTACAATCAGCACCTCTGTTATCTTTATTTTTTCCCTCTTTAAATTACATCTAAAGGGAACATGTCATCCATCTTATGCTGTCCAACCCGTGGGCAGCAGAAAACAGGTGCAGACAGCATCATGTTAGGATTTCATGAATTACTCTGATACGTCTGACATTTCAGAGTTATCAGAGTTTAAAAATGAAACCAATCCCTGGTAACAAGTCATGGGGGCAGGTCCCAATGGCTGCTCTCTGCCCCACCAGTACTGAGTGACGCATTTCTCCTTATACACCGATAGGGAGACATGCATCATTCAGGTTGGCCAGGCAGAAAGCAGCCACTGGGACCTGTTCCCTGTGACTAATTACCAGGGTCATTTTCAAATTATTATTAATCTGAAATGGCTGAATGTATCAGAGTAACTGATAGTGTTCTGATATCATGCTACTTGCGATTTGGGCAACATAAAAATTATGACAGGTTCACATGTATATTTAAAAGTGACATACAGCTTTACATCAAGCATTTTGATATATTTTATGCCATGGTCCCTACCGCTTCAGATAAAATTGCCCAGTGTTATTTTAATATTACACAAATGATCTATGCCTATATTATTATGGTGAATTGGTGAGCAAATATTTGTAATGTCCCCAATATTATTTGTAAACATCCTATCTATGGCTTTAATAGTTGGGGTGGCATAGTACTAAAAATTATTTTTAAAGGGCATGGTCAGCATGGTCCTAGCAGTGGCAGGGCATCAGACAGGTGAGTATGCCTTTTTTAACTCCATTAACAAATTTTTGCAAACAAGAATTGGCAATATTATTTTTTTATCATTATGAAGGGGATTTATCAAGCTCTGTAGCACATTTTTTTTTTTTGCATAAAAAAAGCCGCACATACTTGCGCACGTTCTACTTTTCTATACATGCTGCGACTTTTAGATTTTTTGCTTATTCCAAAGCACATTTCTGAAATCTGCTCACATAGTAATTTATCTTTTTTTTTTTTTTTTTTTTTTTTTGCTTTACAGTGGTCATGTATGGATCAAATGCGATAGTTGCTATTTATAAAGAAAAAAAGTTGCATCTCCATTTAAAAGTCGCATATGCATTCCAGGTCCAATCTGTCTTACAGAAAGTGCACACGTCTGCAGAAAAGGACATTAACACCCACTTTAACAACCGTTCTTGTTCTGCATCATGCAACAAAGCTACTACATTAATGTTAATTTTAATTATAGAAAAAAATTATTATATAATTAATAAATCTATTAATTTTAAGGTTGAAAATACACACTGCACACCTTGTTAATGTTAGGACACGTACATGCTGGTGTACCCACTACATTTTAAAATTAATGTTGTGTTAAAATAGAATAAGGCAAAAAATTATTGTGTAAGACTTTTTACAGACTACGTAAATAACCCATATGTGGCACTAAAATGTTTCCTTTAAAAAAAAGAAACATCCATAGTAATACAGCTTCATGCACATTTTGGGGTGGGTAACGTACCGAGCCGTTTTTTTCTTTTGTGGCGTTACTATTGTTTATGTGCCTGTTGGTGCTGCGCTGTCTTCCTTCCTGATGTAAACTCCTGCCTCAGCGCAGCGACGCAGGACTCCGCCCACTAATGTCACAAAATGCAGGCTCAAAATTAAACAAAAAAGCCTCCAGAGTACAGATATTCAAGGTGTGGCATAGTATGTTTTTAATATTTTTTTATTTCTGAGGAGGGTGGATGGGTTGTTGTGGGACAGTTGGAGTGCAGCTATTTAGTGCCAGGCAGGCCAGGCAGGATGTCACCCGATGCGATATGCCCCCCCCCCCCCCCCCCTCCCCGTCACTCTCTAGCAACCCTACTGGTAATAAAGGGTAGATAAAGAACTTCAGCTATTAACATAAGGGAAAACTTTTTTGCTTTAAAAAATACTTTTGTGAGCGGGTTTCCCGTATTTTGCTTACGTGTGATTTGTTTATCAAGGTCGTCTGACTATTTGATAAATAGGTCGCATGTAAGCAAAAGTAAGTAAAGAAAATTGTCATATAAAAGCCATACATATGAAAAGAATGATAAATCTCTTTCTATATTGTTTTCCACATGGCCACTAAGTATCAAGCCCCCAGATTTTAGAACTTCAAAATAACTAAAGAAAGCATATGGATAGATAGTGTTTATATAATTAGATCATTAGTCATATATCAATGAATACTTTTTTAAACATTAAAATAACTTAATTTCTCACATAAAAAACTTACTTTAAAGTCTACTTTGATTGGCACACCGTAAGTATTATAAGAATAAGCAATTTGACATTTCTGAGACACAAAAACATTCCATCATAATAATCCTGACTCCCTTTGTGCTCCATTCATTAGACAGAAGGATTACAATTAATTATGAGGCTGGTAAGAATGCAATGATTGGCTCTTTACAGAAGGTCTACGTGTGCTTCATATAGCTTCCTACAGCTCAAGACTCAGTAAGTGCCAATGAAAGCTTGAATGAATTGCTAGTCATTTATGCCACATACATTAACACTACTATGAGTTTCATTTTCCTAATGCTGCCATTATTGCTTTTAGTAATTTTGTGTTTATGCATTTTTAACTCTCTGTTCTTTGAGTCTCAGAACTCTATGCACAAACACAAACTAAGTCATAATAGAAAGAAGCCCTTATTCAGTATTATCATTACAAAGCAGCCAGCTTTATCATAATACGGACCTGGATGTCCAGCTAGCGATGAAAGCGTTATGCATGCATTACAATTTGCCAAGATTTGTCGTGAAAAGCATGCCTTGTATCTGTCATAGATCATAGTGTATATACTGGGCAAGAGCAACCCAGTACTTACCTCAACTTCTTTATTCTTCTGTCTGTTTTTTCCCATTGAACTTCTCCCATTGCTAGCAGTTTCCCTTGCAGGGACTACAGAAATCTGTTGCAGGGGCATCTTGTCGGTGTTGCAGGTAACCAATACCTGATTGGATGCTTGGTATTTTCACTCCCCCTTTGTAGCCCACCTGTATAACAGCTCATATCCTTGAATTTCCAAGATCAGTTCTATGCACAAACATAAAAAAAAGAGTAAATGTTCTTGGAAACGAAGGTTTAAAAGCAATCCAGATCTTCAGTAAGCAAAGGATACAAAAAAGCCATAATCCAGTTAGTTTTGCAAAAAAAAAGATGAACACGACAAGTTGTTGGTAATATGCTCTGTCATTCGAAACACCCTTTCACTCCCCCAGGAGCAGTGGGCAATTCAATTTCTATGGTACCTAATAGCTGTCATGGAAACCAAGGAAACCTGGGTCTCACAGGCCATTATTAGCAAGCGCTTTCTCTAATGGCACAGACTTCCACATTTGCAGCGGCTGCCACTTCTGCTTTTGTTTCCCACTTGATTCCCCAGGAGGCTACTAAGCACCCTGAGACACTGCATCATGCTGACTTGGTAAATAGGCATAAGGCTGAAAAGCTTAGTGCCCTATTTTGGAGTCAAATCTCTTCCTTGAAAAGCGCAGATAGCTTGCTGTGTCGTTCATGCGTCTAATCTGCTTAGGTCAAAGGATCTGCCTTCAATTGCGGAGCAGCAGTGAGTGAATCAGGTGTAAAGAAGAATACCACACTGGCAGAAGCAATGTGCTCCTCTGAAGGTGATTGTACGGCTCTATCCACTTGCTGTATTGTGTGTATATGAGACAGAATCAGCTGCTGCAGCACAGGCAGAATCAACAGACACTGGAAACACACACAGACGTCCGCACACAATGCTCACATGCTACGCTGGCAAGCTGTATACTTCTATAAGCGTGGCATTTACAGCAGCTGCCTTATTACCCATGGAAGACATTAACTTTAGGCTTTCGGTCACGTGTATGACATTATCTGCTGGCAGCGCTGATTAAAATACTAATTTGTAAAGTGTTTATATTCTCACTGTCTGGAAAAAAGTGAGATTAATGGAAGTGAAACATGCGGGAGAGATGGTCGCTAATGGGGACCTGACAAAAGGGTAACCAATGGGGCACATGACTTCTAGACAGATAGTCATTAAAATGTAATGAGATACTGTACATAGGCATAAGGCATATATTACGGAACTTCTCGTGTTATATAATGTATTTTCTTTAATGTATATGGCTGTAGGTTTTCACGTTAGGTCAGAAGTGTCCTCAGAGTGCCCTGGGTGCCTAACAACAGAGAACAAATATAATTGCACTTATACATTATCTAAGGGGGAAGTACTGTAGTGATACACTTGTATATAGTATATTCACCTCATCTGGGTGCCTGTGGTCAGTTTTGGTTCACATCTAATATTTGCACCTTTTTCCATTGTTTTGGACCCAAAGCTGGTTTCGGTTAAAAATATTGACCTTGGCTGTGCTGTAAAGGGGTTGGACAACTAAAACCAGTAATTTGTTGCTTAAATGTACACAAGCTGGTAGCTAGCGTAAATTTCAACATATGGCGCACGGCAGTCGCTGAAGCAGCGGGTGTGCACCACCTCTGCTAAATTTCTGGTCAACAGGATTTTATATATCTATATGAGACAAAGGTTTTGGTGAATTTCCCCAATATATCTCACTTATCAAAACTGTTGGAAAGATTACTTATCATTGTCACCCATAGCAACAAGTCAGCTCCACTCCCCATTATTAAAATTAAGTTCACACATATATGGCAGATTGTCAGATAAATGTCAGATAAACTGTAAGCCCTCATCTCAGGAGTGGTAGGGCGTATAAAAAATTGGGTTCAGCAACATAATAGCCGATCACTGTGATACGATCTGAACAGGTTTTCAGTCTCTGTCAGCAAACAGAGATATTGATATGTAATGCTAAGTTGTATCTCACCATTGCCTACTTTAGGTTTTTACATGGACTCTGTATTTTTAAATGGTCTTTTTCAGGTACAAAAGCTTTTCACATGTTGTACATCTTAGCAACACATTAACCCCTTAAGGACGCAGGACGTAAATGTACGTCCTGGTGCGGTGGTACTTAACGCACCAGGACGTACATTTACGTCCTGTGCATAACCGCGGGCATCGGAGCGATGCAGGTGTCATGCGCGGCTGATCCCGGCTGCTGATCGCAGCCAGGGACCCGACGGCAATGGCCGACGCCCACGATCTCGCGGGCGTCCGCCATTAACCCCTCAGGTGCCGGGATCAATACAGATCCCGGCATCTGCGGCAGTGCGCGATTTGAATGAATGATCGGATCGCCCGCAGCGCTGCTGCGGGGATCCGATCATTCAGAACGCCGCACGGAAATCCCCTCTCCTTCCACCGTCCGGCTCCCGGCGTCTTCTGCTCTGGTCTGTGATCGAGCAGACCAGAACAGAAGATAGCCGATAACACTGATCTGTTCTATGTCCTATACATAGAACAGATCAGTATTAGCAATCATGGTATTGCTATGAATAGTCCCCTATGGGGACTATTCAAGTGTAAAAAAAATGTAAAAAAATGTAAAAGTAAAAGTAAAAAAAATAGTGAAAAATCCCCTCCCCCAATAAAAAAGTAAAACGTCCGTTTTTTCCTATTTTACTCCCAAAAAGCGTAAAAAATTTTTTTATAGACATATTTGGTATCGCTGCGTGCGTAAATGTCCGAACTATTAAAATAAAATGTTAATGATCCCGTACGGTGAACGGCGTGAACGAAAAAGAAAAAGTCCAAAATTCCTACTTTTTTAATACATTTTATTAAAAAAAAATTATAAAAAATGTATTAAAAGTTTTTTATATGCAAATGCAGTATCAAAAAAAGTACAGATCCTGGCGCAAAAAATGAGCCCCCATACCGCCGCTTATACAGAAAAATAAAAAAGTTAGAGGTCATCAAAATAAAGGGATTATAAACGTACTAATTTGGTTAAAAAGTTTGTGATTTTTTTTAAGCGCAACAATAATAGAAAAGTATGTAATAATGGGTATCATTTTAATCGTATTGACCCTCAGAATAAAGAACACACGTCATTTTTACCATAAATTGTACGGCGTGAAAACGAAACCTTCCAAAATTAGCAAAATTGTGTTTTTCGTTTTAATTTTCCCACAAAAATATTGTTTTTTGGTTGCGCCATACATTTTATGATATAATGAGTAATGTCATTACAAAGGACAACTGGTCACGCAAAAAACAAGCCCTCATACTAGTCTGGAGATGAAAATATAAAAGAGTTATGATTTTTAGAAGGCGAGGAGGAAAAAATGAAAACGTAAAAATTAAATTGTCTGAGTCCTTAAGGTCAAAATGGGCTGAGTCCTTAAGGGGTTAACCTTTCTAACATACTTCATAAGAAAATATAATTTCCTTTTTTTTTTAATAAAAATCATGGCTTACTGCATAAAATCATGGCTCGAAGCAGAAGCTTCAGTCTGATAGGACAGAAGAGAGCACAAAGAAGTCCCATCAGAAAAGAGAGAGCACAGAGGAGTACTATAAGACAGGAGAGAGTACAGAGGAGTGCTATCAGACAGGAGAGAGCACAGAGGAGTACAATCAGACAGGAGGAGCACAGAGGAGTGCTATCAGACAGGAGAGAGCTCAGAGGAGTGCTATCAGACAGGAGAGAGCACAGAGGAGTACTATCAGACAGGAGAGAGCACATATTAGTACTATCAGACAGGAGAGAGCACAGAGTAGTGCTATCAGACAGGAAAGAGTACAGAGGAGTACTATCAGACAGGAGAGAGCACAGAGGAGTATTATCAGACAGGAAAGAGCACAGAGGAGTGCTATCAGACAGGAGAGAGTACAGAGGAGTACTATGAGACAGGATAGAGTACAGAAGAGTCCTATCAGACATGAGAGAGCACAGAGGAGTCCTATCAGACAGAAGAGAGCACAGAGGAGTGCTAGCAGACAGGAGAGAGCACAGAGGAGTCCTATAAGACAGGAGAGAGCACAGAGGAGTAGTATAAGACAGGAGAGAGAACAGAGGAGTCCTATCAGACAGGAGAGAGCACAGAGGAGTCCTATCAGACAGGAGAGAGCACAGAGGAGTCCTATCAGACAGGAGAGAGCACAGAGGATTCCTATCACACAGGAGAGAGCACAGTAGAGTCCTATCAGACAGGAGAGAGCACAAAGGAGTCCTATCAGACATGAGAGAGCACAGAGGAGTCCTCTCAGACAGGAGATAGCACAGAGGAGTATTATCAGACAGGAGAGAGCACAGAGGAATACTATCAGACAGAATATAGCACAGAGGAGTGCTATCAGACAGGAGAGAGTACAGAGGAGTCCTATCAGACATGAGAGAGCACAGATGAGTCCTATCAGACAGAAGAGAGCACAGAGGAGTGCTATCAGACCGGAGAGAGCACAGAGGAGTCCTATCAGACAGGAGAGAGCACAGAGGAGTGCTATCAGACAGGAGAGAGCACAGAGGAGTCCTGTCAGACAGGAGAGAGCATAGAGGAGTCCTATCAGACAGGAGAAAGCACACAGGAGTACTATCAGACAGAAGAGAGCACAGAGGAGTCCTGTCAGACAGGAGAGAGCACAGAGGAATAGTATAAGACAGGAGAGAGAACAGATGAGTCCTATCAGACAGGAGAGAGCACAGAGGAGTCCTATCAGATAGGAAAGAGCACAGAGGAGTCCTATCAGACAGGAGAGAGCACAGAAGAGTCCTATCAGACAGGAGAGAACACAGAGGAGTACTATCAGACAGAAGAGAGCACAGAGGAGTGCTATCAGAAAGGAGAGAGCACAGAGGAGTCCTATCAGACAGGAGAGAGCACAGAGGAGTACTATCAGACAGGAGAGAGTACAGAGGAGTGCTATCGGACAGGAGAGAGCACAGAGGAGTGCTATCAGACAGGAGAGAGCACAGTGGAGTACTATCAGACAGGAGAGAGCACAGAGGAGTACTATCAGACAGGAGAGAGCACAGAGGAGTCCTATCAGACAGGAGAGAGCAGAGAGGAGTGCTGTCAGACAGGAGAGAGCACTGAGGAGTACTATCAGACAGAGAGCACAGAGGAGTAATATCAGGCAGGAGAGAGCACAGAGGAGTACTATCAGATAGGAGATAGCACAGAGGAGTACTATCAGATAGGAGAGAGCACTGAGGAGTCCTATGAAATAGGAGAGCGCACAGAGGAGTACTATCAGACAGAAGAGAGCACAGAGGGGTGCTCTCAGACAGGAGAGAGTACAGAGGAGCACTATCAGACAGGAGAGAGTACAGAGGAGTACTATCAGACAGGAGAGAGCACAGAGGAGTACTATCAGACTGGAGAGAGCACTGAGGAGTGCTATCAGACAGGAGAGAGCACAGTGGAGTACTATCAGACAGGAGGGAGCACAGAGAAGTGCTATCAGACAGGAGAGAGCACAGAGGAGTACTATCAGACAGGAGAGAGCATAGAGGAATACTATTAGACATTAGAGAGCACAAAGAGTCCTATCAGGCAGGAGAGAACATAGTGGAGTTCTATCAGACAGGAGAGAGCACAGAGGAGTAGTATTAGACAGGAGAGAGCACAGAGGAGTGCTATCAGACAGGAGAAAGCACAGAGGACTCCTATCAGACAGGAAAGAGCACAGAGGAGTATTATCAGACAGGAGAGAGCACAGAGGAGTACTATCAGACAGGAGAGAGCACAGAGGAGTATTATCAGACAGGGGAGAGCACAGAGGAGTACTATCAGACAGGAGAGAGCAAAGAGGAGTTCTATCAGACAGGAGAGAGCACAGAGGAGTACTATCAGACAGGAGAGAGCACAGAGGAGTCCTATCAGACAGGAGATAGCACAGAGGAGTACTATCAGACAGGAGAGAGCACAGGGGAGTACTAACAGACAGGAGAGAGTACAGAGGAGTGCTACCAGACAGGAGAGAACACAGAGGAGTGCTATCAGACAGGAGATAGCACAGAGGAGTACTATCAGACAGGAGAGAGCACAGAGGAGTGCTATCAGACAGTAGAGAGCACAGATGAGTTCTATCAGACAGAGAGCACAGAGGAGTACTGTCAGACAGGAGAGAGCACAGAGGAGTACTATCAGACAGGAGAGCACAGAGGAGTGAGCAGAGAGGAGTGCTATCAGACAGGAGAGAGCACAGAGGAGTACTATCAGACAGGAGAGAGCACAGAGGAGTGCTATCAGACAGGAGAGAGCACAGAGGAATACTGTCAGACAGGAGAGAACACAGAGGAGTACTATCAGACAGAGAGCACAGAGGAGTACTGTCAGACAGGAGAGAGCACAGAGGAGTACTATCAGACAGGAGAGCACAGAGGAGTGAGCAGAGAGGAGTGCTATCAGACAGGATAGAGCACAGAGGAGTACTATCAGACAGGAGAGAGCACAGAGGAGTGCTATCAGACAGGAGAGAGCACAGAGGAATACTGTCAGACAGGAGAGAACACGGAGGAGTACTATCAGAAAAGAGAGAGCACAGAGGAGTACTATCAGACATGAGAGAACACAGAGGAGTGCTTTCAGATAGGAGAGAGTACAGAGGAGTCCTACCAGACAGGAGAGAGCACAGAGGAGTCCTATCAGACAGGATAGAGCACAGAGGAGTCCTATCAGACAGGAGAGAGCACAGAGGAGTACTATCAGACAGGAGAGAGCACAGAGGAGTGCAATCAGACAGGAAAGAGCACAGAGGAGTGCTAGCCCACCCTTATTTACTGGACTTTGTCTACACCTGTGCTTCAGCTTAGACAAAGCCATGATTTCTATACAAAGGAAATACAATTTTCCTATGAGGTATATTAGAAAGTTTAATGTTTTGCCAAGATGTACAACATATAAAAAGCTTTTGCATCTGACAGTGCTCATTTAAGAAAATAACAGTAAGGCAACTTATTCAAGTTCTTTTCTGGCATTCAGTCATAGTATTTTAATGGGATTCTCTGTGGCAGCAATGAAGTGAAGCATAAATAGGTTTGGATTCTTGTATTATTCTATTGTGTGTAAATTGCTGGAAACAGTGAACCATGGCTTAAAAATAATAATTATGGGAGTGTGAAAAAAATGACAAAATGTGTTTGCTTCTCCATCCATGATTTCTCTGCTAGATAAATTGGTTGTAGTTCCAACTTTTAAAGTGGTATTCACAGCTTGTAAAGTGATGACATCTTGCTACAATATGTCATCACGTGGCATATCCTATCTGACTTCTGAGACCCCTACAATCCTAAAGTACAGATGGGTCTCACAGTGTTGTTCCTCACTGTTTATCCCTGAACAGCAGCATCACAGCAGCCCACTGTGCAGTCAATATCTCTTCCACCAAATCTCAGATCAGTTGTTGAGAAACTCTGATGCACACAGAAAGTCTTCCCCAGTGTGCCGCAGCACCTCTCAATGCATGATGTCTCTTCACCCAGAAAATATTGTGTTCCAATTAATAGGACACATGCAGGATACCTGCTGGGCATTGGCTAAAGACATAAGCACAATCTCTCCATGATCGATTAAAAGGGATTATCCACCATAAGGTGATTTTAGTACATACCTGGCAGACAGTAATGGACATGCTTAGGGAGGATCTGCACTTGTCATGGGGCTAAATGGCTATATTGTGAGATTGCCCTAACACTGTGTCTAGCTTTTTGTGAACTGGCATTTCCTGTTTGAGTTTTCTTTTTTTGACTACAAATCCTATAATTCCATTTTCCTTCCTCCCACACATCAGCCACCCCACCCATTGAAACATACATGAGCTGCATCCATTCAAAAGACCTATGGTTTTCAATAAGAGTGCCTACTGCTGTTGCATTAGTTGCAGATTGATCTCTCTCCCACCAAGCAATCCCTCCACCCATTGAAGCAGACAGGCTCCCTGTCATCAGCTGACTAGTGAGTCAGGTCTCGGCCGCACTGCAACCTGGGAAAAAATCAACAGTCATTTTGTATGCTGGTAAAAATAAATATTGGAGTGAAAATCACAGAAGAATTGTGAGAAAACTGTCACACACAGGTGCAGACACCATATTATGAACTACACTAGATCTACAGCCCCTGTAGCATAGTCAAATAAAAAAAATTCCGGGAATACCCTTTAAGATAAAGTAGGAAAAAGAGGGTCTGCATAACCCATTTAAAGGTGTTTTCCAGGAAGAGAAAAACAGAGCTAGTTTCTTCCAAAAGCACTTTTAAAAACAGAAAATAAGCCTGTCAACAATTGAGTGCAACTAATGTTTATGGTCTTAATCAGCCAACCATAATATTAAAGGTTATCCAGGAATAGAAAAACTGAGCTAATTAAACCAAACAAATAGCGCCCACCTGTCCTCAGGTTGTTTGTGGTATTACAATTTGGCCCCATTCACTTTAATGTAATTGAGCTCCAATACCACATACAACCTGAGGACAGAACTGGTGCTGTTTTTGCAGAAATCAGCTCTGCTTTTATAATCTTAGGTTACTCTTTAACCCCTTCCTACCCCACGATGTAAATATACATGGTCCGCACCTTAATGTGACATGAAGTACATTTAAGTCACGAAGTGCGATCTGTCTATGAAGTGAGTTTAGGAGCTGGAATCCTCACTGGCATACCACTAATGACAGGCATCGTCATTCAAGCCAATTTCTGCAATTAACCCTTTAAATATATGATTCTGTGAAAAGGGTTTTCAAGGTAACTTGTTATTTACTCATCACTGCTGTACAACATGATGCTGTCAGAAAAGTGACAGGTTCCCTTTAACAAGTAACCAGTGTCAAGCCTAGCTTCCTTGGTGCTAACCCGAAGAAGGGTTTTTAGAGGTCTAACCATTGAACTGTCCAAAACATAGACAAATTCCCTCATAAGTTGTGTTGCTATCATTGTGCACCCAAATCATGTCACAAGTACATTCAAATAGGATTTTTTTTATTAACTTCATAACCATGTAAAAAAGCAGCAAGTGTCTCCAGATGATGAATCCCAGGAGCTGTATTTGTCACATTTGACGTGTCAAGACACAACAAGGAGTAACTGTAAGTCAGAAGAAATAAAAGAAAATAAGATGTTTGAACATTAGATGCTACAATCACATACATTCCTACACAATCATTTTCTATCCACACATTCAACAAGTCTCAGGTTATCACAGGTTATCTATTCTAGGCGAGAAATTGTTTTTCTTCCTTTTCCTTAAAGCAGAGCATGAATTAAATGGATTTATAAATAAATGCTGTTAAATTGTCCTGCGAGTAACTACAGAAGCCCTTCTCCTCAGTTGCTCCCTCCCTGTTGTGTGCGCTTCTTGCAGCGCAAGCAAATGAATTAGCTGTAGGATGCAATCTCTATGGAGACATTTATTATTTATAAAGTTAATATACAAAACTTTTTTTTTTTGTTTAGAATTAACTGAAGAATTTTGTGGTACTTGCAACTCTATTTTTCTTAGCATGTTAGCAATTCAGACCATTTACTTTACAACAATAAAATGGAACATAATGTTTAAGCCAAATTTACCAGACCAGTATTTCTTATAGGACTCTATGTAACTGTAATAATGTTGGCAGGTGTTAGTTCACCTTTTTTATGGCTCCCATTGTGCAGAGCATTTTTCTGCTCTGATCCATTAACCCCTTAAGGACTAAGCCCATTTTGGCCTTAAGGACTCAGACAATTAAATTTTTACGTTTTCATTTTTTCCTCCTCGCCTTCTAAAAATCATAACTCTTTTATATTTTCATCCACAGACTAGTATGAGGGCTCGTTTTTTGCGCGACCAGTTGTCCTTTGTAATTACATAACTCATTATATCATAAAATGTATGGCGCAACCAAAAAACACTATTTTTGTGAGGAAATTAAAAAGAAAAACGCAATTTTGCTAATTTTGGAAGGTTTCGTTTTCACGCCGTACAATTTATGGTAAAAATGACGTGTGTTCTTTATTCTGAGGGTCAATACGATTAAAATGATACCCATTATTACCTACTTTTCTATTATTGTTGCGCTTAAAAAAAATCACAAACTTTTTAACCAAATTAGTACGTTTATAATCCCTTTATTTTGATGACCTCTAACTTTTTTATTTTTCCATATAAGCGGCGGTATGGGGGCTAATTTTTTGCACCATGATCTGTTCTTTTTTTTGATACCACATTTGCATATAAAAAACTTTTAATACATTTTTTGTAATTTTTTTTAAATAAAATATATTTAAAAAGTAGCAATTTTGGACTTTTTTTTTTTCGTTCACGCCGTTCACCGTATGGGATCATTAACATTTTATTTTAATAGTTCGGACATTTACGCACGCGGCGATACCAAATATGTCTATAAAATTTATTTTGTACGCTTTTTGGGGGAAAATAGGAAAAAACGGACGTTTTATTTTTTATTGGGGGAGGGGATTTTTCACTTTTTTTTTACTTTTACATTTTTTTACATTTTTTTTTACACTTAAATAGTCCCCATAGGGGACTATTCATAGCAATACCATGATTGCTAATACTAATCTGTTCTATGTATAGGACATAGAACAGATCAGTATTATCGGTCATCTCCTGCTCTGGTCTGCTCGATCTCAGACCAGAGCAGGAGACGCCGGGAGCCGGACGGAGGCAGGTGAGGGGACCTCCATGCGGCGTTCTGAATGATCAGATCCCCGCAGCAGCGCTGCGGGCGATCCGATCATTCATTCAAATCGCGCACTGCCGCAGATGCCGGGATCTGTATTGTTCCCGACACCTGAGGGATTAATGGCGGACGCCCGCGAGATCGCGGGCGTCGGCCATTGCCGGCGGGTCCCTGGCTGCGATCAGCAGCCGGGATCAGCCGCGCATGACACGGGCATCGCTCCGATGCCCATGGTTATGCACAGGACGTAAATGTACGTCCTGGTGCGTTAAGTACCACCGCACCAGGACGTACATTTACGTCCTGCGTCCTTAAGGGGTTAAACCGGACTAACACATCCAAGGTGCTCACTTGTCAAGCAAGATATTTAAGATTATGTGTTGACTGGCAACAAAGTAGAGAAAACTTTCAGCAGGAGACATCGGGCCACATTTATCAAAGGAAAGTGCTGTTCTGAGTGTTAGAGAAATGGTAAAGGTGAATTGAATTGGTTGCGCTGCAAATATCATTGACTTTCTTAACTTTTTACCATCTAAGTACTGTAGCTAAGAGGCAACTGTGAGTAACATTATTTAGCCTTTATAATTTTTATGAATTGGTGCAAAATGAAAAACACCTCATGTTTCTTTTGTGAAGCGTGATCATTGTGAATGTGCTAATGGGATTGTGCCCTGTTGTCTCTCTTGTTGGTTCCCTCACCTATTACTACCCCCTCCCCCCTCGAAATAAACAAAAATGATGTACTTACAGCTTTCCCTATTTCACATATACTGTATATACTGCATCATTTTTGTTGCAGATTATGCACGGCAGAGTTCATGCTGGTAAAGCACTGATAAAAATCTGCAGCTTAAAATCCATAGCATTAATTTCACAGAATTAATTGTGTAGCAAATAGCACATAACATAAGATTGTTTTTGCACTGCATTAAGCAGTATCCAGCAGGCTCTGTTTAAAGTTATCTGCAGAATAGCTCCCAGGTCATCTGTTAAACGAATCCATAGACCACTTTTTAGTCAACTGAGGCTTAAAATGCATTAAAGGGGTACTCCAAAAAAGTAAACCCATAGCCCATCCTTTCCCTCTCACCAACCTAGTTATTTGTCTAAATATCATTCATTAGCTTTATAGAGCAGTTTTCTTCTTTCAGCTGTCACTTACATGCAGGGAATGAGAAAAATACATCATATTCAGATCCTGCTTTTCTCTGTGAGTAGTGACCTTTCGTCAAACTGCACACCGCAAGTAAAGTGACAGGTGCCACACCCCTTTTCTAACAAAGCCTCACTACGCCATGCCCCTTTTCTAACAGAGCCTCCCTAGGCCATGCCCCTTTTCTAACAGAACCTCACTAGGCTATGCCCCTTTCCCTGCATAGCTTTGCCCCCCTTTCTCCTGCATTAACTGATGTAGTCTCCTAAATGGATGTGAATGTTTATAGTGTGGTGCCCCCCTCACGCCGAGTCATATGTACCCCTTCCCTGCATAGCTTCGCCCCCCACTTTCCCCCACATTCACTGACGTAGTCTCCTAAATGGATATGAATGTTTATAGTGTGGGGCCCCAGTGTAATATGTGGACATGTCCAGCAGCAGACTAAAATTCTTCTACAGCAGCTGTTCTCGCTTCTGTCATTTTTTACGGTAAACAATGACTGCTTGATGCTATACTATGCACCTTGTGCTATAATTAACAAACATTTGGTATGCATTTAGCTCTCTGTAATCTCTTACCATACATTTTACAATATACCCCAATTCCTAAAACTAGATTAAAAGTTAAAAGAGGTAAACGTTGCATTTATACTAAAGAGCCCTACACAGCTAATTGAAAAAGAGATTTGGGGCGCGTTATTCTATGAAATGTGCTTGAATATATGATTAGTTCTATTAATAAAGCTTTATAAACCCATCAGATGTAACATTAATACCACCACCTAATATTGTGTCCCATCAACCATAACAGCAATACCACCCTTTAATATTGTGTCTGTCACGATTCGGCTTACGGGTTGTGGATCCGCTATGTCAGCGAGGGATTGGCGTGGACCGTGCTAGTGGACCGGTTCTAAGAGGCTACTGGTTTTCACCAGAGCCCGCCGCAAAGCGGGATGGTCTTGCTGCGGCAGTAGCAACCAGGTCGTATCCACTAGCAACGGCTCAACCTCACTGACTGCTGAGAAGGCGTGGGACAGAAGGACTAGGCAGAGGCAAGGTCAGACGTAGCAGAAGGTCGGGGGCAGGCGGCAAGGTTCGTAGTCAGGATGGATAGCAGAAGTTCAGGTACACAGGCTTTGGACACACTAAACGCTTTCACTGGCACAAGGCAACAAGATCCGGCAAGGGAGTGCATGGAAGGAGGTCAGATATAGTCTGGAGCAGGTGGAAGCCAATTAAGCTAATTGGGCCAGGCACCAATCAATGGTGCACTGGCCCTTTAAGTCTCAGAGAGCTGGCGCGCGCGCGCCCTAGAGAGCGGAGCCGCGCGCGCCAGCACATGACAGCAGGGGACCGGGACGGGTAAGTGACCTGGGATGCGATTCGCGAGCGGGCGCGTCCCGCTGTGCGAATCGCATCCCCAACGGCCATGACAGTGCAGCGCTCCCGGTCAGCGGGACTGACCGGGGCGCTGCAGGGAGAAAGACGCCGTGAGCGCTCCGGGGAGGAGCGGGGACCCGGAGCGCTAGGCGTAACAGTACCCCCCCCCTTAGGTCTCCCCTTTTTTTTGTCCGGTAACTGCCTCCCCTGGGATGAGGACACCGGGAAAGAATGGAGGGCTTCCTCAACGGGAGGCAGTACAGCAGGAGTTGGAATGGGGAGGGAGGGCAGAGGGTGAAGTTTGGCACGGGGCAGGGAGACACAAGGACGGGAGCCATGAGGGGACACAGAGGCTTGCCTGATGGGACTGGGAGGGGGGGAGAGGCACTTCCTGTGGCAGGCAGAGTCCCAGTTCTTGATCTCCCCGGTGGTCCAATCAAGGGTGGGGGAATGAAGCCGGAGCCATGGCAGACCGAGGAGGACCTCAGAGGTACAGCCGGGGAGAACGAAGAGCTCAATTCTCTCGAGGTGGGGTCCAATAGACATCAGGAGGGGTTCTGTGCGGTAACGCACGGTGCAGTCCAATCTGGCTCCGTTGACCGCGGAAATGTAGAGCGGCTTGACGAGACGGGTCACCGGGATGCTGAATTTATTAACAAAGGACTCCAAAATAAAATTCCCGGAGGCACCAGAGTCCAAGCAGGCCACGGCTGAGAGGGAGGAGTTGGCTGTAGGAGAAATCCGCACGGGCACCGTGAGACGTGGAGAAGAAGACTTAGAACCAAGAGATGCCACACCCACGTGAGCTGGGTGCGTGCGTGCGTTTCCCAGGCGTGGAGGACGGATAGGGCAATCCACCAAGAAATGCTCGGTACTGGCACAGTACAGACAGAGATTTTCTTCTCTACGGCGATTCCTCTCTTCCTGGGTCAGGCGAGACCGATTCACTTGCATGGCCTCCTCGGCGGGAGGCCCAGGCGTAGACTGCAAAGGATGCTGTGGGAGAGGTGCCCAGAGATCTAAGTCTTTTTCCTGGCGGAGCTCTTGGTGTCGCTCAGAAAAACGCATGTCAATGCGGGTAGCCAAATGGATGAGTTCTTGGAGGTTGGCAGGAATCTCTCGTGCGGCCAGCACATCCTTGATGCGACTGGATAGGCCTTTTTTAAAGGTCGCACAGAGAGCCTCGTTATTCCAGGATAGTTCAGAAGCAAGAGTACGGAATTGTATGGCGTACTCGCCAACGGAAGAATTACCCTGGACCAGGTTCAGCAAGGCAGTCTCAGCAGAAGAGGCTCGGGCAGGTTCCTCAAAGACACTTCGGACTTCAGCGAAGAAGGACTGGACTGTGGCTGTGGCAGGATCATTGCGGTCCCAGAGCGGTGTGGCCCAAGACAAGGCCTTTCCTGAAAGAAGGCTTACTACGAACGCCACCTTAGACCGTTCTGTAGGAAACAAGTCCGACAACATCTCCATATGCAGGGAACACTGAGACAAAAATCCACGGCAGAGTTTAGAGTCCCCATCAAATTTGTCCGGCAGGGACAAGCGTAGGTTAGGAGCGGCCACTCGCTGCGGAGGAGGTGCAGGAGCTGGCGGAGGAGATGGTTGCTGCTGTAGCAGAGGCAGAAGTTGCTGTAACATGGCGGTCAACTGCGACAGCTGCTGTCCTTGTTGGGCAATCTGCTGCGATTGCTGAGCGACCACCGTGGGAAGATCAGCGAGACTTGGCAGCAGCACCTCAGCGGGATCCATGGCCGGATCTACTGTCACGATTCGGCTTACGGGTTGTGGATCCGCTGTGTCAGCGAGGGATTGGCGTGGACCGTGCTACTGGACCGGTTCTAAGAGGCTACTGGTTTTCACCAGAGCCCGCCGCAAAGCGGGATGGTCTTGCTGCGGCAGTAGCAACCAGGTCGTATCCACTAGCAACGGCTCAACCTCACTGACTGCTGAGAAGGCGTGGGACAGAAGGACTAGGCAGAGGCAAGGTCAGATGTAGCAGAAGGTCGGGGGCAGGCGGCAAGGTTCGTAGTCAGGATGGATAGCAGAAGTTCAGGTACACAGGCTTTGGACACACTAAACGCTTTCACTGGCACAAGGCAACAAGATCCGGCAAGGGAGTGCATGTAAGGAGGTCAGATATAGTCTGGAGCAGGTGGAAGCCAATTAAGCTAATTGGGCCAGGCACCAATCAATGGTGCACTGGCCCTTTAAGCCTCAGAGAGCTGGCGCGCGCGCGCCCTAGAGAGCGGAGCCGCGCGCGCCAGCACATGACAGCAGGGGACCGGGACGGGTAAGTGACCTGGGATGCGATTCGCGAGCGGGCGCGTCCCGCTGTGCGAATCGCATCCCCAACGGCCATGACAGTGCAGCGCTCCCGGTCAGCGGGACTGACCGGGGCGCTGCAGGGAGAAAGACGCCGTGAGCGCTCCGGGGAGGAGCGGGGACCCGGAGCGCTAGGCGTAACAGTACCCCCCCCCCTTAGGTCTCCCCTTTTTTTTGTCCGGTAACTGCCTCCCCTGGGATGAGGACACCGGGAAAGAATGGAGGGCTTCCTCAACGGGAGGCAGTACAGCAGGAGTTGGAATGGGGAGGGAGGGCAGAGGGTGAAGTTTGGCACGGGGCAGGGAGACACAAGGACGGGAGCCATGAGGGGACACAGAGGCTTGCCTGATGGGACTGGGAGGGGGGGAGAGGCACTTCCTGTGGCAGGCAGAGTCCCAGTTCTTGATCTCCCCGGTGGTCCAATCAAGGGTGGGGGAATGAAGCCGGAGCCATGGCAGACCGAGGAGGACCTCAGAGGTACAGCCGGGGAGAACGAAGAGCTCAATTCTCTCGAGGTGGGGTCCAATAGACATCAGGAGGGGTTCTGTGCGGTAACGCACGGTGCAGTCCAATCTGGCTCCGTTGACCGCGGAAATGTAGAGCGGCTTGACGAGACGGGTCACCGGGATGCTGAATTTATTAACAAAGGACTCCAAAATAAAATTCCCGGAGGCACCAGAGTCCAAGCAGGCCACGGCTGAGAGGGAGGAGTTGGCTGTAGGAGAAATCCGCACGGGCACCGTGAGACGTGGAGAAGAAGACTTAGAACCAAGAGATGCCACACCCACGTGAGCTGGGTGCGTGCGTGCATTTCCCAGGCGTGGAGGACGGATAGGGCAATCCACCAAGAAATGCTCGGTACTGGCACAGTACAGACAGAGATTTTCTTCTCTACGGCGATTCCTCTCTTCCTGGGTCAGGCGAGACCGATCCACTTGCATGGCCTCCTCGGCGGGAGGCCCAGGCGTAGACTGCAAAGGATGCTGTGGGAGAGGTGCCCAGAGATCTAAGTCTTTTTCCTGGCGGAGCTCTTGGTGTCGCTCAGAAAAACGCATGTCAATGCGGGTAGCCAAATGGATGAGTTCTTGGAGGTTGGCAGGAATCTCTCGTGCGGCCAGCACATCCTTGATGCGACTGGATAGGCCTTTTTTAAAGGTCGCGCAGAGAGCCTCGTTATTCCAGGATAGTTCAGAAGCAAGAGTACGGAATTGTATGGCGTACTCGCCAACGGAAGAATTACCCTGGACCAGGTTCAGCAAGGCAGTCTCAGCAGAAGAGGCTCGGGCAGGTTCCTCAAAGACACTTCGGACTTCAGCGAAGAAGGACTGGACTGTGGCTGTGGCAGGATCATTGCGGTCCCAGAGCGGTGTGGCCCAAGACAAGGCCTTTCCTGAAAGAAGGCTTACTACGAACGCCACCTTAGACCGTTCTGTAGGAAACAAGTCCGACAACATCTCCATATGCAGGGAACACTGAGACAAAAATCCACGGCAGAGTTTAGAGTCCCCATCAAATTTGTCCGGCAGGGACAAGCGTAGGTTAGGAGCGGCCACTCGCTGCGGAGGAGGTGCAGGAGCTGGCGGAGGAGATGGTTGCTGCTTTAGCAGAGGCAGAAGTTGCTGTAACATGGCGGTCAACTGCGACAGCTGCTGTCCTTGTTGGGCAATCTGCTGCGATTGCTGAGCGACCACCGTGGGAAGATCAGCGAGACTTGGCAGCGGCACCTCAGCGGGATCCATGGCCGGATCTACTGTCACGATTCGGATTACGGGTTGTGGATCCGCTGTGTCAGCGAGGGATTGGCGTGGACCGTGCTAGTGGACCGGTTCTAAGAGGCTACTGGTTTTCACCAGAGCCCGCCGCAAAGCGGGATGGTCTTGCTGCGGCAGTAGCAACCAGGTCGTATCCACTAGCAATGGCTCAACCTCACTGACTGCTGAGAAGGCGTGGGACAGAAGGACTAGGCAGAGGCAAGGTCAGACGTAGCAGAAGGTCGGGGGCAGGCGGCAAGGTTCGTAGTCAGGATGGATAGCAGAAGTTCAGGTACACAGGCTTTGGACACACTAAACGCTTTCACTGGCACAAGGCAACAAGATCCGGCAAGGGAGTGCATGGAAGGAGGTCAGATATAGTCTGGAGCAGGTGGAAGCCAATTAAGCTAATTGGGCCAGGCACCAATCAATGGTGCACTGGCCCTTTAAGTCTCAGAGAGCTGGCGCGCGCGCGCCCTAGAGAGCGGAGCCGCGCGCGCCAGCACATGACAGCAGGGGACCGGGACGGGTAAGTGACCTGGGATGCGATTCGCGAGCGGGCGCGTCCCGCTGTGCGAATCGCATCCCCAACGGCCATGACAGTGCAGCGCTCCCGGTCAGCGGGACTGACCGGGGCGCTGCAGGGAGAAAGACGCCGTGAGCGCTCCGGGGAGGAGCGGGGACCCGGAGCGCTAGGCGTAACAGTGTCCCAGCAGCCATAACATTAATACTACAGTCTAATATGTTTCATCAGCCATAACATAATTACCATCTCCTAATATTGTGTCCCATGAGCTATAATATTAATAACACTGCCTAATATTGTGTCCCAGCAGCTATAATATTAATACCACTGCCTAATATTGTGTCTCTAGGTTGAACTCGACGGCCTCTTGTCTTTTTTCAACCTTACAGACTGTTACTATGCTTCCCTTTGGAGCATTATGGGTTTTGTTTTTCTTTCTTTGTAAACAATGATATTCTCAAAGTTCACAACTTACAGTTACAGTTATTTTACACCCCATCTATAACTGCTTTAGGTACTGTATACATGACCAAGATTCAGAAAAAGTATTACCCCCAATAATATACATTGCAACCAGGTATTGTTCCAAAAGTAAGGAAAAGAAAAATATCCAAACCAAGCTGTATAAACAGAATTTTCCAGCAGAAGCACATTATTTTCTGTACAGAAGCCACACATTCCAAAGAGTAGTGAAATGGGTACAGGCAGGTTTTTTCTATTACACCCTTAAAAACTGTGCTAAAAGAAGCATACAAAGCCGTATCCACGAACAACTGTATAAACAAAATGGTTTCCAACAGACAATCCCCCTATTTCTCACATTAGACACTCATAAAAGTACCATAGCTATGTATGTAGGGGCTATATCAATGAATAGAGATGCCTCTATGTAAGGTATTTTGAATTATTTTAGTGTGGCATCTAAAACAGATCATTTATAGTATTGTACATTGCATAACATAAGATTAAAAAAAAAATATTACCCCTAATAATATGCATCGCAACCAGGTATTGTTCGAAGTATCAGGAAAAAATGTATCCAATCATACAAATATTACTAACATATAAACTAAAAGAAAATACTATATTGATGATGTTATTTAATTATAATAAATAAGTAATGCCATTTATTATTATTATCATAATAATAACAGGACATGGATGAACACATAGTAAATACTAGAATAGATGTATTTTAGGCTTCTGAGTCAAAGTATTTACATGAACAGGTACCATTCATTTATTATGAATCCTGATTTTATTCAATAAAAGGGTTGCTAGAGAACGCAAGTAAGTAACATAGACAAAATAAATCTGAGGCATGGATCTCATCTCTAAGAATTATACAAGCTCACATTCTATAATGAAGTCACTACCAATGTAATTGCCTGGCAGTGCTGAAAAGCATGATATATTCTTAGGCTCCCGGTAACATGTAATGTTTTGATGAATTGTAAGATTACACATTTTCAATGTAGCTATCTATGTCAGGCGGGGTCAATTCAAACATACAAGAACTGAAAGCATACAGTATGTTTTAGTGTTAGACCAAGTGAGCTACATTGCTAGTGTTTGTCATTTTACTGCTGTAGTTTTAAACTCCAATAGTAGTTTAATTTCAAAAATAAAGATCACACAAATTTGCGGGGGTTAAGCAATGAGTCTATTATTTTGAGCATTTTTCTGTTTTGCTTGATTTATTTGTAAATTACAGTCAGGTTAATCCCGTTCCTAATTTTGGCTAAAATAATGACCAACATTCTAAGAATATTCCTAGGTGCCATTTGAAATTTGTCCCTAATTAGCTGATAGGAAAACAATACGAGAAGAAAAAGGAATAAATGAATTGAAAAATGCACACAACATTCCATTAGATCTTTGAGGACTTATGGTATATTCACACATGTAGATATAATCTGATAATCCATCAATACAGCTGAATAGTTTGTTTATACAATACGTGCATGGATTTAACCATCACAGAGACAAAGTCCTGCAACATATTTCAAATTTGCGATGTTTGGACATACCCAAAGGTAAATACTTTCAAAGTGCACAATTTATAATTACATTTATTATGCACCTACTCCATAAGTGTTCCAGGTACTATATACATAACAAAGATTCATGAAAATATTGTGCTATTCAAGTAATATCCAGGGTAAATGGGCACTGTGCCTATTGTAAGTAAAATAAATGTGTCCAATCGTAGAAGATTTAGTAATATATAAACTTAAAGAAAATACTTTAATAAAAATAATAATAATGATGTTATATATGTACAGCACATGATAAATAATGGCATTAATCAATGTCAGTGACAGTAATATTAATAGGACATGTATGAACACATAGTAAATACTAGAGTAAAAGTATTTCAGGTTTTGCCAATCATTCTCACATAACCGAACATGACATGACCCACCATACACCTCCAGAGATGTGAAGCAATTTCCTTCTTGTCATTTACACTGTAGCACTGAATTGGCTCTAAACACTGCACAATTCTTTGGTATTCCCACAAATGCGGGCCTCATATTTACTGCACTTTCACTAATAAACAACAGGCTGCATTCTCTAGAGGTGCTGAGACACATGACTGCAAGCTAGTGGCTTCTTCCTACACATACGTAGGGGCCCTCACCTCTGTAGCAATGTGTAGGGCCACACCATTATGAAACTGCAGGCAGTGTAAAAGTTTACAATAGTGCCTCTATAGCATTCCATTCCTGAAATAACCAACACAAATCTGTTTCTTATCACATGAAAATGTATAACTTTCCTTTATTATTAATATTTAATATGTTTAATATTATTATGTTTATATTATGTTATGTTTATATTTAATATTCATTTATTCAGCTTTTCCATTATTTGTTGTTGAATGATTTTTAAACACATGCAACTATTCAGGGTTAAATTGAAAACTTTAAAATAACAATCAGGTCACATTTAATTGTGGGTGCTTTAACCCCTTAAGGACTCAGCCCATTTTGGCCTTAAGGACTCAGACAATTTAATTTTTACGTTTTCATTTTTTCCTCCTCGCCTTCTAAAAATCATAACTCTTTTATATTTTCATCCACAGACTAGTATGAGGGCTTGTTTTTTGCGCGACCAGTTGTCCTTTGTAATGACATCACTCATTATATCATAAAATGTATGGCGCAACCAAAAAACACTATTTTTGTGGGGAAATTAAAACGAAAAACGCAATTTTGCTAATTTTGGAAGGTTTTGTTTTCACGCCGTACAATTTATGGTAAAAATGACGTGTGTTCTTTATTCTGAGGGTCAATACGATTAAAATGATACCCATTATTATATACTTTTATATTATTGTTTCGCTTAAAAAAAATCACAAACTTTTTAACCAAATTAGTACGTTTATAATCCCTTTATTTGATGACCTCTAACTTTTTTATTTTTCCGTATAAGCAGCGGTATGAGGGCTCATTTTTTGCGCCATGATCTGTACTTTTTTTTGATACCACATTTGCATATAAAAAACTTTTAATACATTTTTTATAATTTTTTTTTAATAAAATGTATTAAAAAAGTAGGAATTTTGGACTTTTTTTTATTTTTTTTCGTTCACGCCGTTCACCGTACGGGATCATTAACATTTTATTTTAATAGTTCGGACATTTACGCACGCGGCGATACCAAATATGTCTATAAAAAATGTTTTTTACGCTTTTTGGGGGTAAAATAGGAAAAAACGGACGTTTTACTTTTTTATTGGGGGAGGGGATTTTTCACTTTTTTTTTACTTTTACTTTTAAATTTTTTTACATTTTTTTTACACTTGAATAGTCCCCATAGGGGACTATTCATAGCAATACCATGATTGCTAATACTGATCTGTTCTATGTATAGGACATAGAACAGATCAGTATCATTGGTCATCTCCTGCTCTGGTCTGCTCGATCACAGACCAGAGCAGGAGACGCCGGGAGCCGCACGGAGGAAGGAGAGGGGACCTCCGTGCGGCGTTATGAATGATCGGATCCCCGCAGCAGCGCTGCGGGCGATCCGATCGTTCATTTAAATCGCGAACCGCCGCAGATGCCGGGATCTGTATTGATCCCGGCACCTGAGGGGTTAATGGCGGACGCCCGCGAGATCGCGGGCGTCGGCCATTGCCGGCGGGTCCCTGGCTGCGATTAGCAGCCGGGATCAGCCGCGCATGACACGGGCATCGCTCCGATGCCCGCGGTTATGCTTAGGGCGTAAATGTACGTCCTGGTGCGTTAAGTACCACCTCACCAGGACATACATTTACGTCCTGCATCCTTAAGGGGTTAAAAACAATCCCAAATGGTAACAGTCAGACAGTTATTTAGTCATACATTTTTTAGTGAGAGTAACAGATGACTTGCACAAGAGACAAACAAAGATGGAAATATATTTTACGCTGCTCTGTGGCACTTGTGTACTACTGTTGGAGAAGTATGTTTATATGGTGTCTTATTTGTTTTATGTTGGTGGATAGGTATTTTGTTGTGCACTGTGGGATTTTTTCTGTGTGGGTGAGAGTTATTTTGTGCTTTTACTGTAATATTTGGTGCTGTTGAAGTGGTATATTGTGCTGCACTGTAATATTTGGTGTTCCTGGAGTGGTATTTTGTGCTGTATTATCGTGTTTCTTTAGGGGGAAATATTTTGTACTGCACTGTGGTATTTGGTTTGGGGTATTATGTGTTTTGCTTGGTGCTATTTAGTTGGGTGTAACATGGTTGTGCGCTATAGCGCCTATTTAATGTTGTGTGGTATTTGTTATTTGATCATATGAGGATGAAACAGAGAAGTCCTTCTATATAGTACATTACAGTGTTTTGGTACAATATTTCACCATTTAGGGCATACTTTTAGTTTTGCACAGGGTCTAAAATCTGCCATGCCTTGAGTGTTGTAAAAGATGAGACTGAGAGGGATCCCTAGAGGCGCAAGGTGCAGTGTAGAGGAGCAAATCTGAAACACATATATTGTTCATCTACCAAGTTAGGGTTTTGGAGAGGTCATAAATCCAATCCATAGAGTCTTTAATGTGGTTATTTAGCTGGAGTCCCAAAACTGTTACCATTTGAGGTTGTTTTTAAAGTGCCCACAACGAAATGTGACCTGATTGTTATTTTAAAGTTTTCAATTTAACCTTGAATAGTTGGTTGTGTTTACAAATCATTCAACAACAAATAATGGAAAAGCTGAATAAATAAATGCATGTTAAATATTAATAATAAAGGAAAGTTATTCATTTTCATGTGATAAGAAACAGATTTTGTGTTGGTTATTTCAGGAATGGAATGCTATAGAGGCACTATTGTAAACTTTTACACTGCCTGCAGTTTCATAATGGTGTGGCCCTACACATTGCTACAGAGGTGAGAGCCCCTACGTATGTGTTGGGAGATGCCACTAGCTTACAGTCACATGTCTCAGCACCTCTAGAGAATGCAGCCTGTTGTTTATTAGTGAAAGTGCAGTAAATATGAGGCCCGCATTTGTAAAAATACCAAAGAATTGTGCAGTGTTATGGATACTTCTCCTTCTAATCCTCTCCATCTCTTGTTTTTTTTTTACTGTTCTTCTTTATTTCTTCCCTCCTAGGATTCGTGTTTCTCACCTTCTCCTGCCCAGCGGACGGAGCATTCTATGGACTCATGGCAAGGCTGGTAAGTGGACCCATATTACACAACCACACAATGGCAGCTGATATAACACTCACTACTCTTAATGTTCAAGGGTTTAATACACCGGAAAAAAGGGCCCAAATACTGTATTCCCAACATAAACTGAAAACTCATATCCTAGCGATTCAAGAGACGCATTTCAAAGAAGGACACCTACCCAAATTAAATAACAGATATTACACTTCCTGGTTGCACAGCGTTAACACTGAAGCGAGGACTAAGGGAGTTTCAATCGCTTTCCACAAATCCCTCCCCATCACGATTAATTCATCCCAACTAGACCCTAATGCACGTTATGTATTCGCCAATTGCACGCTAGTTAACCAGCCACTTACAATTGCTGCTGTGTATGCCCCCAACCACAACCAGATTCCCTTCTTTCTGAGCATGCTTGAAGCTTTGAGAGCCTTTGCAACGGGACCGATCCTGTTATGTGGTGACTTCAATCTACCTCTTTTCCCTCAGGTAGATACATCTTCTGGTCATTCTACTCTATCATTCCGCAAACTCAGCGCTCTCAGAAAGAAATTGCACTCCTTGCAATTAGTCGATGCCTGGAGAGCCTTACATCCCCAGGATAGGGATTACACCTTTTATTCCCACCCAAGAAACACCTATAGTCGTATAGATTACATTTTCTTCCCACACCATCTCCTTCCTAATATCACACGTACTCGCATAGATGTCCAAACCCTGTCAGATCATGCCCCTGTGAGATGCTCATTTACGCTTCCCTCTTTGGCCAAACCCCACTCCTCATGGAGACTAAACGAATCTCTGCTCTTAGATACCCTGTGTATACAAGACCTCAAGAAATCAATTACTCACTTTCACTCTGACCATGTCTCAGACTCATCATCACCTCTGATTAAATGGGAGGCGTTGAAATGTGTCTTGAGAGGAATACTTATGAGTCATGGGGCAAGGCTGAAGAGAGAAGCGTCCGCAAAGTTGGCTTCTCTATACCAGGAGCTTCAACACCTTGAATCCCTCCATAAGAAATCTCAGTTAGACTCCACTTACCGAGATCTCATAAAGATACGTACTGAGCTTCTATCTTACATAAATATTAAACACAGACACTATAAACAGATTACAGGACGCCTCTTCTACGAATGGGGCAATAAGTCGGGAAAGCTTTTGGCAACTGCCCTCAGGGAAAAGAGATCCTCACTTTACATAGCATCTATTAAATCCCACACGGGCCTGCCAACTTACCTAACCCCGGAAATACTTGAGGCGTTCCGGCAATACTACTCAGCGTTATACTGTCTGCCCAAACCAAAAAACCTAGTATCTCCGTCTCCTGACACCCCCTCTTTAATGCAATATATATCTGACACAGCTCTCCCCCAACTACCCAAACAGACGATACAGACACTGGAAGAGCCCTTTTCATCTGAGGAGCTGGACTTAGCCATCTCCTCCATGCCGGCGGGGAAAAGCCCTGGCCCGGACGGCTATACGGCAAAATTTTACAGATCACTTAGAGAGGAATTATCAGGTCCATTACTCAGTGCATTCAACAATATATCTGATTCCTCCCCCCCACCTAGTTCCTTTCTGCGAGCCTTTGTAACTGTAATCCCAAAAGAGGGTAAAGACCCGCTACTATGCCAAAGCTACCGACCTATATCTTTAATTAACACAGATGCAAAACTGTTTGCTAAACTGATTGCTAACAGATTGGCGACGCATATGCCGTCCCTAGTACACCCGGATCAAGTAGGCTTTGTGAGCGGCAGAGAGGCGAGGGATAATACACTCCGGACCTTTTCTGTAGTTTCTTACGCTAGACAAAATAAAGTCCCTCTATTTCTGCTGTCGTTAGATGCAGAAAAGACTTTTGACCGAGTGGACTGGGACTTCTTATATGCGTCGCTGGCTCAAATTGGTATAGGTTCCCGTATGCTGGCCCGTATACAGGCATTATATTTCCACCCACAGGCTCAGATAAGAATAAATGGCCAATTGTCGACCCCGTTCAATATTTGTAATGGCACCCGACAGGGATGCCCATTATCCCCTTTATTATATGTCCTGTGTATGGAACATCTTCTGGTTGCCATTCGCAATAATGAGGACATTAAGGGTCTGAATGTCTCCCCGGGCCATTACAAATGTTCGGCCTTCGCCGACGATCTGCTGTTATTTCTTTCCTCCCCTTTAACTACCTTACCTTCCCTATTGTCCACAATACGCCAGTTCTCTAACTATAGCAATTACAAACTCAATACTTCCAAATGTGAAGCTTTAAACATCACACTCCCTGCCCACACCCTACAACAGTTGCAGGAATGTTATCCCTTCCGATGGCAGGCTAAATCAATTAAATACTTAGGTGTCCATGTTCCCGCTGACCCGTCTGAAATCTTTTGCATCAACTTCCCACCATTCTTACACTCTCTCAAACCGACTTGTCCAGATGGGAGCGGAGAGACTTTTCTTGGCTGGGGAGGGTAAATATCCTGAAAATGAATATGCTACCTCGTCTCATATCTTTTCTCCTGTATTCTCTGCCTAATACCCAAATCCTATTTCAGGGAACTCTCTGCTCTCAGCTCTGGATTTGTATGGATGCACAAACCGTCTAGACTGGCCCGCACCATATTGATTAGAAGGAAAAGAGAGGGGGGTTTGGCGATGCCTGACCCTTTCTCATATTACCTGGCTGCAGTCCTCTCCCGCGTACTAGATTGCTTTCACCATTATACAGACAAACAATGGGTACAATTTGAGGGTACTATATTGAATCAAAACCCCAAATTCTTACTTTGGCTCCCACAATACATCTCTTCCACTAAAGATGTGGCCAGTCTACCGGCTGTCCTTAACTCAATCATTCGCACTCGCAATACATATCTTAGTCATCTTTCGCTCTTCTCCCCAGACGGCCCCCTTACCCCATTATTTGACAACCCGGCTTTTCCCCCGGCCTTATCCACGAGCCCCTTCCTCACCTTCCAAAGGGGAGATGGCACTTGTTTTTCCAAATTAATATCTCAGACATCATTGAAGAGCCTACCTGATCTCTTACAGGAGACCGAGGTGATTACCCACTTACTCTTTCAATACGCACAACTCAGTCACTTTTACCTGTCTAACAAAAGGAAGCTATCACTTCATCGTCCACTCACCAACTTTGAAAACCTCTGTGTTTCCTCGCATAAAATCAACCATAAAATCAGTGTCCTTTACTCTCTCCTCATACATGAATTTACAACCGATCCGCTCCCATTCCGGTTAGGCTGGGAAAAAGAAATAGGATGTCGGTTCGCGGAGGAGGACTGGACCAGGGCTCTGAATCGGTGCCACCACACCTCCATCTCTTGTAAAGCACAAGAAATCAACTATAAAGTTCTAACGAGATGGTACAGAGTGCCATCCTTACTCGCCAAATTCTATCCCGATTTTCCAGATACGTGCTGGAGATGTGGAGGTGTAGGTGGCACTATGCTTCATATTTGGCTGACCTGCCCCCACTTATCTACATACTGGACTCAAGTTATAGATATAATACTTCGTATCACATTGACCCAGCTCCCCCCCACGCCAGAAGTCATCCTACTCACCATCCTTCCTGCTCACATTCCCAAGCACACGGCCAAACTAATATCGTTTCTGTTGCTTGCGGCCAGAACGGTAATTCCAAGACTTTGGAAATCACAACTTCCCCCATCCATTACCTCTTGGCTCCAAGAATCCTCCCATCTACACAGGATGGAAGAATTGCTAGCCGACTCCAAAAATCAGATAGACAAATACAACACCGTCTGGCACCCTTGGACACATTTTACATCCTCTAGGGACTATACGTCCATGCATCTTTCACTCGGAAACATATGTCCCCCAAGCCCTACAGCACGCCCGGTTTCCGGTGCTCCCTCTACCTAAACAACCCATTTTTCACAAATAGCCACCATGCCTCATTGCTTTGCCATGTTGTTCTGAAGCCCTCCTGACCCGCTGGGTAAGTCTAACAACCTCTTTCTTACGAACCTAGTAGTCTTCCTCGTTCCCATTCCCTTCTGTCCCTTTGGAACCCTTTCCTGTCTCTTCTTCCTCCTTCTTTCTGTACTCATCTCCTCTTCTTCCCATATGTTGCTTACACCAACCACATTGTTGTTGATTGTACCTACCCTGATCACATAGAAGCTTGGACCATGTACCTTGAGTTGACTAGTTGATGTTTGAATTGTCATGTCTTTAACTATTCACTTTAATGTATTCAACATCCTGTCTTGTTACTGAATACCTGACTTTATATAGTGATGGTACGCATCATATGTGTGTACCCTATCGACAACCGCGTTTCCTACAATGCCTGTTTATTGATGGTGTTTTTGTAATTTACTTGAACTTTGTACTTTTAATAAAACGTTAATGTAAAAAAAAAAAAAAAAAAAGAATTGTGCAGTGCATAGAGTCAATTCAGTGCTATAGTGTAAATGTCGAGAAGTAAATTGCTTCACGTCTCCGGAGGTATATGGTTGGTCCTGTCTTTTTCGTTCATGTGAGAATGATTGGCAAAACCTGAAATACTCTTACTCTAGTATTTACTATGTGTTCGTACATGTCCTATTAATATTACTGTCACTGACAATGATTAATGCCATTATTTATCATGTGCTATAAATATATAACATCATTATTATTATTTTTATTATAGTATTTTCTTTATGTTTATATGTTATTAAATATTCCACGATTGGACACATTTCTTTTACTTACAATAGGCACAGTGCCCATTTTCCCTGGATATTACTTGGTTACCACAATATTTTCCTGAATCTTTGTTATGTATATAGTAGCTGAAACACTTATAGAGTGGGTGCATAATAAATGTAACTTCTAAATTGTGCACTTTGAAAGTATTTACCTTTGGGTATGTCCAAACATCGCAAATTTGAAATGTGTTGCAGGACTTTGTCTCTGTGATGGTTAAATCCATGCACATATTGTATAAACAAACTATTCAGCTGTATTGATGGATTATCAGATTATATCTACACGTGTGAATATACCATAATGCCTCAAAGATCTAATGGAATGTTGTGTGCATTTTTCAATTAATTTATTCCTTTTTGTTCTTGCATTGTTTTCAGCTAGTTAGGGACAAACTTCAAATGGCACATAGGAATATTCTTGGAATTTTGGTCATTATTTTAGCCAAAATTAGGAGTGGAATTAGCCTGACTGTAATTTACAAATAAAGCAAGCAAAACAGAAAAATGCTCAAAATAATAGACTCATTACTAAACCCCCACAAATTTGTGTGATGTTTATTTTATAAATTAAACTTTACTATTGGAGTTTAAAACTACAGCAGTAAAATGACAAACACAAGCAATGTAGCTCACACTAAAACACATGTTCTCAGTCCTTGTATATTTGAATTGACCCCGCCTGACATAGATAGCTACATTGAACCTGTGTAATTTTACAATTCATGACAACATTACATGCTACCAGGAGCCTAAGAATATGTCATAATTTTCAGCACTGCCAGGCAATTACACTAGTAGTGACTTCATTATAGAATGTGAGCTTGTATAATTCTTAGAGATGAGATCCATGCCTCAGATTTATTTTGTCTATGTTTCTTACTTGCATTCTCTAGCAACCCTTTCATTGTATAAAATCAGGATTTATATTAAATGAATGGTACCTGTTCATGTAAATACAAAGACTCAGAAGCCTAGGGGTACATTCACACGAGCAGATCCCTGGCATACTTTATGCTGCAGATCCGCCGCTGAAGGACCGCTGTAGGGTGCCTTTACATGTGCCTGTTCAGAGCGGCAATAAGCCGCTACGAGCAGACACACTGCGATGTGGGAGTCGCAGAGCACATGTACAGTATACTTGCACATCGCGGCAGCTCTCGGCCTAGCTCATAGAGCAGGGGGAGCAGCTGTGATGTCTGCAAGTTCACTGGGCATGCGCGGCATGATTGAATATATTTTCTCCTTACATTCGGAACAATACCTGGTTGCGATATATATTATTGGGGAAATATTTTTCTGAATCTTCGTCATGTATATGTTACCTAAAGTGCTTACAGAGTGATGTTAAATATCTGTAACTGTAAGTTGTGAACTTTAAGAATATCATGGTTTATAAAGAAAGAAAACAAAACCCAGAATGCTCCAAAGAGAAACATGGTAACAGTTTGTAAGGTTGAAAAAAAAAAAAAGTCTGTCGAGTTCAACCTAGAGACACAATATTAGGCAGTGATATTAATATTATAGTTCATGGGTCACAATATTTTGAGCTGGTAATTATGTTATGGCTGATGAAATATATTAGGCTGTGGTATTAATGTTATGGCTGCTAGGACACAATATTAGAGGGTGGTATTGCTGTTATGGATGATGGGACACAATATTAGGCGGTGGTATTCATGTTATGCAATGTATGATACTATAAATGATCTGTTTTAGATCCCACACTAAAATAATTCAAGATCTCCTACATAGAGGCATATCTATTCATTGATATAGCCTCTACATACACAGCTATGTGTAACGGTTGTGGTGAAGTGGATCCGCTGAGCCTGTGTGGATGATGGCATGGGGCCATGCCAGGGAGCGGAATCTAAGGTGCCGCTGGTTTTCACCAGAGGCTGCCGTAAAGTGGGACGGACTTGCTGCGGCAGGTGGCACCCAGGTCGCTACTCTTGACATGACTCGTCGACTCAGGCTGCCGAGGTGAAGCGTGGCACAGGAAGGATAAGGCAAACTTGTAGTCTGGGACAGGCAGGAAGGTAAGGACAGAGGGCACTGGAGTATGGTCAGGAAACGTAGCAAGGAGGTCTGGTACACAGTAAGGCAGAACACAAGTATGGTATGCTTTCTCTAAGACTGTGGGGTACAAAGATCAAGCGGGGGTCAGGATGAAGTAAGGAACTAAATAAGGTCAGTGCCAGACATGGACCAATTAAGGGTGCACTGGCCCTTTAAATCTCAGGGAGCCGGCACGCGCGCCCTGGGAAGCAAGAACGCACACGAAGGCAGACAGAGAGGATGGAGGAGGCATGAGGAGAGTGGGGTAAGGAAGGGGCAGCGGGTTGCGAGCAATCGCATCCCAACATGCGAATCTCAGCGCTGACAGAACAGGGAGTGCACATGCGGCCAGCACGTCTGACCGCAGCGCCACTCATAAAAGTACCCCCCCGGGTCTCCCTTTCTTTTTAGGCAACAGAATCCTACGTACAAAATCTCAGTCCACGATGTTTTCATCTGGTTCCTAAGACCTCTCTTCCAGCCCGAACCCCTTCCAATCGCCAGAAAAAAACGTCTCCCCCCCCCCCCCCCCCATAGTCTTGGTGGCCAGAATCTCCTTCACCTCAAACACATCAGCAGAAACTGACACCGGAAAAGGAGAAATGTCCCTCTGGGAAAAGTGGTTAGGTACCAGTGGCTTAAGGAGGGAGACATGGAAGGAGTTCGAGATGCGAAGGGAAGAAGGAAGGCAGAGTTTGTGAGACACCGAGTTTACACGGTGCAGAATTTAAAAGGGACCAAGGAACCGAGGACCCAGATTGTAACTGGGGATCTTTAAACAAACATATTTGGCGGACAACCAGACTTTATCTCCTGGAGAAAAGATGGGAGTTGTTCTTCTTCTCTTATCGGCCTGTGTCTTCATGAGGGTAGAGGCGTGTACTAGGGAACGCCGGGTTTCCTGCCAAATACCTATAAAATCCTGGACCTGGACATCCACAGCACCCCAGTAGAAACAAGTAGAGGAAGAGGAGGGCGAGGATGGTGTCCATAGACTATGTAGAATTGTGACTTTCTGGTAGCCTCAGAATTCCGGTGACTATAAGAAAACTCCGCCAAGGAAGCAGATTGGCCCAATTGTCCTGTCGTGCAGAAACAAAGTGACGGAGGTAGTCTCCCAGAATTTGATTCACCCTCTCTACCTGGCCATCAGTCTGTGATTGATAAGCAGAAGAAAAGTCCAACTTGACTTTGAGGCGTGAACAGAGAGCCCACCAAAACTTGGAGACAAACTGGACCCCTCAGTCAAAAACAATGTGTAGTTGCAAGCCATGTAAGCAAAAAATATGCCGGAAGAATAGATCCACCAACTGAGGAGCAGAGGGAAGTCCAGGCAAAGGAACAAAATGGGACATTTTGGAAAAACCATCTGTGACTACCGAGATGATCGTGTTTTTAGAGGAAGAAGGCAGATCAATGATAAAGTCCATGGCAATGTGAGTCCAAGGACACTCCGGAATGTCCAGAGGTTGAAGAAGACCTGCAGGTTTAAGTGGAGGTGTTTTGTCTCAGGCAAAAATATTGCAGGAACGAACAAAATCAGAAACATCTCACTCCAAATTCGGCCACCAGTAATGACGGAAGATGAGCAGAGTGGACTTTCGTATTCCAGGATGTCCGGCCAGTAGAGAAGAGTGTCCCCAATTCAATACGTTAATTCTAAGGCTGGAGGGCACAAAAGTCTTCCTCGGTGGAACTTGCTGAAGGTCGAAAGGCACAACCCAGATCAAACGTTCTGCAGGCACAATGTGCTGAGGAAAGGAGTCCAGACCCACTACATCAAAAGCTCTGGAGAGAGCATTGGCCTTGATTTTTTTATCCGTGGGCCAAAAATGGATAAGGAAATTTAATCGGGAGAAGAAAAGACCCGGGGATGCAGACGCTGAGCGGACTGAAGATACAAGAGATTCTCATGGACTGTGTAGATACTGACTGGATGAGTAGAGCCTTCGAGTAGGTGATGCCATACTTCCAAGGCGAGCTTTACGGCCAACAGTTCACGATCTCCAATGGAATAATTCCTCTCGGCAGGCAAAAAGGTTTAGGCGAAAAAACCACATGTCATGGTTTTTTCTCTGTTTGTCTTTTGGGTCAGAATGGCGCCAGCTCCTACCAAAGAGGCATCTACTTTGAGGAAGAAGGGTTTTCCTGAATCGGGCCTTGATAAAACTGGAGCAGAGGCAAACGCCGATTTCAATCAGGAGAAGGTTTCTTTGGCATCACTAGGCCAGGATTTGGGGTTACTGTTCTTCTTAGTAAAAGCCACAATCAGAGCAACCAAAGAGAAGTTTGGAATAAACTGTCGATAATATTTGGCAGACCCCAGGAAGTGTTGTATTGCCCGCAAGCCATTAGGTTGAGATCAGTTAAGAACCGAAGCCTTGATTGGAGACTAAATAACCAAGAAATGGAAGGCTTGTCTTCTCGAAGAGACATTTCTCGAATTTTGTGTAGAAACGATTGTCCCGTAGGCATTGTAAGACCTGTCACACATATGTGCGATGAAGCTCCAAGTTGGGTGAAAGGATCAGGATATCATCTGGATACACCATGACACGTGAAGAGAAGATCACGGAAGATGTTATTGAAGAATTCTTGGAAAACGGCCGGCGCATGACAAGGTACTTGAAGTGCCCGTCATGGGTATTAAAGGCCGTCTACCATTCGTCTCCTATGCGAATTCTGATAAGGTTGTTTGCTCCTCACAGATCCAGCTTGGAGAAGACCTTGGCACCCCGCAGGCGATCGAAGAGCTCAGAAATCAAAGGTAAGGGGTACCATTTTGATTGTAATCTTTCAATACAAGGAGGAAGAGAACTATCCTTCTTTTCAACAAAGAAGAATCCAGCACCCTCAGGAAATGAGGATTTTCGGATTCGGCCCTTCTGAAGATTCTCCTTAATGTATTGTGCCATGGCTTGCATTTCGGGAACAGACAAGGGATAGATTCTTCCCCGGGGAGGCGTAGTCCCTGGCAGAAGGTCAATCGGGAAATCATAGGGCCGATGTGGAGGAAGACTCTCAGCCTGTTTTTCACAGAAGACATCAGAAAGGAAGGGATAAAGCAGGGAAGGAGACGGCAAGACACTCTTAGGTTGTGGGAATGCCAGACAGTGGTTCTGGCAGTAGGAACCCCAGCGGGTGATCACACCAGTTTGCCAGTCTAAAGCCGGAGTGTGAAGTTGTAGCCAAGGGAGACCGAGAAGAAGCTACGAAGTACATTGAGGAAGCACATAGAACTCGATCTTCTCCTTATGCAAAACTCCCACTTGCAACAAAAGTGGTAGTGTGCGGAATTGCACTGCATAGTTAAGGCATTCTCCGTACAGAAATGTAAAAAGGTTTGACGAGCTGAGTCACCGGGAGACTGTGTTTCCAGCTGAACCAGAGTCTAGAAAGGCTGAGACAAAGAACAATGCATTGGTAGAGGTATAGACTTGGAACGGTGTGGTAAGTCGAGGAGAGGAGAAATTCTCACCTAGGGACGCCTCTCCCACATTTCCTAGATTTGTGCATTTCCCAGACGTGGTCGTCGCAAAGCACAATCTTTGAGAAAATGCTCCGGGCTGGCACAGTAGAGACACAAATTTTCATTGCGTCGGCGAGACCTCTCCTGCTGGGTAAGATAGGCACAATCCACTAGCATAGCTCCTTCAGCGGAGGGCAAAGAGGGTGGATGATGTGGCTGCTAAAACACAGATGCCAAATAGGGAAGACGATGTGTCCAAAGTGGTTCAGGTTCTTGCCGAAGTTCTTCCTGCCTCTCGGCAAACGCACAGCTATTCGAGTGGACAACTGAATGAGGTCACTTAGGGAAGATCGAGGATCTCGTGCAGCCAGAGCGTCCTTGACTCTAGTGGAAAGTCAATTTTTAAAGGTAGCACACAGGGCCTCATCGTTCCAGGACAATTTGGAGTCTAGGGTGCGGAACTGAACTGCATAGTCAACAACAGTAGAGTCCCCTTGGATGAGGTTAAAGAGTGCGTTTTTGGCCGAAGACGCTCGTGCAGGCTCTTCAAAAACATTGCGGAATTCCGAAAGGAAGGGTTGCAGATTGGAGGACACCGGGTAATTTCTGTCCCAAAGAGGAGTGGCCCAAGCCAGGGCTTTCCCAGAAAGGAGACTGACCACGAACGCCACCTTGGCACACTCCGTCGAGAACTGTTCAGCCATAAGTTCCAAATGCATAGAACATTGGGTCACAAACTCCCTGTACAATTTAGGGTCCCCTTCATACTTCATTGGCAGAGACAGACGAAGCTTGAAACCAACGGAAGCTGCAGACACCAGAGGAATCACAGCAGCAGGAGGAGGCTGCTGTGGCTGCTGAATTGAGAGGAGTTGCTGCATCATTGCGGATAGATGATTCAGCTGTTGCATTTGCTGTGCAAGCTGTTGTGATTGTTGAGCCATGACGGATGAAAGGTCAGCAAGGTTTGGCAGAGGCACCTCAGCGGGATCCATGGCTGGATCTTACTGTAACGATTGTGGTGAAGTGGATCCACTGAGGCTGTGTGGATGATGGCATGAGCCATACCAGGGAGTGGAATCTAAGGTGCCACTGGTTTTCACCAGAGCCCACTGCAAAGGGGGATGGACATGCTGCAGCAGGCAGAACCCAGGTAGCTACCCCTGATACGACCCATCCACACAGGCTGCTGAGGTGAAGCAGGGCCCAGGAAGGATAAGGCAAATTCGTAGTCGGGGACAGGCAAGTAGTTCAGAACGGGCGGCACTGGAGCGTGGTCAGGAAACGTAGCGAGGAGGTCTGGTACACAGTAAGGCAGAACACAAGTATGGTAGGCTTTCTCTAACTCTGTGGGGCGCAAAGATTCGGCGGGGGTCAGGAGGAAGTGAGGAACTATATAAGGTCAGCGCCAGACATGGACCAATTAAGGGTGCACTGGCCCTTTAAATCTCAGGGAGCCAGCACGCACACCTTAGGAAGCGAGAACGCGCAGCGAGAGTGGGGTATGGAACGGGCAGCGAGCTGCATGTGATCGCATCCCGACAAGCAATTCACAGCTCTGACAGAACAGGGAGTGTGCTTGCGGTGAGCAAGTCTGACAGCAGCGCCACTCATAACACTATGTTATTTTTATGAGTGTCTAATGTGAGAAATAGGGGGATTGCCTGTTGGAAACCGCTTTGTTTATACAGCTGTTCTTTGATACGGCTATGTACGCTGCTTTTGCACAGTTTTTAAGGGTATAATAGAAAAAACCTGCCTGTACCCCTTTTCACTACTCAAAAAATGTGCTTCTGCGGGAAAACTCTGCTTATTCAGCTTGGTTTGGATATATTTATTTTCCTTACATTTGGAACAATACCTGGTTGCGATGTATATTATTGGGGTTAATACTTTTTCTGAATCTTTGTCATGTATACAGTACCTGAATAACACTAAACCATGTAGCTAAAATTTATAATTTTATTAAATCCTCCTTAAAAAACCCAATAACAATAATATAAATAATTTGTATCCACACAAAAGAAAGAGAAAGTTCTCCTATGATGAACAACTGTATATCCCAACGCTTTTCCCCGTGTATCTTATGATATACAACGGTTCATCAGGGGATGACAACAACAGTATAAAAATATACCTAATAAGCACAGAGATATGGAGGAACAATATATATATAGACAGCATGCGACACATGGACAATAGCACAACTTAATACAAAGAAAATAAGAGGACAAGGCTTATTTGTGGCTTCATTTGAATATCCTCCGACTGATGCAATGACCTATAGCAAAAAGCAAAAACAAGAGAGAGAGAAAAAAGACACAACATACCACATAGAGCATAGCATTAACTTTAGTAAACAAATATTCCATTATACATATAATTGCAAGCCAAATAGAAAGGCAAGACAAAGAATAACAGAACATACAAAAAGATATTAAGACAGAAAAAGTAAAAAGATAATAAGGATAATGACTGTGTTAGAGGATGACAAAAATAAATAAATAAAAAAATAAAAAAATAAAGACTGTGTTATTAACAGACCAGATGCCAAAGAAAAAGAGGAGATAAATCAGATCCTTTAGTTACACCAAGTGTGGTCTCAAAAAAGAAAATATACCCATTAACCAACTAAAGAGAAATACATAAATGTATCATTACCTCTATGTAGTTACTCAGCATTTACCTAGATCAGATATTGAGAGAATATGTGTCCTCTTTACCATCATATATAAGGGACACTAGTGACCTTCTGCAAAAGATAGATGGTATACAACTTGACTCAGACATGCTCCTAGCATCGATAGATGTAGAAGCCCTCTATAGCTCTATTCGTCACACAGATGGATTGAGGGCTGTCTCTTATTATCTACAGACTAGGGGCATTCACTTCCGGACCCATAGCGAATATGTCATTCAATTATTGGAATTTCTTCTAACCCATAATTATTTTATTTTTGATTCTCGGCACTACCACCAGCTCAGGGGTACTGCCATGGGAAGCCCAGTGGCCCCCTCATATGCAAACCTTACCCTGGGCTGGTGGGAGAGTACCATAGTTTTTGGGGAGGAGGAGAGTAAGTGGAACCCACATTTAATTTATTGGGGTAGATATATTGATGACATGTTCGTAATTTGGTCCGGAAGTTAAAATCTCTATAAGAAATTTGTAGAAGATTTAAATCACAACCCCCTGGGTCTTAAGTTTACGTTCGAGATTGATAGGGACGAATTACCATTTTTGGAGAGAATGGTTTGTTAGAGACATGTACTTATAGGAAACCTACATCGACGAACAGCCTACTTAGATGGGACAGTTTCCATCCTGTACCCCTCAAAAGAGGTATTCCTACTGGACAATTCTTGCGGATACGTAGGAACTGTTCGTTGATGGTAGGTTTCAACAACCAAGCAAGAGACCTGAGGGATAGGTTCATTGAACGAGGCTACCCCTCAGAGACGCTGGTTACATCCTTTAGGAGGGCATGAACATCAGAACGTCGGGATTTGCTAACCCCGAAGAATAGGACAATTGAGGACAACTCTGTGAGATTAATTGGTACTTATGATAACCAATCACAAAGGGTAAAAAATTTACTAAAACGATATTGGCCTCTCCTGCGAAGTGATCAAGATCTTCATGAAATTGTTTCTCCTTATCCTATGATTACATTTCGGAGGGGTAGGTCCATAAGAGATAGGCTGGTACATAGTCATTTTGCTGAACCGACTAGAAAAGGGACATGGCTGGACAGGAAACCACTTGGTACTTTCCGTTGTGGCCGATGTAGGGCATGTAGTAACATCCAGCAATGCAAGTCCTTCACTAGCGTAGTGACTGGAAGGGAGTACACAATTAGAGATTTTGCCAATTGTGATACTGAGGGGGTGATTTATGTAGGGACTTGTACATGCCCCCTTCAGTAAATAGGCAAGACCAAGAGGTCCCTTAAGAAAAGAATTAGGGAACATGTCTGCGACATTCAAAATCGAAGAGACACGCCGGTGTCACTACACATGTGGGCAAAGCATGGTGGTGATACTAAATGTATCTCCTTTTGTGTCATGGAAGTAATTTGGAAATCCCCTAAGGGTGGAGAGTGGGACAGACGCATCTTGGTCTGGTGAGATAATATAAAATGGACTTTAGAGTCATATGAAACTGCGAGAAATGCCCCTAATTTTATTGGCTCTTTTGAGCAATTAGGTTTCAAAAGTTATTATACTATTTATGTAGTCTTAATGACACATAATTTGAATGTATCATTTGTTCTCAATAATTTATTATTCCCTATATTTTTGTAATAAAATGTGTAGTCTGTATATTATGTGGTCATATATTTTTTTTATACCACTTTGTTTGTGACTTTATATGTATATATATTTTTCACATCTGTTTTTTTTTGGTCAAATTATATGTGTTTTCTTAATCTGGTACTTTATGTCTATCTACATATATACAGTACCTTATTTAAGTTCTCCTGTGCTGCTTTTATCTGTTTTGCAGTATTATCTCTTGCTAGCCTCCTTTCCAATTCTCCTCCCACTCCTATCCTTATCAATTATCTTGGACGTGTAGCGGAGTGACGGACGCAATAGGTCACATGATATATCATGTGATCTATCTCGGTTGCGGCGTCCTTGGAGATACGATCACATGATGCGCGGCTACCGGAAGTGACGCCCTTGGCGTCCCGGATATACGCCAGTGTAGAGGTATTTAAGGTAGAGGCTGGGCTATGATTAGCCATCTGCGACGTGGATCGTCAGCCGCAGACGGACGTATCATGCTTATGGCATTCTGATATGGGGGTAAGCATTGGACTATGTATGATGAACTTTGGTGTTAGGAATTAGTTATTTAGTTTAGTTGTTTATTGCAGTATTTATACATGGATAATGGCTGGACATCTTTTGGACAGACTGTGGTTATGTGGACATCATAGAGGTTGCTTTTTCATCTAGGTAAGGACTAGGATGTTGGGGTTGAAGCTCTGGACTATATACATATATCACATGTACTGATCCACCCCCCTTTTTTGTATAGGTGGTATTGTTATCAGAATATCTTATCTATAAAAATTTGGAGGGCCATATAGGATCCTGGTGGTTGGATAATTGTGGTCTGGAGTTATCTGTATTAAAGGAGCTATTATTATCAGGTAATTTCTTCAGGTAGTTGCTTGACTAATAATATTGAACTGGTCAGTGTATAAATGGTAGATTCAGCATGGTTTATCATGACTACCTTTTTGCCATCTTATCTCCAGGGGGCCATTTGTTAAGTCTTTTCTTTTGTGGAGGAGCCCTTACATTAGGGTCCTCACTCTATCAGTGACCCTGTTTTTTGCTGCCTAACTACATAGAGGTAATGATACATTTATGTATTTCTCTTTAGTTGGTTAATGGGTATATTTTCTTTTTTGAGACCACACTTGGTGTAACTAAAGGATCTGATTTATCTCCTCTTTTTCTTTGGCATCTGGTCTGTTAATAACACAGTCTTTATTTATTTATTTTTGTCATCCTCTAACACAGTCATTATCATTATTATCTTTTTACTTTTTCTGTCTTAATATCTTTTTGTATGTTCTGTTATTCTTTGTCTTGCCTTTCTATTTGGCTTGCAATTATATGTATAATGGAATATTTGTTTACTAAAGCTAATGCTATGCTCTATGTGGTATGTTGTGTCTTTTTTCTCTCTCTCTTGTTTTTGCTTTTTGCTATAGGTCATTGCATCAGTCGGAGGATATTCAAATGAAGCCACAAATAAGCTGTGTCATCGTTTGTCTGCATTCATGTGCTTTGTATTGTATACATGTTTGCTTTGATGTATTACAAATATGTATAGTCTTAATTGTCCTCTTATTTTCTTTGTATTAAGTTGTGCTATTGTCCATGTGTCGCATGCTGTCTATATATATATTGAGGGATAGCCAATGTCATTGTTACATCCACCACAGTAGTGCACCCATATCCCTGTATTGTATTCTAATTGTTACACATCCACACCGTTTATCTGGTGTAGGATTCTATTGTGGCACTTGTAGTCCGCTGCAGGCATCCTCCATTGTATGCATTTTTATGCTGGGGATCGCCCTTAGCAACGGACTACAAGGGCAGGATCTGCTCCCCCAGAATAAATGCACAACCGCATTTGGGGTTGAGCACCTCCAGACATTTGAGACCACGTTTTTTGTTGTTTGTTTAAATTTTATACTTGGAGGTGTGTAAACTCCAAAATTAATGCGCCTTGAATACCTTCGCTGGAGGGTATCTGGGAGAAAGTTGTGAGTCGACCGAATGCTGCCGTAATTGCCCACTGGCCCCTGTTTGGCTTATCAAGCACAGGTAGGATTAGCGTTAGGTCTCGCACCATCTTGAGAAACCTTGGCGTTGGTGTGCGGGCTCTGGTGTGTCCTTCATATAAGGATACACTGGCGAATGTCTCAATTTTAACATCAGTGTTGAGGGATAGCCAATGTCATTGTTACATCCACCACAGTAGTGCACCCATATTCCTGTATTGTATTCTAATTGTTACACATCCACACCGTTTATCTGGTGTAGGATTCTATTGTGGCACTTGTAGTCCGCTGCAGGCATCCTCCATTGTATGCATTTTTATGCTGGAGATCGACCTTAGCAACGGACTACAAGGGCAGGATCTGCTCCCCCAGTATAAATGCACAACCGCATTTGGGGTTGAGCACCTCCAGACATTTGAGACCACGTTTTTTGTTGTTTGTTTAAATTTTATACTTGGAGGTGTGTAAACTCCAAAATTAATGCGCCTTGAATACCTTCAAGGCAGCATTAAGGTAGCACCTGTGAGGCCAGGCACCCATATTAGCCAACTCAGATGGGGCTTGCAGCTTGCCTCCCTCCTCCCATTGCATGTGTGCTCAGTCACGCTGGAGGGTATTTGGGAGGAAGTTGTGAGTCGACCGAATGCTGCCGTAATTGCCCACTGGCCCCTGTTTGGCTTATCAAGCACAGGTAGGATTAGCATTAGGTCTCGCACCATCTTGAGAAACCTTGGCGTTGGTGTGCGGGCTCTGGTGTGTCCTTCATATAAGGATACACTGGCGAATGTCTCAATTTTAACATCAGTGTTGAGGGATAGCCAATGTCATTGTTACATCCACCACAGTAGTGCACCCATATTCCTGTATTATATATATATTGTTCCTCCATATCTCTGTGCTTATTAGGTATATTTTTATACTGTTGTTGTCATCCCCTGATGAACCATTGTATATCATAAGATACACGGGGAAACGCATTGGGATATACAGTTGTTCATCATAGGAGAACTTTCTCTTTCTTTTGTGTGGATACAAATTATTTATATTATTGTTATTGGGTTTTTTAATGAGGATTTAATAAAATTATACATTTTAGCTACATGTTTTAGTGTTATTCTGGTACAAATTAGCTATAGGACACTATTGTGTCCAACTGTCAGTGATATTGTTTCATGTATACAGTACCTAAAGCAGTTATAGAGGGGGGTGTAAAATAACTGCAACTGTAAGTTGTGAATTTTGAGAATATCATGGTTTACAAAGAAAGAAAAATAAAACCCAGAATGCTCCAAAGGGAAACATAGTAACAGTCTGTAAGGTTGAAAAAAGACAAGAGACTGTCGAGTTCAACCTAGAGACACAATATTAGGCAGTGGTATTAATATTATAGCTGCTGGGACACAATATTAGGCAGTGTTATTAATATTATAGCTCATGGGAAACAATATAAGTAGATGGCAATTATGTTATGTCTGATGAAACATATTAGGTGGTGGTATTAATGTTATGGCTGCTGGGACACAATATTAGGGGGTGGTATTGATGTTAGGGATGATGGGGCACAATATATGGCAGTGGTATTCATGTTATGGCTGATGAAACATATTAGGCGGTGGTATTCATGCTATGGCTGATAGGGCACAATATTAAGAGGTCATATTAATGTTGTGTCTGATGAAACACTATTAGGTGTGGTATTAGCCCCTTAAGGACCCAGTCATTTTACACATTAGGACCCGGCCATTTTTTGATCTGACCACTGTCACTTTAAACATTAATAACTCTGGAATGCTTTTACTTATCATTCTGATTCCGAGATAGTTTTTTAGTGACATATTCTACTTTAACATAGTGGTAAAATTTTGTCAATACTTGCATCCTTTCTTGGTGAAAAATCCCAAAATTTGATGAAAAATTTTAAAATTTAGCATTTTTCTAACTTTGAAGCTCTCTGCTTGTAAGGAGAATGGATATTTCAAATACATTTTTTTTATTCACATATAAAATATGTATCATAAAATTGACGTGTTTTTACTTTTGGAAGACACCAGAGGGCTTCAAAGTTCAGCAGCAATTTTCCAATTTTTCACAAAATTTCCAAACACAACTTTTCAATTCAGGTTTGAAGTGGATTTGAAGGGTCTTCATCTTAGAAATACCCCACAAATGACCCCATTATAAAAACTGCACCCCCCAAAGTATTCAAAATGACATTCAGTAAATGTTTTAACCCTTTAGGTGTTTCACAGGAATAGCAGCAAAGGGAAGGAGAAAATTCACAATCTTCATTTTTTACACTCGCATGTTCTTGTAGACCCAATTTTTGAATTTTTACAATTTGTAGCCCAATTTCTCTCGAGTAAGCACATACCTCATATGTCTATGTAAAGTGTTCGGCGGGCGCAGTAGAGGGCTCCGAAGCGAAGGAGTGACAAGGGGATTTTGGAGAGTAAGTTTTTCTGAAATGGTTTTTGGGGGGCATGTTGCATTTAGGAAGCCCCTATGGTGCCAGAACAGCAAAAAGAAAAAACATGGCATATCATTTTGGAAACTAGACCCCTTGAGGAACGTAACAAGGAATAAAGTGAGCCTTAATACTCCACAGGTGTTTCACGACTTTTGCATATGTAAAAAAATTTAAATGTTTCACTAAAATGTGTGTTTCCCTCCAAATTTCAAATTTTTGCAAGGGTTAATAGCAGAAAATACCCCCCAAAATTTGTAACCCCATCTCTTCTGAGTATGGAGGTACCCCATAAGTTGACCTGAAGAGCACTACGGGCGAACTACAATGCTCAGAAGAGAAGGAGTCATATTTGGCTTTTTGAGAGCTCGATGGGCATGTCGCATTTAGGAAGCCCCTATGGTGCCAGAACAGCAAAATAACCCCAACATGGCATACCATTTTTTAAACTAGACCCCTTGAGGAATGTAACAAGGGGTACAGTGAGCATTTACCCCCCACTGGTGTCTGTCAGATCTTTGGAACAGTGGGCTGTACGAAATTTTTAATTTGCACAGCCCACTGTTCCAAAGATCTGTCAGACACTAGTGGGGGTTAAATTCTTACTGCACCCCTCATTACATTCCGTGAGGGGTGTAGTTTCCGAAATGGGGTCACATGTGGTTTTTTTTTTTTTTTTGCGTTTGTCAAAACTGCTGTAACAATCAGCCACCCCTGTGCAAATCAGCTCAAATGTACATGGCGCACTCTCCCTTCTAGGCCTTGTTGTGCACCCCCAGAGCACTTTGCGCCCACATATGGGGTATCTCCATAGTCGGGAGAAATTGCATTACAAATTTTGGGGGGCTTTTTACCCTTTTACCTCTTGTCAAAATGAAAAGTATAGGGCAACACCAGCATGTTAGTGTAAAAAATTTATTTTTTTACACTAACATGCTGGTGTCGACCCCAACTTCACCTTTTCATAAGGGGTTAAAGGAGAAAAAGCCCCCCGAAATTTGTTAGACAATTTCTCCCGAGTACGGCAATACCCCATATGTGTCCCTAAACTGTTGCCTTGAAATACGACAGGGCTCCAAAGTGAGAGGCCTGAATTAGGGATTTGCATAGGGGTGGACATAGGGGTATTCTATGCCAGTGATTCCCAAACAGGGTGCCTCCAGCTTTTACAAAACTCCCAGCATGCTTGGACAGTCAACGGCTGTTCGCCAATATTGGGGGTTGTTGTTTTGCAACAGCTGGAGGCTCCATTTTGGAAACAGTGGCGTACCAGACGTTTTTCATTTTTATTAGGGAGGGGAGGGGGGCTGTGTAGGGGTATATGTATATGTAGTGTTTTTTACTTTTTATTTTATTTTGTGTTAGTGTAGTGTTTTTAGGGTACAGTCACATGGGTGGGGGGTTACAGCGAGTTTCCCTCTGCGAGTTTGAGTTGCTGCGCAAAATTTGCTGCGTCGCAAACTTGCAACCTGATACTCACTGTAAGGCCCTGCCCATGTGAATGTACCCTGTATATTCACAGGGGGGGGGGGCTCCAGCTGTTGCAAAACTACAACTCCCAGCATGCACAGTCTATCAGTGCATGCTGGTAGTTATAGTTTTGCAACAGCTGGAGGCACACGGGTTGGGAAACACTGAGTTAGGAAACAGACAATGTTTCCCAACCAGTGTGGCTCCAGTTGTTGCAAAACCACTACTCCCAAAAATTCTCAGGCATGCTGGAAGTAGTAGTTCGGCAACATTTTTAGAGCCAGATGTTGCCGAACTACAACTCCCAGCATGCTTGGAGTTGTAGTTTTGCAACATCTGGAGGACTACAGTTTGCAGACCACTAATACAGTGGTTCCCAATGTGTGCCCTTCCAGATGTTGCAAAACTACAACTCCCAGTATGCCAAAACTGTCCAGGCATGCTGGGAGTTGTAGTACTGCAACATCTGAAGGGCCAGATGTTACAGAACTACAACTCCCAGCATGCCTGGACAGTAAGGGCATGCTGAGGATGTGTAGTTTTTCAACATCTGGAAGGGCACAGTGGTCTCCAAACTGTGGACCTCCAGATGTTGCAAAACTGCAACTCCCAGCATGCCCAGACGCCAAGGGCTGTCTTGGCATGCTGGGAGTTGTAGTATACAGGGTCCCATTACAGCAATGCATGTCGCTTTACGGGGACGTGCATTGCTGTAAAGGGCCCGACCGCGGCTGAAGAGGAACTCACCTGTCGCTGCCGCTGCCGTCTTCATCGCCGGGATCCGGGTCTTCAGGGTCGAGGTAAGTACCGGGGCCGGGCCGGGCCCCAGCACTCCCCCGTCCCCCGGTCTTCCTCCCGTCCTCTCTGGACTTCCAGGGGCCGGGCAGGGCGGGAGGAAGTAACTGCCCCCCCTGCGATTGGTCGGTTAGCTAACCGACGGATCGCAGGGGATAGGAGGAGGTGGCAGGCTTGCCACCTCGCTCCTAGCCTTCAGCATATTCCTGGCTGTGACAACCGGGATCATGGAAAATTACCGGGTGGTCGGGTTCCGATCTCCGCTCGGCTCGCAGCAGGGGCCGGAATTCTCCTTGATGTACGTGTACATCATGGATCCTTAAGTACCAGGTTGTCATTACGTGCGCGTACGTCAAGGGTCCTTAAGGGGTTAACGTTATGCAATGTACGATGCTATAAATGATGTGTTTTAGATCCCAAAATAAAATAGTTCAAGATCCCTTAAATAGAGGCGTCTCTTTTCATTCATATAGCCCCTACATACACAGCTATGTTGCTTTGTGTCTAATTAGGGATGAGCAGCATGTGCCATATTCGACTTTGCGATATTTTGCGAATATATTGATAATTATTTGTCTTATGTTCGCGAAATTCGCATATTCGCTAAAAATTAGCATGAAACATTTGCATAAAATTTGCATGGGAAATTTGCATTTACATTTGCCTAAAAACTCGCATATGAAAAAAAAATTGTCACTATATTCTAAATATTCACATAATCGCAAATTGACGATATTCGTGATAAAAATTTGCATTATGAATATTCGGGCTCAACACTATTCCTTAAAGGACATGTCCGGTGCTCAATTTTCTTATTGTATCCGTTCCGGGCTGCAAAAAAAAGAAAACAAACTTTCTCTTACCTGCCTATGCTCCCCCGGTGCTCCGGTACAGGTGTTCGGTCCCCGGGCTGTATTCTTCTTACTTCCTGTTAGCCCGGCACGTCACATGGAGCTTCAGCCTATCACCGGCCGCAGCGATGTCCCGCCTCAGCCAGTGATAGGCTGAAGCTCCGTGTGACGTGCCGGGCTAACAGGAAGTAAGAAGAATACAGCCCGGGGACCAAACACCTGTACCGGAGCACCGGGGGAGCGTAAGCAGGTAAGCGAAAGCTTATTTTACAATGATACAATGAGAAAAGTGATACAATGAGAAAAGTGAGCACCAGACATGTCCTTTAAGACCAGAGCTCTGGTAAAATAGAAAAAAAAACTACACTATCCTACCAACAATCCAGCTGGAGCACCAGACATTCTTCTTCCTTTCCCATGCTGCTTGTCTCTTCAACTTGCTTTCAAGATACGCATTAGCAGGACATTCCCTCAAACGCTGCCCACAGTGGTATCCTATCTCAGCCAATGATTAGCTGAGCTGGAAGGTCCTACTTCAAGCACTCATTTTGGAAACAGATTGAAGAGAAGAGATACAGGGGATCTGAAGAACCAGCACTGCAACACCACCAGTTGGGGACTAGGGATAGGACTCTGCCACAGTATTACTTTTTTCTACAGAGACAGAATAACCCTTAAACCTCTAGAGGACATCGGGCATACTTGTATGCACTTTCTGCTGAGACTTAATGACCAAGAGCTTACCTGTGCTTGTTTTGTAGGTGGCGAAGGACAGCTACTGTCAGTAGATTGGACCTCACCACTGCTACTTTCAGTAGATGGGGCCTCCCTACTAATGATGGGGATCACCGCTGTCCATCATTAACAGTTTAGACACCATGATCAATGCCGATCATGCCGTCTAAATGAATTATGAAACATGCCGGTAGCCCAGTGGTGCTCAAAGGCAATAGGCATAGCATTGCGCAGTGAATGCAATCTAATGATTGCATATAAAAGTCCACTATGGGAAAGAAAAGATCTAGGAATATTTTTTATTGCAGATATAAAACCGAATACAGGATACACTGGAACATGATAAGATCAAACAGTCAACTTGTTGTGGTTGACATCAAGTTGACTGTTTGATCTTATCATGTTCCACTCTATCCTGTATTTGGTATAATATCTGCAATTAACATAGAGTTATACCGAGTGAAGACATTCCTAGATCTTTCCTTTAAGTTGCAAGAATCAGACTGTGCACCCTGCCTAACGTGAGCTGACACTTACCTCCACTATTGGGATATAAAAAAAATTTTAAAAAGTGTTTTTGAAATTACAGAAAAGCCTCTTCGCTAATAAAAAGTAGAATAAAATAAAAAAAGTTTCCCATTTTACAATAAATAAAATATAAAAATAAAAAAAGACATATAAACATATATATACAAGAAGAATTCTCTAAACTATCAACATAGAATGTTTATTAGTGATTAAAAAGTTATATCTAAACAGAAATACCAATAAATACTTCAGATCATTGAGCACAATTAACCCAAGAAGAGTGAAGGATCCCCAATACTGAATGAAACAAAACCCCAGGGTTGAAGCCTGGAGTCACTAACTCCCCTCTTGACATCACACCCCTAAAATGTCAAATTTTTGGTGTACATCAAAATATAGAATACCCTAAAAACAAAACTTAAAACTAATACTGTGATAAATATACCACTAAAGTATACAGTGTGCCTTACAGAATATGACTCCTGTTCAATGCAAAAAGTCAGATGTTGCAGAGACCTGCATACCACATCACCACAGTATGAAATGTTAAAATGCAAACTGTTATGCCCTCCTCAACATATTTTGCCATAACATCTGTGTTGTTAAGAGGCTTATAGATGCCATTGCCATCTATAAGCCTCTTGAAGAAATTGCCATCTATATGCCTCTTGACAACACCGTTGTCACGGCCAAACATGTTGAGGAGGGCATGACAGTTTGCATTTTAACATTTCATACTGAGGTGATATGATATGCATCTGACTTTTTGCACTGAACATGAGTCATATCCTGTAAGGCACACTGTATACCTTAATGGCATATTCATGACAGATGAGCAAATCGAATCTGATGAATCCGAATTTGTTACGAATTTCAGGAAAAGTTTGATTCGCAACAAATGCGAATATCGCCGCAATTCGATCGCACTAATCACTTCATTAAATTCCACTTAGTGCGGTCCAGCCTCCAGGGCATCTAAAATAACAGATCCACATGTGAGGATATGGGGCAAGGAATCCTGGGAAGGCAGGAACAAGGGTCGGCGGGGTCACCCTGAATCCCATGCAGCATGCAGCGTATCAGCAGCCGGACACCCCTGTGATGTCACAGTCCTATATAATTGGCAGCCATCTTGCGGCAAATCACATCAGGGTTCTATTGCAGAGAGAGAGGGACAGCAGTGTGTTGCACAGAAAAGCTTTTTTTACAGCAGCAATTCACCTCAAGCCCAAATCAAGCCTAGAAGCACAGATAGGGAAGCGAGTGAGATTGAGAGAGAAAGTGCAATTTTGGGTGTAGTACACACCGACTGTGTGCTGCAGAACTGGTGTGTACAACAACTGAAAAGCTAATAGTAGCCAGCCAGTTAGGGTGAGCAGAGCATTAAAAGCACATTATCCTGTATTAAGTATAACCTGTGCATACATCTAAGTGGTGTATCATTTTTTTTCCTGTTAAAGTCTCAAGGGCCTAGTTAATGTGAAAGGCCAGCCAAAAGTATACACCTGCTGGTGTTGTAGACAAATACTGTTTTAATAATACTGGAGCGCATTGTACTCCCCTCATAAGTGCATACCGCATGCGTACATCTAAGTGGTGTACCATTTTGTTCCTGTTAAAGTCTTAAGGCACTAGATGCTGTGAAAGCCCAGCCAAAAGTACACACCTGCTGGTGTTGTAGACAAATACTGGAGGAACGCATTGTACTCCCCTCATAAGTGCATGCCACATATGTACATTTAAGTGGGGTACCATTTTGTTCCTGTTAAAGTCTCAAGGGCCTAGTACCTGTGAAAGGCCAGCCAAAAGTACACACCTGCTGGTGTTGTAAACAAATACTGTTTAAGCGAAGTGGAGCGTATTGTACTAGCACTAAGAGAAGTTCCAGGACGTGCACAGAGGAGTGGCAGAGTCCTAAATTCTTCAGGCAGAGGTCACAGTAGACCACGGGCGAGAGGCCTGAGCTTCCGGTATCAGCTAGAGGTCGTGTCTCGAACAGCAATCCATCTGCCGTCATTGTTTGGTTAACACGATCATCCCCTTCATCACAAGTTACATCTGACACCCCCAGTCAACAGTTGGTGGGTTCCTCAGACACAACCCTCAGTTTGCATGGCCCGGGAGCAGTCCCTGTCCTCCCATTGCCTCTGTCCTATGCTGTTCCCTCCCCCACAAAATTATCTTAGTGATGAGGAGAGTGGCGTGGGAGGTGGTGTTGCGAGCGTTCAGGCTTCTGAAGCAGACACTGTTGAGCAACCTGAGGAGGACATCAGTGACGTGCAGAAACAACTCGATGATGATGAAGCCGATGGCACTTGGGAGGCGGGTGCAGAAGGGGCTTCATCATCATCAGGAGAAGAGGGTTGCAGGTTACCCGTGAGGCAGAAGCTGAGCTAGCAAGGTGGTAGCATTGTTGGCAGTCAGCATGGTGGCAGAAGTGGAAAGTCTGGAGCCAAACGTGCCCGGGGTAGACCACCTGCTACGCGGCAGCCTACCTTCCCGGGAGTGAGTTGAACAGGGGTTCCTGGAGCCGGCACCAGTAGCAGTCAATCAGTGCGGACTGTTGGTGGGAAAATCAGCTACTCAGCGGTGTGGCAGTTTTTCATCAAGCATCCGGAGGAGGTTAACATGGCCATATGCAAGGTGTGTCAACTGAAGGTGAAGCATCCCAATGTTGGCACCATGGCCCTGTGTCAACATAAGCAGCATCACCATAAAGCGGCCTGGGAGAACCGTGTCTCCGATGTGGTGGTCCAGTCTGCTGCATCACCCAGTGGCACACCACTCCCTCTTTCAGCCAGCCAAGGCTCCACCACCTCAGCCAAAGGGAGCTGTATGCCATACCCATCTTCTGTCACTCCAGATGCTCCTCCTACTTCGAGTCAGTCATTCCGGCAGCAATCCATTGGCGAACGGCATGTATTATACACGTAACTAGACGCGTTTCGGCTAATGCCACCTTTCTCAATCGTATCGAATTATGCTGTATTATAAATAAATCCTTTTACTTGTATCAAAGTTGCTGGTGCCGGGATTTTTTCTTTTTCCATTGGATTTATATGATCCATGAACACGGCGCACCATACCCTGGTGCCCTCCTTCTCTACACAGATTCTTTTACAGGTCATGCCGCTTCTGCCTCCACGCTCTCAGGCCCTCGGTCCTGTGACAGTGTGCGATTCTGCCTCCTCATCCTCCACCGTGTCCTCAGCCTCCACTGCATCGACAAGTCTCAATGCCCCTCCATGTGCACAGGGCACGGCGGTGTCCCACTGTTCTTCACATGGTTTGCCTTGGTGAACGGAGTCACAAAGGGGAGGAACTGCTAAAAGTAATTCATCAAGAAATCGAATCATGGCTTACTCCACGAAAACTGGAAATGGTAACCATGGTGACTGACAATGGGAAGAATATCTAGTTGCGCTGTGACAAGGAAGCCTGAGCCATGCGCCTGCATGGCTCATGTGTTCAATCTGGTTGTCAAGCGGTTCCTGAAGTGTTCCCCCCATCTGCAGGACATCCTAACAATGGGAAGGAAACTGTGCATGCACTTCAGCCACTCGTACACAGCAAAGCACACCCTCCTTGAGCGTCAGAACGGTATCCCCAACAAAGTCTGATTTTCTCCGTTTCCACACGTTGGAATTCCACCCTCCATATGTTGGACCGATTATACAAAAAGAGAAAAGTGATCATTGATTGCTTGATAATCCAAGCGGATAGGGGTACTCCCCTGTGTAACTTCAATGTCAACCAGTGGCAACTCATACTTGACACCTGCCGTTTCCTCAGGCCCTTTGAAGCCACCTTATTCGTCAGTAGCCAGGATTACGGGATGAACAATGTCATTCCACTGCTTCAATTACTGCAACACATGTTGGAAATTATGGCTGGTCATGGCAATGGAGACGTGGCGCCTACATCTCATGGCCACATGAGCCCTGTGGGGGCTGAACTGGAGGAAGAGGGAGAGGGGCACAGTGGAGCACAGTTTAGGTTCCGCAAGATGGGCAGTTTTTCTAGTCATCTGTCAGGAAAGGAGGAGCAGGAGCAGCCAGAGGAGCTAGAGGGTTATGAGGAAGGTGAGACAGAGGACCCAGACACACCGTGGCAGTATGCAGTGGAGATGGAGGCAGGGAGTCCCTCCGAGTCACTTGCAAAAATGGCACAATGCATGCTAACTTGCTTGCGTAGTGACCCCCGAATTGTCACGATTCGGCAGTGGGATGACTTCTGGCTCTTCACCTTATTGGACCCTCGCTACTGGCACAAATTAGGGGCCATTTTTACACCCATTGAGAGGGAGGACAAACTCACCTAATACAGAAACATCCTACATAGTCCCTACGTAGTTGGCCCTTCCTATCTGCGCCATCGCCCATCCTCTCGCAGGTCTGATTCGGGGGGACCTCTGCGCTCACCTTCCACTGCCGTGGCTGCGGGGGAGGGGTGGTGTGGCACGAGCCGTACCATCTCAATCAGCAGCAGCCTGAGTCTACAGTCTTCACCCGCATAGTGAAGCAACTCATCAGCAGCAGGTAGACCTGGAGCAGGACCTGAACCAGCAGGTGGTGGCATACCTTGACATGACCATGCCAACACAGCTTGAAGATCCGCTCGACTTCTGGGCAGCCAAATTAAAGGGGTATTCCAGGCCAAAACTTTTTTTTATATGTCAACTGGCTCCGGAAAGTTAAACAGATTTTTAAATTACTTCTATTAAAAAATCTTAATCCTTCCAATAGTTATTAGCTTCTGAAGTTGAGTTGTTGTTTTCTGTCTAACTGCTCTCTGATGACTCACGTCTCGGGAGCTGTGCAGTTCCTATGGGGATATTCTCCCATCATGCACAGCTCCCGGGACGTGACATCATCATTTAGCAATTAGACAGAAAACTTCAGAAGCTAATAACTATTGGAAGGATTAAGATTTTTTAATAGAAGTAATTTACAAATCTGTTTAACTTTCCGGAGCCAGTTGATATATATAAAAAAAAGGTTTTGCCTGGAATACCCCTTTTATTTTTGGCTGCAACTAGCAGAGTTTGCCCTGGAAAAGCTGTCCTGCCCAGCCAGTAGTGTGCCATCAGAGCGGGTGTTTAGTGCGGTGGGGGCCCTAGTAACCCCAAGGAGAACTCGTCTGTCCACGAAAAATATGGAGAGACTGACCTTTGTGAAGAAGAATCATTCATAGATCAGCCAGGATTTCCACCCACCAATGCCTGATGCATCTGAGTAAATTGACCATGGTGCCACACAACACTTCACCAATATGGATAGTGCAAAACATATTTAAGATGCTGCTCCCCAGTTACAGACATTCCTCTGCATCAGACCACAAGTACGTATTGAGGATATGCATTAGCTAAAACGTAAATCCTTTTCTTAGGATAAAATGTATGTGCCCAAAAATGTTTTGAAATCAAACAAAAGTAAAGGTGTGCAAACAAACCATGTGCCACCTACACCACCAAGTATTGATGTGATGCAAAGACCTCTAAAAGGTGGAAGGGAACAATGCATGGTCCATTGTAAACGGTGGGGAGTGAAACTTCCCCTGTAAGGTCCTTCTCTCGCATTATTAATTCCCTTCCTTGCAAGTATTACTCGCCATAAAAAGGGCAGCCCCACAGGAACCCCTCCCTATTTCCACCTACAAACACTGCCATTTCACAGGGTTTTTAGGTGGAAATAGGGAGAGTTTCCTGTATGGGTGAATAACACCCGCCAAGAAGGGAATTAATAGGACGAGAGTAGGGCCTTACAGTGGAATTTTTCCCCACCTGCTACAATGGACAATACGTTGTTCCCTTCCACCATTTCGAGGAAAGTGTTACTTGTTTTAAAATGGGCAGCCCCACACAGGAACCTCTCCCTATTTCCACCTAAAAACCCTGGGAAATGGCAGTGTTTTCAGGTGGAAATAGGGAGAGGTTCCTGTGTGTGGCCACCCTTTTTAGGGCGCATAACACTTGCCAAGAAGGAAATTAATAATTCAAGAGTAAGGCCTTACAGGGGAAGTTTTACCCCCGCTGGTTATAATGAACCATACGTTGTTCCTTTCCACCTATTAGAGGTCTATGCATCACATCAATACTTGGTGGTGTAGGTAGCACATGGGTTTTTTTGCACACCTTTCCTTTCAAAAAAAAAATCTGGGTACATATACTTTATCCTAAGAATGTTATTAAAAGTAAAGTTTTACGTAATGTATATCCTCAATACTTACTTGTGCACACTAACACTTTTACAAAAGAGACTGTTTTCTTCTGCCTACCTGCCTCACCTACTATTCTGATTCTGCCACCTGCCTGATGCCACACATCTGATGCAAAGTTCTCCTTTTTTCACCCACCTTCGTCACCAGGTACTGGTATTGCCACCCACCACCCCACAATGTCACCGGGTCACTTTCTGGACTCCTGATGCTGCTGATGCCATCTGTCGTCTAATTCTGCCACCATATGTTCTCTTCATGCTGCTGCTACCTCCAGGCTGTCTCATAATGCCACCATTTGTTCTTCTCATGCTGATGCCAGCTCCAGGCTGTCTCATTCTGCCTCCATATGTTCTCTTCATGCTGCTGCCACCTCCAGGCTGTCTCATACTGCCACCATACGTTCTCCTCATGCTGATCCCAGCTCCAGGCTGTCTCTTTCTACCACCATATGTTCTCCTCATGCTGCTTCCAGCTCCAGGCTGTCTCATACTGTCACCATAGGTTCTCCTCATGCTAATGACACCTCCAGGCTGTCTCATACTGCCACCATTTGTTCTTCCCATGCTGATGCCACCTCTAGGCTTTCTCATTCTGCAACTATATGGTTTCCTCATGCTTCCGCCACCACCAGGCTGTGTCATTCAGCCATTATATGGTCTCCTCATACTGCCACCAACTACAGGCTTTCATTCAGCCACTATATGGTCTCCTCTTGCTGCCGCCAACTCCAGGCTATGCCATTCAGCCACTATATGGTCTCCTCATGATTCCACCACCTCCTGGCTGTGTCATTCAGCCTCTATATGGTCTCCTCTTGCTGCCACCAACTGCAAGATGTGTCATTCAACCACTATATGGTCTTCTCATGCTTCTGCCACCTCCAGTCTGTGTCATTCAGCCACTATATGGTCTCCTCATGCTGCAGCCACCTCCACGCAGTGTCATTCAGCCATTTATGGTCTACTCATGCTGCTGCCACCTCCACGCTGTGTCATTCAGCCACTATATGGTCTCCTCATACTGATGCCTCCTCCAGGCTCTGTCATTGTGCCGCTCTGCAACAGTGATTCTAATAGTGACGCCTCTAATCTGCATGTCATACTGAATAAAAGTATTATTTAACTAATGCACAGATAATGGGGGAGTGAATTTAAAACATAATGTTTACTTGTTATCTACTAAAACACATATAAAACACAATATAAGTGTAGGTAGAGATGATTGTAGGTAAGAAATTACCTTACATATGATGCAAAATAGACAACTGTTAGAATCGTAGATTACAAATTGCTCAATAAAGTGAAGATAGAGTTACTATCTGATTCAATGCGTCTCCATGTATAGCCCGAAGTGTAGAACCCGTACCCCCTCTGACCAACGGTTGGCAGGGGGAAAATGTAGGGCATACCTATGAAAACTATAATGCTCCACAGATCCTTAATCTGTCAGACTATCCACTGACAGAGATACAAACCAAAGCTCTGAATAGGGGATTGTCCTTTGTGCCCACTGTCAATTTTGACTCGTTTGTGTGGACGCAGGACATCCACCTATTCACGAGGAAACTTGGCTGGCATAAGTTTTTTCAAAACCTTGAACGAAAAAAATGCCAAGATCTGGGCGTTACACCTGAAGACTTGCACATGATAACAGAACTTACAGATATACTGACAACAGGAGAAAGAGACAGAGGTATAGGTCCATTTACACAACTCAAACCAAAAAGTAAGGCACAACCTCCGATAGGGGAACTTTCCTGCATTGAGATTTTTAGGGACCTGGTTACCAGGGATCTAGGAAACCTGCAAACACATGATCGTACTCTCCGTAACAACCTAAACTTTGAAGAAAGAGCAACCCTCAGGGAACTAGAAAACAACACCTCTCTAGTAATTAAGCCATCAGATAAGGGGGGCAATACTGTTGTTATGGGGAGAAATCAGTATACACACATGTGTTATAAGATCTTGGATGACAGACAGTCATATGAGATCCTTTCAAAAGATCCGACAACTCAATACAGGGAAGCCCTCACTAACATTTTACAGGAGGCTAGAATCAATAAACTTATTGATGATGAAGAATACAAATTCCTTTGTCCAAAGAGTCCCATCACCCCCATTTTCTATGCCATGCCAAAGATACACAAGGGGTTAGTTCTGTTAAAAGGACGCCCAATTGCGCCCGGCATGGGAAGCATCACGCAGAATGGGGGGTGTACGTGGACAAACCTCCCGTCATATGTTCACGATACAACGGACTTACTGTCCAAACTTGACGGGATAGAGGTGGAGCAGGACACCCTCCTTGTGGGTTTGGATGTTGAGGCATTGTGCTCCTCGATCCCACATGAGGAAGGACTACGGGTGGTCGCCTTTTATCTATCCACAAGATCCACCTATCTTCATAACCATAATGAATTCATCTTATCTCTGGTGAGAATTATTTTGTACCATAACTATTTTCTCTTCGACGGACGCTATTCCCACCAGCTCAAAGGGACTGCCATGGGCAGTCCCTGTGCGCCTACATACGCAAACATCTATTTGGGCAGGTGGGAGGCGTTCATTGAGGAGAAAGAGATTTACTATAACTGTGCCACATTATGGGCACGGTACATAGACGATATTTTTATCTTGTGGACAGGTACCATTACGCAACTTAAAGTGTACCTGTCGTCAACAAAAACTTTTTATATAATGTAGATAATACCATAATATACATTGGTTAAAAAATTTGTATATTTTTGTCTCTGCAGCTATTACCTGTGTGTCTCTATGAGGAGTCCAAATATAGGAAGTGTGGGTGGACAAGCAGGGTTCTGTGCACTGAGGACAAGCAGGGCTCTGTGCAGTGAGGCTCTGTGACATGCTATAGGCTCACACATGAGGATTATTGACAAGCCAGAAGCCAGCACAAAGTCCTGCTTGTCCAGCCCTAACTTCCTGTATTTGGACTCCTCACAGAGACACGAATGCAATAGCTGCAGGGACAGAATTTTTTCACCTAAAAATATGCAAATTTTTTAACCAATGTATATTACAAATATACATAAAATGTTATTATCTACATTATATATAAAGTTTTTGTTTATGACAGGTACACTTTTAAGAATTTATTGAGTTAATCAACTCCAATTCCATTGGCCTTACTTTCACATATACAGTTGAGAGACACTCAAATGCATTTTTGGACCTTACTGTCTCTAAAAACGGACAAGGTGGCCTTGCGACTACAGTTTATCGGAAGGCCACCTCGACGAACAGCCACCTGAGGTGGGAGAGTTGCCATCCGGGCACCCTGAAAAGGGGGATCCCGAAAGGGCAATATCTCCGCCTCAGGAGGAACTCTTCTAAGGAGAATGATCGCATCATAGGGACTTTTGACTACATGTCTACCTCCGTAAGAGAAATCATCCAACGTCACTGGAGCATTCTCCTCATGGATGATGATTTGAGATCATACGTGGGAGAATATCCTCAAATTACATATAGGAAAGGGAGAAGCATAGGAGACATGGTCACGCATAGTCACTTATCACCGACCCCACTCCTACGACCTGGTTGAATAGACATACAGTAGTAGGATCCTATGAATGTTGACAGTGCCGTGCATGTAGTTTCATGAAAAAAACACAATCTGTCCTAATACCATCTGACAAAAGGATATTTAAAATCAGGAACTTCAAAGGCGGTAGTGTATGTCGCTGTGTGCGACATGTTAAGTATGTAGGCAAGACGTTGCGGGAACTCCGCAAGAGGGTCCTGGAGCACATTGGCGACATACGTAATAAAAGAGACACAGCAATAGCGAGACACATAAATGATGTGCATAGAGGGAATATGAAAGACATTTACTTCTATGGGATAGAGAAAATGAGTCCATTTCCACGGGGGGGGGGGGGGGGGGGGATATAGATAATCTACTCTTGCAACGAGAAACTAGATGGATCTACACCTTAGATACAGCCACACCTCGAGGCTTAAATGAACAGCTGTGTTTCACTGGCTATATATATATATATATATATATATATATATATATATAAGATGGTCGACAGAGGGCCTTTGGGGGTGCTTCTTAGGTAGATAGGTGGAGCTGTAGTCAGCTCATAAGTAAGTACACCCCTGCTAGCCTAGGGATTTCTAGGGTATGACAGGTTAGGTTCCTGTGCGGGACCACCCTTTTTAGGGCGGCCACCCCGCCTAGGCTTAGGGATATAGAGGGGCATTTATCAACCCTTTTACCCGATTTTTTCTGTGTAAATTTGTCGCAAAAAAGTGGCTACTGCGACACCGTGACTTTTTGTGCGACAATCATCTATGCGAGCAAGAAGAGCAAGTTTTGTTTTTTTGACTACGGTACGCGGGTTTGAAAACTTTACTTGGTTTATGATTCACAGAAAAAATATATTGCGGTACCCAATGTCAAATCAGAATTCACAGAAGGGGTATAACAATTTAAAACTTAGCGTTTAATGTGCAGTATAAAACCACAAGACCCCACTGACAATACAACAACAGATATTTGTCATATAAAACAATGACCCAGAGACCAAGAAAGCTGGTGTAGCAGTCCGAGCCCGTGTCAAAAATTGGTCAAAATAAAGATGTCAGGGGATAGGGGTATGATGGAGAAGTCCAGGGAGGGTAGGGATGGTAGCCCTAAGAAAACCCTAGCGGGAAGATGTAGTGCCACTACCCCTGCTCGCTCAGGGAACTGTCGGGGCACTCGTCCTTGGAAGGACGACCCCTGCCCCGTTCTACCCCTTTGTCAGCCCCTACACTTAAGAAAACAATAAATCTGCCCAACGCGTTTCCCCCAAGTTGATGGGTTCGTCAGGGGCTAGAAGGCCCAATGTAGTCAATCTTATACGATAGAAATCAAGACAAATAAACCATATAAAATGATTAGAAGTCACAGCCAACAAAGTGCATCACAAACAATATTGTGCACAAAACAAAATCAGTCCATCGCTATTACATCCACCGTTCATAGATAACCCATCATTATGCAGTACATTGACTGGGAAAGCGATGTGCTAGAAACCCAGGGCAGAGCCCTGCTCCTGGGTATGGACTCACGGATACCACAGTGGTGGTCGGCGAGAGGCTGGCATCTGCAGTGGCGGTATGCCCAGCTTTGGCGTCTATTATCCGCTGCTGGTAGCAGTGAAAACGGGGCCTTTTTAAAGCACTTACCTAGGTCAGACGCTACCACGCTCAATTCACCCGCGCCGCTTCCGGATGTCGACGTCAGCCAGTGAGTCCGCGTCATTTCCGGGGGCGCGTCGTTGCTGCCGAGCGGAACATCTGTCGTTGCTAAGCGACGCCCGCGATGGAAAAGTGCAGGCGCCGCCGCAACTGATTAACAAGAGAAGAGTATTCTGTGGCTGGGATCCGACACGGATTTGAAAGAAGTGACCTGAGAGGTAGTATGATACTACACTAGGGGTAACATGACAATAGATTACACCATAATATGGATCGAAAGAATAATCTAGTAAATAATATGATTATAATTCAAACAAGGGTCAACCCTCCACAGTAGAGGGCCATGAGTAAGATAGTGTTGGAACATAATAGGGTAAATGTGTGAGAATAAATTAGGGGAGGGGAACACCGAACTAGAAATAAATTAGAGAAAACATGCATAACTCAATTTTTCATTAAGGCCCTGTGGGGACTGTGTCTGGAGATGGAATATCCATTTGGTTTCTTTTTGCAGAATCAATTTGTCCCAGTCCCCTCCTCTGAGGGGAGGTCTCACCAGTTCGTTCCCCACAAAGGTGATCACCTTGCTGTCCCCTCCGTGACAGTCAACAACATTGACTAGAGGCTTGTCTGCCTGGTTCATGATGTCCCTAAGGTGCTCTCCAACCCTCCTCCTTAGTTCTCGTTTAGTTTTCCCAATATATTCATGGCCACATATACATGTGGCCTTGTACACCACCCCCTTACTCCGACAATTAATAAAGTCCCGGATGTCAAACGTGTCACCTGTGACAGAACTGCTAAAGATCTTAGTTACTGCTATGTGTCCACATGCAATACACCCGCTACATCTGTAGCAGCCTTTAATCTGCCGATCCAGCCAGGTTAAGGCCTGACTGGGTCTGGAGAAGTGGCTATGGACAATTCTGTCTCGGAGACTACGTCCCCGTCAGAACGAGATCTGCAGGCGTGTGTCCAACACCTCCTGCAGATCCTTGTCCATCAAGAGAACATGCCAATATTTGTCAATAATGGCTTTGACCTCTGGGGTGCCACTATCAAAAGTGGCTACTAAGCGTGTAATCTTATTCTCATCAGATGTTTTTTGTTTAGGTGTAAGAAGAGAATTCCGTTCTTTTGACTTGGCTTCCTGAAATGCCTTTCTTAGGGTCCAGTCAGGGTATCCCCGTTCCCTGAACCTTTTACGTAGGTCTGCAGCCTGTCTTATGAATTCCGAATTTGTGGAGCAGTTGCGTTTCATCCGCAAATACTGACCTTTGGGGATGCCTCTGCAGACTGATTTGGGGTGATGGCGGGTCCAGTTTAGTAAGGAGTTTGAGGAGGTGGGCTTACGATATATGGTGGTATCCAAACCTCCTTGGTCATTCTTCGAAATCAGGACATCAAGGAATGGAATCTGGTCCTTGTATATTTCAAAGGTGAACCGTAAGCCAAAATTATTAAGGTTCAACATGGCCAGAAACTCCGTAAATTGAACAGACGATCCATTCCAAAGAATGAATATGTCCTCAATATATCGAGCCCACAGTCCGACCAGCTCCGTATATTGCGCGAGACTCCCACCAAAGACAACTGACTCCTCCCACCACCTGAGATAGAGATTAGCATAGGTGGGGGCGCAAGGGCTCCCCATCGCGGTCCCCAGCGTTTGATGGTATATACGCCTATCAAAGAGGAAATAATTCCTGGTGAGAGTAAATTGCAACAGATCGGAGACTAGTCGGCTGTGGGCTCGAAACTGGACACCCCTGGTTTGGAGAAAAAATTCAACAGCAGCCACCCCAAGATGATGTGGGATAGATGTATACAGGGATTCGACGTCAATGCTGGCCAATAAGCACCCCTCCTCGAGGGTCAGGCCATCAAGTTTTTGCAGTAAATCGGTTGTGTCTCTGGTGTAGGACGGAAGAGCCGTTACAAATGGTTTAAGTACGGTATCAATGTACAAACCCACGTTCTGGGTAACATTTCCCACACCAGAGACTATTGGTCGACCCTTCAGAGGAGAGGTGCCCTTGTGGATTTTGGGCAAAGCATAAAACGTCGCAATCCTGGGAAAACGGGGTACAAGAAAATCCACTTCATCATTACTCAATAAATTGAGGTTCAGGCCTCCCTCAACTATGTGTTTAAGCTCGGTGAGATATGTCTCTGTTGGATTAGAGGTCAAAATCTCATAACTAGTGGTATCCGATAGCAATGTGAGACACATTTCCCGATACTGCGACCAGTCCATGACCACAATATTGCCACCTTTATCGGAGGGCTTTATGGTCAGGGACTGGTCACATTCCAGAGACTGAAGTGCAGTCATTTCTCCATGCCTGAAATTAGAGTGTTTGTTAATCTGTAATCTCTCAAGTTTGTTAGTTACAAGCCCTAGGAACACATCAATGCACGAGATGTCCCCAGCCAGGGGCATTTTCGTGCTCTTGTTCCTAAGGGTCGTGAATGGACCTTGGCCACTAATGGTTTCATTTTCAGTCAGGAGGTCTACCAACGTATCAGCGCCCTGGAGTACATCCCTGGGTAGCCCCAGAGCTCTCCTTCTTTCAATATTAGCATGATATTTATGCCACTGTAACTTGCGTGTAAATAAGTTGAGATCTTTAACCCAGTTGAATTTATTAAAGTCATTTGTGGGAACAAAACCAAGACCTCTGCTGAGGATACACACTTCGTCAAAGGTAAGGTAATGGGAGGATAAGTTAATAATTTGTGAGTCGGATAGAGCTAGGTGTTCCGGTTGCGGAGAGGGTACACTGTGTACTGATTCTGGCGCTCTAAAAAAGAGCTATCATTAGCAGTGGGTGGACCGCCTCGCTTACCTCTGTTATTACCCCTACCTCCGCGTTTGTAACTGCCCTTTCCTCTACCTCTACCACGCCCCCTACCCTGTGATTCCCTATCAGAGTCAGAGACGTCTGTCTCTGTCGAGGAACACTCTACCTCTGATGCCACAACACCACCTCTTGGAAGGACCCCGTATACCTTATTGTCCTTAAAAGCGTTCGACTTTTTTTTTCAACTGAGTCTCTTTTGTTTGGAACTCAGCTTCAAGAGAGAACCCCTGAGTAATTTCAATCTGGGATTTCAATTTCACCTCAAAAGTAGAGTGGTTACGTTTTTCTTCGTCAAGGAGTAGACGCATCAGCCTGAGAGAGCTTTGGGTAGCCTCTTTCTCCAATTTGGTCATAAGACCTGGGTTTCTGATTCTGGTAGCCGGGGTCAGGCCGATGCGTAAACCCCTGGGTACTATTTGATTTTTGATATAATTATCTAGACTCTGAATCTCCCACCAGGAGGTGATATGTTCCTTGTACAACTGGGTTAATTCTCTAAAAGCGGCTTTGAAAGAAGGGGTATATTGTTTCTGAACATAAACCTTATCCGAAAAAACCTCTGATGCTTCTGTTACCCAACTCTCAGTGTTCAGACCTGTGGCCAGGAAACCAGCCATACTCCAATATATCACAAAATGATTCACAGAAAAAATATATTGCGGTACCCAATGTCAAATCAGAATTCACAGAAGGGGTATAACAATTTAAAACTTAGCGTTTAATGTGCAGTATAAAACCACAAGACCCCACTGACAATACAACAACAGATATTTGTCATATAAAACAATGACCCAGAGACCAAGAAAGCTGGTGTAGCAGTCCGAGCCCGTGTCAAAAATTGGCCAAAATAAAGATGTTAGGGGATAGGGGTATGATGGAGAAGTCCAGGGAGGGTAGGGATGGAAGCCCTAAGAAAACCCTAGCGGGGAGATGTAGTGCCACTACCCCTGCTCGCTCAGGGAACTGTCGGGGCACTCGTCCTTGAAAGGACGACCCCTGCCCCGTTCTACCCCTTTGTCAGCCCCTAAACTTAAGAAAACAATAAACCTGCCCAACGCGGTAATGATGAGCAATGATGAAGTGGATTTTCTTGTACCCCGTTTTCCCAGGATTGCGATGTTTTATGCTTTGCCCAAAATCCACAAGGGCACCTCTCCTCTGAAGGGTCGACCAATAGTCTCTGGTGTGGGAAATGTTACCCAGAACGTGGGTTTGTACATTGATACCGTACTTAAACCATTTGTAACGGCTCTTCCGTCCTACACCAGAGACACATCCGATTTACTGCAAAAACTTGATGGCCTCACCCTCGAGGAGGGGTGCTTATTGGCCAGCATTGACGTCGTATCCCTGTATACTTCTATCCCACATCATCTTGGGGTGGCTGCCGTTGAATTTTTTCTCCAAACCAGGGGTGTCCAGTTTTGAGCCCACAGCCGACTAGTCTCCGATCTGTTGCGATTTACTCTCACCAGGAATTATTTCCTCTTTGATAGGCGTATATACCATCAAACGCGGGGGACCGCGATGGGGAGCCCCTGCGCCCCCACCTATGCTAATCTCTATCTCGGGTGGTGGGAGGAGTCAGTTGTCTTTGGTGGGAGTCTCGCACAATATACGGAGCTGGTCGGACTGTGGGCTCGATATATTGAGGACATATTCATTCTTTGGAATGGATCGTCTGTTCAATTTAAGGAGTTTGTGGCCATGTTGAACCTTAATGATTTTGGCTTACAGTTCACCTTTGAAATGCACAAGGACCAGATTCCATTCCTTGATGTCCTGATTTCGAAGAATGACCAAGGAGGTTTGGATACCACCATATATCGTAAGCCCACCTCCTCAAACTCCTTACTAAACTGGACCCGGTGTTGGACACACGCCCGCAGATCTCGTTCCGACAGGGACGTAGTCTCCGAGTCAGAATTGTCCATAGCCACTTCTCCAGACCCAGTCAGGCCTTAACCTGGCTGGATCGGCAGATTAAAGGCTGCTACAGATGTAGCGGGTGTATTGCATGTGGACACATAGCAGTAACTAAGATCTTTAGCAGTTCTGTCACAGGTGACACGTTTGACATCCGGGACTTTATCAATTGTCGGAGTAAGGGGGTGGTGTACAAGGCCACATGTATATGTGGCCTTGAATATATTGGGAAAACTAAACGAGAACTAAGGAGGAGGGTTGGAGAGCACCTTAGGGACATCATGAACCAGGCAGACAAGCCTCTAGCAAGCCATGTTGTTGACTGTCACGGAGGGGACAGCAAGGTGATCACCTTTGTGGGGATCGAACTGGTGAGACCTCCCCTCAGAGGAGGGGACTGGGACAAATTGATTCTGCAAAAAGAAACCAAATGCATATTCCGTCTCCAGACACAGTCCCCACAGGGCCTTAACCCCTTAAGGACTCAGCCCATTTTGGCCTTAAGGACTCAGACAATTTAATTTTTACGTTTTCATTTTTTCCTCCTCGCCTTCTAAAAATCATAACTCTTTTATATTTTCATCCACAGACTAGTATGAGGGCTTGTTTTTTGCGCGACCAGTTGTCCTTTGTAATGACATCACTCATTATATCATAAAATGTATGGCGCAACCAAAAAACAATATTTTTGTGGGGAAATTAAAACGAAAAACGCAATTTTGCTAATTTTGGAAGGTTTTGTTTTCACGCCGTACAATTTCTGGTAAAAATGACATGTGTTCTTTATTCTGAGGGTCAATACGATTAAAATGATACCCATTATTACATACTTTTATATTATTGTTGCGCTTAAAAAAAATCACAAACTTTTTAACCAAATTAGTACGTTTATAATCCCTTTAAGACCTATAACTTTTTTATTTTTCCGTATAAGCGGCGGTATGGGGGCTCATTTTTTGCGCCATGATCTGTACTTGTTTTTGATACCACATTTGCATATAAAAAACTTTTAATAAATTTTTTATAATTTTTTTTTAATAAAATGTATTAAAAAAGTAGGAATTTTGGATTTTTTTTATTTTTTTTCGTTCACGCCGTTCACCGTACGGGATCATTAACATTTTATTTTAATAGTTCGGACATTTATGCATGCGGCGATACCAAATATGTCTATAAAAAATGTTTTTTACGCTTTTTGGGGGTAAAATAGGAAAAAACGGACGTTTTACTTTTTTATTGGGGGAGGGGATTTTTCACTTTTTTTTTACTTTTACTTTTACATTTTTTTACATTTTGTTTTACACTTGAATAGTCCCCATAGGGGACTATTCATAGCAATACCATGATTGCTAATACTGATCTGTTCTATGTATAGGACATAGAACAGATCAGTGTTTTCGGTGATCTTCTGCTCTGGTCTGCTCGATCACAGACCAGAGCAGGAGTCTCCGGGAGCCGCACGGAGGAAGGAGAGGGGACCTCCGTGCGGTGTTATGAATGATCGGATCCCCGCAGCAGCGCTGCGGGCGATCCGATCGTTCATTTTAATCGCGAACTGCCGCAGATGCCGGGATCTGTATTGATCCCGGCACCTGAGGGGTTAATGGCGGCCATTGCTTGCGGGTCTCTGGCTGCGATCAGCAGCCGGGATCAGCCGCGCATGACACGGGCATCGCTCCGATGCCCGCGGTTATGCTTAGGACGTAAATGTACGTCCTGGTGCGTTAAGTACCAACTCACCAGGACGTACATTTACGTCCTGCGTCCTTAAGGGGTTAATGAAAAATTGAGTTATGCATGTTTTCTCTAACTAATTTATTTCTAGTTCGGTGTTCCCCTCCCCTAATTTATTCTCGCACATTTACCCTATTATGTTCCAACACTATCTTACTCATGGCCCTCTACTGTGGAGGGTTGACCCTTGTTTGAATTATAATCATATTATTTACTAGATTATTCTTTTGATCCATATTATGGTGTAATCTATTGTCATGTTACCCCTAGTGTAGTATCATACTACCTCTCAGGTCACTTCTTTCAAATCCGTGTCGGATCCCAGCCACAGAATACTCTTCTCTTGTTAAACAGTTGCGGCGGCGCCTGCAGTTTTCCATCGCGGGCGTCGCTTAGCAACGACAGACGTTCCGCTCGGCAGCAACGACGCGCCCCCGGAAATGACGCGGACTCACTGGCTGACGTCGACATCCGAAAGCGGCGCGGGTGAATTGAGCGTGGTAGCGTCTGACCTAGGTAAGTGCTTTAAAAAGGCCCCATTTTTACTGCTACCAGCAGCGGATAACAGACACCAAAGCTGGGCATACCGCCACTGCAGATGCCAGCCTCTCGCCGACCACCACTGTGGTATCCGTGAGTCCATACCCAGGAGCAGGGCTCTGCCCTGGGTTTTTTAGCACATCGCTTTCCCAGTCAATGTACTGTATAATGATGGGTTATCTATGAACGGTGGATGTAATAGCGATGGACTGATTTTGTTTTGTGCACGATATTGTTTGTGATGCACTTTGTTGGCCGTGACTTCTAATTATTTTATATGGTTTATTTGTCTTGATTTCTATTGTATAAGATTGACTACATTGGGCCTTCTAGCCCCTGACGAACCCATCAACTTGGGGGAAACGCGTTGGGCAGGTTTATTGTTTTCTTAAGTGTAGGGGCTGACAAAGGGGTAGAACGGGGCAGGGGTCGTCCTTTCAAGGACGAGTGCCCCGACAGTTCCCTGAGCGAGCAGGGGTAGTGGCACTACATCTCCCCGCTAGGGTTTTCTTAGGGCTACCATCCCTACCCTCCCTGGACTTCTCCATCATACCCCTATCCCCTGACATCTTTATTTTGGCCAATTTTTGACACGGGCTCGGACTGCTACACCAGCTTTCTTGGTCTCTGGGTCATTGTTTTATATGCCAAATATCTGTTGTTGTATTGTCAGTGGGGCCTTGTGGTTTTATACTGCACATTAAACGCTAAGTTTTAAATTGTTATACCCCTTCTTTACTTGGTTTAGTCAGGTATTTATTAACTGCGACAGTCGCAGCTGCGCAATAAAATGTCGCAACGGACGTAAAAATTGACTAAATTTACTCCAGCTCCAACATGGAGCAGGAAAAGCTACTGCGCTCCGACATATTTTCTCCCCGCTACCCTCACTTCACTACAGGGACACTGCAGTGATTTACAACCCACCCCTCTCACCTGCCAGCGCCACACAACTCCCATCTGTCTGCTAACTGTTGCAAGACTACAAGTCCCAGCATGCCCTTACAGTGAGGACACGCTGGGAGTTGTAGTCCTTTAGCAGCGGGAGCTGAGCGGCGCGGGCGGGAGGCAAGGGGGGATATCAGTGTCCCCATCATTATTAAGTGAGGGTAGCGGGGAGGCAGCATGAGGAGCCCGGGCGGCTGCACTGTAATGTCAGCCCGGGCTCCTTACATATACCGGCGCCGCAGACTCCTAAATCCCCTGCTGTCATTTCACATTTCCCACTGGGTCCTGTGATTGGCCAGGACCAGCAGCCAATCACAGGACCCGACCGGAACAGTGACATGATTAGGGGATATAGGAGTCTGTCAGGGGGGGGGGTCCTTCAGCATTCACGCCCCCTCCCCTCACCGGCCTTCGCCTGCGCTGTGTCAGCCCGTAACCCCCCCAGCCTTTACTTGCTTTGTACCCGTCCGTAACCCCCCCCCGGCCTCCACCCCCACAGCACCCCTCTACTCCAACCAGCCCCCACCCCCCCCCCCCCCCGGCCTTCACCTGCACTGTGCCCGGCCTCGGCTCCCACGTCTTCGGTTGCGCCGGCCTCCGCTCCCACGTCCCTCCGTCAGTGACGTCACTCGCAGGGCGCCCGAAGAAAAGGATCGCTGCGCTGGATGGGTGAGTGTGTGTGTCTGTCTCTATCTCTGCCTGTGTGTCTCTGTCTGTGTGTGACTGTGTGTGTGTGACTGTGTGTGTATGTGACTGTGTGTGACTCTCTGTGTGTGTGACTGTGTGTGACTGTGTGTGTTTGTGTGTGTGTGACTGTCTGTGTGTGTGACTGTGTGTGTGACTGTGTGTGACTCTCTGTGTGACTCTCTGTGTGTGTGTGCCCGGGCTCCCTTTGCAGGACTACAACTTCCAGCATGCCCTTACTGTAATTACATGCTCGGAGTTGTAGTTGTGCAGTGCAGGCAAATGACAAGCTTGTCCCCTGCCCCCAGCTGTAGGACTACAACTCCCAGCATGTCCTTACAGTAAGGGCATGCTGGGAGTTGTAGTCCTGCAGCTGGGGGCAGGGGACAAGCTTTTCACTTGCCCACACATCTCCTGCACCACGCAACTACAACTCCCAGCATGTCCTTACTGTAAGGGCATGCTGGGAGTTGTAGTCGTGCGGGGCGGGAGATGTGCGAGCAGGTGATAATAAATGTACTAACCCATTTTTATTTATTTTTTCTTCTCATTTCAGATCTGTGTATCCTGTGGACTCCTTCGGATTCGGTGGACTACTTTGATGACCAGCGTTTTTCTTTGTTTGATTTAAATAAAATAGTTAACGAGGGCTTGTGGGGGAGTGTTTTTTTGTAATAAATTTTTTTTTAAACCTGTTGTGTTTTTTCCTTACTTTACTTGACAGGCTTAGTTGTGGAAGCTGTCTTATAGACGGAGTCCATTACTGAGCTGGGCTTAGCGTTAGCCACAAAAACAGCTAGCGCTAACCCCCAATTATTACCCCGGTACCCAACGCTACAGGGGTGCCGGGAAGAGCCGGTACCAACAGGCCCGGAGCTGGCGTTATTTAGGCTGGGGAGGGCCGGAGCTGACGTTATTTAGGCTGGGGAGAGCCAGTAACAATGGTCCTCGCCCACCCTGGTAACGTCAGTCTGTTACTGTTTGGTTGGTATTTGGCTGAGAATAAAAATAGGGGGGACCCTATGCGTTTTTGTTTTTAATATTTAATTATTTATTTTAAAAATAAACGCATAGGGTCCCCCCTATTTTATTCTCAGCCAAATACCAACCAAACAGTAACAGCCTGACGTTACCAGGATGGGCGAGGACCATTGTTACTGGCCCTCCCCAGCCTAAATAACGCCAGCCTGTTACCGCCTAGGCCCCGGAGCGCCATTTTTGATGCTCTGGGCCTGTTGGTACCGGCTCTTCCCGGCACCCCTGTGGTGTTGAGTCCCGGGGTAATAATTGGGGGTTAGCGCTAGCTGTTTTTGTGGCTAACACTAAGCCCGGCTTAGTAATGGACTCCGTCTGTAAGACAGCTTCCACTACTAAGCCTGTCCAGTAAGTAAAAAAAAAAAAAAAACACAACAGGTTTAAAAAAAAAATGTTATTACAAAAAAACACTCCCCCAAAAGTCCTCGTTAACCATTTTATTAATATCAAGCAAAGAAAAACGCTGGTCGTCCAAGTGGTCCACCGAATCCGAAGGAGTCCACAGGATACACAGATCTGTAGAACTAACAAAAAAAAAATGAGTAAGTACATTTAGGGAGAAAAAACAGTGTTAAAAAAAATTAATAAACACACACACACACACACACATATATATATATATATATATATATATATATATATATATATATACACACACACACATTTTTTTTCAAAGCTGCATAGTGGTGTTCTGTAGTCATTATTTGGTTTTTGCTTATGTGTGCTAAAAAAATGGTATTTAAAAGTGATTTCTTGGTTTTTGCTGATGTAAGCCAAATTTATCAACCCCCTGTGATAGTATGATAAATATGTTATACATAAGAAAAAAATAGCAAGAAAAAAATGACTACAGAACTTGCTTACCAAAGCAGTGATGATAAATGTCCCCGATAGTGTGGAATTTATTTAGGTTACATCAGGTTCCCTAGGCCCCTATCTAATATCCCCCACTGTTCTCTGTTAGGGGTTCCCATCTACCCTTTTTCGACCTTATCACCTCCGATACCCACTAGGACGTAGTGTAGATCCATCCCATATGTCCATGTTGCATTTTCCCCGCTGTCTCCCTCCTTCACGTCCTACTGCGTGCACCTTTCCAGTCTAGACTACACCCCAATGTTGGTAACAATATTCTCTTAGGGGTTAATATCTGAATATCTAGTTTCATCTATGTGCATTACCTCTATAAGTATGTACACACATTAATAGCCATTCTTTTCATACATCTTCTACACTGCAGGGTTATTACCCTGCAAATAGTAAACCTGGAGACATGCCGTTACTAACCCTCTACAGCATTAGCATATCTAACAGCCTTGCATGGCTGTAATACTATCTGTCCGTTCCGGCAGCGGCAGATTTAACAGAGCTCCGTCCGCTCACAGTGTTTACTGCGAGCGGGTTACGGCCTCCCACTATGGCGTCAGCTGGGGGACGCGTCACTACGGAAGCTTCACCTGCTGCGCCAGAAGCGGATATGAGCTCAGACGCCGCTGTAGCTCAGTCACGCGCACAGTAGCCGCCACAACTGCACGGCTCCCTGCCACAGCGGGTTTGTGCATCAGACGAGCATGGAGGCAGAAGCCTAATAGTGAGTAAGATCCCCACTTTTCTCTTTACAGGTTGCAGGGGACAATAAGCGAGCCTCACCATATATGTATTATGTTTTTTTTCTTACAGGGTCTACAGACCGGACCTTATGAGGCTATTCCCGCTCACCACCTCGGTGATTAGCTCATCATTTCATGACTTGGTACATTGATTATCTAATGTGGGTCAATGTCTCCCCTTTTTCCCCTGAGGAAGACATTTTAAGTTATGTCAGAAACGCGTCGGGATATACATGGAGACGCATTGAATCAAATAGTGACTCTATCTACACTTTATTGAGCAATTTGTAATCTATGATTCTAACAGTTGTCTATTTTGCGTCATATGTAAGGTAATTTCTTACCTACAATCATCTCTACGTACACTTATATTATGTGTTTTAGTAGATAACAAGTAAAAGTTACATTTTAAATTCACTCCCCCATTATCTGTGCATTTTTGAGGCTGGGAGCATTACACATGAAAGGTGTTTAGATACCTGATTTATCTATTATTTTTTGAGTATTATTTAACTAAGGCAGCAAACACACTATGCGTGTTACAGCAAGGCAAAGTTTTCTACACCCCTATTGCGGCTCTCTGTTGGCCAGAAATAGCCGTTTTTAATACAGATTCGACGCAAATAAATTCGGACCGAACCACATTTTTTGGGAAAATTCAGCGAATCGGCCGAATCGAATTTTTTAAAAATGTGCTCATCTCTAATATTCATCATAGCATTAGTTTTAAATTTTGTGTTTAGGGTATTCTACATCTTAATGTACACAATAAAGGTTACATTTTAAGGATGGGATATCAAGAGGGGAGTTAGTGACTCCAGGCTTCGGCCCTGGGGTTTTGGGTTGTTTACTACAGACAGGGTCAGCCATAGGTGTTCAGGTGCCCTGTGTGAGCTAACCTTGTGGCGCCCCCCCCCCCCCCCCACCCCATAAACGTACACAAAGAGGAAAAAAATCTTTGTGACAAATATTTTTTTTAATATTTAATCAGTCCCCTGCCCCCCAATCAGTCCCATGTACCCCTTCACCAGTCCCCTGCCCCCCTTAATCAGATGCAGTATAGTTCTCCCACATTAGGTGCAGTATAGTCCCCCACATTAGGTGCAGTATAGCTCTCCCACATTAGGTGCAGTATAGTTCCCCACATTAGGTGCAGCATAGTTCCCCCACATTAGGTGCAGTATAGTTTCCCCACATTAGGTGCAGTATAGTTCCCCACATTAGGTGCCGTATAGTTCCCCCACATTAGGTGCCGTATAGTTCCCCACATTAGGTGCAGAGTATTTCCCCCACATTATGATGGCAGTATAGTTCCCCCACATTAGGTGCAGTATAGTTGCCCACATTAGGTAATAGCAGGTTCCCCGCATTAGGTAGTAGCAGGTTCCCCACATTAGGTAGAAGCAGGTTCCCCACATTAGGTAGAAGCAGGTTCCCCACATTAGGTAGGCAGCAGGTTCCCCACATTAGGTAGTAGCAGGTTCCCCACATTAGGTAGAAGCAGGTTCCCCACATTAGGTAGAAGCAGGTTCCCCATATTACTTAGAAGCAGGTTCCCCACATTAGGTAGTAGCAGGTTCCCCACATTAGGTAGTAGCAGGTTCCCCACATTTGGTAGAAGCAGGCTCCCCACATTAGGTAGAAGCAGGTTCCCCACATTAGGTAGTCGCAGGTTCCCCACATTAGGTAGTAGCAGGTTCCCCACATTAGGTAGAAACAGGCTCCCCACATTAGGTAGAAGCAGGCTCCCCACATTAGTTAGAAGAGGTTCCCCACATTAGGTAGAAGCAAGTTCCCCACATTAGGTAGAAGCAGGTTCCCCATATTAGGTAGAAGCAGGTTCCCCACATTAGGTAGTAGCAGGTTCTCCACATTAGGTAGCAGCAGGTTCTCCCCACATTAGGTAGTAGCAGGTTTCCCACATTAGGTAGTAGCAGGTTCTCCCCTCACCCATGCCCCCCCCCCCCCCCGGACTCACAGACAGACACCCACACATGCACACACACACAGACACCCACACATGCACGCACACACATAGACACACTTACCTGTCCTGCGCTGCGCTTCTCTCCGACGGCGGCCTGACGAGTGACGTCACTGACGTCCTCCTGTGCGGGTCTGCGGAGGGACGTCACATGCGCAACGTCCCTCTTCAGACTCGGGCCGGCCAGTTTTCTTCCTTACACCGGCATTTAGCGCTGCTTGCCCGAAGCAGCGCTGAATGTCTGAAGAAGTTACCTGCCCGGTGCCCGGAACTGCACGTCGGGCAATACAAATTACATATACCTGGTGCGAGCTGTGTTGGCCACCCACCACTCTGTTGCTATGGCGCCCTGTGCAGCCGCACAGCTCGCACACCCCTAAGGCAGGCCCTGACTACAGATCATGGCACACAAAATGAGCCTTCACACAGCCACATATATGGAAAACTAAACAAGTTTTAGGAGTCAGAATAGGGCCATCTTAAGCAGACTGAGTTTGTGTTAAAAAGTGTGACCTTCATTTTAAGGCAGTACAATAATCAAAAAACAATATAAATTGGGTATCATTTTAATTGTATTGATCCACAAAATAAAGAGAATTTTTTTTTCCATAAAGTGTACTGTTTAAAAAAAAAAAAAAAGTTGCATAATTGGGATTTTCTTATCCCCCTCACAAACAATAACTCTTTGTTTTCGCTGTACATTTTATAGTAAAATGAAGGATATCATTACAAAGTGCAATTGGTCATGCAATAAACAAAATCTCATATGGGTCTGTAGATTAAAAAAAGAAAAGAATTATCGCTATTAAAATGCAAGGAAGAAAAAAGGAAAACACAAAAAGTGAAAAATGACTGTATCCTCAAGGCCAAAATGGGTTGTGTCCTTTACGGGGTTAAGCAATGCAGCTTCCCACTTGGTTTTTATATTGGCCATGTTTCTGATTAGTGACATTCACTTTTTCCTACATATTTGGATGTCTCAGAAAAGTAAAAGGAGAGATATTTTTACAAAAAAGGTAGGGCAGTAATATTGCTTTAACCCCTTAACGACGCAGGACGTATATTTACGTCCTGCGCCGGTTCCCGCGCCGCGATCCCGCATCATATCGCGTCGGTCCCGGCGCTCATCAACGGCCGGGACCCGCAGCTAATACTACACATCGCCGATCGTGGCGATGTGTGGTATTAACCCTTTAGAAGCGGCGGTCAAAGCTGACCGCCGCTTCTAAAGCGAAAGTGAAAGTGACCCGGCTGCTCAGTCGGGCTGTTCGGGACCACCGCGGCGTCCCGAACAGCTGGCAGGACACCGGGAGGGCCCTTACCTGCCTCCTCGGTGTCCGATCGGCGAATGACTGCTCCGTGTCTGTTAATACACGTCTGTGATCAGTGTGTGCAGTGTTATAGGTCCCTATGGGACCTATAACACTGCAAAAAAAATGTAAAAAAAAAAAAGTGTTAATAAAGGTCATTTAACCCCTTCCCTAATAAAAGTTTGAATCACCCCCCTTTTCCCATAAAAAAAATAAAACAATGTAAAAAAATAAATAAATAAACGTATGTGGTATCGCCGCGTGCGTAAATGACCAAACTATAAAAATATATCATTAATTAAACTGTACGATCAATGGCGTACGCACAAAAAAATTCCAAAGTCAAAAAAAGCGCATTTTTGGTCACTTTTTATACCATTAAAAAATGAATAAGAAGTGATCAAAAAGTCCGATCAAAACAAAAATCATACCGATAAAAACTTCAGATCACGGCGCAAAAAATGAGTCCTCATACCGCCCTGTAAGTGGAACAATAAAAAAGTTATAGGGGTCAGAAGATGACATTTTTAAACGTATACATTTTCCTGCATGTAGTTATGATTTTTTCCAGAAGTGCGACAAAATCATACCTATATAAGTAGGGTACCATTTTAACCGTATGGACCTACAGAATAATGATAAGGTGGCACCATAGGGGCTTCCTAAATGCGACATGTCACCCAAAAACCATTTCAGCAAAAAAAAATTCCAAAAGCCAAATGTGACTCCCTCTTTCTGAGCATTGTAGTGCGCCAGCAGAGCACTTGACGTCCACACATGGGGTATTTCCATACAAATTTTGGGGGACATTTTCTCCTATTACCACTTTAAAAAATGTAAAATTTTGGGAAAAACCTGCATTTTTGTGAAACTTTTTTTCATTTACACATCTGACTTTAACAAAAAGTCGTCAAACACCTGTGGGGTGTTGAGGCTCACTGTACCCCTTGTTACATTCCTTGAGGAGTTTAGTTTCCAAAATAGTATGCCATGTGGGTTTCTTTTGCTTTTCTGGTACCATAGAGGCTTCCTAAATGCGATGTGCCCCCAAAAAACCATTTCAGCAAAATTCCCTCTCCAAAATCCCATTGTCGCTCCTTCCCTTCTGAGCCCTCTAGTGCACTCACAGAGCACTTTACATCTACATATGAGGTATTTCCTTACTCAAGAGAAATTGGGTTACAAATTTTGGGGGGATTCCTCTCCTTTTACCCCTTGTAAAAATAAAAAAAATTGCTCTACAAGAACGTGCAAGTGTAAAAAAATGAAGATTTTAAATTTTCTCATTCACTTTGCTGCTATTCCTGTGAAACACCTAAAGGTTAACAAACTTTCTGAATGTCATTTTGAATACTTTGAGGGGTGCAGTTTCTATAATGGGGTAATTTATGGGGTATTTTTCACAGAAAAGCCCCTCAAATCCACTTCAAACTTAACTGGTTCGTAAAAAAATCTGATTTTTAATTTTTCGTGAACATTTTGAAAATTGCTGCTATACTTTCAAGCCCTCTGATGTCACCTTTATGATGCCAACATAAAGTAGACATATTGTATTTGTGAATCAATATATATAATTTATTTGGAATATCCATTTTCCTTACAAGCAGAAAGTTTCAAAGTTAGAAAAATGCTAAATTTTCCAAATTTTCATGACATTCGGGGATTTTTCAACAAGAAAGGATGCAAGTAATGATGAAAATTTTAGGTAAAAATGGACTGAGTTCCTAAGGGGTTAAACACACTATGGACCTCTAAAGTATGTGTAAACACTGTATAGGATTACAGTCTTCAAGTCGAAACTCTATTGCTAATGGATGCCTTTGGCTCTACAAGGCAAATTGAGGAGTTCAATTGATTTCTATTATTGTTCAGTGCACAATTTCTTGCACTATTACGCTTCTATAGTTTCCTATTAAAGCATTATGATCATGTTAACCTTGAAGTTTATAAGGCACCACTTACCTATTATATCTTCCCACAGAAATTTACTAGGAAATAGTGAGTTAAATATAACAGCCCAATAACTGTATTGATCAGCCACAGTGGAAAGTAACTACAGCAGGTAAGAGCACTGGACAGTCTATTGATTCTAAGGGGGTATGTAATATTTCATCCCCTACATGGGCACCGCAACTTGGATAAACCCATTAAAGGAAAATGGTTATCCTGTTCACCCACACTAAACCCAATACACTGGGCTATAGTGTGGGTAAACAGGAGACCAATGAGGGGTCACTGACTCCTGTCCCTCCAAAGATCTGCTTCCATCTTCCGTAAATTGTGCACTGGAGGTGGGTCTGCTGGCTCAACTTGAATATTCATTGTGACTGATCATGTGAGCACACAGTCGGCTCAGCGCTCACATGACCAGCGACAATGAATCTTCAAATTGAAACGGCAGATGGAAGATGGGAGCAGATCTTCGGAGTAAAGGTACGTATAGGAGTCAGTGACCCCCTCATCGGTCTCCTGTTTACCCACATTTTAACCCAGTGTATTGGATTTAGTATGGGTGAACTGGATTACCATTTTCCTTTAACAACCTGTGTTCCACGTTTTTTAAAGGCAGTAGTAACTGGAGATGTAACTATTTAATTATATTCTAAACCTTTGTTGATCTGGGTGTTATGTCAGTCAGGGATATGTGCCGCCATGAGTTTACCCACAGCACTTTCCCTGCCTACTTAACCCCTTAAGGACCAAGCCCATTTTAACCTTAAGGACCATGCCAATTTTATTTTTGTGTTTTCCTTTTTTCCTCCTCGCCTTCTAAAATCCATAAATTATATTTCCATCTACACACCCATATAAGGGCTTGTTTTTTGCGTGACCAGTTGTACTTTGTAATGAAACCTCTCATTTTACCATAAAATGTACAGCAAACCCAAAAAACATTTTTCAGGGAGAAAATTTAAACCACAATTTTGCACATTATGGAGGGTTTTGTTTTCACAATATACACTTTACGGTAAAAATGACATGTGTTCTTTATTCTGTGGGTCAATACGATTAAAATAATACCGATGGCTAGATACTTTTATATTTTTGTACCGCTTAAAAAAAATCTAAAACTTTTTGTACAAAATCAGTAATCTAAAATCGCCCTATTTTGACCACCTATAAATTTTTCATTTTTCCATATATAGGGTGGTATGAGGGCTAATTTTTTGCACCATCATCTGTACTTTTTATTGATACCACATTTGCATATATAAAACTTTTAGATAATTTTTTATTTTAGTTTTTTTTAAATAAAATGTGACAAAAAAGCTGCATTTTTGGACTTACGCCATTCACCGTACGGGATAATTAACATTATATTTTGATAGTTCGAACATTTACGCACTCGGTGATACCAAATATGCTTATTTAAAAAATTAAGCTTTTTGGGGGTAAAATGGGAAAAACTTTCAATTTTCATTTTTATTGGGGAGCAGATTTTTCACTTTTTTTAACTTTTTATTTTTACATTTTTCAACTTTTTTTTTTACACTTTTTATGTCCCCATATGGGACTATCTATAGCAATCATTTGATTGCTAATACTGTTCAGTGCAATGTATAGCACTGATCAGTATTATCGGTCATCTTCTGCTCTGGTCTGCTCGATCTCAGACCAGAGCAGAAGACCCCGGGAGATGGCCGGAGCCAGGTAAGGGGACCTTCGGCCACCATGCTGGATGATCGGATTGCAGCTGCCTCAGATGCCGTAATCTGTATTGATCACGGCATCTGAGAGGTTAATGGCAGACATCTGAGAGGTTAATGGCAGCGCGATCAGCTAGCAGCCGGAACCTGCCGTATATGACGTGAGTATTGTTCCGATGCTCACGGTCATACACAGGACGTAAATGTACATCCTGGTGCGCGAAGTCCCGCCAAACCAGGACGTACATTTACGTCCGTGGTCGTGAAGGGGTTGAGCATCTTAAAGGGGTATTCCAGGCAAAAACTTTTTTTTTATACATCAACTGGCTCCGGAAAGTTAAACAGATTTGTAAATTACTTCTATTAAAAAATCTTAATCCTTCCAATTGTTATTAGCTTCTGAAGTTTTCTGTCTAACTGCTCAATGATGATGTCACGTCCCGGGAGCTGTGCATGATGGGAGAATATCCCCATAGTAACTGCAAAGCTCCCGGGACGTGACATCATCATTGAGCAGTTAGACAGAAAACAACAACTAAACTTCAGAAGCTAATAACTATTGGAAGGATTAAGATTTTTTAATAGAAGTAATTTACAAATCTGTTTAACTTTCCAGAGCCAGTTGATATTTAAAAAAAAGAGTTTTGGCCTGGAATACCCCTTTAAGAACCTATAGAGCATTAGAAATCCATTGGAATTTTGTCAGAAATCTCTCCAGAAGAAAAGAGTACCTATCTACAGGCAGTATTGTCCAAGGTCTTGCCCCTAATCAGTACAGTGCAGGGTGATCTGGCTTAGCTGTGAGAGGCATGTGGGTATAAATAAATGGGGTAATATTTCCCCTTGAGGACAACACCATTAACCCCTTAAGGACCCAGCCAATTTTCACTGTAGGACACGGCCATTTTTTGCACATCTGACCACTGTCACTTTAAACATTAATAACTCTGGGATGCTTTTACCTTTCATTCTGATTCCGAGATAGTTTTTTCGTGACATATTCTACTTTATGTTAGTGGTAAAATGTTGTCAATACTTGCATCATTTCTTGGTGAAAAATTCCAATTTTTTTTTACTTTGAAGCTCTCTGCTCATAAGAAAAATGAATATTCCAAATAAATTGTATATTGATTCCCATATACAATATGTCTACTTTATGTTTCCATCATAAAGTTGACATGTTTTTACTTTTGGAAGACATCAGAGGGCTTCAAAGTATAGCAGCAATTTTCCGATTTTTCACAAAATTTTCTAAATCGAAATTTTTCAGGGACCAGTTCTTTTTTTAAGTGGATTTGAAGGGCCTTCTTATTAGAAATACCCCACAAATGACCCCATTATAAAAACTGCATGCCTCAAAGTATTCAAAATGACATTCAAAAGGTTTGTTAACCCTTTAGGTGTTTCACAGGAATAGCAGCAAATTGAAGGAGAAAATTCAAAATCTTCATTTTTTACACTCGCATGTTCTTGTAGACCCAGTTATTGAATTTTTACAAGGGGTAAAAGAAGAGAAATCTTCCTAAAATGTGTAACCCAATTTCTCTCGAGTAAGAAAATACCTCATATGTGTATGTCAAGTCTTCGGCGGGCGCAGTAGAGGGCTCAAAAGGGAAGGAGCGACACTGGGATTTTTGGAGAGTGAGTTTTTCTGAAATGGTTTTTGGGGGGCATGTCACATTTAGGAAGCCCCTATGGTGCTAGAACAGCAAAAAAAAACACATGGCATACTATTTTGGAAACTACGCCACTCAAGGCACGTAACAAGGTGTCCAGTGAACCTTAACACCCCACAGGTGTTTGACGACTTTTCGTTAAATGTGAAAATTATTTTTTTTTTCACTAATATGCTAGTTTTCCCTCAAATTTTGATTTTTTACAAGGGATAATAGGACAAAATGACCCCCAACATATGTAACCCCATCTCTTCAGAGTATGGAAATACCCCATGTTAGGATGTAAAATGCTTTGCGAGCAAACTACAATGCTCAGAAGAGAAGGGGTCACATTTAGCTTTTGAAAAGCAAAATTTACTGAAATGGTTTTTGGGGGGCATGTCGCATTTAGGAAGCCCCTATGGTGCCAGGACAGCAAAAAAAAAAACACATGGCATACTATTTTGCAAACTACACCCCTCAAGGCACGTAACAAGGGGTCCAGTGAGCCTTAACACCCCACAGGTGTTTGACGACTTTTCGTGAAAGTTGGATGTGTAAATGAATTTTTTTTTCACTAAAATGCTAGTTTTCCCTCAATTAATTTTTTTACAAGGGGTAATAGGACAAAATGCCCCCCAAAATTTGAAACCCCATTGCTTCTGAGTATGGAAATACCCCATGTGTGGACGTCAAGTGCTCTGCTGGCGCACTACAATGCTCAGAAGAGAAGGAGCGCCATTGAGCTTTTGGGGAAAAAATTGTTTGGAATGGAAGTCAGGGGCCATGTGCGTTTACAAAGCCCCCCCGTGGTGCCAGAACAGTGGACCCCCCCACGTGTGACCCTATTTTGGAAACTACACCCGTCACAGAATTTAATAAGGGGTGCAGTGTATATTTACACCCCACTGGCGTTTGACAGATCTTTGGAACAGAGGGCTGTGCAAATGAAAAATTACATTTTTCATTTTCACGTACCACTGTTCCAAAAATCTCAGTTCCAAAAAAGTCAGACACCTGTGGGGCGTAAATACTCACTGTACCCCTTATTACATTCCGTATGGGGTGTAGTTTCCAAAATGGTGTCACATGTGGGTATTTATTTATTTGCGTTTATGTCAGAACCGCTGTAAAATCGGCCACCCCTGTGCAAATCACCAATTTAGGCCTCAAATGTACATGGTCCGCTCTCACTCCTGAGCCTTGTTGTGTGCCCGCAGAGCATTTTACGATCACAAATGGGGTATTTCCGTACTCAGGAGAAATTGCGTTACAAATTTTGGGGGTCTTTTTTTCCTTTTAACGCTTGTGAAAATAAAAAGTATGGGGCAACACCAGCATGTTAGTGTAAAAAATTTTTTTTTTTTTACACTAACAAGCTGGTGTATCCCCCAACTTTTCCTTTTCATAAGGGGTAAAAGGAGAAAAAGCCTAAAATTTGTAGTGCAATTTCTCCCGAGTACGGAGATACCCCCATATGTGGCCCTAACCTGTTTCCTTGAAATATGACAGGGCTCTGAAGGGAGAGAGCGCTATGCGCATTTGAGGACTAAATTGGGGATTGCATAGGGGTGGACATAGGGGTATTCTATGCCACTGATTCCCAAACAGGGTGCCTCCAGCTGTTGCTAAACTCCCAGCATGCCTGGACAGTCAGTGGCTGTCCAGAAATGCTGGGAGTTGTTTTGCAACAGCTGGAGGCTCCGTTTTGGAAACACTGCCGTACAATATGTTTTTAATTTTTATTGGGGGGACAGTGTAAGGGGGTGTATATGTAGTGTTTTACTCTTTATTATGTGTTAGTGTAGTGTTTTTAGGGTACATTCGCACTGGCGGGTTACATTAAGTTTCCCGCTAGGAGTTTGCGCTGTGGCAAATTTGCCGCAGCCCAAACTTGAAGCAAGAAACTTACTGTAAACCTGCTCATGCAAAAGTACCCTGTACGTTCACCTGGCGGGGCAAACCTCCAGCTGTTTCAAAACTACAACTCCCAGCATGTACTGACAGACCGTGCATGCTGGGAGTTATAGTTTTGCAACAGCTGGAGGCACACTGGTTGGAAAACCTTCAGTTAGGTTCTGTTTTCTAACTCAGTATTTTCCAACCAGTGTGCCTCCAGCTGTTGCAAAACTACAACTCCCAGAATGTACTGATCACCAAAGGGCATGATGGGAGATGTAGTTATGCAACAGCTGGAGGTACGCAACTACAATTCCCAGCATGCCGAGACAGCTGTTTGGGCATTCTGGGATTTGCAGTTTTGCAACATCTGGAGGGCTACAGTTTTAGAGACCACTGCAAAGTGATCTCCAAACTGTGGTCCTCCAGCTGTTGCAAAACTACCAATCCCAGCATGCCCGGACAGCAAACAGCTGTTTGGGCATGCTAGGAGTTGTAGTTTTGCAAGATCTGGAGGGCTATAGTTTAGGGACCACTATATAGTGGTCTCAAACTGTAGCCCTCCAGCTGTTGCAAAACTACATATTCCAGCATGCCCAAACAACTGTCTGGGCATGCTTGGAGTTGTAGTTTTGCAACATCTGGAGGGCTACAGTTAGAGACCACTATCTAGTGGTCTCAGACTGTACCCTCCAGATGTTGCTAGGCAACTCACCGGCTTCCGTAGGATCCAGCCGCACGACGTCGCCGCCCGCCGATCTCCGTCGCCCGCAGCTTCTGGATCGGTAAGTGGATCTTCGGCGCCGGTCCCTGTCGGGTTTCCCTGTCCTGCCCCACCTATTGTGGGTGGGCAGGACGGGGAAAACGTAAGTAAACCCCCCGCCCCCGATCTGCTATTGGTGGTCGCGTCTAGACCACCAATAGCAGGGATAGGAGGGGTGGCACCCCTGCCACCTCACTCCTATTTCTTCAGGGGGGCTGTGGTTGTCATACACATTTTTTACTAATTGATTTAATTAATTTATATACATATATATTGTTATAATATATGTGCTATATCCCATGTATATATATATATATATATATATATATATATATATATAGATATATATATATATATATATATACATGGGAGACTGTTAAATAATCATAAGGTACCAATCACCTATATTGAACAAGAAAACCATTGCCTTCTCAGCCATCTACATCCAATTATTATCATACTATTATCATTATTATCTTTATTTTCATTTATATTTTTATCTTTATCCACATTCTATTTTATCATCATATTTGTTATATCCAAGCTTGTATCACCTTTATTCTCCCTTCTCATTATCTCATTTCCTCAATTTTTTCTCTTCTGTACGATCCAGTACCTGAGTTTACCTATAACCTGGAATTTCCAGATTTTCCAGTCCTCCCTTAATCCCAATTCACACTATAAAAAACTCTTCCCGCACATATCATTCATCTATACCTCTACTGAAAAAAAGGCCTGCGGCCTTGAAACGCATCTAGAATTAATTACAATACTTGCATCTATCTATATCCACTACCATATTTCAAGAATCCAGCCCAACATAGAACTCTATTTGCAACTGCTGGAGACCCTATCTTTGGGACCACAACCACTTCACTGCTACTCTATGCACGAGTAAGCGCCTAATCACACGAGGCACGCTGCACGTACACCCACCACTGCCCTGGCTACACCGCTTTGTCTGCGCTACCCTATTCCACCAACCAAGGACCCTTGGCATACCTGTGAGGCCGGAGCCATCCGTGCCAGCCGCGGACCTTGAAAGGAGATCACCAGCGTTACCCACAGCGCTACATACCACACCTCCGGATACAGGAGACAGAGACCGATATTGCCAGAGGTCTGATACCTCCGTGCTACATTACTGAACCAGTTGGGTGGTAGTGGTGCTGTGCACCGGACTCTGTTATTCTTCTTATTTTCTGCATCTGCGATACAGTTTGCATTACTGTACCACCAACGGCTGATACACTGTATATTGATACTGTATCCCCAACACTGGATACACAGCATTGAAAGGCTATTACTATCTACTGTGACTGTTACAATACAGGACAATTTGCTGTCAGCATAGCGTACCTAGCTATTGGAATCTCCTTTTGTTCTTTTAAGAGACATTTGACCCACTGAGCAGTGAAAGCACATTGACAATTATTGATTTTTAATATTTAATATACGATACTGAAGTATACATGCAAGTTTTCCCTATTTTTCCCTATGTTTATTAATTATTTTTATTTATTTAACTGTTTTAATCTAATTTTATCCTCCACGCTGTGTCTTGTGTCCCATGCAAGGGCCCTGCAGGGACATTGGACACCAGTGACCACCATATACTTTCTAATAAATACATTGATTTAATTGATATCTGGATCATTTTCTTCTTCACCTTATCTTTACTTTACCCTTACATATACCTTGAGGACTGGTTTCTAGTTGTTTTATCAACTATTTTTTCTGTATTCTATAGACCTTTAGGTGAAGGTAACACCAGTTCACCTCAGGTATATTTTCCCACTGATTGAGCTACACTATTCTTTTATATTTTACTTAGGATAACATCTGGTTATTTGTTTGTGTTTCTTGCTATTAGATGTGATGTGAGGGAGAGGCATGTGTAAGATTTGTTAAAAATGTGCATTACAGTTTTCCATTAGTAAATAGTATGTATGGATACAATACGGATTTTGTACCGTATTGAAGTCACCTTTTCTTGCAGATTTATTTAATTTGTTAAATGTAGACATTACAGTAATTTGCAACGCTTGGGCTCTTGTTATTATGTGAAGCTGCTTATTAAGATTTCTGCATGTTTCTGGTTACACTCCAATGAATCAAAGCTTTTCATGTCTATTGGGTACTGGATTAATAGAAAACACATCAATCTGTTATGTTTTAATTCCATTTACTTATGCCGAAACAGGCATACTGTTTAATGGAATTATTTTTTAAATATCTGCCAATAATGTAACTTTTCAATTAAATCTTGGCTCCTTATTTTTAAGGAGAAAGGAATTATACATCACTCATAGGGTTATTTTAACACATTTATGGGCCCAGTGCAAAAATACCCCCCCCCCCCCCTCCCCAAATAAAACATTTGAAGAGTTTTCTCTTACTGCATTCCCATCACAGACACTTATGCCATCCACAGGAGAACCTTTTTTCATGGAGACTTCCATTTGCATATTTGTTCAATTATTTACGGGCCATAAACAAATGATCATCTTAATAATTAGCCAGCTACAGTATATTTGGTCAAACATTTGGTTAACTCACCCCTAATGTAATGGCTAAAATGGCTTACTTTTGGTGAGGCGTAGACTGTTAGCTCCCTGTATGTAGGGCCACTCTGTAGTTAGTTTGCCCCTGTATATAGGACCCCCTGTAGATAATTGTTTGCACCTGAAGATAGGACCCCTGTATATGGGACCCTTTTGTAGACAGTTTGCCCCCTGTTTGTAGGACATAACAAAAAAGCAGTGCCCTTTTAAAACATAACTTTTATTGATACACCTAAGAAACACCACATAAATCAGTAATAGTGATCCCAACTGAAAAATATACTCAAATGAATAAATCCTATAAATCCATATCCAAATTCTATAAATGGGGTGGGATGGGGTCGTAATGGTGCACAATACTTCACTATTTGTGTTTATTCTGACCAAGTTGGATTATTGTTGACTACTGCATAATTGTGTATGTCGTAGGTCGGATGGCGACTCCCACATTTTTTTAATGTATTATTTGTATCAATAAAAAGTATGTTTTAATAGGGCACCTCAGTCTTAGGAACATTGCTTTTTTGTCATATTTTTAGAGATTAGCTAATTTTTTAAAAATTTGATTCGGACGATTCGCCAACTCTATCCCAAAAATTTGTTCCGGGCTGAATTTATTAGCGGCGAATCACTATTAAAAACAGCTATTTCTGGCCTACAGAGAGCCTCAATAGGGGTGTAGAACACTTTGCCTTTCTGTAACATGCATAGGGTGTGTGCTGGGTTAGTGAAATAATACTGTTATTCAGTATGAAATGCAAATTCTTTTGGAAATGTCCTTCATGCCATGAGAATGTAGTGACAAGAGTTACCTTCCATTCTGGACTTCTTACCTGGCTTTTATGTATAGCAATTATTTATTTAAATTATATTAAATATTATTTAAAAGTCACTTTTCATAAATTATAAAATGTCTTTAAACAAAGTCTGCAAACTACAAGGCTCTTATAACAGTGATCAGCTAAGTGCTAAACATTGTTACATGATGTGCAATACAGACAGAGCTGTAGATAGCTCTTTTTTGCTCCTGGGGCGAGAACAGAAAATAACACCGATCAGCTAAGTGCTAAACATTGTTATATTATGTGCATTACAGACAGAGCTGTAGCTAGCTCTTTTTACTCCTGAGGCGAGAACAGAATATTTTGACACAGGGCATCATGGAACCTGCAACACAAACATTTTAGTATTAGGCTCTGCACTTTTCCAGCATTATCCTCCCCTTTTCCCAAACACCAGCCTTCCCACAACGCACAAGGGGGGAGATTTATAAAAACCTGTGCAGAGGAAAAGTTGCCCAGTTGCCCATAGCAACCAATTAGCTTGCTTTTTCATTTTTAATAAGGCATTTGCAAAATGAAATAAGAAATTTGATTGGTTACTATGGGCAACTTTTCCTTTGCACAAGTTTTTTTTAAATCTTCCCCAATGTTTCCAGACCCCACCACCACCACCACCACAAGCTCACACAAAGCCTCCTGCATTACCCCACACAGTGACAGAGGGGTGTACCTATGAGATAGGGGTGTAGATGAGTGTACATGTGTGACAGAGGGGCATACAGGGGTAACAGAGGGATGTAGAGGGGTGGCAGAAGGGTGAACGGGATAACAGAGGGGTGTCCTGCATGTGCTTCAGGGTCCTCCAGCATACCCTTGTTCCCTCCTTCCCAGGATTCCTTTTCCCATGTCCTCACATGTGGATCTACCATTTTAGATGCCCTGGAGTCTGGACCGTACTAAATGGAGTTTAATGAAGCGATTTGCGAGATCGAATCATGGCCACATTTGCATTCGTTGCGAATAACATTTTTACTGAAATTTGTAACAAATTTGGATTTGTCAGATTTGATTCGCTCATTCCTAATTATTTTCCTTGAGGTCTTCATATCTGGCATATGTACGGCCTTTACTTCTGAACACGTGTATATTATACTGTTCGTAGTACACCCTGTTGGTAACTGACTCCAGTATTTAGGACCCTTCTGTAGGTAGCTTTCCCACTGTAGGTAGGACCCTCCGGTAGGTAGTTTGCTCCTGTAGATAGAACCCTCTTACAGGTTGGATTCCCCTGTAGGTAGGATGCCCACAGTATGCAGGACCTCCCTGTAGGAAGTTTTCCCCCTGTATATAGGGCTATATGTAGCTATCTTGCCTCCTGTATGATGCACCACCTGCACTTTTTGTCAACATGAACAAGAAGCCAGAGAAAGGTATTCTTAAATCATGTTATAACCCAAAAGATCCCCATAATTCTAAAGTCCGTCTGAGGTTTAAAAGTAGCACAAAGCAAACAAGCCATAGGTATTGGAGAACTTTGAATTTCCTTTATGTTCTGCAGCAGCAGCACTAATGCACCAATGAGGACAAATCTATCCTCTCACAAGAATAGGACATATGGTGTCAATCAAAAATATATAACACCTTCCACTCCAATGCCTCACTGTGGTTTTTTCTGTCCTCCAGTGGGACAGGTGGTATCTAGGAAAGTGTTAGGCAAAATGACGAGCCAATTATGTGTCCAATTTAGGGAGCATTTATACTCCTTGAGAACCGAGTCCGGTGGTCCTAGGCTTATGGATCACATGAATACTCACCATAATAATGATGTCCTTAAGTTTGGTGGTTTAGAGAGGGTTTTTTTTGCCCAACACATGGCAGGGAGAGGCACATCCTATTATTGCAACGTGAAGCCTGCTGGATCCTTGAGTGCAACACGCAGGGTCCTGCAGGGTTTAACGATTGGTTTGATTTATTCCCTTTCTTGAGTTATATTTATATTGCTAAATATATATATATATATATATATATATATATATATATATATATATATATAGCAGTAATCCAAGAGAAACAGCACCCCAAAAAAAGAAGAAAAAAGAAGAAAAAAGCGGTGCACGCAGAGCCGGACCCTGGTTAATGGTCCTATATGTAATACAAATTAGTAGAATTCCGCAGCACACAATCCAAGTAGATGAAAAAAGTGAAGTTTTATTCCATAAACAGGTGAAAGTTACAGCGACGTTTCAACCAGCTCTCCTGGTCTTTCTCAAGCATAACACAAGTGAACAAAAAGACCCATTTTATGGGCTATACAATTACAAATCCAATTTAGTGAAAAAGTACAAAATCAATATAAAGTGTACAAAATTCAAACAGTACATTACATAAACAAGTGTAGAAATATGTGTCACATATATCTATATCTAATGCATTATACGAATATAGACGTGAATCCCAAAATCATATCATTAGGGATTTTATATGATTTTGGGATTCACGTCTATATTCGTATAATGCATTAGATATAGATATATGTGACACATATTTCTACACTTGTTTATGTAATGTACTGTTTGAATTTTGTACACTTTATATTGATTTTGTACTTTTTCACTAAATTGGATTTGTAATTGTATAGCCCATAAAATGGGTCTTTTTGTTCACTTGTGTTATGCTTGAGAAAGACCAGGAGAGCTGGTTGAAACGTCGCTGTAACTTTCACCTGTTTATGGAATAAAACTTCACTTTTTTCATCTACTTGGATTGTGTGCTGCGGAATTCTACTAATTTATATATATATATATATATATATATATATATATATAAAAATACATTTGTACCTGAGACCGCCCATGCTATCACTCCTACCGTGACGATGTATGTAACTACAATCAAGTTTTTTTGTCGTCACCCATGGCAACCTGTAAGTGTGTCTGCTACAACATGAGCTTTTTTCTCCAATTGTCAGAGGTAATGCCAATATTCATTTAGTTCATTCAAGAGGAACTTTGGTATCGCCACAGGTATGCATGGAATTTATGTATGTATATTAGGGATATATTGGCGACAATTCCCTTTAACTGTGTGGGTAAGGGAGTATGGAAAGTGGGAGATGATACCTGGTCTGGGTCACCGGAACATCCCCTATCCGATGCTGGTGTTATCCATTTGCATGATGTACACCGTGAAAGCACCTCCCTGTATGCCCTATACACAGGGGACTGCATTGTCACCACCCTGGAGTATATGGTCTGTATGTGTCAGTGGCAACACTGTTCCTCTTGTCATGAATACTATAAGATGGCAAGAACCACATTTTTTACTTACCTAAGTACGTTGTATTGATCCGGTTGCTAAGGACAATGGCTTCTATGACCGGCCGTGATGTATCTCCAAATACGTTCTCTCCAAAAGTGAGCATGCACAGAGAAGGACGAAGGATTGGACAACGTATTGGTTACTATGGACACTGTGTTAAGTAATCAAGTCTAGGAACGACGCTGGATGCAGCAACACTCAGGTTGCCATGGACGCTTTGTGACGTGTCCTGCTAATCGGAAGTTAATTGTTCACACAGCGGGAGGCTGTAACCATGTGAAAATGGCGTCCCGGAAGGAGTATATTGTGGTAGGGGCTCAGGAGGTAATCTGCACATGTTTATATTATGGACACTTTTCTTATGGACAATTACTGCACCACACGATCGGGTGATGCACAACGGAGAATATGCACATTGTGCACATAGAAGTGACATTGATTTGCATTCTGATACTTGGGATGTCTCATTTATATGATGTTTTGTATAATGTTTATATATGTAAATCACTGTTTGATGATGTCATAATCTTGTGATTGGTTGGCTTATACATGTAACCTCATACATGTAACCTGTTTAGCACTTGAGAAAGCAGTGGTGTGCTGCCTGCATATTCTCTCTCTCTCTCTCTTTTTATATTCAGTAAGTAGTAGATAAAAATTTCCAGGTGATCGGCGCAATCCGCATGATCACTGCTGTAGTCATTGAAAAAGAGGTATGAAACCTCGAAATGCGTCTGACGCAAGCAAATAAAAGAACCTTTGGATTTTTACCAGCATACTTTGTATTTTGTACGTCATGCGGATTGCGATGATCACCCGGAAATTTTTATCTACTACTTACTGAATCTACTATCGAGTGAGGATACACTCGAAATATCCGGACGGCTGCACCGCCACCCTGCTAACTCTGAATACATATAAAAGCTCTCAAGGTTGTTGTGTGCCAAACACAACCTTACAAGGTGAGTGTTCCGCCTATACGACTCACCTGCAGTGCCAACCATACAAAACATACTGCCCAATGAGAAGCTTTGTCTTGTGTTTTATCCTACTATAGTATCATCTCTTTTTATATTGGTTTACTTAGGTTTTTCTTTTCTTATGTCTTTTGTGCATGTTCCTGGGTGTTGACGCATTGTTATGGATGCGCACCATAGTCAGCTCCCATAAAGGGTCGTAGCGCAATGATATGCGAAACAGCATTCATTGCCTGGCTCCCCGACCATGAGCATGTCCTCCTGTATTCGTACATGTCGTTAATGGTGAGTACATGTTATATTTTTCTACTTGTTTATCATTGGTTACTTTCCTTTCCATTTTGTCTTTTTACTTCTTTGCCTGCATTGTCATGCTGGCAAGAGATTATAATCATTGTTTCTATTTTATTTGTAACATTTTTATCCTTCTTTGAGGTTCCTATTTTATTTTTATGCTCTGTATGGTTTACTAATAATTGTCTTTTATCTTTTGAGTCCTTTATTTGGGCCTAACTGTGACACTGTATGCTACAGGATAAAATGCTTTTGCTGCACATCTCTTCATTAGGCTACATGTTTGCAAACTTGGCTTTAGCTGGACTAATACATACGTGCTTGCAGGTAGTATGTCAAATGCCATGTGTCTACTGTATATCAGCTTCCCTTCAAGGTTAAACCATGTTCCATCTCCTGCCTATGCTATTGTCACGATTCGGCTGGCTGGAGGTGGATCCTCTGTGCCAGAGAGGGATTGGCGTGGACCGTGTCGGTGGACCGGTTCTAAGTTGCTACTGGTATTCACCAGAGCCCGCTGCAAAGCGGGCTGGTCTTGCAGCGGCGGTAGCAACCAGGTCGTATCCACCTGCAACGGCTCAACCTCTCTGACTGCTGAGATAAGCGCGGTACAAGGGAGTAGACAAGAGCAAGGTCGGATGTAGCAGAAGGTCAGGGCAGGCAGCAAGGATCGTAGTCAGGGGCAACGGCAGGAGGTCTGGAACACAGGCTAGGAACACACAAGGAAACGCTTTCACTGGCACAATGGCAACAAGATCCGGCAAGGGAGTGAAGGGGAAGTGAGGTATAAGTAGGGAAGTGCAAAGGTGACGGTACTGATTAAAACCTCATGCGCCAATCAGTGGCGCACCGGCCCTTTAAATCGCAAAGACCCGGCGCGCGCGCGCCCTAGGGAGCGGGGCGGCGCGCCGGGACAGCACAGACGGGGAACGGGTCTGGTAAGCGAGTCGGGATGCGCATCGCGAGCGGGCGCGTCCCGCATCGCGAATCGCATCCCGGCTGGGAACATTATCGCAGCGCACCCGGTCGGCAGGTCTGACCGGGGCGCTGCGAATAGGAGAACGCAGTGAGCGCTCCGGGGAGGAGTGGGGACCCGGAGCGCTCGGCGTAACAGTACCCCCCCCCTTGGGTCTCCCCCTCTTTTTGGAACCTTAGAATTTGAGGATAAGGTTCTTGTCCAGGATGTTGTCCTCAGGTTCCCATGACCTCTCCTCTGGGCCGCAATTCTCCCAATCAACCAAAAATTTTTTTTTACCTCTGACCGTCTTGGATGCCAGAATTTCCTTCACCGAAAAGATGTCAGAGGACCCGGAAACTGGAGTGGGAGCAACAACCTTGGGAGAGAAGCGGTTAAGGATGAGTGGTTTAAGGAGAGAGACATGGAAAGCATTGGGAATACGGAGAGAAGGAGGAAGAAGGAGTTTGTAAGAGACAGGGTTGATTTGGCACTTGATTTTGAAAGGACCAAGATAACGTGGTCCCAGTTTATAACTGGGGACACGAAAGCGAACATACTTGGCGGAGAGCCATACTTTGTCTCCGGGAGAAAAAATGGGGGGAATTCTTCTTTTCTTATCGGCATGTTTTTTCATCCGGGATGAGGCCTGTAAGAGAGAATTTTGAGTCTCTTTCCAAATGGTGGAGAAGTCCCGAGTCACCTCATCAACAGCGGGCAAACCAGAAGGTATGGGAGTGGGAAGGGGGGGAAGAGGGTGACGGCCGTACACCACAAAAAATGGGGATTTAGCGGAAGACTCAGAGACTCTGAAATTGTACGAGAATTCGGCCCATGGTAGAAGATCTGCCCAGTCATCCTGGCGGGAGGAAACAAAATGTCGCAAATAGTCACCCAGGACCTGATTAATTCTTTCCACTTGCCCATTGGATTGGGGATGATAAGAAGATGAGAAGTTTAATTTGATTTTGAGTTGATTACAGAGGGCCCTCCAGAATTTTGACACAAATTGTACACCTCTATCTGAGACGATATGCGTAGGAAGCCCGTGAAGGCGAAAAATGTGCATAAAAAATTGTTTCGCCAACTGAGGCGCAGAAGGAAGACCTGGAAGAGGGATAAAATGTGCCATCTTGGAGAATCGATCAACGACCACCCAAATAACTGTGTTGCCATGGGATAAAGGTAAGTCAGTAATAAAGTCCATACCAATCTGAGACCATGGTCGTTCAGGAACAGGCAGAGGATGGAGGAGACCAGCAGGCTTCTGGCGAGGGGTCTTGTCCCGGGCACAGACTGTACAAGCCCGCATGAAATCAACAACATCAGGTTCCAGGGTAGGCCACCAATAAAATCGAGAGATGAGCTGGATGGATTTTTTGATGCCAGCATGGCCTGCGAGGTGTGAGGAGTGTCCCTACTTGAGAATCCTGAGGCGCTGGCGTGGAGAGACGAAGGTCTTCCCTGGAGGAGTTTGTCTGATGGAGGCAGGAGAAGTGGATATCAGACAGTCCGGAGGAATAATGTGTTGCGGGGAAGCTTCCACTTCAGAGGCATCCGATGAACGAGAGAGGGCGTCAGCCCTAATGTTCTTGTTAGCGGGGCGAAAATGAATTTCAAAGTTAAAACGGGCAAAGAACAACGACCACCTAGCCTGGCGAGGGTTCAGCCGTTGGGCAGACTGAAGATAAGAGAGATTCTTGTGATCAGTGTATATAATAACTGGATATTTGGATCCCTCCAGCAGGTGCCTCTATTCCTCAAGCACCAATTTTATGGCCAGTAGTTCTCGATCACCAATGGAGTATTTTTTTTCCGCCGGAGAGAAGGTCCTAGAAAAGAAACGACAAGTAACAGCATGTCCGGAAGAATTTTTTTGTAGGAGTACTGCTCCAGCTCCCACCGAGGAGGCGTCTACCTCAAGTGAGAAGGGCTTAGATGGATCAGGTCTGGAGAGCACGGGAGCAGAAGAAAAGGCAGTTTTGAGATGATTGAATGCATTTTCCGCTTGAGGAGGCCAGGACTTAGGGTTGGCGTTTTTCTTGGTTAGGGCCACGATAGGGGTCACAATAGGGGAAAAGTGCGGAATAAATTGTCTGTAATAATTGGCAAACCCCAAAAAACGTTGGATAGTACGGAGTCCGGAGGGGCGTGGCCAATCCAATACGGCAGATAGTTTATCTGGGTCCATTTGGAGTCCCTGGCCAGAGACTAAGTATCCTAGGAAGGGAAGAGATTGACATTCAAAGAGACATTTTTCCATTTTGGCATATAATTGATTGTTCCGAAGTCTCTGAAGAACCATGCGGACATGCTGGCGGTGTTCTTCTAGGTTAGAAAAAAAAATCAAAATATCGTCTAGGTAGACCACAACACAGGTATATAGAAGATCACGAAAAATTTCATTTACAAAGTCTTGGAAGACGGCAGGGGCGTTGCAAAGCCCAAAGGGCATAACCAGGTATTCAAAGTGTCCATCTCTGGTGTTAAACGCAGTCTTCCACTCGTCCCCCTCCCTGATGCGGATGAGATTATATGCACCTCTTAAGTCCAGCTTGGTAAAGATGTGGGCGCCTCGTAGGCGATCAAAGAGTTACGAGATAAGAGGTAGGGGATAGCGTTTTTTTACCGTGATTTTATTAAGTCCGCGGTAATCAATGCAAGGACGTAAGGAGCCGTCTTTTTTGGAAACAATCCAGCTTCGGCAGGGGAGGAAGACTTGCGGATAAACCCCTTTTTTAAATTCTCTTGGATGTACTCCGACATGGCTTGTGTTTCCGGAGCAGACAGAGGATAGATTCTGCCCCGGGGTGGAGTATTACCAGGGAGGAGGTCAATAGGATAGTCATAAGGCCTGTGAGGAGGCAAAGTCTCAGCTTGTTTTTTTGCAAAAAACATCAGCATAATCCAGATAGGCCTTGGGGAGACCAGATATTGGAGGGGCCACAGGGTCTTGACTGACAGTACAGGGAGCAGGTTTAAGACAGTTCTTGTGGCAAGTAGTACCCCAGTTCTTGATCTCCGCGGTGGTCCAATCAAGGGTTGGGGAATGGCGTTGAAGCCACGGTAGTCCAAGAAGAATTTCCGAAGTGCAGTTAGAGAGGACCAGAAATTCAATATTTTCGTGATGGGGTCCCATGCACATTAAGAGGGGTTCCGTGCGGTAACGCACAGTACAGTCCAATCTTTCATTATTAACAGAGGCAATGTAGAGGGGTCTGGCGAGACTGGTCACCGGGATGTTGAACCTGTTGATGAAAGAGGCCAAAATAAAATTTCATGCAGATCCGGAATCCAAGAAGGCCACAGCAGAGAAGGAGAAGGTAGAAGAAGAAATCCGCACAGGCACAGTAAGACGTGGAGAAGCAGAGTTCACATCAAGAGCTGTCTCACCTTTGTGCGGAGTCAGAGTGCGTCTTTCCTGATGAGGAGGTCGGATAGGACAATCCTTAAAGAAATGTTCGGTACTGGCACAGTACAGGCAAAGGTTCTCCATGCGGCGTCGTGTCCTCTCTTGAGGTGTCAAGCGAGACCGGTCAACTTGCATAGCCTCCACGGCGGAAGGCACAGGAACGGATTGCAGTGGACCAGAGGAGAGAGGAGCTGGGGAGAGAAACGCGAACTAGTGCGAACAAAGTCCATATCCTGGCGGAGCTCCTGACGCCTTTCGGAAAAACGCATGTCAATGCGGGTGGCAAGATGAATAAGTTCATGCAGGTTAGCAGGGATTTCTCGTGCCGCCAGCACATCTTTGATGTTACTGGATAGGCCTTTTTTAAAGGTCGCGCAGAGGGCCTCGTTATTCCAGGACAATTCGGAGGCGAGAGTACGGAATTGGATGGCGTACTCGCCAACAGAAGAATTACCCTGGACCAGGTTCAGCAGGGCAGTCTCGGCAGAAGAGGCTCAGGCAGGTTCCTCGAAGACACTTCGAATCTCCGTGAAGAAAGAGTGTACAGAGGCAGTGACAGGATCATTGCGGTCCCAGAGCGGTGTGGCCCATGACAGGGCTTTCCCAGACAGAAGGCTGACTACGAAAGCCACCTTTGACCTTTCAGTGGGAAACTGGTCCGACATCATCTCCAAATGCAGGGAACATTGTGAAAGAAAACCACGGCAAAATTTAAAGTCCCCATCAAATTTGTCCGGCAAAGATAAACGGAGGCTGGATGCGGCCACTCGCTGCAGAGGAGGTGCAGGAGCTGGCGGAGGAGATGATTGTTGAAGCTGTGGTAGTAGCTGCTGTAGCATCACGGTCAGTTGAGACAGCTGATGGCCTTGTTGCGCTATCTGTTGCGACTGCTGGGCGACCATCGTGGTGAGGTCAGCGACAACTGGCAGCGGGACCTCAGCGGGATCCATGGCCGGATCTACTGTCAGGATTCGGCTGGCTGGAGGTGGATCCTCTGTGCCAGAGAGGGATTGGCGTGGACCGTGTCGGTGGACCGGTTCTAAGTTGCTACTGGTATTCACCAGAGCCCGCCGCAAAGCGGGATGGTCTTACAGCGGTGGTAGCAACCAGGTCGTATCCACCGGCAACGGCTCAACCTCTCTGACTGCTGAGATAAGCGCGGTACAAAGGAGTAGACAAGAGCAAGGTCGGACGTAGCAGAAGGTCAGGGCAGGCAGCAAGGATCGTAGTCAGGGGCAACGGCAGGAGGTCTGGAACACAGGCTAGGAACACACTGGGAAACGCTTTCACTGGCACAATGGCAACAAGATCCGGCAAGGGAGTGCAGGGGAAGTGAGGTATAAGTAGGGAAGTGCACAGGTGACGGTACTGATTAAAACCTCATGCGCCAATCAGTGTCGCACCGGCCCTTTAAATCGCAAAGACCCGGCGCGCGCCCTAGAGAGCGGGGCCACGCGCACCGGGACAGCACAGACGGGGAACGGGTCTGGTAAGCGAGTCGGGATGCGCATCGCGAGCGGGCGCGTCCCGCATCGCGAATCGCATCCCGGCTGGGAACATAATCGCAGCGCACCCGGTTGGCAGGTCTGACCGGGGCACTGCGAATAGGAGAACGCTGTGAGCGCTCCGGGGAGGAGCGCGGGCCCGCAGCGCTCGGCGTAACAGCTATGTGGCATTTCTTTCGACTGCAGTTTGTACAACGATTTGTTGTGCTAGTTATGCTAACAATTTGAGAGCTGTACATGTGTAATAGTGCTTGTGTTTCTAGTTTCTTGGTTCAGATCCGTGTGCCCCCTCAACTATTAGGTGGTCTATTGCATGTTTTTGTTCATGTATATGTGTGCACATCTATAACATGCTTGTATCCAGGCTGTATACTTTGGGGATAAAAAGTATTTAAAATGTATATAAGTGTCATCTATGAGGAAGCTTCTTTTCATACATCTAGAGGCTAAAGAAGAATTACTGGAGAAGTTAAAGGGGTATTCCAATGTAAGGAAAAAAATGCCATAAAAGCACATATCATTGCCCCAGTTCTAACAAATCAATTTGTTTTGGGCATCTATAGTTCTCTTTCCTACCATGTCAGAAACACTTCTTCCTGGTTTAGTAATAAATCAGTACTACATTTCCCAGAATACATTCCCCTCCCATTGCACTCCTACCCATTCCTCACCAAGAGCTACTGCAGAGCATTGAGTGTGAATATACAACATTCTTCCCTATGTCCCAATAAAGATATTTGTATATAATAAGGAGAAAGTGATAAAAGCAGGAGGAGCTGGTCAGAATTAATGATAACATTCAGGCTTTGAACTTTGAGAAAAGATTCAGCAATGCTCCCTGAGACTGCAGGGGATGATGCATTGTCTCGGGAGAGAGAGGAGCCTGGGAGCTGCCAAGACAATACCACATTGAAAATGGAGGGACTAACTTCCTGTCAGGGGTAAATGAAGCAAAAACATGCTAAAGCCAGTCCAATTGTGACATCACTATATTAGTTGTTATTTTTACTAAAGAATCCCATGGATGGAGAAAGACATTGGCCCTGATTTACTTAGTGTTGTTTTTTTGTTTTTGTTTGTTTGTTTTATTAATATGACATGTTGTTTTAGACTTGCACGATTTCATTCTATTTAACATGGGGATTAACAGGTAGGGAAAGTTCTGACGATCTTTTTTTTAGTGGGAATTTTGTGAGATTTATTCACAGGATTTTGCATGAATTCAACAGTAAATAGGTTTGGTTGTGAGGACACACCTCTTTTTTCCAGTCAAACACACCCATTTTAACCCCTTAAGGACCCAGCCATTTTACACCTTAGGACCCGGCTTTTTTGCACATCTGACCACTGTCACTTTAAACATTAATAACTCTGGAATGCTTTTAGTTATCATTCTGATTCCGAGATAGTTTTTTCGTGACATATTCTACTTTAACTTAGTGGTAACATTTTTTGGTAACTTGCATCCTTTCTTGGTGAAAAATCCCAAAATGTTATGAAAAATTTGAAAATTTTGCATTTTTCTAACTTTGAAGCTCTCTGCTTTTAAGGAAAATAAATATTCCAAATATTTTTGTTTATTCACATATACAATATGTCTACTTTATATTTGCATCATAAAATTGACAAGTTTTTACTTTTGGAAGACACCACAGGGCTTCAAAGTTCAGCAGCAATTTTCCAATTTTTCACAAAATTTCCAAAATCACAATTTTTCAGGAACCAGTTCAGGTTTGAAGTGGATTTGAAGGGTCTTCATCTTAGAAATACCCCACAAATGACCCCATTATAAAAACTGCACCCCCCAAAGTATTCAAAAATGACATTCAGTCAGCATTTTAACCCTTTAGGTGTTTCACAGTAATAGCAGCAAAGTGAAGGAGAAAATTCACAATCTTCATCATGTTCTTGTAGACCCAATTTTTGAATGTTTACAAGGGGTAAAAGGAGAAAATGTATACATCTATTTGTAGCCCAATTTCTCCAGAGTAAGCACATACCTCATATGTCTATGTAAATTGTTCGGCGGGCACAGTAAAGGGCTCAGAAGGGAAGGAGCGACAAGGGGATTTTGGAGCGTACGTTTTTCTGAAATGGTTTTTGGGGGGGCATGTTGCATTTAGGAAGCCCCTACGGTGCCAGAACAGGAAAAAAAACCACATGGCATTCCATTTTGCAAACTAGACCCCTTGAGGAACGTAACAAGGAATAAAGTGAGCCTTAAAACCCCACAGGTGTTTCACGACTTTTGTATATGTAAAAAATGTTTTTAAAAATTTCAATAAAATGTGTGTTTCCCCCCAAATTTCACATTTTTGCAAGGGTTAATAGCAGAAAATACCCCCCAAAATTTGTAACCCCATCTCTTCTGAGTATGTAGGTACCCCATAAGTTGACCTGTAGTGCACTATGGGCAAACTACAATGCTCAGAAGAGAAGGAGTCATATTTGGCTTTTTTGAGAGCAAATTTTGCTCGGGGGCATGTCGCATTTAGGAAGCCCCTATGGTGCCAGGACAGCAAAAAATACCCACATGCCATACCATTTTGGAAACTAGACCCCTTGAGGAACGTAACAAGGAATAAAGTGAGCCTTAATACCCCACAGGGGTTTCACGACTTTTGCATACGGTAAAAAATAAAAAAAAATTAACTAAAATGTGTGTTTCCCCCACAAATTTCACATTTTTGCAAGGGTTAATAGCGGAAAATACCCACCAAAATGTGTAAACCCATCTCTTCTGAGTATGGAGGTACCCCATAAGTTGACCTGAAGCGCACTACAGGCGAACTACAATGCTCAGAAGAGAAGAAGTCATATTTGGCTTTTTGAGAGCAAATTTTGCTCGGGGGGCATGTCGCATTTAGGAAGCCCCTATGGTGCCAGAACAGCAAAATTACCCCCACATGGCATACCATTTTGGAAACTAGACCCCTTGAGTAATGTAAAAAGGGGTACAGTGAGCATTTACCCCCCACTGGTGTCTGTCAGATCTTTGGAACAGTGGGCTGTACAACACTTTTAATTTGCGCAGCCCACTGTTCCAAAGATCTGTCAGACACTAGTGGGGTGTAAATTCTCCCTGCACCCCTCATTACATTCCGTGAGGGGCGTAGTTTCCGAAATGGGGTCACATGTGGGTTTTTTTTTTTTTTTTTGCGTTTGTCAAAACTGCTGTAACAATCAGCCACCCCTGTGCAAATCACCTCAAATGTACATGGTGCACTCTCCCTTCTGGGCCTTGTTGTGCACCCCCAGAGCACTTTGCGCCCACATATGGGGTATCTCCGTAGTCGGGAAAAATTGCATTACAAATTTTGGGGGGCTTTTTTCCCTTTTACCTCTTGTCAAAATGAAAAGTATAGGGCAACACCAGCATGTTAGTGTAAAAAATTTATTTTGTTACACTAACATGCTGGTTTAGACCCCAACTTCACCTTTTCATAAGGGGTGAAAGGAGAAAAAGCCCCCCAAAATTTGTAAGGCAATTTTGCAACAGCTGGAGGCTCCATTTTGAAAACAGTGGCGTACCAGACGTTTTTGATTTTTATTGGGGAGGGGAGGGGGGCTGTGTAGGGGTATATGTAGTGTTTTTTACTTTTTATTTTATTTTGTGGTAGTGTAGTGTAGTGTTTTTAGGGTACAGTCACACGGGCGGGGGGTTACATCGAGTTTCCCGCTGCGAGTTTGAGCTGCCGTGCAAAATTTGCTGCATCGCAAACTTGCAGCCTGATACTCACTGTAAGCCCCTGCCCATGTGAATGTACCCTGTACATTCACAGGGGGGGGGGGACCTCCAGCTGTTGCAAAACTACAACTCCCAGCATGCACAGTCTATCAGTGCATGCTGATAGTTATAGTTTTGCAACAGCTGGAGGCACACGGGTTGGGAAACACTGAGTTAGGAAACAGACAATGTTTCCCAACCAGTGTGCCTCCTGTTGTTGCAAAACCACAACTCCCAAACATTCTCAGGCATGCTGGAAGTAGTAGTTCAGCAACATCTTTAGAGCCAGATGTTGCCGAACTACAACTCCCAGCATGCTTGGAGTTGTAGTTTGCAACATCTAGAGGACTACAGTTTGCAGACCACTAATACAGTGGTTCCCAATCTGTGCCCTTCCAGATGTTGCAAAACTACAACTCCCAGTATGCCAAAACTGTCCAGGCATGCTGGGAGTTGTAGTTCTGCAACATCTGAAGGGCCAGATGTTACAGAACTACAACTCCCAGCATGGCTGGACAGTAAGGGCATGCTGAGGATGTGTAGTTTTGCAACATCTGGAAGGGCACAGTGGTCCCAAAACTGCGTACCTCCAGATGTTGCAAAACTGCAACTCCCAGCATGCCCAGATGCCAAGGGCTTGTCTGGGCATGCTGGGAGTTGTAGTATACAGGGTCCCAATACAGCAATGCATGTCGCTTTATGGCGACGTGCATTGCTGTAAAGGGCCCGACCGCGGCTGAAGATCCACTCACACGTCGCCGCCGTCTTCATCACCGGGATCCGGGTCTTCAGGGACGAGGTAAGTACCGGGGCCGGTCCCCAGCACTCCCCCGTCCCCCGCCGCGTCCTGCGGTCTTCCTCCCGTCCTCTCCGGACTTCCAGGGGCCGGGCAGGACGGGAGGAAGTAACCGCCCCCCCCCTGCGATTGGTCGTTTAACTAACCGAAGAATCGCAGGGGATCGGAGGAGGTGGCAGGCTTGCCACCTCGCTCCTATACGTTAGCATGGTCCTGGCTGTCTGTGACAGCCGGGATCATGCAAAATTACCGGGCGGTCGGGACCCAGAGACCCGATCAGCCCGGTATCGCCGCAGATCGCAAGGGCGATTTCCCTTGCGATTTGCGGCGATTACATGGCCCCCCTCGGCTTTTGCCCTGGATCCCTGCTGAAGATTTTCAGCAGGGATCCGCTTCCGATGGAAAAGACCAGGAAAAGACCATGACGTATGCATACGTCATGGGTCCTTAAGACCCAGGGTGTGATGACGTATGCATACGTCATGGGTCCTTAAGGGGTTAAAGCTGGCCACACCCATTTTTAAGGTTTGCGGGTTTATTTTGTCACATTGCGCCACAAATCATGCCACAGACAAAATTTGTGGACTACTGTGCCACATTTTGTTGCAAACCGCAACACAATCTGATCAGGTTCTGAATAGTAAATCAGGACCAGGTACCCAGAGATGACAGTTTCAAAAATATTGCTATGGTTTTTATGTAATGTCATAACATTCTGAGAAATCAAAGGATTGTACGTGTTAACGGAAAACCTTGTCAATAGTTGTGGAATTTCATTAAATGATTCAATTATACATGAAGATAGCTTTTTCATGAGGAAGTACATTCATTCTCAAAATATTTTCACCTTCATGTGTACGATGAAGACGTGTTATCAATGAAGGCTATCATAAATCATAGGTAGATGGATGGATGGATAGAAAGATGATAGATGGAATATAGTAATGATTAAAAATCACAATACACAGGTTATATTGTCTATGAGATCATTTCCATAAAATTCTTGTTATTTTGGATAGAATGAAAAAGAATATGAATCCAATAGAAGTTAAAGGGTTTATCTGACTATATAAGTTTATGTTTAATTAAAAACCATGCCGGTAGCAATGTAACTTATTACTTGGTTGTCTTTGACATTGATGCTCTGTTCCAACATAATCCCGTCACCTGACCACTGCTGCTGTCTTTCCATCCTTTGAGTTATGTTTCATCCCATCATACCCTGTGCTGAGGAGACAACATGTCACGGTTCATGTAATGTTTTGTTTCCCCCTGAACAGCCTGCCCTCTTTATAAGACTCACATCATTTGACAGACACCTGTACCTGCACTTTAATCGCTATGTGTAACAGTGTCACAGGGTATTTTGCAGTCTGTGTGAGGGGACTGCAGGCCCAGACAGGCAGAGTTCTAGAGGACCACTCTGCCACTCTGCACAAAGGGCTGCTCTTCTTGTTGAGGTCACTGTCTTAGCTGCTCCTGTCTGATCACTATCCTACAGTCAGGGCCCACTGCTATCATGTCTATAGAAAGGTCCACCACCTCCTTCTGTTGCTCCTCCCCATGCTGGGTGATTATAGTGTGGGGGGAGGGGCCTGTTGGTGGAGGCCTGTTATGACATTTTTTGAAGGGAAGGGGGCTGAAGGCCTGTTGTGGCTACTGTTTTTAATAGATTTAGCATCAGGTCTGGGTATGAACTTATTTAAGGGCTCGGGGGTATGAATATATTTTGGTCTGGTGTCTGAGTTAAAAAAAAAAAAAAATTATAGAGGCTGGTGTGGTGAGCCATGGGGTGTGATATGAGGTGGATGGGGCAGATGTAACCAAGAGGCAGATGGTGTTAAACTCTAAATGTCCGTGACACCAGGGCGTGGTTTTAACCGAGAACCACCCAAACGGTAGCACCGCTAGTCCTAGTTAGGCAGGGCAAAAAAGAGTCCAAGGCCAGGACAGGGTTAACGGTAGCTTTACTGAGGGAGACAGATGGTACAATCCCAGAGATTATCAGTCTCACAAGGGACCTAGCAAATTGCTGGGACTTGCAGTGACTTTGACAGACTTTAGGACAGCCACGCTGAGTATTATAGACTTGACTTGACTCAAGATATTACCAGGTGATAGGACTGTGAGATGCATATCCCGTACTGTACTGGGACATCACACTGGGGATGTTGAAGAAGTGAGGAGACAATGATGTCTTAACACTAAACTTAGTAGTAATAAAGAGAAGTCTTCATGTGGGTTCAGGCCAGATGGTGAAGAAGAGGGGAAAAAAACAACTCTGAACAGAAAAGTCAATAAATTACAGAGATGCTTTCCTCTCTCTTACCTGGAAAACAAGAAAAAAATTTGGTTTCAAATGGCAGGAAATGCTCAACCCCAAATGCAGTTGTGCATTTATGCTGGGGGATCAGATCCTGAGCATGTGGTCCATTGCTAAGGGCGATCCCTAGCATAAATTGCATACAATGGTGCATGCTTGTAGCAGATCACAAGTGCCACAATGGCATCCTACACCAGATAAACAGTGTGGATATGTAACATATAGCATACTACATAAATTTAGGTGCACTACTGTGGTAGATGTAAACAGTGACATATGGCTAACCCTCAAACTGATGCTAAAATTTAGACATTAGCCAGTATATCCTTATATGAAGGATACATATAAGGATATACACCTGTGAGGCCCGCAACATATAAGCCAACTTGGGTGGGGCTCATAGCCTTCCTCTCTCCTCCCACTGTATGTGTGCCCAGCAACACTGGATGTAACTGGGAGCAGGCTGTGAGTCTGACCTAATGCTGCTGTAATTGCCCACTGACCCCTGGTATTGCCCATACGGCACAGATAGTTTTAGTGTTAGGTCCTGTGCCACTTCAGAATCCGTGGCGCTGGTGTGTGGGCTCAGGTATGTCCTTCATGTAAGGATACACTGGCTAATGTCTCAATTTTAACATCAGTTTGAGGGTTAGCCATATGTCACTGTTTACATCTACCACAGTAGTGCATCTAAACTTATGTATTCTATATGTTACACATCTACACTGTATCTGGTGTAGGGTATAATATTAAGAGAGAGAAATATTATACCCTACACCAGATAGACAGTGTGGATGTGTAACATATAGAATAATACATAAGTTTAGTGGTCGATGTAAACAGTGACATATGGCTAACCCTCAAACTGTTAAAATTGATTATATGTGTTATCCATCCACACCTTTAATCTGGTGTAGGAAGCCATTGTGGCACTTGTGATCTGCTGCAGGCATCCCCCATTGTATGCAATTTATGCTGGGGATTGCCATTAGCAACCGACCACAAGCACAGGATTTGCTCCCCCAGCATAAATGCACAAATGCATTTGGGTTTGAGAACCTCCTGCCATTTGAAACCATGTTTTTTCTTGTTGTTCAAATCTTATACTTGGAGGTGTATAAACTCCAAATCTACTGCGGTTGCAGTACTGTTTTAAAACCGTGGTTGACCACAATTTTGTCTCCCGTTTAAAAACCGTACTGCAACCGCATACGTTTTTTTTAACATGGACGTCAATGGGAAACGCACATGTATACGGTTCCATACGGGAAAAATGTATACGTTTTTACTTTGCACATGCGCATTTGAATCCTAAAGTCCCCACCCAAGACCCCTCCCATTAAAAATGGTCAAAATTTTCAAAAACGTATGGTTTTAAAAAAAATAAAAACTGATGGAACTGTACGCACTTTTAAAAACAGTATACTGTTTAAAAACGCATACGGTTTACTTTTTTTCCATACTGTTCCGTCCGTTTTTTGCCATACGGTTTTCTTTAGAAAAACGGATTGAAAACAGTATGGCAAAAACGTAGTGTGAACCCAGCCTTACCTAGGCAACTTTTTTTCACCAACAGCTGAATTTATAAGCAAGTACATAATCTTGATGTAGAAAGCTGATTTTGTGTAAGGGCTAAAAGCATTGTCCTTTATTTATACGTGCTCTTAAATATAGTGGATGAAGCAGAGCTTTAACCCCTTAAGGACTGAGCCCTTTTTCACCTTAAGGACCTTTTTTGCAATTCTGGCCACTGTCACTTTATGCATTAATAACTCTGGGATGCTTTTACCGATTTTTCTGATTCCGAGAAAGTTTTTTTTCGTGACATATTCTACTTTATAATAGTGGTAAATTTTCATCGTTGCTTGCATGCTTTCTTGGTGAAAAATCCCAAAATGTCATGAAAATTAAAAAAATTTAGCATTTTTCTAACTTTGAAACTCTCTGCTTGAAAGGAAAATGGATATTGCAAATACATTTTATATATTGATTCACATATAAAATATGTCTACTTTATATTTGCATCATGAAGTTGACAGGTTTTTACTTTTGGAAGACGTCAGAGGACTTCAAAGTTCAGCAGCAATTTTCCAATTTTCCAAAGTTCAGATTTGAAGTGGATTTGACTTCTTATTAGATATACCCCATAAAGGACCCCATTATAAAAACTGCACCCCAAAGTATTCAAAATGACATTCAGAAAGTGTGTTAACCCTTTAGGTGTTTCACAGGAATAGCAGCAAGGTAAAGGAGAAAATTCAAAATTTTCATTTTTTGCACTCGCATGTTCTTGTAGACCCACTTTTTGAAATTTTACAAGGTCTAAAAGGAGAAAAAAAATTTGTAACCCAATTTCTCTAGAGTAAGGAAATACCTCATATGTGGATGTCAAGTGCTCTGTGGGTGCACTACAAGGCTCAGAAGGGAAGGAGCGACAATGGGATTTTGAAGAGTGAGTTTTTCTGAAATGGTTTTTTGGGGGCATGTTGCATTTAAGAAGCCCCTATGGTGCCAGAACAGCAAAAAAAAAAAAATATATATATATACATGGCATACTATTTTGGAATCTACACCCCTCAAGGAACGTAACAAGGGGTACAGTTAGCCTTAACACCCCACAGGTGCTTAACACATTTCTGCTAAAGTTGGATGTGAAAATGAAAAATTAGATTTTTTTCAATAAAATGCTGGTGTTACCCCAAATTTTTCATTTTCACAAGAGGTAATTGGAAAAAAAGCCCCCCAAATTTGTAACCCCATTTCTTCTGAGTATGGAAATACCCCATTTGTGGATGTAAAGTGCTCTGCTGGCGAACTACAATGCTCAGAAGAGGAGGAGCGCTATTGAGCGTTTGGTGAGAGAATTTGGTTGGAATAGAAGTGGCAGGCCATGTGTGTTTACAAAGCCCCCCATGGTGCTAGAAGAGTGGAGCCCCCTCCCCCCACATGTGACCTCATTTTGGAAACTACACCCCTCACAGAATTTAATAAGGGGTGCAATGAACATTTACACCCCACTGGTGTTTGACAGATCTTTGGAAGAGTGGGCTGTGCAAATTAAAAATAAAATTTTTCATTTTCACGGACCACTGTTCCAAAAATCTGTCAGACCCCTGTGGGGCGTAAATGCTCACTGCAACCCTTATTACATTATGGGAGGGGTGTACTTTCCAAACTGGGGTCACATGTGGGGGGGGGGGGGGTCCACTGTTCTGGCACCATGGGGGCTTTGTAAACAAAATCCCAATGGAGCTCCTTCTCTTCTGAGCATTGTAGTGCACCCGCAGAGTACTTTACATCCACATATGGGGCATGTTCTTACTCAGAAGAAATGGGGTTACACATTTTGGGTGCACTTTTTTCCTATTCTCCCTTGTGAAAATGAAAAATGTAGGGTAACATTAGCATTTTAGTGAAAAACATTTTTTTTTTACTTTTCACATCCAACTTTAACGAAAATTTGTCAAACACCTGTGTGGTGTTAAGGCTCACTATACCCCTTGTTAATTTCCGTGAGGGGTGTGGTTTCCAAAATGGGGTCACATGTGGGTATTTATTGTTTTGCGTTTATGTCGGAACCGCTGTAAAATCAGCCACCCCTGTGCAAATCACCAATTTAGACCTCAAATGTATATAGTGCGCTCTCACTTCTGAGCCTTGTTATGCGCCCACAGAGCACTTAACGCCCACATATGGGGTATTTCCATACTCAGGAGAAATTGCATTCCAAATTTTGGGGGCTTTTTTTCCTTTTACTTCACTTGTGAAAATTAAAAGTATGGGGCAACACTAGCATGTTAGTGTAAAAAAATGTTTTTTTTACACTACCATGCTGGTGTAGACCCCAACTTTACCTTTTCATAAGGGGTAAAAGGAGAAAAAGCCCCCAAAAATTTATAACGCAATTTCTCCCGAGTACGGAGATACCCCATATATGGCCCTAAACTGTTTCCTTGAAATACGACAGGGCTCCGAAGCGCATTTGAGGTCTAAATTGGGGATTTGAAAACACCACAAAAATACCCTACGACAGTGTTTCCCAAAAAGGATGTCTCCTGCTGTTGCAAAACTCCCAGCATGCCTTGACAGTCAGTGGCTGCCTGGCAATACTGTGAATTGTTGTTTTTCAACAGCTGGAGGCTCCGTTTTGTAAACAGTGCCATACAAGACTTTTTTTCTTTTTTTTTTTTTATTGGTGGTGGTGGTGTAGGGGTATGTACCCCTCGCTGTAAACCCACAGATATGAATGTACCCTGTACATTCACATGGGGGGGGGGAGCAAACCTCCAGCTGTTGTAAAACTACAACTCCAAGCATGCATTGATAGACCATACAGGCTGGGAATTGTAGTTATGCAACAGCTTGAGGCACATTGGTTGCGAAACACTGAGAGTTTGTTACTTAACTCAGTGTTTCGCAACCAGTGTGCCTCCAGCTGTTGCAAAACTAGAACTCCCAGCATGTATTTTTGCAACAGCTGGAGGCACACTGGTTGCAAAACACTGAGTTAGGTAACAAACTCTGTTTCACAACCAATGTGTCTCCAGCTGTTGCAAAACTGCAACAATCAGCATGCATTGACAGCCGAAGGGCATGCTGAGAGTTATAGTTTTGCAAAAGCTGGAGGCACACTGCTACAACTCCCAGCATACCCTTTGGTAGTCTGTGCATGCTGGGAGTTGTAGTAATGCAACATAGAAAAAATGTGCCTCCAGCTGTTGCATAACTACAACCCCCAGCATGCACAGACTACCAAAGGGCATGCTGGGAGTTGTAGTTGGAACTCGTGCTGGAACTTGCTATGCAACAGCAGGAAGGAACCAGGCCTTACCTCCTGCTGTATCCTGCCCCGGGACTGCCACCACTGCTGAAGCCGATCCTGCTGCTCCTGATCCTGAGGAGACCCCTGCCGGCCCCGATCTCCGCTCTGATCGCCATACCCAGCAGGTCCGTGATTGATCGGTCGTTCCAACCAATCAATCACGTGATCGTGAGGCGGCACCTGTCCCACCTCACTCCTGCTGAGTAAGGTTGAATGGGGCTGTCTCAGACAGCCCCATTCACCCTTTTTTTCCGGGTCACCAGAGACCCGATTGACCCGGAATAACCGCAAATTGCACGTCTGAATTGACGCGCGATTTGCGGCGATCGACGATATGGGAGGACCTCAGTACCCCCCTGGGCGATATGCCGGGATGCCTGCTGAACGATATCAGCAGGCATCCCGGTCCGGTCCCTGCCCGGCGAGCGGTAGGGGCCGGAAGAACGCAGGGCGTACCCATACGCTCTGAGTCCTTTAAGGACTCGGAAACAGGGGCGTATGGATACGCCCTGCGTCCTTAAGGGGTTGAATAGTGAAACTAAAATTAAAATTTACATGAACATAAGTATGCACTTCCTTTTATCATTTTAATACTTGAAATTTACCTCTGGGCTCCTCCCATTTCTCTTCATCACCTCTGAGATGTTTCTACACCTTTATTGTAGTCACTTGTGGTAAATTCAGATGATTGGACATTTGGAAATACACAGCCCTGTTTATATAAGGCCTCACAGCTGACAATGCATAGAGCAAAATCCAAGAACAGGAAAGAACTTATTGTTCACATAAGAGACAGGATTGTGTGGAGGAAAAATGTCTGCTGCGCTGGAGGTTTCCAAGAGCACAGTTGCTTCCATAATTCTTTAAATGAGAGAAGTTTAGAACTACCAGGACTTTTCTGTGCGCTGACCACCCCACCAAACTGAGTTATCGGGAGAAGGGTCCTGATAAGAGAGGTGACCATGAACTCAATGGTCATTTTGGCTGAGTTCCATAGATCATGTACACAGATGGGAGAAACTTCCAGAAGGTCAACCATCATTTTAGCATTCTACCGATCTAGGATATATGACAGCGTAGCATGTAAAAGGCACATGGAGTTTGCAAAAAAGCTCCGAAAGGTCTCTCAGATTGTGAGAAACAAGTTTCCTGGTCTGATGAAACCAAGGATGAAATCTGGAGGAAACCTGGCACCGCTTATCACAACCTAAAGGAGTATTGCATCGATAGACAACTTATCCACTATCCGCAGGGGGACCTCAACCCCCCCCCCCCCCACTATCTCCTGTACTGGGCCCTGGCTCTGCTGCGGCTCTTCCATGCAGGAGGCGTGTCGGCCACAGCATAACACCACAGCCGACATGCCCCCTCCATGTATCCCTATGGGAGAGGCAGCGTTCGTGCATCCCCGCCTCTCCCATAGAGCTAAATGGAGGGGGCGTGTAAGTCGACCTCAGTGGAGTCGACAACAGGAACATTAGCCGGCAGTGCTGGGTCTCTGTACCAGAGATCTTGGGGGTTCCCAGCGGTCGGACTCCAAACCCCCCACCCCGCACGATCAGACACTTATCCGCAGGATGTCTATGGCTGCAGTACTCCTTTAACAACAGTCAAGCATTGTAGTGGCTTCATCATACTGTAGGGGTGCTTTCCAGGAGCTGAGACAGGGAGACTGGTTAGGGTTGAGGAAAAGCTGAATGGAGCAAAGTACATTGGAACTCGTAATAAAAATCTGATCACGAGTGCTCTGGACCTTAGAAAAGACAAAAGGTTAATCTTCCAGCAACAAAAATGACCCTAAGCACACAGCCAAGACAATAAAGGAGTGTCTGATGGACAATTATGTAAGTGTCCTGGAGTTGCCCAGCCAGAGCATAGACTTTAACCCAATGAGAATCTCTAGAGAGATAAGAAAATGGCTTCCACCCACGGTCCCCATCCAACCTGACAGAGTCTGAAAGAATCTGCAGAGAAGAATGGCAGAAAATTCTGTCCAGACTTTCTACATCTGTATTGTACAGCTGTACAGGGCCTCTGGTGCGGGCCAGGTACAATAATGTCATTTCAGTGCATGCGTCCAGCAGGAGAGGTCCTGCGCCGTTTCTGGTGACTGTGGAAGAAAAAAAGGAAGAAGAAGGACAGGCCTCAGCATGGGAGAGCAGAGAAGGTGAGTGGGATTTTTATTATTTGTTTTTTGGTGAGCAGTAAGAACCTATAAGGAAGAGCTAATATAAATTACCTTCCTACTGGGGGCATTCTGGGGTTAGGGGAAATTACTTACCTACTAGAGGTATTTTGGAGTGAAGGAATTATCTACCTTTTGGGGGTATCAACCAATTGGGGGAATCTGCCTAACGGACAGTGAAATTACCTACCAATTGGGGCATGTACCCAATAATTACCTACCTACTTAAAAAGTCCTTCCTACCAGGGAACTATTTTCATATAAAGGAATTGCATATACAGGTATTTCCAAATATTTACCTTTTATTAAAATTAGATCCTCTGTGTTCCCTTAAAACAAAAAAAAAAACAATATTAGTGAACATAATACAAAATCTGACATATATTACAAGTCAATTCTATGATAATAATTATATTTTACACAGGATATTACTAATATTCCCTTATTACTATAAAAAAAAAAATATATAAAAAAATACATCACCGAGGGGTGTTTCTGTCATTTTTATTAAAATGATTTAATTCTGAACTCAAATAATTGTGAAAGATTAAAATGTTTGAGAGTTAATTATGCACTATACTTCTCATATTACATAAATTAATTTCACATTGCCTAAATTCTAATGATACCTCCACAGAATTACATATTTAAAATCTCCATTGATATCAGTACTTATAATTAATAAATTTAATGACATCCTTCTGGCTGTTCCAACTCCCGGAAATTATTTTTCATTATTTGCTATTAAGAAATTGATTTATTATTACTAACTTTTTTGAAAAACTTGACCAGTCCTTAGTAATTAAAGTAAATGGAGTAGGGTACTTCATTTAAACATTGTGTATTTAATTGAACCTTAAAGTCAACTCTGCATGTCTTGATCAATCTGGATGTACAAAAATAAACTTCAGTTCCCTGGAGCTCCAAAAGATCCAATGGTAATCCAGCCCTGACTGTACAGTACTTCAGTATATCATAAAACATCTGACTAATAGATCTAAAAACAATGAAGCAGCAAACTTTGAGATAACTGAAATATATGTCAGTCTCGAAGCCAAGACCATCACTATAGACAACATAAAAGGACCAAAATGTCGAAAAATCCTTTATATCACAGTGGTTCATACTGCATGATAAAAAGTGTTGAGCAGCATAGGCCATATTCGAATTCGCGATATTTCGCGAATATATGAACGAATATTCGTCATATATTCGCTAAATTTGCATATTTGTAATATTCCCGTTTTATTTTCCCATATGCGAAAATTCGCACACCAGTCTCACACAGTAGTATTAGAGCCCTCTTTACACCACACAAGCTGGAAGCAGAGAGGGATGATCACTGTGATGTGTACTGTGAAAACAAAAAACAAATATTCGTAATTGCGAATATATAGTGCTATATTCGCGAATAAAATTCACATTGCGAATATTCGCGAGCAACACTAATGATAAATTCAACTAATATTATGATGCTGGAAGAGATCATTTAAAACTGTCTAGTGTAAACCTAGACTAGACAGACTAAGAGTGCACTAGATTTGTGATGCTGGCTGTTTTATAATCTGGCACACATATAGACTGTCTAGTATGTTTACAATATTTTTAAGTTGACTTGAGTTAATATTGGTTTGTTGTTGATATTGGTGTGTTAATGATTGGTTGGGTAATCATTGGATGGCATACTTCTTTTCACCAAGCCATGTCTCTCTGCTTCAAAGCCATGCCCCTTTGTCAGATGAGGTGCAAAAATGTCTAAAATACATATATACTCCAGTTTTATGCCAATTCTGCCCTATAACTCAAAGGGGTTATGCAGAAATTTATATATATATATATATATATATATATATATATATATATATATAATCAACTGGCTCCAGAAAGTTAAACAAATTTGTAAATTACTTCTGTTACAAAACCTTAATCCTTTCAGTACTTATGAGCTACTAAAGTTAAGTGGTTTTTTTCTGTCTAAGTGCTCTCTGATGACATCTGTCTCGGGAACTGCCCACAGTAGAAGCAAATCCCCATAGCAAACGTCTTCTACTCTGTGCAGTTCCCGAGACAAGCAGAGATGTCAGCAGAGAGCACTGTTTCTAGAAAGAAAAGAACAACTCAACTTCAGCAGCTGATAATTATTGGAAGGATTAAGATTTTTTTCATAGAAGTAATGTACAAATCTGTTTAACTTTCTGGAGCCAGTTGATATATAACTCTGAAGTTTACTCAAGAGGATTATGTACTTTTAGATTTTTCACTTTTTTTTTTTAAATGTCACTACTATACTGCCTCCCAAGTCTTTATGGGAGATATTTCTTGCATATACAGTAAAAAAAAAAAAAAAAAGGTTTTATGAAGCCCAGAAAATTGACTTGCAGTTGTTCTGTTAGAACAAAATAGTGGAAAGGCCTTCAAAACTATTCTCCCTGGTGGGCCTAAAATACTGTTCTATGGATTCTGATCTGTTTTCCAAGTGTAAAATGCTATAAAGAGATTATAATTCTCATTGTTTTTGTTGTTATAATCATTATCATTATCATCATAATAATAATGGAATACCTCCCCATGTATCATTTATTTCTAATATATAAAATCACAGCAATTGAAACTAATTGAAGCTTATTTCTTCTATTAACAAAATGTATAAATATTTCAGTACGCTATAAAGAGATGTTATTCTCATGAGATATTTTTGCTGCTTCTTTACACAATTCATTTTTGCACATTCATCATTTATGAAGCAATGTATTTATAGCATAACCCTCCGGGTAACATATTTTAATTAAGTCATGAGAGGTTCACATGACCAAAGTCTCAATGGATGTAATCCTGCATGCTAATAATAGATAACCCTTTGGGAAGACTTGATAGTGCTTTAGCAAATGGTAACAACAATGTATTTCTTCAGTAGGTTTGCAGAATAAATGTATTTCAATGTGATGATTTACAGCTTGGGCACAACAAAAGAGCGATATATTGTATTAACAATTTAGTCCATATTTCACATTGCTGTTGATTCTTACTTTAACAGTCGAAAATACAATCAAAAATACTGCCTAGAGAAAACAATGAAAGCTACAAAATAAGGCTGTATGTCTTTTTATTAATAATTTCCATTAGTTTCAGGAGATGACTTCATAACTTGATTCTTCAAAATGGTATCCATTTAGTTTTCAACTTGCTACCTTTTTTCTACCTACATCAAGATGCAGAGAATGAGAAGAGTTCATTTCATGTATTTAAGGGTACTCTGCTGCCCCAGCGTTTGGAACATTTGTTCTGAATGCTTGGAGCGGGTGGCAGGGGTCATGACATCAAAGCCACGCCCCTTGTGGCATGACATCATGCCCCCTCAATGCAAGTCTATGGGAGGTGGCCTGGTGGCTGCCATGCTCCCTCCCATAGACTTGCATTGAGGGGACTTGGTGTGACATCACGAGGGGTGTGGCCATGACATCACGACCCCCACCGCCCGCACCCAGCATTCTAAACGAATGCCAGGTGCTGCACAGGGATCGTGGGGGTCCCTGCTGTAAGACTCCCTCGATCAGACATCGTATCCACTATCCTTTGGATAGGGGATAAGATGTCTGGGGGCAGAGTACCCCTTTAAATTAATCACGTGGATAATGTCTTAAAGGGGTTATCCAACATTTTTGTTTTTTTTTCCTTTCTGCCCAGGCTGCAACAACAAATAATAATAAACTTCAACTTCACTCCCGCTGTTCCCCCGATAATGCCGATGTCTCACATCCTGCAGCCCCGATCCGTCTTCCAAGTTCTGGGACGAACATCACACTGTCACTGCACTGAGCTTTTCACCTACCAGAGCGATGTCCCGCCTCAGCGGGTAATAATTTGAGTGGCAGTATGATGTAACAAGCCCAGACCCAGTCTTCTCCTAATGCCCGGGCCATTTATATCATACTGCAGCTTAGAGTATCACTGGCCGAGGCGGAACATCGCTGCGACATGTCGGGCCCTAGAAGCAAGAATAATACTGGGGCTGAAGGACCGGAGATCGGCAGCATCGAAGGGAGTGGTGGACAGTAAATTTCAGTTTATTATCTTTGTTGTTGCAGCATAAGCAAAAGAGAAAAATGAAAAGAAAAACACTTTGCATATTGTAGAAGGTCCACTTACAGAACTTCCGACAAGGAATTGATTCTTCCTAAAGAGTTAACGTTCATTATTTCCATGAAATTCTTTCCAGAATGGCATGGAATGGCCCTCAGGGCCTATTCACCCTATTCTATTCAAATTTGATGCGCAGGATATGAAGCAGCAGATTTTATACTGCAGATTTCAAATTAAACTAACAGCTTTAAATCTGCAGCATCAAATCCTGTGCATCAAATATGTGCAGGATACTGTGTTTGTGAATAGGCCCTAAATGTCCATGTGGGCATTAAAACAAAGATTCCAGAGAAGACTGTGCTAAAATGGAAATTCAGCACGGAAATTCTGTAGTGTGAACATGCCCGTATTGTTAATGAATGGACACACAAACATTTGCTGGATCGTTCATGAAGCCGTTCACATACATTATTATGGCCAGTACATCCCCTGTTTACAGAGGCCAGCAATGATTTATGGTGCTGCATGGTCACACGTCAAACAAGCGTTTTATTTTTATTTTTTAAAGCCGAGGAACGTGCTCTCGATTCACCCAAAGTGCAAGAAAAAGTGCAAACGTGTTACACTAAAAAAACGTGCACAAAGGATGCGGTCTATCGCAAGTCCTTCTCCGATAGGAGAGAGGCCCCCAAACAAACCTTACCCTTCGCCTCCGGACCAAAAGGTACCTGCGAGGTTCCAGGTTCGATGTCCCTTTTCGCCGAAGCTACTAGGGGACCACAAATGCTCCCGGCATCCCCCTAGGCGTTAGCCAAGGTATCTGCCCGCAGAGCCGATAACGGTAGGTACTCTGCCTAAGCAGGAGTACCCGGGGTGTTTGCAGGGAGGTGCGGAACCTAATGGCCACACACACCTCCCCTAGACTGCCAGGAGGTACACCCAGAAGGGCTACCGCATCCTGACAAATCCTGTGAACACACAACACACAAAAAGTGACACAGTGAGACAAAAAGAGATAAATAAGTGAATGTGTGCAGATATACTGCTCGGACATCTATTAAAAATTTCTCTGATCCTAGCCAGAAGGCCGGGAATCAAGAGGTGAGTGCCACAAGGTGAAGAGATTATGGTGCCCGTGCTTCAACTCAGTGAGTCCATCCTCCCAGTGAGTTTCGGCACCTCGGGGTCACCACTCCCCGAGGCACAAAGTACCTAGGCTCTAGACCCTCTCAGCCTCATGGCGAGACCCGGAGGGAAAAGGTCACATCAGGGCAGCCGTCGAGCTGATTCCTCAGAACCAGCCCCGGAAAGTCCCGGTACACCTGCATCCTCCATGCAGCACCCATCCCCACCAGCCCCATACCGGCGTAGTGTACCACCGGCATGAAAACTGATAAGAACAGATACTACACTTGATCTTAGCCAAAAGAACGTCAAACAAGCGTTACCTTTTTCATCACTGGCTTGCTGGATCTTTAACACAAGGCAATGATTTAGTCAACACCACCAAGAGTAAACCCCTGTTCTAAAGATCGCAGAGAGAAGTGCCATTGTCTGTTTCCTGCTGACTGTGGCACAAGAGAAAAAAGAGCAACTAACTTTTAGTAGGCTTATAAGAATATGCATAGTTTTTAGCATACTGCAGAGCTCCTGCCTAAGCAGTGATTTGAAGGGGGTTGTTCAGTATTTATTTGTTTTAAATGGGTAAGGCCAGTTAAAGGAAAAAAAAGTTCAATTTCAATGCTCACTGGGTCACTGGTCATCTCAGCTACCTGGTCATTTTGCAACACACAGTAAATGCTCACTCCCCATCACTAGCAGCAGCAGTGACCCTCCTTAGACTGGTGATTGGCTGAGAGGCCATTTCCGGGGATTCCCTGTGTGTTCAGACAAGTCCAGGAATTTGTTATGAGCAGGGACCAGGCGAGCATCAAATTGACAGTGGCAAGAAATAAGGAAAGGGAGTAATGCTTTTCATTTTTTCATAGCCTTCGAAAAATAAATGTTATACAATCCCTTTATTAAGGGCAGCTGTCCCCTATGTACAGTAAGTCACATATTGTAACGTTGCTACAACACAATCATCAAAATACCTTGTGTGGTAAAATAAAGACAATTACATTGGTTAAAATTATAAAATATAACTTTCAAAGTTAAAAGTGTGAGCATGTGGAATGGATTGTAAGGGAATTCTACTTTACGATAGAATGTATAAATCTTCTTCTGGTTACGCATCAAAGGGTAATGGAAAATGGTTGAACTTAATAGCAAGTACATGGACATGGTGTGAAAAATCACTAAAGCTTTTGTGTTTTAAATAGAATAATAATCCACTGTGGAACTGATAAAAATCCAGGATAAAGTCTTACTTATTATAGTCTTGCCTGTAAGAACAGTTCCAAGGTTAGAAGATGGGTCACATCTACAATTCAACTTTACAGAGCAGCTATGGATTAACCTATATAGGGCAGTGTCCTAGAAGGTCTTTGATCTCTAATCCAATTTAGCAAGAAATGTAAGGACAAACAAGGAACAAAAGTCAAACCAAGTAGAAGTTATATATAGAAAAACTTAAAGCGCAACTGTGACAAATTTTTCACCCCCCAGACTACTACCAATACAGTACTGATGTCATAAAACTAAATACAGCCATACCTTTGTCTGCGCTTGTTCATCTTTTTTCATGCTTAAAATCTTTATTTTCTGTAGTCACCCACAGTTGAATAGGCGTGGCTTGGGATTAGCAAAGCCCTGCCCCCACGACACCTGTCCTCTTTGTCAGCACTGGGACTGCTTTGTAATAAGACACAGCGGTCTGCAACGCATGCGCCCCTGCAGGATCTGACATGTGCACGTGAATTCACACCATCTGACACCTCCGTGGGTATGTGCAGTGTTAGAGGCAGGGAGCTCACTTGCTCACTGCCTCTGGGAATTAACACGTGTCCACGTCAGAGCCAGCAGGGGCACATGCATTGTGGACCGCTGTGTCTTATTGCACAGGGGTCCCAGTGCTGACAGAGAGGATAAACATGGTGGCGATGGGGCTTTGCAAACCCCAAGCCACACCTATCCGACTGGGGTGACTGCAAAAAGATTTTATACATGGAAAAGATGATTGCAGAAGGATGTGGATGTTGCAGAAAGAAAGTAGCAACTCCTGTTTCCTCAACCTTTCAGGAATGAGATTAAGCAGAAATGGCCTCTACCTCTATGCAAATATAGCTGTCCCGTAGTTTCTCTTTTACGTCCTCGAATCCATAGATAGATGCATAGAAAGTATATACCACAAGAATGTATGTAAGAAGGTACATATACAAGAGAATAGGCGCATGCTTCTTCTATGGGAGTGAGGAAAGGGGGGGGGGTCTGTTTAGCACTATTCCCAGTAGGTGAAGGAAACTTCAGCAATTATCTAACATGTTAGGATATAATATTGAGTTAATTCAAGTTTAAAATTGTGGTGTCCCTGTACAGGACCTGTCCTGTACCATCCTTAAGTCCCCTCAGGAAGAGTCCCTTAGGTCCATTGGGCTCTCCTGCAAGCCCCCCCCCCCCCCCTTGTTTTCTCTTGTCAATTCAATGTACATTATGTGTAACTATTGTTCATATGTATAAAGTTGTACAGTTTGTATAAAATGTATAGGACCTTCTTTGGTCATGTGAACTACTGTCATGTGATATACCCAGAGTTCCTTGGGCACAGGAACCCCAGGCACTAGCAACCAATGGGCTTTAGTCCAGCCCCCTAGTATATAAGGGGCTGTAGTCTCTATTCTCGCTCTCATGTTCCTGCACTCTCTTAGTTCCTGCTTCCCATCCTGTACACTAAAGCAGCATAAATTCCTGCACAATTGCATCTTCTAAAACATGAGTTACAATTCTCTACAAATCCAGTGACTACTACTCAGCTAAGGAATATATTAGTATATCCTGTGTCCTGGTTGCCTCTGTGGAAACTGCATTATTGTAAAGACTGTTTACTGAATATTCCAAGTAAAAGTTCCAGTTATTGCAAAACCCTTGGACATTCCTTTATTGCATACCATTTCTGGGCTGGTTGTCGGTGGGTATTATACACAAACAACTACATCCTGGCATCACGAACACTAAGGGGTTAACAACATCTTGCCCCCAGGGTTAATACCACCAGACCCTGCTACATACTTCAACACTCTGTGGTCACCACATAGCAATAAAAAATAAAAAAAATGATTCACTTGCAGGCTGGACAATATATACATTTTAATAAAGAATATCATGAAAGGAGATTTGAATTACTACATACCTGTACGACCTCCCTGCTTAAACAGATATAGCTAAAATGCCACTGATAACATACCTCATCAATATCTGGCTGTTTCCGTGTCTGTAGAGGAAATTAGCTATCAAAAGGGAAAGGCTGGCAAGTTTCATGTAAACTAGGTAGCTCATAACTAGAATAACTGTAAACCTCTGCTATTCCCAAGTAGTCAAGTGGGCGTTCCTGCTCTGTGATTGAATAGAACCGCCCACATGACTACTTGACCCAAAATGAGCACAGATATGAATGAGTAAATGACAAGTATTACGGGGTCTTTTCCTTAAAAACTATATAAATGTCTGCCTCTCCTGCTCTATAACATGCTGCCTGTAGATTGGCCTGCTTTATCAGTGTGACAGGTTCCCCGTAAACCCTGTACTTTAAGATTTTGCTCACAGATGAAAATCTGTCATTTAAAATCCATTCCTTACTTATGAACATAATATTTTCTGCATCATGTTTATATATCTCAACAAACCCTTTTAAGATGATCAGGAACATTAAAGAAATTCATGCGCAAAATGTGAACATACACCAAGTAAGAAACTTGATAGTAAATATGATTAACAATGATTTGTTTCCATGCTAATAATCATGTAACCCGATTTTCAACAGAACTAGTACTGATAGAATATATGGGAATAATATACAAAGTCCATAAAGGTATTATATCTGCTGAAACTCAAACCAACAGAGCCTGTGTTATAAGGTAACTGCGCTAACCATAGATCACCAGTAAAGAATTTATCTGAAACAAATGCTCTTCCGCATTTAGACAGGCCTCCCTAGAGCTCTTGTCCTCCATTGCTAATAATGAAATCCCTGGTCTTTCCCCAACTCAAGGATTTTTGCAAGTGATTAAGCAAGAGTGGAGGCCAGTGCAAAAATAATATTAACATTATCTATGCGATAAAGCTGTTTTCTTATCAAACATATATGTATTTTTACATATTTTGTTTTGTAAATTGAAATCTAATCTTTCTTGCTATTATGCTAATGTTCACTTTATGATTTCTAAAAGCCGAGTGTCTTATTATTCTACACTCACAATAAGGAACCATAACATTTGCAATAAAAATGCAAATGCAACAGGAAGGATACAAATTGGATTACTGCATTCCTGTAGAGAGCAATTATTCTTCAATATGCCAGGTCAGATAATAATAATAATTATAAAAAAAAAAAACATTAAATACTATTTACCGGTACTTACAGCATTACATGCATTTACACATAGAATAGAATACAAAGCATTCTATTATATAATATGTATTATCTGCTTTAACACGTAGACAATATTCACATATTCAAGAAGTAAATTTTGTATTCATGTACCTGTAGACAATATTTGTGTGTGTGATTTGCTTCCATTTAAATCTGTTAATATACAGATTAATATTGTAATCATTAATGACATTTCAGGGCAGATTGAATACACAATTTTTCAGCTTTGTCAGATAGTGTCCATGAATGTAAGGAGCATTTTCTCATAATAATAATAATGCACGCGCACATGTATATATGTGGGTGTATATATATATATATATATATATATATATATATAAAGGGGTTGAGTACAGTGGCATTTTTTTTCATAAATAAATACACACACACTGTGCAGAACATGTTTAATTAAAAAAAAATTAATTTAAAATCTTCATACATTGTTGTTACTCCTTGATAAAGCCGGTCACGGTGAAACGCGTTGGAGGTGATCGCAGGGACGTGGAACCTACCTTCTTTTTACATGTGGGGTCAAGTATTTACATTCTGACACCTTCACTTTTAGCACTTTATTTTGTTTTGTTTTCTTGCACTGCTTTTTTACATTCATTGTATACACTTATAATTCTGTGTTGCACATTGCACTTTATGCATATTTATATTTCTAAGGTTAAATACACTTTTTATGCTTTAAACAGATTGTCACATTGCACGTATTTTATAGCAACAGGTGTTTTTATGATCCATTGGTGATCAATTGACCCCCACATTTACTCCTTTCTTTTTTACATCCTTTTCCCGTCCCTGCCATCTTTTGCATTTTTTAAGTTTATTTATTTACATATATATATATATATATATATATATAATTTTTTTAATTAAATAATTATACACATTATCAAATTGCGCTAATGATTATTATTTTTATGTATGTTATATAGCTATATATTATTATCAATCTTTTTTGCTTGTGTATGATATATGTATTTTTTGTAAAATAAAACTATAGTTATTAACTTGATGGTTATTGATTTATCAGATTAATATATTTTTTATTTATTTTATTATATACATTTTTATTCTTGGTGGGTTTACCCTAGACGCTGTAGTGGCGTATTTATAGGTTTTTTTGTGGTTGTTTTGGGTTTTCCCCAATTTTATTTAGATCACAGTATATAGGACTTCTTTTTAGGTTGTTGTTTTTACATTCTTGTTGCACAATGATTTTTTTTTTGCCGTTTTTGCCGTAGATTTTTGGGTAAAATGACTGATGTCACTACAAAGTAGAATTGGTGGCGCAAAAAATAAGCCATCATATGGATTTTTTGGTGCAAAATTGAAAGGGTTAGGATTTTTAAAAGGTGAGGAAAAAACTAAAGTGCAAAAACAGAAAAACGCTATGTCCTTAAAGGGGTACTCCACCCCTAGACATCTTATCCCCTATCCAAAGGATAGGGGATAAGATGTTAGATCGCCGCGGTCCCGCTGCTGGGGACCCCTGGGATTCCCGCTGCGGCACTGCGCTCTCATTACAGCACAGAGCGAGTTCACTCTGTGTGTAAAGACTGGTGATACGTGGGACAGAGCAGCGTGACGTCATGGCGCCGCCCCTCGTGACATCACGGCCCGTCCCCTTAATGCAAGTCTATGGGAGGGGGCGTGACGACCGCCACGGACCCTCCCATAGACTTGTATTAAAACGGGCGGGCCGTGACGTCACGAGGGGCGGAGCTGTGATGTAACGATGCTCCGGCCCCTGTACTGCCCATCATTACGTGCAGAGCGAACTCGCTCTGTGCTTTAATGATAGCGCGGTGCCGCAGCGGGGACCCCAGGGGTCCCCAGCAGCGGGACCATGGCGATCTGACATCTTATCCCCTATCCTTCGGATAGGGGATAAGATGTCTAGGGGCGGAGTACCCCTTTAAAGCGTTAAAACTTTTGGACACTACCATCAACTTTAATAGCGGCATCTAAAGTGTTAATGTCAAACATCAGCCTGATTGGTGATGTCTGGCATTAGCTGAGGGTTCTAGCTAATGATTTATACAACGCAGTGCGAGCAGGCACTGTGCGTACACATACGCCTTGCGTTCTTAGGGCTCATTTACACGGACGGATCCGCAGCATATTTTACGCTTTAGATCCCCCGACAATGGACCCTACAGTGCTGCCTCCATCTGTGCCTGCTCAAAACAGCAATCCTCCGCTACAAGCAGACACGCTTTGATGTGTATACTCGCACACATCACGGCTGCTCTCGGCCTAACTCAGAGAGCAGGAGGTGCGGCCATGATGTGTATAGCGGAGGATTGCCGTTATGAGTAGGCACAGATGGAGGCAGCACTGTAGGGTCCATTGTCGGTGGATCAACCCCTGAATGAGCCCTTAGGGTACGTTCACATTTTGCTACCTATTGAAGCTAAGGGGTTGCAAAATCAGCTCCACAAAATATGCAGCAAAAATATGCAGCTGATTCTGTACATGTGAATGTAAGGGGTTAATGATAAACTAGCAGTGTGTTCACATGTTGTCCTTCCACAGGGGTCACTTTCCCTCCTCCAGTGTCCACAGGTCTCCAACAGGTCACATTACCGGAAAAATTTATGGAAAAATCGTGGCAAAAATTATGCGGTTTTACCGCGATTTACGAAAAATGCGCAATTTTGCAGCGATTTTTCCCAAAAATTGTTCTGATAATGTGACCTGTGGACACTGAAGGAGGGAAAGCGACCCCTCTGGACTGCTACTATACATATGACCCAGCCCCAGAACAGACTGCTGATCAGGGGGGAGAGAGGGAGGACACGGGACATCACTCACCTCACATGAAGCTGCTCTGTGTTTCGGAGGCCTGTCAGCTCTCGGCCCCCGTCCTCTCCTGTGCTGGGGGCGTAGCCATCATCAGGACCTTCATCCCTGCTCTGCCTGTCTCTGCTAATGATATGCAGACCAGCAGCACCCAGCGGTCAGTCCACCCCTGGCCCCGACACTAGTATCGGGGCATCCCTATTTATTTTAAATTGGGGGGGCACAAGGGGGTGCACGGCCTGATCTAGGGGGGGCATGGCCCCCTCTGCCCTCCCCTAGCGACGCCACTGGTTCAGTATTTACCTCAGGGTGAGGCCACCACTCCTGGTGTAACGGAGCTTCAGAAGGCCATTAAGCACTCCGCGGGCATTCTGGGTAGGAGAATATGCAAAGCAGCTCATTACATCACCTTTTCAGGTAATGTTCCCTGGTATCAGCTTAGCTCCTGTTAAGGAATATAAAAAGCTGATCGGGATTTTTTGCCAAGCCAGACTACTCCCCAAAAGGGAAGCTTCTACCCATCTGCAGACAGCTGTTTCGTGGTGATTGAAAGAGCTTTATTGTCCGTTCAGTCATTACAAGTCATACAATAAATTACAGTCACACAAAGCATGACAGTACAATACACAGCAAAGGTTCCCTAAACTATACATCGCACATCATGCTACTCTAACACTCCGCTCAATCCTGTAATAGAAAAGCACAAGAGATCGAACAACAAAACAATACAATCTGTGATCGGGGTAGGGGTGTGGGCGACTATGTGGGGGTGGGGAGGGGGTGGATCACAGGGCCAAACTGCTGGGCTATATCTTCAGGGAGACATGGGAGAAGGAGAGGGGTCTTCACTCCTCTTCTTCCTCATCAACGGCCGGGCTGTCCAAGATGGAATAGTCTCTAAGCAGGTTCTTGATGACCCTGCGGCAGTCCCGGACGGACATGTTTTCCCTGTTGATCACGAGGCAGTTCCTGGCAAGCCACACTGCGTCCTTAAAACAGTTCATAAGGCGCCAGGCCTCCTGGATGGCCTCCACGTCGTGGGTCCCAGGGAACAGACCGTAAAGCACCGAATGGTACGATAGGCAGCTCCTGGGTACAGAGTCTCTGAGTTCATGTCCAGGGCGTCCAACAGACCCTGTGCAAAGGGGCACTGCCAAAACACGTGAAAAGATGTTTCCTCCACGTAGGGGCACCGGGGGCAGTACCGGGTTGTGCACAGGTTGCGGGCATGCATGAATGACCTGAGAGAGAGTCCTCCCTTGACAGCCATCCACGACAAGTCCTTGTGTCCATTGGTAAGCCGCTTTGAGGCCACATTAGTCCAAACTGTCTCTGCAGTGGCTGCGGGGAGTCCCGGAACCAGCTCGGTCAAATCCTTAGCTCGGATGAGCTTGTAGATTGTCTTTGGCTTCCATAGGTCGGGTTTCAGTCCTTCCAGCTGGTGCTCCCTCACAAACCGGACAACATCCCCATAGAACCAGGGAGTGTCCCACTTGTCCCAGCCCAGCTGTCTCCAGAGGGGCATGAGAAACAAGTGAGACAGGGACCTGCCCGCTGAGCCAGTCTTTTCAACAAGAGTCCGCTGCATGGTGACACATGCAAAGGAGGCCCTCAGCAGAGTGGGGATATCGGGTATTCCCTTCACACCCTTGCAGGGCTCCTTGTACATCACAGTCCTCTTGACTCTGTTGACTCAGTCCCAAACAGCTGTTTCATGGTTTTTGCCACTCATCAGTACAGAGCAGGGAGATCTGGCTTGGCTGGGGTAAGAGGCCTGAGAGCAGCTAAAGGGGTTGAGTATTTACCTCAGGGTGAGGCCACCACTCCTGGTGTAACAGAGCTTCAGAAGGCCATTAAGCACTCCGCGGGCATTCTGGGTAGGGGAATATGCAAAGCAGCTCATTACATCACCTTTTCAGGTAATGTTCCCTGGTATTAGCTTAGCTCCTGTTAAGGAATATAAAAAGCTGATCAGGATTTTATGCCAAGCCAGACTACTCCCCAAAAGGGAAGCTTCTACCCATCTGCAGACAGCTGTTTCGTGGTGATTGAAAGAGCTTTATTGTCCGTTCAGTCATTACAAGTCATACAATAAATTACAGTCACACAAAGCATGACAGTACAATACACAGCAAAGGTTCCCTAAGCTATACATCGCACATCATGCTACTCTAACACTCCGCTCAATCCTGTAATAGAAAAGCACAAGAGATCGAACAACAAAACAATACAATCTGTGATCGGTATGGGGCTGGTGGGGATGGGTGCTGCATGGAGGATGCAGGTGTACCAGGGCTTTCCGGGGCTGGTTCTGAGGAATCAACTCGACGGCTGCCCCGATGTGACCTGTTCCCTCTGGGTCTCGTCATGAGGCTGAGAGGGTCTAGAGCCAAGGTACTTTTGTGCCTCGGGGAGTGGTGACCCCGAGGTGCCGAAACTCACTGGGAGGATGGACTCACTGAATTGAAGCACGGGCACCATAATCTCTTCACCTTGTGGCACTCACCTCTTGATTCCTGGCCTTCTGGCTAGGATCAGATAAATTTTTTATAGATCCGGCCGGATGTTCGGGCAGTATATCTGCACACATTCACTTATTTATTTCTTTTTGTCTCACTGTGTCACTTTTTGCGTGTTGTGTGTTCACAGGATTTGTCAGGATGCAGTAGCCCTTCTGGGTGTCCCTCCTGGCGGTCTAGGGGAGGTGTGTGTGGCCATTAAGTTCCGCACCTCCCTGCAAACACCCCGGGTACTCTTGCTTAGGTAGGGTACCTACCGTTATCGGCTCTGCGGGCAGATACCTTGGCTAACGCCAAGGGGGATGCCGGGAGCATTTGTGGTCCCCTAGTTGATTCGGCGAAAAGGGACATTGAACCTTGAACATCGCAGGTACCTTTTGGTCCGGAGGCGAAGAATAAGGTTTGTTGGGGGGCCTCTCTCCTACCGGAGAAGGGCTTGTGATAGACTGCATCCTTTGTGCACGTTTTTTTTTTGTGTAACACGTTTGCACTTTTTCTTGCACTTTGGGTGAATCGGGAGCACGTTCCTCGGCTTTAGATAAAAATGAGGTGTCCCCCCTGGCAGGGGAGATACCATGATCGCTACGGTCTGAAGAACTCCAAGCATTGTGGTAGAGATTTTGCGTAGTACAATTGCAGTACTTTTCGTTCTTATTAGAACCGCAATTCTCAAGAGCATACCACCTGAAGATCGTCTCCTGCCTGCCTCGGAACATCTGAAGAAGGAGAAGATCTTGAAGACTGCAGCTCCGGAAGAAGCCGACGAAGAACCTGGAAGAAGGGAATCGGTGGTGAATTCCAGAACAGCGGCGAAGATGAAGGCGGCGCAAAATCTTTTCGAAGAAACTCGCTGCCTCTGGAGAAGGATCTGCATAGCTCCTCCCACCGGGACCGGATCTGCATAGCTCCTCCCACCCGGGAAGGAAGATTTTGCGAAGCCTCTCTCCACAAGCAAGGAAGCGGAAAAGAGCCTGCTGGAAGAAGCCATGGCCTCAACCAGCAAGTCCACCCAGGAGGCTGCAGGGCAAGGCCTGGAGGTCCAGCCCCAACCACAGCAAGCTTCAACCTCCACCACGGCAAGGCAGAAGGGCGGCAGAATTCCCAACCTGGAAGCTCCAACCCTGGAGCCCTGGATGAGGCAGACTGTTGCCTTGAAGCTCAAGCCCGTGGACAGAAGGGTGCCGGACATGTCCCACGACGTGTTCTGTAAGAAGATGCTGGCGGATCAAGGCTTCTCCACTGCTGACACCCTGGGAATAGCAACCTTCTTTTCTGGAATCTTCTACATCACCTTTGCCACCATTGGGACCTGTAGAAGATACTGGGAGGCGGTGAAAGCGGCGAGTCCCGAATCCCCTTTCTCTCGCTTTGTGGGCAACTGCCCTATTCAAAGAGAGGAGAGGCTGGTGATGGTCTCAATGCGGAACCCACACACCCCAGGCATGGACATCTCGACCTTCCTGAAGTGCTTCTGCACCGTGGTGAGGGAGCCCACCTGCATCCTGAACTCCCTCGGATACTGGACCTGCAAGTGGTCTGTGGTCGTCAGACTGAACAAGAACCTTGCTTCTCCAGACGGACTACCGCACCTGCCAACGACATTTTCCTTGGGCAACTCCACAGGACTTATCTTCTACCCGGACATGCCGCAGACCTGCAGGAGATGTGGCAAGATGGGCCACGAGGGCAAGGACTGTAAGGAGGATGCCTGCAGGTTTTGCCATGTGACAGGTCACATGACCAAGGACTGCCCCAAGAGCAAGACCTGCAACCTCTGCGGATTGGCAGCCCACATCTACAAGGACTGCCCCCAGAGGGAGAGAACACGGGCATCTGTGGCAGCGAGAGCACCGAAGCCAGCCCCAGCTCCGGAGCCAGCAGCACGGATGGCCAAGCCGACCAAGGAGGGTAAGAAGGCGAAAGCCACCACCCCTGCCCCGTCCCTCCCCTGCCCCTCCCGCCCCTGCCCCTGCCCCTCCCCCTCCCGCCCCATCCCCTGCCCCTCCTGCCCCATCCCGTCCCACCCCTGCCCCTCCTGCCCCATCCCGTCCCACCCCTGCCCCTCCTGCCCCATCCCGTCCCACCCCTGCCCCCCGTACCCCACCCCGGCCAACCCCTACCCCTGCCCCATCCTCCCCTGCCCGGCCCACCCCTGCCCAGCCCTCCCCTTCCCTGGCCCACCCCTGACCCGGCCTCCCCTGCCCGGGCACTCTCTCCTGCCCCCCGCCCCACCCAGCCTCCTTTCTCTCCTGGCCCAGCAGCACCTAACCCCCCTCCAGCTGCTGGTGCCCGCCCTTCGGAGGACTTTCCTGTGATTCCTCCCCCAGGTACCATACAGAGGAAGAGGAAAGCAAGGGACAACGCATCAGAAGAGTCCCACAAAAGAAAGATCATCGAGACCTGCAAGACCCCTCAAGCTTCAGATGAGGAGGAGGAGATGGAGCAGGTCTGCGAGAGCCTTGAAGCTTCAGAAGGAGAGGAGGAGATGGAGCAGGCCCAAGTGGAGCAGGTCCAAGCTCAATCTATGGAGGAGCTGCTGCAGGACCCAGAGGTCAAGAAAATCCTGGACACTCTGGCCAACACGGTCTACGACAAGTTCTTGGAAGGGCGCTACGAGAAGCCACAGGAGCCGACAGGCGCCAGAGAAGAGGACCCGCCCGACCAGAGTGGTAACTAGTATCTGAACTAACCTGTCCTTACGTTCTTAGATTCCCAGAGGTGTGATGTTTACATGCTGCAGGAATGTGCTTTGTCTGCTTCTAGGTCTTACAACCATCTGGCCAGGCAGTGGCCTCACGGCCCTTCCTACTGGTCTGGTGGGGGCGACAATAGGTCTGCGGGGGTGGCCATCCTGATCAGGGGAGGTAACTTTGCACTTGATTCCGTCCGGGAGCTCGTCTGTGGCAGACTTCTTGTCGCGGACGGTTCCTGGGCGGGTGAGCCCGTGCGGCTCATCAACGTGTATGCCTCCCCTGAGAGGGATGTCCGACTGGAGGTTCTCCAGGCCCTGCGGGCTGAACTCGCCACCACTAGGGCAGTAGTGTTGGGTGGTGACTTGAACTGCCCCATTGAGGTGGACGGGCACAGTTCTGACACATCCGCCAACCTGGACGTGATGTCTAAACTGCTGATTGAGATGGTGACAGAGGCATCCTTGCAGGACGTTGTTGGGTCCATCGGGAATGGCTCCGTAAACTATACGTGTAGCCGCCCCGATGGCTCGCTCCGTTCTCGGATAGACTTCATCTTCACTTCGAGAGCAGTCAGAAAGGTGTCGTACTCTATGGTCCCCTGCTTCTTCTCTGACCACAGGGCCATTCGATTCCGGGGGACTCTGGGCCATGGATTCCCACCTGGCCCAGGCTCCTGGAAGTTGAATTGTGCCCTGATGGAGCAGAGGGAGGTCATGGAGGAACTTAGGGATGCGTACCTTGTATGGCGAAATGACAAATGTCTGTTTAAGTGCATCAGCGATTGGTGGGAATATGTTAAAGTCGAATTCCGTTGTTTCTTTCAGGCAAAAGGCAGACAACAGGCGTGTGCGAAGAAGTGGGACTTCAGGAAACTGCAGCGCGAGCTGCGGTCCCTGCAGGACCTGCTCCAGTGTGGCTGGGACGTCAGGGAGGAGCTGGAGGAGACCAAAAACAGCTTGAAAAGGCACTTTGAGGAGGAATCCAAGCGAATCGTCTTTCGTTCCAAGGTGGAGAACCTGGAGAAGGGTGAGAAATGTAACTCTTTCTTTTTCAGGAAGCTCCATGCTGGCCACACGCCCCTGACTGAGCTACGAGATGAGACCGGACACATGAGGAGTGGCAAGGAGGAAGTGATGGGGGTCGTCTCCGACTTCTACAGCAACCTCTACGCCCCCAAGTCATCCAACCCCGAAGCCGCCGAGAGGTTCCTGTCAGGTATCACTAACGTTGTTGATCCCGCAGGTGCGGCGGCTATGGACGATCCCTTGACGGTGGGGGAGCTGCTCTCTGCCGCTAAATCCTTTAAGCCCGGCAGGACCCCGGGCAGTGACAGTCTCCCGGCCGAGCTCTATGTAGCGCTGGGTGACCTGATCTGTCCGGACCTGTTGGAGGTGTGCGATCAGATGGTGGTGGGGGGCAGAATGCCTCCGTCGTTGAGGGAAGGGATGATCACGATCTTGTATAAGCGGAAGGGGGAGAGATGTGACCTGAAAAACTGGCGCCCCATCTCTCTCCTGAATGTGGACTACAAGATCCTCGCCAAGGTGCTGGCCAACAGGCTGAAACCTGTCATGGGGCAGATCGTCCATCCGGACCAGACCTGCAGCATTCCTGGTCGCAGGATTGCTGACAGCCTTGCCCTTGTGAGAGACACGGTCCATTACATCCAGGACCGTGGGGGCCGCGCCGCCCTGGTCAGCTTAGATCAGGAGAAGGCGTTCAACCGTGTCTCCCACGCATTCATGGACAGGGTTTTGCGCAGGCTGGGTCTGGGGAAGATGTTTTGCTCTTTTGTTAACGTTATGTATTTTGACATTTACAGCACGGTGTTGGTGAATGGCTGGAAGACTGACCCCTTCCCCATCCTTTCAGGGGTTAGACAAGGCTGCCCTCTTTCACCTCTTCTTTTTGTTTGTGTTATAGAGCTCTTCGCTGAGACTATTCGGCAGAATGGAGAGATCAGAGGGATCACCGCACCAGGACCAGATCGCTACGAGGTCAAGTGCTCTCTCTACATGGACGACGTGACCGTCTTCTGCGCTGACCAGCGTTCGGTGACTGCGCTCGTCCAGACCTGCGAGGACTTCGGCAGAGCTTCGGGGGCAAAAGTCAACTGCGGGAAGTCGGAGGCCATGCTCTTCGGGGAGTGGCACCTGGCTTTTTCCGCCCCCTTCCCCTTTACCGTTAAGCCGGACTTCATTCAAATTCTTGGAGTCTGGTTCGGGAAGGAAGGAGCGGCCCCTAAGTCATGGCAAGACCGACTAGGAAGGATAAACTCGAAGATCGGACTGTGGAGCTCCAGAAAGCTCTTGATGGAAGGCAAGGCACTTGTCCTGCGGAGTGAAGTTTTGCCTGTGCTCCAATATACCGCACAGGCCTGGCCTCCCCATACCACCGTTTGCAAGGCCATCACCCGGACAGTGTTTGGCTTCATCTGGGGCAAAATGAACAGAGTCAAGAGGACTGTGATGTACAAGGAGCCCCGCAGGGGTGGGAAGGGAATACCCGACATCCCCACTCTGCTGAGGGCCTCCTTTGCATGTGTCACTGTGCAGCGGACTCTTGTTGAAAAGACTGGCTCAGCGGGCAGGTCCATGTCTCGCTTGCTTCTCATGCCCCTCTGGAGACAGCTGGGCTGGGACAAGTGGGACAGCTCCATCCCTTACAACTGGAACACTCCCTGGTTCTATGGGGATGTTGTCCGGTTTGTGAGGGAGCATCAGCTGGAAGGACTGAAACCCGACCTATGGAAGCCGAAGACAATCCACAAGCTCATCCGAGCTAAGGACTTGACCGAGCTGGTTCCGGGACTCCCCGCAGCCACTGCAGAGACAGTTTGGAATAATGTGGCCTCAAAGCGGCTTACCAATGGACACAAGGACTTGTCGTGGATGGCCGTCAAGGGAGGTCTCTCTCTCAGGTCATTCATGCATGCCTGCGACCTGTGCAAGACCCAGTACTGCCCCCGGTGCCCCTACGTGGAGGAAACATCTTTCCACGTTTTTTGGCAGTGCCCCTTTGCACAGGGTCTGTTGGACGCCCTAGAACATGAACTCAGAGACTCTGTACCCAGGAGCTGCCTATCATACCATTCGGTGCTTTACGGTCTGTTCCCTGGGACCCATGACGTGGAGGCCATCCAGGAGGCCTGGCGCCTTATGAACTGTTTTAAGGACGAAGTGTGGCTTGCAAGGAACTGCCTCGTGATCAACAGGGAAAACATGTCCGTCCGGTACTGCCGCAGGTTCATCAAGAACCTGCTTAGAGACTATTCCATCTTGGACAGCCCGGCCGTTGATGAGGAAGAAGAGGAGTGAAGACCCCTCTCCTTCTCCCATGTCTCCCTGAAGATACAGCCCAGCAGTTTGGCCCTGTGATACGCCCCCCCCCCCCCCACTCCCACATAGTCACCCACACCCCTACCCCGATCACAGATTGTATTGTTTTGTTTTTCGATCTCTTGTGCCTTTCTATTACAGGATTGAGCTGAGTGTTAGAGTAGCATGGTGTGCAATGTATAGCTTAGGAAACCTTTGCTGTGTATTGTACTATCATGCTTTCTGTGACTGTAATTTATTGTATGACTTGTAATGACTGAACAGAAAATAAAGCTCTTTCAATCAAAAATGAGGTGTCAGCTGAGAGTCCGAACGGACCATGTCACTGGGAGGTAGGGCAGAGCGTATTTGCGCTAGAACCAGAGGCGTGTGTGGTGCCGTTTGAAGCCAGAAAGGGGCAGTGCTGCTGGGAGATAGGGCAGAATGAGTCTGTGCCAGAACCAGGGATGCCAGAGATGCCTTGAGAGAATGTGGGAGAGCCACCTGACGGTAAAGCAGGGCAGAGAGTGAGTGATTGTCTGTCTGTGTCAGGAACAGCTCAGCCTCAAGATCCAATATGTATGCAGGAAGAGAGTGTTAGTGAGATGGGTGGGCAGAATGTCACCATGGTCACCCGTCATGATGCTGTCAGGAGTAAGGGACGGGGACCAGGACTGACTCAGCCTGCGGATCCAGAAAGGATGTCTGCAGGGGAGCCTCAGTCCCCCTTACCTTTCTTCTTAATATGCCAGGAGCCTGACTTTGAACTAGAGCCAAATAGTGACTCTGTAGTACAGAGCCCAGAACTCCTGCAGGTCAAGCAAACAGATCCCACAGTCCTTCATAAGGAGTGGGAATACTGGGACAAGGGTATCAATGCTCTATTGAACATCTCGCAGGTGGAGTTTCCCAAAGAGAAGCCAACTGACCGGGGGCTCCAGCTGAATTTGATCTGATAAATAGTCGGTGCTCAAAGGTTCAGGTGGAACATCTGGTCACCATCCCTGACCAACCTCAGATGAATGGTTTGATTGAAAAATTTAAGGGGACCTTGAAAGAAATGTGGAGAACATTTGTGGAGTCACAGGTGGGGAACTGGGGGCGATTCCTGTTGCATTTTCCCTTCGCTTTTAGGGAGGGTCTGTGGGAATCCGCTAGCTTCTTCTCCTTTGAATTCCTACATGGGGTTAGAGTGTGTGGCCCCTCTTCTCCGATTCGAGAGGAGTGGGAAGGAACGTTGTGTGCCCCTAGAAGGTCTGTGTTCAGGTTTGTTTTGAGGTTTGGGGACTACATGCTGACCCTAATGGGGTAGGTGCCAGAGAGTATGAATACCGATCAGTTCTCGCAGAAGCAGTGGTATGGCTGGGATACTCGAGAAAGAATGTATGAAGTGGGACAGAGAATGCTGTCATTGAGAGCCACAATGAAAAAAGTGTGTTGTGCAATAGTTTGGGCTTTGGGAGAATTACAGCCCTATCTGTGGTGCCACGTCAAGGGAAAGACTTGGTAAACGACGCATGTTAGAGGCGTGTGAGCCTCCTCCCAGTGCGTCTCTTATTGGGGGGAGGTGTCATATACCATGGCAAAATATGTATTCATGTTGCATTGTGATTGCTTGTCATCTGTGATACATGTTTTGCTAAATTTCTATCGGTATGCACAACTGTTAATGTAAGCTGCAGCATTTGTGACCTTCACTGAGATGATACCTGTGACCTCCACCCCACGCAGTGCAGGTACGGATGCACCTGCACTCCACTGTGGATGAGATGGCTGTGTGGGACATGATGAGGTGAACATAATTTTTTTGCTTTGTTTTGTTTGTTTTTTTCCAACATTACTACCTACCTGGCTACTGATGCCTAACCAACATTATTACCTACCTTGCCTCCTATATCTACATAGCTACTTACCTAGTTAGCTACCTAGTAACCTATGTACTTACCTACCTATTTACACAGCTACTTTCCTAGCTACCTACATAGAAGAAGGATCTCACTGCAGCACACATAATCCAGTAAAAAAAAATTAGTGATTTATTCATTAGAAAAAAGTGTTTTCACAGCAAGTGGCGATGCTTTGACCAGGATCACCCAGTCATTATCAAGCAGTGCACATTCCAAAGTTCACACACATATATGTAGGGGTATCAATCTACTGATATCTAAAGTGCATAATTATATCATTAATAAAAAAACTGTGTAAAAATATCAATATTGGGTCTTCCAAGATTCATCCTGTTATATAAAGTGCATACATAGAAGTTATCCATAGTGATAAAAGTGCTCAAGTGTCATTAAAATCCAACACTGCCAATACAGTACATAATTGAATAAGTGTAGACACATCTGTATATCATAATATTCGACTTAAAGGTAGCGATAGCCGAACACTCACCGGCTGTAAACAGTAACCACCGCCATATTCTCGACATGAGCAAACTATTCCAACATCAGCACACGACTCGTGCCTGCTTCATCAGGAGGAGCGGAACTGATAGGCCAATCACCTGGTTCCAGCTCATCACGTCCCACACTTCACAGCGTGCGCACGCAATGTCAACATGTTCACAGTGTCAGGCAATCATGCGCATGCGCACTGTGTATCCGGGCTCACCGACACCATAAGGGAAATGTGATAAACTGGGCCCACTTAGTAATAAATAGTGTTGCTCGTGAATATTCGCAATTCGAATATTATTCGCGAATATCGCATATTCGCGAATTCGCGAATTTCGCGAATATAGCGCTATATATTCGTAATTACGAATATTCGTTTTTTTGTTTTTTTTTTCTTCACAGTACACATCACAGTGATCATCCCTCTCTGCTTCCAGCTTGTGTGGTGTAAAGAAGGCTCTAATACTACTGTGTGAGACTGGCGTGCGAAAATTCGCATATGCGAAAATTCGCATATGTTAATTTTCGCATATGCGAATTGTCGCGAATGCTAATATTCACCTATGCTAATTTTCGGATACGCGAATGTTCGCATATGCGAAAATTAAACGGGAATATAACGAATATGCAAATATTCGCGAATATATGACGAATATTCGTCCATATATTCGCGATTATTCGCGAATTCGAATATGGCCTATGCCGCTCAACACTAGTAATAAACACAGAAAACCAGATGGTAAGTATGAAATTCCAACTTAGCACATTATAAGACAGGTTTTCAAGGCCACAGTTATATTAATGTTTTTAAACTAACAGCAGAATCAGAATAACCACATAAACACAATCAATTATTAAGGGCAGGAACCCTATTCTGCTACACACAGTCATAGATCATGTCCCCAGCTCCTATGGCAAAGGCAGTCTGAGCATACTCATTCAAGTGTATACTCCCACAAGCCAGCCTATGGAGGTACCAATTTTTATTTACACATACACACTTTCTGCTGTATTGTCAAACTGGGCCATTTAGCTGTATAGAAAAACTGTCCCTGAGATATAAGCAAACCCTCAGTATTGCTCCAACATTTCCCACAGTCAGTCGTAGATGTCCTTAATAAATTTAAAAAGTTACACTCCTCTTGAATGACTCATAGACATAATCACAAAGTAAACAAAAAAATAAAACAGAGAGAAACATCAGATGAGTGTTTTATAAGAAGTCTCCTACCTATTCAAAATCCTAGTGGATGTTTTAAACTCCACATTCAGGCAGTTAGGTTTTAAAGAATTTAATGTAAAAATGTGATCAAGGATCATAAACCACAGGCCCCTCTCACTATGTTTTTTCTCAGCAAAATGACTCAACATAGGAAGATCCAACTTTTTCTTCCTGATGGAGTACCAATGTTGGTTTAAACAATTTTTCAAACCCCAAGTGGTCTCCCCCACATAGAGGAGACCACAGGGGCACCACAGAACATATACAACATATGCGTTGTATGATGTGTCACACGTCATGTAGAACTTTATAGGGTAAGTATTCCCTGTAGACAGATGTGTAAACACGCTGCCCTTCTTCATAAAGCTGCAATTCACGTACCATCTACATGGGAAACAACCTTTGTTTACCACAGTTAGATACCGTTCTATACTCCCAGATAAAGCCAATGTTTATGTATGATCTTAGCCACATCACCTGAGAAATCGTTATAAGTTATCACAAAGGGGATACGTGTACTAGAGGAACGTGTACTAGAGGAACTCTCTCGCAATTAAGGACTCTCTGTCTCTGTCTCAAAATCAGATCTTTGGGGTAGCCCCTCTCTTGAAAATTGTTTGCCATTTTGTCCAGTGCCACACTGAGTCTAGTCTCATCATCAATAATTCTCCTGGCCCTCAGCATCTGGCTAAATGGCAGACTATTGACTATCGCCCTCGGGTGACAGCTGTCGAGGGTCAGGAGAGTATTGTAATATGTCTCCTTGGTATATAAATCTGATGTTATTTTTTTGTTCTGTACCATCATGTTCACATCATGAAAGCTTATTTCTTCAAGGGAGTATGTAAGTGTAAACTTAATATCCCTGTCTATAGTGTTCAAAAACAAATGGAACTCCTCTAATTCAATAACCGGTCCCAGACCAGATGAGGAAGATGTCATTTATATATCTCCACCACCCCAGGACATGCCTGAAGTGGTGGGATACATAGATGGATGTCTCCTCTAGATGAGCCATGTAAATCTGTGAATAGGTTGGGGCCACATTGCTCCCCATGGCGGTCCCCTGTTGCTGTATGTAATACTTATCATTGAACATAAAGTAATTGTTCTCTGAGGAGCAACATGACAAAATCCACCCTGTCAGGAGAAAAATCAGCTTTATCCAGAGCATGTTTAGCAGCCTTAACATCCCCATCATGTTGAATGGAGGTGTAGAGGCTCACTATGTCAAAGGATGTTATCAACACCCCATCAGGTACATTCTTGGTAGCAATTTTGTCCAAAGATTTTGCAAAAGTTTGCATGAAAATATTTGCAAGGCTTGGGGCGTCAGGAGACCCAATCGAAGTCCCACCTACTTGGAGGAAAAATTGAGTGTCAGATAGAAAATAATTTCTATGTAGGAAAAAATCCAACAAACCCATAATAAATGAAATCAGTTAATTACTTAATGACTTGTTCCTATACAAGACTTCATGAATACATTGTGCACCCTCTTTTTGAGGAATATTGGTATATAGCCTTTGAACATAGAAAGTGCAGAGGAATTTAACATTTGAAGAATCTATTTACTTTTGAGATAAATGAAAGTGTGTGGTATCTTGCAGACATCATTCCAATCTTTTAACTTCTGGTTGAAAGAAACTATACACAAGGATCGCGAGTGGCTCCAACAGGGAGCCCGTACCTGAAACGATCGGGTGTCCCAGGGGCTGGTCGCGACCCTTGTGGATTTTAGGGAGGAGGTACAAAATAGGGACTCGGGGAAATTCAACACTAAAACTTTTAGATACTTATTTTTTAAAATAATTTCATCATCCAAGGCATGCTTAACAAATTTAACTATGTTCAATTTAAGTTTAGGTGTTGGATCTTCTCTCAATGGTAAATATACATTTCTATCATTTAACTGTTTATGGGCTTCTTGTACATAATCATGGAGGTACCAATACTAAGTGGGCCAAGTTTAACCCATTTACCTCAGTCAAAATGGTGTCGGTGAGCCCGGATACACAGTGCGCAGGCGCATGATTGCCTGACACTGTGTACATGTTGTCATTGCGTGCGCATGCTGTCAAGTGCGGGACGTGATGAGCTGGAACCAGGTGATTGGCCTATCAATTCCACTCCTCCTGATGTTGCGTGCTGATGCTGGAATAGTTTGATCATGCCGAGAATATGGCGGCGGTTACTGTTTACATCCGGTGAGTGTTCGGCTGTCTCCACCTCCAAGTTGATTATTATGATATACAGATGTGTTTACACTTATACAATTATGTACTGTATTTGCAGCATTGGATTTTAATGATACTTGAGCACTTTTATCACTATGGATAACTTCTATGTATCCCCTTTATATAACAGGATGAATCTTGGAAGAAACAATATTGATATTTTTACAATGTTTTTATTAATGATATAATTATGCACTTTAGGTATCAGTTGATTACTACCCCTACATATTTGTGTGTGTGTGTGTGTGAACTTTGAAATGTGCACTGCTTGATAATGACTGGGTGATCCTGGTCGAAACGTCGTCACGTGCTGTAAAAACACTTTTTTCTATGGAATAAATCACAGTTTTTTTTTTACTGGATTATGTGTGCTGCAGTGAGATCCTTCTTCTGTACAAATGGTGAGCTCCCAACCTGAGCTTCAGAAGCTGCTTTGAACCGAACTTTGAATCTTTCTGCTCTTCTCCCTATTGCTACCTACCTACATACAGTAGCTAGCTACTTATATACCTAAACAAAAGGATGACAGCAGCACTCCAAAGTATCAAAAATAAAAAGTGACTTTTATTCCATGAACAGGCAAGTGCAACATTTCGGTGTTCTCACAACACCATTCTCAAGCCTTCTGGAATCTATACTTGTATACCTAGCTACTTGGCTACCTGCCTCTGTCCCCACTTAGCTAGCTAGCTACCATTCCCCTTACATACATAGCTACTTACCTAGTTACATGGAAACCTACCTGGTTACCAATCTACCTACATAGCTACCTACCTACTTATTTATCTACCTACCTACTTTTTTTTTACCTAATTATCTATTTACCCGGCCACCTTCATACATAGCTACCTACCTATTTATCTACCTAGCTCCTTGGCTACCTATCTACTTACCTACTTTACTAGCTACATATCTACCTGGTATCGATCTACTTACGTAAGAATGTATTTACCTACCTGCCTATATACCTGACTATGGGGGAGGGGACCATCTAATAAAGGAACTAACTGCAGTGGAACATACCTATCTGCCTACTGGGGGAATATACCTACCAAATGGGGGACCTACTATTCAACCCACCTTTACACAGTGAGGGGGGCATTATTATAGTTTAGGGTCTAACATGTTTGTCCTGCAGAGAAGGAAGAGATGAAATGTTCGCTGGATGAAGTCTAAGCCAGACGGAGAAGAACTAGAAAGAGAACAACGCAGATAAGAAAAGACAACGCAGATCTAGTAGTAGAATTTTACTAACAACAGTACACAACACAATTTATTTTCTTCATAGCACTGTATCAAAATAACCAAGACAGATTAGAAAATGTAGTTCCCATTATTCCTTAAAGGGGGTACTATTTAACCCCTTAAGGACTCAGCCCATTTTGGCCTTAAGGACTCAGACAATTTAATTTTTACGTTTTTATTTTTTCCTCCTCAACTTCTAAAAATCATAACTCTTTTATATTTTCATCCACAGACTAGTATGAGGGCTTGTTTTTTGCGCGATCAGTTGTCCTTTGTAATGACATAACTCATTATATCATAAAATGTATAGCGCAACCAAAAAACACTATTTTTGTAGGAAAATTAAAAAGAAAAACGCAATTTTGCTAATTTTGGAAGGTTTTGTTTTCAGGCCGTACAATTTACGGTAAAAATGTCATGTTTTCTTTATTCTGAGGGTCAATACGATTAAAATGATACCCATTATTACATACTTTTCTATTATTGTTCTGCTTAAAAAAAATCACAAACTTTTTATCCAAATTAGTACGTTTATAATTCCTTTATTTTGATGACCTCTAACTTTTTTATTTTTCCTTATAAGCGGCGGTATGAGGGCTCATTTTTTGCGCCATGATCTTTTTTTTCGATACCACAGTTGCATATAAAAAACCTTTAATACATTTTTTTATAATTTTTTTTTAAATAAAATGTATAAAAAAAGTAGCAATTTTGGACTTTTTTTTTTTTTACGTTCACGCCGTTCACCATACGGGATCATTAACATTTTATTTTAAAAGTTCTGACATTTACGCACGCGGCGATACCAAATATGTCTATTAAATAATTTTTTTACGCTTTTTGGGGGTAAAATAGGAAAAAACTGACGTTTTACTTTTTTATTGGGGGAGGGAATTTTTCACTTTTTTTTTACTTTTACGTTTACATTTTTTTAAATTTTTTTTTACACTTGAATAGTCCCCATAGGGGACTATTCATAGCAATACCATGATTGCTAATACTGATCTGTTCTATGTATAGGACATAGAACAGATCAGTATTATCGGTCATCTCCTGCTCTGGTCTGCTCGATCTCAGACCAGAGCAGGAGACGCCGGGAGCCGGAAGGAGGAAGGTGAGGGGACCTCTGTATTGATCCCGGCACCCGAGGGGTTAATGGCGGACGCCTGCGAGATTGCGGGCGTCGGCCATTGCCGGCGGGTCCCTGGCTGCGATCAGCAGCCTGGATCAGCCGCTCATGACACGGGCATCGCTCCGATGCCCGCGGTTATGTACAGGACGTAAATGTACGTAAATTGATTACATTTTCTAATCTGTCTCCTATTATTCCTTAAAGGGGTACTCCGGTGAAAACCTTTTTTTTTTTTAATCAACTGGTGGCAGAAAGTTAAACATATTTGTGAATTACTTCTGTTAAAAAATCTTAATCCTTCCTGTACTTATTAGCTGCTGAATACTACAGAGGAAATTATTTTCTTTTTGGAATGCTCTCTGATGACATCACAAGCACAGTTCTCTCTGCTGACGTTATTATAATAATAATAATGCTTTATTTATTGTTGTCCTTGGTGGGATTTGAACCCAAGTCCCCAGCACTGCAAGGCAGCAGTGCTTAACCACTGAGCTACCATGCTGCCCTTAGCATACATCTGCTATGCATGGTTGCTAAAATGGACTGAGATCACTGTGGTCGTGATGCCATCAGTGTTCCAAAAAGGAAGGAATTTCCTCTGTAGCATTCAGCAGCTAATAAGTACTGGAAGGATTAAGATTTTTTAATAGAAGTAATTTACAAATATGTTTAACTTTCTTCCACTAGTTGATTTAAAAGAAAAAAGGTTTTCACCGGAGTACCCCTTTAAGGAATAATAGGAGACAGATTAGAAAATGTAATCAACCCACTGTTACACAATAAGGAGGGCATTATTATAGTTTAGGGTCTAACACAGTGATTCCCAATCGGGGTTCAGGCCCTGCCCAGGGTACCGCGATGCTCCGGCAATTTTTTCTTTTTTTTTTATCCCCCCCCCGGCCTGCATGCCTGTAAATCATGGTGGCGCAGGGGGGAAGGGAAGCCTGCGTGCGCATTGCGTGCACATGTGCACTGCACACACAGCGTCCCCCTGGGGCACCATGAGTGAGTCAAAGGCGTGCAGGCCAGGAAAAGGATATATGTAATGGGGATGGTGCGCCGGACCATCCTCCTGGCCCAAGGACCATCTTCCCGGCTCCAGGACCATCCATCCTCCCAGCCCCATGACCATCCTCCCATCCCCAGTACCATCCTCCCGGCCCCATGACCATCCTCCCTGCCTCAGGACCATCCTCCCGGCCTCAGGACCATCCTCCTGGCCCCAGGACCATCTTCCTGGCCCCAGGGCCATCCATCCTCCCGACCCCGGTACCATCCATCCTCCCGACCCCGGGACCATCCATCCTCCCAGCCCCAGGACCATCCTCCCTGCCCAGGACCATCCTACCAGCCCCAGGGCTATCTTCACAGCATCCTACAGAAGGACATTGAAAAACAGCTCAGCTTAATTAAGGTACTGCACCCTCTTCCCTCTGTCACCTCTGTCCACCCCCCCCCCTTTTCACCCCTCTGTTACCCCCTTTCACACTTGTCCACTTTCCTTGTACACTTGTACACCTCTCAACACCACTCTGTCACCCATGTACACTACTCTACACCCCCCAACACCCCTGTCACCCCTCTGTTACCCCCTTTCACCCTTGTCCACTTTCCTGTCATCCATGTCCACCTTGTGTGACCCTGTCACCTATATACAAACTTCTACACCACTCTGTTACCCCTTTACACCTATATGCCCCTGTAGTCCTCTTCACTTTTAAAAGGGGAATCTGGTGGCTGAGGAGCCTAATAGGTTTGTTTTGCAGGTTTAATGGTGAAGAATTGTGTCTGGAAAAAATCGTTATGATGACCCAAAGAAGAGAAAGGAACAATGCAGATTTTAGAAGACGTCACTTGTGAGTTGCTGTATAAAGCAACACTGTAATCTACATAGCCAACAGATAAACTGATGTTATGCATTGCGGCTGTTTTTTTTTTTTCTGCTCGTCAAATTTGGTAGGGGTACCGCGCAATTTTTTATTTTTTTTTCAAAAAAGGTTTGGAATTAATATAGTTTAGGGTCTAACATGTTTGTGCTGCAGAGATGAAAGAGATGAAATGTTGGCTGGAAGAAGTCTAAGCCGGACAAAGAGAACAACGTAGATCAGAAAATACATAAATTGTGAGTCACTTAATTTAACTGTATGGGAAGAGGAGGGATTAGGGCATCAATGCACATATGCGGGTAGAGGGGCGGTGATACAGCACCTTGCCAGGGGCACAAGGAGCACTAGGTACACCTCACTAGTGTTGCTCGCGAATTTTCGCAATGCGAATTTTATTCGCGAATATCGCATATTCGCGAATATAGCACTATATATTCGTAATTACAAATGTTGTTTTTTTTTTTTTGTTTTTTTTTCACAGTACACATCACAGTGATCATCCCTCTGTGCTTCCAGCTTGTGTGGTGTAAAGAAGGCTCTAATACTACTGTGTGAGACTGGCGTGTGAATTTTCGCATATGCGAAAATTTGTATATGCAAATTTTCGCTTATGCTAATTTTTGTATATAGAAATTTTTGCATACGGAATTTTCGCATATGCGAAAATAAAACGCGAATATTATGAATATGCGAATTTAGCGAATATATGACGAATATTCGTCCATATATTTGCGAAAATTAATATGGCCTATGCCGCTCAACCCAACACCTCACATACTGTAGATGCAGATCCCACTTCTGCAGTAACTGTCTGACTTGTCACCATTGTAGCCAATGATTTGGCAAGCGAGCTTTTGCCAGGCAATAGTCATTCATAACTGTAGTGATGTGGGATCAAGCAGATAAAATTTATTTTTATTTTTAAGGCACCCTTTAAAACATTTCTTTCAATATACCAGAACAAACAGTATCAGGACCAAGCATCAGAGAGAACTACAGTCATTACAGCTAAGAGTCAAAATTTACAAGCATGTGCAGGGGGAAACCAGGAGCAGTATACAGATGCAGCAAGAATGGCAGACTGGAGATTAATGTATGAAACATGACTCAAGTGTTAGAGGAAAGGAAAGGGAAAGGTGATAGTGATTACCTAAAAGCATGCTGCTGGAACAGAACCAACAAGAGTCAATGCATGATCAAGAAAGAGTAAATAAAAGTTTAGGAATGGAAGGTGCACTGAAAACATCCTGTTACCTTCTGTAGAACTAAGATTCACACTGTACTTCAATCAACACCTCATCTAGTATGAGGTGAAACATCACTGCGAAACGCTTTGTTACATTAATGTGTTGTACATGCATATTTTCAATATTTAAGCCTTATTATGGAATTTAAAGCCAAGAAAAAAGAATGTTAAGGCTAATGTTAATGCTAGAAAAGGAAATACTTTTAAATTTTATGTAATAAAAACAATATCTAGCAGTAGAATTTTACTAACAACAGTACACAGCACAATTTATTTTCTTCATAGCACTGTATCATTATAACCGAGACAGATTAGAAAATGTAGTTCCTATTATTCCTTAAAGAGGGTATTCTGGCACTTAAAACATTTGATATAAAGACAAGGCCATATAGAAACATAAAGAAAATCAATAATTAACAATTGCCTTTAAAGGGAATGAGTGGTAAAAAGTCTTTGTAGCCTTTTTCACCGCAGGCTGAAAACCTAACCCTCCTTAACTCCTTAAGGACATGGCCCATTTTGGCCAATTTCCATTTTAGTGTTTTTGTTTTTTCCTCCTCTCCTTCTAAAATCCATAACTTTTTTTTTTCACCTACAGACCCAAATGAGGGCTTGTTGTTTGGATGACCAATTGTACTTTTTAATGATATCTTTCATTTTACAATAAGCTGTACGATGAAACAAAAAATTATATTTCCGGACGGAAATTAAGAAAAAACGAATTTAGCAACTTTTTGGGGGTTTGGTTTTTACGCATTGCTATAAATGATACAATGGCCCTCATTTACTAACAGGATTTCTACTCTTTTTTGTCAGAAAAAACAGACAGAATCAGAATCACCACAAAAACCCTACAAAATGTGCATGGTTTTCTGGAAAAGGGGCATGTTCTCTACATTTCATCCAAAATCCCTCGTCTTTTCTGAAAGCCACTCTAAAAATCATGGGAATTTTCTGGGAAGAAAACCCTACACTTTAAAGCATGTATAAAGTTTCCGAAAGCGGTGTAAATTACACTGCTCAAAAAAACTAAAGGGAAAACTAAGATAACACATCCTAGATCTGAATGAATGAACTAATCTTATGAAATACTTTTGTCTTTACATAGTTGAATGTGCTGACAACAAAATCACACAAAAATTATCAATAGAAATCAAATGTATCAACCCATGGAGGTCTGGATATGGAATCACACTCAAAATCAAAGTGGAAAACCACACTACAGGCTGATTTAACTTTGATGTAATGTCCTTAAAAGATGTCAAAATGAGGCTCAGTAGTGTGTGTAGGCTCCACGTGCCCATATGACCTCCCTACAATGCCTGGGCATGCTCCTGATGAGGTGGACTAAAGAATCCACCAACTCCAGGACAGTCTGTGATGCAACGTGGCGTTGGAGGATGGAGCGAGACATGATGTACCAGATGTGCTCAATTGGATCCAGGTCTGGGGAACGGGCAGGCCAGTCCATAGCATCAATGCCTTCCTCTTGCAGGAACTACTGACACACTCCAGCCACATGAGGTCTAGCATTTTCTTGCATTAGGAGGAACCCAGGGCCAACCGCACCAGCAAATGGTCTCACAAGGGGTCTGAGGATCTCATCTCGGTACCTAATGGCAGTCAGGATACCTCTGGCAAGCACAGGGAGAGATGTGCGGCCCCCCAAAGAAATGCCACCCCACACATTATTACTGACTCACCACAAACCGGTCCTGCTGGAGGATGTTGCAGGCAGCAGTACGTTCTCCACGGCATCTCCAGACTATGTCACGTCTGTCACATGTGCTCAGTGTGAACCTGCTTACATCTGGGAAAAGCACAGGGGGCCAGTGGCAAATTTGCCAATCTTGGTGTTCTCTGGCAAATGACAAAAGTTCTCCACGGTGGTGGGCTGTAAGCACAACCCCCACCTGTGGACGTTGGACCCTCATACCACCCTCATGGAGTCTGTTTCTGACCATTTGAGTGGACACAAGCACATTTGTGGCCTGCTGAAGGTCATTTTACAGGGCTCTGGCACTGCCCCCTCTGCTCCTCCTTGCACAAAGGCAGAGGTAGCGGTCCTGCTGCTGGGTTGTTGCCCTCCTGTGGCCTCCTCCACGTCTCCTGATGTTATGGCCTGTCTCCTGGTAGCACCTCCATGCTCTGGACACTGCGCTGACAGACAGCAAACCTTTTTGCCACAGCTCACATTGATCTGCCATCCTTGATGAGCTGCACTACCTGAGCCACTTGTGTCTCATTCTACCACTAGAGTGAAAGCACCACCAGCATTCAAAAGTGACCAAAACATCAGCCAGGAAGCATAGGAACTGAGAAGTAATCTGTGGTCACCACCAGCAGAACCACTCCTTTATTGGGGGTGTCTTGCTAATTGCCTATAATTTCCACATGTTGTCTGTTCCATTTGCACAACAGCATGTGAAATTGATTGCATGTCAATCAGTGTTGCTTCCTGAGTGGACAGTGTGATGTCACAGAAGTGTGATTGACTTGGAGTTACATTGTGTTGTTTAAGTTTTCCCTTTATTTCTTTGAGCAGTGTATATATATATATATATATATATATATATATATATATAGTCATGGTCGTAAGTGTAGGCACCCCTGAAATATTTCAAGAAAATTAAGTATTTCTCACTGAAATGGATTTCAGTTACACATGTTTATTCCCTTTGTGTGTATTGGAACTAAACCAAAAAAAGGGAGGGAAAAAAAGCAGATTAGACATAATGTCACACCAAACACCAAAAATGGGCTGGACAAAATTATTGGCACCCTTAACTTAATATTTGGTTGCACACCCTTTGGAAAAAATAACGGAAACTCAGTCACTTCCTATAACCATGAATAAGCTTCTTACACCTCTCAGCCGGAATGTTGGACCACTCTTCCTTTGCAAACTATTCCAGATCCCTCTTATTGGAAGGCGCCTTTTCCCAACAGAAATTATAAGATCTCTCTACAGGTCTTCAATGGGATTTAGATCTGGACTCATTGGGGGAGATTTATGAAAAGCTGCCCATGGCAACCAATCATGCTTCCTCTGCACAGGTTTTCATAAATCTCCCCCATTGCTGGCCACTTCAGACCTCTCCAGCGCTTTGTTGCCATACATTTATGGGTGCTTTTTGATGTATATTTGGGGTCATTGTCCTGCTGGAAAACCCAAGATCTCGGATGCAAACCCAACTTTCTGACAGTGGCCTGTACAGTGCGACCTAAAATCTGTTGGTAATCCTCATATTTCATGATGCCTTGCTCACATTCAAGACACCCAGTGCCAGAGGCAGCAAAACAACCCCAAAACATCATTGAACCTCCCCCATATTTCACTGTAGGTACTGTGTTCTTTTCTTTGTAGGCCTCATTTAGTTGTCATTAAAAAGTAGAACGATGTGCTTTACAAAAAAAGCTCTATCTTGGTCTCATCCCTGAAGGGTTTTGGCTTACTCAAGTTCATTTTATCAAAATGTAGTCTTGCTTTTTTATGTCTCTGTGTCAGCAGTGGGGTCCTACTGGGTTTCCTGCTATAGTGTTTCATTTCAATTAAATGTTGACGAATAGTTTGCGCTGACACTGATGCTCCTTGAGCCTGCAGGACAGCTTGATTATCTTTGGAACTTGTTTGGGGGCTACTTATCCACCATCCAAACTATCCTGCGTTGACACTTTCATCAATTTTTCTCTTCCGTCCACGCCCAGGAGATTAGCTACAGTGCCATGGGTTGCAAACTTCTTGATAATGTTGCGCACTGTGGACAAAGGCAAATCTAGATCTCTGGAGATGGACTTGTAACCTTCAGATTGTTGATATTTTTCCACAATTTTGGTTCTCAAATCCTCAGACAGTTCACTTCTCCTCTTTCTGTTGTCCATGCAGACACACAATGTAAAGACTAACTGAACTTTCCTTTTTATCTGCTTTCAGATGTGATTTTTTATATTGCCCACACCTGTTACTTACCCCATGTGAGTTTAATCCCTTGGGGACGGAGCCCATTATGACCCTAAGGACAGGAGCATTTTTTGCAAATCTGACGACTATCACTTTTAGCATTAATAACTCTGGGATGCTTTTACTTATAAATTTGATTCCGAGATTGTTTTTGCGTGACATATTCTACTTTATGGTAGTGTTAAATTTTCATCTATACTTTCCTTTCTTGGTGAAAAATTCAAAAATGTTATGAAAAATTAGAAAATTTAGCATATTTCAAACTTTGAAGGTCTATGCTTGTAAGGAAAACAGACATTCCGAAGAAATTATATATTGATTCACAAATACAATATGTCTACTTTATGTTTGCATCATAAAGTTGACTTGTTTTCACTTTTGGAAGACATCAGAGGGCTTCAAAGTTCAGCATCAATTTTCCAATTTTTCACAAAATTTTCCAAATCAGACTTTTTCAGGGATCAGTTCAGTTTTGAAGTGGATTTGAAGGGCCTTCAAATTAGAACTACCCCACAAATGACCCAATTATAAAAACTGCACCCCTCAAAGTATCCAAAATGACATTCAGTAAGTTTGTTAACCCTTCAGGTGTTTCACAGGAATAGCAGCAAAGTGAAGGAGAAAAATTCAAAATCTTCATTTTTTACACAGTTTTTTAATTTTTACAAGTGGTAATAGGAGAAAAAGCCCCCCAAAATTTGTAACCCAATTTCTCTCGAGAAAGGAAATAACTCATATGTGTATGTCAAGTGTTCGGCGGGCGAAGTAGAGGGCTCAGAAGGGAAGGAGCAACAATGGGATTTTGGAGAGTGAATTTTGCTGAAATGGTTTTTGGGGGGCATTTCACATTTAGAAAGCCCCTATGGTGTCAGAACAGCAGAAAAACCCACATGGCATACCATTTTGGAAACTACACCCCTCAAGGCACGTAACAAGGGGTCCAGTGAGCCTTAACACCCCACAGGTGTTTGACGACTTTTCGTTAAAATTGGATGTGTAAATGAAAAAAAAATATTTTCACTAAAGTGCAGTTTTTTCCCCAAATGTAACATTTTTACAAAGGGTAATGGGAGAAAATGCCCTCCAAAATTTGTAACCTCATCTCTTCTGAGTATGGAAATACCCCATGTTAGGACGTAAAATGCTCTGCGGGTGAACTACAATGCTCAGAAGAGAAGGAGCCCCATTGAGCTTTTGGAAAGAGAATTAGTTTGGAATGGTAGTTAGTGGCCATGTGCATTTACAAAGCCCCCTGTGGTGCCAGAACAGTGGACCTCCCCACATGTGACCCCATTTTGGAAACTACACCCCTCACAGAATTTAATAAGGGGTGCAGTGAGTATTTACACCCCACTGGCGTTTGACAGATCTTTGGAACAGTGGACTGTGCAAATGAAAAATTACATTTTTCTGTTTCAATCTTTTTATTGAAATTTTTAACATATTAAAATAGTACGTAACATAACATTAAAATCAATGAATCTGGTAACTGAAAAAACACAATATGAGAAAAATGCAATAATGCAAATAAATACAAAGAAAGAATGACATATCGCATAAGCAGAACAAGTCAAAACTCACAAATGAGAAAAGACATTGCATCTCAAATGACACTGTAGGTTATGATACAATGCGAATGTCTCACTCCGACGAGGCAAACTACCCCATCAGAGTTGTGTCAATAATTAAAAGAAGTCCACAAGTAGATAATTAGGAATGGTTAAAATAGAGAAGGAAAATAAACAAGGCACAGGGAGATGAAAGAAGAAAGAAAAAGAGAAGAAAAAGAGGAGAAGAAGATAGAAGGCGGTTATGTTCCTAATATGAATCTTGATATGCTGAGTATTAAGGATTGCCTACTATGTATAGAGAGTGTAACCAAGGCTTCCACAGGGCATCTAAGGAGATTTTATTAGTATTATAAGCAATTGCTCTCTCACAGCGATAAGAATGATTGAGTAAATCTATCAGCTCTGTTACAGAAGGAGGAGTTGAAGACTTCAAATGCCCAGTAATTATTAACTTTGCAAGGACAAGGACTTTACATACCAGCAGTCTAACAGATGGGTGGAACTGGTTAACATCGAGCAAAAGCAAAGCTAATGCTAGTGTCAATATTATATGTGTGTCAGACAGTTTTTGCGTGATTTGTTCTACTTCTTTCCAGTAACTATTTAAAGATATACATGACCATAAAGTGTGAAGTAGTGTGCCCCTGCATCCGCAAGCACGCCAACACAAAGGGGAGGCGGATGGGAATATTGAATGGAGTCTAGATGGGGTTAAATACCATCTAAGTCTTGTTTTTATTGCTGCTTCCAGATGGGAAACACAGGGAAGGGCTTTACGGGCCCACTGGAAAGATCTAGTCCAGTCTGAATAAGAAATTGTATAAGCAAGATCTTTTTCCCATGCCTTATATTGAGAAAATGCGGACAGCGAATCAGAAGGATCCAGCATATCATAGATTGGACGAAGTCCCTTTGTGCGTAGGAGTAAGAGTTAAAATGCATCAGAGTTATATTTCCAATGTGTGTGGCAGTAAGATTGAAGGAAGTGTCGTATTTGTAAATATATGTGGAAGTCTTGTCTGGAAATAGAGAAAAGGTTACTGAGTCTGTCGAAGGTCCCCAAGACCTCGCTGTCATACAATTGATACACTGTCTTTAACCCATTAGTAATCCAATAGTTGATACGTAGGTCAGGTATGATTAGTGAAATAAGTTGTAGCGGGCTGTCTCGTGGGAAACATGATCTAGTCGTACCAGTCGAATGGTGTAATGTGGACCAACAAAGTCAATGGAGTAAGATTTGTCGGGAGAGGTAGGTTCCAAGCATGTAAGAAAAGGAGAGTCTGAAGTGTGACCTCTTTGCAGTGATGTTGTTCCAACTGAATCCAGGGCACATCTAAATTCGGAGTCCTGTAAGCCTTCAGTTGGGTAACAAGGGTTGCTATATAATATTTGTAAAGGTCAGGAACTCCCACTCCACCCCTGTCGCTGTGTCTCGTTAGTAGTGCAAAGGAGACCCTACGTGGTGCGTTTTTCCAAATGAAAGCGGATAGTGATGTTTGTGTGTGTTTAAAAAATGAAAATGGGATTTCAATAGGCAGCCTACGAAAAAGGTATAAAAGTTTAGGAAGCACCATCATTTTAAAGGAGGCGACACGACCCAACCAAGATGTTTCAAACCTACCCAAGTCCTCTAATTCCTTTTTGAAATCATTCAAAAATGGGAGATAGTTACTAGAATATAATTTAGAGTAATTTGTAGGGATCTTAATGCCCAAGTATGAAACATGGTCCGATTGCCAATCCAAGGGGAATTGAGTCTTAAAGGGGTACTCCGCCCTTAGACATCTTATCCCCTACCCAAAGGATAGGGGATAAGATGTCAGATCGCCGGGGTCCCGCTGCTGGGGACCCCAGGGATCGCTGCTGCAGCACCCCGCTATCAATACTGCGCAGAGCGAGATCGCTCTGCACGTAATGACGGGCAATACAGGGGCCGGAGCATCATTACGTCACGGCTCCGCCCCTCGTGACGTCACAGCCGCCCCCGTCAATACAAGTCTATGGGAGGGGGCGTGGCAATCGTCACGCCCCCTGCCATAGACTTGCATTAAGGGGATGGGCCGTGATGTCATGAGGGGCGGAGCCATGACGTCACGCTGCTCCCGCCCGTGTATCGCCCGTCATTACATACAGAGCGAACTCGCTCTGTGCAGTAATGATGGCGGGGTGCCGCAGCGGCGATCCCCGGGTCCCCAGCAGCGGGACCGTGGCGATCTAACATCTTATCCCCTATCCTTTGTATAGGGGATAAGATGCCAGGGGCGGAGTACCCCTTTAAGCAAATTAATAAGTTGTTAATCTAAATGTATGGGTAGAATTTGGGATTTAGAAGTGTTTAACTTATAGTAAGAGACCATGCTAAATTGGTCTAATGATCTCAATGCACCCGCCAGTGACACCCCCGGATTTGTCAATGTCAAAAGGACATCATCTGCATATAGAGAAATAAGATGATTATGTGTTCCAACTTGGACACCCGTGATGTCTGTTTGGGATCTCAGGGATTCTGCCAATGGTTCCATACAAAGTACAAAAATAAGAGGAGACAACGGGCATCTCTGGCGGATACCATTGGATATCGAAAATCTAGAGGATAAAGCGCCATTAGAGAAGACTCTTGCCCCTGGGGATGAGTAGAATGCCTTAATTGCATTCAAAATATCTCCATTGAACCCCATTTTGCTTAGTACTGAGAAGGCGAACGTCCAATGTATGCGATCGAACGCCTTCTCGGCATCTAATGACAAAAGTACAGCCGGAATTTCTCTAACCTCCAAGTGGTGAAGTAAATTTGTCACTCTTCTGGTGTTTTCATAAGCTTGGCGATTTTTTATGAAGCCGACCTGATCTAAGGCTACGAGTTTATTCATCAAAGGAGCTATTCTAGTGGCCAGCAATTTAGCATATAATTTGAGATCTGTATTGAGAAGAGATATTGGTCTAAAGTTGCTGGGCCTATCTGGAGGTTTCCCTGGTTTTGGTAGGGTAACTATAAGAGCATCCTGATTCTCACTCGGGAAAGAGCCTCTTTGCATAGCTTCTTCAAAGAATTTACATAAATGTGGAGATAAAATGGAGGAGAATGTGCGAAAGTAGCCAGAGGTCAGACCATCTGGACCAGGGGCCTTCCCAACCGGTAATCCTTTAATGGCGGTAGTCACTTCTTGTATGGTGAAAGGAGTATTGAGAGAGGCCAATTGGGCTTTTTTCAATTTAGGGAGGGATATACTATCTAAGTACAATGCAATATCATCATTCGAGGGCTGAATAGTGGAAGGATCAGTGGAAAGGTTATATAGGGATTTATAATATGCCATAAAATCATCCGCTATATCTTGAGGGTGATACAGTTTATGAGACATAGAGAGGTGCCATAAATATGGTATTTTGGTTTTGGCGAGAGGCGAGAAGTTTCCCCGCCTTATTGTCAAAAGCATAGAATTGGGATTTTAGTGTATGCAGGTGTCTGGCGTAATCATCAAAAAAGTGTTCATATATTCGCCGTCTAATAAGTTTTAGTTGTTGTGCCAGTGAAGTGGAAGGATGTGATTTGTTCTGGTCCTCCAACATTTTATGTTCTGCTAGTAAGTCAGTAAGTTTCTCACTACGTTGTTTTTTGAGTATGTGACCTAATTTAAGCTTTATGAAAGCTTTATGAGCATACCACAATGTCGTACTTGTAACTTCACCATTTGAGTTTAGTCTACAATAATTGAGGAGATCAGATTCTAGCTCTGATTTATATTTTGGGTGTTTTAAAAGAAATTCATTACATCTCCAGATAAAAGATCGAGTGGTGTGAGAATTTTCCCCAATCTCCAGAGTTACTGTGGCATGATCAGAGCATTTAAAGGGTTCAATGGTGGAGGAGAGAACAAGACCCAATAATGATCTGTCAACCAACATCAGGTCAAGTCTAGAATACCCATTTGTCACTGCTGAGTGAAATGTATAATCCCTCTCTGTGGAATGAAGGATACGCCATGTGTCATATACATCTTCTTGATGGAGAAGATGCATTAGGGAGATCGGACGTCTTTTAGCATTGTCCGAGATGTCAACGTCTAAGTCAGGGACGGAGTTAATATCACCCGTGAGAATGAGGTGGCCTTGTTTATTCTTGTTTATGAGTCTGAAGATTTTCTTGATAAATCTAAGTTGCCTGATGTTGGGTGCGTAAATAGATGCAATGGTATAAAGTGTGTTGTTGACTGAGCAGATTAAAATGACATATCTACCCTGTGGGTCAATTATGTCTTCTATTAGTTGAAAAACCACAGAATTTTTGATAGCTATGAGGGTTCCTCTAGATTTGTTCGTAAAGTGAGATTGATATATGTGAGGAAAATCCCTATGCTTGACACGAAAAGTGTCTTTTTGAAGCAAATGAGTTTCCTGCACACATAGAATGTCACATGACAGTGTTTTGGCCTCAGACCAAAGAAATGTACGTTTTTGTGGCAAGTTTAAGCCATTAACATTAAGTGAGGCTACCTTTAGGATCATGATGTGGAGAGAAAAAGCTCAATTCCAATGGAACATCCATGTCTGTTTGAGTTAAGGTTGATGTGTGATCAGGCAGGAACATGCACCTAAGAGGAAGACAAAAAGAAGAGGAGGGGAAAAAGAGAGAGAGGAAGAAGGTAACAACATGCAACAATAACAATGAATTACAAATTATTAGTGTACAATGAACTTTAGTCATCTCTGGCAAAGCCGGGGGTAGGATCAAGTGACCCTGAGTTAGAAGAAACAAACAACCGGTAAAGGATCAACGTTCATTCCTGCGATGCTTTCCAGCTATGTTCCATCCTGAGTTCACTTTTGGCGGGGAAGATGTAGAGGCAGATGAACCAGGAGTGTCCACAGTGATGCCCCACGTTTTCAAGATTTGTATTCCTTCCGCCAATGAACGTATCATGAAAGTTGCATCTCCTCTCTGTATCACGAGGCGGGTGGGGAAGCCCCATTTATAAATAATCTTTTTGTTTCTCAGAGCTGTCGTAACAGGAACTAGGCTTTTGCGGAGTTGTAAAGTGACAGCCGATAAATCAGTGTAGATTGATACCGTCTGGAATCTGTCTGGAAATAGATCTTTGTTACGCGCCTTTTGCCTTAAGGCTTCCTTGACATGAAAAAAATGTACTCGTGCAAGGACATCTCTTAGGACGCTATCATCAAGGTGTTTTGGTAATGGCACCCTGTGCACTCTATCTAATAAAAGATCATGAGAGGAACAGTCAGGTAGTAATGAGCTCATTAGATCGGTTACAAATTCAGAAAGCTCTTTATTAGTGACAGATTCTGGGACTCCTCTTAGTTTGATATTATTTCTTCTGGATCTGTCCTCTAAATCCGCAATTTTTGCTCGAAGGTTAGTCACATCGGTTTCCAGGTCATAATGAGCATCTATGAGGTTGTTATGAGAGGAGGCAAATTCAGCCATTTTGGATTCAGCATGTTCCACTCTTGTTTCAACTTCATTTAGAGCTTGGCGGAGAGGTTGTAAATTTTGTGTAATTTTAGAAGAGTTGGAGGAATCCAACATCAGAAGCATTTTCTTAAGTGTCACCTCTGTCACCGGTACATCAGAGGCCGGCATATCAGTAATGAGATCAGTTTCAGGCGAGACACTGACGAGGGCGGATGGAGGAGTATAGGAACCAGAGTCTCTATTATCCAATCTAGGTCATTGTTTGAGAGGGCTGTCTGATGCCGGTGAGTTAGGGGCAGAATATGTTGCATGGGAGGTGATCTTTGGTGAGGTCCCTTTGGTAGGACTTGTTCTAGACGGAGGCATTTTTGAGAATACCTCTCTTTCAGGAGAGGATGGCAAAGATGTGCTTCTCCTCTGATGGCGGGCAGGATAAGAAAGTTCCCCAGACTGTAAATTAGATGGTATTTGGGGTTGTGAGGATGAGAACCTGGTGGTATGTCCAGTATAAGGAGTAGAATAAAAGTCAGTAAGTTTTGTAGGTTTGGAATTAGACTTGCCACGGCATCCGTAAGGCATATTGAAGAGTGAAATTAAGCAACCAGACTGCCAGTCTCATACAGAGTATATCTTAGTAGATGAGCTATAGCGAGCCTCCCAAGCTCAGATACACAAGGAGTGTTACTCAAATCCGTGATTTTCCTGATAGTGTGATTATTGGTAGATAAGTATAGAGTTCCAATCAGGGAGACCAGTCGCTGGTCAACAGGTCTATGTAGAAATATTTACTGTGAAAAGCAGGCCAGGAAAGTGTAGGTTAAATGTTAGAACACCTTCCCTTGGTGCCAACAACAACGGTAGGTAGTATTTGTGTAGCAAGTTATATATATATATATATATATATATATATATTCTGCAGCCAAGCTCAGGTGGCTCCTTCTCCTGTGTAAACTCTGATGGTTAAAGGAGACTAATTTGTATAGATGTAGTATAGTAGTATCCACTAGTGTAATATGTTGAGATGAGGATTTGCTTGCTCAGGAATGTAGTAACAGTAGTGGGTATTAAGAAAGAAATGCAGCCCTTTAGTATTATATATCTGCACAGGTCCTTATATGTAAGACAGCTGCCAAGGTGAATATAACAGAACTCAGTAGTTTTGGTGTTAAAGTCCGCTCACTGTAGTGCTTACACAGAGAGTTTCAAAAGTAAATGCATAGATGATGTGAGCACAATAAGAGGGTTTAACTGCTCTGACGGATAAGTCACATTCAATGCTGCAGTACTCACTCTGAGAGGCCGAGGTGTTGCAACCCTGGAGCAGAATGGCGGTCTCACAGGAGAGTGAAGATGGCGCCTTAAATACAGCAGATGGGAACCGGAACGCAGGACCCGACTGTTTACTCCGGTAATTGCTTCAGCTGCAGCAGTAGCTCTCTCCCTGTGGTCTAGTGGCTGCACTAAGGTCCGGCCGCTTCCAGCAGCCTCAGCTTCCCCAGCGCGGCAATCAAAAGGAAGGCAGCAGGCCCAGGATATCTCCGCCGTTACCCGGCTCAGCACACTCCGCTGTCCTCACCGCTAAGGGACCTCTCCTTCGCCTCTGGTAAGTCGTCTTCTGTTCCGGTGACCACTGAGCTCCATGTTTGGCCGTGTATTCAGCAGTTAGCTGTGATAAATTCTCAGCGCCCCTGCCAGTCTATGCTGGGCTGAGTGCACAAGATGGCGCCCGAAGCGTGTTGTGGTCCCCTACCTCCTTGTGTGACCCAGATAACTTTTTGTACACAGCAGGGAGAGGATCCAAACTCCGTCCGGAGGTGCAGCAGATGGTCCCCTATAGGGTGGGGTATAAGTTAACTTCAGGTGGTAGCTCTGGAAGTCGGTGGATGTCGCTAATAGCAGGAACGCTGAGGAAAAGATCAGGCAGACATCTTCTCACCTCGGCACAGGCCACGCCCCCGAAAAATTAAATTTTTCATTTTCACGGACCACTGTTCCAAAAATCTGTAAGACACCTGTGGGGCATAAATGCTCACTGCACCCCTAAATACATTACATGAGGGGTGTAGTTTCCAAAATGGGGTCACATGCGGGGGGTCCATTGTTCCGGCACTATGGGGGCTTTGTAAACACACGTGGCCTTCAATTCCGGACACATTTTCTCTTCAAAATCCCAATGGCGCTTCTTCTCTTCTGAGCATTGTAGTGTGCAGAGACTTTACATCCACATATGGGGTATGTTCTTACTCAGAAGAAATGGGGTTACAAATTTTGGAGGGCTTTTTTCCTATTTTCCCTTGTGAAAATGAAAAATTTAGGGTAACACCGGCATTTTAGTGAAAACATTAGAGACCACTGTATAATGGTCTCAGACTGTAGCCCTCCAGATGTTGCTAGGCAACGTAGGATCCAGGGAGCCGTCCTCTTGTTCCGCACGACATCACCGCCGGACGATCACCGTCGCCGCAGCCTCCGGAGGGGTAAGTGGACCTTCGGCATTCGGTCACCTTCAGTTCCCCGTTCTGCCCCGCCTATTGTGGGTGGGCAGGACGGGGAAAGTGAAAGTCAACCCCCCCGCCCCCGATCTGCTATTGGTGGTCGCGTCTGGACCACCAATAGCAGGGATACGAGGGGTGGCACCCCTGCCACCTCACTCCTTTCCCTTCAGGCGGATCGTAGGTGTCTTAGACAACCGCGATCCCCCTTATATTCCGGGTCTCCATAGACCCGTATGACCCAAAATCGTATGACGCGCAAATCACAAGTGTGAATTCACGAACGATTTGCGCCGATCGCCGACATGGGGGGGTCTAATGACCCCCCTGGGCATTTGCATGGGGTGCCTGCTGATTGATATCAGCAGTCACCCCGGTCCGGTCCCTGCCCAGCGCGCGGCAGGGACCGAAATTCCCACGGGCGTATGGATACGCCCTCTGTCCTTAAAGAGGCACTGTCATTGTTAAAAACTTTTCATATATTGCAGGACTCATTATAATATGACATTTAACAATATACACCTGTTAAAAAATGTTTACATTTTCACCTGAAGTTCAAGCTCAAAATAGCCACCACTAGGGGTCGCTTGTCTTTTAGCCAGACAGACTAGTCTAGATTTTACAGGATATTGGATACCTGCCGTAAAGCATACCGGTATCCAGTATAGGAGATTTCTATTGTGTATGCAAAACTACAGATAAAGGATGTGTGGACATGCTGGGAGCTGTAGTTTTAAAACAGCTGGATGCACACAGTTATTTACAAACATTGCAGCTTCAATTGTTACTAAACTACAACTCCCAGCATGCTGAAATAGTCAAAGCTTTCTCGGACTCCTGAATGACAAAGAAGTTGATCAGACATTCAGGAGTCTGTGAAAGATGAATGACACACATAGTGACAGCTATGTTGATTAGCATCCAGCTTTACTAGGAGAAGATAAAACAGATAGAACATGTATTCATAAAAATGCTGTAATTTTATCTAAAAAATCCTTGCACTAATTTTATAAAGATCTATTCTTATATTTATACATTTTATCCTGTTATGAATTCACCATAATGTCTTCTGATTACTGCAGGCAAGCTCCAAGTATCTTTCTCTGTGTAACATGACACAGCATAAAACCAGAGAGGAAAGGGTTACAGAGTAGAGAGTACTGATTGGCTGACTGCCCAGGCTTGCTCCTGTGAGGGAGACAGACTGACACGCCCCCTCCAGCCTGCACAATGAAAAAGTAACTCACCAGCAGATAAATGCTTAGATCTCTGGATATATAGGTCTGAGACACATAAAAAGTATATGCACATGATCAGGATTGGATCTTGAGTAACATATCACTTTTTTCTTTTTTTTTTGCACTATAACAGGTATGCTTTAAGTACCAGGATGCAAGGGCGCCCTTCGTCCCCCAACAGGTTAAAGGAGCATCACATGCTTGAAACAATCTTATTTTTCCACAATTTTGAGTGTGGCAATAATTTTGTCCAGCCCATTTTTGGAGTTTGGTGTGACATTATGTCCAATTTGCCTTTTTTCCCTCCTTTTTTTGGTTTAGTTCCAATACACACAAAGGGAATAAACATGTGCATAGCAAAACATGTGTTACTGCAACCCTTTTCTGTGATAAATACTTAATTTTCTTGAGAAATTTCAGGGGTGCCAACATTTACGACCATGACTGTATATTGCAACCATGTGGTGCCAAAATACTTTTTCTGATGTAATGTGTGATGAAGTATGCCATTAAGATGATTGCTGAATTTCTACCTCTGTGAGGACTCTATGGGAGTATGATGCCCCAATCTATGTGGAGATGAAAGTAGTATAGAGTCTACTTAGTCTACCAAGGCCATTATGGGTGTATTAATATTACCTTTTAGAGAACAAACAAACAAACAAAAAAGAAAGTGAAATTAATTGTTGCACTAGTTGAAAAAAATGAAATTCTGCAATAATCATAACAAAAAAAAAGTCCCACCATGTGTCTATAAGTATACCCTTAAATTAACCGGTTAAGGACCCAGGGCGTACCTGTACACCCTGAGTCCGCTCCCGATCTATAACGCGGGGCCACGGCCGGGACCCGTGGCTAATAGCGCGTGGCATTGATCGCGCTGCTGCGCGCTATTAACCCTTTAGATGCGGTGTTCAAAGTTGAATGCCGCGTCTAAAATGAAAGTGAAACCATGCCGGTTAGCTCAGGGAGCTGTTCGGGATAGCCGCGGTGAAATCGCGGCATCCCAAACAGATTACAGGAGAGCTGGAGGGTCCCTACCTGCCTTCTCGCTGTCCGATTGCCGAATGACTGCTCAGTGCCTGAGATCCAGGCATGAGCAGTCAAGCGGCAGAATCATCGATCACTGGTTTCTTATGAGAAACCAGTGATCAATGTAAAAGATCAGTGTGTGCAGTGTTATAGGTCCCTATGGGAGCTATAACACTGCAAAAAAAGTGAAAAAAAAGGGAATAAAGATCATTTAACCCCTCCCCTATTAAAAGTTTGAATCACCCCTCTTTTCCCATAAAAAAAAAAAAAGTATAAATAAAAATAAACATATGTGGTATCGCCTCGTGCGGAAATGTCCGAATTATAAAAATATATCATTAATTAAACCGCATGGTCAATGGCGTGAGCGCAAAAAAATTAATAAGTCCTATCAATGCAAAAATGGTACCGCTAAAAACTTTAGATCACAGCGCAAAAAATGAGCCCTCATACCGCCCCATACGCGGAAAAATAAAAAAGTTATAGGGGTCAGAAGATGACAATTTTAAACGTATAAATTTTCCTGCATGTAGTTTAGATTTTTTTCAGAAGTACGATAAAATCAAACCTACATAAGTAGGGTATCATTTTAACCGTATGGACCTACAGAATAAAAAGAAGGTGTCATTTTTACCGAAAAATGTACCGTGCAGAAACAGAAGACCCCAAAATTTACAAAATTGTGTTTTTTTTTTCAATTATGTCTCACATTGATTTTTTTTTTTCGTTTCGCCATAGATTTTTGGGTAAAATGACTGACGTCATTACAAAGTAGAATTGGTGGCGCAAAAACTAAGCCATTATATGGATTTTTAGGTGAAAGATTGAAAGAGTTATGATTTTTTAAATGTAAGGAGGAAAAAACGAAAATGCAAAAACGGAAAAACCCCGGGTTCTTAAGGGGTTAAGATATAGTGTAATTTAAATAATTTCATATGTTTTTAAAACAATACATTACTATGGAAAGGGAAGTGTTAAAATATTTTACTGCATACTTGTTAGAAAATTTTGACCGTATGTCCAATAACTCAATTTATTTTTCTAAGGACTTGTTTTGAATGGTTTTAGAATTTATCTGTCAAGAACAATCCCTCCTCTACCACACTCCTACTGAAATTACACATCTGCTGCTTTTCTAAATCACCATAACAAAGGGAATCTGAAAGAATAACTGTACTATGCCATGTGTTTTTCTTCATTGCATGTTTTACCTGCATAATAGACATCTACTGGAACAAGCTACACGTTGTTGATTTCAGAAATTTGAGCTACAAAGATAATGCAAAAACAAATGCATATTATTGAATACATATTTGACTACAACTGAGACAATTATATTATATTATTTTATCATTCTAAACTGCAAACATTTTAAAGCATACCTGTCATAGTGCAAAAAAAAAATAAAAGTGATATGTTATACAGTACCTATTCCGGAACATGTTCATATCATTTTTATGTGTCTAGGACCTAACAAATAGCCTTTATATGTTGCTCACTTGCTTTTTGTTCTTTCCTTCTGAGGGGGCGTGTCCATCTCTCTCCCTCACCGTGATGGCTCATCTGCTCTGAGTCTGGAAGCAGCCTCGCAGTCTGCAAATCACTGCACAGTAGTTGTTATGCATGCATTTTCTATCTATTCCTAGTAAAGCTGGATGCTAATCAACAAAGCTCTCACTATGTGTGTCATTCAGGTTTCACAGACTCCTGAATGTCTGATCAGCTTCTTTGTCATTCAGGAGTCAAAACAGCTTTGGCTGTTGAAGCATGCTGGGAGTTGTAGTTTTGCAACAGCTGGAGCTGCAGTGTTTATAAAGCACTGTGTTAGAGCAGTGTTGCCTTCAGCTGTTGCAAAACTACAACACCCAGCATGCCCACACATCCTTTATCTGTAGTTTTGCAAGAGCTGGAGGCACACAGCTGAAGAATACACAGCTCTAAAACAGAGTTTTACAAAGATGTACTCCCAGCTGTTGTAAAACTACAACTCCCATCATGGGAGTTGTAGTTTAGTAACAGCTGAAGGCTGTAGTGGTGCAATGGTGATCTCCTATACTGGATACCAACATGCTTTATGGCTGGTATCCAGTAGTCTGCATAAAGACAGATGACCAATATTAAAATTAACATTTTTTTAAATAAATGTATATTTAAAAAAGTCATCTTATCAGTAGTACTACAAAATATAAAAAGTTTTTCACAATGACAGTACAATGACAGATTGTGTAGTATTTCTTGCACTCTTTAATATTTTTTCCCACAGGTATTAGAGTATGTACTTCAGAGTATAAAATAAATAAACTGTTAAAAGGAATATGTCAGCAACATCACCCACACTTACCTCAAAATAGTAGTGACCTTATCTTCCTAGGCATATGAGGTTCTTGGTGCACTTTGGGTGTTCCAAATATGTAAATGAGGCTCATAGTGCACTATGGTCTTTTATTCACACCCCTAATGAATATTTATAGGTTCCCTCTTTCCCATAAAGCTGCTATGTGCTGTGTGATCTGAGCTCTCCAGCCCTAACAAGATCAGCCAAACCTAAGTATCACCATTCAAGCATGGGATCTGTTACACTTTACCCTCCGGCCTCACACACTGGCCGTCAGCGCATGGTCCCCTTACCTTCTGCTGCCGATGGGGCTGGGACTCGCATCGCGGTAAGTGCCCGCATGCAAGCCCTAGTCCGTCACTCTCCGGGTGTTTCTCCTGCCTCTGCCTCCACCCCTCTGCTCTGGCACACGTTCCCCATCCCTTAGGGCGTGTGCGCGCACCGGAGCTTTAAGATTTAAAGGGCCAGTACGCTCATTAGTGTAACCACTTGTGGCTTGTTTATAAATTCCTCCACCCTCCTCAGTTCTCTGCCGGATCTTTGTTGCCTTGTGCCCTAGAGAAAGCGTTCCTTTGTATTGCCTTGCCGTGTACCAGATCTCCTGCTCTTGTGACTTGACCTTGCTTCTCTGCCACCTGCCTACTGAACTCCTGCTACATCCTGACTACGCTACTGTGCCGCCTGTCCTGACCTTCTGCTATCCAGACTACAAGTAGCCTCATCCCTCCTGTGCCTCGCATCTCTTCAGCCGCCTGTGTGGTCGAGCCGTGCCAGGGGTAGTGACCTGGGTGTTGCCTGCAGCTGCAAGCCCATCCTGCTTTGTGGTGGGCTCTGGTGAAGACCAGCAGCACCTTAGACTCCGCTCCCTGGTACGGTCCGAGTCATCTGCCACACAGGTCCAGCGGATCCACATACACTGGAGTCCTGTCTTCAGAAACGTGAGTGTTACAGTAAGATCCGGCAATGGATCCCGCTGAGGTACCCCTGCCTGAAGTTGCGGATCTTTCCTCCATTGTGATATGTCAGTCACAGCAGTTGGCCCAACAGGCGGAGCAATTTTCTCAACTTGCAGCCATGATGCAACAGCTTTTGTTACACAGGCTTTGTTACACAGAGCTCCATGCATCTGGAGCTCTTGTCTGAACTGTTTCTGACAGAACGTAGTAAGGTGGCCTTTGTCATTAGTCTACTTTCCGGAAAAGCCCTGGCTTGGGCTACACCCCTTTGGGACCATGGTTATCCAGTATCCTCCAATTTGTCGGCATTCTTGGCAGAATTTCGAAGTGTCTTTGTGGAACCCACATGTGCCTCTTCAGCTGAGACAGCGTTGCTTAACCTCTGTCAAGGGAATTCTACCGTTGGTGACTATGCGGTTCAATTCCACATTCTAGCCTCTGAACTTGCCTGGAATGATGAGGCCTTGTGTGCCAGATTCAAAAAAGGATTGCCAAGCAGGATTAAAGATGCCCTTGCCGCACGAGATCCTCCATCTTCTTTAACTGAACTTATCCACTTGGCCACATGCATTGATGTGCGTTTTGCAGAAAGACAGGAGGAATTGCGCTTTGAGAGGGAATCTGCCCACCTGACACCTGTGTTCCAACGTCCACCTCTTGCCGAAGAGGTTATACACGGAGATTGTTCTCGTCTTACGCAACAGAAGAGGTCACAGCGACGCAATGAGAATTTGTGTTTGTACTGTGCTAGCTCAGAGCACTTTCTCAAGGACTGTACAGTTCGCCCGCACCTAGTGTACGTGGGAGAGGCGTCCCTGGGTGTGAATACTACCTCTCCACGCTTATCTATTCCTGTACAAGTCTTCGCTTCAGCCAAGTCTTCCTTCAGCGCTACAACATTTTTGGATTCTGGATCAGCAGGTGACTTTATTTATGAGGCTTTAGTCCGCAAGTATCATCTTCCCCTTACTCGGCTTGCCAAGCCCTTGTTCATCTCCTCTGTTAATGGACAAAATCTGGACTGTAAGGTTCACTTCCGTACTGAATCTCTCGTCATGCAGATTCTTCTTGGTCTTCCTTGGCTGCAACACCATTCCCCGCAACTGGATTCAAGAACTGGAGAAATAATTCGCTGGGGACAATCCTGTCAAAATGTTTTCCTCCAACCTGTTCTGCGTAAAGTTGTTTCTCGTCTTTCAGCTTTACCTGGCCTGTCGCCACCTTACCAAGATTTCTCGTACGTCTTCTGCAAGAAACAGGCTGAATCTCTGCCTCCACATTGTCCTCATGACTGCCCTGTTGATCTTCTGCCTGGTACCACTCCTCCTCGTGGGATGATATACCCTCTTTCAGTTCCTGTGACCAAAGCCATGGCTGAGTATATCCAGGAGAATCTCCAAAAGAGTTTTATCCGTAAGTCCTCTTCTCCTGCTGGAGCAGGTTTCTTCTTTGTAGGGAAGAAGGATGGCTCACTCCGTCCATGCATTGACTACAGGGGACTTAACAAAATCACGGTCAAGAACTGTTACCCTCTACCTCTTATCTCAGAACTTTTTGACCACCTACGTGGTGCCAAGGTCTTCTTCAAGTTGGACTTACGCGGTGCGTATAACCTCATTCGTATCCGCAAGGGAGATGAATGGAAAACGGCCTTCAATACTCGTGACGGACATTTTGAGTATCTTGTAATGCCTTTTGGTCTCTGCAATGCTCCAGCCGTTTTCCAGGAGTTCGTCAACGATATCTTCTGTGATCTTCTCTACACCTGTGTTGTTGTATACCTAGATGACATCCTGATCTTCTCTTCCAACTTAGAGGAGCATCGTACTCATGTTCGTCTGGTTCTTCAGCGACTACGGAAGACTCATCTCTACGCCAAACTAGAGAAATGCCTGTTCGAGAAATCTAGTCTTCCGTTTCTAAGCTACATTGTCTCTCATCAGGGCCTGCAGATGGATCCAGATAAGTTGTCTGCAGTATTGGATTGGCCTCGTCCCTCGGGCCTACGTGCGATTCAAAGCTTTCTGGGATTCGCTAACTATTATCGTCAGTTTATCCCACATTTTTCATCCTTGGTTGCTTGTATTGTGGCTCTCACTAAAAAGGCATCTAATCCTAAATCTTGGCCTCGAGAGGCTGAAGAGGCCTTCTCCCTTTTAAAGTCTGTGTTTGCATCTGCTCCCGTGCTTACAAGACCTGATCCAGAGAGGCCCTTTGCTTTGGAGGTTGATGCCTCATCTATTAAAGCGGGTGCCGTTCTCACTCAGAAAAATGCCAAGGGCAAGAGTGTAACTTGTGGGTTCTTCTCCAAGACTTTCTCTCCTGCTGAGAGGAATTACTCCATTGGAGATTGTGAACTCCTTGCTATTAAGCTAGCTTTGGAGGAATGGCGACATTTATTGGAAGGTTCTTCTCATCCGGTCAACATCTACTCCGATCATAAGAATCTTCTATACCTTCAGTCTGCTCAGCGTTTAAACCCCCGCCAGGCAAGATGGTCACTATTTTTTTCCAGGTTCAACTTCTTCATTCACTTCCATCCAGCAGACAAGAACATCAGGGCTGATGCTCTCTCCAGGTCCTCTGACGTCATTGGTTTGGACTCCACGTCTAGGCATATTATTCCTCCTGACCGTTTGATTCCTGCCGCTCCTGCCGAGATTCAGCAAGCTCCTCTGGGAAAATCCTTTGTGCCCACCAGATTGAAACGCAAGGTACTGAAATGGGGTAATTCTTCCTTGACAGCAGGACATCCTGGAATACGCAAGACCCTACTTCTTATTTCCTGGCACTACTGGTGGCCCCATCTTGAACGTGATGTTTCTGATTTTGTTCGATCCTGTGTAACTTGTGCCCGTAACAAAACTCCATGGCAAAAACCTGCAGGACTCTTACAGCCTTTACCCATTCCAGAGACTCCCTGGTCCCATATCGCCATGGATTTCATCACCGATTTGCCACATTCTCATAATAACATTGTCATCTGGGTCGTGGTAGATCGGTTTTCCAAGATGGCTAATTTCATTCCTCTACCAGGTCTTCCTTTTGCTCCGTAGCTGGCAAAGTACTTCTTATTGCATGTCTTTCGTTTACATGGTCTTCCACAGCATACAGTTTCGGATCGAGGGGTGCAGTTTGTCTCTAAGTTCTTGCGAGCCCTTTGTAACCGTCTGGACATCAATCTAGACTCCTCGGCCTACCACCCTCAGTCCAACAGTCAGGTGGAGTGGGTTAATCAAATCCTTGAGACTTATCTTCGGCATTTTGTTTCAGCTCGACAAGATGATTGGGTCGACCTTCTCCCCTGGGCTGAATTCTCATATAATCTTAAGAATTCCGAGTCCACGAGGTTGTCTCCCTTTTTTGTTGTCTACGGACTCCATCTCCGTCCTCTTCTTCCTCTCCCAGTCTCCTCCGGTGTGAATGCTGTTGATGAGCTGGTCCGTGACTTCACCATCTGGCAACAGACAGGCACAAACAGATAAAAGTAGAAGACCTCCTCCGTCCTTCTCTCCTGGTGACATGGTGTGGCTTTCATCAAAATACATCCGCTTCAAGATCCCCTGTTACAAGCTCGGTCCCCTCTACCTTGATCCCTTCCAGATTCTGCAAAAGATCAATCCAGTCTCCTACAAACTCCGTCTACGTGCTACGTTATGTATTCCCAATTCCTTCCACGCCTCTCTCCTCAAGCCTCTTGTCGTAAACCGGCTCTCTCAGAAGAATCCTGTCCCAACACCTGTCTCCGGCTCATTTGACATATACAAAGTTAAACAGATTCTTGCTGCAAAAACTGTGAGAGGTAAACAATTTTTTTGGGTCGACTGGGAGGTTTACGGTCCTGAGGAGAGATCTTGGGAACCTGTGGAGAATATCCTGGACCGTGACCTTCTCAGGAATTTTCTCTCTCGTAAAAGGAGGGGGAGACCAAGGGGGGTACTGTTACACTATGTGCTTCGGCCTCACACGCTGGCCGTCATCGCATGGTCCCCTTATCTTCTGCTGCCGATGAGGCTGGGACTCGCATCGCGGGATGCCCCCGCATGCGAGCCCCAGTCCGTCACTCTCCGGGTGTTTCTCCTGCCTCTGCCTCCACCCCTCTGCTCCGGCACGCGTGCCCCCGTCCCTTAGAGTGTGCGTGCACCGGAGCTTTAAGATTTAAAGTGCCAGTACGCTCATTAGTGTAACCACCTGTGGCTTGTTTATAAATTCTTCCACCCTCCTCATTTCTCTGCCGGATCTTTGTTGCCTTGTGCCCTAGAGAAAGTGTTCCTTTGTATTGCCTTGCCGTGTACCAGATCTCCTGCTCTTGTGACTTGACCTTGCTTCTCTGCCCCCTGCCTACTGAACTCCTGCTACGTCCTGACCTTCTGCTATCCAGACTACGGGTTGCCTCATCCCTCCTGTGCCTCGCATGTCCTCAGCCGCCTGTGTGGTCGAGCCATGCCAGGGGTAGTGACCTGGGTGTTGCCTGCAGCTGCAAGCCCATCCTGCTTTGCGGTGGGCTCTGATGAAGACCAGCGGCACCTTGAACTCCGCTCCCTGGTACGGTCCAAGTCATCTGCCACACAGGTCCAGCGGAAATACACTGGAGTCCTGTCTTCAGAAATGTGAGTGTTACAGGATCTCAGTGCATGTACAATAGTAGACAAGTACAATAGAGGGGACATATGAATTTGGTGTGGGTAAGAAACCAGCCTTGAAGGAGAATCGGTGCATCTTGGAGCTAGTAAGCACACCCGAGTGCACTAGGAGCCACATATTTGGATTTTTAACAATATCTCAGAAACGGTGTCACAAAGAAAGGTAAGGTAACCAGTATTTAGATCAGTGTCACCTTCACTTACAGGCAGTATCAGCAGGCGTAGTGTGGGTGATGCTGCTACCAGATTTTACATCCCATGTGTAAAAGGTAGAATCCTGTTTGGTGCTTTTGCTGCTTTTGCTTCCATGCTAAAAATACCTTCAACAGAAACCTCTGCGTCTGTATGAGAACCACACTTTACAAATATGAATTAAAAAAAATATGAATGCCATCATGGCTCAGTGTTCAAACCCTTTAGTGAGAATAATGGTGGCAGGTGTAATCTCAAAAAAGTATTCTTTTCTAGAAGTTTTTTAGGAATAAGGCTTTCCTACAAGTTAAACAATTGCTTGGAACTTGAACCAGAACATTGACACATTTTAAAAAGATTGATTGAAATCCAATAGATAACAATTGTCCTGGGCTGGATGTATTGCCAGCATTATCATTTTGATCTTACATCAGATCTTATATACAAAAAAGATACTATTAGACCTCCTGTGTGACAGTTTAAAAATAAAAGAGATGGGGGCACAAACTTAAAATTATGTTTGGCTGTGTTTATACAGGGTGTTAAATTAGTGGTACCACATCTAATTATTGACGCAATTTTACTGCTTTTGTGAAGAAAAACTGTAAAATTGTCATGAACGAGGGGCAGGGAGAAGAGAACCCTAAGCTGTCCCTAAAAACCACGCTCCCTGCCTACTTGCCCATCCACCCTAAAGACAGATTGACAACTTGAAGCCGGTCCCTTCCTTGCGCTAAAATGCATGGGCGTGGAAGTCAACCAAACAAAGGGAAATGTACAAAGTCGGGGAACAAGTCAGGAACATAAGGGAATACAATAACTAACAAACAGATTTATAAATACAAACAAGGCAGGAAATAGCATATTAACAGGTCAGGAAATTAAGAGCACTGTACACGCTGAACTCAGAAAAAGGAACACACCAATCATGGAGGGACATCAATACCAAAGCCAAATAGGCTCCTTGCCAGCATGCATTCTCTACTGAGTAATCAGGATGCTAGCCTAGGAGGAAACAGAAATCCTCAATACAAGCAAACACGAGTATAGACACAAGACTAACTCACTCCTAGATAGACAGATAGCACAAGGATCAGGGATTCTATCCCAGGAGATCCAGGATCAAAAAAGGTCAAAACAAGGTCAAAACAGGACTGACAAAACGCACAGTGTGAAAACAGGCTAAGGAAATACAAAGCAAAATGAACAATACAAGAATACTAAAACCCAACAAAGGTACTTAAACAAAGCAAGCTAAAATCTATATATCAAGCAGGACAGATAAACATGGTTAAAAGTCAGGATATGTGCTCAGACAGACATAGCTAAGGTGCATAGAAAATAAGACATGGTCAGAGTAAAGGTCTAAAAACCAGCACAGAACAGCCCCTGAAGAGGCCTTATATATATACTCCATTATATATACTCCCAGTGCTCCCAAGTCAGGAAGGTTAACTCTTCCCATCCCAGGGAGAATTAACACAGAAACTGTTAAGACAAAAACCTGTCTAAAGTGAAGACAAATAAGTCACAGGGGCCTGATGGGATACACCCAAAATTATTAAAAGAGCTTAGTGGTGAGCTAGCAAAACCGTTAACAGATTTCTTTAACCAATCACTGGTAACGGGAGTCGTCCCAGAAGATTGGAAATTAGCAAATGTTGTGCCCATTCACAAGAAAGGTAGTAGGGAGGAATCAAGCAACTGTAGGTTAGTAAGTCCGACATCAATAGTGGGGAAATTAATGGAAACCCTACTAAAGTATAGGATTGGGGAACATCTAAAATCCCATGGATTGCAAGATGAAAAACAATATGGGTTTACTTCAGGGAGATCATGTCTAGAGATGAGCGAATCAAAGCTGACGAACCCGAATTCGTACCGAATTTCAAGAAGTATTCGATTCCCAATGAATGCAAATATCGCCACAATTCTATAGCGCAAATCTCTTCATTAAAGGGGTTCTCCGGTGCTTAGACATCCCCTTTTGATAGGGGATAAGATGCCTGATCGTGGGAGTCCCGCCGCTGGGGACCCCCAAGATCTTGCAAGATCTTGCACCCCGTTTGTACGCGTGTTCGCTCCAGGTCTGATTACCGGCGACTACAGGGCGGGCGGCGTGTGACGTCACGCCTCTGCCCCCGTGTGACGCCCCCTCCCATAGACTTGCATTGAGGGGCGGAGAGTGACATCACACGGGGGCGGAGGCGTGACATCACACGCCGCCCGTCCTCTAGTCGCAGGTAATCAGACCCGGAGCGAACACGCTCCGGGGACTGATTACAAACGGGGTGCCGTGTGCAAGATCACGGGGGTCCCCAGCGGCGGGACTCCCGCGATCAGGCATCTTATCCCCTATCCTTTGGATAGGGGATAAGATGTCTAAGCACCGGAGTACCCCTTTAAACTTCATTTACAGCGGTACAGGCTCCAGGTCATCTAAAATGGCGGATCCACATGTCAGCACATGGGGCAAGGAATGCTGGGAAGGCGGGTAGGCAAAGTGGGAAGGGAAGTAGGTGCGTTGACCCTGAATCCCATGCAGGATGCAGCCTATCAGCAGCCAGTCACCCCTGGGATGTCACAGCCCTATATAATCGTCAGCCATAATTCCGTCTCCTCACTTCATTACAATACACTGCAGAAGGATCATAGGATGCAGAGCCTGTGTGTGTGTTACAGCAGAGAAAAGCGCAGTCCAGCAGCATTTAACATCCTCCTAGTCACATCAGCGTTCTCATGGACAGAGAGCATTGTTTTTTTTTACTGAAAAAGATTTTTGCTGCAGGCATTAACCTCCCAGTCACTTTCTTTGGCATAGTATTACATAGAGGGGCAGATAGCTGTGTGTTGCCTCATACATTTCAACAAGCTACCTCAACTTCATAAACCTTAGCTGAGGAGGCAGGAATAATTTTTCACCACAATTCAGTGTTTTGGTTCCACAAAAAATTATCTGCTGGTTATACTAGACTGTAGATGGTATAATACACAGCAGTCCATTCCTAGTAGTCTTTGACAGAGTGCAATTTTGTGTTTAGTACACAGCTTTTTTTGGCTGCAGCACTGATGTATACTGCTGGTGTTTTAAAAAAATACGTTTTTTTTAGGCATACTGTATCGCATTTTTCTGCCCTCATCAGTGCATACCGCGTACGTACACCTAAGTAGTGTACTATTTTGTACCTGTTAATCTTTCAAGGGCCTACATACTGTGAAAGGACTGACAAAAGTAATCACTGGCTGGTGTTTTTAAAAAATACAGAGTTTTCAGGCGTACTGTAGCGCATTTTTCTGCCCTCATCAGTGCATACCGCATATGTACACCTAAGTAGTGTACTATTTTATACATGTTAATCTGTCAAGGGCCTACATACTGTGAAAGGACAGACAAAAGTAATCACCGGCTGGTGTTTTACAAAAATGCTGAGTTTTTATGCATACTGATGGCTTGTGCCGAGCCGAGGTGGAGAGTGCCAAGCCGTCATTTCTTTGCAAAGAATGCAGTACCAGCACCGCACAATTTTGTGGAAGAGAAGGTGGTCCAGTCCTTGAGCCTGTCGATGTGTACCAAAGTGCACGGCAGCGCCGACGTCTGGTGCTGTAACTACGGTCAGGGACAATACATGTGCTTCACGGCTCACTGGGTGAATGTGGTTCCTGGACAGCCACAACTCCAACTTCGACAGGTCGTGCCGCTTCTTCCTCCACGCTCTCAGGCTGTTGGTCCTGTGACAGTGTGCAACTCTGTTCCTCATCCTCCACTGTGTCCTCAGCCTCCACTGCCCAGACAAGTCTCAGTGGCCCTTCAGCATACCATGTGTGCAGGGCATGGCGGTGTCACAGGTTCTTCACATGGTTTGCCTTGGCGAAAAGAGTCACACAGGGGAGGAACTGCTAAAAGTCATTTGTAAAGAAATCGGAGCATGGCTTACTCCACGAAAACTGGAAATGGGAACCATGGTGACTGACAACAGGAAGAAAACATTTTGCATGCGCTGCTACTGGGAAGTCTGAGCCATGCGCCCTGCATGGCACACTTGTTCAATCTGGTTCTGAAGCAGTTCCTGAAATGTTCCCCCCATTTGCAAGACATCCTAACAATGGGAAGGAAACGTTGCATGTACTTCAGCCACTCGTACACCGCAAAGCACACCCTCCATGAGCTGCAGCGTCAGAATGGTATCCCTCAGCCTAGTCTGATTTTTGACATTGCCAGACGTTGGAATTCCACCCTCCATATTTTGGACCGACTGTACGAACAGAGAAAAGCCATCACCAATTTCTTGATGATCCAAGCGGATAGGGGTACTCACCTGTGTAACTTCAATGTGAACCAGTGGAAGCTCATACGTGACACCTGCCGTTTGCTAAGGCCCTTTGAGGAAGCCACATTATTAGTTACCAGGATTACAGGCTGAACAACGTAATTCCACTGCTTCAATTCTTACAACACGGACACAATGGCTGGTCAGTTCACTGGAGACGTGACGCCTACATCTCATGGCCACATGAGCCCTGTGGTGGCTGAACTGAAGGAGGAGGAGGGGGAGGGGCACAGTGGAGTACAGATCAGGTTTTGCCAAATGGGCGGTTTTTCTAGTAATCTGACAGGAGAGGAGGAGCAGCCAGAGGAGCTAGAGGGTTATGAGGAAAACGAGACAGAGCACCCAGACACACCATGGCAATATGATGGAGGTAGGGAGTCCCTCCGAGTCACTTTCACAAATGGCACGATGCATGCTCACTTCCTTGTGTAGCTTAATTGTCACTGTTCTGCAGCGGGATGACTTCTGGATCTCCCCCTAATTGGACCCTCGCTACCGCCACAAAATAGGGACCTTTTCTACACCCACTGAGAGGGAGGACAAACTGACCTACTGCAGAGAGATCCTACGTAGTCAGTTGGCCGATGCCTATCGGCGCCATCATCCATCCTCTCGCAGGTCTGAATTGGGGGGGCCCCCTGTGCTCACCTTCCACTGCCATGGCTGCTGGGGAGGGGTGGGGTTCAATAAGTAGACGTATGTCACCTGTTCACACTTGGGTGGGTGTAGTGTGTTTTTATAAGTGAGGGCTCACAACTCACTGAAAGTCCATGCATAAATAGTAATAAACACATCCAACAACTTCTTTCTTTTTTCAAAAAGCTTTTAGTGAATACTTTGTTTCAATTCAAAGTACCATTAGCACCATTTGCAAAACGTTGTAAGATACAAAAAGATCATGATTCACCCAAAGTGCACCACGCCTCATTTTTCAAGTATCCCTAAAGTGCTCACCATCACCATATTAAATAATTATATTACTCTTGCGAGAATTTATCTCTAAAAATGAGAAAAATAAAGTTAAAATAACATACATAAAAATGAAACAAGGAACAGCATAAAAGATGACTTCTCACAGGTACACTGTAAAATTACACGATTCATTCAGCCAATTGTAATGTAGCGTCTCAATCCAAAAACTTCACGTTGCAATAATCTTTTCTTTACATCATTTTCTGTACAACCTTGTATTTCTTCACTTATCATCCACCTTAGTTCACTAATTCTGTGGTTCTGTTCAACAAAATTTCTGGCAACTCCCGGGAGGGGTGGGGTGGCAGGAGCAGTACCAGCTCCATCAGCAGAAGCCAGAGTCTACAGTCGCTGATGAGTAGCTTTCTTCACCCGTATAGTGAAGCAACTCATTAGCAGCAGGTACACCTGGAGCAGGAGCTGAACCAGCAGCTGGTGGCATACCTTGACATGCCCAGGACAACACACCTTGAAGATCCGCTGGACTTCTGGGCAGTCAAACTTGATTTGTGGCCACAACTAACAGTTTGCCTTGGAAAAGCTGTCCTGCCGGCCAGTAGTGTGCCAACAGAGCAGGTGTTTAGTGCGGTGGGGGCCATAGTCACCCCAAGGAGAACTCATCTGTCCATGAAAAATGTGGAAAGACTGACCTTTGTGAAGATGAATCAGGCATGGATCAGCCAGGATTTCCAATCGCCAATGCCTGATGCATAAGAGTAGATTGACCATAGTGCCACACCAACACTTCACAAATATGGATAGTGCCAAACAGATTTAAGGCACTGCTCCCCAGTTACAAACATTCCTCCGCATCAGACCTTTTTTCACCCACCTTCGTCACCGGGTACTGGTATTGCCACCCACCGCACCACTCTGTCAACGGGTCACTTTCAGGACTCCTGATGCTGCTGCTGCCACCTCCAGGCTGTCCCATTCAGCCACTATATGGTCTCTTCTCATGCTTCAGCCAACTCCAGGCTGTGTCATTCAGATACTATATGGTCTCCTCATGCTTCAGCCACCTCCAGGCTGTGCCATTCATCCAATATATGGTTAACTGATGCTTCAGCCAGCTCCAGTCTGTGTCATTCAGCAACTACATGGTTTATTGATGCTGCTGGGCCTAGGACATTACCTATATATGCTTATGGTAGCACTAGGTACCATACATCTTCAGTGGAAATGTCAAAATTCATCTTTTATTCTTAGAGATTGTGAGGCCCTATTGTCTCCTCATCTGCCCCCAACTCCAGGCTGTGCCATTCAGACACTATATGGTCTCCCCATGCTTCCATAAACTCCAGGCAGTCATTCAGCCACTGTGGTCTCCTCATACTGATGCCACCTCCAGGCTGTCTCATTCTGCCACTATATGGTCTATTTTCATGCTTCAGACAACTCCAGGCTGTGCCATTCAGCCACTTTATGGTCTCCTCCTACTGATGCCACCTCTAGGCTCTGTCATTGTGCTGCCATGTGACATGTGACTCCTTGTTAGATTTGGTCCTTTGTACCCACACGCCGGGGCCCAGGACACTAAAACTGGGGAGTTAAAAGTTCAAAACCCTCAATTTCAATATAAAAAATCTTAAATTAAAAAATAATAAATTTCAATGGTCTCCTCATGCTGCTGTCAACTCCTGGTTGTGCCTTTCAGGCACTATATGGTCTCCTCATGCTTCAGCCAACTCCAGGCTGTGTTATTCAGGCAATACATGGTTTACTGATGTTGCTGGTCCTGGGTCTGGAAATAAAAATGTTGTTACAGTAGCACTAGCTACCTAAAATCTTCAGTTTAAATTTCAGAGTTCATCTTTTAATCTTAGGGAATGTAAAGCCCTAGTGTCTACTCATGCTGCTGCCAGCTCCAGGCTGTGCCATTCAGACAATATATGGTCTCCTCATGCTTCAGCCAACTCAATGCTGTGTCATTCAGGCAATATATGGTTTACTGATGCTGCTGGGCCTGGGTCTGATTATAAAAATAATGTGATGGTAGCACTAGCTACACAAAATCTTCAGTTTAAATTTCAGAATTAATCTGTTAATTTTAGGGATTGTGAAGCCCTAGTGTCTACTCATGCTGCTGCCAACTCCAGGCTGTGTCATTAATCCACTACATTGTCTCCTCATGCTGCCAACACCTCCATGTTGTGTCATTCAGCCACTATATGGTCTACTCATTCTTCAGCCTAATCCAAGCTGTGTCATTCAGCTACTATATGGACTCCTCATGCTGCCAACACCTCCACACTGTGTCATTCAGTCACTATATGGTCTCCTCATGCTGCCAACACCTCCACGCTGTGTTATTCAGCCACTATATGGTCTCCTCATGCTTCAGTCACATCCAAGCTGTGTCATTCAGCCACTATATGGTCTCCTCATGCTTCAGCCACATCCAAGCTGTGTCATTTTGCCACTATATGTTCTCCCCATGCTGCCAACACCTCCACGCTGTGTCATTCAGCCACTATATGGGCTCCTCATGCTTCAGCCACATCCAAGCGGTGTCATTTAGCCACTATATGGTCTCCCCATGCTGCCAACACCTCCATGCTGTGTCATTTAGCCACTATATGGTCTCCTCATGCTGCCAACACTTCCACGCTGTGTCATTCAGCCACTATATGGTCTCCTCATATTGATGCCACCTCCAGGCTCTGTCATTGTGCTGATCTGCGGCAGTGATTCTAAAAGCAGTGCCAGTAATCTGCATGTCACACTGAATAACAGTATTATTTCACTACCCCAAAACACTCCATATGCGTATTAGAACACAGCAAAGTGTTCTATGCCCCTATTCAGGCTCTCTGTAGGCCAGAAATAGCCATTTTTAATTAGTGTTGAGCGGCATAGGCCATATTCGAATTCGCGAATATTCGCGAATATATGGACAAATATTCGTCATATATTCGCGAATATTCGCATATTCGTAATAATCTCGTTTTATTTTCGCATATGCGAAAATTCACGTATGCGAAAATTAACATATGCGAAAATTAACATATACAAAATTAGCAATAAACTACAGTCATTGAGCTTGGACTCCCATATTGTTGAGTGGGTTATTCAGTGGCTGAGTGACAGACAACAGAGGGTTATAGTCAGTGGAGTATATTCAGTGCAAGGTCTTGTTACCAGTTGGGTACCTCAGGGATCTGTACTGTGACCAATTTTGTTTATTATCTTCATTTGTGATATTACAGAAGGTCTCAATGGTAAGGTATGTCTTTTTTGCTGATGACGCAAACATATGTAACAGGGTTGATGTTCCTGGAGGGATACGCCAAATGGAAAAGTTTTTAGGAAAACTAGAAGAATGGTCAGAACTCTGGCAACTGAAATTTAATGTGGATAAGTGCAAGATAATGCACCTGGGGTGTAAAAACCCTCTGGCAGAATACTACAAGAGGACATAGTTTTAAATTAGAGGGGCAAAGGTTTAAAAGTAATATCAGGAAGTATTACTTTACTGAGAGAGTAGTGGATGCATGGAATAGTTTTCCTGCAAATACAGTGAAGGAGTTTAAACATGCATGGGATAAGCATAAGGCGATCCTTCATATAAGATAGGGCCAGGAACTATTGATAGGATTTAGATTATTGGGCAGACTAGATGGACCAAATGGTTCTTATCTGCCGACACATTGTATGTTTCTATGTAATGGCTGAACAGGACCCAAAGCAGAAAATACAAAATACATATATACGGACATTACAAAAAATTTTCACATTTGCATTATCATGGTATAATCGCACCATACTGCAATTTCTGAAAATAGTGGTGAGATTGTAGCAGTAAATAGCCTTACATCAACTAAAATGAACATAAACATGCAAGAACTTAAAGTGTATATGTCATGAAAAAAAACTTCAGACATGCCAGAAAAACATGTACAAAAGTTACATATTACAAAAGTCGATTAGCAGTATGAGTGGGGAGAGCAGTGCATAGTGGACACATTAATCGGATCAGGTGCCCTATATATTACATTGATCAATGCAATAGGGCAATATACTGGCATAGCCTTCCATAGGCGAGCTGTATTACTAGCTCAGTCTCAGCAGCCACCGAGAGCTACCATGACAACCAGTCAGCTCCTAAAATCGTGGAGGTGCCTATTGGAACACTGGCTACCAGGTATGCACCGCAAAACTGTTTAAAACTTGCAATCGCTATTAATTTTGGCACTTAAAAGTTTGGTCTCAGATGTCCATCATTGCTTACAGGTGTCAGCTACAGATACCTGGCACCCGCCAGGTATGAAATGGGCTTGACTTCCAAGCCCATACCGTGCTTTCTCACCTGACCTGTGATATAGTGGTACATCATGGGTTGGGAAGGGATTTAAAAAGTTCCAGCTCATAAAAGGCTAGGGGGGAAAAAAAAATGTGTCCTCAATTGGTTATAACCATTTCCTGCAATAAACTTTCAATAGTTAATTCAAACCTGAAGAACACATAACACATAAATCAATCCTTGTTATAAATAAGTAACAGTTCTCATTTAGATGTGGGGCTTAGTGAAACTTACGTACATAAAATTATGCAAACCAGGGAAGAGTAAACATTTATCGGATTAACTGTGGTTTCAGAAGGCAATATTTTTACAGTTGAATATGATCTAATGTACTGTAGAATGCAAAAACTAAAAAAATAGCCTGCCAAACTTATCAAAGCCTAGTATGAATAATAGAACAATATTCATGTCTGAGGAGGAAACACTAATGTATAATGAATTGTTATTTAGTACAGGGGAAAAAAGACATAAGTCAAGCAAACCGTAGATGAAGGAAAAAAGAAAAAAGTCAACAGAAAGTTATTCAGACTGTGAAAGGAAAATAAAGAATAACATTGAAAAAAGCTACGGAATGTAATATTAAAATGACATATGTCTCTCCAGTACTGGACTCAGAAAAGCCAGAATTTTTACTGCTGGAAATCCTTTTTGCCCATTGGTGCAGTTAATATATTATTAGCAACACAACATAATTTAGTGGGTAGTGGGTTCTCAGTGGGTAGGGACTGTATTTTAATACCAACCAGATACTATTTTGAGTTCTTACATTTCTTTGCAAATTGACATTGAGGGTCTATTCGCACGTCCAGTATTCTGCGCAGATTTAATGCGCAGGATTTCAAGCTGTGTTCAGTTTACTTTGACATCTGCAGCAGAAAATCCAGCGAATCAAATCTGCACAGAATACTGTACATGTAAATAGACCATGAATGAGCATGTTGAAGATTTTTTGAGCTTGTGCTTTATTGAAGGAGGTAGAGCGTTCTTTCACATATTTCAAAATGAAAGATTATTGATAACTGTCAGGATTCGGCAGGCTGGAGGTGGATCCTCTGTGTCAGAGAGGGATTGGCGTGGACCGTGTCGGTGGACCGGTTCTAAGTTGCTACTGGTTTTCACCAGAGCCCGCCGCAAAGCAGGATGGTCTTGCAGCGGCGGTAGCAACCAGGTCGTATCCACCGGCAACGGCTCAACCTCTCTGACTGCTGAGATAGGTGCGGTACAAGGGATTAGACAAGAGCAGGGTCAGACGTAGCAGAAGGTCAGGGCAGGCAGCAAGGATCGTAGTCAGGGGCAACGGCAAGAGGTCTGGAACACAGGCTAGGGATACACAAGGAACGCTTTCACTGGCACAATGGCAACAAGATCTGGCAAGGAAGTGCAGGGGAAGTGAGGTAATATAGGGAAGTGCACAGGTGAACACACTAATTAAAAACCATGCGCCAATCAGTGGCGCACCGGCCCTTTAAATCGCAAAGAATCAGCACGCGCGCGCCCTAGGGAGCGGGTCCGCGCGTGCCGGGACAGCACAGACGGGGAGCGAGTCTGGTAAGCAGGTCGGGATGCGCACCGCGAGCGGGCGCGTCCCGCATCGCATCCCGGCTAGGGACATTATTGCAGCGCACCCGGTCAGCGGGTCTGACCGGGGCGCTGCAAACAGGAGAACGCTGTGAGTGCTCCGGGGAGGAGCGGGGACCCGGAGCGCTCGGCGTAACAGTACCCCCCCCCCCCTTGGGTCTCCCCCTCTTTTTAGAACCCGAAAACCTGTAAATAAGGTTCTTGTCAGGATGTTATCCTCGGGTTCCCATGACCTCTCCTCCGGGCCGCAATTCTCCCAGTCTACAAGAATTTTTTTTTTACCTCTGACCATCTTGGATGCAAGAATTTCTTTAACCGAGAAGATGTCTGAGGACCTGGAGACAGGAGTAGAAGCAACAACCTTAGGAGAGAAGTGGTTAAGGATAAGTGGTTTAAGGAGAGAGACATGAAAAGCATTGGGAATACGGAGAGAAGGAGGAAGAAGGAGTTTGTAGGAGACAGGGTTGATTTGGCATTTGATTTTAAAAGGTCCAAGATAACGTGGTCCCAGTTTATAACTGGGGACACGGAAGCGGATATACTTGGCGGAGAGCCACACTTTGTCTCCAGGAGAAAAGACAGGAGGAGTTCTTCTTTTTTTTTCGGCATGTTTCTTCATCCGGGAGGAGGCCTGTATGAGAGATTTTTGAGTCTCTTTCCAGATGGTGGAGAAGTCCCGGGTCACCTCATCAACAGCGGGCAAACCAGAAGGCGTGGGAGTGGGGAGGGGGGAAGAGGGTGACGGCCGTACACCACAAAGAATGGGGATTTAGCGGAGGACTCAGAGACTTTGAAATTGTACGAGAATTCGGCCCATGGTAGGAGATCGGCCTAATCATCCTGGCGGGAGGAAACAAAATGTTGCAAATAGTCACCAAGAACCTGATTAACTCTCTCCACTTGCCCATTGGATTGGGGATGATAGGAAGACGAGAAGTTTAATTTGATTTTAAGTTGATTACAGAGGGCTCTCCAGAATTTCTACACAAATTGAACGCCTCTATCCGAGACGATATGCGTAGGAAGCCCGTGAAGGCAAAAAATGTGCACAAAAAAATTGTTTCGCCAACTGTGGCGCAGAAGGAAGACCTGGAAGAGGAATAAAATGTGCCATCTTGGAGAAACGATCAACGACCACCCAAATAACTGTGTTGCCATGGGATAAAGTTAAGTCTGTAATAAAGTCAATAGCAATCTGAGACCATGGTAGCTCAGGAACAGGCAGAGGATGAAGGAGACCGGCAGGCTTCTGGCGAGGAGTCTTGTCCCGGGCACAGACTGTACAAGCCCGAACAAAATCAGCAACATCTGCTTCCAGGGTAGGCCACCAATAAAAACGAGAGATGAGCTGGACGGATTTTTTGACGCCAGCATGGCGAGGTGTGAGGAGTGTCCCCACCTGAGAATCCTGAGGCGCTGGCGTGGAGGGACGAAGGTCTTTCCAGGAGGAGTTTGTATGATGGAAGCTGGGGAAGCAGAGATCAGACAGTCCGGAGGAATAATGTGTTGCAGGGAGGCTTCCATTTCAGAGGCATCCGAGGAACGAGAGAGGGCGTCAGCCCTAATGTTCTTGTCAGCGGGGCGAAAATGAATCTCAAAGTTAAAACGGGCAAAGAACAACGACCACCTAGCCTGGCAAGGGTTCAGCCGTTGGGCAGACTGAAGATAAGAGAGATTCTTGTGATCAGTGTATATAATAACTGGGTATTTGGACCCCTCCAGCAGGTGCCTCCATTACTCGAGGGCCAGTTTTATGGCCAGTAGTTCTCGATCACCAATGGAGTAGTTTTTCTCCGCCGGAGAGAAGGTCCTAGAAAAGAAACCACAAGTAACACCATGTCCGGAAGAATTTTTCTGTAGGAGTACAGCTCCAGCTCCCACCGAGGAGGCGTCTACCTCCAGTGAGAAGGGTTTAGATGGATCAGGTCTGGAGAGTACGGGAGCAGAAGGCAGTTTTGAGACGGTTGAACGCCTCTTCAGCTTGAGGAGGCCAGGACTTAGGGTTGGCGTTTTTCTTGGTTAAGGCCACAATTGGGGCCACAAGGGTGGAAAAATGTGGGATAAATTGTCTGTAGTAATTGGCAAACCCCAAGAAACGTTGGATAGCTCGGAGTCCAGAGGGGCTTGGCCAATCCAACACGGCTGATAGTTTGTCCGGGTCCATTTGGAGTCCCTGGCCAGAGACTAAATATCCTAGGAAGGGAAGAGATTGGCATTCAAAGAGACATTTCTCCATCTTGGCATATAACTGATTGTCCCGGAGTCTCTGAAGAACCATGCGGACATGCCGGCGGTGTTCTTCTAGGTTGGAAGAAAAAATCTAAATATCGTCCAGGTAGACCACAACACAGGTATATAATAAATCACGAAAAATTTCATTTACAAAGTCCTGGAAGACGGCAGGGGCGTTGCAAAGCCCAAAGGGCATAACCAGATATTCAAAGTGTACATCTCTGGTGTTAAACGCGGTCTTCCACTCGTCCCCTTCCCTGATGCGGATGAGATTATATGCACCTCTTAAATCCAATTTTGTAAAGATGTTGGCGCCACGTAGGCGGTCAAAGAGTTCCGAGATAAGAGCCAGGGGATAGCGTTTTTTTATAGTGATTTTATTAAGACCGCGGTAATCAATGCATGGTCGTAAGGAACCGTCTTTTTTGGAGACAAAGAAGAACCCTGCTCCGGCAGGGGAGGAAGACTTGCGGATAAATCCCCTTTTTAAATTTTCTTGGATGTACTCCGTCATGGCTTGTGTTTCCGGAGCAGACAGAGGATAGATTCTGCCCCGGGGTGGAGTAGCACCAGGGAGGAGATCAATAGGACAGTCATAAGGCCTGTGAGGAGGCAAAGTCTCTGCTTGTTTTTTGCAAAAAACATCAGCATAGTCCAGATAGGCCTTAGGGAGACCTGGTATCGGAGGAGTCATAGGGTTTTGACTGGCAGGACTGGGAGCAGACATAAGGCATTTTTTGTGGCAAGAAGTACCCCAGTTCTTGATTTCCCCGGTGGTCCAGTCAAGGGTAGGGGAATGGCGTTAAAGCCAAGGTAGTCCAAGAAGAATTTCAGAAGTGCAGTTAGAGAGGACCAAAAATTCAATCTTTTCGTGATGGTGTCCAATGCACATTAAGAGGGGTTCTGTGCGGTAACGCACAGTACAGTCCAATCTTTCACCATTAACAGAGGCGATGTAGAGGGGTCTGGCGAGACTGGTCACTGGGATGTTGAACCTGTTAACGAAAGAGGCCAAAATAAAATTTCCTGCAGATCCGGAATCCAAGAAGGCCACAGCTGAGAAGGAGAAGTTAGAAGAAGAAATCCGCACAGGCACAGTAAGACATGGAGAAGCAGAGTTCACACCTAGAGCTGTCTCACCTTTGTGCGAAATCGGAGTGCGTCTTTCCTGACGAGGAGGTCGGATAGGACAATCCTTCAAGAAGTGTTCGGTACTGGCACAGTACAGGCATAGGTTCTCATTGCGGCGGCGTGTCCTCTCTTGAGGTGTCAGGCGAGACCGGTCTACTTGCATAGCCTCCACGGCGGAAGGCACAGGAACAGATTGCAGCGGACCAGAGGAGAGAGGAGCCGGGGAGAGAAACCGCCTAGTGCGAACAAAGTCCATATCCTGGCGGAGCTCCTGACGTCTTTCGGAAAAACGCATGTCAATGCGGATGGCCAGATGAATAAGTTCATGCAGGTTAGCAGGGATTTCTCGTGCGGCCAGCACATCTTTGATGTTACTGGATAGGCCTTTTTTGAAAGTCGCGCAGAGGGCCTCGTTATTCCAGGACAATTCGGAGGCGAGAGTACGGAATTGGATGGCGTACTCGCCTACAGAAGAATTACCCTGGACCAGGTTCAGCAGGGCAGTCTCGGCAAAAGAGGCTCGGGCTGGTTCCTCGAAGACACTTCGAAACGCCGCGAAGAAAGAGTGTACAGAGGCAGTGACAGGATCATTGCGGTCCCAGAGCGGTGTGGCCCATGACAGGGCTTTCCCAGACAGAAGGCTGACCACGAAAGCCACCTTTGACCTTTCAGTTGGAAATTGGTCCGACATCATCTCCAAATGCAGGGAACATTGCGAGAGAAAACCACGGCAAAGTTTAGAGTCCCCATCAAACTTGTCCGCCAATGATAAACGGAGGCAGGAGCAGGCGGAGGAGATGGTTCATGAAGCTGTGGTAGAAGCTGCTGTAGCATCACAGTCAATTGAAACAGCTGGAGGCCTTGTTGCGCTATCTGTTGCGACTGCTGGGCGACCACCATGGTAAGGTCAGCGACAACTGGCAGCGGGACCTCAGCGGGATCCATGGCCGGATCTACTGTCAGGATTCGGCAGGCTGGAGGTGGATCCTCTGTGTCAGAGAGGGATTGGCGTGGACCGTGTCGGTGGACCGGTTCTAAGTTGCTACTGGTTTTCACCAGAGCCCGCCGCAAAGCGGCATGGTCTTGCAGCGGCGGTAGCAACCAGGTCGTATCCACCGGCAACGGCTCAACCTCTCTGACTGCTGAGATAGGCGCGGTACAAGGGATTAGACAAGAGCAGGGTCGTACGTAGCAGAAGGTCAGGACAGGCAGCAAGGATCGTAGTCAGGGGCAACGGCAAGAGGTCTGGAACACAGGCTAGGGATACACAAGGAACGCTTTCACTGGCACAATGGCAACAAGATCCGGCAAGGAAGTGCAGGGGAAGTGAGATAATATAGGGAAGTGCACAGATGAACACACTAATTAAAAACCATGCGCCAATCAGTGGCGCACCGGCCCTTTAAATCGCAAAGAACCGGCGCGCGCGCGCGCCCTAGGGAGCGGGACCGCGCACGCCGGGACAGCACAGACGGGGAGCGAGTCTGGTAAGCGGGTCGGGATGCGCACCGCGAGCGGGCGCGTCCCGCATCGCGAATCGCATCCCGGCTAGGGACATTATCGCAGCGCACCCGGTCAGTGGGTCTGACCGGGGCGCTGCGAACAGGAGAACGATGTGAGCGCTCCGGGGAGGAGCGGGGACCCGGAGCGCTCGGCGTAACAATAACTGGTGACAAGCTTACATAGTCGGCATACAGTATGAGTTGGAGAAGAGGTCTGCCTCCAGGCTGATAGTCAAGCTAGTCTGGGAGGCAGGAGGGTGCAGGGAGTTTGGCTGGAAGCTGCAATGGACACCCCTCTCACTAGATAGCAGTCACTTGTATACAATGCAAGAATCATTCAAAGTAGCTTTTTGTCTGTTTGCAGCAATGTTTACAGGATAGAAAAGCAGCAAAATTCTTTTCCCTTAGCTGTCAGATTCTGGGACAGTGCATGAGGCACCAGGATACTGACAGGTGACTATAGGGTATATAAATAAAAACTGTCTAATTCTTGGACAGTTTTAAAGAGAATCTGACACCCCGTACACTCGCTATTAACCCAATATACTAGGTTATAGTGCAGGTGAACAGCTTTACAAAGAGGGAACACTTACTTACTCCCCTGCCTCCTTCATATTATCTGTCCACCAACCACCTGCATTAATATGCTAATGAATGTTGTGAGTGAGTGCTCTGCGCTCTTTGCACTCAGCCGCTGAAGATTACACTGCCAGAACTCTGCATATACTGAACGGATTTAAAGGCGTACTCCGCCCCCAGACATCTTATCCCCTATCCAAAGGACCCCTCGCAATCTCCCCTGCTGCACCGGGCATTCGTTTAGAGTGTCGGGTGCAGCCCCGGAGCACTAGAGGCTCGTGATGTCACGGCCGTTCCCCCTCAATGCAAGTCCATGGGTAGGGGGTGTGACGGCCGTCACGCCCCCTCCCACAGACTTGCATTGAGAGGGCATCTCTGTGACGTCACGAGCGGGGCGTGACTGTGATGTCATTAGCCTCTGCCCCGAGTTTGCTCCATGTACCTGATGTCTGGGGTGCCGCAGCCGAGGTCGTGGGGGTCCCCAACGGCAGGACCCCCGCGATCACACATCTTATACCCTAGCCTTTGGAGATGGGATAAGATGTCTAGGGGTGGAGTAACCCTTTAAGTAAGTGACCCCTCCTTGTAAAGCTGTTCACCCACACAATGCCCATTATATTGGGTTTAGTGTGGGTGAACAGGGTGTCAGATTTTCTTTAACTTAGACTTAGATTATTAACAGTGGTTTGAGTTGTTTCAAAATTCTGGTGCATTTTTAAAAAGTTTTAGACCACTTTTAAATGGCTTACTCTTAAGCAAGTAATGTGCACCACAATTTTGGTGACTTTTTGGCACACGGTTTTGCATTAAAGCTAAAATGCCCCTTTTATGCAAAATCACGCTCACTTTCTGTTGAGCTCTGCCCTCTTGTCAATAATGACACATTTTTCTTTATCTGTATTGGCTAATTTTGTTTGAAAATATGTCTAATAACATGTACACCATGTTTTTTTTTGGCACATATGACGCTAAAATTCTGGGTCACATACTTCCCTATGTGTATGAACAGGATAACATATTACATGGTTTATCATATTTTCCAGGTTAATTATGTTGTGTTTCTTATTTAAGTATAAATGGAGAGTTAGTATTTCTTCAGCTGATGTACTAAACTAATGGCTAGTTATCCCAAGTATGTTTATCATAAGGCCTCTTCCTGAATCAAAGGCTCAATTTGGGGCCTCTATCACACCATTCAGGGCCAGAAAATAGAGCTGGATGGTACATTACAAGCCAGACACTGAAGGATCTCGATTGGTCACATTGACCTAAATGGGGTCAAATTGGTGTCCATTTATTTTGCAGAATCTGACTAGACAAAAAATTACTGCTTGCAGCTTTTTTTTTCTCCCTTCAGGTCCCACTAATTCAATGTATTCTGAGATGGAGCTCCCGGTAATAAACTAACTTAGTCACTGGATTGCCTAAGAGAAGCAAATAGCAAGCAGCCTGATGTCTAGTTCTAGATGCCTCAGTAAAACAGTACTGAGTGTGATTTTTTTTTTTTTTATAGCTCCACAGTAAATGGGTTATTTTGTAGGTAGGATAATCAGTGAGTAGCCAAAGTAGCAATTTATAACAAAATTCATCATAGTATCCCCACCTGAGATAAACTGTTAAAAGCAATTTTTGATTCCTGAAAATTTCTTCTCCTGTCATCATCCTTAACCCCTTAAGGACCCAGCCATTTTACACCTTAGGACCCGGCCATTTTTTGCACATCTGACCACTGTCACTTTAAACATTAATAACTCTGGAATGCTTTTAGTTATCATTCTGATTCCGAGATTGTTTTTTCGTGACATATTCTACTTTAACTTAGTGGTAAAAAATTTTGGTAACTTGCATCCTTTCTTGGTGAAAAATCCCAAAATTTGATGAAAAATTTGAAAATGTTGCATTTTTCTAACTTTGAAGCTCTCTGCTTGTAATGAAAATGGATATTCCAAATATTATTTTATTTTATTCACATATACAATATGTCTACTTTATGTTTGCATCATAAAATTGACGAGTTTTTACTTTTGGAAGACACCAGAGGGCTTCAAAGTTCAGCGGCAATTTTCCAATTTTTCACAAAATTTCCAAAATCACAATTTTTCAGGGACCAGTTCAGGTTTGAAGTGGATTTGAAGGGTCTTCATCTTAGAAATACCCCACAAATGACCCCATTATAAAAACTGCACCCCCAAAAATATTCAAAATGACATTCAGTCAGCATTTTAACCCTTTAGGTGTTTCACAGGAATAGCAGCAAAGTGAAGGAGAAAATTCACAATTTCCATTTTTTACACTCGCATGTTCTTGTAGACCCAATTTTTGAATTTGTACAAGGGGTAAAAGGAGAAAATGTATACTTCTATTTGTAGCCCAATTTCTCTCGACTAAGCACATACCTCATATGTCTGTGTAAAGTGTTCAGCGGGCGCAGTAGAGGGCTCAGAAGGGAAGGAGCAACAAAGGGATTTTGGAGCGTACGTTTTTCTGAAATGGTTTTTGGGGGGCATGTCCCATATAGGAAGCCCCTATGGTGCCAGGACAGCAAAAAATACCCACATGGCATACCATTTTGGAAACTAGACCCCTTGAGGAACGTAACAAGGAATAAAGTGAGCCTTAATACCCCACAGGTGTTTCACGACTTTTGCATATGTAAAAAAAAATGTAAAAAAATTTCAATAAAATGTGTGCTTCGGGGGGAAATTTCACATTTTTGCAAGGGTTAATAGCAGAAAATAGCCCCCAAAATTTGTAACCCCATCTCTTCTGAGTATGGGCGAACTACAATGCTCAGAAGAGAAGGAGTCATATTTGGCTTTTTGAGAGCAAATTTTGCTCGGGGGCATGTCGCATTTAGGAAGCCCCTATGGTGCCAGGACAACAAAAAATACCCACATGCCATACCACATTGGAAACTAGACCCCTTGAGGAACGTAACAAGGGGTACAGTGAGCATTTACCCCCCACTGGTGTCTGTCAGATCTTTGGAACAGTGGGCTGTACAAAATTTTTAATTTGCGCAGCCCACTGTTCCAAAGATCTGTCAGACACCAGTGGGGTGTAAATTCTCACTGCACCCCTCATTACATTCCGTGAGGGGTGTAGTTTCCGAAATGGGGTCACATGTGTTTTTTTTTTTTTTTGCGTTTGTCAAAACCGCTGTAACAATCAACCACCCCTGTGCAAATCACCTCAAATGTACATGGTGCACTCTCCCTTCTGAGCCTTGTTGTGCGCCCCCAGAGCACTTTGCGCCCACATATGGGGTATCTGCGTAGTAGGGAGAAGTTGCATTACAAATTGTGGGGGGCTTTTTTCCCTTTTACCTCTTGTCAAAATGAAAAGTATAGGGCAACACCAGCATGTTAGTGTAAAAAAATTTTTTTTTTTACACTAACATGCTGGTGTAGACCCCAATTTCACCTTTTCATAAGGGGTGAAAGGAGAAAAAGCCCCCCAAAATTTGTAAGGCAATTTCTCCCGAGTACGGCGATACCCCGTATGTGACCCTAAACTGTTGCCTTGAAATACGACAGGGCTCCAAAGTGAGAGCGCCATGTGCATTTGAGCCCTGAATTAGGGATTTGCATTGGGATGGACATAGGGGTATTCTACGCCAGTGATTCCCAAACAGGGTGCCTCCAGCTGTTGCAAAACTCCCAGCATGCTTGGACAGTCAACGGCTGTCCGGCAATACTGGGAGTTGTTGTTTTGCAACAGCTGGAGGCTCCATTTTGAAAACAGTGGCGTACCAGACGTTTTTCATTTTTATTGGGGAAGGAGGGGGGCTGTGTAGGGGTATGTGTATATGTAGTGTTTTTTACTTTTTATTTTATTTTGTGTTAGTGTAGTGTAGTGTAGTGTTTTTAGGGTACAGTCACACGGGCAGGGGGGGTTACAGCGATTTTCCCGCTGCGAGTTTGAGCTGCCGCGCAAAATTTGCTGCATCGCAAACTTGCAGCCTGATACTCACTGTAAGCCCCCTGCCCATGTGAATGTACCCTGTACATTCACAAGGGGGGGACCTCCAGCTGTTGCAAAACTACAACTCCCAGCATGCACAGTCTATCAGTGCATGCTGGTAGTTATAGTTTTGCAACAGCTGGAGGCACACGGGTTGGGAAACACTGAGTTAGGAAACAGACAATGTTTCCCAACCAGTGTGCCTCCTGTTGTTGCAAAACCACAACTCCCAAACATTCTCAGGCATGCTGGAAGTAGTAGTTCAGCAACATCTTTAGAGCCAGATGTTGCCGAACTACAACTCCCAGCATGCTTGGAGTTGTAGTTTGCAACATCTGGAGGACTACAGTTTGCAGACCACTACTACAGTGGTTCCCAATCTGTGCCCTTCCAGATGTTGCAAAACTACAACTCCCAGTATGCCAAAACTGTCCAGGCATGCTGGGAGTTGTAGTTCTGCAACATCTGAAGGGCCAGATGTTACAGAACTACAACTCCCAGCATGCCTGGACAGTAAGGGCATGCTGAGAATGTGTAGTTTTGCAACATCTGGAAGGGCACAGTGGTCTCCAAACTGTGGACCTCCAGATGTTGCAAAACTGCAACTCCCAGCATGCCCAGACGCCAAGGGCTGTCTGGGCATGCTGGGAGTTGTAGTATATAGGGTCCCAATACAGCAATGCATGTCGCTTTACGGCGACGTGCATTGCTGTAAAGGGCCCGACCGCGGCTGAAGATCTACTCACCTGTCGCCGCCGCCGCCATCTTCCTCGCCGGGATCCGGGTCTTCAGGGACGAGGTAAGTACCGGGGCCGGTCCCCAGCACTCCCCCGTCCCCCGCCGCATCCTCCGGTCTTCCTCCCGTACTCTCCGGACTTCAAGGGGCCGGGCAGGACGGGAGGAAGTAACCGCCCCCCCTCCTGCGATTGGTCGGTTAACTAACCGACAGATCGCAGGGTATAGGAGGAGGTGGCAGGCTTGCCACCTCGCTCCTATGCTTTAGCATGGTCCTGGCTGTCTGTGACAGCCGGGATCATGCGAAATTACCGGGCGGTTGGGTCCCAGAGACCCGATCAGCCCGGTATCGCCGCAGATCGCACGGGCGATTTCTCTTGCGATTTGCGGCGATCGCCGACATGGGGGGCATACATGGCCCCCCTCGGCGTTTGCCCTGGATCCCTGCTGAAGGATTTCAGCAGGGATCCGCTTCCGATCTCCGCCGGGTGAGAAAAGACATGACGTATGCATACGTCATGGGTCCTTAAGACCCAGGGTGTGATGGCGTATGCATACGTCATGGGTCCTGAAGAGGTTAAAGGTGTTGTCTAAGAAGCATAAAAAGGCCCTACCTCTTCTACTGCCCAAATGCTGCACTTCCACTTCTTGTTGTCTCGGATGTATACTGTTCTGAGACAGGAGGGAGCAGATGCTTGTCAGAGTCATCATCTATGGGTGAAACCATACCCACACATGTCTAATAGTTGTTACCGATGTTACAGTGGCATCATGCATCTATTGCACATTACATGTGGTTTTGCCTGCAACACCCGCCCCCTCACTCCTCAAAACAGTATACTTCCAAGATGACCAGGAAACCTGCTTTCCAGACAATCCCTTTAACACCTGCTTCTGAGTTCCCCTGAAAGCACCAACACTGTCATATGAGGTAGGTGAATAACTTTCTAAACACATTAAAAGTGTTGGAATTTTGTCAGAATTGGTGGGTGATGACCCAGGGAAACACCAAAAGCAAAACCAAGGGGTATTAAAATGATGGACCCAAACCTCCCAAGACTTTAGAAATTTGTCCAATGTGTGTTCCTGCTGAGCAATGACTTGTTCATAAATATGATTTGACTGACCATGTGTATTAATTTCGCTATCGATGGAGGCAATTGTCTTCTTTACACAAGGGACCACACATCACTAGAATTTCATCTTCTAGCAATGCGAAGTCTAAAGTTGTGTAAGATATGACAGGTGGGGATGCATATATTGGTAGGGATTTTGTCAATGCCTATCAGTAATAGTGCTAGCTCAACCAGAACTTCACAGATAACTGTCAATAAGGTCATCAGTAAGTGATATAGATCAAACTTAAATTTAGATAGTTTCAGACATTTTCAAAAAATGTGTAAAAGTGAACCGGTCATACCACGATTCCTCCAACATCGTGGGTCCTAGTTATCATGTCTTGATACAAGTCGCTTTAGGGTATAGTACCACCTTTAGTATATTTTTTCTAACTTTTCACCATAGTTGGAACATTTTGAACACTTTTTTTTCCAGTATGGAGAGCTATTTGCCACATGGATGTGGGGAATTGTTTAGCCAATTCTTCCTCCCATTTTATTATATATTTCATCTTTTTGTCGTTGTTGGAAAAAGGATAGATTTGACCTAAACCTGTTTTTGTGTGTGCTTTAGGAAAGATTAACCCCTTAAGGACGCATGACGTAAATGTACGTCCTGATGCAGTGGTACTTAACGCACCAGGACTTACATTTACGTCCTGTGCATAACCGCGGGCATCGGAGCGATGCCCGTGTCATGCGCGGCTGATCCCGGCTGCTGATCGCAGCCAGGGACCCGCTGGCAATGGCCGACGCCCGCGATCTCGCGGGCGTCCGCCATTAACCCCTCAGGTGCCGGGATCAATACAGATTGAATGATCGGATCGCCCGCATTTCAATGAATGATCGGATCGCCCGCAACGCTGCTGTGGGGATCCGATCATTCAGAGCGCTGCACGGAGGTCCCCTCACCTTCCTCCTTGCGGCTCCCGTCGGCTCCTGCTTTGGTCTGAGATCGAGCAGACCAGAGCAGAAGATGACCGATAACACTGATCTGTTCCATGTCCTATACATAGAACAGATCAGTATTAGCAATCATGGTATTGCTATAAATAGTCCCCCATGGGGACTATTCAAGTGTAAAAAAAATGTAAAAAAATGTAAAAGTAAAAGTAAAAAAAAAGTGAAAAATCCCCTCCCCCAATAAAAAAGTAAAACGTCAGTTTTTTCCTATTTTACCCCCAAAAAGCGTAAAAAATAAATTTTATAGACATATTTGGTATCACCGCGTGCGTAAACGTCCGAAATATTAAAATAAAATGTTAATGATCCCGTACGGTGAACGGCGTGAACGAGAAAAAAAAGTCCAAAATTGCTACTTTTTTAATACATTTTATTAAAAAAAAAATTATAAAAAATGTATTAAAAGTTTTTATATGCAAATGTGGTATCAAAAAAAAGTACAGATCATGGCGCAAAAAATTAGCCCTCATATTGCCGCTTATACGGAAAAATAAAAAAGTTAGAGGTCATCAAAATAAAGGGATTATAAACGTACTCATTTGGTTAAAAAGTTTGTGATTTTTTTTTTAAGCACAACAATAATAGAAAAGTATGTAATAATGGATATCATTTTAATCGTATTGACCCTCAGAATAAAGAACACATGTCATTTTTACCATAAATTGTACGGCGTGAAAACGAAACCTTCCAAAATTAGCAAAATTGTGTTTTTCTTTTTAATTTCCCCACAAAAATAGTGTTTTTTGGTTGCGCCATACATTTTATGATAGAATGAGTTATGTCATTACAAAGGACAACTGGTTGCGCAAAAAACAAGCCATCATACTAGTCTGTGGATGAAAATATAAAAGAGTTATGATTTTTAGTAGGCGAGGAGGAAAAAACGGAAACGTAAAAATTAAATTGTCTGAGTCCTTAAGGCCAAAATGTGCTGAGTCCTTAACCCCTTAAGGACTTAGTGTTTTTCCGTTTTTGCACTTTCGTTTTTTCCTACTTACCTTTTAAAAATCATAACCCTTTCAATTTTCCACCTAAAAATCCATATTATGGCTTATTTTTTGCGTCGCCAATTCTACTTTGCAGTGACATTAGTCATTTTACCCAAAAATGCACGGCGAAACGGAAAAAAAAATCATTGTGCAACAAAATCGAAGAAAAAACGCCATTTTGTAACTTTTGGGGGCTTCCGTTTCTACGCAGTGCATATTTCGGTAAAAATTACACCTTATCATTATTCTGTAGGTCCATATGGTTAAAATGATACCCTACTTATATAGGTTTGATTTTGTCGCACTTCTGGAAAAAATCATAACTACATGCAGGAAAATTTATACTGTTACGCCGAGCGCTCCGGGTCCCTGCTCCTCCCCGGAGCGCTCACGGCGTCTCTCTCCCTGCAGCGCCCCGGTCGGTCCCGCTGACTGGGAGCGCTGCACTGACATGGCCGTCGGGGATGCGATTCGCACAGCGGGACGCACCCGCTCGCGAATCGCATCCCAAGTCACTTACCCGTCCCGGTCCCCTGCTGTCATGTGCTGGCGCGCACAGCTCCGCTCTCTAGGGCGCGCGCGCGCCGGCTCTCTGAGACTTAAAGGGCCAGTGCACCAATGATTGGTGCCTGGCCCAATTATCTTAATTGGCTTCCACCTGCTCCCTGGCTATATCTGCTCACTGCCCCTGCACTCCCTTGCCGGATCTTGTTGCCTTGTGCCAGTGAAAGAGTTTAGTGTTGTCCAAAGCCTGTGTTACCTGAACTCCTGCTATCCATCTTGACTTCGAACCTTGCCGCCTGCCCCGACCTTCTGCTACGTCTGACCTTGCCTCTGCCTAGTCCTTCTGTCCCACGCCTTCTCAGCAATCAGCGAGGTTGAGCCGTTGCTAGTGGATACGACCTGGTTGCTACTGCCGCAGCAAGACCATCCCGCTTTGCGGCGGGCTCTGGTGAACACCAGTAGCCTCTTAGAACCGGTCCACCAGCACGGTCCACGCCAATCCCTCGCTGACACAGAGGATCCACTACCTGTAAGCCGAATCGTGACATATACGTTTAAAAATGTCATCTTCTGACCCCTATAACTTTTTTATTTTTCCACGTACAGGGCGGTATGAGGACAAATTTTTTGCGCCGTGATCTGAAGTTTTTATTGGTATGATTTTTGTTTTGATCGGACGTTTTGATCACTTTTTATTCATTTTTTAATGGTATAAAAAGTGACCAAAATACGCTTTTTTGGACTTTGGAATTTTATTGCGCGTACGCCATTGACTGTGCGGTTTAATTAATTATATATTTTTATAGTTCGGACATTTACGCACGGGGCGATATCACATAAGTTTATTTTAATTTTATTTACACTGTTTTATTTTTTTATGGGAAAAGGGGAGTGATTCAAACTTTTATTAGGGAAGGGGTTAAATGACCTTTATTAACACTTTTCTTTTACTTTTTTTTGCAGTGTTATAGGTCCCATAGGGACCTATAACACTGCACACCCTGATCTCTCATCCTGATCACAGGCGTGTATTAACACGCCTGTGATCAGTGTTATCAGTGCTTGACTGCTCCTGCCTGGATCTCAGGCACGGAGCAGTCATTCGCCGATCGGACACCGAGGAGGATGGTAAGGGCCCTCCCGGTGTCCTGCAAGCTGTTCGGGATGCCGCGATTTCACCGCGGCGGTCCCGAACAGCCCGACTGAGCAGCCGAGTCACTTTCACTTTAGAAGCGGCGGTCAGCTTTGACCGCCGCTTCTAAAGGGTTAATACCGCACATCGCCGCGATCGGCGATGTGTGGTATTAGCCACGGGTCCCGGCCGTTGATGAGCGCGGGAGCCGGCGCAGGACGTAATTAAGGGGTTAAGGGGTTAAAGGACGTCGTTAAGGGGTTAAAGGGGTACTCCGGTGAAAGTTAAACAGATTTGTAAATTACTTCTATTTAAAAATCGTTATCCTTCCACTTCTTTTTAGCTGCTATAAACTACAGAGAAAGTTCTTTTCTTTTTGGATTTCTTTATTTTCTGTCCACAGTGCTCTCTGCTTATACCTCTGTCCATATCAGGAACTGCAAAAAATGACAAAGAGACAGTGCAGCTCAATCTACCAACTACTCCGAGGTTAACTGGTAGGTCTGGAAAAAAAAACAAAAGACCCAGTAATCAACAGGAGGAAATATATAATCAGAAATAATTATATAACCAGTCCTCAAAAAATGTGAAAAAAGGGAAAGAAAAGGAAAAAATAAATACAAAGAGAAAAGCACAAGGGATAATAGTGATAGTGGTTTAGAATTGAAAATGTACAGTAATATGTGAGTAGAAATAAAAAATGAAAAATAAAGGTGAGTATAAAGGTTCACAATATCAAAGAAGAGTGGATAAGTGCAAAGCAGGGGTAATGAAAATATTAATAGTTATTAAACATCAAAAATAACAAAAAATATGTGAATAATAAGAATGCCTGCAAAAGATGATAATTTTAAACAATCATATGCATTTATTAAAAATAATGATTAATGCCTGGGCAGGGCCCTTGCTCAGGCATGCGATCTAAATATTCAAATATAATGATTTAAGAAGTGCCAACTATCTCAAAATATAAAAAATTAAAAAATAGTCCTTTATAGCCGAAAAAATCTTATAAAATTGTGTGACTAGCAACAGTATTGAATATAATATCCAGCGATCGGAGAGTCTGTGTACTCCAGTGATACTCCAATGTGAAACACAGTCACCTTAAACTGTAGTAAATGTTTCAATATTTCATTCAGAAGATATAATGTAATTGTTCACTGTTATCCACTTGTGTCCCACAACAGGTGTTTGTAGAATTGCAGTATTAATAGCAAGATATAGTTACAGTTGCTTATATGAAGTCAGGCACAGTACCTTATGGTTTTATTCACCGTGATGATCGGCAGCTGAATGTCTCCAGAGTTGCAGGCTCCGGGGACTGTGGGAGCCCAGTGCCTGCACGGACCGAATCAATCACCACCCTGGTATGGGTAGGGAGGTACTTTTCGTGCCGTGGTTGGAAAGATATAATGATCCCGATTGCTTGATGTAGAGCGCTGGGTTATATATCGTAGCCAAGCAGGAGTATCGTGCTTTGCACAGCTCAGTGGCCGGTCTGTAGAGAAATCGGCAGCGGCTGTCCGGCGTCCTCGTGGCGTGTGAATAGCGTGCTAATTCACAGTGGTCCACTAGTCCGGGTCCTACAGCGCTGTCTAGGCAGTATCGGCTGATACAGGTATAAAACAGGATTGAGATAGAGATGGCTGATAGATATGAAACAAGGCTAGACGCGTTTCACGACGTAATGTCGCATTCTTCAGTAGCCTGATTAGATTTAAAAAAAAAATTATCATCTTTTTCAGGCATTCTTATTATTCACATATTTTTTGTTATTTTTTGAGGTTTAATAACTATTAATATTTTCATTACCCCTACTTTGCACTTATCCACTCTTCTTTGATATTGTGAACCTTTATACTCACCTTTATTTTTCTTTTTTTTTTCTACTCACATATTACTGTACATTTTCAATTCTAAACCACTATCACTATTATCCCTTGTGCTTTTCTCTTTGTATTTATTTTTTCCTTTTCTTTCCCTTTTTTCACTACTTTTTGAGGACTGGTTATATAATTATTTCTGATTATATATTTGCTCCATATCAGGAACTGTCCAGAACAGGAGCAAATCCCCATAGCAAACATGCTGCTCTGGACAGTTCCTGTTACAGACAGAGGTGAAAGCAGAGAGCACTGTGGGCAGAAAAAAAAGTTATCGAAAAACAAAAGCACTTTCTCTGTAATATACAGCCGATAATAAGTACTGGAAGGATAAAGATTTTTTTATAGAAGTAATTTACAAATCTAGAAATCAGCAAGTAGCCAGTGGTAAAAGAACTTCACTTTATTTCACGATGAGACATCAATAAAAGCTCTCAAACGGCAGTCCATAAAAACAGGAACACTGAAACATGCATGACGACATTTCTGGTCTTGCGACCTTTATCAAATGCAATGAACTGGTGGCATGGGATAAAATATATAAATATATAAAATCCTAAAATCCATAAAAAATGATTCCTGCCACCTATGTGTCCCATCGTGGCGGGAATCGGTTCTTAAAATGAACAGATTTGCCAGTGGCTGGACTCTTTGTTACAGCCACTGGTATCTCTCTGTCCTAGTCACATTAAAGATACCAAACACTTGCTTTCCATCTTAGATGGAATCAAGTGGGATGGTTCCTATTCATGGCTAACTCTGGACATTGAATCCCTATATTCATCCATACCACATTCTCTCTCTCTGCAGGCCATTTCAGACATCATGCAACAATTCTCCACATACAGCTCAGACTTACACACATTTATTTTGGACACCTTGTCATTTATCTTATCCCATAATTATTTTTCTTTTCAAAACGAGTTTTTCATACAAAAAACAGGAGCTTCAATGGGCGCTAAATCATCTCCATCTGTCGCAAATTTATTTGTATTTTGGTTTGAATTACAATATGTTTTTGGTGACAATAATCCATTCTTTGATAGCATAGTCTGGTTTGGACGCTATGTAGATGACGTCATTGTCATCTGGCGTTCCTCTGAATTGGAAGCTAAGCAATTTGTGGATTATTTGAACAATAACTGTCACAACCTTTTTTTCACGTATTCTTGGCATCACACAGACACTCCTTCTTTAGACATTCAACTTACCATCAATAACAATAGCATCTACACTTCCACTTACAGAAAACCAACTGCTGGCAATACAATATTACGGGCAGAATCATGCCATCCTAAACATACAGTACCGGTTGGTGAATTTACCAGAGCTAAAAGAAACTGTTCCACCACACAAGCGTTTTTAGCCGAAAGCAATAATATTTGTATCAGATTAAGTAATCGTGGCTATCCTACCTGGGCACTAGATAGAGCTAAAAAAAAAATGGAATCTAAATCACGTTCGGACTTGCTTGACCACAGTGCGGGAGCAAGGGAGTTGGATTGTGATTTTCCACCTAAAATCTCTTTTGTTACCACTTACATTGTAGAATACCCAAAGATTAAACAAATCATATCTAAACATCTACCCATTTTTCAACAAGACCCATCTCTTGGCAAATTCCTTTCCACCCGGCGAGCACCCGGTTTAGGAAACTTGTTATCCCCTAGTGTTTTGCCTTTACGTAAAGGTTCTAATTCACATGATAGGTGGCTGTCTATGTGCGGTTTTATCAAGTGCGGCTTGGCCCACTGTGTCACATGTAAATATGCTGTTAAATCCAATGAGGTCATCGGCAAAGATGGCAATAAGTTTAAAATTAAGCAGTTCATCAACTGCCAGACCACATTTGGAGTTTACCACATATGGTGTGACACATGTAAATTATCATACATAGGCAGCACTATCAGATCGATTAAAAAGAGAGTTCAAGAACATTTGAGAGGGGCTAAGACCACAGTGAACATGAATATATCTGCAGTATCCAAACATTTTAAAGAGATCCATTCTGGTGATGTGAGCAGTTTCCGTTTTCAGGGCATAGAAACTGTCAGTGTGCCTGATAGAGGAGGGGATCGGGAAAAATCCTTCGTTCAAAAGAAGTATATTGGATTTACCTATTGCATAAATGTTTTCCGCAAGGGTTAAATCTCAAAACCGATCTAATCCTCCACTATTAACATCCACTGACTGTGTTTAGTTTTGTTTTTGGCATCTATTCACACTTCTGCATGTTTCATTTGTTTGTGTCTTCCTTTCATTTTCTTGTGTACATTTTTCTCTTTGTTAAGATTAATTACCGTATTTATCGGGGTATACCACGCACCGGCCTATAACACGCACCCTCATTTTACCAAGGATATTTGGGTAAAAAAAGTTTTTTACCCAAATATCCATGAAAAAATGAGGGTGTTTGTGTGCGCGTGTATACCCCGATATACCCCCAGGAAAGGCAGGGGGAGAGAGGCCGTCGCTGCCCGCTTCTCTCCCCCTGCCTTTCCTGGGGTCTAGAGCGCTGCTGTCGGCCCTTTTCACCCCCTGGTTATCGGCGCTGCTGCCCGTTCTGTCCCCCTGACTATCGGTGCCGGCGCCGATAGCCAGGGGGAGAGAAGCGGCGCCGACAGCCAGGGGGAGAGAAGGGGCAGCGGCACCCATTGCCGGCGCCACTGCCCCGTTGCCTCCCCCCATCCCCGGTGGCATAATTACCTGAGTCTGGTCCGCGCTGCTCCAGGCCTCCGTCGTGCGTCCCCAGCATCGTTGCTATGCACGGCGCGGCGCTCTGACGTCATGCGCCGCGCCGTTCAGCGCATAGCAATGACGCCGGGGACGCACGACGGAGGCCTGGAGCAGCGCGGACCGGACTCAGGTAATTATGCCACCGGGGATGGGGGAGGCAATGGGGCAGAGGCGCCGGCAATGGGTGCCGCTGCCCCTTCTCTCCCCCTGGCTGTCGGCGCCGCTTCTCTCTCCCTGGCAATCGGCGCCGGCACCGATAGTCAGGGGGACAGAACGGGCAGCGGCGCCGATAACCAGGGGGTGAAAAGGGCCGACAGCAGCGCTCTAGACCCCAGGAAAGGCAGGGGGAGAGAAGCGGGCAGCGACGGCCTCTCTCCCCCTGCCTTTCCTGGGGGTGTATCGGCGTATAACACGCACACAGACTTTAGGCAAAAAATTTTTGCCTAAAAAGTGCGTGTTATACGCCGATAAATACGGTATATCTTGCAACTTAATCTATTGTGAGTGGATCATGGGGTATGGGTCCTTTCAGGTGGTCTCATGGGGGTTAACTGGTGTATATTTTGGTTGGAGGTTTGCAAGCTTTACTCCTCCTCCACTATCAGCAGTCCCAATGACCTACACCTGTCTGGATCCCATATATTTTATCCCATGCCACCAGTTCATTGCATTTGATAAAGGTCGCAAGACCAGAAACGTCGTCATGCATGTTTCAGTGTTCCTGTTTTTATGGACTGCCGTTTGGAAGCTTTTATTGATGTCTCATCGTGAAATAAAGTGAAGTTCTTTTACCGCTGGCTGTTTTCTACATTGCATTGGAGATTTGCCGTGCGGACGGGTCATGTGAGCTGACTTCCCTTGCTTGCTACTAATTTACAAATCTGTTTAACTTTCTGGCACCAGTTGATTAAAAAAAATGTTTTCCACCTGAGTGCCCCTTTAAAGGGGTACTCCGCCCCTAGACATCTTATCCCCTATCCAAAGGATAGGGGATAAGATGTTAGATCACCGAGGTGCCGCTGCTGGGGACCCCAGGGATCGCCGCTGCGGCACCCCGCCATCATTACTGCACAGAGCGAGTTCGCTCTGTGCGTAATGACAGGCGATACAGGGGCCGGAGCAGCGTGACGTCATGGCTCCGCCCCTCATGACATCACGGCCCGTCCCCTTAATGCAAGTCTATGGCAGGGGGTGTGACGACCGCCCGCCCCCTCCCATAGACTTGTATTGACGGGGCGGGCCGTAATGTCACGAGGGGCGGAGCCGTGACGTAACTATGCTCCAGCCCCTGTATTGCCCGTCATTACGTGCAGAGCGAACTCGCTCTGCGCAGTAATGATAGCGGGGTGCTGCAGCGGCAATCCCCGGGGTCCCCAGCAGCGGGACCCTGGCGATCTGACATCTTATCCCTCCCCGTCAATACAAGTCTATGGGAGGGATTGTAGCGGTCGTCACGCCCCCTGCCATAGACTTGCATTAAGGGGACGGGCCGTGATGTCATGAGGGGCGGAGCCATGACATCACGCTGCTCCGGCCCCTGTATCGCCCGTCATTACGCACAGAGCGAACTCGCTCTGTGCAGTAATGATGGCGGGGTGCAGCAGCGGCGATCCCCGGGGTCCCCAGCAGCGGGACCGCGGCGATCTAACATCTTATCCCCTATCCTTCTGATAGGGGATAAGATGCCAGGGGCGGAGTACCCCTTTAAAGGTCTTGTGAAAATGAAGCTTGCGCAAAGATTTTGCCAGATCAATTTCAAAATTAACTCCATCAAACTCACTGATGGTACAATAATTTAACCCTTTTAACAACAGTGATAAACAAGAATCAGATAATATAACATTTGAAATATTGACCACATTACCACCCAAGGGTGGACTGAACTTTTCTGCTGTCCCGGAGTCACAAGTTGCAATATCTCCTACTACCTCTAGGAGACCTGCTTTCTTTTCCCCCCCGGTCCCTATTAGGGAATCTCTTTCGTCTGCCACCCCGATGCATCCGTCACCTAAAGGGTCGGGTGTGATAGTGATATTTGTACCATTTGCACCCCTTGTTTAGTAGGTCCATGTTGCACGTCCTAATTATTGCTGGAGTCCGAGCCGGAATCCGTTGTCCAGTAATCCGGTCTCTGCCTGGGACGTCTGGCTTTTCTTCGTTGATTCCTTACTTTTGTGGACCTTGGTTGCTGTTGTTGATTCCATGTAAATATCTTGTCCAGATCAAAATCAAGTTTGTCTCTTATAAATTTGTCCCTTTTCGTTCCTTTATTTCATTTTGTATAGGGATCAATTTTGTGTCCAATTTACATAGTAAATTAGTCCACTGTAGGTTCGCTGTAAATTCTTGGCGAAAAATTCCCAAATTTTATGAAAAAATTGAAAATGTATCATTTTTTTTACTTTGAAGCTCTCTGCTTATAAGGAAAATGGATATTCCAAATAAATTATATACTGATTCACATATACAATATGTCTACTTTATGTTGGCATCCATCATAAAATTGACATGTTTTTACTTTTGGAAGACATCAGAGGGCTTCAAAATTCAGCAGCAATTTTCAAATTTTACACAACATTTTCAAAATCGAAATTTTTCAGGGACCAGTTCAGTTTTGAAGTGGATTTGAAGGGCATTCTTATTAGAAATGCCCCATAAATGACCCCATTATAAAAACTGCACCCCTCAAAGTATTCAAAATGACATTCAAAAAGTATGTTAACCCTTTAGGTGTTTCACAGGAATAGCAGCAAATTGAATGATAAAATTCAAAATCTTCATTTTTTACACTGGCATGTTCTTGTAGACCCAGTTTTTTACTTTTTACAAGGGGTAAAAGGAGAGAAATCTTCCTAAAATTTGTAACCCAATTTCTCTCGAGTAAGGAAATACTATATGTGTATGTCAATTGCTCTGTGGGTGCACTAGAGGGCTCAGAAGAGAAGGAGCGAAAGTGGGATTTTGGAAAGTGAGTTTTTCTGAAATGGTTTTTGGGGGGCATGTCACATTAAAGAAGCCCCTATGGTGCCAGAAAAGCCATATAAAACCATATGGCATACTATTTTGGAAACTACACCCCTCAAGGAACATAACAAGGGGTACAGTGAGCCTTAACACCCTGCAGGTGTTTGACGATTTTTCGTTAAAGCTGGATGTGTAAATTATAATTTTTTTCACAAAAATGCTAGTTTTCCCCAAAATTTTTTCTTTTTACAAGTGGTAATGGAAGAAAATGACCTGCAGAATTTGTAACCCCATCTCTTCTGAGTATGGAAATACCCCATGTGTGGATGTCAAGTGCTCTGCTGGTGCACTACAATGCTCAGAAGAGAAGGAGCCACATTCGGCTTTTGGAAAGCAAATTTAGCTGAAATGGTTTTTGGGGAGCATGCTGCATTTAGGAAGCCCCTATGGTGCCAGAACAGCAAACAAAAACCCACATGGCATACTATTTCGGAAACTACACCCCTCAAGGAACGTAACAAGCGATACAGTGAGCCTTAACACCCCACAGGTGTTTGACAAATTTCCGCTAAAGTTGAACGTGAAAATTAAAAATTTTATATTTTTTAATGCTGGTGTTACCCCAAATTTTTTCTTTTTCACAAGGGGTAATAGGTAAAAAGACTCCCAAAATGTGTAACCCCATTTCTTCTGAGTAACTACAACACCCCCCCCCCCCCGGGTCCGGCGGGGACCGGAATTCCCACGGGCATACTAATACGCCCTGGGTCCTTATCAATCAAAAACCCAGGGCATATCCATACACCCTGGGTCCTTAAGGGGTTAAAGGGGTATCCTAGGAACTTTTTTTATTTCATTATGCTTACAGGGGCTGTAAAGTTAGTGTAGTTCATAATATAGTGTCTGTACCTGTCTCTAACGGCTGGTCTCGTATTTTTATGTGATCTTTGCTAAGGATGTTCTTTTTTTACAGCATACGAACTTACTCCTGTCTCGGGTATTTCCCAGGTGGCAATGCACCAGAGACCTTACATCAGGGAGCCTGTCTGCTTTAATGAGGTGAACAGCTGGAGGCATCCTGATAAGAAAGCACTGATCTTTTTCATTGAATCTAGCTTGTTTGTTGTTCAATGGGTGGGGTGGCTGATGTGTGGGGAGGTAGGAAAGTGGAATTCTGGGATTTGTAGTAAAAAAGATAACTTCAACAGGAAATACTGAGGTTAACAAAAAGAAAGCAGCCGCTTTCTGGGAATCTCACAACACAGCCATTTAACCCAAAGACCAGCGCAGATCCTTCCTAAGCATGTCCATTAATGTCTGACAGGTAGGTGCTAAAATCACCTTATGGTGGATAACCCCTTTAAGTTTTGGCTTTTTCTAAATCAGTCTGGACCATTACATAACCCATATTGGATCTATCCAGATCTATCCAGTAATGCAACTTAAAAGATGAAACTAATATATGAGAGGGACTCATTATATGCAAAGCAAGATCAAGTCATGATTTGTCATAATTGTTATGAAAACCCCAAATCCACAATCTCAGAAAATTTGAATATTGTGAAAAGGTATATTCCAGGCTCAAAGTGTCCCACGCTAATCAGCCAATTAAGCCATAACACCTGCAAAGGGTTCCAGAGCCTTTAAATTGTCTCTCTGTCTTGTTCAGCAGCAATCACAATCACAGGAAAGACTGCTGACCTGACAGTTGTGCAGAAAACCATCCTGGACACCCTCCATAAGGAGGGAAAGCCTCAAAAGGTAATTGCAAACGAAGTAGGATGTTCCCAAAGTGCTGTTTTAAAGCATATTAATAGAAAGTTATGTGGAAGGGAAAAGCGTGGAAGAAAAAGGGGCACAAGCAGCAGGGATGACTGCAGCCTGGAGAGGATTGTAAGGAAAAACCATTCACAGCGTTGGGGACTTTCACAAGGAGTGGACTAAGGCTGGAGTCAGTGCATCAAGAGCCACCACACACAGATAGATCCTGGACATGGGCTTCAAATGTCGTATTCTTCTAGTCAAGCCACTCCTGAACAACAAACAATATCAGAAGTGTCTTACCTGGGCTAAAGTAAAACAGACCTGGTCTGTTGCTCAGTGGTCCAAAGTCCTCTTTTCTGATGAGAGCAAGTTTAGCATCCCATTTGGAAACGAAGGACCCAGAGTATGGAGGAAGAATGGCTAGGCACACACTGCAAGGTGCTTGAAGTCCAGTGTGAAGTTTACACAGTCTGTGTTGATTTGGGGAGCCATGTCATCTGCTGGTGTTGGTCCACTGTGCTTCATTAGGTCCAGGGTCAATGCATCCGTCTACCAGGAGATTTTGGAGCACTTGATGCTTTTGTCCGCAGACGAGCTTTATGGGGATGCTGACTTCATTTTCCAGCAGGACTTGCCACCTGCCCACAATGCCAAAAGCACCAAAACCTGGTTCAATGACCACGGGATTACTTTGCTTATTTGGCCAGCAAACTCGCCTGACCTGAACCCCATAAAGAATCTATGGGGCATTGCCAAGAGAAAGATGAGAGACATGAGACCAAACAATGCAGAAGAGCTGAAGGCCATTATTGAAGCATTCTGGTCTTCCCTAACACCTCAGCAGTGCCCCAGGCTGATAGCTTCCATGCCACCCCGCGTTGAGGCAGTAATTGCTGCAAAAGGGGCCCAAACCAAGTACTGAGTACATATGCGTGCTTATACTATATCAGAGGTCTGATATTGTTCTATGTACAATCCTTGTTTTCTAGATTGAATGTAATATTCAAATTTTCTGGGATTTGGGGGTTTCATGAGCTGTAAGCCATAATCATCACAATTCTGAGAAATCACAGCTTGAATTATCTTGCTTGGCATGTAATGAGTCTCTCTCATATATTAGTTTCACCTTTTACATTGCATTACTGAAAAACATTAACTTTTGCACAATATTCTAATTTTTCGAGTATCACCTGTATGCACCCCAAATTGGTGACATAACAAATTTCACTTCATTCCACTTTTACATGGCTGCATCAGTGAAAAAATAAGAAACTTATTCTTAAAGTAAGAATAAAAAAAAAAAAAAGAAACCCAATGTTAAAGGCAAAAACTGGCTGTTCACTTTTACCTACACTATAAGGCCGTGGTGGTGCTTTAAAGGGTTAATGTCAGGTTTCCTTTAATAACATATATTCAACAAGATTTAAGTCTAAACAGCATGTTATCTCTTCTTGTATCATTCCTAAATTATTCTGCTTGCATGAAGCCCAGCAGTAATCCTTTGATTCCAGATAATGGAAAATAATATTTGTCACTCAAATATAACCCTGCTCTATATTAGTTATCAGAAGTAGATGAAAGCATAATGTAAGTTACAGTCTGTTACATCAGAAATAGGGATCTATCTTTCCCTTTAAAGATATTCATAAATACAGCTTTCTCTTTATCTTACCCTTTGTTATCTACAAAAAACAGAATATTATTCATACCATTGATTATAGGACTCTACTGGATAAGGGAGGTCTGCATGAGTATACAAAGGGGGACATATTCAAAGAATTTAGCCTCCCTTTTTTCATATTATCTGCACTGCATTTGGGTAAAATGTGGCCTACGTTATTAACGTTACATATTCAGAAATGTAACCCCTTAAGGACATGCGTTGTAAATGTAAAACAAAATTGTCTGTGTCCTTAAATGGGTTCCTGCATGTTTTGCAGTGTCATCCCTACTTTAGCCAGATACACAAACTTAAGATATAACCCCTAGTTTAACCCCTTAAGGACCAAGGACGTACCGGTACGTCCTTGGTCCTGCTCTTCTGATATAACGCGGGGTTACACAGTAACCCCGCGTCATATCATGGCGGGCCCGGCGTCATAGTGAAGCCGAGACCCGCCTCTAATAGCGTGCAGCGCCGATCGCGGCGCCGCACGCTATTAACCCTTTAGCCGCGCGCTCAGAGCTGAGCCGCGCGGCTAAAAGTGAAAGTGAAAGTTCCCGGCTAGCTCAGTCGGGCTGTTCGGGATAGCCGCGGCTAATCGCGGCATCCCGAACAGCTGACAGGACAGCGGGAGGGCCCCTTCCTGCCTCCTCGCTGTCCGATCGCCGAATGACTGCTCAGTGCCTGAGATCCAGGCATGAGCAGTCATGCGGCAGAATCGTTGATCACTGGTTTCTTATGAGAAACCAGTGATCAACATAGAAGATCAGTGTGTGCAGTGTTATAGGCCCCTATGGGACCTATAACGCTGCAAAAAAAAAGTGAAAAAAAAAAGTGAATAAAGATCATTTAACTTCTCCCCTATTAAAAGTTTGAATCACCCCCCTTTTCCAATAAAAAAAAAAAACAGTGTAAATAAAAATAAAAATAAACATATGTGGTATCACCGCGTGCGGAAATGTCCGAATTATAAAAATATATCATTAATTAAACCGCTCGGTCAATGGCGTGTGCGCCAAAAAATTCCAAAGTCCAAAATAGTGCATTTTTGGTCACTTTTTATATCATTTAAAAATGAATAAAAAGTGGTCAATAAGTCCTATCAATGCAAAAATGGTACCATTAAAAACTTCAGATCATGGTGCAAAAAATGAGCCCTCATACCGCCCCATACATGGAAAGATAAAAAAGTTATAGGGGTCAGAAGATGACAATTTTAAACGTATTAATTTTCCTGCATGTAGTTATGATTTTTTCCAGAAGTCCGACAAAATCAAACCTATATAAGTAGGATATCATTTTAATTGTATGGACCTACAGAATACATATCAGGTGTCATTTTTACCGAAAAATGTACTACGTAGAAACGGAAGCCCCCAAAAGTTACAAAACAGCGTTTTTTTTTTCAATTTTGTCGCACAATGATTTTTTTTCCCGCTTCACCATAGATTTTTGGGCAAAATGACTGATGTCATTACAAAGTAGAATTGGTGGCGCAAAAAATAAGCCATCATATGGATTTTTAGGTGTAAATTTGAAAGAGTTATGATTTTTTAAAGGCAAGGAGCAAAAAACGAAAATGCAAAAACGGAAAAACCTCCGGTCCTTAAGGGGTTAAAAATGTAAATGGGCACTGTCACCAAACATTTTTTTTTATTATGGTTAGCGCCGCGGCCATAACAAATTTCTTGTTCTCGGGGGGTGGGGGGGGGGGGGGCTGCACAGGGTGCCTCCAGCTGTTTCACCACTACAACTCCCAGCATGCCCTGACAGCCAATAGATGTCAGGGCAAGCTGGGAGTTGTGGTGGTGAAACAGCTGGAGGCACCCTGTGCAGATGAACTAAGGGCGGAAGTCGCCCCCCCCTCCCCCCCAGCAGGCATCAGTAACGTCATGCCTGCTGGGGAAGTCTGCCTGGTAGTGAGCACACTACCAGGCAGACAAAAAGGCGTTTTTTATATATAGTTAAAAAAAAATTAAAAGCAGGGTGGGGGTTAGGGATAGATGGGCAATAGGCAGGGACAGAAAAAAAAAGATGGTGGGAGCTACCCTTTAAGAATGTTTTTCTTCTGAAGCCTCTTGGGTACCTCATAATCCTGCAGTGCTGCCAGACAAATCAAAACCTATGGAATCCAAACATGGCTTCCTTGATCTAATTTTAGTTGGTTTGGAAACTTGCTCAGCATTTACATTTCAGCCACTTGTTGAAGGGTCATTATTAACAGGCATGTCTCCTTGTAAGTTTGGGCTGTTTTGGGCAAGGTGTCTACTTAAAAAATTTTTACCCATTTCTCCTACATGTGAGGGCAAAGAGACCTTAAAGGGGTACTCCGGTGCTCCAGCGTTGTGAACATTATGTTCAGAACACTCGTAGCCGGAGGCCGTGAGCGTGATGTCATGTTCACCCCCCCCCCTTGTGATGTCACGCCATGCCCCCCATTTATGTCTATGGGAGGGGGCATGTCGGGCGACGTGCCCACTTCAATAGACATGAATTAGGGGCATGCTGCGACATTAAGAGGGGGCGTGGTCATGACACCTCGAGCACTGCCGCAGGAACCCGGAATTTTTTCAGAACGCCAAGTGCTACAGGAGATCGTGGGGGGCCCCATCAGCGGGACCCCCGTGATCAGACATCTTATCCCCTATCCTTTGGATAGGATATAAAATGTCTAGCAGCGGAGTACCCTTTTAACCTGAGTGTTCTGTGATGAATTTAGCCCTTTTCTCAGCTGTGATTGGCAATAAACTAGTGCAAAGTTTGTTTATCACAGGTTTTAGGCGCAGGACAAACTTGCACGAGATTTTCAAAGCTCCAGACACTACTTATGAAAATTTTACGCAAACAGCACTGTTTGTGGTGCTAATAAAAGTGCACAAAAAACATGTAACGTCAGACAGGGAAGAATACAGCCTTGTACAGGGTAGAACATTTGGGTCAATTTATAGTTGCCAATGCTTTTGTAAAAATCTAACTATGCAGGATACATAACACTTCTTAGTCTCTCTTCCTCAAAACCTAACATTGAGTAGTAGAGCTTTGGCACTGCGATTATACTACACTGATTATAATATTATAATGAGTCATCTGTGATTTTACATGGGATTGTAGTATTTTATTTTCACAACGTAGAGTAGGAGAATGACAGCTGACAGAGCAGTAGAATGAGTAATGCAGCACTGCTACATCTGCATATGGAGGAGACTGTGGTAGAGAGACATCTAGAGCTATGCATATACTGCCAACAGTCCTACAAATGTTCTGAAATATCCTACTAGAACAACAGCATCACCTACACTATCCTGAATATACAGGTTAATAGTGGGGATGATGCTGTTAAAAACACATTTTACTGGAATAAATCTGTTCAGCCATACCTGAGAAAATACAGAGAAATCACGTGGTAACCCCGCTTCATATCTGGTCGGTCCCTGCGGCCATCTACAGCCGGGACCTGCGACTAATACCGGACATCACTGATCGCGGTGATGCCCGGTATTAACCCTTCAGAAGCGGCAATCAAAGTAGACTGCCGCGTCTGAAGTGAAACCAAAAGCATTCCAGTAGCTCAGTCGGGCTGTCCGGGACCGCTGTGGTGAAATCGCGGCATCCCAAACAGCTTGCAGGACACCAGAAGCCTCAATAGAGGCCCGAAGAAGCACGTTCACCATGTGAAACAGTTCCGTTGCCTACCTGTTGTACCCCCATCTTGTCTGTCTCTCCCCTGCATATATTTGTGAGTATGCCGCAATAAAGAAGGAACCAGCGTGGTGAGTTGCCGACTGTTTTTCTACTTTTCTACTATCAAGATTTGTAAATTACTTCTATTAAAAAAATCTTTATCCTTCCTGTATTTATTAGCTGCTGAATACTACAGAGGAAATTATTTTCTTTTTGGAACACAGAGCTCTCTGCTGACTTCATGATCACAATGCTCTCTGCTGACACCTCTGTCCATTTTAAGAAGTGTCCAGAGTAGGAGAAAATCCCCATAGAAAACATATGCTGCTCTGGACAGTTCCTAAAATGGACAGAAATGTCAGCACTGTGGTCATGATGTCAGCAGAGAGCACTGTGTTCAAAAAAGAAAAGCATTTCCTCCGTAGTATTCAGCAGCTAATAAGTACTGGATGGATTAAGATTTTTTAATAGAAGTAATTTACAAATCTGTTAAACTTTCTGCCACCAGTTGATTTAAGAAAAAAAAAAAAAAAAAAAAAGGTTTTCCACCGGAGTACCCCTTTAACCCCTTCCCTAATAAAAGTCAGAATCACCCCTCTTTTCCCATAAAAAAACTATGTAAATAAAAATAAATATAAACATATGTGGTATTGCTGCATGTGTAAATGTCCAAACTATAAAAATACATAATTAATGAAATCGCACGGTCAAGGACGGACGCGCGTAAAAAAAATTACAAAATCCAAAATAGCATATTCTTAGTCACTTTTTATACCATTAAAAATGAATAAAAAGCGATCAAAAAGTCCAATCAAAACAAAAATGGTACTGATAAAAACTTCAGATCAAGTCGCAAAAAATGAGCCCTCATACATCCCCATATGCAGAAAAATTTAAAAGTTATAGGGGTCAGAAGATGACAATTTAAAACTTATAAATTTTCCTGCATGTATTTTTTCCAGAAATACGACAAAATAAAACCTACATACGTAGGTATCATTTTAACCATATGGACCTACAGAATAATGAAAAGGTGCCATTATTACCGAAAAATGCACTGCGGAGAAACGGAAATCCCCAAAAGTTAAAAAATGGTGTTTTTTTCTTCAATTTTGATGCACAGTGATATTTTTTCCCGTTTTGCCGTGGATTTTTGGGTAAAATTACTAATGTCATTGCAATGTAGAATTGGTGGCGCAAAAAAATAAGCCATAATACGGATTTTTAGGTGGAAAATTGAAAGGGTTATGATTTAGGAAAAAACAAAAATGCAAAAACCAAAAAACGCTGAGTCTTTAAGGGGTTAAAACACATAGTAAAGGCATGTGTGCCAGTAATTTAGCACAAATTGTCATAGAATTTGGCTGGATTTGCAATAGTACAGCTGCCCCATTTTCTTTGCATTGAAAATAGCCTGTTAAATGGTACAATAGTAACGTTTTCGAAAAGCTTTAACCACATTCTATCAATGGAGAAAATTGTTCAGATAATAACATTGTCATTGATTATCACGTAGGTTGGGTTCACGTATTTGTTCCCATATTTCAGCGGCAAGTATTAGGTTAAGTTTCCACATAGGTTTTTTTCAGGCGTTTTTTGGAATACTGCCACAGCAGTTTTTGAGCCAAAGTCAAAAGTGGATCCAGCAGGAAGGAGAAGTGTAAGTCCTTCCTTTATATGTCCTATTCCTTTTGAATACACTTCTGGCTTTAGCTCAAAAACTGCAGTGGCAGTATAACAAAAAATGCCAGGAAAAAAAAAAAACCTATGTGGAAACCTAGCCTGAGCCTGAATCTGGGTCTGATGAACAAAACTGAGACCTGTCAGGCCAGGACTGGTTGACCCTATGTAGTAAGGCATGTTATGGTGGGGGTGGCAAAAAAAATTGCCAACCTACAGTTTTAATATATATCATTGTAGTTTTAAAACAAAGGAGAAGGTCCAGCACAATGAATAGAAGCCAAACACTTTATTAATTCAGGTAAAAATAGCAACATGAATAACGTTCAGTGAGGCCTCATCCTGGCACATTTCGCTACCTACAGGAGCTAAGTCATAGGCAAGCAACTTTAGTGTCTGCCGGAGAAGCTACCTGCCCTTCCATGCAAGTGAGGAAAAGTGTTACAGGTGCCATATCACAATCAATGTGAGCACTTGTATGTATTTGTACTGAGATTTTTGTAGTTTAATAGAAATATACATATATATATATATATATATATATATATATACAAGCAAAAAGAAAAATAGCCAGCACAACAACCTAATACACAGGTGCACACTACTGTGGCAGATACAGAGTATACAAAAAAGAAGATTGCAGCAGCACACATTGGTCAAAAAATTGAGGCTCTTAGCGCACTTTTTGATCAAAACGTGTCCCCCATCCACCACGGGGAGGTGGCCTCATTTATATATATATATATATATATATATATATATATATATATATTGTACAATGTATATTTTTCCTGACTAAATCCAAATCATTTAGCCTGCCATATGACATATACTTTGCTAAGAGTGAAACTCTTCACAGAAGGTGCACAGAATTACACAAAATTTTCTACAGGGCATGCCACCTGTTAAGAGCTATCAAACTAGAAAATGTCAAAACACGACATCTGCTTATAGTGTGGGTTTGTGAGTGGATATACTGTATGTATATATATATATATATATGTGTATATATATATATATATATATATATATATAGATATATACATATCCTCTATCCGCTTATCATCTCAATTTATGCAGTTGATTAGAAAACATCACTTATTTGACCTTTGGAGGATCTTTAACCAAAATAGTAAGGAATTTACATTCTACTCCCACCCCATACTACCCATTCTAGGATAGACATGTTCCTTGACAATGTGGTGCCTTGGTGGGGTGTAGGGTAGTTGGGGTGTTGCTGTAGTATATGAGGGGTTAATTTAACCCCTGTCACTTGCGATGCCAGGGTGAGGGTTTAAACTCTGAGGTAATGCTGGGCCTATCGCCACCCTTCCCAAGAGCGATAGGTGAGTGTAGAATAATGGATTGTTCACCACCAGTGCTTAGCTGAAAACTTGTAGAAACTTTACTGAAGATTTTCGGTAACATGCAGCAGTAACAACAGTCCAGATAACATAGTCTATATACAGCTGAAGCAGCAATTGACATATACAGCTGAAGCAGCAAATCCCCGTTCCCGGTTTTATAGTTACATGTGCCCTGGGGACTGAGGTCCTTCATGCTCCGGCGGTCTCCTGATCTGTCACTGTGCGGTGCGTAATGATGAGTGACGTCCTCAACACGACATCACTCGTCAGTCAGTGCGCGGCACACAGTGATAGATCAGGAGACCACTGGAGCATGAAGGACTGCAGTCCCCAGGGCACATGTAACTATAAAACCGGGGACGGTGAAGGAATTGGGCAGTGGCGGCGGCGGGATATTTAACTATAAAACCGCGGACGGGGAGGGAACTGGGCAATGGCGGCGGCGGGATATTTAACTATAAAACCAGGGAAGGGTTGGGGAATAGAGCAGCAGCATTCTGGCCCCACAGAAGCCACTGCATGTCAATGATTTAAAGCGCTTGCTTTAAATCATTGAACTGCAGAAGCCACCAGAAACAGTTTATTGAGGTACACCTGCACACACACGCATGCTCATTTTTCCAAGGATATTTTGGTAAAAAAAAATTTTACCAAAATTTCCTTGGAAAAATGAGCATGCGTGTTATAGGCTGGTGCGTGTTATACCCCCATAAATACGGTAATTGATGTCCTTCAAAATCTAATCAGGTCTGCTCCTAAGTCTAGACACTGAAAAAGTCTTTGACAGACTTGATTGGTCCTTTTTACTCTCAACCTTGAAGGCTTATGGAATATCTGGACCTTTCCTCTCTGCTGTCTCCGCCCTCTACACCTCACCAACAGCACAGGTACGTCTCCCCAATGCCACATCTTCCAAATTACAGATATCCAATGGTACTAGACAGGGCTGTCCCCTACCCCCCTCCTTTTTGTCCTTAGTATAGAACCACTGGCTTCTTATATTCGTTCTAACCCCGATATCAAATGTATTATGGGGAATTCTAGAGAATTCAAAGTATCCTTATTTGCAGATGAAGTTCTTTTGACCATATCTAGACCCCAAACGTCACTGCCCAATCTACATTCCCCCCTAGATACATATAGTAAACTCTCCGGCTATAAAATCAAGTCCAGTAAGACTGAAGCCCTCCCTATCGACATTTCTGACGCTGATCTGTTAAATCTGAAATTACACTTTACGTATAAGTGGCAAATAGACACTTTGAAATACTTAGGTATCAGACTTACCTCTACATATAATTCTATTTTTAAACATCATTTCCACCACCACCACCCCCCCCCCCCCCTCACTCTAGTGATAAATACCCTCCTAAATAAATGGTCCTCACTTCCACTGTCTCTCCTTGGTAGAATTGCGGCAGTGAAAATGTAAATTTTGCCAAAGATTCTATACCTCTGTGAAACTTTGCCTATTCCCATATCCAAAGGGGCTTTGAAAAAAATCCAGGCCCTTATGTTGGGGTTTGTATGGGGTGGCGGAGGTCATAGATTGTCTGTCTCAGTCTTGACATCCCTAAAGAAGAATGGAGGACTGGCATTTCCAGACCTGTACAATTATCATCTGGCTATAAATCTTTGTAGGATTCCTTATTGGACCTCTTTTTTTAGCATTTAATAAATGGATGGAGATTGAGAAGATGTGGCTGTCGCCTACCCACCCTTCCTCTTTTATATGGTTGCACATTCCTCCTCCAATGCCTAGGAATCTCCTAGGGCCTATAAGATTAAATATTAAAAAATATATGGGAAAAATCTACTTTATTATTCGCTCTTAAATCATCCATTTCATTACTTTCATCCCTAATATTCAACCCTCTTATCCCCTGTAGTAACAACATAACAATTATTACCTCCTGGATAAATGCTAAAATATTTCACTCAGTAGTGTTGAGCGGCATAGGCCATATTCGAATACGCGAATATTCGCGAATATATGGACAAATATTCGTCATATATTCGCGAATATTCGCATATTCGTTATATTCTCGTTTTATTTTCGCATATGCGGAAATACGCGTATGCGAAAATCAACATATGTGAATATTAGCATATACAAAATTAACATACGCGGAAATTCGCATATGCGAAAATTAGCATATGCTAAGTTTTGCATATGCGAATTTTTCGCACGCCAGTCTCACACAGTAGTAATACAGCCTTCTTTACACCACACAAGCTGGAAGCAGAGAGGGGTGATCACTGTGATGTGTACTGTGAAAAAAAAAAGAAATAAAAAAAAACAAAAAAACGAATATTCGTAATTACGAATATATAGTGCTATATTCGCGAAATTCGCAAATTCGCGAATATGCGATATTCGCGAATAATATTCGAATTGCGAATATTCGTGAGCAACACTACCACTCAGACAGCCTATCTTTTCGTGACTTACTCAATAAATGTGCCTCCCTACTTCAGCAAAGTCCTTGTACCAAGATATACTGCACTGTCTGGATCAACTCAATAGGGACTCATTATGGATATAGGTTGAACTAGATGGACTCTGGTCTTTTTTTCAACCTTATGAACTATGTTACTATGTTGCTATGTCTGTCACTCAATATCACTGATACGGCCCTCCCTCGCCCAACTCCATTTGAGATGTTATGTAGGGAAAATGGCCCAGATTTATCAAAGAATATCTACGGTAGAGCTATTTTCCCACGTTTATTTGGGTGGTGGGTTTGACCAGCGTGCATCTTATTTATCAAGAAGGTGCAGCAGGACGATGAATTTTGTGCAGCTCTGCTGTGGTAGGAAAAGCTCTACTACATACACTTTTTCTAGACACTTGTGAGGGAGGGAAGTAGACACTTTCCTGGGTCCTGAATTTAGCAGGTTAGGTGTTTTTACTTACGTTCACAGAGCTGCCGTGACATTTTTACTTGCATTTTAGACACTACAATCAAATTTGATTGCAGTGTCTAAGGGGTTAAATCTGGGCATCACCGTGGTCAGTGATGTCTGGCATTAAAGATGGGTCTAGTGGCAGATAGCCGCCAGGACCACCCAGCTATGACCTGCACTCAGCTCCTGAGCTCATGTCATAGAAGGGGAGTGAGACGCTGTTATCCACAAGAGGTTAAAGGTTGAATTGCGGAAGGTAGAAGTGATTCTCACGCCTACTGGTAGGTGGTGTAGCTTTGCTCCTAAAAAAGTACCTTTGCGCACAAAATAGCGACTTTTGACAAAAGTCGCAAATGATAAATACATGACCACTGCATGGTCAAAAAGAAAAAGTTCTACGGGTAGGCAAAAAGAGTGAAACTGCCTATATCAAAAGTCGCATAAAAGTCGCTAAATATGCTGCTTGCGCCTGAACTATGCCTAAACATAGACAAGAAAAAATACTCTAAAAGCAATGATAAATGTCCCCCAATGTTTCTACTAGGTATGATCTCTAACATATATAATATCCTAATGACACCTACTGACGATTATTTCCCTTACATCCCCTACATGACCAAATGGGAAGCTTACTTAGGCAGATCCCTTACTATGCACTAATGGCATTCCATATGGTCTGACACCTCCAAATCCTCATTTTGTGTCAGTACAAACTACTGATGCACTGGTACCGGACTCCAGACAAACTGCAGCGTATATTTCCCAATGTATCTCCTTTACGCTGGAGGTGTGATAATGCAGTAGGTACTGTACCCCCCATTTTTTGGGATTGTTCTCTTCTACGCCACTTAGTGGCTCTCTTCTACGCCACTACGCTTATCAAGAAACTTCTTGGACTGGATATCCCTCTACACCCAGAGACCTACCTATTGAACCTCCCTCCTGGCCACATCTCTAATAGCCAAACCAAGTTACTCCTGTCTGTCTTAAAGGGAACCTATCACTAAGTTTTACCCTAAATAATGAGTGGTAACACATAATTGATGTTAATATCACATGTTCTACCATGCCTGGATGTCACATGCCTACCATGCCTGGATCTATAAAATATGGAGAAAACAACTTTTATAAATGTCACATGCTGTATGTAAAGAAGGCTGATGAAGTAGTCACGATGCCCCGAGCTGTAATCATGCTCATTCACACTCAAAAAATGCCTATCTAGGTACGATTGAGCAGCTCAGTCACGGTCCGATGTCATTGTTCACAGCTAGGCTGTCAATCGTGTCTAGATAGGCGTGATTAGAGCCTGAATGGGTGTCCTTACAGCCCGGGGAGCCGCATGCCTGGTGACTACTTGAGCATGTCTGGTGACTACTTAACTCTCATTTACATACTGCATGTGACAGTTATAAAAGTTGTTTTCCCCACATTAAGAGATTTACCAGCCGACATCCAGGCATGGTAGGACACATAATATTAACCTCCATTATGTGTTGCCACATGTTGTATAGGGTAAAACTTAGTGACAGGTTCCCTTTAAAAACTTCTAAAAGCTCAATAGCCCACTGGTGGAAACGTTCTGATGTGCCTTCTCTCCAGATGTTAACCAACAGGATAAATAAAGTACAAAGGATGGAATATCTTTCTGCTGTCATAGATCATAAATTACCTGTCTTTCAGAAAATCTGGTCCCCATGGGATTCCTTAGATATTAATCAACCACCACAGTAGTCTCCCTTTAACCCCTTAAGGACGCAGGACGTACTCAAACAGCCCCTTTTCCGAGTCCTTAAGGACTCAGGACGTTTGAGTACGTCCTGTCAAATCCCGGCCCCCCGCTGCTTGCTGGAGGGGAGCGGTGCCCAATGCCTGCTGAAATCGTTCAGCAGCCATCGGGGCATATCGCCCAGGGGGGTCATGATGACCCCCCATGTCGGCGATGGCCGCAGATCGCTGAACAATTCAGTCCAGCGATCTGCGGCAGATTCCGGGTCAATCGGTTCTCCAGTGACCCGATGACCCGGAATTACAGGCTGTTCGGGGCCGTCTCTGACCCAGCAGGGGTTAGGTGGCACTGGTGCCACCTCACGATCGCCCTGATTCGTCGGCCGGTTTCCTGGCCGACCAATCAGGGCGCCTGCTGCGGGTGTCACTCCTGCAACCTGCTCCGCCCCTCTTCCGGAGGACATGAGTGGGTGCGGGACGTGCACCCTGGGAGCTGGGGACCGTGATCCCCAGCGTCAATGTTGGGATCGGGGCCCCAGGAGTGGCGGCCGCGGCGGCGACGACGAGGGACTGATGTGATGCAGCGTGGATCGTTGGAGGTGAGTGACAGCCTCCTGCTGTTGCTTAGCAACAGCTCCCAGCATGCAAAAAGGGCATGCCGGGAGCTGTAGTTATGCAACAGCAGGAGGCAGACCACCACAAATCCCAGCATGCCCTTATGGGCATGCTGGGACTTATAGTTTTGCAACAGCTGGAGGCATATTTTTTCTATGGAAAAGTGTACCTTCAGCTGTTGTGTAACTACAACTCCCAGCTTGCACAAACAGCTAACGTGCATGCTGGGAGTTGTAGTGGTGCATCTGCTGGTTGCATAACTACAACTCCCAGCATGCCCATTGACTGTCGGTGACTACTGAGAGTTGTAGTTTTGCAACAGCTGAAGGCACACTGAGTTAAGTAGCAAACCAGTGTGTCTCCAGCTGTTGCATAACTACAACCCCCAGCATCCCCAGCCAAAGTAGTATGCCTCCAGCTGTTGCATAACTACAAGACCAAGCATACCCTTCCCCTGTCCGTACATGCTGGGGGTTGTAGCTTTTGCAACAGCTGAAGGCACACTGGTTGCAAAACACTGAGTTTGTTACCAAACTCGGTGTTTCACAACCAGTGTGCCTCCAGCTGTTGCAAAACTACAACTCCCAGCATGCACTGATAGACCGTACATGCTGGGAGTTGTAGTTTTGCAACAGCTGGATGTTCCCCCCCCCCCCCCACCAATGTGAATGTACAGGGTACACTCACATGGGTGGAGGATTACAGTAAGTATCCAGCTGCAAGTTTGAGCTGCGGCAAATTTTCTGCCGCAGCTCAAACTGCCAGCGAGAAACTACTGTGAACTCCTGCCCGTGCGACTGTACCCTAAAAACACTACACTACACTAACAAAAAATAAAATAAAAAGTAAAAAACACTACATATACACATACCCCTACACAGCCCCCCTCCCCTCCCCAATAAAAATGAAAAACGTCTGGTACGCCACGGTTTCCAAAACGGAGCCTCCAGCGGTTGCAAAACAACTACTCCCAGTATTACCAGACAGCCACTGACTGTCCAGGCATGCTGGGAGTTTTACAACAGCTGTAGGCCCCCTGTTTGGGAATCACTGGCGTAGAATACCCCCATGTCCACCCCTATGCAAGTCCCTAATTTAGGCCTCAAATGCGCATGGCACTCTCACTTTGGAGCCCTGTCGTATTTCAAGGCAACAGTTTAGGGTCACATATGGGGTATCGCCGTACTCGGGAGAAATTGTGTTACAAATTTTGGGGGGTATTTTCTGCTTTTACCCTTTTTAGAAATGTAACATTTTTGGGAAAAGAAGCATTTTAAGTAAAAAAAAAATTTTTTTTTACATATGCAAAAGTCGTGAAACACCTGTGGGGTATTAAGGTTCACTTAACCCCTTGTTACGTTCCCCAAGGGGTCTAGTTTCCAAAATAGTATGCCATGTGTTTTTTTTTTTTGCTGTTCTGGCACCATAGGGGCTTCCTAAATGCGGCATGCCCCCAGAGCAAAATTTGCTTTCAAAAAGCAAAATGTGACTCCTTTTCTTCTGAGACCTGTAGTGCGCCAGCAGAGCACTTTTCACCCCCATATGGGGTGTTTTCTGAATCGGGAGAAATTGGGCTTAAAATTTTGGGGGGTATTTTCTGCTTTAACCCTTTGTAAAAATGTAATTTTTTTGGGAAACCAAGCATTTTAGGTAAAAAAAATTTTTTTTTTTTTTTTTACATATGCAAAAGTTGTGAAACCCCTGTGGGGTATTAAGGTTCACTTTACCCCTTGTTACGTTCCCCAAGGGGTCTAGTTTCCAAAATGGTATGCCATGTTGGATTTTTTTGCTGTCTTGGCACCATAGGGGCTTCCTAAATGCGGCATGCCCCCAGAGCAAAATTTCCTTCAAAAAAGCCAAATGTGACTCCTTCTCTTCTGAGACCTGTAGTGTGCCAGCAGAGCACTTTTCACCCCCATATGGGGTGTTTTCTGAATCAGGAGAAATTGGGCTTCAAATTTTGGGGGGTATTTTCTGCTATTACCCTTTTAAAAAATGTTAAACTTTTAGGAAACCAAGCATTTTAGGGATTTTTTTTTTTTTTTACATATGCAAAAGTCGTGAATCACCTGTGGGGTATTAAGGTTTACTTTACCCCTTGTTATGTTCCCCGAGGGGTCTAGTTTCCAAAATGGTATGCCATGTGGTTTTTTTTTTTGCTGTTCTGGCACCATAGGGGCTTCCTAAAGGTGACATGCCCCCAAAAAAACATTTGTCGCTCCTTCCCTTCTGAGCCCTCTACTTCGCCCGCCGAACAATTAACATAGACATATGAGGTATGTGCTTACTCGAGAGAAATTGGGTTTCAAATACAAGTAAAAATTTTCTCCTTTTTACCCCTTGCAAAAATTCAAAAATTGGGTCTACAAAAACATGCGAGTGTAAAAAATGAAGATTGTGAATTTTCTCCCTAACTTTGCTGCTATTCCTGTGAGACACCTAAAGGGTTAAAACGCTGACTGAATGTCATTTTGAATACTTTGGGGGTGCAGTTTTTATAATGGGGTAATTTATGGGGCATTTCTAATATGAAGACCCTTCAATTCCACTTCAAACCTGAACTGGTCCCTGAAAAAAAGCAAATTTCAAAATTTTGTGAAAAATTTGAAAATTGCTGGTGAACTTTGAAGCCCTCTGGTGTCTTCCAAAAGTAAAAACACGTCAATTTTATGATGCAAACATAAAGTAGACATATTGTATATGTGAATTTAAAAAAATTATTTGGAATATCCATTTTCCTTACAAGCAGAGAGCTTCAAAGTTAGAAAAATGCAAAATTTTCTAATTTTTCATCAAATTTTGGGATTTTTCACCAAGAAAGGAAGCAAGTTACCAAAAAATTTTACCACTATGTTAAAGTAGAATATGTCATGAAAAAACAATCTCGGAATCAGAATGATAACTAAAAGCATTCCAGAGTTATTAATGTTTAAAGTGACAGTGGTCAGAATTGCAAAAAATGGCCGAATCCTTAAGGTGAAAAAGGTCTCAGTCCTTAAGAGGTTAAGGGTTATGCTATGCGAGTATGCATTCTTTGTTTTTCTTTTTTGTCCCTTTCTTTCTGTCAAATGTACTCTATCTTTCTGTTTGTATTTGTTTTATCTCCCACTCATGTCTTCCGTGTAGATTTGTATCACTCAGTTTCCTCCCTAATTGACATACTTTAATGTAACGGTATTTCCTAGGCACTGTTTATAGCTAAATCAGCTTAATTTTGTTCATATAATAAAGATTGTCTGTTGAACTTTTCAATAACATATATAGGAGATACTAGCATGATTATACATACTTATCCTGCAGTACCCCTCAGATCTTAGACTTCCCATTCCATTAGTGTCTACATTGAAGATGTTTCTTTATTTTTCCATCTTATATTATCTTTTGTTGTTTGATATTTAAAAAAAAACTTAAAATTTCAAAAATAAAGTTATTTAAAAAAAAAAAAGACTGAGTGCATGCCATATGAAATGGTTACAGAATGTTCCTGTTGGCTTAGAATCTAATATGTTTCCCATTTACTCTAATGTATATTTACCAGACTAAGTACAAATCATTTAGGCTCCTATTTTCTTGTATGTACTTTGCCGATGTGGAACTCTAAATCATTATTTTGTGTAATTATGTTTTGAAAGCATGTGGTTAGAACGGCTTCTTCATTACTACGAAGGGATTTGTGTCGGTGTTATGACATAATCACTTAAAAAGTTAGTCAAATAAATATCTACCTGCATGAGCGGCGGTGTGCACAATGATCTGCTCGCTGGTGATGCTTCCAGCAGAAAAGTGTTAAATTACATTCTGAAACCTAGCAAATCAAAGCAATTAGATGGAAAGCAGAGATAATAGGAAACCACGCAAGCTCCCATTTACACCAAAAACAGCATGTCCTCATGAAATTAACTCAATGTTTACACTTCTACAAGTCACAACATAGAAGGTAGGCATACCGGCTCATTATAAGATACGTACATGCTTTATAAACCCATAGATTAAGTTTCAAGACAAGCTTTCTATTTAACTTCCAGGTGTGCCCTATTAAAGTTAAACAACACTTATGATATCCATTGGCTGTATACACATCAAATGTAAGATATATCATTGTATTGTAATTACATTGTTAATGGTTCTTCATGACATTATCTGCTTTTATCAGTTATCTCCCTGACAACATTAACATGTTAGAAAACTGTTGCCAGCAGATCGTGTTGATTGTATAGTTTCTGTTACTTAGAACTCAGCTAAGACATGAAACGTATTTATTAACATAACATTCTAATTATCTGGATATCTTAACCCCTTAAGGACTAAGCCCATTTTCACCCTAAGGACCAGAGCATTTTTTGCAAATCTGAACACTGTCACTTTAAGCATTAATAACTCTGGGATGCTTTTACTTTTCATTCTGATTCCAAGATTGTTTTCCCTTGACATATTCTATTTTATGTCAGTGGTACGTTTTCTTCTATACTTGCATCATTTCTTGGGGAAAAATTCCCAAATTTGAAGGAAAATAGACATTCCAAATAAATTATATATTGCTTCACATATTCAATAGGTCTACTTTATGTTTGCATCATAAAGTTGACATGTTTTAACTTTTGAAAGACATCAGAGAGCTTTAACCCCTTAAGGACTCAGGGTTTTTCCGTTTTTGCACTTTCGTTTTTTCCTCCTTACCTTTTAAAAATCATAACCCTTTCAATTTTCCACCTAAAAATCCATATTATGGCTTATTTTTTGCATAGCCAATTCTACTTTGCAGTGACATTAGTCATTTTACCCAAAAATGCACGGCGAAACGGAAAAAAAATCATTGTGTGACAAAATCGAAAAAAAAACACCATTTTGTAACTTTTGGGGGCTTCCGTTTCTACGCAGTGCATATTTCGGTAAAAATTACACCTTATCATTATTCTGTAGGTCCATACGGTTAAAATGATACCCTACTTATATAGGTTTGATTTTGTCGCACTTCTGGAAAAAATCATAACTACATGCAGGAAAATTTATACGTTTAAAAATGTCATCTTCTGACCCCTATAACTTTTTTATTTTTCCACGTACAGGGCGGTATGAGGACTCATTTTTTGCGCCGTGATCTGAAGTTTTTATCGGTATGATTTTTGTTTTGATCGGACTTTTTGATCACTTTTTATTCATTTTCTAATGTATTTTTTTAGGTATAAAAGGGACCAAAATACGCTTTTTTGGACTTTGGAATTTTTTTGCGCGTACGCCATTGACCGTGTGGTTTAATTAATGATATATTTTTATAGTTCGGACATTTACGCACGTGGCGATACCACATATGTTTATTTTTATTTTTTTTACACTGTTTTATTTTTTTATGGGAAAAGGGGGGTGATTCAAACTTTTATTAGGGAAGGGGTTAAATGACCTTTATTAACACTTTTTTTTAACTTTTTTTTTGCAGTGTTATAGGTCCCATAGGGACCTATAACACTGCACACACTGATCTCCTATGCTGATCACTGGCGTGTATTAACACGCCTGTGATCAGCATTATCGGCGCTTGACTGCTCCTGCCTGGATCTCAGACACGGAGCAGTCATTCGTCGATCGGACACCGAGGAGGCAGGTAAGGGCCCTCCCGGTGTCCGATCAGCTGTTCGGGACGCCGCGATTTCACCGCGGCGGTCCCGAACAGCCCGACTGAGCAGCCGGGTCACTTTCAGTTTCACTTTAGAAGCGGCGGTAAGCTTTGACCGCCGCTTCTAAAGGGTTAATACCGCACATCGCCGCGATCGGCGATGTGTGGTATTAGCCGCGGGTCCAGGCCGTTGATGAGCGCCGGGACCGACGCGATATGATGCAGGATCGCGGCGCGATCCCGCTTCATATCGCGGGAGCCGGCGCAGGACGTAAATATACGTCCTGCGTCGTTAAGGGGTTAAAGTTAAGCAGCGTTTTTCCAATTTTTTCCCAAAATTTTCAAAATCAGAATTTTTCAGGGACCAGTTCAGTTTTGAAGTGGATTTGAGGGGCCTTCATATTAGAAATACCCCATAAATGACCCCATCATAAAAACTGGACCCCTCAAAGTATTCAAAATGAAATTCAGAAAGTGTGTTAACCCTTTAGGTGTTTCACAGGAATAGCAGCAAAGTGAAGGAGAAAATTCAAAATCTTCATTTTTTTTATTTTTCCAAGGGTAAAAGTAGAGAAATCCCCCAAAAATTTGTAACCCAATTCCTCTCGAGTAAGGAAAGAGCGCATATGTGGATGTAAAGTGCTCTGCGTCTGCACTACAAGGATATGTTCAGACGAGCGGATCCACAGCTTATTTTATGCTGCGGATCCGCTGCCAGAGGACCACTACAGGGTGCCTTTAGATGTGCTTGCTCGGGGCATATTCGCACATCGTGGCTGCTCTCGGCTTACCTCAGGGAGCAGGGGGAGCGGCCGCGATGTGTGCGAGTGCATCGCGCAAGCGCGGCAACTCACACATCGCAACAGTGTGTCTGCTCGTAGCAGCGTATTGCCGCTCCGAGCAGGCACATCTAAAGGCACCCTGTAGGGGTTTCTTTAGCGGTGGATCTGCAGCGTAAAATACTGAATGTACCCCTGGCTCAGAAGGGAAGGAGCGACAATGGAATTTTGGAGAGTAAAATTTGCTGAAATGTTTTTTTGGGGGCATGTCACATTTAGGAAGCCCCTTTGGTGCCAGAACAGAAAAAAACACATGGCATACTATTTTGGAAACTACAGCCCTCAAGGAACATAACAAGGAGTACAGAGAGCCTTAACACCCCACAGGTATTTGACGACTTTATGTTAAATTCGGATGTGTATATGAAAAAAGAAATTTCACTAAAACACAGTTTTTTCCCCAAATTTTTAATTTTTACAAGGGGTAGTAGGAGAAAATGCCCCCCAAATGTATAACCCAAATTCTTCCGAGTATGGAAATACCCCATATGTGGACGTCAAGTGCCTACTGGGGAGCTACAATGCTCGGAAGAGGAGTCACATTTGGCTTTTGGAAAGCAAATTTAGCTGAAATGGTTTTTGGGGTGCATGTCACATTTAGGAAGCCCCTATGCAGGCCCAGGACAATAATAAGGTGGCCCGGGGAGGGTGGGGTTTGGACGAAAAATTTAACAGTTTTTTTTTCTTAGGCTGGATTCGCATCACGATTTGAGTGTCCGCGGCACAGATACGATTTCAGAAGCTCAAATGCCTGAAATCGTATCGGTGCAGGGACAGGTACTGACAGATATGGAGCCATTAACTATTATGGGGCTGTGGACCCGATCGTAGTCTGCTAGTGACTACGATCTGGTCCTTTTCTCAGCATGTCAGATTTTTCACACAGACTGAAAATCGTGGTCTGCCACGATTTTCAGTCCCTGTCAAAAATCTGACCTGCTGAGAAAAGGACCAGATCGTAGTCACTAGCAGACTACGATCGGGTCCACAGCCCCATAATAGTTAATCACTAGCAGGCTATGATCGGGTCCGCAGCCCCATAATAGCTAACGGCTCCGTATCTGTCAGTACCTGTCCCTGCACAGATACGATTTCAGGCGATTTGAGCTTCTGAAATCGTATCTGTGCAGCGGACACTCAACTCGTGATGTGAAGCCACTCTAACTAAACCTTTTTGTAGTCCCGGCACTGCCCGCCAGGCTTGGGCACTCTGACAAGTGTGGGCTGTGTGCGAGCCGTGCGATCACTTCTCTGAGGCACAGCATGCAGGTAACTATACATACATACATACAAAGCGTGTCCTTTGAGTGTATATGGGCCCCTTTGCTGCCTCCATTCAGCAGTGTTTCCCAAGCAGTGTGCATCCAGCTGTTGAAAACCGCAGCTCCCAGCATGCCCAGACAGCCAAAAGCTGTCTGGACATGCTGGAAGTTGTAATGTTGCTATATCTGTATGCACCTGCTTGGGAAACACTCCCATACAGCGATCTCGGCCTCCAGCTCAGCTCCTCCCCCTGCTGGTCATGTGATCACAGACTCATACGGAGGCATGCTGGGGTTAGAGGAAGGACCAGAGTGCAACAGAACAGATGGTTATGGCATGACAGGCAGTTTACAGGTAAGGCCCCTTTCACACTACAGGTATCATCCTGCTTTTTTACTGCCGTTACTTTACAATAACGGATGAAAAAAAGCGGATGCAATAACTGGTAATAACGGATCATAACTGATGACCATGATCCATTATTGTTAATGTTTTTTTTTCTTAAAAAACCTGATGTTCATCCGTTATCATCGTTATGATCATTTATTACCAGTTACATCCGTTTTTTAATCAGGTTTTTAACCCTTTTAGTGCATGCACCGTTCTTTGTGCCGGCAAAAATAACTGACATTAGTCAAAACGGACATACCTGATGCAAAAGGATGTTCAAAAAATCCCATTGACAGGAATGGGATTTTTTGACGGACATTTTCAGGGTTTTTTGCCAGGAGTAATAATGGAGGTTTTTTACAGGATGATACCTGTAGCGTGAAAGGGGCCTAACACTATAAATACTGCCAATCCTCACATATTAATTGGATATTAACCCTGAACTGTGTATTATCCCTGTATTATGACATCACTGTGTGTAGCATCCCTGTATTATGACATCCCTGTGTGTAGTATCCCTGTACTGTGATATCACTGTGTGTAGTATCCCTGTACTGTGACATCACTGTGTGTATTATCCCTGTACTGTGACATCACTGTGTGTATTATCCCTGTACAATGACATCACTGTGTATTATCCCTGTACTGTGACATCACTGTGTGTATTATCCCTGTACAATGACATCACTGTGTATTATCCCTCTACTATGACATCACTGTATGTATTCTCCCTGTACTGTGACATCACTATGTGTATTTTCCCTGTACTGCAACATAACTGTGTGTATTCTCCCTGTACTGTGACATCACTGTGTATTATCCCTGTACTGTGACATCAATGTGTGTATTATCCCTGTACTGTAACATCACTATGTGTATTACCCCTGTATTGTGACATCACTGTGTGTGTATTATCCCTGTACTGTGACATCACTGTGTGTATTATTCCTGTATTGTGACATCACTGTGTGTATTATCCCTTTACTGCAACATCACTGTGTGTAATACCCCTGTATTGGGATATCACTGTGTGTATTACCCCTTTATTGTGACATCACTGTGTATTATCCCTGTACTGTGACATTACTGTGTGTATTATCCCTGTATTGTGACATCAATATGTGTATTATCCCTGTACTGTAACATCACTGTGTGTATTATCCCTGTATTGTGACATCACTGTGTGTAATACCCCTGTATTGGGATATCACTGTGTGTATTACCCCTTTATTGTGACATCACTGTGTATTATCCCTGTACTGTGACATTACTGTGTGTATTATCCCTGTATTGTGACATCAATATGTGTATTATCCCTGTACTGTAACATCACTGTGTGTATTACCCCTGTATTGGGATATCACTGTGTGTATTATCCCTGTATTGTGACATCACTGTGTGTATTATCCCTGTACTGTAACATCACTTTGTGTATCACCCCTGTACTGTGACATCACTGTGTGTATTATCCCTGTATTGTGACATAACTGAGTATTATCCCTGTACTGTAACGTCAATTGGTGTGTAATCCATGTACTGTGACATCATTGGGTGTATTATCCCTATATTGTGACATAATTGCAGGAGGCAATATTACTATAGGTGAGGGGCACACAGTGTTTTGCATTTCAGAGGTATGAATTTCTGGGGTGATACAGTTCTTATTTGCCACAATATGTTGTGGTATTGTATTCAGACGGTTTACTGTATGGCAAGGTTATATTTAGAGATGAGCGAATTTACAGTAATTCGATTTGTCACAAACTTTTCAGCTCGGCAGTTGATGACTTCAGCGTGCATAAATGAGTTCAGCTTTTACGTGCTCCGGTGGGCTGGAAAAGGTGTATACGGTCCTAGGAGAGTCTCCAGTCCACCGGAGCACCTGAAAGCTGAACTAATTTATGCAGGCTAAAGTCATCAACCGCCGAGCCGAGAAGTTCCTGGCGAATGGAATCACTGTAAATTCGCTCATCTCTAGTTATATTCAGAGGCACAGTGTGTAATAGTATCATATTCAGAGACTACAGTGTGTGGTAGTGTTATATACAGAGGATACAATGTGTGGCAGTATTATACTCAGAGGGTATAATGTATGGTATTATTATATTCCGAAGGTACAGTGTGTGGTAGTATTATATTCAGAGGATACAATGTGCAGTAGTATCATATTCAGAGAGCACAGTGTGCAGTAGTATTCTATTCAGAGAGTACAGTGTGTGCCAGGTTTATATTCAGAGAGCACAGTGTGTAGTAGTATTACATATTTTTGAAGGTACAGTGTGGGATAGTATTCTATTCAGAGGATAAAGTGTGTGGTAGTATTATATTCAGAGAGCAGTGTGTAGTAGTATTATATATTTTGAGGGTACAGTGTGGGATAGTATTCTATTCAGAGCATAAAGTGTGTGGCAGGTTTATACTCAGAGAATGCAGTGTGTGGCAGTATCATTTTTACAGACTATAGGGGGAGATTTATCAAAATCTGTCCAGAGGAAAAGTTGCCCAGTTGCCCAATCGGATCGCTTCTTTCATTTTTAACAAGGCCTCTGCAAAATGAAAGTAGCGATCTGATTGGTTGTTATGGGCAACTGGGCTCATTCCTCTGCACGAGTTTTGCTAAATCTCCTCCATAGTGTCTGGCAGAGTTAAATTCAGAGAGCGCAGCGTGTGGTAGTATTATATTCAGAGGATACAATGCCTGGCAGCTTTATATTAATTATCATTTAGCGTATCATTTATCATATAGCGGATCAGACTCCGCTGACAAAGTGAGGAACCAATGCCATCTGGGCGTCAAGTTCTGCAGAGAGAAGATTTAGCTGTACCCGGTGGTATGTACCATCTGAATTAGATAACCAAAGACTATAGAAAAGACGTCACCTGTAGTCACTGATATCATTGTGTATTCTCCTCACTATAGAGAAGATGTCACCTGTAGTCACTGATATCATTCTGTATTTTCCACACTATAGAGAAGACGTCACCTGTAGTCACTGATATCATTCTGTATTCTCCACAATATAGAGAAGACGTCACCTGTAGTCACTGATATCATTGTGTATTCTCCTCACTATAGAGAAGACGTCACCTGCAGTCACTGATATCATTCTGTATTCTCCTCACTATAGAGAAGACGTCACCTGTGGTCACTGATATCATTGTGTATTCTCACTATAGAGAAGACGTCACCTGTAGTCACTGATATCATTGTGTACTCTCCTCACTATAGAAAATACGTCACCTATGGTTACTGATATCATTGTGCATTCTCCTCACTAGAGAAGAGAACACCTGTAGTCGCTGATATCATTGTGTATTCTCCTCACTATGGAGAAGACGTCACCTATAGTCACTGATATGGTGTATTCTCCTCACTGTAGAGAAGATGTCACCTGAAATCACTGATATCATTGTGTATTCTCCACACTATACAGAAGACGTCATCTGTAATCACTGATATCATTGTGTATTCTCCTCACTATAGAGAAGATGTCACCTGTAATCACTGATATCATTGTGTATTCTCCTCACCATAGAGAAGACGTCACCTGTAGTCACTGATATCATTGTGTATTCTCCACACTATAGAGAAGATGTCACCTGTAGTCACTGATATCATTGTGTATTCACCAACACTATAGAGAAGAAGTCACTTGTAATCACTGATAACATTGTGTAGTCTCCTCATTATAGAGAAGACGTCACCTTTAGTCACTGATATAATTGTGTATTCTCCTCACTGTAGAGAAGACGTCACCTGTAGTCACTGATATCATTGTGTAGTCTCCTCACTATGGAGAAGATGTCATCTGTAGTTCCTGATATCATTGTGTATTCTCCTCACTATAGAGAAGATGTCACCGGAAGTCACTGATATCATTGTGTATTCTCCTCACTATAGGTGATGACATCACCTGTAGTCACTGATATCATTCTGTATTCTCCTCACTATAAACAAGACGTCCCCTGTAGTCACTGATATCTTTGTGTATTCTCCTCACTATAGAGATGACATCACCTGTAGTCACTAATATGATTGTGTATTTTCCTCACTATAGAGAAGACGTCACCTGTAGTCACTGATATCATTGTGTATTCTCCTCACTATAAAGAAGACATCACCTGTAGTCACTGATACATTCTGTATTCTCCTCACTATAGAGAAGACGTCACCTGTAATCACTGACATCATTGTGTATTCTCCCCACTATAGAGAAGACCTCACCTGTAGTCACTGACATCATTTTGTATTCTCCTCACTATAGAGAAGACCTCCCCTGTAATCACTGATATAATTGTGTATTCCTCTCACTATAGAGAAGACGACACCTGTAGTCATTAATATCATTGTGTATTCTCCTCACTATAGAGAAGAGGTCACCTGTGGTCACTGATAACATTCTGTATTCTCCTCACTATAGAGATGTCATCTGTAGTCACTGATATCATTGTGTATTCTCCTCACTATAAAGAAGACGTCACCTGTAGTCACTGATACATTCTGTATTCTCCTCACTATAGAGAAGACGTCACCTTTAATCACTCACATCATTGTTTATTCTACACACTATAGAGAAGACCTCACCTGTAGTCCCTGATATCATTCTGTATTCTCCTCATTATAGAGAAGACGTCACCCGTAGTCACTGATATCATTGTGTATTCTCCTGTGTATTCTAGTCACTGATATCATTCTGTATTCTCCTCACTATAAAGAAGACGTCACCTGTAGTCACTGATATCATTGTGTAGTCTCCTCACTATAGAGAAGATGTCACCTGCAGTTCCTGATATCATTGTGTATTCTCCTCACTATAGAGAAGATGTCACCTGTAGTCACTGATATCTTTGTGTATTCTCCTCACTATAGAGATGACATCACCTGTAGTCACTCATATCATTGTGTATTCTCCTCACTATAAAGAATACGTCACCTGTAGTCACTGATACATTCTGTATTCTCCTCACTATAGAGAAGACGTCACCTGTAATCACTGACATCATTGTGTATTCTCCCCACTATAGAGAAGACCTCACCTGTAGTCACTGATATCATTCTGTATTCTCCTCACTATAGAGAAGACCTCCCATGTAGTCACTGATATCATTGTGTATTCTCCTCACTATAGAGAAGACGTCACCTGTAATCACTGATATAATTGTGTATTCCCCTCACTATAGAGAAGACGTCACCTGTAGTCACTGATATCATTGTGTATTCTCCTCACTATAGAGAAGAGGTCACCTGTGGTCACTGATATTCTGTATTCTCCTCACTATAGAGAAGATGTCACCTGAAATCACTGATATAATTGCGTATTCTCCTCACTATAGAGAAGACGTCACCTGTAATCACTGATATAATTGTGTAATCCCCTCACTATAGAGAAGATGTCACCTGTAGCCACTGATATCATTGTGTATTCTCCTCACTATAGAGAAGAGGTCACCTGTGGTCACTGATATCATTCTGTATTCTCCTCACTATAAAGAAGACGTCACCTGTAGTCACTGATATCATTGTGTAGTCTCCTCACTATAGAGAAGATGTCACCTGCAGTTCCTGATATCATTGTGTATTCTCCTCACTATAGAGAAGATGTCACCTGTAGTCACTGATATCATTGTGTATTCTCCTCACTATAAAGATGACATCACCTGTAGTCACTGACATCATTCTGTATTCTCTTCACTATAAAGAAGACGTCACCTGTAGTCACTGATATCTTTGTGTATTCTCCTCACTATAGAGATGACATCACCTGTAGTCACTGATATCATTGTGTATTCTCCTCACTATAGAGAAGACGTCACCTGTAGTCACTGATACATTCTGTATTCTCCTCACTATAGAGAAGACCTCACCTGTAGTCACTGATATCATTCTGTATTCTCCTCACTATAGAGAAGACCTCCCCTGTAGTCACTGATATCATTGTGTATTCTCCTCTCTATAGAGAAGACATCACCTGTAGTCACTGATATCATTGTGTATTCTCCTCACTATAGAGAAGACGTCACCTGTAATCACTGATATAATTGTGTATTCCCCTCACTATAGAGAAGACTTCACCTGTAATCACTGATATAATTGTGTAATCCCCTCACTATAGAGAAGATGTAACCTGTAGTCACTGATATCATTGTGTATTCTCCTCACTATAGAGAAGATGTCACCTGTAGTCACTGATATAATTGTGTATTTTCCTCACTATAGAGAAGAGGTCACCTGTGGTCACTGATATTCTGTATTCTCCTCACTATAGAGATGTCACCTGAAATCACTGATATCATTGTGTATTCTCCTCACTATAGAGAAGACGTCACCTGTAATCACTGATATAATTGTGTAATCCCCTCACTATAGAGAAGACGACACCTGTAGTCACTGATATCATTGTGTATTCTCCTCACTATAGAGAAGAGGTCACCTGTGGTCACTGATATCATTCTGTATTCTCCTCACTATAGAGATGTCATCTGTAGTCACTGATATCATTGTGTATTCTCCTCCCTATAAAGAAGACGTCACCTGTAGTCACTGATACATTCTGTATTTTCCTCACTATAGAGAACACCTCACCTGTAGTCACTGATATCATTCTGTATTCTCCTCATTATAGAGAAGATGTCATCCGTAGTCACTGATATCATTCTGTATTCTCCTCACTATAGAGAAGATGTCACCTGTAGTCACTGATATCATTGTGTATTCTCCTCACTATAGAGAAGACGTCACGTGTAATCACTGATATAATTGTGTATTCCCCTCACTATAGACAAGAAGTCACCTGTAGTCACTGATATTGTGTATTCTCCTCACTATGTCCAGTCAGAATTGTAGTCACTTGATAGTTCTGCAGTTATAATGGGTGAAACAAAAACTCGCAGCATACCCTCACCACTGCTAAGGTCATACTGGGGGCTTTAGTTTTACATTGCAATTGGTATATTTGAATATTATAGGGGAAAAAAATTTCCACAATGTAGTTCACCAACCCTAGCATCACACAGAAGCAGAGCGGAGGATCATGCTTCTGATCTGAGCTGAAGTAATGTCAGTAGCAGCAGAGTAGACTAGAGAGTGAGTTTGACAAGATATATGAGGGAACTGTACATATGGGTGCACTGTATATATATTGAGCTCTATATGGGTGCACTGTATATATGAGGGCAGCCGGCAGGGGCACTGTATATACAGGGGTTGGAAAATAAAAAAAATAAAAACTACTTGTCCAAGGGACTAAAACGGAGCACAATCTACTTGTCCCTCATGATGATCCACTTGTCCTGGTACATAAGATAATTTCAACCAAAATAGTCTGTAAATAAGGTCTTAATTAATAGAAAATTTATAGGCAGACCAGTATGTCCCCCCATTAGGTGGATAGGGCCCTTGATAAGTAAGTCCGCCACAATAAATAGGTAGTCCCCCCTTCAGGTAGGCAGGCATGTAGGGCTCCACTTGTATGTAAATAGGGCCCCATATATATATATATATATATGTCCCCCCCCCAGTCGGTAAAAAGGTAGGGCTCCCACACAGAGCCCCAGATAGCAATGATCCCCAATAGGTAGAGCTCCCCCAGTAGGTAGAAAGGCCCCCAGATAGATATCATCCCCATCAGGTAGGGCTCCCATTTCATCAAGTATACTGCCTAAGTCAGAGCTTTCAAAAGTTTTCATGGTGACGCCCTTACATAGTTTGGTGACACACTCCTTGCAATACTGCCAATTACATGCATTACGTTGTGCATCGACAATGCACAATGTTGCACCAATATCAGCATTAGAAAAGCTGCTACCATCCTGTGCCAGTTCACCCCCCTCCCCTTTATCACACCCTGTGCCATTATATTTCCCCTTCTCTGACCACAGCCTGCACCCAACGTGTAGAACAAAATGTTCAGAGCACTGGGGCAGTGGAGTACACCTTTAATACATAAGGCACTATGCATAAACCCCTTAAAGGGGTACTCCGGTGGTTAATTTTTTTGACTATATGACATCTTCTTTGTAAGTTTAGTTTTTTTGCAATATACATGTGTTATATGTTTTGGCAGCATGTGTGTGTTTTTCTTACCTGTTTGTTGGGCAGAAAGTTCTGTAGTTCTGAGGGTTTTCTTTTTCTGTTGTCCACAGTTCTGAGTCTGTTGTGGACAAGATATCACAGCTTTTTTTCCCTCTCTGTCTGCAAGAGAGAAAAAAGCCACGTCCCCTCATCTCATCCAGCTGAGTACACAGCTCCTCACCTCCCCTCCCCCCTGCTCTGCATTCTAAGGACGCTGGTCTGCACAGGAGAAGGACCTCACAGAGAAAATAAGTGTTATCTGAAGGGGAGAATGAGAAGGTGCACGGGCTGGGGATGTATGGACTGCAGGGGAATAAATCTCATACTGGGAAGGATCCCTATGGGGGAGATTTATCAAAACCTGTGCAGAGGAAATATTTGCCCAGTTGCCCATAGCAATCAATCAGATTGCTTCTTTCATTTTTCGCAGGCCTTCATAAAAATGAAAGCAGCAAGCTGATTGGTTGCTCTGGGCAAGTTTTCCTCTGCACAGGTTTTGATAAATCTCCCCCTATATGTGAAGGGGGAGGGGGGGGGGACTCCTGAATGACACATGCTGGGAGTTGTAGTCCCTGTTGTGTGTGTGTGTGTATGCTAGTGTTTACAAACTAGTGTGCCTCCAGCTGTTGCAAAACTACAACTCCCAGCATGCCCTGACAGACTTTGGGCATGCTGGGAGTTGTAGATTTGCAACAGCTGGAGGCACACTGGTTGGGAAACACTGTTCTAGCCTATTCAGCATACACATAATGTTACACCAGTGTTTCCCAACCAGTGTGCCTCCAACTGTTGTAAAACTACAACTCCTAGCATGCCTAAAGACTGTCAGGGCATGCTGGGAGTTGTAGTTTTGCAACACCTGGAGGTACCCTGGTTGGAAAACACTGGTGTATGCCCTACAGAGGTGTGGTGAACTACAACCCCCAGGAGACTACAGAGACAGCATGCTGGTGTTATACCACAGATTGAAGACTCCTGGATGACACATGCTGGGAGTTGTAGTCCCTTTTGTGTGTGTATGACAGTGTATCCCAACCAAGGCTGATTATATTAGTGTGCTGTGTATAAGGGGGCTGACCCGGGAAAATAGTAGGGTGGGTAAAGGGCGAAACAAACAAAAAAAAAGGAGCCGCCCCAAAACAGCAAGGCATGTGGCATGCTGGGATTTGTAGTTTTCAGCACAGCAAGAAACAGGAAATAGAAGCAAAGATAAGAAAACAAAGTGGGGGATAAAAACAAAGAACGGAAATAGAGTTGCCTAAACAACAAGAATTATAATGAAACAAATAGGGTAAGTCAAAAACAGAAAAACACGTTGACCACCGGAGTACCCCTTTAAGGACTCAGGGTTTTTCTGTTTTTGCACTTTCGTTTTTTCCTCCATACCTTTTAAAAATCATAACCTTTTCAATTTTTCACCTAAAAATCCATATTATGGCTTATTTTTTGCGTCACCAATTCTACTTTGCAGTGACATTAGTCATTTTACCCAAAAATTCACGGCGAAACGGAAAAAAAATCATTGTGCGACAAAATCGAAGAAAAAACGCCATTTTGTAACTTTTGGGGGCTTCCGCAGTGCATATTTCGGTAAAAATGACACCTTATCATTATTCTGTAGGTCCATACGGTTAAAATGATACCCTACTTATATAAGTGTGATTTTGTCGTACTTCTGGAAAAAATCATAACTACATGCAGGAAAATGTATACGTTTAACCACTTAAGGACCAATGACGTCCTGGGACGTCATGGCATCCTGGGCCTTAAGGACCAATGACGTCCCACGACGTCATGGCCTTTTCCGGTCCCTGCCGCTCGCCGGGCAGAGATCGGAACTGGATGCCTGCTGAAATCCTTCAGCAGGCATCCAGGGCAAACGCCGAGGGGGGCCATGTAGGCCCCCCATGTCGGCGATCGCCGCAAATCGCAAGGGAAATCGCCCTTGCGATCTGCGTCGATACCGGGCTGATCGGGTCTCTGGGACCCGACCGCCCGGTAATTTTGCCTGATCCCGGCTGTCACAGACAGCCAGGACCATGCTGGAGCATGGGAGCGAGGTGGCAAGCCTGCCACCTCCTCCGATCCCCTGCGATTCTTCGGTTAGTTAACCGACCAATCGCAGGGGGGGGGGGCGGTTACTTCCTCCCGTCCTGCCCGGCCCCTGAAAGTCCGGAGAGGACGGGAGGAAGACCGGAGGACGCGGCGGGGGACGGGGGAGTGCTGGGGACTTGCCCCGGTACTTACCTCGTCCCTGAAGACCCGAATCCCTGCGATGAAGACAGCGGCGACAAGTGAGTTGATCTTCAGCCGCGGTCGGGCCCTTTACAGCAATGCACGTCGCCGTAAAGTGACATGCATTGCTGTATTGGGACCCTGTATACTACAACTCCCAGCATGCCCAGACAGCCCTTGGTGTCTGGGCATGCTGGGAGTTGTAGTTTTGCAACATCTGGAGGTCCACAGTTTGGAGACCACTGTGCCCTTCCAGATGTTGCAAAACTACACATCCTCAGCATGCCCTTACTGTCCAGGCATGCTGGGAGCTGTAGTTCTGTAACATCTGGCCCTTCAGATGTTGCAGAACTACAACTCCCAGCATTCCTGGACAGTTTTGGCATACTGGGAGTTGTAGTTTTGCAACATCTGGAAGGGCACAGATTGGGAACCACTGTATTAGTGGTCTACAAACTGTAGTCCTCCAGATGTTGCAAAACTACAACTCTAAGCATGCTGGGAGTTGTAGTTCGGCAACATCTGGCTCTAAAGATGTTGCCGAACTACTACTTCCAGCATGCCTGAGAATACTGGGAGTTGTAGTTTTGCAACAACAGGAGGCACACTGGTTGGGAAACATTGTCTGTTTCCTAACTCAGTGTTTCCCAACCCGTGTGCCTCCAGTTGTTGCAAAACTATAACTACCAGCATGCACTGATAGACTGTGCATGCTGGGAGTTGTAGTTTTGCAACAGCTGGAGGTCCCCCCCCCTGTGAATGTACAGGATACATTCACATGGGCAGGGGGCTTACAGTGAGTATCAGGCTGCAAGTTTGCAATGCAGCAAATTTTTGCGGCAGCTCAAACTCGCAGCGGGAAACTTGCTGTAATCCCCCACCCATGTGACTGTACCCTAAAAACACTACACTACACTACACTAACACAAAATAAAATAAAAAGTAAAAAACACTAAATATACACATACCCCTACACAGCCCCCCTCCCCTCCCCAATAAAAATGAAAAACGTCTGGTACGCCACTGTTTTCAAAATGGAGCCTCCAGCTGTTGCAAAACAACAACCCCCAGTATTGCCGGACAGCCGTCGACTGTCCAAGCATGCTGGGAGTTTTGCAACAGCTGGAGGCACCCTGTTTGGGAATCACTGGCGTAGAATACCCCTATGCAAATCCCTAATTCAGGCCTCAAATGCACATGGCGCTCTCACTTTGGAGCCCTGTCGTATTTCAAGGCAACTGTTTAAGGTCACATATGGGGTATCGCTGTACTCGGGAGAAATTGCCTAACAAATTTTGTGGGGCTTTTTCTCCTTTCACCCCTTATGAAAAGGTGAAGTTGGGGTCTACACCAGCATGTTAGTGTAAAAAAATAAATTTTTTTACACTAACATGCTGGTGTTGCCCTATACTTTTCATTTTGACAAGAGGTAAAAGGGAAAAAAGCCCCCCAAAATTTGTAATGCAATTTCTCCCGACTACGGAGATACCCCAAATGTGGGCGCAAAGTGCTCTGGGGGCGCACAACAAGGCCAAGAAGGGAGAGTGTACCATGTACATTTGAGGTGATTTGCACAGGGGTGGCTGACTGTTACAGCGGTTTTGACAAACGCAAAAGAAAAAAAAAAAAAAACACATGTGACCCCATTTCGGAAACTACACCCCTCACGGAATGTAATGAGGAGTGCAGTGAGAATTTACACCCCACTGGTGTCTGACAGAGCTTTGGAACAGTGGGCTGTGCAAATACAAAATTTTGTACAGCCCACTGTTCCAAAGATCTGACAGACACCAGTGGGGGGTAAATGCTCACTGTTGGGTATTAAGGCTCACTTTATTCCTTGTTACGTTCCTCAAGGGGTCTAGTTTCCAAAATGGTATGCCATGTGGGTATTTTTTGCTGTCCTGGCACCAGAGGGGCTTCCTAAATGCGACATGCCCCCGAGCAAAATTTGTTCTCAAAAAGCCAAATATGACTCCTTCTCTTCTGAGCATTTTAGTTCGCCCATAGTGCACTTCAGGTCAACTTATGGGGTACCTCCATACTCAGAAGAGATGGGGTTACAAATTTTGGGGGGTATTTTCTGCTATTAACCCTTGCAGAAATGTGAAATTTGGGGGGAAACACACATTTTAGTGAATTTTTTTAAACATTTTTTTACATATGCAAAAGTCGTGAAACACCTGTCCGGTATTAAGGCTCACTTTATTCCTTGTTACGTTCCTCAAGGGGTCTAGTTTCCAAAATGGTATGTCATGTGTTTTTTTTCCTGTTCTGGAACCATAGGGGCTTCCTAAATGCAACATGCCCCCCAAAAACCATTTCAGAAAAACATACTCTCCAAAATCCCCTTGTCGCTCCTTCGCTTCTGAGCCCTCTACTGCGCCCGCTGAACACTTTACATAGACATATGAGGTATGTGCTTTCTCGAGACACATTGGGCTACAAATAAAAGTATACATTTTCTCCTTTTACCCCTTATAAAAATTCAAAAATTGGGTCTTCAAGAACATGCGAGTGTAAAAAATGAAGATTGTGAATTTTCTCCTTCACTTTGCTGCTATTCCTGTGAAACACCTAAAGGGTTAAAACATTTACTGAATGTCATTTTGAATACTTTGGGGGCTGCAGTTTTTATAATGGGGTCATTTGTGGGGTAATTCTAATATGAAGACCCTTCAAATCCGCTTCCAACCTGAACTGGTCCCTGAAAAATTGTGATTTTGGAAATGTTGTGAAAAATTGGAAAATTGCTGCTGAACTTTGAAGCCCTCTGGTGTCTTCCAAAAGTAAAAACACCTCAATTTTATGATGCAAACATAAAGTAGACATATTGTATATGTGAATTAAAAAAAATGATTTGGAATATCCATTTTCCTTACAAGCAGAGAGCTTCAAAGTTAGAAAAATGCAAAATTTTCAATTTTTTCATAAAATGAAAAGAAACTATGCCAGTATCGACAAAATTTTATCAATAACATAAAGTAGAACATGTCACGATAAAACAATCTCGGAATCAGAATGATAGGTAAAAGCATCCCAGAGTTATTAATGTTTAAAGTAACAGTGGTCAGATGTTCAAAAAACGCTCTGGTCCTATGGTGTAAAATGGCCTGGTCCTTAAGGGGTTAAAAATGTCATATTCTGACCCCTGTAACTTTTTTATTTTTCCGCGTACAGGGCAGTATGAAGACATTTTTTTTTGCGCCGTGATCTGAAGTTTTTATTGGTATGATTTTTGTTTTGATCGGACTTTTTGATCACTTTTTATTCATTTTTTAATGGTATAAAAAGTGACCAAAATACGCTTTTTTGGACTTTGGAATTTTTTTACGTGTACGCCATTGACCGTGCGGTTTAATTAACGATATATTTTTATAGTTCGGACATTTATGCACGCAGCGATACCACATATGTTTATTTTTATTTTTATTTACACTGTTTTATTTTTTTATGGGAAAAGGGGGGTGATTCAAACTTTTATTAGGGAAGGGGTTAAATGACCTTTATTATCATTTTTTTTTTTACTTTTTTTTACAGTGTTATAGGTCCCATAGGGACCTATAACACTGCACACACTGATCTCTTACACAGATCACCGGCGTGTATTAACACGCCTGTGATCAGTGTTATCGGCGCTTCACTGCTCCTGCCTGGATCTCAGGCACAGAGCAGTCATTCGTCGATCGGACACCGAGGAGGCAGGTAAGGGCCCTCCCGGTGTCCTGTAAGCTGTTCAGGATGCCGCGATTTCACCGCGGCGGTCCCGAACAGCCCTACTGACTAGCCGGGATACTTTTACTTTAGAAGCGGCGGTCAGCTTTGACCGCCACTTCTAAAGGGTTAATACTGCACATTGCCGCTATCGGCGATGTGTGGTATTAGCTGCGGGTCCCGGGCTTTGATGAGCGCCGGGACCGACGCGATGTGATGCGGGGTCGCAGCGTCCTGCTTCGTTAAGGGGTTAAGCTATATGAATTAACTCATTAGATCCCTATTCAAAACTGTGCACACAAAATAGATCCATCAACAGCATCTAGGATAATACACTAGGTATTGCACTGTATGCAAAGCATGATGTTTTACACACAGCCAAAGTTAAAGGAGATATCCAGTGCTAAAAAACTTATCCCCTATCCTAAGGATAGGGGATAAGTTTCAGATCGCGTGGGGTCCAACCGCTGGGGCCCCCCACGATCTCCTGTACAGGTCCCCGGCAGCGCGCAGGAAGGGGGTGTGTTCACCATTGCACAAAGCGGCGGCTGACCCACCCCCTCAAGACAACTCTATGGCAGAGCCGTAGCGCTGCCTTCGACAATCTCTGATGTATTGAGGGGGCGTGTCAGACACCGCTTTGTGGTCAACACTTGGTATCTGGCCAGCAAGCCAGGGCCCCATACAGGAGATCACGGTGGGGCCCAGCGGTTGGACTCGCAATCTGAAACTTATCCCCTATCCTTAAGACAGGGGATGAGTTTTTCAGCACTAGACTAACCCTTTAATTAGAATTTAAGGGGTTATACGAGAGGAGGAAAAAGTTATACTTTTAAAGTGTACCTGTTGTCAACAAAAACTTTTTATATAATGTAGATAATAACATTATATGTATATTTGTAATATACATTAATTAAAAAATGTGTATATTTTTGGGTGGAAAAAATGCTGTCTCTGCAACTATTGCGTGTATGTCTCTGTGAGGAGTACAAATACAGGAAGTGTGGGCAGGACAAGCAGGGCTCTGTGCAGACTCCTGGCTTGTCAATCATCATGTGTGAGCCCATAACATGAGCCTCACTGCACAGAGCCCTGCTTGTCCTTAGTGCACAGAGCCCTGCTTGTCCACCCTCCCTTCCTGTATTTGGACTCCTCATAGAGACACACAGGCAATAGCTGTAGGTACAAAAATATACATATTTTTTAACCAATGTATATTATAAATATACATATAGTGGTATTATCTACATTATATAAAAAGTTTTTGTTGATGACGGGTATACTTTAACTTCTATCTCCTTATCATCTCCCTGAGTGGGGTTAATAGGTACCGATAGGTATCACTGCCGTAACAGTGAGTGGTACCTGCCTCCAAAAGTGGAGTACAGGAAAGGTATTTCTATTCTTCCTCTCATAAAACCCTTTTAACTTTAGCAGTGTAAATAAGTTCAGCCCACCTACCAGTGCATTTGCTAACCACACCCCCTGGAAGCGAACAATAAAAAAATGAAAAAGCCAGTGCAAACAACATTAAAAAAGAGCAAAATTTGATGATTTCTTCAGCGCAAGTTCACACGCACAATAAAAATACACTTTGCATACAGTTTTGCAGGTCCACACCAGTTGATAAATTTCCCACAATTAGTACAATAATACCACATATAAGGTATTACTTTTTCTCCTCCTGGATAATCCCTTTAAGTGTGGTATTCACCTGATTTAGGTAATGATTTTATATATATCCTATTAGTGAATAAACATATGTCCACTGAAAACAATATATGTGATCATCTACAAAATAGAAACAATGGCAACACATGGGTATATTTTGACAGAGAAGGCATCATTTAACGTTATCAAGGATTAATTATATGGACAAAACTTTGTGCACTGGTTTCTCAGTCACTGCTAAGTTACATTAGGACACGGTTTAAAAGTAAGATGTGCCTATTACAGACCCTCTTGAAGACATTCCCACAGACAGTAATGTTTATATGATACAAGAATCCTATTTGTTATGTTATGTGCTCCGGCCGCACACGCTGGCCATGAGCGCATGGTCCCATGCCTGCTGCTGCCGGTGGGGCTGGGACGCGCATCGCGGGAAGCGCCCGCATGCGAGCCCCAGTCCGTCACTCACCTGGTGCTTCTCCTGCCCCAGCTTCTGCCTTTCTGCTCCGTGTCCCTGTCCCCTAGGAGCTTTAAGATTTAAAGGGCCAGTGTTCTCATTAGTGTAATCCACCTGTAGCTCTTTAATAAATTCCTCCACCCTCCTCACTTCCCTGCCGGATCTTTGTTGCCTTGAGACAGAGAAAGCATTCCTGAGAGTTGTCGTGTATCAGATCCTTTGCTCTGTGACTTTATCTTGCTCCTGCCTTGACCTTCTGCTATCCTGACTACGAGCTGCCTTATCCCTCCTGTGCCTCGCATCTCCTCAGCCGCCTGTGTGGTCGAGCTGTGCCAGGGGTAGCGACCTGGGTGCCACCTGCCGCAGCAAGTCCATCCCGCTTTGCGGCAGGCTCTGGTGAAAATCAGTGGCACCTTAGAATCCACTCTCTGGTACGGTCCGAGTCATCTGCCACACAGGTCCAGTGGATCCACATCCACCGGAGTTCCTTTCTTCTGAAACGTGAGTGTTACACTAGGACACCGACTTTTTTGTGTTTATGTTGTGGCTTTGTGCTAAAATAGAGATTTTTTTAAAAATTATAGTTTTCCCCCATAATTCTACACTCAGTACTGCAATGATAAAGTGAAAACAGAATTTTTGACATTTTTGCTAATTTATTAAAAAGAAAAAAATACAATTTTGCATGGACAAAGGTATTTAGACCCTTTGCTATGATACATGGAATTTTCATTTCTCTTGATGATCTCTGATATCTACTCCCTGATTGGAGTCACCTGTGGTAAATTCTGGACGTGATTTTGAAAGACCCACCGCTGTCATGAGGAGTAAAGAACTGCCTGTAGAGTTTTCTGGAGATCTGGAGAAGGGTACAAAAAAAATCTGCTACTAAACATCCAAGAGCACATTGCCCTCCAAAATTCTTAAATGGAAAAAAATGTAAACAACCCGGCCTATTCCAAAAGCTGGCTGCCCACCCAAACCGAGAAATCAGGGGGAGAAAAGCCTTGGTAATAAAAAGTCACCAAGAACCAATGATCACTCTGGCTGAGCTCCAAAGATCCAGTGCACAAATAGGAGGCTTTCCAACCAGGGCAACCATCAATGCAGCACTCCACTAATCTAGGCTTTATGGCATAGTGGTCTGAAAGAAGCGTCTCCTCTCTCCAGGTTTTCTCTGGTGCTGTGAAATGCTGTGCAGGAGAAACCCATGAACAGTGTTACTGCGATGTTTATTCAGACGCTTTCTCTGGTGCTGTGAAATGCTGTGCAGGAGAAACCCATGAACAGTGTTACTGCTATGTTTATTCAGACGCTTACGGAAACAACGTATAGTCCTGCCCACATATTGGAGTCTGCATGGACACTGTAATAAATACACAAGATACTGTGAATCACAATTTAGGCAGGATCTGATTAGAAAACTGCTTTTATGAGTGATGAAGGGGCAGCATTTGCACCTCAAAATACCACATTTGAAATGACCTGTAGTAGAAAGAAAGTGGATGGAGGATGACTGTACTGGTTTAGATTTACATTTACTGGGGGCTACAATATTCCGCAAGGTGCGTCTTCCGTTCTACGGTAAGCAATAGCCGGTTTGGGAGGTAAAATAGGACAAAGATGAGGATCTTTCCTCAAAATGGCCCAATGTCTATTGAGAATTTTCCTGATTTCTCCGTGTTCCCTACTAAAAGTTGTAAGGAAATTATAAGATCGGTCTTGTGAGGGTTCACTACTGTTGGATTTGGGGAGAAGACAATCATTTTGGGTAAGTGCTAGGGCTCGTTTGAAGGAGGATTGTACCAAAGGACGAGGATTGCCCTTAGCCATAAAACGGTCTTCGAGTACTTTGCTCTCAGCTATTAAATCACCCTCCTTGGTACAATTCCTCCTAATTCTTTCAAATTGCCCATATGGCACATTACAAAGCAATTTTATGAAATGTGCACTACCAAAGTCAAGATAGATGTTATTTTACCTCCCAAACTGGCTATTACTTTCTGTAGAGGACGCACCTTGCGGAATATTGTAGCCCCCAGTAAATTTTAATCTAAACCAGTACAGTCATCCTCCCCCCCACTTTCTTTCTACAGGTTATTTCAAATTGGTATTTTGAGGTACAAATGCTGCCCCTTAATCACTCATAAAAGGAGTTTACATCGGCAGACACTGGAACGATTTATCCAATCAAATCCTGTCTAAATTGTGGTTCACAATACAGTGGGGATCAAAAGTTTGGGCACCCCAGGTAAAAAATGTTTATTAATGTGCATAAAGAGGCCAAGGAAAGATGGAAAAATCTCCAAAAAGGCATCAAATTACAGATTAGACATTCTTATAATATGTCAACAAAAGTTAGATTTTATTTCCATCATTTACATTTTCAAAATAAAAGAAAACAAAAAAAAAAAGGCATCTGCAAAAGTTTGGGCACCCTGCAGAATTTATAGCATGCACTGCCCCCTTTGCAAAACTGAGACCTGTCAGTGTCATGGATTGTTCTCAATCATCATCTGGGAAGACCAGGTGATGTCAATCTCAAAGGTTTTAAAGGCCCCGACTCATCTGACCTTGCCCCAACAATCAGCACCATGGGTTCATCTAAGCACTTGTCTAGAAATCTGAAACTGAAACTAGTTGACGCTCACAAAGCTGGAGAAGGCTATAAGAAGATAGCAAAACATTTTCAGGTGTCAATATCATCTGTTCGGAATGTAATTGAGAAATGGCAGCCATCAGGATCAGTGGAAGTTAAAGCAAGATCTGGAAGATGAAGAAAAATATCAGAAAGAAGAGCTCGCAGGATTGTGAGAAAAACAATTCAAAACCCACGTTTGACTGCACAATCCCTCCAGAAAGATCTGGCAGACACTGGAGTTGTGGTACACTATTCCACTATAAAGAGATACTTGTACAAATATGGTCTTCATGGAAGAGTCATCAGAAGAAAACCTCTTCTACGTCCTCACCACAAAAATCAGCATTTGAACTTTGAAAATGAACATATAGACAAGCCTGATGCATTTTGGAAACAAGTTCTTTGGACCAATGAGGTTAAAACTGAACTTTTTGGCCGGAATGAGCAAAGGTACGTTTGGAAAAGAAGGGGAACAGAATTTAATGAAAAGAACCTCTGTCCAACTGTTAAGCATGGGGGTGGATCAATCATGCTTTGGGGTTGTATTGCAGCCAGTGGAACAGGGAACATCTCACGAGTAGAAGGAAAAATGGATTCAATAAAATGTCAGCAAATTTTGGATGCTAACTTGATGCCATCTGTGAAAAAGCTGAAGTTATAGAGAGGATGGCTTCTACAAATGGATAATGATCCTAAACAAACCTCAAGATCCACAGGGATTACATCAAGAGGCGTAAACTGAAGGTTTTGCCATGGCCTTCACAATCTCCTGACCTCAACATAATTGAAAATCTATGGATAGACCTTAAAAGAGCAGTGCGTGACAGACAGCCCAGAAATCTCAAAGAACTGGAAGACTTTTGTAAGGAAGAAGGGGCAAAGATACCTCAAACAAGAATTGAAAGACTCTTGGCTGGCTACAAAAAGCATTTACAAGCTGTGATACTTGCCAAAGGGGGCAGTTCAAGATATTAACTCTGCAGGGTGCCCAAACTTTTGCAGACGCCATTTTTTTTTCTGTTATTTTCAAAGTGTAAATGATGCAAATAAAATCTAACTTTTGTTGACATATTATAAGAATGTCTAATCTGTAATTTGATGCCTTTTGGAGATATTTCCATCTTTCCTTGGCTTCTTTATGCACATTAATACAAATTTTTACCTGGGGTGCCCAAACTTTTGATCCCCACTTGCATGTCTTGTATTTATTACAGTGTCCATGCGGTCTCCAATTTGTGAGTAGGACTATACACTGTTTCCGTGAGCATTTGAATAAACATCGCAGTAACACTGTTCATGGGTTTCTCCTGCACAACGTTTCACGGCACCTAACGGACGCTCATGCTGGGTGTTTTGATTGCATCCGTGCTACACTTATTGAAGGTATAGGTAAAGATGTATCCCAGAGATTCTATACCCTTAGGCTGGGGAACTTCTGGATACACACTCTCCAAACTCTGTCACATCGAGGTCTTAACAACATGATCGAGTGTAATCTGTAAAACCAGGTGCAATTTAGCTTCCACCATTGGTCAACTGTTCTTTTTATCCCATTTGGTGTATTTAGCTGTTGGTAAGGTTTGCCCCAGTTGTTTTAATACATGGGTGCCCACATGTATGCATGTATACTTTGCTGTACATATCGCTTTTTATACTATTTTAATTTTATATATACTACATATTTCTTAGATATTCCCAACATATAGCTTTATATATATATATATATATATATATATCCCCTTAAAGGGGTATTTCGCCCCTAGACATCTTATCCCCTATCCAAAGGATAGGGGATAAGATGTCAGATCGCCGTGGTCCCGCTGCTGGGGACCCCCGGGAGTTCGCTCTGTGCGTAATGACAGGCGATACGGGGGACGGAGCAGCGTGACATCATGGCGCCGCCCCTCGTGACATCACGACCCGTCCCCTTAATGCAAGTGATGACCACCACGCCCCCTCCCATAGACTTGTATTGAAAGGGGCGGGCCGTGACATCAAGAGGGGCGGAGCCGTGACGTAACGATGCTCCGGCCCCTGTACCGCTCGGTCCCGCTCCCGTGATATAACGGTCCCACGGTGACCCCGCATCATATCACGGCGGGCCCGGCGTCATAGTGAAGCCGGGACCCGGCTGCTAATAGCGCGCGGCACTGATCGCGGTGCCGCGCGCTATTAACCCTTTAGCCGCGCGCTCAAAGCTGAGCCACGCGGCTAAAAGTGAAAGTAAAAACTGCCGGTTAGCTCAGTGGGCTGTTCGGGATAGCCGCGGGGAAATCGCGGCATCCCAAACAGCTTACAGGACAGCTGGAGGGACCCTACCTGCCTCCTCGCTGTCCGATCGCCGAAATGACTGCTCAGTGCCTGAGATCCAGGCATGAGCAGTTAAGCGGCAGAATCATCGATCACTGGTTTCCTATGAGAAACCAGTGATCAATGTGAAAGATCAGTGTGTGCAGTGTTATAGGTCCCTACGGGAGCTCTAACACTGCAAAAAAAAAGTGGAAAAAAAAGTGAATAAAGATCATTTAACCCCTCCCCTATTAAAAGTTTGAATCACCCCCCTTTTCCCATAAAAAAAACACAGTGTAAATAAAAATAAACATATATGGTATCACCGCGTGCAGAAATGTCCGAATTATAAAAATATATAATTAATTAAACCGCACGGTCAATTGCGTGCGCGCAAAAAAAATCCAAAGTCCAAAATAGTGCATTTTTGGTCACTTTTTACATCATGAAAAAATTTATAAAAAGCGATCAATAAGTCCTATCAATGCAAAAATGATAATGTTAAAAACTTCAGATCAATGCGCAAAAAAATGAGCCTTCATACTACCGCCCCATACGCGGAAAAATAAAAAAGTTATAGGGGTCAGAAGATGACAATTTTAAACGCATTAATTTTCCTGCATGTAGTTATGATTTTTTCCAGAAGTACGACAAAATCAAACCTATATAAGTAGGGTATCATTTTAATCGTATGGACCTACAGAATAAAGATAAGGTGTAATTTTTACCGAAAAATGTACTACGTAGAAATGGAAGCCCCAAAATTTACAAAACAGCGTTTTGTTTTTTTTTCAATTTTGTTGCACAATGATTTATTTTTCTGTTTCACCATTGATTTTTGGGCAAAATTACTGACGTCATTACAAAGTAGAATTGGTGACGCAACAAATAAGCAATCATATGGATTTTTAGGTGCAAAATTGAAAGAGTTATGATTTTTTAAAGGCAAGGAGCAAAAAACGAAAATGCAAAAACGGAAAAAACCCCGGTCCTTAAGGGGATATATATATTATTTTTTTATTATATAGCTCTTATATACATCGATTAGATTGTATAAACAGCTCTTATATATGGCGCCTTGTTTACATTACTACGTTCAACCTGTCACATGTACACTATGATATTTTAACCCTTCTTTGAGTTTTATCTACAGGTATTATACGTGTGTATAGAAAGCTATTGCATCCCTTTATAATGCAACTCAATTTTTATATGATTTTGTGATGTTTTAGTATTGTGTACTGTTTACAGGATGTGATGTGATGTCATTGTCAGGTGACAGGATGTGATGTCATTGTCAGGTGACAGGATGTGATGTCATTGTCAGGACGCAGGATGTGATGTCATTGTCAGGTGGCAGGATGTGATGTCATTGTCGATGTGATGTTATTGTCTTTTGTCCCTATATATACCTTGCTTGTACACTATGTTTTCATACTGATCTGAAGAAGGGGATGGCACCCCCGAAACGCATCATCTGTTTTATTGTTTTATCTCCAATCAAATCCTCCAGTCTTTTTCAATTACCCGCAACTCTGGTTCGATTTTTTATTCATCTTCTGGATACTCGCAGCGCCACTCCATGGGTCTTCTTTCTGTCTTCTACACCACGTTGCATTTATCAGGACTGGTTCTCCTCCTCCTGGATCCCAGAGCACATCAGCGGTATCACCATTTGTTACCCACTATTTGGGTTGATATGCAAGTTTTTCACTTTCTCCAGGTGAGCAGCCACTACCTGGGGGAGCTTTAAACTTCCCAACACCTTTACCTTCCAAGAGACTTAAAGATATCACACTAGGGGCCTTGGAATGGGCCTCTCTTTTTGTTTTATTTTCCACAGTTACCTCTTCCTGGCCACACCGCTGTGGAGAGATTTTTCGTCTCTCCTCCAAAAAATGGACCTCAAAGCTTCAAGACTGCATAAGCGTGCGCACCTTTTTTGGACACTGGTCACCTCGGATGTTACCGATTCCTCTACAGCTACTACACATATATCAGATCCAGGTTTCACCCAATGACTTTGAAAAGATTACATTTTTATGTTTTGAACTTGAAAGACTCTCATTTGAAGAGACTCAACATCAGCTGGATGGGGTGTTTCTTAATATGTGTCTATCCGAGGACATTATTCCCAGAGGGATTAGGTTGCGTCCGTTACCCTCGTTCTCAAATGATCATGTATTTTGTAGGGGTTGGGGAAATGCGCTCAAAATTTGTTCCAATACTTTACTCAATTTACTATTGTCTAAACGTAATGCTTTGGTTGATGAGGTTTCTGAAAAATTGACACATACATCAACACTCCGTCTAACTTTCAACATGTACCGGAATCCAACCAGTGGCATCACACATATACAAACAAAATTCACAAATGTAAAAGGGAATTTATATTCAAGAAAATGAATAAGCTCACCAGGGACCGAACAGATTACACATGAGGAAACATCAAATTTTGGTTGAAATCTTCTTCCAACTCTGCACATACTGAGCCTGGGTCCGCAGAAGTTGGCAATATCCCCCATGCCCTTCCTCACCGACCTAGGGTGCACAATCGACGCAATAAGGGTGTTCTACACACCTCTAGACCAGGTAGAGACCTCCTTGCACCCAAACATGGACACCAATCGGCTTTCCAATCCACCAGGACTTTCAATTCTACTTTATATCCTCGCCATACACCCAAGTTCAGTTCCAGCACCTCCCCACGGGTGGTTTCCTCTGCACCATCCACTATATCCAGAAATGATCACCAAACACATACTGTTACTCATGCTGTCTGGTCTTTCGCACTATCCACTACAACCAGAAATGATGACCATATACATTCTGTTATTCAGGTTCTATGTCCTCAAGTTCTACGTACCTTACCACCACCATCTACACTGCTTCCTACAGTTTCTCCTGTTTCTACACCTGCAGCAGCCCCTGCCATCTGTCCGGTGTTTTCACCTTCTCAAGCTCTTCCCACGCAAGACCTATTAGATCTTCTAGATCAATTCTCGGACCACAAACCCAATTAATACTTGGGTAGATTTTCTGGATCAGATACCACTTTAGAAGATTCGCTACATGTCACTACTCCTACCAGTCAGGATAGATGACTCTCTGTACATCAATTTTTCACTCCCATCAGTACACCAGGTTCCAGGCACCAGAGATGTCCTGCATGAACACCACACCTTCCCCTGATACATCTCTTACATGCAAAAACACCGCTGTTTTTTTAGGCCTTCCTCCTTCTGTAAAAAATCCACCCTTACTGCTAAACCAGTCAGTTCTTTCCACATGGGAGAAAGTTCAACTAGCACCCCCATTGGGCACAAAAAGAAAAAGTCGCGAAAGAGGGAATGTAGGGGAGGAAGGAGCACAAAGACAAAAAAAAGAAACCAAGAGATTACAACACAAAGAAGAAAATCAACTGAACATGGTGAACATTTTAAGCTTTCCTCCTATGTCTTGCGAGAGATAGAGGAACAGGTTTTGAAAAAGGGTCTCTCTAATTGTCCTACCAACAAAACCAACAGTTTTGACCTATTCTTGGATCATAATTTCATATGTAAACCAACCATTAAAACATTTTTTTCCATTAAGGATAGCAATGGTCATACATCTAATAATGTCTCTGACCCTGAACCTTCTACACAACAGCCTCCCCCCATCTCCACTGGCTACATGCTAAGGGTAACTTCATAGACACTTTTTCTGCCTTAGTGCAGTCAGATTTTGATTATTTAACCCCTTAAGGACTGAGCATTTTCCCGTTTTTGCACTTTTGTTTTCCTCCTTACCTTTTAAAAATCATAACCCTTTCAATTTTGCACCTAAAAATCTATATGATGGCTTTTTTTTTTTGTGCCACCAATTCTACTCTGTAATGACATCAGTCATGTTACCAAAAAATCTACGGGAAAAAGTGAAAAAAATCAATGTGCGACAAAATTTAAGAAAATAAATTTTGGGGGCTTCCGTTTCTGTGCAGTACATTTTTCAGTACAAATGACACCTTATCTTTATTCTTTAGGTCCATATGATTAAAGTGATACCCTAATTTTATAGGTTTGATTTTGTTTACTTCTGGATAAAACCATAACTACATGCAGGAAAATGTATACATTTAAAATTGTCATCTTCTGACCCCTATAACTTTTTTAGTTTTCTGCATATGGGGCAGAATGAGGGCTCATTTTTTTTAGCTTTACCATTTTTAGCTGTACCATTTTTATATTGATCAGACTTTTTGATCGCTTTTTATTCATTTTTTCATTATATAAAAAGTGACCAAAAATACGCTCTTTTGGACCTTGAAATTTTTTTGCACTTACGCCATTGAGCGTGCGGTTTAATTAACAATATATTTTTATAATTCAGACATTTCCGAAAGGGTGATACCACATATGTTTATTTTTATTTACACTGTTTTTTATTTATTTTTTATTTTTTTATGGGAAAAGGGGGGTGAGCCATACTTTTATTAGGGAAGGGGTAAAATGTTCTTTATTCACTTTTTTTCCCTTTTTTATAGGGGGCTATAACACTCCACACATTGGTCTTTTACATTGATCAATGGTTTCTCATAGGAAACCATTGATCAATAATTCTGCTGCTTGACTGCTCATGCCTGGATCTCAAGCAATGAGCAGTCATTTGGCGATCGGACACCAGGAGGAAGGTGGGGGACCCTCATCGTGTCCTACAGCTGTTTTGAACGCCACAATTTCACCGCCGCTGTCCCGAACCTACTGAGCTAGCCGGGAGAAGTTTAGTTTCACTTTAGACATGGTGATCAGCTTTGAATGTCACGTCTAAAGGGTTAATAGCGCGCGCCACTGCGATCAGTGCTGCGCGCTATTAGCCACGGGTCCCGGCCGTTGCTAGGTGCCAGGCCTGATCCGCTATGACGTTTCCCCGCGTTATAGAAAGGGAGCCCGGAGTTAAGGGGTTAACTGAGAATGGCAACCAAAAAAGATATTCATTCAATTTATCCTCTGCGGAAAGGATGGCTCTTAAATCACTATCTAATAATTCCATTATAATTTGTTCTGCAGATAAGGAGGGAGGGATTGTGGCAGTAGATAAGACCAATTATGTCACAGAAGCTCTAAGACTTCAATCTGATACCACCTATTGCAAACCCAACACATTTAATCCCACTAAACATTTCCAAGATGACCTTTAGGGTCTTTTATTTTTGAAATGTTGTTTTTTTTCTCCTCACCTTCTTAAAATTACGACGCTTTCAATTTTCCATCAAACATATAAAGCCTTGTTTTTTGCACCACCAATTTTACTTTGTTATGATAACAATAATGTCACCACAAGATCTATGGTGAAACAAAAAAAAAAATGTTGTGGGACAAAAATGGAAAAAAAAAAACACCATATTATAACTTTTAGGACCTTCCATTTCTACCCAGTGCACTTTTCAGTAAAAATGACACATTCTATGTATTCTGTATGTCCATACAGTTGAAAGTATATCAAACTTAGGCTTCTTTCACACTGTCGTTGTGACACAACAGTGTGACATCCATAGGGAAACCCGGGGAGAATAGCAGGAGGAAAAATACATCATGCTAATTTTTTTCCTCCTGTTGCTCCCATCAAAAAACAACGGCGCCCTACAGACCCCATAATAGTGAATGGCAACTGTCGGGACCCATTGTTTTCCATTGTGCCCCTTCAAAAATAACGTCCATTAAGGCACAAAAAAAAGTGACTGACGGACGTTTGTGGCAGTGTGAAAGGGGCCTTATATAGGTTTGATTTTGTTTTACTTAAAAAAAAATTATATATATATATATATATATATATGTTGGTTCCTGCACCCCACCCATCTTATAAGGTGCTGGGTGTCTCAGACCTTACAAGCCTGGTAACTGAATGCACAGAGGCACATTCATAGTGTAGGGTCTGTACCAATTAGGTCAACTTATCATGGTAGGATGGTCCATACTATTTGGCAAAATGGTGAGCAAAGCACCTCAATTTTTCATTTTTCATTGTGGCAATATTGTATTTCATGTTTTATCTGCATCTTTGTCTAGCAGTGTGCTGCTGTATTCTCCTGCTTATACATACATATATATATATATATATATATATATATATATATATATATTAACATATATAAATATATATATATATATATATATATATATATATATATATATATATATTTAAATGAAAATTAGCACGTTTTAAATTGTCCTCTTATGACCCCTCTAAGTTTTTTATTTTACCTTATACGGGGATGTGTGAGGTTCATTTTTTCATCACGAGAGTTGTAGTTTAGAAACAGCAAGACTCCAGTTGTTGCAAAATTAAAACTTATATCTTTCCCAGACAGCCAAAGGCTGTCTGGAAATGATGGGGGTTGTAGTTTTGCAACTGCTGGAGGCTCCTTGTTTGGAAACGCTGATTTATGGGCATTTTCCCTAAGAGAGGGCACCATAAATGTACTAACCAATTTAAAAAAAAATTTTCTTATAATTTCAGATCAGTGTATGCAGAGGACTTCTTCGGATTCAGTAGATTACGTCGATGACCAGCAATTTTTTTTTATATAGTAATAAAATGCTTAACGAGGGCTTGTGGGGTAGTGTTTTTTGGAATAAAAGTTTTTAAAAAGTGTTGTGTTTTTTTTTATTTACTTTACAGGCTTAGTAGTGGAAGCTGTCTTATAGACGGAATCCATTACAAAGCTGGTGCTTAGCATTAGCCCCAAAAACAGCTAGCCCTAACCCCCAATTATTAGCCCGGTACCCTCCGCCACAGGGGTGCCAGGAAGAGCCGGTACCAACAGGCATGAAGTGTCAAAATGGCTCTCCTGGGCCAAAGTGGTAACAGGCTGGCATTATTTAGGCTGGGGAGGGCCAGTAACAATGGTCCTCGCCCACCCTGGTAACATCAGGCTGGTACTACTTGGTTGGTATCTGGCTGAGATTAAAATATGGGGAACCCTACACATATTTTGCATAAATAATAAAATTAAAAATGCATAGGGTTCCGCCAGGTACCAACCAAGCAGCAACAGCCTGATGTTACCAGGGTGGGCGAGGACCATTGTTACTGGCCTTTCCCAGTAAATAACGCCAACCTGTTACCGCCTAGGCCCAGGAGTGCCATTTTTGATGCTCCTGGCCTGTTGGTAGCAGCTCTTTCTGGTACCCCTGTGGCGGTGGGTACCAGGGTAAAAATTGGGGGCTAGCGCTAGCTGTTTTTGTGGCTAAAGCTAAGCCCTGCTTAGTGAAGGACTCTGTCTATCAGACAGCTTCCACTACTAAGCCTGTAAAGTAAATTAAATAAAACAACAACACTTATTAAAAACTTTTATTCTTAAAAACACTCCCCCACAAGCCCTCGTTAACCATTTTATTGATTTTAAACAAAAAAAATGCTGGTCATCAACGTAGTCCACCGATTCTGAAGAAGTCCTCTACATTTCCTATTTCCTGGGTGGTGCCATGATTGGCCGGTTGGTCTCAGATGAGCGGCGGTGGGGAGCGATGAGTGGCGGCAGTGGGGGAGAGTTGGAAGGCAGCGGAGGAGGAGAGATGAGCGGCTGGGGGAGGAGAGATGAGCGGCTGGGGGAGGAGAGATGAGCGGTGGCAGGGGAGGAGAGATGAGCGGTGGCAGGGGAGGAGAGATGAGCGGTGGCAGGGGAGGAGAGATGAGCGGCGGCAGGGGGAGATGAGCGACAACTTTTTAAAATTTGCACACATACAGGAGTTTTGTACTCCAGGTCAGACCCGGGACAGACTTGCCTTTTTTTGCCTTTGTGCGACATTCGCACATCATAAATACCTGAATACTGCAAAGTGAAAACTATAATTTGCTTTGGTAAGGCTGTTTGTAACTTTTTGCTTACCCACAAAAGTCGCACAAAACAGTGCTTAGGCGCATGTGTGACTTTTTGTGTGACTTTGGTAAGCCAAAAAAAGGCTCTAAATACCTTGATAAATGTCCCCCATTATCTTTTTCTTAATTGTATCTATCGTCCTTACATAGACGACATTTTTTTCTTTTGGAATGGTGACCCTAGCAGTCTGGATGAGTTCCTCACTCATCTGAACAATAATAACTGGTCTTTACAATTTACGCAAAATGTTTTTGCATATCATGCTGAGTTTTTGGACATTAAAGTTTCTCACAACCAAGGCAATTCTCTACATACCAAAACTTATTTTAAACCTGTTGATAGTAACAGCTATCTTGTCTTTGGTAGTGCCCATTTCAAAAAATGGCTTTGTAATGTGCTGTATGGGCAATTCAAAAGAAATAGGAGGAATTGTACCAAAGAGAGTGATTTTATAGCTCAGAGCTTCAGAGTGTGCTCTGTCTGAGTGTGGCTTTGGAAGAGAGGCAGCTGTAAGAGAGTTATAAAACAGAGAGATATCTGCTGTGTGGAGTGAATCTGTGAAGCAGGAGTGACTTGTGTGAGTACTTACATTTGCACATAGAGGGATCACTGATAGAATTTGAAACAGCCTTTTCACATTTTTTTTCTCTACTTTGCCTCTAGGGGGAGGGGTAGATTGGTGTATAAATCTTAGTTTAGGACCCAGTTCTGAGCGTGCTCTGTCTGAGTGTGGCTTTGGAAGAGAGGCAGCTGTAAGAGAGTTATAAAACAGAGTTTGAAAGAAGGAGTTTGAGATTGCTATGAGTGTTACTTTCCTTACACTGTAGAGACTTTATCTCGCAAGATCTACTGATAATTTAATTCTAATAGTTACTGTCTGTTTTTGGCTGTTAATCTGTGAAATCCCCAAATCTATTAATGCCTAAATGCAGTCCGGTGTACAACTTGCACTATGTATGCAATCCTTGAACAGCAGTTTGAGGGTGCATATTGTTGTGCGAGATGTGTGCGAGTTGTTCATTTGGAAGCCCAGATCCTAGATCTAGAGGAGCAGCAGACAACACTGAGACACATTGACAACTTGGAGAGGAGTCTCCTGATCACTGAGCAGGTACTCTCTGGGGTAGAAATGGGGGAGGATAGTGGGACGGAGGTGCAGGACAATCAGGCGGTTAGCTGGGTTACAGTTAGAAAATGGGGCAGAGGGAAAAGTGTAAGGGTGGCTAGTCCTGATCTGGCACACCCCAACAAGTTTGCCTGGTTGGCAGATGAGGGGGATGCCATTTCAGAGCTTGCAGTACTGCAGCAGGACTCTGCCTCTTACTACCAGGGGGGTGTCTGCTACAGTAAGGAGAAGTGCAGGGCAGGCCAGACAGGTACTGGTAGTGGACTCAATTATTAGGGGGACAGACATGGCAATTTGCAGATGATACTAAACTCTGTAAAGCGGTAAACACTATAGAGGACAGAGCACTATTACAAATGGATCTGGATAGGTTGGAGGTTTGGGCTGATAAGTGGCATATGAGGTTCATCACTGATAAATGTAAGGTAATGCACATGGGGAAGAAAAATCCAGGCTGGGATTATGTATTAAATGGGAGAACACTTGGGACGACTGACATCGAAAAGGACTTGGGAGTCTTAGTTAATAGTAAATTAAGCTGTAGTGACCAGTGTCGAGCAGCTGCTGCCATGGCAAATAAAATCATGGGGTGCATCAAAAGGAGCATAGATGCCCACGACAAGGAAATAATTCTACCGCTGTACAAATCATTAGTCAGACCACACATAGAATACTGTGTACAGTACTGGGCACCAGTGTACAATAATTAGGGTTATTTAGTTTAGAAAATAGAAGGCTTAGGTGAGACCTAATAACTATGTATAAATATATCAGGGGACCTTACAGAGATCTCTCCCATGATCCATTTATACCCAGGACTAGTGATGTCGGGAACATAACATTTTCGGTTCGCGGACGGCGAACGCGAACTTTAGCAAATGTTCGCGAACCGGGCGAACCGCCATTGACTTCAATGGGCAGGCGAATTTTAAAACCCACAGGGACTCTTTCTAGCCACAATAGTGATTTAAAAGTTGTTTCAAGGGGACTAATACCTGGACTGTGGCGTGCTGGAGGGGGATCCATGGCAAAACTCCCATGGAAAATTACATAGTTGATGCAGAGTCTGGTTTTAATCCATAAAGGGCATAAATCACCTATTATTCCTAAATTCTTTGGAATAACGTGCTTTAGCCCCCTTTAGGCTGCACATAGAGCCCCCCTTTAGGCATCACATAGTTAGATCCCCCTTTAGGCAGCACATAGATTCCCCTATATTAGGCAGCACATAGTTAGAGCCCCCCTTTAGGCAGCACATAGATAGAGCCTCCCTTTAGGCAGCACATAGAGCCCTCTTTAGGCAGCACATAGTTAGATCCCCCCTTTAGGCATCACATAGTTAGATCCCCCCTTTAGGCAGCACATAGATTCCCCCATGTTAGGCAGCACATAGTTAGAGCCCCCCTTTAGGCAGCACATAGATTCCCCCATATTAGGCAGCACATAGTTAGAGCCTCCCTTTAGGCAGCACATAGAGCCCCCTTTAGGCATAACATATTTAGATCCCCCCTTTAGGCAGCACATAGATTCCCCCATATTAGGCAGCACATAGTTAGAGGCCCCCCTTAGGCAGCACTGGTTTTATTTCACAGCCAAAAAAGTTTTTTGTTTTTTTTAAATGAGCAAAAAAGGTTGACAGCGGAGTTCCCCTTTTAAGCAGAGGTCCCCAACCATGGTGCCTCCAGCAGTTGCAAGACACACGGACTGAACTTATAGCCCTTTTAATACTGTAGTTAGTTGCTTGAAGGAAATTAAGTTTTACACCGGAGTACCCCTTTTAACCAGCGGTTCCCTCCCAACCAGGGTGCCTCCAGCTGTTGCAAGACACACGGACTGAACTTACAGCCATTTTAATACTGTAGTTAGTTGCTTGAAGGAAATTAAGTTTTACACCGGAGTACCCCCTTAAAACCAGGGGTTCCCTCCCAACCAGGGTGCCTCCAGCTGTTGCAAGACACACCGACTGAACTTATAGCCCTTTTAATACTGTAGTTAGTTGCCTGAAGGAAATTAAGTTTTACACTGGAGTACCCCTTTTAACCAGCGGTCCCCTCCCAACCAGGGTGCCTCCAGCTGTTGCAAGAAACACAGACTGATATTTGAGCCCTAAAAGGGGCTTTTTTGGGTGCTGTCCTTAAAGCAGATGTTACACTAGTGCTTTAGGAGTAAAGTGGACCCTGAATACACCACCTAGCAGCAACCTGGCTATTGCTTTCCCTATTACATCAGGAGCAGCTTCTCTGTCCCTCCACTTTCTAAGCCTGCAGCATGCCGAATGAAGGTAAAATGGTGTCCTTGCAGGAGGTAGGAGAGTCTGGAAGGGAGGGACTGCTGCTGATTGGCTGTAATGTGTCTGCTGACTCTGACACACAGGGTCAAAGTTTACCGCAATGTTAAAGTATAGGGGGCAAATCGAACTTCACATATGTTCGCCCGGCGATGCAAACGGCGAACAATTCGCAACATCTCTACCCAGGACTGTATCCATAACAAGGGGGCATCCTCTACGTTTAGAGGAAAGGTTTCTACACCAGCACAGACGGGGGTTCTTTACTGTAAGAGCAGTGAGACTATGGAATTCTCTGCCAGAGGAGGCAGTCATGGGGAACTCTGTAAAAGAGTTCAAATGGGGTCTGGATGCATTTTTGGAGAGAAATAACATTACTGGTTATATATACTAGATTTATAGGGACAGAACATTGATCCAGGGATTTATTCTCATTGCCATATTTGGAGTCAGGAAGGAATTTTTACCTCTAGTATGAGGGGTTGTTTTTGCCTTCCTCTGGATCAACTCAGTAGGGACTCATTAGGGATTTAGGTTGAACTTGATGGACTCTGGTCTTTTTTCAACCTTATGAACTATGTTACTATGTTGCTATGTAGATCTTATATATGGTGCCTTGTTTACCTTACTACCTTCAACCTGTCACATGTACACTATGATATTTTCACGCTTCTTTGAGTTTTATTCACAGCCATAGCTGTGAGCGTGTATGGAAAGCTATTGCATCCCTTTATATTTCAACAAAATTTTTATATGATTTTGTGATGTTTTAGTGTTATGTACTGTTTACAGGATGTGATGTCATTGTCAGGTGACATGATGTGATGTCATTGTCAGGTGACATGATGTGATGTCATTGTCAGGTGACAGGATGTGATGTCATTGTCAGGTGGCAGGATGTGATGTCATTGTCAGGTGGCAGGATGTGATGTCATTGTCAGGTGACAGGATGTGATGTCATTGTCAGGTGACAGGTTATGATGTCACCTGACAATGACATCAAACCGGGCTTGTTCATTTGTTCCTATATATACCTTGCTTGTACACTATGTTTTCATACTGATCTGAAGAAGGGGTGGCACCCCCGAAACGCATCATCTGTTTTATTGTTTTATCTCCAATAAAATCCTCCAATGTTTTTGCATTACCTGCAACTTTGGGTAATTTTTTATTCATCTTCTGGATACTCGCAGCACAACTCCAAGGGTCTTCTTTCTGTCTTCCACACCACGTTGCATTTATCAGGACTGGTTCTCCTCCTCCTGGGACCCCGGGCACAGCAGCAGTACCACCATTTGTAACCCACTATTTGGGTTGATATGCAAGTTTTTCACTTGCTCCAGGTGAGCAGCCACTACCTAGGGGAGCTTTAAACCTCCCAACACCTTTACCTTCCAAGAGGCTAAATGGCATCACACTAGGCGCCTTCGCGTGGGTATCTATTTTTGCTTTATTTTCCACAGTTGCCTTGTAGTGAAGGCAGGGTATACTAGGATCACTGTTACAGTCCAATCCTCTGCAAAGTAAAAATATTGCAGCTTATTGTAAGCAACTACATGCTCACATAAAAAAAAAATATATATATATAGAACACTTCTAGAATCTTTTTCCCATTTTGCATATAAAAACATAGTTGGTAATGTTGCAAAAAAAATTATAAATACATATATATATATATATATAGTGGGGAGCCAAGTGGGGAACCAACAGCCACCAAGTGTGCAAGTTCTCCCACTTAAAAAGATTAGAGACGTCTGTAATTTTCATCATAGGCATACCTCAACTATGAGAGACATAATAAGAAAAAAAATCCATAAAATCACATTGTCTGATTTTTAAAGAATTTATTTGTAAACTTTGGTGGAAAATAAGTATTTGATCACCTACAAACAAGCAAGATTTCTAGCTTTCACAGACCTGTAACTTCTTCTTTAAGAGTCTCCTCTGTCCTCCACTCGTTACCTGTATTAATGGCACTTGTTAGAACTTGTTATCAGTATAAAAGACACCTGTCCACAACCACAAACAGTCACACTCCAAACTCCACTATGGACAAGACCAAAGAGCTGTCAAAGGACACCAGAAACAAAATAATACAGCTGCACATGGCTGGGAAGACTGAATCTGCAATAGGCAAGCAACTTGGTGTGAAAAACTCAACTGGGGGAGCAATTATTAGAAAATGGAAGACATACAAGACCACTGATAATCTCCCTCAATCTGGGGTTCTACGCAATTTCTCATGACCTGCAGAGAGCTGGGACCAAAGTAACAAAGGCTACCATCAGTAACACACTACGCCGCCAGGGACTCAAATCATGCAGTGCCAGACGTGTCCCCATACTTAAGCCAGTACATGTCTGGGCCCATCTGAGAATGTCATATGGTCAGATGAAACCAAAATAGAACTTTTTGGGAAAAAATCAACTCGTCATGTTTGGAGGAGAAAGAATGCTGAGTTGCATCCAAAGAACACCATACCTACTGTAAAGCATGGGGGTTGCTTTGGGCTGTTTGTCTGCTAAGGGACCAGGACGACTGATCTGTGTAAAGGAAAGAATAAATGGGGCCATTTATCATGAGATTTTGAGTGAAAACTTCCTTCCGTCAACAAGGGCATTGAAGATGAAATGTGGCTGGGTCTTTCAGCAAGACAATGATCCCAAACACACCGCCCGGGCAACAAAGGAGAGGCTCCATAAGAAGCATTTCAAGGTCCTGGAGTGGCCCCATAGAAAACCTTTAAAATGAAAGTAAACATTGCTAGTTAGCTCAGTGGTGCTGTTCGAGACCGCTGCTGTGAAATTGTGGTGTCCCGAACAGCTTGCAGGACACAAGGAGGATCCCTACCTGCCTCCTCACTGTACGATCGCCGATTGACTGCTCAGTGCCTGAGATCCAGGCAGGAGCAGTCGAGCGGCGATAACACTGACCAATGCCATGCTATTGCATGGCAGTGATCAGTGTAGGAAATCAGTGTGTGCAATGTTATAGTCTCCTATGGGGTCTATAACATTGCAAAAAAGTAAATAAAGAAAATAAAGTGTTAATAAATGTGATTTAACCCCTTCCTTAATAAAAGTTTGAATCACCCCCCTTTTCCCATAAAAAAAAAACTGTGTAAATAAAAATAATCATATGTCGTGTCGCCATGTGCGTAAATGTCCAAACTATACAAATATAGCATTAATTAAACCACACGGTCAAAGGCATACACCTAAAAAAAATTCAAAGTCCAAAAAAGCGTATTTTTGGTCACTTTTTACACCATAAAAAAAGAATAAACAGTCATAAAAAAGTCAGATCAAAACAAAAATGGTACTGATAAGAACTTCAGATCACAGCGCAAAAAATTAGTTCTCATACCGCCCCTTATACAGAAAAATAAAAAAGTTATAGAGGTCAGAAGAGGACATTTTTCAATGTGTAAATTTGGGTGCATATAGTTATACATTTTTTTTCAGTAGTAAAATAAATCTACTGTATACAAATTGGTAATCTTTGCGACCATATGGACCTACAGAATAAATATAAGGTGCAATTTTTACCGAAAACTGCACTGCGTAGAAACGGAAGCCGCTAAAAATTACAAAATTGCATTTTATATTTTGCCCCACAAATATTTTTTTGGTGAAATTATTAATAGCATTACAAAGTTAAATTATTGGTGCAAAGAAAAAGCCCTTGTAGGGATTTTTAGGTGGAAAATTTTAAGTGTTATGATTTTTAGACGTTGAGGAGGAAAAAACAAAAATGCAAAAAATCGCCAAAGAGGGAAGGGGTTAAGATACTCAATACAAAATATGGTACAGTACATTAAAGGGTGTCATTAAAAATACAATTTATCCTGCAAAAAAAAAGACATGTGGACAGGAAAAATACTTAAAAAAAAGGCCTGGTTCTTGAAAGGCAGGGATGAAAAAACAGAAATGCCCTTACCAGAAATCTCTTGTAACTTGCCAGTGGTTGAGGTTTAGTAGCATCTATTCTGCAAATCGAATTTATTCTCCTTTTTGGTATCATGGATGGACAATAAAAATACATCACATATTCTAACGCTCCTTCAAAAGTTTCATTGGGCAAAAGTTAAATCATAGGAATATTTATTAAAGGATTACCGCCATCTAGTGGCAAAATCCATATATCCATATATCCATAGCAATTGTCCTTCAACAAGTATGCCTTTTATTCCTGGCACACTTGCCTCTAGTTAACTAAAAAGAAAAAGCTTAGTTTGCATAGTTTCCCATGGGAGAAGTTTGGTCACAAGAGACATATGCTAAGATTCCAGATACCCTGTCAAACTAAATAGAATTACAGCCAAAAATTGTAAAGTAAAGCGAACATTTTGGAGCATAGAGGCTATCTTAGCATCCAAGAAAGTAAGGCCATAAAATCACTAAAATGTATCAAAGATAGCATTAGTTAGACTACCTAAGACCTATTAAGTTCATTAATATTTTACTGAAAATATTTCTGGTACAGTAAGGAGTAGTATAATCCCTTTGTGAGGGGCACATTCTACCAATGCAGTTTAAGAAATCAAAGAGGTCTGATTGGTTGCTATTGGTAAGAAAGACGGTTTTTCTTTTAGACAATTTTGATAAATTCCATTGCTAACTATGAACTATAAACAGGAGGGAAAAAAACTTTTTTTTATATATCAACTGGCTCCAGAAAGTTAAACAGATTTGTAAATTACTACCATAAAAAAAATCTTAATCCTTTCAGTACTTATGAGCTGCTGAAGTTGAGTTGTTCTTTTCTGTCTAAGTGCTCTCTGATGACACGTGTCTTGGGAACCGCCCAGTTTAGAAGGAAATCCCCATAGCAAACCTCTTCTACTCTGTGCAGTTCCCGAGACAAGCAGAGATGTCAGCAGAGAGCACTGTTTCCAGACAGAAAACAACAACTCAACTTCAGCAGCTGGTAATTATTGAAAGGATTAAGATTTTTTAATAGAAGTAATTTACAAATCTGTTTAACTTTCTGGTGACAGTTGATATAAAAAAAAGTTTTTTTTCCTGGCATACCCCTTTATTTATATGTACATTGTATGGGAACAGTCATGGTTAGCAAAATAGCTCCACAATATGTTCTCTAGGACAAAAGTTTTTTAAAGGGACAGGTACACTTTTACTCTTATAATCAAACATTTAATGTACTTCTGTTACATCAATGATGCTGCTAATAGTAATAATGATAATAGTGCTTTAAAGATAAGCTGATTTCTTTCCATGAAAACAGAAAGTTTATTCTAACCATTAAGGCCCCTTTTGCACTATGCATTCTTCCATTTTTAAAGATCCGTTATATGTTCCATTATGAAAACCCTGAAATTGTCTGTTAAACGGCCATTATAAAATCCTATTGTAGTCTATGGGATTTTTACATTATCCGTTTTAACCCGTCATATACCATTATTAAAGGTAACAGAAAAAATAGTGCATGCAACATATAACAGATCTTTAAAAATGGAAGAATGTATAGTGTGAAAGGGGCCTAAGCTCACGTTTAACTACTCACAATCTCAGATATATTTCCTGCACATGACCATATACATCAAAAATAAAACCTCACAAACATTTGTCTAACATAAACCTATAGGCCATCAGGCATGTGTACAATGGGACTGCTTTTCTCCAAGGCACATAATAAAGTTCTCAACAAGGTTTTCAAGCTAAGAATCCCCACGTGACAAGAATCCCCATCTGGACAATTACTGCTGTTCTCTAACCCATAGACTTAAGGGAATAGTCCCAGATTTACCTCTTCTCATACAAACATATTAAGCTTAAAGAGGTACTCCGCCCCTAGACATCTTATTCCTTCTCCAAAGGATAGGGGATAAGATGTCTGATCTCAGGGGTCGGGATCTCCTTGCTGCACCTGGTATTTGTAGAGAGGGTCGGGTGCAGCGCCGGAGGCTCATGATGTCCCGCCCACACCACGCTCGTGACATCATGACCATGCCCCCTCAATGCAAGTCTATGGGAGGGGGTGTGACGGACCTCACGCCCCCTCCCATGGACTTGCATTGAGGGGGCATGGTCGTGACGTCACCCACGGGCATGGTCGCGGCGTCACGAGCCTCCGTCCCACATTGCCAGTCATCCGGCAAGGAACGAAGTTCGCTCTGTGCATCGAATGTCTGGGATGCTGCAGCCAAGATTGCGGGGGCCCCCAGCGGCAGGACCCCCGCGATCAGACATCTTATACCCTGTCCTTTGGATCCTTTAATGTATTGTACACAATATGGTGCACACGGTGCCCTAAAGGGATCTACATAAGGAAACACCAAGCAAAAACTACAATCGAGGATAAATCTGGACAAACAATAAGAAGAAATTGGACACAGTATGACAGATATAAAAGTCTCAATACTGAAAGGTCATTTTATGAATGACAGGAAGAAAAAATCTACAAATCCAAACTGATGAGAACATTCCAGTCATTGACACAAAGACCCAATCTAACACATGGATTTATGACCTATTACATGAACCCACTTCACACCCCTCTATCACATCAGACTGATGCCAGATCTCTGAACTCTTAGGTCATCTCTTCCATTGCCATTGATCTGCTTTTATTGCTATGCTTATCTTAATGTTTATCCCCTCATGTACCATGTGTTCAATGCATTGATGGTCTCTCAGCTATTTATTTATTTTTAAACTTGCCTGGTGAAGGGGCTTCTGTGCTTCGAAAGCTTATAATATAATTTATAATATATTTTTTTAGGTTAGCCAATAATGGTATTAATCTTATATTTTTTCTCACACAAAAACATTTAAAGGGGTATTCCAGTCAAAAACTATATATATATATATATATATATATATATATATATATATATATATATATATATATACATATACATATATATCAACTGGCTCCAGAAAGTTAAACAGATATGTAAATCACTTCTATAAAAAAAATGTTAATCCTAACAGTACTTATCAGCTACTGAAGTTGAGTTGTTCTTTTCTGTCTGACAACAGTGCTCTCTGCTGACACCTCTGTTTGTCTCAGGAACTGTCCAGAGCTGGATAGGTTTGCTATGGAGATTTGCTTCTACTCTGGACAGTTCCTGAGACAGACAGAGGTGTCAGCAGAGAGTACTGATGTCAGACAGAAAAACTCAACTTCAGCAGCTGATAAGTACTGGTAGGATTAAGATTACTAACATTGCTTTGTAGGAAAATTCTTTACATTTTGTGATTTGACTGACTCATTAAGTTGTGAGAGACTAAAGCCTGAGAACTGTTATTTTACAATAAATGATTACTACCCGATTAAAGTGTGAATTATCCTCTCTAAACCCTCAAGGACTCATTTTTGCACTTTGTTTTTTCCTTCTCGCCTTCTAAGAGCTATAACGCTTTGAATTTTCTACCCATTGATCCATATAACCCATTTAACCATCAAATCTTAAGTTAAACAAAAAAATAATATTTGTGGGGATAAAATGTAACAACAAACGCCATTTTGCAATTTTTGGGGGTTTCCATTTACGGTAAAAATGACATACTATCTTTATTCTGTAGATTTTTATTTATATAAGTTTTGCTTTATTTTTACTGCTTTTAAAAAGTTATAACTTTTTGTACAAAAAATTTGAATGCTTAAAATTGCCCTCTTCTGACCCCTATAACTCTTTTATGTTTCTATATACAGGGATGTATGAAGGCTCCTTTTTTGTGCCATGACTTGTAGTTTTTATCGGTACCATTTTTGTTTTTATGAGGCATTTTGACTGCTTTTAAAACATTGTTTATGGTATATGAATGACCAAAAATACACATTTCTGGACTTTGGTATTTTTGTATGTTTGTGTCATTAAAGGGGTACTCCGACGCTTATACAACTGTCACGCCCCCTCCCATAGGCTTGCATTGAGGGGCGGAGCGTGATGTCACACGGGGGCGGAGACGTGACGTCACACGCCGCCGGCCCTGTGGTCGCCTGTAATCAGACCCGGAGCGAACATGCTCTGGGGGCTGATTTTAACTGGGGTGCTGCGTACAAGATCACGGGGGTCCCCATCGGCAGGACCCCCGCGATCAGGCATCTTATGCCTTTGGATAGGGGATAAGATGTCTAAGCGCCAGAGTACCCCTTTAACTGTCTGGTTTACTTTACATCATATTTTAATAGTTCAGACATTTACACACATGGCGATACCATATGCTTATTTTTGTTTACATTATTTTATTTCAAAAATGGGAAAATTTTAACTTTTATTAGGGAAGGGGTTAATTCACATTTATTTGAATCCCCATAGGAGACTATTATATACAGTCTTTAGATTTCTGTTCTATTGGCCCTGAGAGTCCACTAAGAGTGGAGTATAGATTTCTTTGTTGGTTTTAATTCCCTGCAAATTTTTTTCCACAGTATTTACTAAGGTTTCCCTACATTTTGCACTTTTCCCTACACTTTGCTTTTTTTTTTACACATGCTCTGATCTGTAGGGTTTTCCTCAGCTCAAATCCACCACATTTTCTGTGGAAACCTTAGTATGTAGGGTTTTTGTGAAAATGTCGGGAACACGCCCCTTTTATGTGACCACCCCCCTTTTCCAGACAGACACACCCCTTTTTCGGGTTCTCACAGTAAAACGGAGAGTTGGTCAGGTTTTTCATTTCTGGCGCAGGCAGAATTCTGGCGCAATGAGATTGAATTCTGGTGCACATTCTGGCACAGACAGAATTTCTGGCGCAATGCACCAGTTTCTGGCGCACAGCCCGACAAAATATGTTGAGTTTACAATAGTAAATCAGGGCCATTGTGTTTGTGTTTGCCCTGTCTTGGAAAGCCATGGAAAACAAGGAAAAGAAGATTTTTCTAGTGAAACCATTAACCCCTTAAAGGGGTACTCCTGCGCTTAGACATCTTATCCCCTATCCAAAGGATAGGGGATAAGATGCCTGATCACTGGGGTCCCGCCGCTGGGGACCCCCGTGATCTTGCATGCCGTACTCCATTAATATCAGTCCCTGGAGCATGTTCGCTCCGGGTCTGATTACTGTCGATCACGGGGCCGGAGCATTGTGACGTCACACGGGGGGGGGGGAGCCGTGACCCCTCAATGCAAGTAAACGCGATCCGGGGACTGATTTTAACAGGGTGCGGCGTGCAAGATCACGGGGGTCCCCCGCGATCAGGCATCTTATCCCCTATTCTTTGGATAGGGGATAAGATTTCTAAGTGCCGGAGTACCCCTTTAAGGACGCCGGGCGTATCCATATGTCCCCATTTTGAAGTCCTTAAGCACTGAGGCCGGATGGGTAAGCCCGTGGGAATATCTATCAGCAGGCACCCCCTGCAAACCCCTGGGGGGGGTCCTGAGACCCCCCCCTATGTCACCGCAAATCACCGGTCAACTCAGACTGGCGATTTGCAGCTATTCCGGGTCAATCGGGTCTCTGCTGACCCGGTGACCTAGAAAAAAAGGGTGAATGGGGCTGTCCGAGACAGCCCCATTCACCATTACCCAGCAGGAGTGAGGTGGCATGGGTGCAGCCTCACGATCACGTGATTGATTGGTCGGAACAACCGACCAATCACGACCCTGCTTGGTGGTGATCGGGATGGCCAATTATGGCGGCGATGGGGGCCAGTGGGGGTCTCCTACCATGCCCTGGTCCCGCGGGGGTCCCGCGGGGGTCCTCTCTGGTGCGGTGGCGGCGACAGGAGCAGCAGGATTGGTGTCAGCAGCGGCGGCGGCACCTCCAGGATACAGCAGGAGGTGAGGCCTGTTCACCTCCTGCTGTTGCTTATCAACAACTCTCGGCATGAAAAGCCAAAGGGCATGTAACAGCTGGAGTTCCAACTACAACTCCCAGCATGCCCTTTGTTACTCTGTGCATGTTGGGGGTTGTAGTTATTCAACAGCTGGAGGCACATTTTTTCTATGAAAAAGTGTGCATCCAGCTGTTGCATAACTACAACTCCCAACATGCACAGACTACCAAAGGGCATGCTGGAAGTTGTAGCAGTGGGCCTCCAGCTGTTGCAAAACTACAACTCTCAGCATGCCCTTCGACTGTCAATGCATGCTGATTGTTGCAGTTTTGCAATAGCTGGAGACACATTGGTTGTGAAATAGAGTTTGTTACCTAACTCAGTGTTTTGCAACCAGCATGCCTCCAGCTGTTGCAAAAATACAACTCCTAGCATGCACTGAGAGACTGTACATGCTGGGAGTTCTAGTTTTGCTACAGCTGGGGGCACACTGGTTGTGAAACACTGAGTTAAGTAACAAACTCTCAGTGTTTCACAACCAATGTGCCTCCAGCTGTTTCATAACTACAACTCCCAGCATTTATGGTCTGTCAGTGCATGCTGGGAGTTGTAGTTTTGCAACAGCAGGAGATTTGCCACCCCATGTGAATTTACAGGGTACATTCACACGCGTGGGTCTACAGCGAGTTTTCTAATGCAAGTTTCAGATGCAGCAAATTTTCCACCGCATCTCAAACTCCCAGCGAGAAACTCACTGTAAACCCGCCCATGTGAATGTACCCTAAAAACACTACACTACACAAAATAAAAGGTAAAACACTACATATACATATACCCTACACAGTCCCCCCCAATAAAAAAAATTATGTCAAGGCATGCTGGGAGTTTGCAACAGCTGGAGACACCCTGTTAGGCCCCAATTTAGGCCTCAAATGCGCATTGCACTCTCTCACTTTGGAGCCCTGTCGTATTTCAAGGAAACAGTTTAGGGCCACATATGGGGTATCTCCGTACTCGGGAGAAATTGCATTTCAAATTTTGGGTGGCTTTTTCTCCTTTTACCCCTTATGAAAAGATAAAGTTGGGGTCTACACTAGCATCTAAATTGGAGATTTGCACAGGGGGGCTGATTTACAGCGGTTCTGACATAAACGCAAAACATAAAATACCCAGATGTGACCCCATTTTGGAAACTACACCCCTCAAGGAATGTAACATGGGGTATAGTGAGCCTTAACACCCCACAGGTGTTTGACAAATTTTCGTTAAAGTTGGATGTGAAAATGAAAAAAAAATATGTTTTCACTAAAATGCTGGTGTTACCCTACATTTTTCATTTTCACAACGGAGAATAGGAAAAAAGCCCCCCAAAATTTGTAGCCCCATTTATTCTGAGTAAAAACATACCCCATATGTGGATGTAAAGTGCTCTGCGGGTAAACTACAATGCTCAGAAAAGATGGAGCACCATTGGGCTTTTGGCAAGAGAATGCGTCCGAAATTGAAGACATGTGTGTTTACAAAGCCCCCATAGTGCCAGAACAATGGACCCCCCCCCACATGTAAACCCATTTTGGAAACTACACCCATCACGTAATGTAATAAGGGATACAGTGAGCATTTACATCCCACAGGTGTCTGACAGATTTTTGGAACAGTGGTCCATGAAAATGAAAAATTTTATTTTTCATTTCCACAGCCCACTGTTCCAAAGATCCGTCAAACGCCAGTGGGATGTAAATACTCACTGCACCCCTTATTAAATTCTGTGAGGGGTGTAGTTTCCAAAATGGGGTCACATGTGGGGGGTACACTGTTCTGCCACCACAGGGGGCTTTGTAAATGCACATGGCCTCCCACTTCTATTCCAACCAAATTCTCTCACCAAAAGCTCAATGGCGCCCCTTCTCTTCTGAGCATTGTAGTTCGCCAGCAGTGCCCTTTACATCCACATATGGGGCATTTCCATACTCAGAAGATATGGGGTTACAAATTTTGTGAGGCTTTTTCTCCAATTACCCCTTGTGAAAATGAAAATTTTGGGGTAACACATTTTTCATTTCATTTTCACGTCCAACTTTAGCGGACATTTGTCAAGCACCTGTGGGATGTTAAGGCTCACTGTACGCCTTGTTATGTTCCTTGAGGGGTGAAGTTTCCAAAATAGTATACCATGTGTTTTATTTTTTTATTAATTTTTTTTTTTTTTTTGCTGTTCTGGCACCATAGGGGCTTCCTAAATGCAACATGTCCCCCAAAAACCATTTCAGCAAAATTTGCTCTCCAAAAGCCAAATATGACTTTTTCTCTTCTGAGCATCGTAGTCCACCCGCAGTGCACTTGACGTCCACACATGGTGTTTTTCCATACTCAGAAGAGATGGGGATACAAATTTTGGGGGCATTTTCTCCTAAAAAACTCTTGTAAAAATATTAAATTTGGGGGAAAACCAGCATTTTAGTGAAAAAGAAGAATTTATTTACACATCCGACTTTAACGAAAAATCGTCAAACACCTGTGGGGTGTTAAGGCTCAGCAGACCCTTTGTTACATTCCTTGAGGGGTGTAGTTTCCAAAATAGTATGCCATGTGTTTTTATTTTATTTTATTTTTTTGATGTTCTGGCACCATAGGGGCTTCCTAAATGTGACATGCTCCCCAAAAGCCATTTCAGAAAAACTCACTCTCCAAAATCCCATTGTCGGTCCATCCTTTCTGAGCCTTGTAGTGCACCCACAGAGCACTTGACATACACATAAGAGGTATTTCCTTACTCGAGAGAAATTGGGTTACAAATTTTACCCCTTGCAAAATTTCAAAAACTGAGTCTACAAGAACATGCAAGTGTAAAAAATGAAGATTTTGAATTTTCTCCTTCACCTTGCTGCTATTCCTGTGAAACACCTAAATGGTTTTCACACTTTCTGAATGTCATTTTGAATACTTTGGGGGGTGCAGTTTTTATAATGGGGTCATTCATGGGGTATTTCTACTTTGAAGGCCCCTCAAATCCACTTCAAAACTGAACTGGTCCCTGAAAAATTCCGATTTTGAAAATTTTGTGGAAAATTGCTGCTGATGTCAAAAAGGCCTTTTATGTCTTCCTAAGTAAAAAAAAACATGTTAACTTTATGATGCAAACATAAAGTAGACTTGTTGTATATGTGAATCAATATATAATGTGTTTGGAATATCCATTTTCCTTACAAGCAGAGAGTTTCAAAGTTAGAAAAATGAAAAATAAAGTAAAAAAATCATGAAATTTCTGGATTTTTCACCAAGAAAGGATCCAAGTAACGACGAAAATTTACCACTGTGTTAAAGTAGAATATGTTACAAAAAACTATCTCGGAATCAGAATAATTGGTAAAAGCATCCCAGAGTTATTAATGCATAAAATGACAATGGTCAGAATTGCAAATAAGGGCTCAGTCCTTAAGGTGAAAAGGGGCTCAGTCCTTAAGGGGTTAAGGATCTAGCATAAGAACAGACCTTTATGTTTTTGCTAATTTTATGTTAGAACAGCAATAATCTGGCTTCCTGGGGTCCACATTTGGCAGTGAAAGTGTTCCTTTTGCAATACGGTAAATGTAGATGGATTTTCTGTCAAAACCTTCATTATGCCATTTAACCACATTCTGATTTAACAACAGTAAAAAGAAATTATGTTCTCTTATTTATTAGTCATAATTCTGCACAATACCTATTTAGGAACACATGAATAAATGTTCCTTTTAAAATTGTAAAATAAAGAAATGGCCTTGCCGCAGAGTTTATTCACAGGATTGTAAGATAGGTGTATATGGAATATTGTCTTACATGAGACTCTTTATGACAGTTTGATAAAATTGTACATACATTTACACATTTTGCCGCTTATTTGCTGCTGCGTATTTTCCTACCTGAAGTCAATGGGTAGCAAAATCAGCTGCAGAAAGTGCGTAGCAAAATACAACACCTGGGACTCTACCATAAGAGTGTATTCACATGTACAGTATACTGTGCATATTATTTCAAAAAACCTGTCTGCATGCCCTATCATTCAGAATTTGAAGCTGCAGATTTGAAGCTGTGACTGGCTAAGGATTCACACACCCCCATCAGCTCTCAGCACTGAACTCTACAGTGTGTCAGCTCTGCCCAGCAGCCTGTAAAGGGAGCAGAAATATTCAGCATTATGCACTGAAGGCATCATGACTCTTCAGTCTAGCTCGGTTCACAGGGTACTGAAATATTCAACTCTATACACTTTATACACTGTTCTGAGCTGAGATCCCACCTGTATTTCCTGACTTTTGTCCCTGCCAGGCTGCTGCAGGAGGCAATCTGCAAACAGGACTGCAGGCAGGACCAGAAGGAGGACCCCTAGTGGCCAAACTTTTAGAAGTTACTGTAAAACATCAAATTAAAAAATTATTTTATTAAGAAGTATATTAGAAAAGTAATTGAAATAGGCTAAGTTACGATATATTAATTGTTATTACTAAGACGGGTATGAAAATATCATGGGTTGAGAACTCAAATACTTGGCTCTATAAAAGTGTGTCATGTGTTGCACAGGGAAGTTGTTTGCAGAGTAATGACACTGTACCTTATCATTATTAAGGACTATAATAAAGTTCTTCGGACACGTCACAAAAGCCAGCGTGACTGAACCTTGAGCTGTATTGACATAGCACAAAGTAAGCTTCCTCTCTATAATGTTGGCAGCTATATGAAGAAAAGGGTAACACATGCTGATTCACAACAACGTATCGTCCTAATGCCACAGACGTTACTGAATGTACTGAAATATCATATCCAGGCCATGTCTTTTTTGGATATTGTAAAGAGACTTCCAAATTTATAAAGATTGTAAGTATGAGATTTTTTATTTTCATTTGCATAGGACTGCCAGCCGTTCTCCAATGTGATGTGTGATGCTACTACCCACGCATCTACCATCCCAGGTGTCTATACCAAGTGTTTACCAAACCAGAGTGCCTCCAGCTGTTACAAAACTACAACTCCCAGCATGCCCGGACAGCCGAAGGCTGTCCGGGCATGCTGGGAGTTGTAGTTTTGCAACAGCTGGAGGCACACTGGTTGGAGAAACATTAGAATAAACACTGTTTTTAATACTGTTTAGAAATGTGATGCCAAAATATATATCTCTGAATGCTTATTGGACACAATGAATGTTATAGGTTCATAGTTACTTAAAAGGATGTCATTTTTAGAGACAGCCAAAAAAAAATGTAGGTTTTAAAGGTCGGTTTCCAAGTACGTTGGTCCAGAATTCTTTAATAGTAAACAGAAATGATACAAGGCTCCAAACCACCTGCTTCCTAAAAGAGATAGTCTGGGGAACTGAACTTATCAGACACCTATCCCCTATCCACAGGATAAGGAATAAGGGGGAGATTCATCAAAACCTATCCTGAGGAAATCTTGCTGAGTTGCCCATTAGATAGCTTCTTTCATTTTTAACCCCTTAAGGACACATGACGTACTGGAACGTCATGTGTCCACTCCCGATCTATAACGCGGGGCCACGGCGTGGCCCCGCGTCATAGCGGGTCGGGCCCGGCCTCTAACAACGGCCGGGACCCGTGGCTAATAGCGCGCGGCATTGATCGCTGTGCCGCGCGCTATTAACCCTTTAGACGCGGCGTTCAAAGTTGAACGCCGCGTCTAAAGTGAAACCGAAAGCATCCCGGCTAGCTCAGTGGGCTGTTCGGGATAGCCGCGGTGAAATCGCGGCATCCCGAACAGCTGACAGGACAGCGGGAGGGCCCCTTCCTGCCTCCTCGCTGTCCGATCGCCGAATGACTGCTCAGTGCCTGAGATCCAGGCATGAGCAGTCATCCGGCAGAATCGTTGATCACTGGTTTCTTATGAGAAACCAGTGATCAACATAGAAGATCAGTGTGTGCAGTGTTATAGGTCCCTATCGGAGCTATAACACTGCAAAAAAAAAGTGAAAAAAAAAAGTGAATAAAGATCATTTAACTCCTCCCCTATTAAAAGTTTGAATCACCCCCCTTTTCCAATAAAAAAAAAAACACAGTGTAAATAAAAATAAAAATAAACATATGTGGTATCACCGCGTGCGGAAATGTCCGAATTATAAAAATATATCATTAATTAAACCGCTCGGTCAATGGCGTGCGCGCAAAAAAATTCCAAAGTCCAAAATAGTGCATTTTTGGTCACTTTTTATATCATTTAAAAATGAATAAAAAGTGATCAATAAGTCCTATCAATGCAAAAATGGTACCGTTAAAAACTTCAGATCACGGCGCAAAAAATAAGCCCTCAAACCGCCCCATACACGGAAAAATAAAAAAGTTATAGGGGTCAGAAGATGACAATTTTAAACGTATTAATTTTCCTGCATGTAGTTATGATTTTTTCCAGAAGTCCGACAAAATCAAACCTATATAAGTAGGGTATCATTTTAATCGTATGGACCTACAGAATACATATCAGGTGTCATTTTTACCGAAAAATGTACTACGTAGAAACGGAAGCCCCCAAAAGTTACAAAACAGCATTTTTTTTTTCAATTTTGTCGCACAATGATTTTTTTTCCCGCTTCACCATAGATTTTTGGGCAAAATGACTGACGTCATTACAAAGTAGAATTGGTGGCGCAAAAAATAAGCCATCATATGGATTTTTAGGTGTAAATTTGAAAGAGTTATGATTTTTTAAAGGCAAGGAGCAAAAACGAAAATGCAAAAACTGAAAAACCTCCGGTCCTTAAGGGGTTAAAAAGGCTTCTGAAAAATTAAAGAAGAAATCTGATTGGTTGCTATGGGCACCTCAGCAACTTTTCCTCTTGATAAATCTCCCCTTAGTCTCATTGCGGGGGTCCAACATCTGTTGTGCTGATTGGCTGAGCAGACCGTCACTTGCGCTCTTCCAGGAAGGTAGGTGCCAGCGCGGGCTGAGGATAGGTAAGGAAATGGGGGCTCCTTACAGGAGATCACAAGGATTCCAGTGGTCGGACCCTCAAAAACCTATCCCCTATCCTATGACATCCTGCATATGTTTTGGACTGTATCTCCCATTGCTTTGACAGCATTTTAGCTGTAAGAGCATCATGGGAGAGGTAGTCTAAAACTTCTCTAGTGTGGAAGGTTGCCTATGCCTAGAAATAAGCTTCTCTTAGTGGTGGCAGATTTAGTATAATGTTTTCTCTTAAATGTGTGGTGATGGTGTGATGAGGGCAGATGGAATTACCCTAGGGGCAGATAGCATGAACCCCATGTGTTCGTGAAGCCAGGGCGTGGTTTATCCTCTACACCACCCGAAGGAATATCGCTGGATCCTGGGCTAGGCACGGTGGCAAATAATGACTCCAACGCCAAGTTACAGATCAACCGCAGCTTTACTGAGTCAGACAGATGTAACAGTCTATGCAGCTTGGCTAGGCCCACAGAGGTGACCAGTGACTTCAGAGACCTTATAGCTTGCTGGCACTTGTAGTGGATTTGGACAATTTGGATGCAGGCCACACTGACTTGAGACAGGATGACTTGGACTGACTTGACTATGACAGACTATAACTGACTTCACCCCTTCTGCAGCTTACCAGGCTTTGACTTGACCTGTGGAGCAATGGACCTGAGAATCTGTGGCTGCTTGACTGACTTTAGGCCTCCTCTGGACACCAGACACACACCTAAGACTTGACCTCACTGCAACTCAGCTAAGCAGGAAGAGCATAAGAGACTGAGCTAGCTCCACCCAGGGCTTATGTGGGGGAGACTAGGAAGGGTCCCATAGGTCACATGATACCTCCCTGGGTTACAATCACATGACAACAGGTTAATCACATGACCACAGGCCTTAAAGCTATAACACATTATATGTACATTATACTGTATAACTGTATAATGTGTACTGTATGGAGGCTGCCGGACAGGGCAACCAGGGTACAGGGGTGCAACTCCTGTACTAGGCCACCACAAATGGCTCAGGTATACCTGCATACAAACTGGACTAGATATGCTATAATACAACTAAATGTGTGATATTGTTCTAGTTAATAAAGTTATTTGGAGCGTGTTCAGTGTAAGGGTGCGTTCACACTGAGGAATTCAAGAGGAATTCACGAGGAATAATTTCGGTCAGGTAATTGTTGCCTTCTCCATCAAGCGGAATTCAAGCAGAATTTCCATGCGGAAATGAAGAGGAATGAAGGAGGAGGCTATTTGATCTACTTTTCTGAATTCCGCTCGAAAACGATGTCGGGCAGAATATTTTTTACCATTGACTTCTATTGGATTCTGCTCGCGGATTCCGCATGAAGTATGAACATGTTCTTTCTTCAAGGGGAAATGAATTCAGCGTCGGAATTCTGCTAGCAGGATGAACAGAACAGCAGAAATAACATTAAAGTCAATGGGCAGAGGAGAATTTGGAGAGGAGTATTCAAGAGGAATTACTCGAGTAAATTCCTCTTGAATTACTTAGTGTGAACAAACCCTAAGGGTGATAAGTGTGCAGCCTGTCAATTGTGCATGTGCAGTATGTGTGATGTATTTTCAGGCACTTGTACCTGCAGCATGTATATATATATATATATATATATATATATATATATATATATATATATATATAAATAATGTATATTTAATATATAAGTACCTAACATTCTTCCTTTTGCATTTATTGGCTTTGAAGGGATGGGGGCCATAAACACTTCTTTTGCCCTGTGTTGTCAGTATAACCCCCCCCCCCCCCCTGCTGTTAACAACTAAACCACTATCCTGCATTACTTTACAACAATTTTTTAACAAGTACGGAGCACTTTGCATCAACCTCATAAGAATAGTTTTTGTTTTTTTTTTGTCTTCTTTTGTCTTTTCTTTTCTCAGCATAAATTAAAAAACTAACAGGTTGTTAGGATACATTTTGATCAAAAGGTACAAGCCCACTCACCTCGTCAAGGCCACCTATTTAGAGTGGGTCACTAATGTCCCTAGCATAAAATGGCACTGGGCCGTGACCACCACCGCCGCAACATCAGTGCCTATCTCCCCTCCCTTGGAGGATGTCATGTGTAGAGTAAATTTTCAATGTTTCCATGAACTTACTCTGTCTCCTTTGTTTCTCACCAAGAGATTGCAGCCAAGTCTATGGACATCTTCTAGAAGTCATATTCTATTTCTTCCTACTGGATGTTTTATACTGCTCCATCTTCTTTTATGATGGCAATGTCATTATGTATATGTTAGTGTGGTATCCCAGGGCAATACACACTTGTCTACATGCCCTGTCAGGTGATGGGGTTAGCCCCAGCCCAGAGCTCCAGTATTAAATGTTAAGTGCTTCATCTTGTATTCTTATGTATTGCCATTTATTTAATGTCTTTATATTTCATTGTCAGGAAAGGGTTAACTGTAACTGTGTGGGAGGATGCATAGCGAATTACATGTGCACTTTGGCCAATCAGGGCCTCCGGCCCTGCTCCCCGAGTGTCTAGACAAGGAGGAGTACTAGCGTTGAGTCCAGTCAGAGCTCTGTGAAGGAACTTAGTAGTATACTTGCCCCATACCTCTAATGGGGACAGGTTCCATGCCTCTCTTCTAAATCTACCTTTTCCAGAGTGGTCTTTTCCAGGAGGTCTGGAACACAGGCTAGGAACACACAAGGAAACGCTTTCACTGGCACAATGGCAACAAGATCCGGCGAGGGAGTGCAGGGGAAGTGAGGTATAAGTAGGGAGTGCACAGGTGAACATACTGATTAAGCCTGCTGCGCCAATCAGTGGCGCAGTGGCCCTTTAAATTGCAGAGACCCGGCGCGCGCGCGCCCTAAGGAGCGGGGCCGCGCGCCGGGACAAGACAGACGGGGAACGGGTCAGGTACGGGAGCCGGGATGCACATCGCGAGCGGGCGCCTCCCGCATCGCGAATCGCATCCCGTCTGGGAGTGATATTGCAGCGCACCCGGTCAGCAGGTCTGACCGGGGCGCTGCGAATGAGAGGATGCTGCGAGCGCTCCGGGGAGGAGCGGGGACCCGGAGCGCTCGGCGTAACAGTACCCCCCCCCCCTTGGGTCTCCCCCTCTTCTTGGAGCCTGAGAACCTGAGGATAAGACTTTTGTCTAGGATGTTGTCCTCAGTTTCCCAGGATCTCTCCTCTGGGCCACAGTTTTCCCAATCCACCCAAAAAAATCTTTTCCCTCTGACAGTCTTGGAGGCCAGAATCTCCTTCACAGAGAAGACGTCAGATGAACCGGAAACAGGAGTGGGAGAAACAACTTTGGGAGAGAAGCGGTTAATGATGAGTGGTTTAAGGAGAGAGACATGGAAGGCATTGGGAATACGAAGAGAAGGAGGAAGAAGGAGTTTGTAAGAGACAGGGTTAATCTGGCACAAGACTTTGAAAGGGCCAAGATAGCGTGGTCCCAGTTTGTAACTGGGTACACGAAAGCGGACATATTTAGCGGAGAGCCATACCTTGTCTCCGGGAGCAAAAATGGGGGGAATTCTTCTTTTCTTATCAGCAAATCTTTTCATCCGGGATGAAGCCTGTAAAAGAGAATTTTGGGTCTCTTTCCATATGGTGGAAAGATCACGAGTCACTTCATCCACAGCGGGCAAACCAGAGGGCAAGGGAGTAGGGAGGGGAGGAAGAGGGTGACGGCCGTACACCACGAAAAATGGGGATTTACCAGAAGATTCGGAGACTCTGAAGTTGTATGAGAATTCGGCCCATGGTAGAAGATCTGCCCAGTCATCCTGGCGGGAGGAAACAAAATGCCGTAAATATTCACCCAGGACCTGGTTAATTCTTTCTACTTGCCCATTGGATTGGGGATGATAAGAAGAAGAGAAGTTTAATTTGATCTTGAGCTGTTTACAGAGGGCCCTCCAGAATTTAGACACGAATTGGACGCCTCTATCCGAGACGATATGCGTGGGCAAACCGTGAAGGCGAAAAATGTGTACAAAAAATTGCTTTGCCAACTGAGGCGCTGAAGGAAGACCAGGAAGAGGAATAAAATGTGCCATCTTGGAAAATCGATCAACGACCACCCAAACAACTGTGTTGCCACGGGATGAGGGCAAGTCCGTAATAAAGTCCATACCAATCTGTGACCAAGGCTGTTCAGGAACAGGCAGAGGACGAAGGGCACAGACAGTACAGGCCCGCACGAAATCAACAACATCAGTCTCCAGAGTCGGCCACCAATAAAATCGAGAGATGAGTTGCAAGGATTTTTTGATGCCCGCATGGCCTGCGAGGTGGGAGGAGTGTCCCCATTTGAGAATCCCGAGATGCTGGCGTGGAGAAACGAAGGTCTTCCCTGGAGGAGTTTGCCTGATGGAGGCTGGAGAAGTGGAGATCAGACAGTCCGGAGGAATGATGTGTTGCGGAGAGACCTCTACTTCAGAGGCATCAGAAGAACGAGAGAGGGCATCGGCCCTAATGTTCTTGTCAGCAGGGCAAAAATGGATTTCAAAGTTAAAACGGGCAAAGAACAACGACCACCTAGCCTGGCGAGGGTTCAGTCGTTGGGCAGACTGGAGATAGGAGAGATTCTTGTGATCCGTGTATATGATAACTGGAAATTTTGATCCCTCCAGCAGGTGCCTCCATTCCTCAAGCGCCTATTTAATGGCCAGTAGTTCTCGATCACCAATGGAGTAGTTTCTCTCCGCCGGAGAGAAGGTCCTAGAAAAAAAACCACAAGTAACAGCATGCCCGGAAGAATTTTTTTGTAGAAGGACAGCTCCAGCTCCCACAGAGGAGGCATCTACCTCCAATAGAAAGGGTTTAGATGGGTCAGGTCTGGAGAGCACGGGAGCAGAAGAAAAGGCAGACTTGAGATGTTTAAATGCGTCTTCCGCTTGGGGAGACCAGGACTTAGGATTGGCATTTTTCTTGGTTAAAGCCACGATAGGGGCCACAATAGTGGAGAAGTGTGGAATGAATTGTCTGTAATAATTTGCGAACCCCAAAAAACTTTGGATAGCACGGAGTCCGGAGGGGCGTGGCCAATCTAAGATGGCAGAAAGTTTATCTGGGTCCATTTGTAGTCCCTGGCCAGAGACCAAGTATCCTAGGAAAGGAAGAGATTGACATTCAAAGAGACATTTCTCCATTTTGGCACAAAGTTGATTGTCCCGAAGTCTCTGAAGAACCATGCGGACATGCTGGTGGTGTTCTTCTAAGTTGGCAGAAAAAATCAGAATATCGTCCAGATAAACCACAACACAGGAATATAGGAGATCACAAAAAATTTCATTAACAAAGTCTTGGAAGACGGCAGGGGCGTTGCACAGGCCAAAGGGCATGACCAGATACTCAAAGTGTCCATCTCTGGTGTTAAATGCAGTCTTCCATTCGTCCCCCTCCCTGATGCGGATGAGATTATAAGCACCTCTTAAGTCCAGTTTGGTAAAGATGTGGGCGCCTTGTAGGCGATCAAAGAGTTCCGAGATAAGAGGTAAGGGGTAGCGTTTTTTTACCGTGATTTTATTAAGTCCGCGGTAATCAATGCAAGGGCGTAGGGAGCCATCTTTTTTGGACACAAAAAAAATCCAGCTCCGGCAGGAGAGGAGGACTTGCGGATAAACCCCTTTTTTTAAATTCTCCTGGATGTACTCCGACATGGCTAGAGTCTCTGGAGCAGACAGAGGATAGATTCTGCCCCGGGGTGGAGTAGTACCCGGGAGGAGGTCAATAGGACAGTCATAAGGCCTGTGAGGATGTAAAGTCTCTGCTTGCTTTTTGCAAAAAACATCAGCATAGTCCATATAAGCCTTAGGAAGACCGGATACCGGGGGAACCACAGGGTCACGACAGGGAGTACTGGGAACCGGTTTAAGACAGTCCCTGAGACAAGAAGTACCCCAGTTCTTGATCTCTCCTGTGGACCAATCAAGGGTTGGGGAATGGCGTTGAAGCCACGGTAATCAGAGAAGAATTTCTGAAGTGCAGTTGGAGAGGACCAAAAATTCAATTTTTTCGTGATGGGGTCCGATGCACATTAGGAGAGGTTCCGTGCGGTAACGCACGGTACAGTCCAATCTTTCATTGTTAACAGAATTGATGTAGAGGGGTCTGGCGAGACTGGTCACCGGGATGTTGAACCTGTTGATGAGAGAGGCCAAAATAAAATTTCCTGCAGATCCTGAATCCAAGAAGGGCATAGCAGAGAAGGAGAAGGTAGAAGAAGATATCCGCACAGGCACAGTAAGGCGTGGAGAAGCAGAGTTCACATCAAGAACTATCTCACCTTTGTGCGGAGTCAGCGTACGTCTTTCCAGGCGGGGAGGACGGATAGGACAATCCTTCAAGAAGTGTTCGGTACCGGCACAGTACAGGCAAAGATTCTCCATGCGGCGTCGTGTCCTCTCTTGAGGTGTCAAGCGAGACCGGTCAACTTGCATAGCCTCCACAGCGGGAGGCACAGGAACGGATTGCAGAGGACCAGAGGAGAGAGGAGCCGGGGAGAGAAACCGCCTCGTGCGAACAAAGTCCATATCCTGGCGGAGCTCCTGACGCCTTTCGGAAAAACGCATGTCAATGCGGGTGGCAAGATGAATAAGTTCATGCAGGTTAGCAGGAATTTCTCGTGCGGCCAGCACATCTTTAATGTTGCTGGATAGGCCTTTTTTAAAGGTCGCGCAGAGGGCCTCATTATTCCAGGATAATTCGGAGGCTAGAGTACGGAATTGGATGGCGTACTCACCAACAGAAGAATTACCCTGGACCAGGTTCAGCAGGGCAGTCTCAGCAGAAGAGGCTCGGGCAGGTTCCTCAAAGACACTTCGAATCTCCGTGAAGAAGGAGTGTACAGAGGCAGTGACAGGGTCATTGCGGTCCCAGAGCGGTGTGGCCCATGACAGAGCTTTCCCAGACAGAAGCCTGACTACGAAAGCCACCTTAGACCTTTCAGTAGGAAACTGGTCCGACATCATCTCCAAGTGCAGGGAACATTGCGAAAGAAAGCCACGGCAAAACTTAGAGTCCCCATCAAATTTATCCGGCAAGGATAATCGTAGGCCGGAAGCGGCCACTCGCTGCGGAGGAGGTGCAGGAGCTGGCGGAGGAGATTGTTGCTGAAGCTGTGGTAATAGCTGCTGTAGCATCACGGTCAGTTGAGACAGCTGGTGGCCTTGTTGCGCTATCTGTTGCGACTGCTGGGTGACCACCGTGGTGAGGTCGGCGAGAACTGGCAGTGGGACTTCAGCGGGATCCATGGCCGGATCTACTGTCACGATTCGGCTGGCTGGAGGTGGATCCTCTGTGCCAGAGAGGGATTGGCGTGGACCGTGTTGGTGGACCGGTTCTAAGTTGCTACTGGTATTCACCAGAGCCCGCCGCAAAGCGGGATGGTCTTGCAGCGGCGGTAGCAACCAGGTCGTATCCACCAGCAACGGCTCAACCTCTCTGACTGCTGAAGATAAGCGCGGTACAAGGGAGTAGACAAGAGCAAGGTCGGACGTAGCAGAAGGTCAGGGCAGGCAGCAAGGATCGTAGTCAGGGGCAACGGCAGGAGGTCTGGAACACAGGCTAGGAACACACAAGGAAACGCTTTCACTGGCACAATGGCAACAAGATCCGGCGAGGGAGTGCAGGGGAAGTGAGGTATAAGTAGGGAGTGCACAGGTGAACATACTGATTAAGCCTGCTGCGCCAATCAGTGGCGCAGTGGCCCTTTAAATTGCAGAGACCCGGCGCGCGCGCGCCCTAAGGAGCGGGGCCGCGCGCCGGGACAAGACAGACGGGGAACGGGTCAGGTACGGGAGCCGGGATGCACATCGCGAGCGGGTGCCTCCCGCATCGCGAATCGCATCCCGGCTGGGAGTGATATTGCAGCGCACCCGGTCAGCAGGTCTGACCGGGGCACTGCGAATGAGAGGATGCTGCCAGCGCTCCGGGGAGGAGCGGGGACCCGGAGCGCTCGGCGTAACAGTATTTAAAAAAAAAATGTGATTACCCTATTATGCCTCACCAGAGGGGCGATAATAGGGGAATCAAATGAAGGGGGGGGGGCTGACCGATAATAGGGGAATCATGTTGTGTCCGCTATGATCTATATTATCAAGTAATTCTGAATCTTACAGTTTTTATTGGGCCTGATATGCTGACACTTTTTGTTCTGTACAGATTACTTTCCTGCAGCGTCCTTCTTATCATCAGAGACAGGAGTACAGTGAAAGGTGACACCAGTATGTAGATAACACAGGGCCAGGGCATTCACAATATTGGTGATGCTCAGAGCTCAGTTTCCCCTGCTTCCTGTACAATGATCTCTGGACAGATCATAGAGCATGGCAAGAAAACTCTTCCATAGAAGTCAATAGGTTAAGATTCAGTCTACTGTGCCTATATGCATGGGGCTTGTTAAAGGGATTGTCTCAAAATATAAATAATTCAAAACTGCATTATGTAACATTAACATATTTCAATTGTATAAGCATTTCTAACAATGTACTATTGAGAGAGATATATACTTTCTAATCCCCCATGTGCCTCCTTTGTTTTGGTAAGTTGATACCCTTTGTTACAACCCACTAAGGTGGTCCCACATGCTCACTGTAACCGCAATTCCTGGTCTGTCCAGGAGGCAAAGGCTTAGTTTGTCTCAACTGCACATGCCAGTAAGTGGGAAAAGTGTGTGTTCTGTTGCCTGGCAACAGCTGGTTCACAATTCAGAGAGGAAACCAGGAAGTGATCAGATCCATGGGGGGTAAGAACTCTACATGGATGTAAGTTGCTTTTACTCAAAAACGGTGCATTTGTCCTCCTTTACATATACTTATGTGTTACACCCCCTTTCAGCATATCTATAAAAGATGTTAAAAGCAGCTGTACTAAAATTGAAACTAAAACATTTTTGGAAAAAATCAGTACCAAGTGTAAGTGTATCAGTGTAACAGTAAAAAAAAAAAAATGTCTATGTGATACATTCACATGACCATAGTGTAAAGAGCGCTTTGACTTTGTAACAATGTAAAATTCTAGAAAATATCACAATTTACATGACCTATACTGTACAACATATTTTCATGTCTGATTTTCTACATATCCTGTTAATACGGATCTGTATTTCCTGGCTCACTGACATATAGTAATATGTATATAGTAATAAGATATAAAGAAGATTTCGTACCGGTTTTGTAGCATTCCATTGATGAGGGTGTTACCAGTTTCTACAACAGTAATGCTGACTATTACTTACAAGACTTGCCAGAACTGTGTTCTACCACATGGAGAAAAGGCAATGATTCTCTATACTGAGGCACAATATTCGGCTGTCACTGACAGGTCTTAAAGTTTAGAGGTAGACGTTAATCTGTTTTTTTTTTATATATATATATATATATATATATATATATATATATATATATATATATATAGATTACAAATGCAAATGTTTCATATAAAGTAAAGTAAATTTAAACAGTTCTAAATGATGTCATACCCAATATAGCAGGTAACTATAAAAATTGAAATATAGGATGTATGATCTGATAATTATCATTTTATGACACTACGGAACAACCATGCAGTTATGTCAGATGACTTCCTTCCTTCTTTCAGATACAATACTGCAAGTAGTTCATGGAGCTGCCATTCACCAAGCTAGAACTAGCTTTCATTTTATTGGCTTTCGTCATTTTCTCTCTGTTCTCCCTGGCATCTATCTACAGTGAGCCTGACCAAAGCAAGGAAGGTGAGTTAACAAAGAGGGGGATTCATCATTTTTTATCACATATATCCTCTTAGTGATGACAGAACTGGCACATGTATTTGCTCTGTAAAGCTGGAGGATGGGCTATCAGAACCAATTCCTTTGGTGGGCCTACAGTATTCAAGTGCTACACTAAACATAAAGTCTAACCTGTTTTTTATAAAATCTATAAGAATTGACATGAGCAGCACAAGAGCAGCTCAGTCTGGATTTACTTTAACCATACAGCCTACCCACATATGTGCCACCATTCATCTTTTTTCATGCAACCACAATATTCCAAGTCATAAGTACCGTTGGTGACATAGTGGCAGTACAATTTATTTAACTACTTGCATGAAATAGTCAACCCATTGCCCTTTAAAGGGGTACTCCGCCCCTCAACATCTTATCCCCTATCCCTACCACTGGGGACCCCCGCAATCTCGGCTGTGGCACCCCAGACATCCGCTGATTTGCTGCACAGAGCGAACTCCACTCCGTGCCGGATGACTGGCGATGCAAGGCGGAGGCTTGTGACATCACGGTCACACCCCTCTCGTGACATCACAGCCATACCCCCTCAATGCAAGTCTAAGGGAGAGGGCATGACGTCCTCTCCCATAGACCTGCATTGAGGGAGCGCAGCCGTGACATCATGAGCCTCCGGTGCTGCACCCGACGCTCTAAGCGAACGCTGGCAGGGAGATCGCGGGGGTCCCCAGCGGCGGTACCCCCCGCGATCAGACATCTTATCCCCTATCTTTTGGATAGGGGATAAGATGTCTAGGGGCGGAGTACCCCTTTAAGTCAATGTTGGGTAGGACATGGCTTCCTAATGTGGCTTCCTTTCAATGTTGGCTTCCTAATGTTGTGTGCCTGTACATCCTACTGTGTGACTGATGCATGCATATTGCAGTCTTTGATCAGCACACTACCAGTGTCATCAAGAGATGCTATGCACGTGTCCGTTATAATACTAGAATGATGTAAAGCTTCCTGGGTCTTTTACATGAGATAATTACTGGCCAAACATTGCCCTGTGTAAAAGACCCAGCGATCAGCCGGATGAATGGGTAAATAAATGCTTGTTTGTTGGGTGATTGCTGGGATAGAGTGTTGCCAAAAATCATCATTAGACAGCTGTGCATCTTCCTCTATAAACAAGGGATGTGCAGACATAAATGATGTAAGTAAAGCAATACAAGAATTGTGTAAAGCATGCTTTAACAAGTGCCAATCTACTAGAACGGTGCTGTATAGTGCAGCAAACTACCCATCAAAAAGCATGCAAACATGTAAGCTTAAAACTCAGACCCCATTTAGCTGGCTGAATGCAAAGGGATGGGAAAAAACAAAATATTGAAGTCGTACCCAAAAAGTCTGGCTGCACAAAATTTAAAATACATCTACAGCTGTCTTTAGAGTATATTTCTTAATGTTATAGCTTTTATGGAGGTTTGCCTCTCTAAGCTGTAAATTGCATTGAGGAAGCTATCGTGAGCCATCAGTTCATTTATGACAGCATTTGTAACAACTTGAAGTAGGAATTTAACTCTTAGTGGTCTAGTAGATGTTCTACTAGATACACTCATACATCTTCTTGCCTTTAGCTACAGTATAACAGTACATTTTACTGGGAAGTATATTTTACTAGAGGCTACAGATACAATCATGGCCGTAAATGTTGGCACCCCTGAAATTTTTCAAGAAAATTAAGTATTTCTCACAGAAAAGGATTACAGTAACACATGTTTTCCTATAGACATGTTTACTCCCTTTGTGTGCATTGGAACTAAACCAAAAAAAGGGAGGGAAAAAAGTAAATTGGACATAATGTCACACCAAACTCCAAAAATGGGCTGGATAAAATTATTGGCACCCTTAACTTAATATTTGGTTGCACACCTTTTGGAAAATATAACTGAAATCAGTCGCTTCCTATAACCATCAATAAGCTCCTTATACCTCTCAGCCGGAATGTTGGACCACTATTCCTTTGCAAACTGTTCCAGGTCTCTCTTATTGGAAGGGCTCCTTTTCCCAACAGCAATTTTAAGATCTCTCCACAGGTGTTCAATGAGATCTGGACTCATTGCTGGCCACTTCAGAACTCTCCATTGCTTTGTTGCCATCCATTTCTGGGTGCTTTTTGATGTATGTTTAAGGTAATTCTTCCTGCTGAAGACCCAAGATCTCGGATGCAAACCCAGCTTTCTGACACTGGGCTGTACAGTGCAACCCGAAATCCATTGGTAATCCTCTGAATTCATGATGCTTTGCACACATTCAAGGCACTCAGTGCCAGAGGCAGCAACCCCAAGGCATCATTGAATCTCCACCATATTTCACTGTAGATACTGTGTTCTTTTCTTTGTAGGCCTCGGTAAACAGTTGAATAATGTGCTTTACCAAAAATCTCTATCTTGGTCTCATCTGTCCACAAGACATATTTCCAGAATGATTTTGGCTTACTCAAATTCATTTTGGCAAAATATAGTCTTGCTTTTTTATGTCTCTGTGTCAGCAGTGGGGTCCTCCTGGGTCTCCTGCCATAGCGTTTAATTTCATTTAAATGTCGACGGATAGTTTGCGCTGACACTGATGTTCCTCAAGACTGCAGGACAGATTGAATATCTTTGGAACTTGTTTGGGGCTGCTTATCCACCATCCGGACTATTCTGTGTTGACACCTTTCATAAATTTTTCTCTTCCGTCCACGCCCAGGGAGATTAGTTACAGTGCCATGGGTTGCAAACTTCTTGATAATGTTACGCATTTTTGAACTTCTCTCCTTTTTATCTGCTTTCAGGTGTGATTTTTATACTGCCCACACCTGAAACTTTCCCCAGGTGAGTTTAAAGGAATATCACATGCTTTAAACTATCTTATTTTTCCACAATTTTGAAAAGGTGCCAATCATTTTTTCCAGCCCATTTTTGGAGTTTGGTGTGACATTATGTTCAATTTGCCTTTTTTCTCCCTTTTTTGGTTTGGTTCCAATACACACAAAGGGAATAAACATGTGTATAGCAAAACATGTGTTACTGCAATCCTTTTCTATGATAGATACTTCATTTTCTTGAAAAATTTCAGGGGTGCCAACATTTACGGCCATGACTGTATTTCCTGGCTAACCTATTTTAGTTAGAGAGATGGCGGTACATTGAGAGATACATGTTCTTTATATTATGTAATGTCTCTTGCAAAGAAATGAAAAAATAATCAATCGGGTCAATAGATTCTCCTGGTTTCTATAGGCAGCACTGGGAGACGAGGGAGGCACCGTGGACTAAAAAATCTGAATGGGACCACTTCTTACTGTAGTGCAGTTTTAACATCTCCACTTATCTGTCCCATGTAAGAAGAGCAACTATGGCTGTCATCAATAATAGAGATATAGATTATGAACGCAGGACCAGAATGAAGTGTTTTGGTGCAATAGAATGGTAAGACAATGAATGCCCCCTCCCCAAGTGCCCTGGACTCCCAGTGCTAGCTAACAAATAAATAGCAACTGTATGTTATTATTGTGTTCCTGCTCCCCAATGGGATACCTAAATGTATCATATGGGCTTAAATTTCATGTGGGCATGTGATACTAGCTTTGTGCAGATCCCAAAAGGTTGGGGCAGCACAATTAAAGCAAATAAAGTTATATTAAGGTAATACTTTTAGAAGAAAATCTCACAGTCCAGGAACATGAATCAGCACTCCAAAGTTTAAAAAAACAGATTGTTTTTTTTTCACCCAACGACAAAAAAATATCAATGGTTCAATAGAGCCTTGTTTAGATGTCTATCAAATATATATATGCAATAGGGAACAAGATGAAGGTCAATGTACAGAAAAGGGAATCACGGGGAACTGAACATTTGCCCATATAATGTCCAGATGGCAGCAACACCTTAGTGGTGCCCTTTGATAAGCAAAAACTATTAAGCCATTGGAAAAGGAGGATGGGGCCAACGTGACCAGAGTTTTTATTTTATGGGAACCATCCTAGTTACAGGGAATGCTTCTATAGCTCAACCTTTGATAATAACCCAGCACTTGATAGTATAAATGTTAAAGTTTATTCCTGTATTTAGACAGCCTGACACAAATGTACAGTAGGTAATCTGCAGCTTGGCTAACTGCAAGAACCAAGGACAATTTTATTTAGTTTTTGCCCTTCACTCTGTGCCAGAATACAATGAGCATATAAGTGATCTGTACTACCCTGGCTGGATTATTAGCGCTTTATAACAATGTTGTTATTAGTACAAACAAAAAGATATTTAAAAAAAATCACAAACAAACAAACTAAAAAGGGATTTGAACAGAAGGCCTTGTTTATCTTACAAACGTGAATAGCCGCCTGTGAACTAGTCAGGAATAATTAGGAGAGTAATACGTTATACCAGTGTTATTGTATGCTACATATCTTACATTCCATTCTAGTGTGATTTTTCACATTTTAACAATAACTTTTGCAGCCCTGTAGAAATAACAACATTCAGCCCCTATTAACCCCAGGAAGCCTCTGAACATTCCATTTTTATTTAGCTCTAATTTATTTTTTTGTTTTGGTTTCTCAGAATGTTCTGGGTAATTGTAATGTCCCTGCTGTTTTAGGTTTGTATAAAATTAACATATCTCTGAATTTAACATAATATTCTCATCACTTGCCAGTGAAAACTAAAACACACACTGTAACAGCTTTAGAATGTATGACTAAACTATTAGAACAGACTGGAGACAATAAAAAGGCTGATTAACACTTTTAATTTCAGAATAAATAATACTGCCAAAAAGTGACATTTCACTACTGGTGCCAAGAGTCAAAGAGGTGTTTCCAAGCCCCTGAAGTTCTAAAAGTTGAAAATCCTCCTCGCATCCCCTTTAATTCCCGTCCCTGCTTGCTTGATTGACAGTCAGCTGGAATCCAAGCCCTGTTTTCAAATCCAATTCCTGCACTGTGAATACAGTGCGAAATTTGATGACAGGGCTAAACTTCCAGCTGTATGTGAATTAAGCAGAGACAAGGATGGGAATTAAAACATTTTTTTTCTTATGTTAGCACAGAAAGATATATATATATATATATATATATATATATATATATATATATATATATATAGGCACCATGGGGGAGATTTATCCCATAGTAACCAATCAGATTTGCCCATAGCAACCAATCAGATCACTTCTTTCATTTTTTTAGAGGCCTTTAAAAAAAAATTGAAGCAAGCTTATTGGTTGTTATGGGCAACATTTCCTCTGGACAGGTTTTGATAAATCTCTTTGCCCTTACAGCTAAAAATGTCAGCAGTTTGGAACGTGAATTACACATAAAAGAATTCCCTTTAAACATACTTATCTGTGATGTATACAAAGGGTGGAGAGCAGTTCTACCTAAGACAACTATAAGGAAATCACTACAGGCTCCTAGAAAAAGTAGTATAAAAGGTCAAATTAATGACCTAAATAAAAAAGGGAAAAAAGGAATGCACTCTTTATAGCTAATTTTCTATTTTACCTTAAACTTATGATAAGGGAATCTTTCATGACTACCGTTCTTCCTAATTTAAAGATTAAACCCTTGTTGCTAAACTGTATTTACCTTTACAGTTTTCTAGGTAAAGTGATTACTGCAATACATAACTGGATATACTAGGATAGGAAACACATTGCTGAGAAAAAAAGCCACATGCCGTGAATTAACTCATTAACTGGATGATAAACAGGGCTGATCAAATTCACCCAGCATAGGGGCAAAAGTCATGGGAAGATTGAATTGGAGTAGAAGCAAGCTAATTTATTGGATTTCTGACACCGTCTGCTTAGAGACAAACACTTCTGAGGACGGCGTGAAAAAATTAAGCCATAGAGCAGAAAGTCATTTCAAAAGTTCTATTAATGCAGCAAGATATCACTATTGCCTGCAGCTGTAGAGCGTGAGTGGCCATTCACCTGATTGCATTCAACCGGCTATTATTGTAACACAATGGTAGAGATTAGCTAATTTATTCCTCACCCCAAAATGAACAGACACTCCAAGGAATAAAATTGATGTTATATTTCTATTCGCTATAAGTAATATGAGTCAGATTTCTCTTTTAATTCAATGGGAACTGTGTAATGCTACTTCCTTCCTGTGGTGGCCACTGAAGGGGAATTTGCCCCCCCCAGATAACAGCTGATAACCTAAAATCAGCTTGTATTCTCTTAAGAATGGGTGTCTTAAAGGGGTATTCCAGCCATAGACATGTTATCCCCTATCCAAAGGATAGGGAATAAGATGTCTGATTGCAGGGGGCCCGTCGCTGAGACCCCCTGCGACCTTGCTGGGCTGCTGCTCCAGTCTGGGAAAACTCTGTGTTTCCAGGACTGCAGACGTGACATCACACCACGCCCCTCGGGATGTCTACTGCCGGAATACCCCTATAAGAATGCACACTAGACAGATTACTTGTGGAAAACAGTCTGTAGCAAATTCACATAAAAATTTTCAGATTTTAATTTTTTAAATGTTGCAGATTTTATCTTATACATTTATCCCAATGGGAAAATTTGTGACAACTCCACAACACATATTGACATGATGCAGGTTGTAACAATCCACATTACAGGTTAGTTTTAGGAAACCTATATAGATATATATATATATATATATATATATATATATACACAGTGGGGATCAAAAGTTTGGGCACCCCAGGTAAAAATGTGCATTAATGTCCATAAAGAAGCCAAGAAAAGATGGAAAAATCTCCAGAAGCATCAAATTACAGATTAGACATTCTTATAATATGTCAACAAAAGTTAGATTTTATTTCCATCATTTACACTTTCAAAATAACAGAAAAAAAAATGGCGTCTGCAAAAGTTTGGGCACCCTGCAGAATTTATAGCATGCACTGCCCCTTTGCAAAGCTGAGACCTGCCAGTGTCATGGATTGTTCTCAATCATCATCTAGGAAGACCAGGTGATGTCAATCTCAAAGGTTTTAAATGCCCAGACTCATCTGACCTTGCCCAACAATCAGCACCATGGGTTTTTCTAAGCAGTTGTCTAGAAATCTGAAACTGAAAATAGTTGACCCTCACAAAGCTGAAGAAGGCTATAAGAAGGTAGTAAAACATTTTCAGATGTCAATATCCTCTGTTCGGAATGTAATTAAGAAATGGCAGTCATCAGGAACAGCGGAAGTTAAAGCAAGATCTGGAAGACCAAGAAAAATATCATACAGAACAGCTTGCAGGATTGTGAGAAAAACATTTCAAAACCCACGTTTGACTGCATAATCCCTCCAGACACTGGAGTTGGCAGACACTGGAGTTGTGGTACACTATTCCACTATAAAGAGATACTTGTACAAATATGGTCTTCATGGAAGAGTCATCAGAAGAAAACCTCTTCTATGTCCTCACCAAACAAATCAGCGTTTGAACTTTGCAAATGAACACATAGACAAGCCTGATGCATTTTGGAAACAAGTTCTGTGGACCGATGAGGTTAAAATTGAACTTTTTGGCCGGAATGGGTAAAAGTACGTTTGGAGAAGAAGGGGAACAGAATTTAATGAAAAGAACTGTGTCCAACTGTTAAGCATGGGCGAGGATTAATCATGCTTTGGGGTTGTATTGTAGCCAGTGGCACAGGAAACATCTCCCGAGAAGAAGGAAAAATGGATTCAATAAAATTTCAGCAAATTTCAGATGCTAACTTGATGCCATCTGTGAAAAAGCTGAAGTTAAAGAGAGGATTTGGCATCTACAAATGGGTAATGATCCTAAACACACCTCGAAATCCACGGGGGATTATATCAAGAGGCGTAAACTGAAGGTTTTGCCATGGCCTTTACAATCTCCTGACCTCAACATAATTGAAAATCTATTGATAGACCTTAAAAGAGCAGTGCGTGACAGACAGCCCAGAAATCTCAAAGAACTGGAAGACTTTTGTAAGGAAGAATGGGCAAAGATACCTCAAACAAGAATTGAAAGGCTCTTGGCTGGCTACAAAAAGTGTTTACAAGCTGGGATACTTGCCAAAGGGAGCAGTAAGAGATATTAACTCTGCAGGGTGCCCAAACTTTTGCAGACGCCATTTTTTTTTGTTTTCTGTTATTTTGAAAGTGAAAATGATGGAAATAAAATCTAACTTTTGTTGACATATTATAGGAATGTCTAATCTGTAATTTCATGCCTTTTGGAGATTTTTCCATCTTTCCTTGGCTTCTTTATGCACATTAATACACATTTTTATCTGGGGTGCCCAAACTTTTATCCCCACTGTAAATAGTCAGGAACATTTCTGCTGTGCGTAGATAAAAATCATATCTAGTTTGCGTGTTCTGTAGTCTAAGCCACGCCAAATAAAGTACACTGTGGAAATGATGTTATCAACAATAAATATCTGTATCAAACATTGTACATATAAAATGAATGCAAGACAAATAAAGGCAGTATAAAATATGACGGGAACTACATCACAGATAATGCGCTGCTTTTAGTAAGTATACCTAATAAGCATACACATAATAGTTGCAAAATAAGCACCAAAGTAAAAAATAGTAACATTAAGGTAAGTGGTGCATACACAAAGGAAACTATTATACATGAGAGATAATACTCTATATGCCACAACAGGCTACAAATAACATACATCAAAAACACCATATGTAACCCTATACCATTATACTTTCTGCTGTTAAAAACTGCTTTTTGTACATAATCATGTACAAATAATAAAATTACAGTCAAAAATAGATTAGAAACAAGAACATATCTGACGCTAATCAGTAAATAAATCTAGGTGACACATTCTAAGTGTAGTTCATTAAATTAATAAAACATTCAGTTGTATTTTACTCCCATTTACCCCTCCAAAGGATAGAGGATAAGAAGTTAAATCGCAGGGGTCCCGCCTCTGGGGACCCCAGCGATCTCCTGGCCAGCAGCTGCGGCATCCGGAACACAGAAGCTTGCAGCTTCCACGTTTGTGACGTCACCCCATGCCATGCCTAGTACAGAGCCGTCATGCCTCCTCCCATAGACTTGAATGGAGGGGGCGTGGCGGCCTGCATCACAATTCATCAGGCACAGAGCGTAGTTCGCTCTGTGCCCTTAATGACAGGGGTGCCGGCCCGGAGATCGTGGGGGTCCCCAACAGCGGGACCCTCGCAATCTAACATCTTATCCCCTATCCTTTGGAAAGGGGATAAGATGTGTGCAGCCGAGTACCCCTTTAATGACCTTAGTGACAAAGCCCAATTTTTCATATCTGGCCTGTGTCTCCTTAAGGTGTAATAACTTTGAAATGCTTTTTACTTAGTACTAATACTTTAAATTAGTGGTAAATCTTTGTTGATTCATGCAGCATTTCTTGTGAAGAACTGTAAAAACTATTGTGAAAAACTGGAAAATTTCTGGCATTTTTTATACTTTTTTATGTTATTCACTTGTGGTATTTTTATTCTGTGGGTCAGTACGATCATGGCGATGCCCAATTTATATAGCTTTTATTTTCTTTTTCCCCCCTTTTTTTCCCTTTTGGGGTTGCCATCTTCTGACAGCCATATTCATAAAAGCTGTACTTTTTATTAGTACCACTTTTGCAATACATGCTATGTTTTGATCTTTTTTATTCCAAATTTTGGACCAAAATCTGTGATTTTTTTCCCCTATGGTTATCACCATGTGGGATATACCGTATTTATCGGGGTATACCACGCACCGGCCTATAACACGCACCCTCATTTTACCAAGGATATATGGGTAAAAAAAGTTTTTTACCTAAATATCCATGGTAAAATGAGGGTGCGTGTGTGCGCGTGTATACCCCGATATACCCCAAGGAAAGTCAGGGGGAGAGAGGCCGTCGCTGCCCGCTTCTCTCCCCCTGCCTTTCCTGGGGTCTAGAGCGCTGCTGTCGGCCCTTCTCATCCCCTGGCTATCGGCGCCACTGCCCGTTCTGTCCCCCTGACTATCGGTGCTGGCGCCGATAGCCAGGGGGAGAGAAGCGGCGCCGACAGCCAGGGGGAGAGAAGGGGCAGCGGCACCCATTGCCGGCGCCGCTGCCCCGTTGCCTCCCCCCATCCCCGGTGGCATAATTACCCGAGTCGGGTGCGCGCTGCTGCAGGCCTCTGGCGTGCATCCCCCTGCATCGTTGCTATGCACGGCACGGCGCACTGACGTCATGCGCCGCGCCGTTCAGCGCATAGCAACGACGCCGGAGGCCTGCAGCAGCGCGGACCCAACTCAGGTAATTATGCCACCGGGGATGGGCGGAGGCAATGGGGCAGCTGCGCCGGCAATGGGCGCCGCCGCCCCTTCTCTCCCCCTGGCTATCGGCGCCGGTACCGATAGTCAGGGGGACAGAACGGGCAGCGGCGCCGATAGCCAGGGGGTGAGAAGGGTCAGCAGTAGGGCTCTATACCCCAGGGAAGGCAGGGGGAGAGAAGCGGGCAGCGACGGCCTCTCTCCCCCTGCCTTTCCTGGGGCGGTATCGGCGTATAACACGCACATAGACTTTAGGCTAAAAATGTTAGCCTAAAAAGTGCGTGTTATACGCCGATAAATACGGTATAACATTATTGTTTTATTGTACAAATCATTATGAATGGATTTATGTATAGGATTTATTGGGAAAGGGGCATTTATTTAACTTTTTTTTTTACTTTATTAATTTATCTAAAACATTTTTTTTTATTTTTTACTTTTTACCTCTGTACTGCAGCACAGTATAACTGTCAGTATCACACTGACATCCAGCCTGTGCGATCCAGCCTATGGCTGGACCCCACAGGCTACCGTACTAGGCAGACAGGTTGCTATCAGCTGGCCTCCTGCAACCATGGGCAACCAACAGGACCCCACGACCACATTGCGCGATCGCCATTGGTGAACAGGGGGAGCCCCCTCCCCCAGTCAATCCTATAGATGCCGTGATCAGGACTGATTATGGCTATGGGGTTAATGCTGCCAAGATCGATGCGATCCCGGTCTCAGCAGCTGCAGCAGAACCCCGGCTGTGCTCAGCGCTGAGCAGGAGATCGCTCGGACGTATACATATTTCCAGTTGCATTACATGTAGGCAACTGGGACTTATGCATACGTCCTGTGGTGGGAAGGGGTTAAGGGAAGTTCCAACTTAAAGGGGTACTCTAGTTGTGCAAAACTTATCCCGTATCCACTGGATAGTGTCTGATTGTGGGGGGTCTGACTGCCCATCTCTTAACTCTGGCCGGCAACTTCTGAGACAAACTGGTTTCTGGAGTGATGGCCCGGTCCAATTACTGGCCACAGCGATGTTCCAGACAATCAGTGGCGGAGCCAGCAGTCACTCGTAAAACCTGCCTGAGGGCCAGAGCACTCAGAGTTAAGAAGCAAGCCCTGTTTTGGAGATCGCAGGGGGACCTCCCACAATCATACACTTATATCCTTTCTCGTAGATAAGAGATACGTTTTTCATCAACTGGAGTTACCCTTTAAAAACATGATAGAACTATAATGTAAAAAAGATCTATAAGATCTTTAGTGACTTTAGTGACAAAGAGCTGAAACATTTGCCAAGTCTAGCTCATGTACTGGAAGGGAAGTTGTCACCATTAGAAATGCCATAGCCTTAGTCGTGAAGTTAAAGTGCGCACAGAGGTAGCAATTGCACCTTGATACCAATTTCTGAAGGAGCCAGGTAGGAAGATCCCAATATTATGAATGCAAAATGTTAGGTACAAATAATTGTTACAGGTTTTGGGCTGGGGCCCAGGAGCTTCAAGTAGTTCTTATGATAGTAAATAATAATATAAATTTGTCAATTTTAAAAATAAATCCTATGGATATTTTTGCATGTGTAAACATATTGGTGCAGAAATTTCTATTACAATCCTACATATGAAATCCATAGAAATGCTACAAAAACAAAAATAATCACCTAAGCAAGTAGTATACAAAGCATTGAGTTCAAGATATTGCATAGCATTACATGACTAAACTCATACATCCTTAAAGGGGTACTCCGGCCCTAAGACAGCTTATCCCCTTTCCAAAGGATGGGGCATAAGATGTCTGATAGCGGGGTTCCCGCCGCTTGTGACCCCCGCAATCTCTCATGCAGCACCCTCCTGTCCCAGCTGCACAGAGCAATGATTGTTCCGTGTCTGAAGACTCACGACCACAAGGCCAGAGTCCGCCTTCTTGTGATTTCATGCCCCGCCCCCTCAAAGCAAGCCTATGAGAGACTTGCATTGAGGCGGCGGGACCCCTGCAATCAGATATCTTATCCCCTATCCTTTTGATAGGGGATAAGATGTCTTAGGGCTAGAGTACCCCTTTAAATACAACGATTTTATTGCTGTGACATGACTGCGCATACTGCCAGTAATGGTCAATTTAGAAACAGACCTCCTGATCCATCTAGTCTGCCCTTATTTGTTTTTTATTCTTATGTTAGGATACACTGTATGTTTACTCCAGGCATGCTTACATACTGTGAATTTACTAAGCACATCTGCTTTAAATTTGATTCTAGTATCTACTACTCTTTTTTCTTGTTCTTTTGTTTTGTTTCTTATTCAAAACACAATCATCTTGACTCTTATTTAAAGGGGTACTCCTATGGAAAACTTTTTTTTTTTTTATGAACTGGTGCCAGAAAGCTAAACAGATGTGTAAATTACTTCTATTAAAAAATCTTAATCCTTTTAGTACTTTTAGCAGCTGTATGCTACAGAGGAAATTCTTTACTTTTTGAATTTCTTTTTTGTGTTGTCCACAGTGCTCTCTGCTGACACCTCTGTCCATGTCAGGAACTGTCCAGAGCAGCATAGGTTTCCTATGGGGATTTTCTCCTGCTCTGGACCTGATACGGACAGCAGGTGTCAACAGAGAGCACTGTGGACAACACAATAAATAAAAAATGTAAAAAATAAAGATTTTCCTCTGTAGCAAACAGCTGCTAAAAAGTACTGAAAGGATTAAGATTTTTTAATAGAAGTAATTTACAAATCTGTTTAACTTTCTGGCACCGGTTCATTTAAAAAAAAAAAAAGTTTTCCACTGGAGTTCCCCTTTAACTCTTTAACATATTGAAACATTTTAATCATCATGCCCCCACCCCACGATTTCCCTTTTTTCCTCCATCCATAATTCCTCTTGGGATGCAAATAATTTCACACAATAGAATTATATTTGCCCTGTACATAATTATTATGTTTTTTTTTAACCATCACTACCTAGTACATATTTGGATTTTCCATCGTGTGAACCCAGCCTTAACAGTTGTGATGGTGTAAAGATCCATCACATTTTACATTTAGTATTGTAACTAGTGTTGCTCACGAATATTCGCAATTCGAATATTATTCGCGAATATCGCATATTCGCGAATTCGCGAATTTCGCGAATATAGCGCTATATATTCGTAATTACGAATATTCTTTTTTTTGTTTTGTTTTTTTTTCTTCACAGTACACATCACAGTGATCATCCCTCTCTGCTTCCAGCTTGTGTGGTGTAAAGAAGGCTGTAATACTACTGTGTGAGACTGGCGTGCGAAAATTCGCATATGCGCATTTTTGCATATGCGAATTTTCGCATATGCTAATTTTGTATATGCAAATATTCACATATGTTAATTTTCGCATACACGAATTTTCGCATATGCGAAAATAAAACTAGAATATAACGAATATGCGAATATTCGCGAATATATGACGAATATTCGTCCATATATTCGCGAATATTCGCGAATTCGAATATGGCCTATGCCGCTCAACACTAATTGTAACATGTCAGCTGAGCTATAGTGAATGGTTTTGTGCTGTTGTAACATTTTCAAATTCCAGTAGAGGGCAGAATAACAATCAGTTGCAATGACAAACTTCAGATGTCATCAGGTCTTTTCACTTTCATGGACCCAGTAATCCCAACCCAATACAGAGCTGATAATACTAGTAAAACCCTAGTAAGTATTTTAATCCTCTTTAAACGAATAATAAAATTGATGGAAGATAATACATAACCACATTTCTGTACAACAACAAATACTTTGATCTATAAAGCATGAAGTCTACTTCATGGAAATTAAATCTTGACAAATGGGGTTAATGGCTTAACTGTAGCAATGCCACACATAGAATATATGAAGGGCAGTACACACAAGCAACGTATTATCAATTTAATTTGTAGTTTATGGAACAAGTGAATGATACAAAGACCCTCTGTAATAAATGTCATTGTTAAGATTTAGACAAATGGCTGCTACACATTTTGGGCTAGCACTAATTTTGGAAATAAAATATTGGTTCACATCAACAACAGTCATGCTAGGGCATAAGGATTAGAGGTATGTAGTAGGCTAGAAGCTTTCCCACAATTAATTTGTACCAAAGGGGTTGTGCAGCAATGTTTTTACAAACATGCCCAGGCTGCCTGCTTAAAAAAACAAACTGTGCTTACCTCTCACTCAGTCCCCGGAGCCTCCAGTATCGCTGCTCCCAATCTCCGCAGCATTCCATTTTCTAGTGCTGGGGTCGATATGGCAGAGTGCTAAGCTGGAACTCCATTGTGATTGGTTGAGCAGCAATGTTTGCTCCCAGTCTCCAATGAACTTCACTTCCTGGTGCTGAAGCCCAATATATCACATTGCCGCTTAGCCAATCACTGGCCTGCAGCTTTGTATCTCGGGCGTCCAAATCACAAATCCTCTTTTCTTTCAACTATTCTTTCTTAAACTTACATTTGTGGTCATTTTCTTGGTGCGTCACCCAATGTCACCTTTTCTTGAGAATATGAATGTCAGGACCAACTGGGGGACAGGGAGAGTGAGCCCTAAACTGACCCTAAAAGCACTCTGCCTACTTGCCCATCCATTCTTAGCAATGGATCGACAACTTTGAGACGGTCCCTTCCTGCGCTACAGTGCAGTGGCTTAAAAACAAATATATGCATAGTCGATCACATGACAAATAGTGTTGCTCACGAATATTCGCAATTCGAATATTATTCGCGAATATCGCATATTCGCGAATTCGCGAATTTCGCGAATATAGCGCTATATATTCGTAATTACGAATATTCGTTTTTTTTTTATTTTTTATTTTTTTTATTTTTCACAGTACACATCACAGTGATCATCCCTATCTGCTTCCGGCTTGTGTGGTGTAAAGAAGGCTCTAATACTACTGTGTGAGACTGGCGCGCGAAAATTCGCATATGCGAAAATTAGCATATGCGAAAATTAGCACATGCGAATTTTCACATATGCGAATTTTCGCGTATGTTAATTTTGTATATGCTAATATGCACATATGATAGTTTTCGCATACGCGAATGTTCGCATATGCGAAAATAAAACGGGAATATAATGAATATGCGAATATTCGCGAATATATGACGAATATTCGTCCATATATTCGCGAATATTCGCGAATTCGAATATGGCCTATGCCGCTCAACACTAATGACAAATACATAAAAAGAAAAACTACCAGAAAATCAGATAAACCAAACAGGATACAAATACTCACATGGCAGAATATAGCGTATTAACAAACAGCTCACAAACTGGATAGCAGATAAATGGCAGACATGGAAAAATGAACAAGAATAGGCATGGTACAAGTATACAGCAGAAACCAGGAATTGCAGGGGATGAGCAGAAGAACTGAAAGCTAGAGACTAAGATCAGGTAACATAGGACACTGTTCACCCTGGGGCACAGAACTAACAGACTGCACACCCCACTCCACAAAAGGAGTATCCATTAATAATAAAGCCAAATAGACTACTGGCCAGCTGGCACACTCCACCATGGGATCAGAATGCTGACCCAGTAGGAAACAGAAATATACTACATGAAACTTCATAAACACAGATACATGAAAACCAAACTCTACAACGTAGAGGAACTCTGGTCAGCATACTAGACAGGATATAACTCAAGATACAAAACAGGATATATAAAAAAAAAAAAACTCCATTAAGAGGAGGAACGCAGAACAGGATTCTCACAGTGTGAACACAGACCAAAAAGGACTAAAAACCAACTAAATGTAACAGACTAAAATGTATAGTAAACAAGACTAATGTACTGCTGCTCTTATTTATTCCTGTAAAATGTTTTGATATACTTTTCAACAATTCATTGTTCACTGGAGTAAACAGCTTAGGCCCCTTTCACACTGCCGTTGTGCCTTGTCGGAGAACGTACGTCAAGCACTTTTTTTTGTGCCTTAACAGACGTTCTTTTTGACGTGCCACAATGGGAAACAACGGGTCCTGACAGATCCCATTTATGATTATGGGGTTCGTCGGGCGCTGTTGTTTTTTGACAGGAGTAGGGGGAGGAAAAAACGTTGCATGATGTATTTTTCCTCCCTGTTTCCCCAATGGACGTCATAGTGCCGTGTCCAAACGGCAGTGGGAATGAAACCTTACACTGTAGGTTGCCTCAATGACTGAAGCAAAGCAGCTCCAAACCATGATGCTCCCTCCACCGTGCTTTATAGTTGGTATAGGGTTTTGGTGTTGGTGTGCAGTTTTCTGTTTCCTGTGCAGCATTCTGTTTCCTCCAAACATTGCATTTGTGATTTAGCTAAATGGTTCCACTCTTGTCTTACTTGTCTCCAGTGCATCTTACCAGAGGCATTCCAGGTAGTCTCTAACTTGAGATGGGCTGCAATGGAGGCTTCCTTTATGGTGTTCTCCCATAAGGGCCAACCCAAGGCATTGTGCTGCCTTGGTCCGAGAATTAAATGCTTCCCCCTAACACTCTACCATCTGAATATACTATAATACTGCTGCAGTCCAGCAATCTTGGTGAATTGATATCACAGAATAATTAAAGCGGTTATTCCACCCCTTTCAAAGTGCTGTCTGGGTCCAATGGAACCAAGTCTGACCCATGGTAGAGCTGGCCCTGCCTCCCATTGACATAACTCTTATATTGTGGTTTTCTTATAGGGGACCTTCTACTGTATAAGGCCTATGTTATCATTCTTGGGATTTGTAAATTACTTGTATTTAAAAATCTTAATCTTTACAGTACTTATCAGCTGCTCTATGCTCCACAGGAAGTTATTTTCTTTTTGAATTTCCTTTCTGTCTGACCACAGTGATCTCTACTTACACCTCTGTCCATGTCAGGAACTGTCCAGAGCAGGTTTGCTATGGGGATTTGCTCCTACTCTGTACAGTTCCTAAAATGGACAGAGGTGTCAGCAGAGAACACTGTGGTCAGACAGAAAGGAAATTCAAAAAGAAAAAGACCTCTGGAGCATACAGCATCTGATAAGTACTGGAAGGAGTAATTTTTTTTAAATAGAAGTAATTTACAAATCTGTTTAACTTTGTGGCACCAGTTGATAAAAAAAAATGTTTTCCAGTAGAGTACCCCTTTAAGGTTTGATATTTTATCATTACCTCCTATTCATTGCATCTGTCATGAAATACACACCTTGCTGTACTGTCTATACTTTTTAAAAATAAATAGTATAATATTTAGAAAATTATACATGATTTTACATACTTATATCTAATGTATGAAGCTAAATTAAAAAAAATATTTGTCTACCTATCTGTAATATTTGTATGCTGAGATATAATCAACAGGCCCAAAACTAAGCCAAATTCTCTACCTCCTATTGGGCTCGACATATAGATATAGTTGTGAAAACATCAGTGTATTTGGTGTTGATTATATTTCAGCATAGTAGTAAGATATAAACCCCTTAAGGACTCAGCGTTTTTCCTATTTTGCAATTTAATTTTTTCCTCATCACCTTCTAAAAATCACAACGCTTTAAATTTTGCACCTAAAAATCCATATAATGGCGTATTTCTTGCACCACCAATTATACTTTGCAGTGACATTAGTCATTTTACCAAAAAATCCATGGCGAAACAGAAAAAAAAATCATTGTGCAACAAAATTGAAGAAAAAATTTCATTTTGTAAATTTTGGGGGCTTCCGTTTCTACGCAGTGCATTTTTGGGTAAAAATAATACCTTATCTTTATTCTGTAGGTCCATACGGTTAAAATGATACCCTACTTATATAGGTTGGATATTGTCGTACTTCGGAAAAAAATCATAACTACATGCAGGAAAATTTATATGTTAAAAATTCTCATCTTCTAACCCTATAACTTTTTTAATTTTCCACGTACGGGCCGATATGGGACTCATTTTTTGCGCAGTGTTCTGAAGTTTTTATCGGTACCCTTTTTGTATTGATCGGACTTTTTGATCGCTTTTTATTCATTTTTTCATTATATAAAAAGTGACCAAAAATACACTATTTTGGACTTTGGAATTTTTAGCGCGCACACCATTGACTGTGCAATATAATTAATTATATATTTTTAAAGTTCGGACATTTTCGCGCGCGGCTATACCACATATGTTTATTTTTATTTACACAGTTTTTTTTATGGGAAAAGGGGGGGGTGATTCAAACTTGTAATAGGGAAGGGGTTAAATGACCTGTGTTAACTTTTTTTTTTTTTTTCCACTTTTTTTTTGCAGTGTTATAGCTCCCATAGGGAGCTATAGCACTGCACACACTGATCTCCTATGCTGATCCCTGCAAAGCCATAGCTTTGCAGGGATCAGTCAGATAGGGGCTCAATTTCTCAAGCCTGTAGGCTTCGAGCAATCAATCCCTGATCGGACGCCGCGGAGAGAGGTAAGGAGACCTCCGCCTGCGTCCCAGCTGATCGGAACATCGCGATTTTATCACGATGTCCCGATCAGCCTGACTGAGCTGTCCGGAACCGTTTACTTTCGTTTTCAGATGCGGCGATCAACTTTGATCGCCGTGTCTGAAGGGTTAACAGAGCGCGGCACAATGATCAATGCTGCACGCTGTTATCCCAGGGTCCCAGGGACTAACCCGGTGTGAGCTTTGTGCCTACAGCTTTTGCAAAACTACAACTCTCAGCATGCTCAGACATCCTTTGACTGTTTAGGCATGCTTAAGGTTGTAGTTTGGCAACAGCCGGAGGTAAAACCGTGTTACAGCAGTGTTGCTGCAGGCTGTGTTCTTCCTGCAGCCTTGTCAATCAACTATCTCTTGTCCATGACCTTGGACATGCTGATGCTGCTGCGGGACTCATTAGTGTCCCAGGGGGTATGGTGACCCCTAGTGGTGGGATTTTCGAAGGCAGTTTTCTTTTCTTTTCTTTTTTTTTTAAAGATGTATAATAGAAAAACTATTGTTTTGCCAAGATGTACAACATATAAAAAAAAATTTTTATCTGACAGTGCCCATTTAACTATATGGTCTATGTCTATTCACAGAGAAAAATTTGCACTTTCAAACAAAGGAGTCCACACTGAAGAAATTGGTTAAGAAAAAGAAGAAAAGGAACAGCTCCAGCAGTGTTGGGGTAGTAGAGGTTGTATAGAGTGAAGGTTTACAGAGGAGACAGGACCAGTCTGGTAATTACAATGGATATGGGAAACGGCTACCTGGAGTCAGGTAGATGAAGGATGAGCCAGAGTGAATACTGACCACTGATGGGTCAAGAAACACAACAGAAATGGCTATAATGAGAGATGACAGACGGCATCCCAGACAAGTGCCTCTGGCACCTTTTATTCCTTCTTTTCGTGACCTTCAAACAAAGTGTTGCCTCATTGCAATCGCACAAACTGCAAAAGCTTCAGATAAAAGATGTGTTTACTTAGTCCCTCATATAGGAAATGTTTTCTAATTTAATTCTTTTTAAATATTTATTATGCCAAACACATTTACAATCAATGAAGGAATAGTTTTTAGTCTTTACAGCACTTCATGTATTTTTTTTTACTTACCATATTCTGTAGATTAATAAATGTTTAATTATCTTTATTATGCTGCTTTGCTTTCATATTTCACTGTGTAGAGGAATGGATTTAATTATTTTGCAATTCATTTTACGTGTTTCTAGCGAAGAACACAGTACAAATACTGAATCAATTAAATGTCAGGCACAGTGAATAAAAGACAAGATTTTTTTTCTTTTAGGCTGTGTTCACACGCTGTGGCTAATTAGTGGCACCACAGCAAATTACCGCATAGGCTTTTCATCCAAGTGTCCAAAATCGCTGTAAAGATTGCGTGTTTTACTGCGATTATGCAAATCATGCAAATTGTGGTAAAATGCACCGTTTTACTGCGATTTTGGTTGTTCACGTCAAAAATGCATACAGTGCTTTGCTGCAGTACCGTTAATTAGGGTTAAAATGGTGAATAAACACTTATAAAATAATAAATTGATAACATAAATAATGAACAAGTCAATTAAAGTCATTGCATAAAGTCTAGATGAAAGGGAATTCCTGGGTAAGCATTTCATAGGCAGGGGTGTGCTTCTTCCAAGTGGCCTCCTGCACTGTGCCACTTTCAACTGCATATGGTTTAATACCGTGGTGGAGAATGATGTTCAGCTACTGCACTATTCAGTTTTGTAGGCTACAGGCCACTTCAGACCTGTGGGTAATGAAGTACCGCAACCTTTGCACAGGTCAGCAAACTTCAGAAAGGTCTTCACGCTCACCTACAAGCATGTTGTTGACACTGCAGGCCAGAGGCCAGAAGATACTTTTCCTAGGTTTTAACTACCTTAAAGGGCACAATTACTATGTAGGGGACACTAAAAGAGCATTGTTACTATGTGGGGGGCCACTAAAGCTGTACTTGCTGGGGCTTGCTTAGGTGCACTATTTCTGTGTTAGAGGCAGTAAAGGGGCACTATTAGCGGGTTCTTTTACTCAGTGGAGTCAGAAGTGAGGGGACAATATTACTGTGTAGTGAGCGTTATTACTGCTAAGAGGTCCTAAATGGGCACTATTAATGCCTTGATGGCACAAAAAGAGGCACTATTACTTTGTTGGGGCACTAAAGGGGTACTATCTCTAATTACCAAGTATGAAACCAGTAACATCTGGGACACTATCTATTTGGCAATATTATTTTTGGAGTGACCATAGTTTTAACACCATTATTTGCAGGATGGTAGGGGCAGTAGTATAAAAAGAGCAGTGCAGAGCAGTAGTCACAATCTTTTTTTCAGTTTGGGACACCCCTCAGATAGAAAAAAATAAAAATTGTAGAGCATGCCTACCAAATTGTTGTAGACAGAAGACAAAAATGGCTAAAAATAAGCAATGCACATTTGTTCGATATGTAGATTACAGTGCTGCCCAAAATTCTTCCTTCTTCCCCCATACACAAGGCCCAAGCTTCCTCAAAATAACTCTGGACCCTTCTTCACACACAATACCTCCAGCCTTCCCCAATGCCTCTAGCCTCCCCCACAGACAATGCTTCCAAAACCTCAACCCCACAAATGCTTTCAGCCTCCCACCTCTCTGGTGGGAAGTGTTCAACATCTTTGATGGTACGTGGTGCAGTGATGTGGATGCTTTCCGCCAGGCATACTCTCTATATACGCCAGCTTCTCTTAGTTGGAAGTGTCCAACACATGACACTGACCCTTCTCACAAGGAGCGAAATTCTTTTTTTTCTTTTAACCCCACAATCTTGCCCACCTGAATGTGCTAGCACTCTTTGCAGGGTTTGATGCACCCCAGATGAGAATCACTGTTGTGGAGAGTGGGCAAACATGTCTGGACAGCAAACCCTGCAGATACCAGTCATGGTTGGGTTTTTACTTACTGTGATAAATAGATTAGTCAAAAAACCCAGTTATTTTCCTGCCATCCACTGAAAATCTAATATATATGGTGACATCCTGACTCTCCCCCAAGGTTAGACGTTGGGGGAGAGAAGGTCGAGCATGTTGGATTTCAACATGCACCTTACTTTTGTTCTCAGGTAATAGGCTGCTTATTCCCCTCTCCTCTTTCGGAGTACATGCACTCTCGGCCAGGCATTTGCATGGTGGGATTAGAAGAGAGATATGTTGACCTAGAGAATTTTTGGAAGACAGCTATCTAAAATGTATGGCAGGGTTTACCCTGCATATGTAAATAAAGATGACTTCCATTTACAGAACGCAATCAGAGATCTGGAACTTGATTTGCTTTGCAATTTTTAGACAGTTTACAAACTCCTAAAGCTAGAATCCTGATAAAAGAATGCAAACAATGAGCCAATTGGAAGGCAGAGGGACAATGGGAATCCACACATTAGGTATCCTGATTGTATCTTCTATTAATACATTTACAAAAAATAAAATAAAGCAATGGCCTAGATTCAGGTGTATTTTTATTCCATCCACTGTGAACATTTGTACCGGACAGCTAGAAGAAATATGAATGTCTGTTTCTTGACTTGTCTCTTTCATGCAGAATGTTCACAATAAGTTCAATACAAATCTATCATCAGTCTGTTTCTGTGACATTATTATAAATTGCTGGGATAATGACACTTTTCACAGCAACCTACAAATCCATTGTTCCAAACATGACATTCATGAGAGAAGATAGAAGAAAGACATCTGCCTAAAAAACTATGTTTGTTTAAAAGTTTGAGACAAAGTATCTATTGATCCAAATGGTTTGAAGTTTGCAAAAGTGTAAATTTTCTCATTTTGTAATTAATCATTAGCGTGGAGTAAAGTGACAGTGTACACAGGGTAATAGATCACTTGGAACTGTCTACAAGGAAACAGATTGATTTGTACATTTTCAGCTCATTTTAGAGGAGGATATCCGTGTGTTCCCTTTTTCTAATAGTACAATTTTAATAGAAGGACTGTATACAGATTTGACTTAATACTTTTAAAATAATTTTTATATTCCCTTCAGAGTGATGACAAGGCAATTTTACTGCTGTTATTCAGTCCCAGACATTCCCTCGATGATACGTAGCTATTGCTCATTCTGTCAATTTCAGAAGGTGGGACTAAAGCAGACAGGACAACAGCAAGGAAGGGGTTACGTCACCAAAAGTTACATAAGAGACATATAACCAGAACATTATGGGTGGTCAGAGATAAGAGGGAAGCCTCAGTTTTACCTTTCAGGAACAGCGCAATCCCTCTAAAGGAGGCAGACCGCATTCCAGGCTCTCTCCTGCACAGTGCACCAGCTAAGCTAACCCCCACATCCTGTGTTCCCTCTTGACCACAGTATTACACACTCCAACGGAGGATCACAGGGCGCTGCTGTGAGGACTGGTTCTGCCAGAACCCATAGGGTTAATGATTTCTAGCCCTGTTGTTGTTTTGGTTGCTGGGACAATGACTCTGTGCTCCTGGGTGTGGTTTAGCTTGCAGAGCCAATTAGTGTCCTCCTGGTTGTAGCCCAGGTATATATAAGGAGGCCATTTTCAGTGATTCTCTGCTTCTTAGTAACTTACTTAGCTTTCTCTGTGCTTATTCCGTTTATTCTGGTTTTGTGACTTTTGGCTTGGCTTTTGACTTCCCTTTGTTACTCTGTTACTGTACTTTGTGCCCTCCAGGTTTTGACTTGGCCCTCTGACTATGTGTATTTGTGTGTGAGTCTTTAGGTTTGTTTTCTGTCAGTTATGTGCATCCAGCCTTTCCCGACCTCTTGACAGTTTTGTAGTTTGTTGTTTTCACTTTTTGACAGACCCTCACTTATTTAGGAAGGGACTGTCACCGTGGTTATGGACCTGTCGATTAGGGCAGGTACGTATGTAGGCAGGGATAGGGGAGCGGGCGAGATTAGTGTGCACTCCTTCCCTTCCCATACGTGACAGTTGCCACAGAGGTAGTCCAAAAAAGGCTTTAAGACATAGATTAAAAATGATTTATCAACAAGACGTATTACACGTTACAAAACCAGACCGGTTTCTTCTTCAGGTCCCACCTTGGTCTCTCTTCTGCTAGAGAAGAAATTCCCTTAACAACAGACAGTAAATCACAGTTTGCAAGGAAGTAAGAAACCTAGTGGCCAAGACTTTTTTATGGCAAGTAGTAATTTTTTATTCCAATCTTTTTATTAAAGTTTTAAAATATAAAACATACACTCATAACAACGAGGTAATTGCACATCACAAAAGGAAATGACACAGATGGAATGGCAATATGAAAAGCAAAGTAGCATGTAGGTGTATTCATATTTTATAGCATTAAGAGATTATTAAACAGTCAAAAAAGGCAGAGACACATCTTTATAATGTCTTATTTGCCTGATACAATATTCATGCTCTCCATTAAGTATGCCACCACCAATGGCAATTATGCCCTTCCTAGTTATAGTGTTGCTTAATTTCAGCCAGTACTTCATCCAGTCCTGAAGTATTTACTTGTTTAGAGTGTCGAGTTAGAACTAGTTTAGAAGTCATGAGAATTTTGCATGTCAACCTTCTATGTGCAACAGGGATAGTATTTATTCCAAGCAGAAGCAAAGCTGACTGTAAAAGCAGGTTGGAAGTGCTATTCCAATATATAACAGCAGGATATGTAGGAGCGTTCCTCCGAGCCACATTGTCATCAGCACTCATCATGGCAAGTGGGAAAAACTGATGCAATTGAACAGATACATAGTACCAGCATGAGCTAGTTTGCACAGCAACAGGGAGGCACTGATGCGCCTAATTGTTCTATCTTTCACTAGAATAGAAGGGCATACCAAACTCCACTTCCCAAGTTCGATATGGACCAATATGCTGAAATAGAAAGGGATCCATTACATTGTAAATAGGCTGAATACCTAGTAAGTAAAAAATGTCAATGAAATGTGTACTCTCAATGATTGAAAAATATTCCTGGGTGAGAGGGAGTACCTGGCACACAAATCAAGGAAACTCAACAATCGACCCTTGTCATAAAGATGTGCTATAGTAAGTTAGCCCCAACTGAGCAACTAGTGAATGTCCAACAGAAAGAACAAATGTTAGACTATGTATAGAAGTGTGGATCCTATAGAAAATTGTGGGAGGGGGGGGGGGGGTCCAAATTCCCTCTAAAAATAAATAATTTTTTTTCCTATACATTTTATGGTAAAATTGCACAAAAGAACAAGCCTTCATATGGCTCTGTGGATGAAAAAAAAAGAATGTCTCTTAAAAGGTGAGGAGGAAAAAACTAAAACATAAAATTAAAATTGGCTGTGTCCACAAGGCCAACAACCTTAAGGGGTTCAATAGCTACTTAATACCTAACACATATATATATATATATATATATATATATATATTAGCTGAGTACCCGTCGTTGCCCGGTTTTCCCTTCCTAATCTTTGTTGGGGAGGAAAATCAACAAAGGAGGAAGCTTTTGACTTAAAGGAGAACTACGGGATTGAAAATTTTATCCCCTATCCTAAGGATAGGGGATAAGTTTCAGATGGTGGGGGGTCCGACTGCTGGGGCCCCCCATGATCTCCCGTATGGGGCCGCGGCTCTCTGCATAGAGAGCGCGTGTCAACCACCGCACGAGCCGGTGGCTGACACGCGCCCTCCATACACTGCCTTCAGCAATTTCCGGCTCTCCCATAGCAGTGTATGGAGGGGGCGTGTCGGCCGCTACTTCGTGCGGTGGTCAACACGTCCTCTCTAACCAGAGAGCCGGGGCCCCGTACGGGAGATCGCGGGGGGCTCCAGCGGTCGGACCCCCCGCGATCTGAAACTTATCCCCTATCCTTAGGATAGGGGATACAATTTTCAATCCCGTAGTTCTCCTTTAATATCCCATCCTCATATATTGTTGTCATATCCCATCCTCATATCTCAACCTCATATCCCTTCCTCATATTCCGACCTCATATCCCGTCCTCATATCCTGTCCTCATATCTCAACCTCCTATCCTAACCTCCTATCCCGTACTCCTTTCTCGACCTCACATCCTGTCCTCATATCCTGTCCTCATATCTCGACCTCCTCTCCCGTCCTCCTATCTCTACCTCATATCCTGTCCTCATATCCCTATCTCATATCCCATCCTCATATCTTGACCTTCTATCCCGTCCTCATATTCCATCCTCATATTCGGCCCTCATATCTAAACCTCATATCCCATCCTTATATCCCGTCCTCATATCCCAACCCCCTATCTCGACCTCATTTCCTGTCCTCCTATCTCGACCTCTTATCCTAACCTCATATCTCATCCTCATATCCCGTCCTCACATCCCTTCTTCATATCCCGACCTCATATCCCGACCTCATATCCCAACCTCATATCCTGTCCTCAGGGGGTACTGATTTGTAATGAAGATATTGTAAGCTGAAAATAGAAGGGGACGTGGCTTTGTGGGACTGGGCGTGATTTGCAAGCCAGACCAATGCACAAAAAGGGTAGATAATAAAAGGGGTGTGGCTTAAAATGTAGGCATGTCTTTGTGAGATGGGGAGTGGCATGCAAGCTGGATGGACACATTCAGCAGGCGATGCAGAGCAGAGCTTGTGGAGTAAGGTACTGGAAGTCCCATATACTTGCAAGGGACTTGAAACAAAAACCCATATTTTATATAAGGGTGTAAGTAAGGGTTAATTTAACCATCATATCTTTTAATGTGACATGTAAGTAATATGTGACCAAGTATTATCGAAATATCTCCAGCCGTACAGAAGTTATGTGGGAACATACATTTCCCATTGATTTGCATGGGACAAAAACCCCAACCCTCACAAATGGGGGTAGTTAAGGGTTAAATTACCTATCCTATATTTGATGTTTAAATTTAAGTAACATGTGTGCCAAGTTTCATGTTAATATCTTTAGCTGTTTGGATGTGATGCTGGAACATACATACATACAAACACACACACGGTGAGTTTTATAAATATAGACTAGCTGAGTACCCGGCGTTGCCCGGTTTTTCCTTCCTAATCCTTGTTGTGGAGGAAGATCAACAGAGGAAGCTTTTGACTTCATATCCCGTCCTCTTATATTATTGTTATATCCCAACCCCATATCCCGACCTCCTATCCCGACCTCCTATCCCGACCCCCTATCCCGACCTCCTATCCCATCCTCCTATCCTGTCCTCCTATCCCGACCTCTTATCCTGTCCTCCTATCCCGTCCTCCTATCTCGACCTCCTATCCCGACCTCCTATCCCGTCCTCATATCCAGTCCTCCTATCTCGCCCTCCTTTCTCGGCCTCCTATCCCGACCTCCTATCCCATCCTCCTATCCCGACCTCCTATCCCATCCTCCTATCCTGTCCTCCAATCTCAACCTCCTATCTCAACCTCCTGGTGCACCCCCAGGACGAAGGACTCGCCAAAACGTGCGTTGGGGTGGCGTTGCTCCAGCAGACACTGATAACACTTGGATGCTATAGCTTGGTATGCCTATTGTCTCTACTGTGTGGATTGTACCATATGATGGTTAGAGCATTGTATTGCCTATATATGATTTGTTACATGCACACATGTGAGACTATGCACTATGTCACTTTCCTTTATATAATTTATTAATGTGGATCTGTCTGTGAACAATGCCTTTGTCTCTCCACTTTGTGGATGTTTCTCCCTATATGTAATTTTTTTTAAATACATTTTTTAATGTATAACCAATAAAACTACATAATTTTTATATTTACAAGTGTCTCCAATCTCTCCTTCTGTTGTGATTTATTCATCAGATGCCACAACGTTTCAACTGTCTTACACGGTCTTTGTCAAACAAATAACATGTGCAAGTGCTTACAATATATAGGGGTGATCTATGTGCAGTAGTTTTGCATAATTAATTAGATTTCAATATCAAAATAATGTAAAATTCAGTGATCATAAAAACATACATATCAAACGTGTGCAAAATTTATATTGAGACGCCATAAGGGCAATATACTATTCAGTGCAAATTTCACAGTTGCTTATTACAATGTGTACAGTGTAAGATATCACATAAAACAATGCAGAGGGAGGAGCCGATGGAGGTATTGGCACTGCCTACTCACCAAATCATTGTCACAGATGTAAACATATACCACGAGGAACGCTATGGTTGTTTCCGTTCCTCTGTATCGGAACAGGCCGAAAGAGAAACTCCGGTCATGTGACTATCATCTATTGCACAGGCGCACTCTGCGTCGGGAGGATGCAAAGACGCGCAATGCGCATGGATCTGCGCATTTAATATGCGCGTGCGCAATGCGCGTCTAAGCATCAACACATGCCGGATCATATGACGCATGCATACTCATTAAGGGCTGAATCACAGCATCATTTTAACTAAGGGAATGCACATCTTTTGCCCAAACTATGGGTTCCCCTACATGCTACTACATTCTCACTTGCACAGCAATCTCCCAGGTCCCCAATACATTGCTGGCAACATCAGGGCTCCAGTTTTGGATAACCCGTCTTTGCCCACTGTACTGTAGCCCAAGGTGCGACCCCCGGACGGGGATCTACCACAATGGGACCACGAGTACTGCATTGGGGACCGGCCATTAGATCATTTTTGGGGAGAAGTGCCACACATGCGACCGCATTCAATGACCCAGGTTGATAAATATATATATATATATATATATATATATATACATACATAAATATAACTTATAAATAATCATTGGTTATTATATAAAAAGGTTGAGAAATCCTTCCTACATTATTCTTCTTTTCTCTGACTAAACATAGTTGTAGGTTTTATCCTCTTGTAGAAAACATATTTATGCTGAACTGCAGTCAACCCAGTTATTGCTGATTATGATAGGCATCATGTATCAAGCAACGTATTTTGTCAGCAACAGCCAGATGTATGAGTTCAGAAAAAATAGATGTATAGGTCATGAATCAACCTGGAACACGGGTAACCCTATAATGATGATCCTCTGATCTTCAAACAACCAATTGATCAGAAATATCATACATATGCTAATCCCAAAACATGCTTTTCTCTCAAAGTAAAACCCTATACATCTTGACCGTGGACTCCATGCTTGATTCTGTTTGACAGTTTAGCTAGACAGTTGTTTAATGAAAGAAAAAGAAATGTATGAAAGCAGATTTATGACAAAATCACTTCAAGACCCTAGAAATGTTAAGTAATCCTTAAAGGGGTTCTCTCTTGTTTATACTGTTTTTTGTTATTGTGTTTGTGTGTTATGTGTGTATAAGTATGTGTTTTTTATGTGTGTTGTGATTATGTATATATGTATTTTCTTACCTTTTGTGAAGATCCGGAAGCTGGCCCCTTTTTCTTCCACCGGCTTGCTGTGTACCTCAGCCTCCGCCATGTTGTGTTCGGTAAGTGGGATGTCCGGGGGTGTGTTCTTGCTTCTGTCCTTCCTATCTTCTGACGTCCGAGGCGAATCTTTTCTTCATGTTTCTTCCGTGGCTCAACGACAAATCTGCAGCCTCTACCGGCGCATGCGCAGGTAGTTTTTTTTTACCAATAAAGTTTTTTTTGTCTAATTGACAAACTGTCTGCGCTTGCGCGAAGCTATGCTATTAGCGTAGACCTAACGTACGCTACGCTGTCAGCGTAGCACTTGTGTACTCGCGCATGCGCAGACAGTTTGTCAATTAGACAAAAAAAACTTTATTGGTAAAAAAAAACCAAAAAAACTACCTGCGCATGCGCCGGAAGAGGCTGCAGATTCGCCGCTGAGCCACGGAAGAAACAGGAAGAAAAGATTTGCCTCGAACTTCAGAAGATAGGAAGGACAGAAGCAAGAACACACCCCCCGACATCCCACTTACCGAACACAACATGGCGGAGGCTGAGGTACACAGCAAGCCGCTGGAAGAAAAGGGGCCAGCTTCCGGGTCTTCACAAAAGGTAAGAAAATACATATATACATAATCACAACACACATAAAAAATACACATACTTATACACACATAACACACAAACATAATAACAAAAAACAGTATAAACAAGGGAGAACCCCTTTAAAGTAAAGTAAATTTAATAACACAGTCAGTAGGAAATGCTGTCAGCACCACTCCACCATGCATTCAACACAGTCTGCAGAATTACAGCCACAGGTAGAGATCGCGGCAGATCGTTCGGTGCTGGCGTTTAGAGTCAGGTGTGTGAACAGTACCTTGTGGAGGAAGAATGACACGGCACACAGAATGTTTCTTGCAAAACTTACTGCTTTATTGCTTGGAGCGGGGTATACAAACGAGGATGCACTATACCAATTATAGTGCATCCTCATTTGTATACCCCGCTCCAAGCAATAAAGCAGCAAGTTTTGCAAGAAGCATTCTGGGTGACATGTCATTCTTCCTCCACAAGATAAAGTAAACTTAATCTTTTTTGTATTTTCGAAGTAGATTTTTTTTCCCCCGCAACATAGAACTTAACTTGATGTAATCAAGTGCAAATAGTACCATAAAAAGTAGATGAGATCCCCAAGAATTTGTTATAAAATGTGATGTGACCAATAATATTCACCCATTGTATTCATAAAAATGTTAAATCAGTGGGGAAAAAACCTTCTTTTCATGTGCTGTGAAGGAAACTGATAAAACTGAATGATACGTATCACAGTGCCCAAGGATTTGCAGTAATAACCCCTGAATATATAAAATCCTGCTACACCAATGCAATTGTTTACCTTAGTAAATACTTGGGGGACGTGAATTTATGGTACTTTAAAAAAAAAAATCACAAATTGCCTGCATCCAAATATACTGGCAGAACATAACAATACTGGGGCACACCAATGTTTTTGTTCACTTTAGATCTAACTGGAATGATATGCTGAGTTTCTTTCACTGTGATCCGAGGATACATACAATGCTCAGAAAAATAAAGGGAACACTAAGATAACACATCCTAGATCTGAATGAATGAACTAATCGTATGAAATACTTCCGTGTCTACATAGTTGAATGTGTTGACAACAAAATCACACAAAAAATTTCAATGGAAATTAAATTTATCAACCCATGGAGGTCTGGATATGGAGTCCTACTCAACATCAAAGTGGAAAACCACACTACAGGCTGATCCAACTCTGATGTAATGTTCTTAAAACAAGTCAAATGTGGCTCAGTACCGTGTGTGGCCTCCACGTGCCCATATGACCTCCCTACAAGACCTGGGCATGCATGCTCCTGATGAGGTGGCGGATGGTCTCCTGAGGGATATCCTCCCAGACCTGGACTAAACCTTCTGCTAACTCCTGGACAGTCTGTGGTGCAACGTGGTGTTGGTGGATGGAGCTAGACATGATGTCCCAGATGTGCTCAATCGGATTCAGGTCTGGAAAATGTGTGGGCCAGTCCATAGCACTCCTGCCACTTGAGGTCTAGCATTGTCTTGCATTGGGAGGAATCCAGGGCCAACCGCACCAGCATATGGTCTCACAAGGGGTCTGAGGATCTCATCTCAGTACCTAATGGCAATCAGGCTACCTCTGGCAAGCACATGGAGGGCTGTGCAGCTCCCCAAAGAAATGCCACCCCACAGCAGTACTGACCCATTACCCATGCTGGAGGATGTTGCAGGCAGCAGAACATTCTCCACCGCATCTCCAGAATCTGTCACATCTGTCACATGACAGCCTATAGCCTCCTCCATGTCTCCTGATGTACTGGCCTGTCTCCTGTTAGCGCCTCCAAGCTCTGGACACTACGCTGACAGACAAAGCAAACCTACTTGCCACAGCTTGCATTGATGTTTCATCCTGGATGAGCTGCACTACCTGAGCCACGTGTGTGGGTTGTAGACTCCATCTCATGCTACCACAAGAGTGAAAGCACCGCCAGCATTCAAAAGTGACCAAAACATTAGCCAGGAAGCATAGGAACTGAGAAGTGGTCTGTGGTCACCACCCACAGAACCACTTCTTTATTGGGGGTGTTTTGATAATTGCCTATAATTTCCACCTGTTGTCTGTTCCATTTGCACAACAGCATGTGAAATTGATTGTCAATCAGTGTTGCTTCCTGAGTGGACAGTGTGATTTCACAGAAGCGTGATTGACTTGGAGTTACATTGTGTTGTTTAAATGTTACCTTAATTTTTTTTGAGCAGTATATATCAACTTGACATAATTTAAAATGCCAAGCTAAGACTCATTCTTTTATCCATACTGATATGTGTGGAAAGTCGCTGAGTGACTTTAATGAGAACAAGTAGGTCAACACTAAACCAGTGAAGAGGCTTCATAACACTTCCTCTCACCTATTCACTTAAGAATCCATGTATTCACTTTGTCATTTCCTCAGTTTTCCTGTTCCCTGCTTCTTCCTTTCATATACACCCTCTTCACCTAGAAAGACACCAGCTGCCCCTGCTGAGTGCTCTCCATTTAAGCATAGCGAAGCAACTAGTCAAACACTAGATGACAAAGCACTCCCAAAACTCATTGGCTATTAAGTCTTCAGAGTCTTATCTGAGTATAGTTATATTTAGTTAAAAGTGTTCTTGTTGATTTGTCCATATGCAACATTAAAGCCTTCACATAAGGGCAAAACATTGCTTTCCTCCTCACCTTTTAAAAACCATGGCACTTTCAATTTTCCACTTACAGACCCATATGAGGGCTTGTTTTTTGCGTCACCAATTTTACTTTGTAATGACATCAATCATTTGACAACAAAATCTACGGTGAAACCAGACCCCTTATCTTTATTCTGTAGGTCCATACGATAACAAGGATATCTAATTTATATAGGTTTTATTTTATTACTTAAAATAAATTCTAACTACATGCACCAAAATTAGTTTGATTAAAATTGTCATCTTCTCACCCCTATAACTTTTTTATGTTGTACGAGGGCAATTTTTTTGTGCTATGATCTGAAGTTTTTATTGGTAGCATTTTTGTTTTTTTATTATTATTATGTTTATTTTTGTTTACATATTTCTTTATATTTTTTTTAATGGGAAAAGGGGGGGGGTGTGATTCAAACTTTTATTAGGGAAGGGGTTAATTCACATTTATTAACTTTTTTTTTACACAATTTTATGGTCCCCATAGGGGACTATTACATGCAATCTTCTGATTGCATACACTGTTCAATGCTGTGCCATAGCATAGTATTGATCAGTGTTATTGGTGCTCGGTTGCTCCAGAGATCGGATGTCGAGGAGGCAGGTAAGGGCCCTCCCGCCATCCTCTAAGCTGATCGGGACACCGTGGTTTCACCACAGTGGTCCCGATCAGCTCCGCTGAGCTGCCGGGATACAATTTTTTCTATTTTAGATGCGGCGATCAACTTTGATCGGAGCATCTAATTGGTTAATGACGGATATCACTGCGATCGGTGATGGCCGGTATTAGCACAGGTCCCGGCAGATGATAGCCATCGGGACCACCCCTCTATGACACAGGGTCAGCCCGAGACCCCGCATCATAGAAGGGGAGCGGGACGAGGGCTTACAGGTATGCCCTTCGTCCTTAAGGAGTTATGTTTCTTTATCATTGTAATCACTTTGGAGTGCTGTCTTTCTTCAGAATTTTTATTGTTTTGGATCTGATGATGGGTATTTACACTTATAAAACAAACAGTACTTTCCTTCATTTTCACATAAATAGATGGATAAACTGATAAACTGCAGTAGGCAGCAATGTGGTCTCCAGCCCCTACAGACCTGCACACACTTATGCCTTACCAGGGCATAAGTGCAGGAAATTACTGATGTTTGTATCCAAATTTACCAGCTGTAGCTGTTTGGGGGCAAATCAATGTTTGTGTTAGCTTTAGATCTAATTGTAAGGCTATGTTCACACTTCGGAATGTCTGCATGGAAAATCTCCTGCGCTAGGGCCATACGGGAATGCACCGTCTCAAAGATGGCTATGCATTTTGTGTGGAGTCCCCAGAATGAATGAACAGAAATTTTTGCTGCACAGTGCAGCAGAATCCCATTCATTTCAACAGGACTCTGCTGCTCCGGAATCCCTGTGCAGAATTCCAATGCTGAATTCCACGCAGTGTGAACCTCAGAGGGCCATTATTCACAGGATGTCAATAATTTTCAAACCTATAAAACGCATTCACAAATGTTTCAATCTGAAGATTTTTTTGAATGCATTTTACATTTCCACGTATTGCTAAGGAAGATAACTGGTGCTATGACTAATATTATATATACACTTTTTGTAATGCACTATGACATTTTTTATATATCCATAAGCAGAGGGGAGCAATTGTTTGAAAGACAAAGCAATAAAACATATTTAGGTTGTATGATTAGTGTGCTAGGCTTCCACACAGGTTTTTTTCTGACCTTTTTTCTGACCTTTTTTGGATATCTGCCACTGCAGTTTTTGAGCCAAAGCCAGAAGTGTATTCAAAATGAATGGAAAATGCTGGATCCACCTCTGGTTTTGGCTCAAAAACTGCAGTGGCAGTTTCCCAAAAAATGCCAGAAAAAAACCTGTGTGGAAACAACCTCAATGTGTCATGACCCTGCAACCTTTTTTTCTATTTTTTTTCTTATCTGAACTCTTGAATACCCATTCAAGTACCACAATTGAAGCCACAATTTTATGCTAGGGGTTACAGACATCTCCATAGTGCCAGCATCCATACTTTGGCAGAGGTAACAGATGCATTAGGCCAGGGAGCCAGAATGTTTTAAATAAAATCCCGCAATAATGTAACAAAAAGAAGACTGGGGTAAAAGAGACTAAAGTCAGTAAACTTAAAAGAAAACTTTTGCACTTCTTTCCAGAAGAAGCAATGTCAGGGCAGTCCCAGAAGTTATGTAGAATGGTCCTCCCCACTCCAGCACTATGGGGATATCATGTGAGCGATGCAGTTAGGGACTCTGTATCATCAGGACAAAACTCTGAATCCTGCATTGTGTTATATATCAGACAGGAAGCTCATATCTTGCATTAAATCTTTCTTCTTTAATGCCCATAGCAGAAATTTTTTTCAATTTTTTAAAACGTATATCAAAGAAAAACTTCAAAACTACAACTCCCAGCAGCCCCTTGGACTCTGTTCGCCCCTCCTAGCCCAACCGGCTCATATATAAAGGGCTGACTGGGACACCTCTTCCTCTTTCTTTCTGCTCATGGCAGACTGTCAGTTAAGTAATTTGTTTACCTTTGTTCTTTAAGTTACACTTATTGTATATATTCACCTATATATATTCATTCTTTCTTATCTATCCTTTCCTCAGTATTTCTATTTCTTTATTATTATTTTTTATTGCTGTTCTTAGTTTTCTGTTCCCAGTGCTGTTCCGGAGCCGCGGTGTCTTTCAGCTGACTACCGCGATATCCGGATTCGCACTGGGCTATTGCAGGGGTTGGTGGATAGATTATTTAGTCTATTCCCCTCCCCCCCTTCATCTTTCTTACCGGCGCCATCTTAGTTGATCGCGCCGTCTTCTTCCCGGGTTTCCCGCCGCGCGGCCTTTGCGCGCGGGGAACACAGTGGGCAGATCTTCCTCCCTCTCCTGCAGGGAGGTGTGTCTCGCCTTCCGTTCAGCCACTCACGGCTTGAGTGGCTGAGTGGCGGTCCTATCCCCATGCTCTCGGCCGTAATCTCGTGAGATTAAGGCCTTGAGCTCTGGTGTTGAGCAGCTCCTCCTCTCCAGTTCGCCATTCCCAGGCGAGCGGTGAGAGGGAAAGCATAGGAGCGCTGCGGACAGTGAATTATTATATATATATTATCTTGCGACTTGTCAGGTATAATACCCGTTATTAACCCTTGTTAGGCGTTACTCTGGGTTTTAACCCTATTCATAGGAGGTTAGATTGACTATACCCCCTTATCCCTGTAGATACCAGTGATACTATATAAGCATCCTAATTAACGTATACATACTATACTGGTAAATTTGGTATTACCATACAACCCTTCTACATTATGGCTGGTGAGAGTTCCCAAGAAGGGATGGTACAACAATTACTCCCATAGGATGCACAGACACTATCTGCTGCACAGATACAGGACCTGATCCACAGGTCAGTTCAAGCAGCTCTGGCTACTGCCGCTGTCCCTTCTACATCTCATTGTACTGATCCAACAGGTGCTGCCAAGAAAGGCAAGGCACATGCCAAACGCAAACATATGGCGTCCTCCGACTCCCCGGCAGGGGAAGATCAATCAGTGCACCAGACAGTGCCCACCATGGCCTGTCACCCCGCAACAAATAATGACCCTATACGACCCCCGGGCCTCAGGGAGTATACCAAGAGGCACAAGTCCGTCAGGCGAGCTAAGCCTGACTCCTTCGACACATCGGAGGAGGAGTCGGCTGACGATGAGTCTGATGCGCCGGAAGGCACAGATTCTGGGTCTGGCGAAGAGGCGGGTTTACTGTCGGATCCCTCCACCGCCGATCCGGGTATACCAGAAGAGGCCATTCTGGATACATTGGGGAAACCCTATTTTCACCCGGAGGCCATTACACACCCCTGCTCAGGGGATTGGGCACCCTTGCCCCAAGTGGCTGATTATATCCAATATTGGACCCGACGAACCCTTGACCGGGTTAACCATAACAAGATTAGGGCAGAATGCCCAAGACCATTTGTAGCCAAAAAAGTGGCCAATACTCCTGAGGTAGACCCAGTCCTCATGAAGTATTTAACTAGGTCAGGTAAATACTCCAAAAAAGGGATTGAACGCTCCTTCAAGGTCATCGAAGATAGGATTCTGGACCTATTAGGTCCACTTACTAAAATCCTCAATCTGTCGGAGCAGGCTGCCTCCTCTAATGGGCCTGTGGATCTCACGCAGCTCAGAGGATGGGCACAACATGCAATCTGCGTGTTGGGGACGGCGAACACCACCTGTTCCATCGAACGCAGGAGATCCATCCTGATGAAGCTGGAACCCCAGCTTTCGCACTTGGCCGAAAACGAACCCGGCCCATCTGCAGAAGGCCTTCTCTTTGGGGAGGACCTCCTCAAAAACATTAATACGTTTTTAGGCTTGTTTACAGGCCTTGATAAAGCCCAAAATTCGCTTAAAAAATCCGGTGGCAAGGTTTTCAACAAGGCCGGCAGAGGAAAGGGTCGATCTGCCTGCTGAGGCAATTATTATAGGCCCTATGCTAGACCTCCCACTCAGCCCTATGTACCCCCTCAGCAGCAATACCCCATGCCGGTGGCGCAGCCCGCCCCCTTTTTTCCACCCCGAGGTCGGCCCTGGAGAGGACGAGGCAGTAGAGGTTACCCGCGCTCTAGGCCATCCACTGGTGAGTACAGTTTCTACGCATCTTCCGCACACCTATGTGGGGGGCAGGCTGAGACATTTTTCCCACGTCTGGTCCATGATTACGGCAGACGCGTGGATATTGCACACTGTAGCGGGCTATCAAATAGAACTTCAGTCTCTACCAGACATGAGGTTTGCACCCCATCCGATTCAGTTCTCGGAACTCAACAAATCTCTTATAGACATGGAGCTCCAGGAGCTGTTAGACAAGCGAGCAGTACAAGAGGTAGATCCCTTGTCCCCCGGGTTTATAAGCAACCTCTTCTTGGTCAAGAAGAAGGATGGTGGGTATCGTCCCGTAATAAACCTAAGAAATTTGAACCAGCATGTGACTTACCATCACTTCAAAATGGAGGGTATCCATCTTCTACGCCACCTTCTATGCCTGGTAGACTGGCTGGTGAAGGTAGATCTGAAGGATGCCTACCTCACCGTTCCTATGCACCAGTCATCCCAACCGTTACTAAGGTTCTGGTGGGGGGACCGTCTATGGCAATTCACTTGCCTACTGTTAGGCCTGTCCTCAGCCCCTTGGTGTTTCACAAAGTTGATGAAACCCATGGTGGCAGCTCTCCGGAGCAGAGGGGTGCGTCTGATAATTTATCTAGATGACCTACTCATCATGGCCTGCTCCAAAGAACTAGCCAGACTACACTGTCAATGGACAGTATCTCTGTTATGAATTAGGCTTCCTCATAAACCACAAGAAGTCCATTCTGTCTCCAGAACAGGAGATGGAATTCTTGGGGTTTTTGGTGGACACCAGAAGAGCTGTCCTATGCTTACCCAAGACCAAACTTGCCCTGATTCGCAAAGAAATCAGGGCTGTCTTACGCAAGGGTCGAGTATCTTTGAGGGTGATCGCTCGTATAGTCGGCTTATTGTGCTTCAACTTCAACTGCTTCAACTCCTTCAACTGCTCAAGACCCTTCATTTACGACAGAGCTTACGATATGCGGACGAAGTAACGCTTTGTCCGGAGTCGGTGGAGGAATTACACTGGTGGCTCCGTCACGCGGTGGAGTGGAATGGCAAGACCATTTTCAACTCTTGTCCGGACGTGATCATAGAATCAGACGCCAGCCGTCAGGGCTGGGGAGCCCGTTGTGGACAAAACTCGACAGGCGGGATATGGTCAGAAGAAGAGTCTTCCCTCCATATCAACGCTTTGGAACTTTTGGCAGCGTTCTTCGCTGTCAAGAGCTTTCTCTCACAGACCTCATGATGTTGCGTACTTCTACACATGGACAACGTAGCGGCGGTGCAGTATATCAACCGCCTTGGGGGTTCGAAGTCCAGACTATTGGCGGACATTGCGTCCGACTTCTGGCATTTCTGTCTATCCCGAGACCTTATTCCTATTGCGGAATATATTCCAGGTGTGTCCAACGCTGTGGCAGACTGGAATTCTCGTTATTTGATCAACTCCAGCGATTGGACGCTGGACCGGTCGGTTTTCCTGACGCTCCGAGACTTTGGGGTCCATTACACATGGATCTCTTTGTGTCTCGTCTCAACAGACAATTACCACACTTCTACAGTTGGAGACCGGACCCGGAAGCGTCAGCAGTGGACGCTTTCTGCCAGCGGTGGCCGGAAGGGACGCACTATGCGTTTCCCCCCTTCCAGATGATCACCAGGGTTCTCCTCCAGATATTAATACAGAGGGCAACGGTAGTGTTGATCACTCCTAGGTGGCCGACTCAGCCATGGTTTCCCCTACTGTTGGGGATGGCGGCGGATTTTCCCAGGTTGTTACCCCCTCTACCTCACATACTCACCAATCCGAACAAGGGTCTTCATCCCCTAGTCATGGACGGCAACCTGCCTCTCCTGGTTTGGTTGGTTTCGGGGTGCCGGAATCAGGTAATGACCTTTCAAAATCGTCTAGAGATCTCCTCGCCATGGCCTGGGCCCCAGGGACTAGATCGGCATATCGATCTGCCTGGGGACTCTGGGTTCGTTGGTGTGATCAACGGGAGATCAATCCCGTTCAGGCACCTGTGCAGGTAGTAGTTAATTATCTTGCTGCCGCATTCGATTCAGGAAAATCTTATAGTCCTATAAATGTTTATAGATCCGCTATTTCTGCATACCACTATCCTTTAATGTGCAGACTCTTACGCGGAATAAAATTTAAGCGTCCGCCTCGTCCTAAGTATCAAGCTACGTGGGATGTTTCCAGCATGCTGGATATGTTTTCTTCATGGGAAGACAATAATGGTCTTTCCTTGAAGGTCCTTTCTATTAAACTGACCGTTATTTTATGTCTGGTCTCTATAAAGAGAGTATCGGATGTTCGAGCCTTCAATGTTTCTCGGCGACAATTTTCGCCTGGGGGTGTTCAATTTTCGGTCGTACGCAAGACTAACACGGGTCTCCAGTCCATTTTTTATCGTTGTTTGGTGCCCACTCTGCTAGAGGGGCTATGGCTACTAAGGTTGTTGTGTCAGGTGGTTCCCTGTCGGATCTACTGCTGGCTGCTGACTGGTCGTCACAGACGACCTTCCGTCAGTTTTTTTTAGACTGGAGGAACATGTTTCTTTTTTTTATTTTATTTTTTTATTAGTTTTATATAATGTATACAAACACAGAGAAACAAACATAAAAAAGCTATTATAATACAAGTCCTCCTTAGTTAAAGGAAGCAACCAGTATACCTCACTATAAATGTAATATGTAAAGAAGAACATGTTTCTATGTCTGTTTTGTAGATTGTGCATTATCTTGTTAAGCTTTGAACTTGCAAGATATGAGCCTCCTGTCTGATATATAAATCGAGATTTTCCTAGCTAATGTGACGGAAAATGTAAGTTATATGAAGACAGGAGGCAAGTATCTTCCCTCCCGACCCAACCCTATCATGGTGTCCTTTTATCTTTTCATGTTATTGAAGAGGATTATTTCCATCTTTTGAAGAGAGGCTGATATGTTCCTGACCTGTGGTTCATCGGGTTTTGTTCCTGTTTGTTCAGGTGGCGGCGGTCCTGTTGACCATGTTGTCAAGAAGCATCAATGAGTTGAGGTTCTGGTACTTCATGAAGGAGTCTGCTCTGCTGAAGGCTGCATAAAGAAAGAGGAAGAGGTGTCCCAGTCAGCCCTTTATATATGAGCCGGTCGGGCTAGGAGGGGCGAACAGAGTCCAAGTGGCTGGGAGTTGTAGTTTTGTAGTTTTGAAGTTTTTCTTTGATATACGTTTTTTAACCTCTTAAGGACCCAGGACGTACGGGGACGTCCCCGCACCCTGGGCCTTAAGGACCCAGGACGTCCCCGTACGTCCTGGCGTTTTCCGGTCTCTGCCGCTCGCCGGGCAGAGATCGGAACTGGATGCCTGCTGAAATCCTTCAGCAGGCATCCAGGGCAAACGCCGAGGGGGGCCATGTATGCCCCCCATGTCGGCGATCGCCGCAAATCGCAAGGGAAATCGCCCTTGCGATCTGCGGCGATACCGGGCTGATCGGGTCTCTGGGACCCGACCGCCCGGTAATTTCGCATGATCCCGGCTGTCAAAGACAGCCAGGACCATGCTAACGTATAGGAGCGAGGTGGCAAGCCGGCCACCTCCTCCTATACCCTGCGATCTGTCGGTTAGTTAACCGACCAATCGCAGGAGGGGGGGGCGGTTACTTCCTCCCGTCCTGCCCGGCCCCTGAAAGTCCGGAGAGGACGGGAGGAAGACCGGAGGACGCGGCGGGGGACGGGGGAGTGCTGGGGACCGGCCCCGGTACTTACCTCGTCCCTGAAGACCCGGATCCAGACGAGGAAGATGGCGGCGACGGCGACAGGTGAGTTCCTCTTCAGCCGCGGTCGGGCCCTTTACAGCAATGCACGTCGCCGTAAAGCGACATGCATTGCTGTAATAGGACCCTGTAAACTACAACTCCCAGCATGCCCAGACAGCCCTTGGCGTCTGGGCATGCTGGGAGTTGCAGTTTTGCAACATCTGGAGGTCCACAGTTTTTGGACCACTGTGCCCTTCCAGATGTTGCAAAACTACACATCCTCAGCATGCCTTTACTGTCCAGGCATGCTGGGAGTTGTAGTGCTGTAACATCTGGCCCTTCAGATGTTGCAGAACTACAACTCCCAGCATGCCTGGACAGTTTTGGCATACTGGGGGTTGTAGTTTTGCAACATCTGGAAGGGCGCAGATTGGGAACCACTGTATTAGTGGTCTGCAAACTAGTCCTCCAGATGTTGCAAAACTACAACTCCAAGCATGCTGGGAGTTGTAGTTCGGCAACATCTGGCTCTAAAGATGTTGCCGAACTACTACTCCCAGCATGCCTGAGAATGTTTGGGAGTTGTGGTTTTGCAACAGCTGGAGGCACACTGGTTGGGAAACATTATTTCCTAACTCAGTGTTTCCCAACCCGTGTGCCTCCAGCTGTTGCAAAACCACAACTCCCAAACATTCTCAGGCATGCTGGGAGTAGTAGTTTTGCAACAGTTGAAGGTCCCCCCTGTGAATGTACAGGGTACATTCACATGGGCAGGCGGCTTACAGTGAGTATCGGGCTGCAAGTTTGCAATGCAGCAAATTTTGCGCGACAGCTCAAACTCGCTGTAACTCCCGCCCGTGCGACTGTACCCTAAAAACACTACACTACACTATCACAAAATAAAATAAAAAGTAAAAAACACTACACATACACATACCCCTACACAGCCCCCCTCCCCTCCCCAATAAAAATGAAAAACGCCTGGTACGCCACTCTTTCCAAAATGGAGCCTCCAGCTGTTGCAAAACAACAACTCCCAGTATTGCCGGACAGCCGTTGACTGTCCAGGCATGCTGGGAGTTTTGCAACAGCTGGAGGCACCCTGTTTGGGAATCACTGGCGTAGAATACCCCTATGTCCACCCCTATGCAAATCCCTAATTCAGGCCTCAAATGCACATGGCGCTCTCTCACTTTGGAGCCCTGTCGTATTTCAAGGCAACAGTTTAGGGTCACATATGGGGTATCGCCGTACTCGGGAGAAATTGACTAACAAATCTTGGGGGTCTTTTTCTCCTTTCACCCCTTATGAAAAGGTGTAGTTGGGGTCTACACCAGCATGTTAGTGTAAAAAAAATAAACTTTTTACACTAACATGCTGGTGTTGCCCTATACTTTTCATTTTGACAAGAGGTAAAGGGGGAAAAAAGGCCCCCAAAATTTGTAACGCAATTTCTCCCGAGTACGGAGATACCCTATATGTGGGCGCAAAGTGCTCTGGGGGCGCACAACAAGGCCCAGAAGGGAGAGTGCGCCATGTACATTTGAGGTGATTTGCACAGGGGTGGCTGATTGTTACAGCGGTTTTGACAAACGCAAAAAAACAAAACCCCACATGTGACCCCATTTCGGAAACTACACCCCTCACGGAATGTAATGAGGGGTGCAGTGAGAATTTACACCCCACTGGTGTCTGACAGATCTTTGGAAGAGTGGGCTGTGCAAATTAAAAATGTTGTACAGCCCACTGTTCCAAAGATATGACAGACACCAGTGGGGGGTAAATGCTCACTTTACGCCTTCTTACGTTCCTCAAGGGGTCTAGTTTCCAAAATGGTATGGCATGTGGGGGTTATTTTGCTGTCCTGGCACCATATGGGCTTCCTAAATGCGACATGCCCCCCCGAGCAAAATTTGCTCTCAAAAAGCCAAATATGACTCCTTCTCTTCTGAGCATTGTAGTTCGCCCGTAGTGCACTTCAGGTCAACTTTTGGGGTACCTCCATACTCAGAAGAGATGTGGTTACAAATTTTGGGGGGTATTTTCTGCTATTAACCCTTGCAAAAATGTGACATTTGGGGGGGAAACACACCTTTTAGTGATTTTTTTTTTACGTATGCAAAAGTCGTGAAACCCCTGTGGGGTATTAAGGCTCACTTTATTTCTTGTTACGTTCCCCGAGGGGTCTAGTTTCCAAAATGGTATGCCATGTGTTTTTTTTTTTGCTGTCCTGGCACCATAGGGGCTTCCTAAATGCGACATGCCCCCGAGCAAAATTTGCTCTCAAAAAGCCAAATATGACTCCTTCTCTTCTGAGCATTGTAGTTCACCCATAGTACACCTCAGGTCAACTTATGGGGTACCTTCATACTCAGAAGAGATGGGGTTACAATGTTTGGGGGGTATTTTCTGCTATTAACCCTTGCAAAAATGTGAAATTTGGGGGGAAACACACATTTTAGTGAAATTTTATTTTTATTTTTTTACATATGCAAAAGTCGTGAAACACCTGTGGGGTATTACGGCTCACTTTATTCCTTGTTACGTACCTCAAGGGGTCTAGTTTCCAAAATGGTATGCCATGTGGGGGATTTTTGCTGTTCTGGCACCATAGGGGCTTCCTAAATGCAACATGCCCCCAAAAACCATTTCAAAAAAACGTACTCTCCAAAATCCCCTTGTCGCTCCTTCGCTTCGGAGCCTTCTACTGCGCCCGCCGAACAATTTACATAGACATATGAGGTATGTCCTTACTCGAGAGAAATTGGGCTACAAATATACATTTTCTCCTTTTTCCCCTTGTAAAAATTAAAAAATTGGGTCTACAAGAACATGCGAGTGTAAAAAATGGAGATTGTGAATTTTCTCCTTCACTTTGCTGCTATTCCTGTGAAACACCTAAAGGGTTAAAATGCGGACTGAATGTCATTTTGAATACTTTGGGGGGTGCAGTTTTTATAATGGGGTCATTTGTGGGGTATTTCTAAAATGAAGACCCTTCAAATCCACTTCAAACCTGAACTGGTCCATGAAAAATTGTGAGTTTGGAAATTTTGTGAAAAATTGGAAAATTGCTGCTGAACTTTGAAGCCCTCTGGTGTCTTCCAAAAGTAAAAACACGTAAATTTTATGATGCAAACATAAAGTAGACATATTGTATATGTGAATAAAAAAATAAATTATTTGGAATATCCATTTTCCTTACAAGCAGAGAGCTTCAAAGTTAGAAAAATGCAAAATTTTCAAATTTTTCATAAAATTTGGTGATTTTTCACCAAGAAAGGATGCAAGTTACCACAAAATTTTACCACTATGTTAAAGTAGAATATGTCACGAAAAAACAATCTCGGAATCAGAATGATAACTAAATGCATTCCAGAGTTATTAATGTTTAAAGTGACAGTGGTCAGATGTGCAAAAAAAGGCCGGGTCCTGAGGTGTAAAATGGCTGGGTCCTTAAGGGGTTAAAATTGTTAAAAATTTCTGCTATGGGCATTAAAGAAGAAAGATTTAATGCAAGATACTCGCCTCCTGTCTTCATATAACTTAGATTTTCAGTCACATTAGCTAGGAAAATCTCGATTTATTATGGAAGAAATCAAGGAACTTGCCAAGGGTAGATTTTTTATAACCTGTGTAGAGGAAGAGGGGTGCAGTTGCCCATGGCAACCAATCAGATTGCTTGTTTCATTTTTCACAGGTCTCTTTAAAAATGAAATAAACAATCTGATTGGTTGCCATGGGCTACTGCAGCACTCTTCTTCTATACAGTTTTTTTTTATAAATCTCCCCCTTTGTGTCTGAAGGAGCGAGGCAAAGTTAGCTTAGCACAATTTAAAGAGTTAAAGAGTTGCAGACTTCCTTGGACTCCCAAGTACTTCAAGGTGAAGGATAGCCACTTTATAGGGGGTCAAGTCTTGAGGAAAAAGTGTGGGAACTCACACAAGATTTCTACTCTAGGCCTGGTCCTGCAGAAGTCCTGCTAATGCAGCTAATGCTGCTGCAACCTTCTTTCTTGTATACTATGTATTTGCCACAGCAGCATGCACCCGTGTATTAGGTAGTTGTTCTGTCTATTTTGCTTTTTTTGTGTTTTTGCTGGGCAATTTCAGGGGATAAAAAAAAAAATCCAAAATTGCTGATTATTTGTCACATTGTATTACAATTTTTTTTTATAAGATACAAGTAAACATGGAGTCAATAAAAACTACAGATCACGGTGCAAAAAATGAGCCCTCATACAGCCCCGTACACGGAAAAATTTGAAAGTTATAGGTGGTCAAAATAGGGCAATTTCAAACAAACTTATTTTGTTAAAATACTGTGAGATTTTTTTTTTAAAGCACCACCATTATAAAAAGGCATATAACATGGGCATCATTTTAATTGTATTGACCCACAGAATAAAGAAAACATGTCATTTTTACCGTAAATTGTACTACATGAAAAAAAACTTCCAAAATTTGCTAAATTGCGGTTTTCTTTTCAATTTTCCCACATAAATAATATTTTTTTTGGATGTGCCATACATTTTATGGTAAAATAAGTGATGTCATTACAAAGTAAAATTGGTGACGCAAAAAACAAAGCCCTCATTTGGGTCTGTGGATGGAAATATGAAAAACAAAAATGCAAAAATAAAATTGTCCTGGTCCTTAAAAGGGGTACAAGGGGTGGAAAACTTTTTTTTTTTTTTTTAATGAACTGCTGCCAGAAAGTTAAACAGGTTTGTAAATTACTTCTATTAAAAAATCTTAATCCTTTTAGTACTTTTTAGCAGCTGTTTGCTACAGAGGAAAATCTTTATTTTTTGAATTTCTTTTTTGTGTTGTCCACAGTGCTCTCTGCTGACACCTGATGCCCATATCAGGAACTGTCCAGAGCAGGAGAAAATCCCCATAGCAAACCTATGCTGCTCTGGACAGTTCCTGACACGGACAGAAGCGTCAGCAGAGAGCACTGTGGACAAGACAAAAAAGAAATAAAAAAAGAAAAGAATTTCCTCTGTAGCATACAGCTGCTAGAAAGTACTAAAAGGATTAAGATTTTTTAATAGAAGTAATTTACAAATCTAAAAAACATGAAGAAGAAAGAATATGTCTGCACTCACCATAGTATTCGAAAACAGTTCATGCTTTATTGTAGCAGAATTTTAGCAAACAAAGTCGAAAAGCATATTCACCCGGGGTGCAGGGAGGGAGAGCGGCTACCAGCCGGTAGCAGGAGCGTATCAGAAGCGCGGTTTTGTGTCAGAAACGCATCATCCGGTTCCGGCAGGAACCGGATGATGCGTCTCTGGTGCGAATAAGCACTGTCGTTCTTCTGATACGCTCCTGCTACCGGCTGGTAGCCGCTCTCCCTCCCTGCACCCCGGGTGAATATGCTTTTTGACTTTGTTCGCAAAAATTCTTATACAATAAAGCATGAACTGTTTTCGAATATTATGGTGAGTGCAGACATATTCTTTCTTCTTCATGTTTTTTATTATTGCAGAATCGCTCATTCCTGCTAGTGTCGTGCACCCCATATCATTATTTCACCGGGATATGATTTAAGTGCTTGCCAGAACTCTGCTATATACAAGTGTTGTAGTGCCCATCCCCCACTCTCTGTTTGTGGATAATTTACAAATCTGTTTAACTTTCTGGCACCAGTTCATTTAAAAAAAAAAAAAAAAAGTTTTCCACCGGAGTACCCCTTTAAGGCCAAAATGGGCCTGGTCCTTAAGGGGTTAATGCAGCCTACATTTCCCCTAATTCCTCTGGCTGAAGATAGGTGGTTGATCTTTGCACCTGGCCATCTCATTAGGCTGCTAGTGCTGGAGGTCACCCACTCATAAGTGGTTTGGTGTCAGTTGACGCTGTGCAGTTTTCATGCATTTTTTTATTTATTTATTTATTTATTTTATTTATTTTTTTGAGAAATATTACTATGAGGCAAAAGTGATTTGACCTATAATCACAATTAAGGTGTTTTATGAAAATTGTGGTAAAAAATGACATGTTTTTACTATATCTCGTACAATTGCAGAATGACAATTTAGGTTAGAGTAATGAATCACATAGATGCAGCTGTGCTGGAATAAGACAAATTGCTCTGTATGACTAGTAATGGTGAGTGTGCATGACATGGGGAAAAAAATTGGATGCTTTAGATAAAAATGGTTTACCCAAAGTTGAAACTACTTCACGTCTTTTTGTAATGCTTTGTTATTATGAGACGCAAACAACGTTGAATGAGATATAGCAAAATAAACTGTAGGCCATTTGGGATAAAGACGGAATTAAAGGGGTACTCCGGTGGTTAAGATTTTTGGCTATATTGCATCTTCTTTTAATGTTCATGTTTTTTGCAATTGATATGTATTATATGTTTGTGTAGCATGTGTCTTTTTTTCTTACCTGTTTGTGGGCCAGGAAGTTCTGTAGTTCTGTGTTGAATCTCTTAGACTAGGTTCAGACTACGGAATCTCCGGGCAGAAAATTTCCGCCCAGAGATTCCGAGTGCGGCCAGCGCTTACTGAATCAGTCGGCGCTAGGACCGCGTGGACACTGCAGTCTCCAATAGACTGCAATGTGTTCTGCACGGATTTCCTCCTGAAGAAAGAGCAACCCCTTTCTTCAGGCGGAAATTTCCAAGTGGATTTTCCATTTACAAATTCCGAAGTGTAAATTTGTGAACGGAAACCCATTCACTACACTAGACATTTTAGCAAGTGGAATTTCCGCCTGCAATTTCAAAGAGGAATTGCAGGCGAAAATTCCGTAGTCTGAACCTAGCCTTACTGTTGTCCACAGGTTAGGATTAGGCTGTGGACAAGATGTCATAGCTTTTTTTTTTCTCTGTTCTTTCAGAACTGCATGAGATTGGCCACGCCCCCTCATCTCCCCCTCCTGGAGGACGCAAGTGTGCATGAGAGAAAGAAGCCAGAGCAGGGGGATAGAGAAGTCATACTTCTGAGGACACAGGTCTGCACTAAAAGAAGACAGAGAAGATAAGAGTGTTATGTGAAGGGGAGGATAACAAAGTGCATGGGCTGGGGATGTATAGACTGCAGGGGAATAAATCGCGGACTAGGGAAGATTTCAATGTGTGTAGGGGGGGGGGAGGGGGGACTCCTGAATGACACATGCTGGGAGTTGTAGTCCCTGTTATGTGTGTGTGTGTGTGTGTGTATGCTAGTGTTTACAAACTAGTGTGCCTCCAGCTGTTGCCTCCATGCTGGGAGTTGTAGTTATGCAACAGCTGGAGGCAGAGTGGTTGGGAAACACTGTCCTAGCCTATTCAGCATACACATCATGTTACACCAGTGTTTCCAAACTATTGTGCCTCCAGCTGTTGTAAAACTACAACTCCCAGCATTCCCTGACAGTCTGTGGGCATGCTGTGAGTTGTAGTCTTGCAACAGCTGGAGGCACACTGATTGGGGAACACTGGCCTAGCATATTCAGTATGTTACAAACAAAGTGCATTGTTTCCCAACCAGGGTATCAAAACTACAACTCCCAGCATGCCAGGACAGCTTTTGGCTGTCCGGGCATGCTGGTAGTAGTAGTTTTGCAACACCTGGAGGCACCCTGGTTGGGAAACACTGGTGTATGCCCTATAGAGTTGTGGTGAACTACAACCCCCAGGAGACTACAGAGGCAGCATGGTGGTGTTATACCACAGACTGAAGACTCCTGAATGACACATGCTGGGAGTTGCAGTCCCTTTTGTGTGTGTATGCCAGTGTATCCTAACCAGGGCTGATTATATTAGTGTGCTGTGTATAAGGGGGCCGACCCGGGAAAATAGTAGGATGGGTAAAGGGCTGAACAAACAAACAAAAAAAAGGAGCCACCCCAAACCAGCAAGGCATGTGGCATGCTGGGATTTGCAGTTTTCAGCACAGCAAGAAACAGGAAATAGAAGCAATGATAGGAAAACAAAGTGGGGGATAAAAGACAACAAAGAATGGAAATAGAGTAGGCTAAACAACAAGAATAGAAATGAAACAAAACAAGTAGGGTAAGTCAAAAACGGAAAAACATGTTGACCACCGGAGTACCCCTTTAATGGATGACATTGGGGGTTATTTACTATGTTTCCGACAGTTTTTTCTGGGTTGTGCGGCTGTAAACCTGCAACCAAAAAGCCCTTCAAACCCAACCATCACGCAATAAAAAAAAAGGGGGGGGGGGGGTTGGCATAGTCACAGTAAAAGGGGGAGTGGCCACTGAAAAGGGGCATGTCCCTGACAGTTTTGAAAAATCCCAACATATTCACTAATGTTCTCACATAAAATGTGGAAGATTAGAGCTCTGGATCACCCAACAGTTTAGAACAGATGTAAAAAAAAGCAAAATGTAGGGAAAAATGTGTAAATATCATGAAAAAATACCTGTCGAGAAGAAAAACCCACAAAGAAAACTACACTCCACCCTTAGTAAATCAGGCCCATTATGTTTGTACTGCACTGCAGAATATGTTAGTGCTCCATAAACAATGGAAATAAATAATCTACCATGGTTTGTTTTGTAGCCTATCCTTAATCAATGGAAACTATATACATTTGGTTAATGTAAAAGGTTGGAGAATTTATATTTAGTGTGATGAGCCTAAATGTAATGGAAAAATCCAATAAATATCAACACTGATTTAGAAACAAAGACTTCTTGCGGTAAAATATTCAGTAAAATGCATTATGTATGCTAATCAGAGTGCACCACTATGCTGCAATAATCAGCTATTTCCATAAATTGATACTTATTTTGCTATTTCTTTAAAATGTATAATCTTTTATGCCCTTGGAGAGAATACTATATCACATGGAAAAACATTCTTTCATGATGAAAGTGTTGTAAATGAGATGTTTATTTTTAGCAAGATTTTAGCATATAGTCATTTCTGAGCTCATCTTTGAGGTAAATTCATTCTGTTACACATTAACCCTCTAAGCGCTCCTATACAAAGATTATGTATATGTTTATGCTCAAAATTATTGTAGGCAATGAAGAAGATACTGAAGTTACGGGCTATGTTTACATTGTTTCTGAATACCAGTACCATAGACTCTGCTTGTGTTCTGCCCTCAGAGCATTTATACAAACCATTCTATAATGTGGAGTGCTTTTTAATCTACAGTGGTCCCTCAACATACGATGGTAATTCGTTCCAAATGAACCATCGTTTGTTGAAACCATCGTATGTTGAGGGATCCGTGCAATGTAAAGTATAGGAGGTTATACTCACATGTCCCCGCCGCTCCGGACCCATCACCGGTGGCCTGGATGTCGCCCTCCATCGCTGTCGCCGCGTCCCGGGGTGTCCCCGTCACTCCGGAACGTCTCTGCTGCCCGGGATCCTCGCTCTCCGTCGCCGCCATCACGCCGCTATGCATGCCGCTCCTATTGGATGTCGGGGACATCGTAGGTCGGGGGGTCACTGTGTTTCTTATGGTATCCTGGTGCCAGGCAATGTCAGGGTGTGCGCCAGCACTGTAGGGCACAATATATATAATGAAAATAAGAATTCAGAAGGGAAGGGAAGAGAAGCAGAACTCCAGCAGTCAGATGTGAAACTTTATTCACCCATAATTGTTTCAAATCAGCAATGTTTCGAGCCTACAACTGGTTTTCTCAAGAAATTCACAAGTGCACAAATTTCTTCTTGTACAACATTGTATTAGTGACATTACTCTATCAATACATTTACAGAATTGGTAAACAGTACAGAATACAATGTTATAATAAAGCTGAACTCGATGTTAGGCTGGGTTCACATCAGCATTTTTCATTTCTGTTACTCAGTGCCATTGAAGAATTTGAGAAACTGAAATGAAATGAAGTTAACGGATCCCATTCGTTTCTATAGGCGATTTTTCATCTCCACTATACAAACAGAAGGTTGCAGCAGCACTCTTGGTCAAAAAATGGAGGCCAAGTTTCCACTTGTTTTTGTTTCTGGCAGTTTTTGTATATCTGACACTGCAGATTTTGAGCCAAAGTCAGAAGTGGATCCAGAAGGGAGGAGAAGTGTAAGTACTTCCATTATATGTCCTATTCCTTTTGAATACACTTCTGGCTTTGGCTCAAAAACTGCAGTGGCAGTATTCCAAAAACTGCCAGAAAAAAAACACAAGTGGAAACTTAGCCTTACACGCTCATTCCACTCACCTCTGATGGGCATATGGCCTCTCACTGGCTGACATGCAGGATCCGCTATCAATTTAAATAACCCCCTGTGAACAGGGAGGGGTGCATGGTTAAAGAGGGTGTCACTCCCCCCAACTTGCATAGCAGAAAAAGAAAAATAGCCAGCACTACTACCTAATACGCGGGTGTATGCTGATTTTTTTCTTTTTTTGCTATACTCAGTTATCATCAGTTTTGTTTAATTTCAAAGAAGAAAAACTCCTCACCACGTCACTGCACAGTCATACAGACTGGATAGATCCCTTGTGAATTATTGGATTGTTCAAGGTGTTGGTCAGACCTTGTGCAGCAGAATATCCACCACAGGACTATAAGTCACAGCACAGTGCCGGATCTTTCTGTTGGACTATTATGAGAATATAAAAGTTGCAGCTCTTGAAAAACCCATCCATTCTCATGCTGACGTATGTGGCGGAGCATGCTCTTGCTACAAATCCTATATCCCTTATAATCTATACAAATACCAGGAGAGAAGTCCCTCCTAAACCTATCCTTCGGATAGTGGATACGTTTTAGATGGTGGGGGGTCCGAACGCTGGGGCCCCTGGCTATCTCCTGTTTAGAGCCCCAGCTCTCCTATACAGAGGCACGTCACTAACCCCGAATGAAGCGGGAGCTGCCATGCCCCCTTCATATAGCTCTATGGGAGAGCCATTCGGCATTCTCCAGCTCTTCCAAAGAATTATATAGAGGGGGTGTGGTGGCCCCGCTTCGGGCGGGGGTCATGACGCGCCGCTTTATAGGAGAGCCGGGGCTCTAAACAGGAGATCGTGGGTGGCCCCAGCGTTCGGACCACCCACAATCTAAAACTTATCCCCTATTCATTGGATAGGGGATACGTTTTTTTACATGAATCTTGTCCTTTAACACTTGTAAAGGTTAAACTGCTGATCCAAAATAACTGTGTTTACACCAAATTTCATCATCTTATTCAGCACAATGTTATAAGATAAATTATATAATAAAGATTTAGGGTCTATTCACGTACAGTATTCTGTGCAGATTTGATGCGCAGATTTGATACTGCAGATTACAATGTAAATTGAATGACTTGAAATCCTGTGCATCAAATCTGCGCAGAACACTGTACATGTGAATAGACCCTTAAAAAGATTCCATGAGCTTTAGGAACAATATATATATTTCTGTTTTATGCGGAGCAGTAATCAGGCTTCCACAGACATGTTGAGCCCTTTACTTTATCTTCCTATGTCTCCAATTTCATACAATTTCTTTCTGTACTACTCTGACAACTATAAAATGTGGCATGACTTACAATTACACCTTTTATAAAATACCTCTATACACCCACAGTCTTATAGAACTTGTATGGAGGCACAACTGTTCAGAATGATTTTTGGAGATTCTTGATTGAGAAATTTAGGATTAATTTTTATTGTCAAATAAATCTTCATACTTATGAAACCAACTGTGTCTAAAATATGAGGGAAAAACCTCAATGCACAGTGCAAGAAGTATGGCTAAAATGGCGATATGGTGGGGAAATATACGATAGTATCTTATAGTGTATAGTGATGCCGGTTATTTGCCCAATAACGCCTAGTTATATGGTAAAACCCCCGATATAAAACAGCCTTAATTATAAGACATGGTTATTTTTTGTTTTAGTTTTTTAGCAAAAAAAAAACTAGTCTTATAATGAAGCTAAAATTGTAGTGAAGTACCTTTCTTATTCCAGAACTCCTGCTCCTACTGTCAATGTCATCCCAGGTCAAGATAAAATAGTCTTTGGAACTTTTATCACTATTTATTTTCTGTCAATCCTGTAAGATGTTATTTTTGTTACATTCAGTGGGTGTTCAGGCACAGTGGAGAAAAGTTTAAAGAATTTACCTGACTGACCTAAGCTGTCGGTCAGCCACTTGAACCGAGCAAAAAAAAAAGACCCATATTTGTAAGAGTTTTAGTAATAACAATAGAAGTGAAATATTCTAAGCTACAGAAGGGGTGAAGAACACTTGTCATTATTAAATGAAGTCATTCCTCTGTGACTGGTTTTTATCATGCTTGCTTTGCAATACAATTACAAGTCCCATTTATATCACGCCAGTAGAGTCTGAACTTCATTTACAAATGGAACCCCTGCAGTCTCCAAATTAGAAATCACAGATCGGAATGGAGTACAAATGTGCAGTTTTTTTTAGGTAAAATGACCTTCATGCCTGTACATTTGTACTCTTATTACTTCCTGGCCCCACCCTGAACTCACCCTGATGTTGCCATACAACGTTGCACATTGTTTTTTCACAATCCCTCTTGCTTGCATGCAAAGTAGAGACCAACAAACATTAAGTTGGTAAACTGGGCATGCCTGACCATTTCAGTGAATGCCCTAAGACGGTCATAACCAAGGACAACAGGGCAAAACAAAGGAAGCACATGGGGGATTAGTAGAGACATAAACACTTATACTTCAGACCTATTTATGTTTGTGGTAAAACATCTTTAAAGGGGTCCTCCGCCCCTAGACATCTTATCCCCTATCGAAAGGATAGGGGATAAGATGTCAGATCGCCGGGGTCCCGCTGCTGGGGACCCCCGGGATCTCGGCTGCAGCGCCCACCTGTTGCGGCTTCCGGAAACGCTGGAGGCTTTGGCTCCCGACCACGGTGACGTGAGATTGTGACATCACTACTCCGCCCCGTGTGATATCATGCCCCGCCCCTCAATGCAAGTCTATGGGAGGGGGCGTGACAGCCATCACGCCCCCTCTCATAGACTTGCATTGAGGGGGTGGGGCGTGATGTCACACGGGGCGGAGTAGTGACATCACGATCTCCCATCACCGTGGTCGTGAGGCATTAGGATGTGGCAGGACCCCCGCGATCTGACATCTTATCCCCTATCCTTTCGATAGGGGATAAGATGTCTAGGGGCAGAGTACCTCTTTAAGTAAGACAAAGTATACTTTGATTGTTTATTTAGCCAGAATAATTCATAATCTAGAGCCATTGTGGATAACATCAGGGCCAGCCATAGGGGTCATAGTGTCCTGTACAGGACTCTCTCATTCTATTTCTCTTACATATGATGTATACTTGGGCCAAACAACTATTGGAAAGTGCTTTCTCACAATTTCCTAAATGCTCGCTAATGTTCATCTACCCATCTATTAGCTTATTTACACAGAAAACCAACCAAGCTCTACCCATGCTCTAATTTACATACTGGTAACTTTCCATGCACTCATAGGAGTCCCTGTTCCCATTTGCTTGTTTACCCATATGCACTCACCTCTTGTTTACTAACACAAAAATTCCTTATGTACTCAAATACACATCCACCTATTAAATATACCATATATATACTCGAGTATAAGCCGACCCGAATATAAGCCGAGGCCCCTAATTTCACCCTAAAAACCCAAGAAAAGTTATTGACTCGACTATAAGCCTAGGGTGGCAAATACATCATCCCCCATGTCATCATCCCCCCCGTCATCATCCAGACTCCCGTCATTAACACCCCTGTCATCATCACCCTATCATTTTCACCCCGTCATCATTACCCTGTCATCATCCCCCCCTTCATCATCATCGCCTGTCAATCAGTGGCGGGAGCCGGCCCGGAGAAGAGGGCCTCCCGGTGAAAATGGACAGCCTGGAACGACTAACCCTCCCCACCGGACTGTCCCTGCAGCATAGATGGCCCGGACCAGCTCACCCTTCCTTCCCACCGAGGGAAGGTGAGTAGAAAACTAAAGGGGGGTCTGGATGATGACAAAGGCCGCAGTGGTCTTCAACCTGCGGACCTCCAGATGTTTCAAAACTACAACATTTTTTTGCAACATCTGGAGGTCCGCAGGTTGAAGACCACTGAGAAGGGATTGACAGGCGGAGAGTTCACTCGAGTATAAGCCGAGGGGGGCATTTTCAGCACAAAAGATCGTGCTGCAAAACTCGGCTTATACTCAAGTATATACGGTAGATACAAAAATTAAGATAAAGGGGATTCAGCTCACCTGTTCCACATGTGCATGGCCAGCCTCAAAGTTCAAAGGACAAAGCATAGGAGAAGGTGGAGCCAGCACTGTGTAAAATCATTTAATTATTGAAATCCAGGTTAAAAGTCCATAGACAAGCAGAAGAAAAAATGAGCACTAGGACAACAGTGCATGTGTGCAAGATTGGAGCACCTCTAGATGCCTATGTCCTGTAGATATCACATGCAAATTTTTAGAGTTTAACCACCTACAGAAACCCCACCACTTACAATAAATATAATTTATTTCCCTGGAAAGGCATTATTGCCATTCAAATAAACTATTTTCATGCTGCATGTGATTGACCAACACCTTAAAGGGGTACTCCGCCCCTAGACATCTTATCCCCTATCCAAAGGATAGGCGATAAGATGTCAGATCGCCGGGGTCCCGCTGCTGGGGACCCCGGGGATCGCTGCTGCGGCACTGCGCTATCATTACGGCACAGAGCGAGATCGCTCTGCGCGTAATGACGGCCAATACAGGGGCCGGAGCATCGTTACGTCACGGCTCCCCCCCCCTCGTGATGTCACGGCCTGCCCCTGTCAATACAAGTCTATGGGAGGGGGCGTGGCGGTCGTCACGCCCCCTGCCATAGACTTGCATTAAGGGGACGGGCCGTGATGTCATGAGGGGCGGAGCCGTGACGTCACACTGCTCTGGCCCCTGTATCGCCCGTCATTACGCACAGAGCGAACTCACTCTGTGCAGTAATGATGGCGGGATGCCACAGCGGCGATCTCAGGGGTCCCCAGCAGTGGAACCACGGTGATCTAACATCTTATAGATAAGATGCCAGGGGCGGAGTACCCCTTTAAGCAGTCTGGTAAGTTCATTATAATTTTCTCCATTATGCAATTTGTTATATTATTGGTATTGTATAGGTCATACTGTCTTACTATTGCAGGGTGACTCCATTTCATTTGTATTTTTCATCATTTGTCGTGACCAAAGCCTCCATCTCTCACATTAATTATGTTTTTAAGTGCTTTTAGTTTTTTTGGAAGGTGTACCAAATAAATATTTATCAATTGTATGTGTGTTATGTTATTGTTTTATTATATGTGCTGGGGTGGCTATAGGTGCTTAGTTTAAATATTTATCTACTTATTTATTTATTTAATGTGTTCATTTATTTATTTTCTTTTCCCTCTGGTGTCAATGTATTGTTTTACCATAGGCAATTATAGGTGAAGTATACAGTATATTTTTATAGTTTTGTGGCACTCTTGATTAGACAGATGGAGATGTCAGTACAATGTGTAACACAGAAAAATAATGTTTTTATATATTTTATGTGAAAATAATGGTATAGAAGACTTACAGAAATCATGTTGTAATACAAAAAAAAAGTTAATCAATCAAAAGTTTATGAATCCCTTTGATGTATTTATTCAAAGCCTTTTGGGGCATTGGATATCACCATAGGAGGCACGAACGCCATTAATGTCTTTCAATCCCAAGATAATACTGGTGATCAACAACACATTTCTGAAACGGGCATCTCAGGTCATATACAGGTCTAACAAGACTGAGCTGTAAGAAAGTAGAAGTGAAAAATGCATGTGCTAGACTTGTAGACACAAATCAACAATAAAAAGCATTAACCAATAAACCTAAAAAGGAATGATGTTGGAAAATAAAGAATGCCCATAGTAAAACTTTGAAATGCAACATTCTGATACTTTTGCTCCTGATAATAAAATTCAATAGCATATTCATTAAGGAACCATTCTGTATAATGCAGACATCTACAGGTCTATCTTGTTACTCTGTAGAAAGAGATAAAATGACACAAACTATGTTCTTGTTCTGAAAATACACTGCAGGACATTTTATCATAGAATAAACAATGTTAGGTCAATCCATTATCCCTGCATAAATCCTCACTGGTGTCTATTTGTCTACTAAATTGCCAGTTAAGGGAAAAGAAGCAATTGAATTATTGTAATTACATTTCATTGCTTCATCCTGTGTTACTGAGGAGGTTTGCTAATAAAAAACTTTAAAGTATTTTAAGACTAATAATAAATAGTCTGAGAGTTTTTACTGCAGTTTTGTCACCTCACTAAACTCACTGACCCACAATTTTTGGAAAGTCTACATTAGGTTTTGCCATGAACTGTACCAGAAAAAGATTGCAAATTGCTGTGTGTGACTAATTTACAACTCGTAAACTCGTGGTTCAAGAAATTGGAAAATTTCAAGAAAGTAGGTATGGGCTTGAAAGTTATGTTGGTTACTCCTTATTTATTAAAGGGGTACCCCAGTGGGGGAAAAAATCAACTGGTACCATAAAGTTAAACAGATTTGTAAATCACTTCTATTTAAAAATCTTAATCCTTCAAGTACTTATCAGCTAATGTATGCTACAGAGGAAGTTGTGTAGTTCTTTCCAGTCTGACCACAGTGCTCTCTGCTGCCACATCTTTCCATGTCAGGAACTGTACAGTGCAGGAGAGGTTTGCTATGGGGATTTGCTTTATGAAAAAATTTGTGAAACTGACTACAAATCTTGGCACAAACCTACATGTTCATAACAGACAAAGGGAAATCTAGAGAGAGGGAGGAAGGCGCCTCATGTGCGGGATCAGTAGATCTTGTTGGTGGGGGTAGGGGACGGTAATTCCCAAGCCGCTTACCAAAGTTGGTTGTGCACCCACACACAACAAGGTAAAGTGCAGAAGGAGTAAAGAAGAAGGTCCACTGCAGCCCTCCTGGGTAAGAGTAAAATCAAAACCGAAAGACCAGGGAGTCAGGAGTTTGTCTGGCGCAGAGAGGAACCATCAGGCAGCCAAGTAAAATCAATGGATTTATTAGATGCAACGCGTTTCGCTGCGCATGCGCAGCTTCATCAGGCATCTTTTTTCTGACGGTTTATTAGAAAAGTTAAAAAAGGCACATTGTGTAGATTTTAACTTGAACATCAAGTGCAAATATATATTTGTAAACCTTATTACAGCAGCATGTCAGAATACAGACAATTGAAATGAATACTAGTGCTTTCCACATACTGTTAACTGCAGTAGAGCTACTTAATAGAACCTCTTTTAGCTGCCAATGAATCAGTAGTGGGGGGGGGGGCACAAATGCCCACATTGTCCCAAAAGAAATTTGTACTTTGAGTTCAGTTTTAACAATTCACCCTCTATAAGAGGTAGAGCTATGCCACCTTTAATGCAGACCAGCTGCTAAAGCATTACAGAGAAAAAAAAAAAAAACATGTATAAAAGAAATTGCAATACTACCAGTGCACATAATGCTAAACTTCAATACCTGTGTGCATACCACTGCAAATATAGTCAACTGTGAGCTAAACCCCATAACAAAAATAGAAAATAAAAATTGAAGCTTCACCATGTACATGTTCTTTTCATCATCAGTGCAGAAATTCATGAAAAGCAAATGTTGTTCACTAAACTTGGCAGCGGAAAAGTAAACCCTCCTGTTGCCAGACAAGATGTAAGTTGGCAGGAATCTGGCAACTGAGGGGTTAAAATAAAAAAACACATCTAAAATACTTTACGTAAAAGAGAAATTCATTACACATCACCTTTAAAAAAAAAAAAAGTGTAATTCATCCATTCTAAAATACCCCCAATAAACCTTCACGTGATTGCAGTAGCCTATGTTACAGGCATTTCATTCATTCACTATTTGTTTCCATACATACAACTTTAACATTCTTCAACAATAAGTTCTGAAGAACTGTACAGTTTCCTCTTCAGAACCTTGAACCCTGATGAAGCTGCGCATGCGCAGCGAAACGCGTTGCATCTAATAAATCCATTGATTTTACTTGGCTGCCTGATGGTTCCTCTCTGCGCCAGACAAACTCCTGACTCCCTGGTCTTTCGGTTTTGAACAGACAAAGGGAGAATTTTAAATCATTAATATATGTTGAGGATTAGGTTCGAACTGTCACAAAATCATGAGCAGCCCATAACTGTACAAAAATCTGGCATAGTTTTTTACAGTATTAAATACAATTATATATATATATATATATATATAGTTCTAATTGTGACAGATACGGTGATGCTAATTATTAATTTTTCTTCTTTTTCTATAGATTTTTCGTATAATAAACCATTTTTCTTTGAAGTAGAATTTTTTTGTGCTTTTCTTTATATATATATCCTCCTCAACATTGAATTTGCAACACCATCTTGGAAAAATAATGGAATCATGGAAATAACAGGATAGACATTCAATGTCTGAGGAATGTTCTGCCACGCTGAATGTACTTGGGCACGTAAATCATCTGGCAGCTTCCTTTGTGATTGCTGACTAATGATATCCCAGATGTGTTCACAGGGAGACAAGTACAAAATCCCTGCAGACTATGGTAGCTAGTTAAAGCTACAAAGACTGATCACAGCATGAGTAATATGTGGCCATACCAAAGGTTCCACAACCAAACCAATGTAACACCGAGCTGTTAGTGTACCTGGAATAAAGACTAGAGGTGTTTAGCTACCATACAATGGCCCAATTTTATCAAACTATGTTAGAGAAAAAATGGTGATTTTCCTACAGCAACCAATCACAGATCAGCTTTCACCTTACTTGTTAAAGGGGTTCTCCGGTGCTTAAACATCTTATCCCCTATCCAAAGCAGGGCTTTGTACACTGATGACAAGCAGGGCTCTGTACACTGAGGACAAGCAAGGCTCTGTGCACTGAGGACAAGCAGGGTTCTGTGCACTGAGGACAAGCAGGGCTCTGTGCACTGAGGACAAGCAGGGGTCTGTACACTGAGGACAAGCAGGGCTCTCTGCAGTGAGGACAAGCAGGACTCTATGCAGTGAGGACAAGCAAGGCTCTGTGCACAGAGGACAAGAAGAGATCTGTGCACTGAGGACAAGCAGGGCTCTGTACACTGAGGACAAGCAGGGCTCTGTACACTGAGAACAAGCAGTGCTCTGTACACTGAGGACAAGCAGAGATCTGTGCACTGAGGACAAGCAGGGCTCTGTGCATTAAGGACATGCAGGGCTCTGTGCACTGAGGACAAGCAGGGCTCTGTGCAGTGAGGACAAGCAGGGGTCTGTACACTGAGGACAAGCAGGGCTCTGTACACTGAGGACAAGCAGGGCTCTGTGCACTGAGGACAAGCAGGGCTCTGTGCACTGAGGACAAGCAGGGCTCTGTACACTGAGGACAAGCAGGGCTCTGTACACTGAGGACAAGCAGGGCTCTGTACACTGAGGACAAACAGGGCTCTGTACACTGAGGACAAGCAGGGCTCTGTGCAGTGAGGACAAGCAGGGCTCGGTGAAGTGAGGACAAGCAGGGCTCGGTGCAGTGAGACTCTGTGACATGCTCCCTGCTCACACAGCAGGATGACTGACAAGACATTAGCCTGCACAGAGCCCTGATTGTCCTGCCCACATTTTCTGTATTTGCTTTCCTCACAGAGACACACAGGCAATAGCTGCAGAGACAGCATTTTTTCACCCAAAAATAAAACATTTTAGAAATCAATGTATATTACAAATATACATATAATAGTATTATCTACATTATATAAAAAGTTTTTGTTAATGACAGGTACCAGCCAACCCAGCTAATATTTGTGGGTTCGGCCTACTTTAGTCAAATGTGTATGACAAGCTTGCATCCAGTCTTTTTGATATAATAGGTGGTTTTCACAATGTTTATCATGATAAGGGCTTAATATTGGTTATATTCTATATACAGACCAGTTGTAATTTTACAGTCATTAAATGTGAAAGTAATACAGTATTTAACCTCAGCATTAATATTTGGCACCCTCCACGGTAAGGCTGTAACAAGGACTCTATTTGAAAAGAACTGAGGAGGAAGTCAATGTATCCATGTAAGCTGTAAATATTAGTCAGGTCAAGAGTTCACTAGACTCCTGATATGGTAGAATGTAAGTAATGATTATGTTTGTGAGATTAGGCCATCAATCAATCTTCCCTGGAAAACCCCTTTAACTGCTCAAATTCAGCAGTCGATTCAGTGGTGAGTCACCCTTTGAGTGTTCCCAATGGATTGCTATGGCAGCTTGGGACCTAACAAAAAAATAAAATAATAATAATTGTTAGCATGTCCAATTTCCTAGTGAGACTTAAAAAAGGTAAAAAGTTAAACAAAAGGTTAATAAAAAAAAAACCTTACAAAATCCTTTTCATTTTGCAAAAAGTTTTTGTGTTATGGATGCTGACAGTCCAATTGGCAGTCACAAGACCACAATGCTAGTGATGCTAGAGACTCATTTTAACTCTGCAGCCCTGTGTTCCTCAGTCTTCCAGGCAGCAACCAGCAGGGTCAATAGCTCCTCACCTTCAATTCACATTTCACTTCATTACACTTCATTCAGCTTTTCTGTTCATTGCACAGGTTTAATAGTATAGAGAATTTAAGGTATCACCCAACCGAATAGTAACAATACTCCCAGTCAATTAAGAATTGAAAAAAGGGGGGGAGAGGAGTGACTAAAACTTAACTTTTAATCTAATAATCTTAAAAGAATACAATTATATGTGAATGTACAGTGTGGGGTAGATCTGATGATATCTCCCCACCATAAGGACGCAATAATTACACACTGTTAAATAACCACAAGTGTTAAGTATTGTAATTTAGCATTATAAATTATTTCCCTTAATGTCCGAAGAGTTTCGGTCACCATCCATGACCTCCTCAGGGACAGATAGGGTATTATTTAATATACCAGATGAGCCCTACTTATAAGTGGTACAATCATCAGCCATCTACATATAGCAGGGAACAAAACACTCATCACAAGCAGGCAGTGATACAGTACCGCCTCCTGATATTGCATAAAATTGTTATCCAGAGTCATAAATAAATGGATAGTAGACACTGGGGCGCCTTGGATATTGTCAATCCCTGAAAAAAAGCACATATAAACACAAGCTGCTGTCAGGTCACGTCGCATATGTCATTACTAACCTGAAAGAGAAAACAGCCGTGTTACTTACAGTTAGGCGTCTAGCGATGGTCTCCATGTGCATACCCGCTTGGTTGCGGGGAGCCGTACAGTCCTGTCGGCTTCTACAGTGCACATGGAGAAACGCTGCGGCGTTCTATGTAATATCCGTTCGCCGGGCAAAAGGGAGGCAGGGCCCAGGTGACGCAACTTCCGGTTAACGCCGCCGATCGGGAGATGCGTAGCCGCTCTGTGTTAGAGAGCGGTAACTAGGCAACCCGATTAACTCCACTCTGCCCGGACAGAAGGACACGGTTTACAAAAATGAGTAGAAAAGTAGGTTTTTAGACTAGCTAATACTGCAACAATGCAGCCTTACTTGTCAAAATATGACTGTTGGTAAAAAATGAAGAGGAAATCAAAAAATGTTTCAGACACGTGTGAAGAAAATGGGAGGGGCTTATATGATTATCCATATGATATAATATAGGGACTATGTATTTAATGACAGATGGGCACAGGCACTGAGACACGTATAGGGAGACCAGGCGAGAGGAGTCATCAAGACAAAGTGACATGTGGGGAAGGAGAAGGGTCACCTCCTATCGGATATAAAGGAAGGGGGTATGGCAGGGGCCTAGGGGACCTAACGTGAAACCTAGATGCAGTCTATACTATTCCCTAATCCTAGGCGGGGTGGCCGCCCTAAAAAAGGGCGGTCCCGCACAGGAACCTAGTCTATCAAACCCTAGTAGTCCCTGATATAAAAGGGGGATATACTGCATCATGGGTTGACTACAACCCCCACTAGCTACCTGTCCAAATTATCCCCCTGCCTCTCCCTTGTCACTGTGTCTCAATGAAACTAGTGAAACACAGCATTTCATTCATGCCATGTGGTGTAACGGTGTCAAGGGTATAGATCCAATGCGTTTCGCGTTGTAATAGTAGTCTGTCTAGATCTCAACCGCGTATAGACGAACGCATATTCTCAATGCCATAGAAGCGCAGATGTTTAATGTCGCCCCTGTGGACTTCTTGGATATGTCTGGAAATAGCTGTGTCTCTCTTGTTCCTCACATCGCCAACATGTTCGAGGACTCGTCTACGGAGCTCGCGAATAGTCTTTCCCACGTATTTTAGACCACATGAGCACTCGGCTATATAGATGACTGCTTTGGTACTGCAGTTGATAAAGGTTTTAATTCTATACATTCGATTGAGCCTGGGTAGTGATATCTGAAGAGTCTTACTCATGTGTGTACAGGCTCGACAGTGACCACACGCATATGAGCCAGTCAGTGTGGTCCTGTTGAGCCATGTGGGGGTAGGTGGAATAGGCGAAAGATGGCTGTGAGTCACCATGTCGGCTATACTTTTGCCCTTACGATTAGTAATTTGTGGATATTCTCCTATTAAGGTACGTAGATCTTCATCCATAAGCAAAACACTCCAATGGCGCTGAATAATTTCTCTAATTGGGCCTGACATATTGTCGAATGTGCCAATAATTCTGCATATCTTGGATTCTTCCGTGTGTTGCTTGGGGATAAGTAGCTGTTCTCTAGGAGTATCCTTTGCAGTTTTATATGCCAAGGCTAATACATGGTCGGGGTATCCCCTATCACGAAATCTCCCTCTCAAGTCCCGTGCCTGCGCCTCAAAATCCGTCTCTTGTGAACAGTTCCTCCTGAGGCGGAGATATTGCCCCTTCGGAATCCCCCTTTTCAGGGGGCCCGGGTGGCAACTCTCCCACCTCAGGAGGCTGTTCGTGGATGTGGCCTTTCTATAAACATTGGTATGAAGGCCTCCCTCTCCATTTTTTGTGATAGTTACATCCAGAAAATCTAGTGTACGGTTGTCTACCGTGTATGTGAAGGTCAGCCCAATATCATTCCATAGGACAAGGACGTCATCGATATATCTTATCCACAAAGGTACCAGGTCACTCAGCCACTCTCTCTCTTCGACGAACGCTATTGTAGCCTCCCACCAGCCCAAATACAAATTTGTGTATGTAGGCACACAGGGACTGCCCATGGCAGTCCCTTTTAGCTGGTGGTAATAGCGTCCGTCGAAGAGAAAATTATTGTGGCTGAGGATAAATTCCATCAGGATAAGTATGAACCTATTGTGATTTTGCATATAGGTAGGACGTGTGGATAGATAATAGTTAACTGCTATAAGGCCTTTCTGGTGTGGGATTGATGAATAAAGTGCTTCTACATCAATCCCTCCTAAACGTGTATTAGTATCTACCTCTATACCATCCAACTTAGACAAGAGATCCATCATATCTCTTGTAAAGGAGGGGAGGGAGGTGACAAAATGTCTTAGAACCTTATCAACATATACCCCCACGTTTTGTGATATACCTCCAATGCCCGAGACTATTGGGCGTCCTTTTAAGGGGACCATGCCCTTGTGAATTTTTGGAAGGGCATAAAACATGGGGGTAATGGGAGCAGTAGGATGTAAAAATTCATACTCCTTGTCACTGATAAGTTTGTTATTTCTTGCCTCCAGGAGTATGCCAGCAAGTATCTCTTTGTATCTTGCTGTAGGATCCTGTGTAAGTATCTCATAGGACTCCCTGTCTTTGAGAATCTTATAGCACATTTCTTATATTGTTCCCTCTCCAGGACCACTATATTTCCTCCTTTATCCGAAGGTTTTATAATGAGCCTATGATCATTTTCCAGCTCTTTTATAGCTTGTCTTTCGGCATAGGACAAGTTGTTGCGGAGGAAGTGGTCCTGGAGTGAGAGATTACTGAGATCCCTGGTAACCAATTCTCGAAATATCTCAATACATGAGATATCGTTCATGGGTGGTTGGGCCTTGGATCTAAGTTTCAGATCCGTAAAGGGGCCTTCACCCTTGTTTCTTTCGCCAACATCAAGTAATTCAGTTAGGTCTCCCAAAGTGGCCAAATCATTTAGTGTAATTCCCAGGTCCAGGCACTTCTTTCGTTCGATATTTTTAAAGAATTTGTGCCAGCTTAGCTTCCTTGTAAATAGATGTATATCCTTGGTCCATAAAAATGGATCAAATTGGACTGTGGGAACAAATGATAGGCTCCTATTGAGAGCATTAATCTGAGTTTCGGTTAAAGGAATGTCTGAGAGGTTTAGAACCTGAGGGGTATTTTTGCCATATGGAACTACTGTTTGCCCTTGCCCACCGTGGGGCGGAGGAGGTACGTATTCTCCCCATCTGCACAGGTTTACACTCATAAGAAAAAACTGACATAATATAGGCAACAGTCATTTTATTTAATTAACTGCACTGTTTTATGCCTAGAAGAACCAACAACTTATACTTATTACGTGTCCCATTGTCCCGGATGGGAATATTCCATTAACGGAGTAGTCCAGTTTACAAAAATTCATCTTGTCTGATCCCAGAAGACCGAACCCAAAAACAACCCCCCCTCCCATCTCCTCATGATCAGAGTGGGGGTTGGCACTTGCCCTCTATTCATCTCTATGGGAGAGCCAGAGATACTTGAGCGCTGTACTCATGTATCTCTGGCTCTCCCATAGATATGCATAGAGGACAAGTGCCAACCCCCACTTTGAGCATGATATGAGGAGAGCTATAGCACTGTGCGGGAAATTATGGGGGTACCAGCAGTCAGACTTCTTATTCTTCTTTGGATAGAGGATACATTTTACTAAACTGTGGTATGCCTTTAAGTATACTTAAAGCAGGACTGGCATTAAGTATATGCCCCTTTTGACAATGATCAAGACCTTACCAAAGTCCTTATTTGCATAACAATGCTCTTTATTTTTATGATCTTGCTCACAAATATTACATTAACCTGATATCTCCTCTTTCACCTCTATTGCTAGTTTTCCTAATGGTGCTTTCTCCTTGATACTTTTAGATGAAATTGCACAGAAGGAATAAAGCACCAGGGCAGACCCTTTTAAATCAAGATCCTTCTAATATCCTGACACTTTTAGTAGCTGTACCTCGTTCTGATCTATCTTTTTGCTCTCTAGCTTTTTCCTTTCCTCCCGTGCCGTCTTGAAACTACAGGTCCCGGCATCCTTTGCTCCTGTTCAGCGCTTCTCCTTACTTCAGTAACTGCCATATCGCAGTGAGGGGGACCGCAACAGGGTTTATATGGTTAACCAAGGCTGGCTAAAGGGGTTCTCCGGTAAAAAAAACACTCTTTTTTCTTTTTTTTTTTTATCAACTGGTGCCAGAAAGTTTAACAGATTTGCAAATTACTTCTATTTAAAAATCTTAACCCCTCCAGTACTTATCAGCTGCTGTATGCTCAATACAGTGAGTTCTTTTCTTTTTTAATTTCTTTTCTGTCTGACCACAGTGCTCTCTGCTAACACCTCTGTCTGTCTCAGGAACTGTCAAGAGCAGGAGAGGTTTGCTATGGGGATTTGCTTCTGCTCTGGACAGTTCCTGACATGGACAGAGGTGTCAGCAGAGAGCACTGTGGTCAGACAGAAAATAAATTTAAAAAGAAAAGAAGTTACTGTGGAGCATACAGTACTGGAAGGGTTAAGATTTTTAAATAGAAGTAATTTACAAATCTGTTTAACGTTTTGGCACCAGTTGCAATAAAAAATTTTTTTTTACCAGGGTACCCCTTTAATGGTGTTATAGCACAGACAGTATTGATTAGTATGGTAACTGTAAAAGCTTAACATTTTAAACCTACTTTATTTGTGAATGTTTTACATATTTGCATTTTCTTATTGCCACAATGTTTCTTAGCATTTGCAGGTGCTACTCAAGGAAAATAACTTATGAGCCTTATAGGGACTGATGCGAATGATAACAATCTGTGTACAGCAGTGTTAAATAAAATGGTACGATATAAACAGCAGACTATTAATGAAATGTACTATTTGCTAATTTTTAGAAATGACTACATGACTAATGTAAAAGATAAGATGCCATTAATATATAATAAATACTGGCCCAGAAATAATAGGACTTACTGTTTTTATTGTAATTAAAAGAGAATTCAATAAAGTGCTTGTGCAGAATCCGCCAATAGGGTGCCTTGGGGAATACTGTGGACTGTACAATATTGGCTGAAATTTTGAAATATATGTATATAGAATAAATATTATAAAAAGGTATAAAGATATGGAACTAGCAATAACTCTTTGTAAACAAACGGATGGGAACCTACCTATTCAGTTTCTGTGTGATATATACAAAGGAGAGAAAGGCTCGTAGATATAAAGTGCAAAGAGTGCCGTATTGTATTGTAGGGGTCTGAAAGAAGGTAATTATATATAATTCAGACTGGCAATACTGTTAATATATACTGCAAAGTTGTGTGGACATACTGAATCTCACGTTATATTGATGCAATGTCCGGTGATCAAGCAGAATGCATATTGCTAGTAACGTGTCCGTATATAAGACAAAGTATGTGCTTCAGGGTACTTTGTATCTTTATAGGAAATCTCTCCTCTCATACATCTCTGTATAAGTAAAACTATGAAAATTACAGCAGGCTATACCGGATGTGTTCAACCTATCAACCTGCAGGTACAATCGGTACCTTAAATTGCTAAAGTCCATGTTTGTCCCATTGTCCAAGAGTCTGTTCCATGCAGGTGAGTTGAGCGTATGATGGGCACTGTTTCTGGAAACTGTCAGGAGACTGCCCCAGCCGCTGGCATCTCCACAGTTCCGTGGTCCCGCTGTAATACGATGGTCAGCTGATCGCCGCTAGTGATGTTGCTACAGTGTGGCGGAATGTCCGAAAACCTCCGACGCATTTCAAAGACTATTCGGTCTCCTTCATCTGGGATAGGTATGTACTAGGCTCTTCTGCTATTTATGCTTCCAGTCTGTCAGCGTGGTCATCCGAATGTTCTCCTTTCTTCCCTACTTTCCTGTATGATTCCATAGTAATACAGGTTGGTTATTTATTAGTTTGTTGTATGTTAGTATTTATTATTGCTAATCTATTATCAGTTTGTTTGAAATTTATGTCCGCATATTTTTATACTCTTGTTTTTATTTTTATGTTTAGTTTTGTTTTTGCTTCTTATTCTTTTATTTCATTGTTTTGATGTTTACAAGTCCAGTGTCACAATGCCGGCTGGCAGGAGGTGGATCCTCTGTGCCAGAGAGGGATTGGCGTGGACCGTGCTAGTGGACCGGTTCTAAGTCACTACTGGTTTTCACCAGAGCCCGCCGCAAAGCGGGATGGTCTTGCTGCGGCGGTAGTGACCAGGTCGTATCCACTAGCAACGGCTCAACCTCTCTGACTGCTGAAGATAGGCGCGGTACAAGGGAGTAGACAGAAGCAAGGTCGGACGTAGCAGAAGGTCGGGGCAGGCAGCAAGGATCGTAGTCAGGGGCAACGGCAGGAGGTCTGGAACACAGGCTAGGAACACACAAGGAAACGCTTTCACTGGCACAATGGCAACAAGATCCGGCGAGGGAGTGCAGGGGAAGTGAGGTATAAATAGGGAGTGCACAGGTGAACACACTAATTAGAACCACTGCGCCAATCAGCGGCGCAGTGGCCCTTTAAATCGCAGAGACCCGGCGCGCGCGCGCCCTAGGGAGCGGGGCCGCGTGCGCAGGGACAGGACCGACGGAGAGCGAGTCAGGTACGGGAGCCGGGATGCGAATCGCATCCCGGCTGGAGGCGGTATCGCAGCGCACCGGGTCAGTGGATCTGACCGGAGCGCTGCAGTAGCGAGAGTGTAGCGAGCGCTCCGGGGAGGAGCGGGGACCCGGAGCGCTCGGCGTAACATCCAGAAAGCCAAAAATGTCAAAATCTGTATTCATACCATAAGGTGCCCCTGTGTTTAGCTCAAAGATCCATTTTGCTTCTGCTCCTAACATCTGGGCGATGTAGTTCCCACCCCGCCAATGGGGTATAATTTGTTTCAAGCCGCAGAAAACCTCCCAGAAGGGATGATAGGAAGACGTTTAAAGCTAATGCTCCCTGGGAACAATATGTAAAATATATCACCTCGAAAAGGAAAGAAAACATAGTTTTGCTGCCATCTAATTGCTTCAGACTTAAATCATCGAACCTTAACATTAATGTAACTTTCAGAAAACCTAAGCCAATTAACAGTTTTAATGATACCCGAACGTGTTGCTATTTTACACCCAGTAAAACAAAACATTAACATTTTTATAAAATTTCACCTTGAAATGTTAATTATCAGCTTCATAGGTGTTGATGAGATGCCAGGAGCTACTAAACTACAATTTTTAACATCAAAGATCCTTCCTTTTTTTTTTTTTTTTTTTTTTTTTTTAAATGACCAAATAATCTTCTGGTTTCCACAGTCTACTAATGGTTACCATTTAATTGTCACTTTCTTTGACACTCCGCATTCTTGTTGATATGCTTCATTGTCACTGTTCTCATTTTCTCTTCTCATTCTTCAAACTTTCCCAACCTCTCCATCTGCCATTATCTTTCTGCATGACTTTTTTTTGTAACCCTTCAACCTACGTAAGTCATTGACCTTTCTGGCTCTGCTATCAATCTGCCAACTCTCTAAGCCATTAGTATCATTTTCATGTCATTGGTATCATTGTACATTTTTGTATTGTAATATGTAGAAAATAGAAGTATAAGAAAAACTAATGCAATATATACAGCAGCATTTGAGGCACATGAGGTGTGAAACCAAATTACAATGAACAACCCCTAACAAAAGAAACCATGCACATCTTTTATTGCAACAAATGCAGTAAAGCAAATGTATCTGTGTAACTTAACAAAAACAATAACTGATAATGTACAGGTTTATACTCAGATCCTAAAAATGCAAATTAACTTACAATTATATGTAATTTATAGCTCTCTTTATACACTTAAGTCAAAAGTTGGCCGAACTCACCAAGTTTAGCGGAACTGGTTAACTATCCCCATGCCCTAAACAGAACTGTCTGGCAGCAGCTTACCCTTTCTCTTTCCACTATAAATACATAGCGATTTGGCCAACAAGAGATTTGGGAGAAAAAAAGAGATAGCTGCTAACCAAATGAATGCGCCGTCTATAAATACTAAAGGTCAATGTCCAAAACCCATGTAAGGGGTATCAGCTGTACTGCCCTGCATAATAGAACCCTTTCCTCACCTTGGATACTCCGGTGTGCTGCGGCTGCTTTTCTTTCTTTCTTTCTTTCTTTTTCTCTTCTCTTCTCTTCTCTTCTCTTCTTTCTCTCTCCATATACATATATATATATATATATATATATATATATATATATATATATATATATAAACAGAGACTAGGGTGTCCCAGAGCCAACAGAAAGAAAACCTCTGGGTACCCACATATAAAATTCAAGGCAATAGGGCCCCATAACTCAACTTTGATAAGCCCTTAATGTGAGTTTCTCTACTTACACATAAAGAGCCACATCAGTAATCAATTAAGAAGTAGTTATGAGACGGTCAATAGCGTAATTTACCCATTGGCAGAATGTTTTAGTGAACAGTGTGGTAAGGTAAGTAAAATAATTTTTACACCTGTTTATTGTTAACCACATTTTCAGAGATAACAATATTGATGGTATCAGCTGTCCGCATAGGATGTGTGCACTCTGGTGAATGCAACAAATAGGACAGGCCATCAACAAGGGCGCAACTATAGGGGATGCAAAGGGAACCCATAAAGTCTCTCATCCCCATATAAGGAGGCCAGTACTATTATTATTGAAGCATAATATTTGGGAGCCATGTTACAACTTTTTATTGGGGCCCCACATCTTCACATTATGCCTCTGGCCATCAATATTCTTTTGTTTATATGAAGAAAGGATCATGCAATACATTTTTAATTACTATATCACCTATATATACTATATAACCTAGCCTAGCTGGCCATAGACTTTTGACTCTCTTTATTTGTCAGTCCAATAGGATTAGGACGTAATGATATTTGGTGTTCTTTAAACATGAGGGATATTTACACAGTTTACTGAAATGAGAGTCCTCTTCTGGAGGATTTTGGGGGGAGATTTACCAAAACCTGTGCAGAGTACAGGTCTTTCATTTTTAACAAGTCCTCTGAAAAATGAAAGAAACAATCTGGTTGCTGTGGGCAACTGGGCATCTTTTACTCTGCACAGGTTTTGATAAATCTCCCCCATTATCTATAATCCTCATACAATAATTACTAAGCTTAAACAGGAGCATATGCAGTATCAGTTACATGGAGTCTTTCTTATCACAAGGACACCAAGCATTCGCAATGCATTGGCTAAGGAATGCTGATCTGTTCTTCTTCAAACATATCTTTTTTGTTTAATGATTTGTAAATATCATCAACTTGACCTATAATACCCTAAGGAAGAACTGAGAAGAAGAAAAAGGAAAGTAGGATTTGTAAATATGACATTGATAAGGCTTGTTAAGATCATTATAGGCCGGTACTCATGAAAGAACATCTACTTCATAAGTGTATGTTCACACCTCATGGATATGACAAGGATTTAGGAGCCCCTTTTGCACCCTCATCAATCCTGCTAATATTCTATATTTAATGCATGTGGGAATGGCAAAAGGACTAATCCTTCTGTGGATCCATGGTACATCAATTTAGTCAGAAATTTTAGTCAGCTGCTGCAGATGCTCTTGAAAATTTGCCATAGACAAATCCGTGGCATGTGAGAGTACCCTAACACTAGTAATAACACCAATGGTTCAATGTGCTAGACATAAAAAGTGTAAAGGACTTCCAAAGGCAGAGGTAAGTTCTTCATAAATGTTGGGTTTATTTTCTACACAAATGCCTGTACAGTCATCATTCTCACAATGGTAATATGTGTTCTATCAACCAGCTGTATGATTGGTTTTCCCAGTCTACTTTCAAAGTTTCCTACTTTTGTGTTTCAACAATTCTCTTCCTCCATCAATTGCTATAGATCTGCTGAGGCAGTCACCTCTTTACACCATTTATCAGTGGCTTTCCATTTCATCATTGCATCATTATATTGGCCTTGATGTATGTATCTTGGTCTAACATAAACACAAGTGGACAGGCTGATGTCGCACACCATAAACTGCATGTCTCCATTTGCCCTCGCCACTATTATTAGTGGTAATGGAAATAGAAAACCAAGTTAATGTCAGTAAGAGCTGTAAGCCTATGGTGCTTATTCTGGGCATTGTGCCTAGCTACACTGTGTTTTGGGTATACTACAGTTCATGTACATAGAATATTATTTCAGATCTGAGTAAGACAAACGTACAGTGGGGCAAAAAAGTATTTAGTCAGCCACCAATTGTGCAAGTTCTCCGACTTAAAAAGATGAGAGAGGCCTGTCATTTTAATCATTGGTATACCTCAACTGTGATTTTTAAAGAATTTATTTGCAAATTATGGTGGATAAGTACCTACAAACAAGCAAGATTTCTGGCTCTCACAGACCTATAACTTCTTCTTTAAGAGTCTCCTCTGTCTTCATCTCGTTACCTGTATTAATGGCACATGTTCAAACTTGTTATCAGTATAAAAGGCACCTGTCCACAATCTCAGTCACACTCCAAACTATGGCCAAGACTAGAGATGAGCGAACTTAGTGATTCGATTCGTCACGAACTTCTCGGCTCGGCAGTTGCTGACTTTAGCCTGCATAAATTAGTTCAGCTTTCAGGTTCTCCGGTGGGCTGGAGACTCTCTCCTAGGACTGTATCCACCTTTTCCAGCCCACCGGAGCACCTGAAAGCTGAACTAATTTATGCAGACTAAAGTAAGTTCGTGAAAAAGCAAATTACTGTAAGTTCGCTCATCTCTAGCCAAGACCAAAGAGCTGTCAAAGGACACCAGAAACAAAATTGCAGACACTACACTAGGCTGGGAAGACTGAATCTGCAATAGGCAAGCAGCTTGGTGTGAAGAAATCATCTGTGCAAGCAATTTTTTAAATGTAGTTTTTGTGAAATTTATTTTAAAATCAGAATTTTTTAGTTAAATACATTTTTGAATTTAACCTCTTAAGGACGTAGGGCGTACCTGTATGCCCTACGCCCGGTCCCGGTGTTTAAAACGGGGTCACACCGTGACCCCGCATCACACCGGGTCGGTCCCGGCTGCTATTCATAGCTGGGACCCTGGGCTAACAGCGCGCTATTAACCCTTCAGACGCGGCGATCAAAGTTGACCGCTGCGTCTGAAAGTGAAAGTAAACGCTTCCCAGCAGCTCAGATGGGCCGATTTTATCGTGATGTTCCGATCAGCTAGGACACGAGCGGAGGTCCCCTTACTTGTCTCCGCCGCGTCCGATCTGGGGTTGATTGCTCCAAGCCTGAGCTACAGGCTTGAGCAATCGAGCCCCTATCTCACTGATCCGTGCAAAGCTTTGGCTTTGCAGGGATCAGCATAAGAGTTCAGTGTGTGCAGTGTTATAGGTCCCTATGGGAGCTATAGCACTGCAAAAAAAGTTAACAAAGGCCATTTAACCCCTTCCCTAATAAAAGTTTGAATCACCCCCCTTTTCCCATAAAAAAAAACTGTGTAAGTAAAAATAAACAAATGTGGTATCACCGCGTGCGGAAATGTCCAAACTATAAAAATATATCGTTAATTAAATCGCACGGTCAATGGCGTATGCGCAAAAAAATTCCAAAGTCCAAAATAGCGTATTTTTGGTCACTTTTCATATCATGAAAAAAAAGCGATCAAAAAGTCTGATCAATACAAAAATGGTACCGATAAAAACTTCAGAACACGTTGCAAAAAATGAGTCCTCATACCGGCCCGTACGCAGAAAAATAAAGTTATAGGGGTTAGAAGATGAGAATTTTTAACATATAAATTTTCCTGCATGCAGTTATGATTTTTTTTCAAAGTACGACAATATCCAACCTATATAAGTAGGGTATCATTTTAACCGTATGGACCTACAGAATAAAGATAAGGTGTTATTTTTACCGAAAAATACACTGCGTAGAAAGGGAAGGCCCCAAAATTTACAAAATGAAAATTTTTCTTCAATTTTGTCGCACAAGGAATTTTTTTTCCATTTCGCCGTGGATTTTTGGGGAAAATTACTAATGTCACTGTAAAGTAGAATGTTCTCTTTATTCTGTAGCTCAATGCGATTCAAACTTACCCAATTTATCTCGTTTTTCTAATATAGCTCTACTTTTATAAGAAGTCAAACTTTATTGAACAAATTTTGTATATTTAAAATTGTCCTTTTCTAACCCTTAAAACTTTTTTATTTTTCCATATATGGCTAAAAAAAATTTGTGCCAAGTTTTTATCAGTACCATTCTTGTTTTGGCAGGTTCTTTTGATCGCTTTTTTTATTAATTTTTTTCTGATATACGATGTGAGTAAAGATCTATATTTTTTAACTTTGGTATTTTTTATATTTCTGACATTTACCATATGGGATCATTAACATAATGTTTTTATAGATCGAAAATTTTTGCACCTGGTGATACCAAGTATGTTGATTTTTTTTTTTTTTTTTTTTATAGGAAAAGAGGGGAATTTTCTTTTTTTTTATTGTGGGAGGGGCTTATTAACTTTTATTAATACTTTTTTTTTACACTTTTATAGTCCCCACAGGGGACTACATATTAGAATCTTTAGATTGCACATACTGATCAGTGCTATGTATAGGCATAGCACTGATCAGTGTTATCTGTGATCTACTTCTCTGGTCTGCTCTATGGCAGAACAGAGAAGAAGACCCCATGATGGCAGCAAAAACCGTTGCATAGCCTCAGATGACATGATCAATATTGATCACAGAATCTGAGGGGTTAATGGCGGATATCAGTTTGATTGCTGATGTCCGCCATTTCCGGAGGGTCCCTGGCTGTTTATAGCAGCTAGGACCCGTGGTCTATGATGCGAGCGCAGCTCCTGCACTCGCATCATAGCAGAGGTGGGACTCAGAGCACAAAGGTACATCTTGGTGCCCTAAGTGCATGATTTAACCACGAGCAGCCCCTCCACCTAAGTGCTGCCTAAGAGGAGGATCGTTACAATTGAGACTTCGATCCACTAGAGCAGGAGTCCTCAAACTTTTTAAACGGGGGGCCAGTTCACGGTCCCTCAGACCGTTGGAGGGCCGGACTATAGATAACAAAAGATGAATAAATTCCAATGAACACTTATCTATCTTATTAGTGGACTACCACTTTAAGTACACAGCACAGTTCCCCCCACATTAGGTTGGCAGTATAGATCCCCCCCACATTAGGCTGTAGTTCCCCCACATTAGGGTTGGCAGTACAATTCCCCCACATTAGGTGCAGAACAATTCCCCCACATTAGGTTGTAGTTCCCCCTCACATTAGGTGCAGCATAATTCACCCACATAAGGTTGTAGTCCCCCCCCCCCCCCCACATTAGGTGCAGTATAGTTCACCCACATTAGGTTGTAGTTCCCCCACATTAGGTGCAGTATAGTTCTCCCACATTAGGTGCAATATAGTCCCCCACATTAGGTGCAATATAGTCCCCCACATTACGTTGGCAGTATGTCCCCCCACATTAGGTGCAATATAGTCCCCCACATTAGGCTTGCAGTATGTTCCCCCACATTAGGTGCAATATAGTCCCCCACATTAAGTGCAATATAGTTCCCCCACATTAGGTGCAATATAGTCCCCCACATTAGGCTGGCAGTATAGTTCCCCCACATTAGGTACAATATAGTCCCCCACATTAGGCTTGCAGTATGTTCCCCCACATTAGGTGCAATATAGTCCCCCACATTAGGCTGGCAGTATAGTCCCCCACATTAGGTGCAATATAGTCCCCCACATTAGGCTGGCAGTATAGTTCCCCCACAATAGGTACAATATAGTCCCCCACATTAGGCTTGCAGTATGTTCCCCCACATTGGTGCAATATAGTCCCCCACATTACGTTGGCAGTATGTTCCCCCACATTAGGTGCAATATAGTCCCCCACATTAGGCTGGCAGTATAGTCCCCCCACATTAGGTGCAATATAGTCCCCCACATTAGGCTGGCAGTATAGTTCCCCCACATTAAGTGCAATATAGTCCCCCACCTTAGGCTGGCAGTATAGTTCCCCCACATTATGTGCAATATAGTTCCCCCACATTAGGTGCAATATAGTCCCCCACATTAGGCTGGCAGTATAGTTCCCCCACATTAGGTGCAATATAGTCCCCCACATTAGGCTTTCAGTATGTTCCCCCACATTAGGTGCAATATAGTCCCCCACATTAGGTGCAATATAGTCCCCCATATTAGGCTTGCAGTATGTTCCCCCACATTAGGTGCAATATAGTCCCCCACATTAGGTGCAATATAGTCCCCCACATTACGTTGGCAGTATGTTCCCCCACATTAGGTGCAATATAGTCCCCCACATTAGGCTGGCAGTATAGTCCCCCCACATTAGGTGCAATGTAGTCCCCCACATTAGGCTGGCAGTATAGTTCCCCCACATTAGGTGCAATATAGTCCCCCACATTAGGCTTGCAGTATGTTCCCCCACATTAGGTGCAATATAGTCCCCCACATTAGGTGCAATATAGTCCCCCACATTACGTTGGCAGTATGTCCCCCCACATTAGGTGCAATATAGTCCCCCACATTAGGCTGGCAGTATAGTTCCCCCACATTAGGCAATATAGTCCCCCACATTAGGCTGGCAGTATGTTCCCCCACATTAGGCTGACAGTATAGTCCCCCAAATTACGTTGGCTGTAAAATCCCCCACATTAGGTGCTGTATGTTCCCCCACATTAGGCTGGCAGTATAGTCCCCCAAATTACGTTGGCAGTATGTTCCCCCACAGGCATACAGTCTCCAGCCATAAAGTATGGCTGGAGGCTGTATGCCTGTGTACTGTCCCATTTTAGTGTTCCGACCACCGCTCCGGCCATAGCAGGACCGGAGGATTGGTGGTCAGAACACCGAAGGGACGCACCGCTGGTAAACACTTACCTACTACCAGCGCGCGCGTCCTTGCTTCTTCTCTTCTGCTCCACGCTCGGTTGCCATGGGCGCACGCATGGGACGTCAGTGACATCGCTGCGTGCGCCTGCTCCCGGCGGTCCCCGCATTTTTAAAGTAAACGCGGGCCGCAGGGACTTCAGAGGCATCCTTTTGTTCCGAAAGCATCTTTCAGAACACAGGGATGTCCTAAGGCAAAAACACCCGGCAGGCCGGGTAAATGCGCTCCGCGGGCCGTAGTTTGAGGACCCCTGCACTAGAGCCTCCTGCCGGAGTACACGCTCCTACCAGCATTGTGAGTCTCACACAGGAATTACAAATACCGCAGCGCCCGTAACATCTAAATAGCCACAGAACTTCTATTCTTGGTCCGTCGAAATACGGGACCAGCGGCTGGAAACTCGGTGAGCAAAGACATCATAATTATTACAAATAAACTGTGGGTGGCCTATTGTAGCTATTTCAGAGATTTCTCATACATTTAATCTCTTGATATTCAATTGCCGGACTAGTGGAGTTATCTGAACCATCAATTTTTAAGTGTAAGAGCAACCCTCAGTAGTGTTCTGATTTTTTTAGCCATTGGGGCCCAAATGGCAGATAATACCAGTGCTATATTTTTGTGATTTTTATGAATTAATTTTAAATTGTTTTAATATTGTGATTAACATTGTAAAATAAATATTTTTGCATTCAAACCAATAAAACTGTCTGCAATATTTATTCATTGTGTACCATCCTTGAGGTGGGGTTAAAAAAAATACTATTGTTCAGATTTGCTAATTACTTCTATTAAAAAATCTTAATCCTTCCAGCACTTATTAGCTGCTGAATACTACAGATGAAATTATTTTCTTTTTGGAACACAGAGCTCTCTGCCGACATAACGAGTACAGTGCTCTCTGCTGACATCTTTGTCCATTTTAAGAACTGTCCAGAGTAGGAGAAAGTCCCCATAGCAAACATATGCTGCTCTGGACAGTTCCTAAGATTGACAGAGATGTCAGCAGAGAGCACTGTGCTCATGATGTCAGCAGAGAGCATTATGTTCCAAAAAGAAAATAATTTCCTCTGTAGTATTCAGCAGCTAATAAGTACTGGAAGGATTAAGATTTTTTTAATAGAAGTAATTTACAAATCTGTTTAACTTTATGTCACCAGTTGATTTAAAAAAATAAGTTTTCCACCAGAGTACCCGTTTAAGCCACACCCACCAAAATTATCAGGGAGAAATTCTCTTAGCCGAAAAAGCCAAAAGGGACATTTTTGGGCAATGATTTTCGGCGGCCAAAATTTCTGTGCCTCCCTACTATTAACATACTGCAAGTATCTAGAGAGAGGTCTTGGAATCTAAGTGTGTATAGAAGGAAAAACCTGAAAGATAAAGTTTTATGACAGACACAACTTTCCAGAAAATCTTTTTCAGGAGGTCCTAGCAACTTTTTATTCTAACATAAGAGGAAAGGCTTATAACAGTATTAGAAAAATTGTTTCACGATTGCATAGTTTAAGTTTGAAAATATATTGTACTTCTTTTGTGCGTACTGTATCTATACTCAACTCAGCTGCAATACCACACACAACCTGGAGACAGTTGTGGTGCTGTTTGAAAGAAATCAGCTTTGTTTTTCTAATCCTGGATAACCCCTTTTGAATTTCTGACTATTTGGTGCTAATAAGTCTTTCCAGGTTTGTCCTAGGCTATGCCATTACTTTCACAGTTCACAGATCGCAGTTTTTTCTGCATAGCTTCACTACTGGACACTGGCTTTCATGGGCAATGTAGTACTTTCAATTAATTTCCCCTTCATAAGGCATTGGAAATATAATTAACTAATAGGGCATATGAACATTACTCTACCAGAGTGGAGACAAAATAATGTTCTTACCATAGTAGACAGTGTCATTCATGTATTACATGGTAAACTATTCATCTGAATGGTCAGAATGAAATATGCCACTTCAGGAAATACATGGGCAAATATGACTTCTCTGACCATACATGGGTTGCCTTCATGATAAAACCCCCTTTAGTAACTGACAACATAGAATGCTAGTTTCCTATGTTTGCATTCTACTAATGTTGTCTTATGCACCATGCAAAGATTGCATTAAAGAAGTATTCCAATTTAAACCACATGCCCATCCATAGGATAGGGTATAAGTGTTAGATCCCAGGGTCTGAACATTGGGCCCCCATGTGATCTTGAGAACATAGGACCCAAGTCTCTTGTATGAATGGAGCAGCAGGTCATGCGTCTGGGAGGCCACTCCATTCATTGTCTGAGGGAGCACAGGTAGTAGCCAAGTACATGATGGAGTGTGTCTTGCAGTTCCATTACAAGGTGCAACTTGGGTCACCATTCTTGTGATCATGGAGGGGTCCCAGAAGTGGATATGGGATAAGTATTTTAAATTGGAATGTCATTATAAAGGGGTATTTCCCACTCAAAAATGTGCAGAATATTATGCCATAAATGCATGATAGATGCATTTTCCACATTTGGAACCTATACTTACCTCTAGTGCAGGGCCTCTCAATCACTTCTGGCCTATCCATATCTATGAGAGCTATTGAGAGACCATAAAACATGGCCATGGATCCAAGAGGGACCCACAGGCATTTATAGTATGGACATATGCCAGATATGTCTAAAATGGGAATGCCCCTTTACATAAGGACTATAAACTGCATAACTATAATGTTGTACTATAACCACTACCAACTTTATAGCCAAATACAATAATTAGTCTATTTCACAAATAGGGAGTATCCACTACTCAGATCATGCTTTTTTTACCACTTTTGGTTTCATGCACAATTTTTTCTTTTTTTTTGCCTTACTTTATCTGTCTATTAAGGTTTTTGTTTAGTTTTTTTGTCTCTTAATCCGTACATTTCAGTTTTCTATTGGTAAGCTGGTAATGATTCAGAAGCAAGGTCATCTTGGGGGTCAAATTGATTTCTCTAAGGTTTACGCTACAACACGCTGTCCTGGCTGTTTTATCATGTCTGTGCAGACTACACACTCGTGAACTGCTTCGTACGACACAATAACAGATATTTTGTATAAATTACCACTGAGTTTTTCTCGCTGTGAACAAAGCCAGTATATCCCCAGGTGTTATGTACTCTGAATGATCTGCAGATAAACTATTATAAGGATTTGCTGCATTTTATTACTTGAAATTATGGTTTGGCTGAGAAAAAGTAACAGCCCAGCACAACACAATGGCTTCTCAAGCTTTTCAAAGCAAAGGAACAAATTATTAGTTCACAATTACCATAGACAAATACAGAAGCAAATAAGACATAATACGATCAGATTATACAAGAATGGGAGCAGGAGGCGGGCATGTGTACATACATTAGAACAAGAGGTGATGGTGCAGGGATTCTCGCTATACATCAAAGACCTTTCAGGAACAATTGCCGAGTAATTTAATACCAGATAATCTGCTAAATTACCTCTTTATCTAATTGTTCTTGACATGATGTGTGAAAGTTTATACTAGTTTATGATGCATTGTATTATTTGCAACCCCTTAGAATGACTTGTAATGCATATTTAAATATTTTTTAAGCATTTATATAATTTGTTTAGTTTTTCTTTTCTTATTCTATTTTGTATACATCTGACCCGAAAACTGTATGGAAATATAATTTAGGTGTGAGTTATATTCCTATACTCTATGCTGTGCATAGTCCTACTAATTTGTCATCTCCTTATAGGGGTACTCCGCCCCTAGACATCTTATCCCCTATACAAAGGATAGGGGATAAGATGTCAGATCGCCGCGGTCCCGCTGCTGGGGACCCCTGGGATCCCCGCTGCGGCACCGCGCTATCATTACAGCACAGAGTGAGTTCGCTCTGCACGTAATGATGGGCGGTACAGGGGCCGGAGCATCGTTACATCACGGCTCCGCCCCTCGTGATGTCACGGCCCGCCCCTTTCAATACAAGTCTATGGGAGGGGGTGTGGCGGTCGTCACGCCCCCTCCCATAGACTTGCATTAAGGGGACTGGCCGTGATGTCACGAGGGGGGGCGCCATGACGCCACGCTGCTCCGTCCCCCATATCGCCCGTCATTATGCACAGAGCGAACTCGCTCTGTGCTGTAATGATAGCGCGGTGCCGCAGCGGGGATCCCGGGGGTCCCCAGCAGCGGGACCGCAGTGATCTTACATCTTATCCCCTATCCTTTGGATAGGGGATAAGATGTCTAGGGGCGGAATACCTCTTTAAGGGGTGGTACAAAGGCATTATTTCCATGGAGTTCCATGAATCCCTGTATCCTGTGTCTCCACCTCAGTCCCTGTACAAGGCAATAACACATTGGGGGGAATTAGCAATACTAATTCTAAAGGCTCTATTATTAGCTGAACAGGCCGACTTCACTGTGTAATAAGGCAAGAAATCAGCCCATAACCCATCAAAAAATCACTGCTCACTGGCCGCACTTCTCTACATGTAATAGGGGATGTGTGGAAAGCGAGTAATGGCAAAAAAGGATCTAAAGATTGTTAGTGCATACCTTCCTACACAGTGCTCAAGCCTTGTAATAGGCTCTGTAAACAATCGCTGGTCTACTAGATAGGTGCCTTTGTACAGTGGGCCAATGGGCCATCTAATAGGGCGCTGAATGCAAACTTAGACAGTATTTGGATGCACCAGATTTACCAAAGGGGCTCAGGTTGACTGACAAATGTATATGGTGAATGTATATTTTTGTAGATCACTTTTTTAGCATTTGTGGTTCATGGCATTGACATGTAAAGTATTACTTTGATATAAAAAAAAAAAAAACTTTTGACATGTAACACAGGCACCACAAAAGTTCTGAACAGTTGCAGATTTCATGCTGAGACCCCCAACAATCACTGGATCTAGCCAGAAAAAGTGCAAGGTTGTGAACTTCACTCGCTGGCTTGCCGCCCCGATCTGTCTGATTGCAGTAGATGGGCTCCATAGACTCCATGAAAATATTGTTCTAAGCCAGATTCCTGTCCATCTATGGCAGATTTTTGTCTCTATAAACTACAACCCCCTTCTCGAGTGAGGCACAGTTTCTGTTCTTTTTGTTGCAGTTTGCTTAGTGTCTTATTTTCTGTATGCTACAATTTTGGTGTACTTGTAGCCAAAATTCTGGTGCAACCCAAAAGTAAATCTGAATCAACCATTGTATTAGGTTTTCCCTGAGGATTTTAAGTTACATTATTTATCAATTTTGTAAATTAAATTTACCCATGTACTGAAATTGCATGATTGGTGAGGGAATATAAACAGGCATCTATGTTTTAGCAATCACCACTCCTGTGTTCTAATTCACAAGGCAAACGTATTCCCCTTACAAGCTCCTATCAACGATCAGCACTTACATGAAATGTTTTATATGAACAATTATTCTTGTAATTGTACATACACCATATTATTGTCAGTAATACCTCCCCTGTTTCTATAAGGAGACGCACTAGAAGTAATAGTTTTTATATATGCATAAAAGATTCAACCATCAACAAACAAGCATTTTATCATTTGCTGGCTTTTCACTGGAATGTTTGCGCTGAGCAATGATCAGGAACCAATGTTTGATTGAACGATTATTAGGCCGATCATCAGCCCATATAAAAGGCCTTCTAGCTAATCCTAAATTATAAAGTTTAACCCCTTAAGGACCGGACCATTTTTTTGCACTTTTGTTTTTTCCTCCTCACATTCTAAAAATCCTAACGCTTTCAATTTTCCACCTACAGACCCATATGAGGGCTTGTTTTTTGTGCCACCAATTTTACATTTGTAATGACATCAATCATTTCACTACAAAATCTACAGCGAAACCAGAAAAAAAAAATTTGTAGGGCAAAATGTAAAAAAAAAAACGCCCTTTTGTAACATTTGAGGGGCTTCCAATTCTATGCAGTGCACTTTTCAGTAAAAATGACACCTTATCTTTATTCTGTAGGTCCATGTGATTACAAGGATACCTAATTTATATAGGATTTATTTTATTTTACTACCTAAAACAAATTATAACTACATGCACCAAAATTTGTATATTTAAAATTGTCATCTTCTGACCCCTATAAAAAAAAATTTCCCCGTATATGGGGATGTATGAGGGATAATTTTTTTTGCGCCATGATTTGAAGCTTTTATTGGTAGCATGTTTGTATACATAGTGACCAAAACATTTTTTTTTTACATCAACGCCATTGACCGTGCAGTTTAATTAATATTATATTTTTATAGTTCGGACATTTGCACACACGGCAATACCACATATGTTTATTTTTATTATGTTTACAGATTTTTTATATTGAATTTGGGAAAAAGGGGGAGATTCAAACTTTTAACACGGAAAGGGTTAATGGGTGTTTTTTAAACTTTTATTCAACTTTTATTTTACACTTTATTAGTCGCCTTAGGGGATTTTTAGGAAGAATCATCAGATTCCTCATACAGATCAATGGAATTCCATAGAACTCCATTGATCTGTGTGCTCTGCGCTCGATTGATAAAGCCTGGTTCAGCCAGGCTCTATCAATCTCAGAGTCGCAGCAGCCAGGGAAGGAAAGGTAAGCCCTCTGGCTACCTCCACAGTGGATCGCCCCCTCCCCCATGATCGTGCTGCAGGGTGGGGGGGGGGGCAATCCACCCCACTGAACCACCAGGGTCTGGTTAAAGCTCCCTTTAGACACCGCTGTCAGACAGTGGCGATCTAAAGGGTTAATAGCTGACTGAGGCCGCATGTCGGCTATTAACGGTGTCCTCCAGCTACAAAACCAGTATGGTGCACACACACACCATATACCGGTTGCCATCTCAGGACGAGCCGTCCTCAGATGGCAACCGGTTAAAGGCTTTTTCATCATGAGGAATCCCTGGTACAATTATGGCTGCATTGTGCTATTTAAGGGAGCAATAAAACTGTCCATATGACTACTGGACTATTTGGCAACTTAGTATTTTTTTATTTTGTTATAGTATAAAAATGGTCTGAAACCGAACCTTCCGAACCTCATCTTTCATCTCATCTTCACCTCATCTGTATTGTAGTTATGAGTTGTAGTTATGAGAAATCTATGATGTTCCATGTGACACAATTCCAAGAACTGGAAAATACAAAGATGTGTACTATGCTTTTCACAGAAGAGCACAAACTGGCTCTATTAAGGATGGAAACAGAATTGCACCAGTGCACATCTTTGCAAGATAATTACACTTCAGTATCTCTAGATTGAGAAACAGATACCTCACATGTCCTCAGCTAGAAACATAGTACACTTAAAATATTACTCTACTACTTGACAGTAAAGAGGCTACTCCAGGATTCTTGCCTTCCGAGTAGAGAGGGAAAAAAACAAACATCTGAGACTTAAAGTGGACCTTTCAGCAGGTTTTTAGTGTATGAAGTAAGGGCATTGATGTATAGGACTTTGACCCTCAATCCATTATCTAGAACAGGTAGTGTATTTTGTAATATTATTTATTTCAGGAATTGCACCAAACCTCCACTTAAATTGATGTTAGGAGTTGTTCCATCTCTTCAATTGGCTTTCTGTGGCCACCTCCGTCATGCTTACAGCAGCCAAAGGTGTTCGAGAAAGCCGAAAGAAGCCGAAGTGTAATTCCATTGACTTTTACGGGAGTTAATCAAATAACCTAATTTCTCGAGCCACGTTGTTTATAGAACTACGTAAATAGATTAGCCCATGGGGCTATGGCATTTCAGTAGCTCCCCATAAGGTCAATGGGAGTAATGCAATTTGAGTAACTTCCCTGCTTTGGCTGCTTTCAGCTTTCCCAAACAAACAGGCCAAAGGTGGCTGGAAAAAAAAACAATTATTGGAATGAGACAACCCCTTAAATGCGTAAGCTCCCTCTACATCTAAGCCAAATCAGATGAAAGAGACTTTCTCATTTACAGCGATTTGTAACTGATGTATTGAAAGCCAACATTATTTCTCCCAACTCCACCATAAACATGCGTGCTTGAACCAGCTAGGTGTGCATGTATAATTCAATATGGAAACAGGAATTAGCAGCTTCAAGACCCCTCTGGCAATGACTTATTCCCTGAGGGGACATATGTGCATGTTGATGATATAATGTCAGAATGCCACTCAATGGGTCATCATCATCCAATGCTATAGCAAATGAGTCTAAGAATCCAAGAGATTTCTTGTCAAGGACTTACTAAAAGTTATCTCTCTTGCCTAACAATCCTTCTGCTGAATTCTATATCTGCTGAAATGTCATTTCTATCACATTGGAGTAAACTTAAAGTGTATCTGTCACTGGAAAAATCTTAAGTCTTAGAGACATGTCAAAAGTTTTGATCAGCTGGGGTCAGACCCTGACTATTCGCTAGAACTATTTGGGAGACAAGCTGGTGAAAAAGACAATCTCACATCAAATCCAAACACAGGGATCCAGCACCAGTAGTTTATAGAAGTATAATTTTATGTATTTGTTAAAAGCAGAGAGAATTAGCACTGTTTCAGGTATGTCTGTCCTTGCTCATAGTTCTATGTACTCTGCTTATTGTTGGTGCTCAAATATTTCATTATAGGCTATGAAGGCATTTACTCTACACGTAATTTCTAAACCTAGTGAAAATATGTATTTTTCCCCATATAATTAACCCCTTGCCTACCACTCATAAGGCTATAAGTTTTTTTGTTGGGGCCATTGAGGAGATTTATTTTGATCTTATGGCAGAATAGTTGTTGGATGTGGAAATTCAAAGACAAAGGTCAAGGATCTGCTATTTTAATCTGCAGGCTATTGAACCAACATTTACACAAAAACTGCAAAAAATGTTTGCTCAAGGCCCAACAGAGCTGAATGTCTGCTTCTGACTATGCTGCTCTTTTTATTCTGGTGCCGGGGCACCGGCAAATGGCTGATCAGTGGAGGTGCAGAATGCCAGCATCCCATTAATTTGATATTGATGACCTATCCTAAGGATAAGTCAATATATTTTGATCAGAAACACAATTTTCTAAATACTTTTTTTTTCAAGGATAACTATCACTTAAAAAAAAAAACATTGACATGTCATAGGGACAAGTCCATAGAATTTCTTCAAATCTGTACAGAGCTAGCGATACTCTCCAAGCAGAGCTGAGCAATGCCAAGTAAAATGGATGGGCATAGTTGACTCTTTCTGCCCGTGGGGCAGTGGGTTCTCAGCACCTGTACCCTCACCAATTAAAACTTGACATGTCACTTTTATGTGTTTGAAAATGATAGATATCATCTACAGAATCAAGCGTGGCTTGTAAATCCCAATCTAGCAAGAGATTAATCATCCTGGTTATGATGGACATAAGCAATAGACCAGTTTACTGATAAGTGTATTAAAGAAATGTGACATTATCACAATAGCACAGCAAGAAAGAGTGTAGCCCACATTACACTATTATTCCATAACCTCTGTGCGATATATGGTAAGTAACGTATGAATGATATGCATGCACATGGTCTGTTTATGTATAGGTATGTTTCAAGGTGTTTGCCTTTTTTCAGAACCTTCATAGGCATGTCTGTGTTCCTTCATAGAAGCAGAAAAATGGAATTCCATCTGTGACAGAACCATCTCCCAACAGATGCCACTGACACCTGACAGCTCTAACTAATAGGGCCTGTTGGGTTCCATCATGGTACCAATCGTTATATTGCAAAGTACAGTAACGCATGCTATGCCATTTTTTTCTATGACCCGTTTCTGTAATGAATACATAATAAATAATAATTTTTTATTGAATAGTTGCTATGCTTGAACTATATAAAAGTACATTTTTTTTCTTCATTTCTATGTGACGCTAGCCTGGGTTTTCTCATGCACATGAAGCTCTACCTTCAGCTTTTTTTAAGCGTTTGTTTGCAATGCAGTGTCGTCACCTTTGAATAGCTGCCCACCCCCAGCCTATGCAAATGTCACAGTAGGTCAAGTGGTATAAAATCACCTGCCCTCATGAATCATTGTTTTCCTACACAACCTCATCTGTCACATAATGAAAGAGAATGCAGGAATCTGACCCCCTCCTCCATGTGTTCCCTGTCTGCACAATTAAACAGGGCCTGAATGAATTAATATCTTGCTATGATATTATGCGGTATGAAAATGTTTCATCTCGCTCTGTTACTTCACTCGCTTATTGTGCAGGAGCCAGAACAGCAGGTAATTAGCATTGTCAGTCTCTTCTGAGAGTAATCACAGCCCGGACAATGAGGGCAAAGGCCCTGGGGATATGTCTGTGCAAAGCTCTTTGCTGCACTTATTTTACATAACAAATTGGGGAGAGGCACTGTGTTGTGCTCAGGGTATAGGATTGTAACATTAGAAATTACTGCTAAATCCCTCCATGTTTGTATTATTTGGACTTGTGCCTTCTTTCCATCATCACGTATTAAGATAAAAATAAACAATAGGTTTCTGCTTCCTTGATAAATGCTTCAATATTCATTTTGAGGTCCTTCAACTTTGATTAAATATGTCGGCGATCTGCAGAGGATGCATTATACTGGCCAGTCAGTTCATTAACATTGAACATCTCATTCTCTAGGGACTGGCTTTGCTTGTCTTACCTAAGCATCTGCTTAAACTTAGAAAAGAAGTTAGAGGGGAAAACAAAGTAGACTAGATAAAGCTGCCAGTTTTTACACCAGCGTATGGTGGGAGCATTTTAATTCCCATATTAGACCTGCAATACCTGAGTCGCTCCCGGTTCTCCCGAACCATATGAAAATTATTATAGTATTCCAGCTAAATCAGTAAACGGGCCGTGTCATTTCATAGCCAACCACTGCAACATCCTTCAATGTGGCCTTCAATCTAGAGGTAGCCATGGCCAAGCATTCTTGTGTTGAATATGGGGGGGGGGTAAGCCACAGCCAGACATCTCTGGCATCGGCTTATCCCTCCCTGAACAAAAGATTCAGGTGGCAAAATTTCAACACGGCCAATCCTTCTCTCCACCTTCATCATTTGTCAGTGGAGAATCAGGAGACCACCATACACCTTGGAAGTGGTGGGTTTGGACAAAGTGTAAGTGTATGGACACCTTAACACTTTTCCACCCCTCCAATCCATCCTTAACTTTGTTGCCCAACTAGTCCAACTTTTACCCCTGCTCCTCTTCTTCCCCTGAAAATCCCATTTACTTGTTACTCATTGGAAAATTCAGCTCAAAGTATTAACAATAATGTCCTCCATTATTCTCTGACCTGTAGGCTTCCCTCATGAAATCCCCAAACCTCATAAGACCTCCTTGTTTTCTCCTCTTGTGTATTCCTAGGACTAGCCAATCGTCCACTGTGTATGGTGGGGTGTCCTGTGATTACAGGAGATGTCCCTCTAGTAGAAAATATGAAAGGTTTTTGGAACCGCTTAATTTAATCTTCCAATTGAAATAAACATGCCGACAGCAATAGCCATATTCTAGTTATTATTAAATATACGTAATTATCTTCCATGTGATATACTCCTTAACCCCTTAGGGACATTGGATGCAAATGTACATCTTGGTGCTGCACTCGCTTCATAGACTGTGAGTGCCGGCTGCTATCAGCAGCTGTGCACTCATAGTTAATGATGGACAACTGCCGTTATCCGTCATTTGACACTTAAGTGTCGTGATTAATAGTAACCACAGCACTTAAGAGCCCCAAACACTGTCCCCCTAACTGATCTACACCCCAACAACATGTATGCGAGGGTCCAATCAGTTTGAATTCCCATTGGAGGTCCTCTCACCTGCTCCATGAAGGTCCAGAATCCGTTCTGCAGATACAGCCTGCAGACGCAGGCCTTATCAGTAAATCGCTGATATGATGTGGCAATCATATGCAAAAGCATAGTATTATTCAGTGCAAGCAATCTAAAGATTGCATAAAAAAGTCCCCTATGTAAGTAAAAAAAAAAAATTATAATAATAAAAATAATAATAAATAAAAAAAAATTAAACATAATAAAAAAAAAACATATTTGGTATAGCCGTCCCGTTCAGTGAATGGCATAAACAAAAATAAATTATTATAAAGGTGATCAGAAAGTTATATATGTGCAAAAGTGGTACCAATAATAATTTCAGATGATGGTGCAAAAAAGTTTGACTTTTTTTTAAAAGAAGCACAATAATAGTAATGCATGTAAATATTGGTATCATTTTGCAAAACTGAGGTTTTCTTTTAATTTCCCCTACAAGCATGGCTCAAGTCCTGCAGAATATAATGTAGATAATACCATTATATGTATATTTGTAATATACATTGTTAAAAACATGTATGTTAAGGTGAAAAAAATCTGTCCCTGCAGCTATTGCCTGTGTGTCTCTGTGAGGAGACCAAATATTGGAAGTGTAAGCAGGGCTCTGTGCTGGCTCCTGGCTTGTTAATCATCCTTATGTGTAAGCTGGGGGCATGTCACAGAGTCCTGCTTGTCCTAACTGTACAGAACACTGCATGTCCTCAGTACACAGTGCCCTGCTTGTCCTCACTGCACAGAACTCTGCGTGTCCTCAGTACACAGTGCCCTGCTTGTCCTCACTGTACAGAACACTGCATGTCCTCAGTACACAGTGCCCTGCTTGTCCTCAGTGTACAGAGCCCTGCTTGTCCTCACTGCACAGAGATCTGCTTGTCCATATTGCACAGAGCCCTGCTTGTCCTCAGTGCACATAGCCCTGCTTGTCCTCAGTGTACAGAGCCCTGCTTGTCCTCAGTGTACAGAGCCTTGCTTGTCCTGAGTACACAGTGCCCTGCTTGTCCTCAGCGTACAGAACCCTGCGTGTCCTCAGCGTACAGAACCCTGCGTGTCCTCAGTACACAGTGCCCTGCTTGTCCTCACTGTACAGAACACTGCTTGTCCTCAGTACACAGTGCCCTGCTTGTCCTCAGTGTACAGAGCCCTGCTTGCCCTCACTGCACAGAGATCTGCTTGTCCATATTGCACAGAGCCCTGCTTGTCCTCAGTGCACATAGCCCTGCTTGTCCTCAGTGTACAGAGCCCTGCTTGTCCTCAGTGTACAGAGCCTTGCTTGTCCTGAGTACACAGTGCCCTGCTTGTCCTCAGCGTACAGAACCCTACGTGTCCTCAGTGCACAGAGCCCTGTTTGTCCTCACTGCACAGAGATCTGCTTGTCCATATTGCACAGAGCCCTGTTTGTCCTCAGTGCACAGAGCCCTGCTTGTCCTCAGTGTACAGAGCCCTGCTTGTTCTCAGTGCACAGAGCCCTGCTTGTCCTCAGTACACAGGGCCCTGCTTGTCCTCAGTGTACAGAGCCCTGCTTGTCTTCAATGTACAGATCCCTGCTTCTCCTGAGTGCCGAGAGCCCTGCTTGTCCTCAGTGTACAGAGCCCTGCTTGTCCTCAGTGTACAGAGACTTGCTTGTCCTCAGTACACAGTGCCCTGCTTGTCCTCACTGCACAGAAGCCTGCTTGTCCTCATTGCAAAGAGAACTGCTTGTCCTCTGTGCACAGAGACCTGCTTTTCCTCACTGCACAGAGCCCTGCTTGTCCTTAGTGTACAGAGCCCTGCTTGTCCTCAGTGCACAGAGCCCTGCTTGTCCTCACTGCACAGAGATCTGCTTGTCCATATTGCACAGAGACCTGCTTGTCCTCAGTGTGCAGAGCCCTGCTTGTCCTTAGTGTACAGAGCCCTGCTTGTCCTCAGTGCACAGAGCCTTGCGTGGTGTCCCGGCACCGTATTTCATACTGTGCCTTGGTTATTAGTCCCCAAAGTCAGAGTCCCTAGGACTATCGGGGTTTGCTTCCCTAATTAACCCCTAGTCACCCCTTAGTAACTTGATATTTATAAATATTATCTTTTTAAATATGTATATGGTGTTACTCACTTGTTTTAGCGTCGCAGGACCTTAGGTGGTTCTTGAGTCACATGTTCACCCACAATGCCATGTAAGGGTGAGTGACAGTTGTTATGGACCAATCCAAAACGGCCAGCCCCTGCCCATATAAGGGAGCTGCAGCCATTAATCGCTCTCTTGTTCCTGTGCTGCAAAGCAAGCAGCAACTCTTGGGTTGCTGTCACTGAATGAGGTAGGACCTCCGCAACTTTCAAGTACATTTACTGGGCCAAAGCCTTGCGGCCTCGGCCTGCATCACAGCGGTTATAGATATATAATTCCCCACTACTCTCTGCAAGATCACTGGACCTAAACGCACCTCTAAATCCAGCAGATCTATGCAACGGAATCTTCCTAAAGCTAAATTGAGCTTACCTGATCTCAACCAACTGTCAATCGCTGCTGAAATACGAATAGACTTTGTTCATGGACTGTTATTGTTATTGTCTGCTTCAGAAAATCTTCAGTAAAAGTTCCTGCAAGTTTCAGTTGACAGTGGTTGTGAACTATCCATTTATTACGCATTCACCTATCGTTCTTGGGAAGGGTGGCGATAAGCCCAGCACTATTACAGTATTTAACCCCCACCCTGGCATCACGAGTGACAAGGGTTAACAGCGCCCTTTATAATTCAAGAAAAGCAACACCCCAACTACCCTATACCCCCACCAAGGCACCACAAAGCCTTTTTGGCGCCTCAAACAGGATTTGGGTGTGTGCCTGCTGCTGTTGCCACTAGTGAAATTGTACTCCCCCCCCCCCCCCCCCGATATAACGGACTTTATTCATGTGTCGCAAACCGCATTTCTGTGTACAAGAGCGGTGCGTGTGGTGTGCATTACAAGGGGGCCACGCGAAAAGTAAGGGGGGAGGCGAAGATTTATTTGCTGCAAGAATATGTAAACTGCTAAATGAATACATGCGACGATCCTCTGGTCCAGTCAGCACAGGAAGAGTTAACCTGCTGCCAGAGAACCGTGCGCTGCGCCACGTCAAGTTGCTGTGTCGCAGCCAAAAGGGAACTTGGAAACAGAGGAGTCATTTCTGGGAGGACAGGAAGTCAGGGCTGCACCGATGACGTCCTTCCTGCCGGCCGCCATTTTGGGGAAGCCCAGTATAAAGGACACCCTGCACAGCGACCTCTTCAGTCTGCACAAGGAGCCGGAGAGTACAGACATGGAGGAGAGCAGCATTCCACGTGGTGAGAACCGCAAAATGGCGTTGGAGCAACGGAAAGTTGTGGCGGTCGCAGCCCAACTATTCCAGGATATTGCCCACCGTCTGCAGCGGTTGTCATTGGACAAAGAGGGGGCCTGCAACCTTCCCCCACTGCCCAATGATGATGATGACTGGCCGTATACACCTCCAGTAGCATCGCCGGTGAGATTGTCCCCTCACCACAGGACTTGGGGCTCGTGGGCCGAGATCCCATCTGAGGAGTCTGCAGTGAGTACACCGCCAGAGGCGGCCTTTTCTTCTTCCTCCAGCCCTGAGCCTGAAATACCCCTATCCAGCTTGCCGAGTGCACAACCGCACTCACCAGATTTGCCCCAGTAGATTTTTTCAGTGTACAGAGCGCTGCTTGTCCTCACTGTACAGAGCCCTGCTTGTCCTCAGTGTACAGAGCCCTGCTTGCCCTCACTGCACAGATCCCTGCTTGTCCTCAGGGCACAGTGCTCTGCTTGTCCTCCTCACAGAGACAATAGCTGCAGGGACAAAATATACACATTTTTCAACCAATGTATATCACAAATATACATATAATGTTATTTTCAACATTATCTAAAAAGTTTTTGCTAATGTCAGGTACACAATAAAAGGCTAGAGGAAAAAATGAAAATGCAAAAATTTTAATTGGCTGTGTCCTAAAGGCCAAAATTGGTTGGGTTAAAGTGTAACAAAATGCAGTGTGTATGCACCATTAGTGACAGAAATCCTTCCCTGTTTGTGTGTACATACAGAGATAGGCTGTTAGTCACTGATTATGACCACCCACTGGACTACTAAGCCCAGAATGAATGAATGACTAGTTACACTAAATACTTTTTCACAAAAAAATTATCTCATTTGCAGCTTAGCTCATTTTATTTCAAAACATGGCATTTGCAGTTTGGACTATGTTTTCAACTTGACAAGTTCCCTTTAAATGGGCACTGTCAGATACAAAAACTGTTGATATATTGTAAAGCATGCAAAACCAATAGGTTTTGCAATTGCTTTCATTAGGAAATTTTCAGTATTTCATACTGAAAAAGACAGTCAAACAACTGCCCCCCCCCCCTGCCTGCTTGGACACATACTAGTCCTGCTGTGTCCATGCATCATCACCTATGTCATGGACACACTTCCTTGACTGACAGCTGTGAGCGCAGGGCTCACAGCTGGAGGAAAAATCCTCCCACTGTCAGCTTGTGTCCCGCTAGTGCTAGTGAGGACAAGCTGGGAGTTGTAATTTTGCTAATACTAGAGGAGATATGAGAAGACAGCATACTGAGGGAGGGGGCGGATACCTGCACAGTGAGGCCACGCCCCTCCATTTGAGAGGAATTCAGACTAGTGAGCTAAATTAAAAGTGAAATAAATAAAGGTGCTAGACACAAAAATTAGATGTACATGGTCAAGATTAGGTACTGAGTGATGTATTGAAAAAAATGTTTTTTTGTTGGCTCTGATGGGTACACTTTAAGCTATACTTCTACAATGTCTAATGAACAATTTTGGCCTATTGAAATTTAAAGAGGACCGATATCTCTCCTGACATGTCTGTTTTGGTAAATACTCCAATTCACCACGCAGTGACATTTTCTCTTGTATTCAGGTTATTCTAGGAAGAATATCAGAGGAATAGTACAGAGTAGAGTTCTAAGAAAAAGATGCCCTAGAATTGTTGTTTCAAAGAGAATACAATTAGTTACAAAAACAGAAAGGTCAGGAGAGGCCACAGGTCATCTTTAATGGGATTGTATGAAAAAAAACACTGCTCCTTTCTTCCAGAAACGGATATATATATATTTCCTAAGACATACATACAATACCTTAAAGGCCTCTGCCCCATTTTCTTCTTTTACTCTTTGGGTTTTAGTGTACAATTATACTTCATACTACCTACTTTATGTTTCTACCTTTTATACAATTTGTAAGTACATGTAAAACATATATGGAATGACATTCAAGTCTAAAGCTATGTATAGACCATATAACATCCTTTGAATGCAAACAGCATCCAAGACTTCCACAGGAAGAAATCACTAAGCATACAAATCCTTATTCCATTTATCAGAGTAGACTTTTACTGAACCTCAGCTATTTATCTCAGGGAAAAAAAAGAAAGAACAAATTGCCTCCCGGTCCCAATAAATTGCTCATTTCCTGGCCGGTATTTATTTGACTAAGACCATAATATTGCCTTTTCAGTGTTTTTGTTGGATAAGACATAGGTTTATATAATAGACGCCACAACCCTTTTACTTGACAGCATCAATATTTTTATATGTTACAAGTTGACTTTGCAATATATAACTTGACAAAGATTCATTTATAGAGCTAATGTGTCATTACTCAACCACTGTCAAGGTCAAATGCAGAGACAGATACTACATTCAAATAGCAGAAGTGGGAGTCCTGGGTTACTAAGTGTAGTGACATATTTCATAATTCATATTTGGTCCTTATTATACATAACAACTGTATTTCACTTAGATAAATATCCCTTAGTGCTAAGGTTTATCTAAGAAAAATATATAAGTAAGTGTTCAGCTAAAGGAAAAAGTATTTCTAAACTGTAAATCTTATCAGGGGGTGTTACATAGTAATATATCTCAAACAATTTATTTTATGATTTTTTTTTTCCCAAAACATTTATAACAAAGTAGTAAAAATAACAGGTCTCCTAAATTATGTATTTCTAATATGATCAAGCTTAGGATAACTTGCTGTCTCTTTCTTAATTACATTTTACTTAATTAAATTTCAGGATGCTTAATAAAGCTTAACCAACCAATGTTTGCACTCCCGCTTTATCTCATGTTCCCTGTTTTCTCTATATTGGCTGCAATATTTTCCCAAGAAGACTTCTAGGTTAGGATACCTCTTTACAGGTCATTCAAGCAGGATGCAACTGAAAATCAGAAGCATTTAGAGATACAAGAGAAGACTAATGCCAGACATACTTTTTACATAGCTATCCCTTCCAATCGTCGCATACACATGCATGCTCAGCTCATGCATTGTGAGAGGGTAGAAAGACACTGTCATTCTCCTGCCAGGCTTATCTTATCTCCTGGTTGTGGTGTGTCTCCTCGAGTACAAAAGGACCTTCATCTTCCCCAACATTCTGCCACCAAGGAGAGTTTGGAAGCCACCATACATCTCAGATGGTCAGCCGAACAGGCTGCAATCGTCTAGTTTGGCTTACTTTACTATAGCAAATGCTTTATGCCAGGTGCTTAAAGGGGTATACTGCCCCTAGACATCTTATCCCCTAAGATGTCTGATCGCGGGGGTGCCGCCACTGGGTACCCCATGGATCTCCATCCGCTGTTCGTTTAGAGCGTCGGGTTAAGCGCTGGAAGCTCGTGATGTCAGGGCCGCGACCCACTCATGCTCCCTCAATGCAAGTCTATGGGAGGGGCATGACAGCCGTCACGCCCCCTCCCATAGACTTGCATTGAGGGGGCATGGTCGTGATGTCACGAGAGGGGCGTATGTCTTTTTTTCAACCGTACTAACGATGTGACTGTGACATCACAAGCCTCCACCCCGCATCGACACTCCGAACTTCGCTCCGTCGACTGCGGTGAGTCTTACAGTAGCCTTACCGTTTGGTTACCCTGTTATTACTATATGAATAACTCAATGGCAATTTCACAGTAGGACAAAAAAACAATCACATCCATTTGGAGTAATACTAGATAAGGTTTGAACAAGTAGCACATGAAATATTATGACCTAGATATAGAGGATACAGGGGACAATGTGTAAGTATGCCATGGTACCAAATTCAAAACAATAATATTGACTATGAACATGCCCACACTTGACCTTCCTTTAAAGTGCCCTGTCAATGTCACAGAGACATTTAAAAAGTTTTGATTGTTCAGGTTCTCAATGGAAAGACCCCCACTGATCATTAAAACGAGTGGATAGAAGCATACGGCAGTGATCTATGTCCTGTTTCCCTGGACGGCCCCATAGTCTTATAATGGGACCATCCTGTTAAAGCAAGATGCAGATTGCTGTGCTACCATTGCAAGAGCCGTTTGTAAGAATTTGAAGGACCCCCTACCCCCTCACCACCTTACGCACACAAAAAAACGATTATATATACAGGACCATATAGAGATTATATACCAGCTGTACACAGGATATATACGCCATATAAGTGTTTACAGCTACATGAAGGAACACACAGGTCACGTCTTTTCTGATCAGCGTTGTCCTCTTTCCTTTTCTTCCCCGTCCGACTCAGACTGCCATGATGTTTTCTTCCAGACAAAACTTGATCTCTCTTCATCTGCAGAACAAACATCTTAGACCCTGCATTTTTCCAGTGCTCTCCTTAACACTACACAATCTCCTCATCTATAGGCCTGTAATAATGCCCCCCTTGGTGTCCCACTCAGTAACAGAGCATGGTGCCCAACAGTCCCCAACCATGTTGCCTCCAGCTGTTGCAAAACTACAGCACCGAGACGACCTCTGGCTTTCCAGGCATGCTGGGAGTCATAGTTTTGCACCCTGGTTGGGAAACTCTGATGTAGGTAGTTAGATAGCCAGGTACATAGCTAGTAGGGCTGCACAAAATGGGAAACTGTGCGATTGCGATTATGGACCTAAATTAGTGTTGAGCGGCATAGGCCATATTCGAATTCGCGAATATATGGACGAATATTCGTCATATATTCGCGAATATTCGCATATTCGTTATATTCTCGTTTTATTTTCACATATGCGAAAATCCGCGTATGCGAAAATTAACATATGTGAATATGTGCTCTTTCTGAGTGTTGCTGTGTAAGAGGGGGCGTGAAAGAGGAGTTTCAAAAACTGTGATTATCTGTTGTGCGGAGTGAATCTGTGGAGTGGGTGCGACTGCCTATAGCCCACATTCATATTTTGGGGGGAGGAGGAGTAGATTGGGCACAGGTGTATAAATCTTAGCTTGGGACTCTTATTGAGAGCTTGCTCTTTTTGAGTGTTGCTGTGTAAGAGGGGGCGTGAAAGAGGAGTTTCAAAAACTGGAGTTTGAAAGCAGGAGGTTGAGATCGCTGTGAGTTTTAATTTTTTAACCCACAAGGTCTACAAAAAATGTTAAGTGTAATTTTGACTGTCTGTTTTTTCCTATACATTTGTGAAATCCCCATAACTAGATGGCCTCCATGTTGGAAAATGCAGTCCAATGTACATCCTGTTCAATGTATGCAATCCTTGAACAACAGTTTGAGGGTGCATATTGTTGTGCGAGATGTGTGCTAGTTGTCCGTTTGGAAGCCCAGATCCTGCATCTAGAGGGGCGACTGGCAACAATGAGAAGCATTAACAACATGGAGAGGAGTCTCCTGCTCACTGAGCAGGCACTCTCGGGAATAGAGGTGGGGGAGGACAGTGGGACGGAGTTGCAGGACAGTCAGGCAGTTAGCTGGGTTACAGTTAGAAAGAGGGGTAGGGGAAAAAGTGTCAGGGAGGCTAGTCCTGAACTGGCACACCCCAACAAGTTTGCCCGCTTGGCAGATGAGGGGGATGCCATTCCAGAGCTAGCAGAACTGCAGCAGGATACCGCCTCTGACCGCCAGGGGGGTGTCTGCTCCAGTAAGGAGGGAGGGAGGAGTACAGGGCAGGCCAGACAGGTACTAGTGGTGGGGGACTCAATTATTAGGGGGACAGACAGGGCAATCTGTCACAAAGACCGGGATCGCCGAACAGTGTTGTCTGCCTGGCGCACGAGTTCGGCACATCGCGGATCGGGTTGACAGGTTGTTGGGCGGGGCTGGAGAGGACCCAGCAGTCATGGTACATATTGGCACCAATGACAAAGTAAGAGGTAGGTGGAGTGTCCTTAAAAATGATTTCAGGGACTTAGGCCGCAAGCTTAAGGCAAGGACCTCCAAGGTAGTCTTTTCTGAAATACTACCAGTACCACGAGCCGCACCAGAGAGGCAGCGGGAGATCAGGGAGGTAAACAAGTGGCTCAGAAGCTGGTGTAGGAAGGAAGGGTTTGGGTTCATGGAGAACTGGGCTGACTTCGCTGTCGGTTACCGGCTCTACCGTAGGGACGGGCTGCACCTCAATGGGGAGGGTGCAGCTTTGCTTGGGGAGAAGATGGCTAGAAGGGTGGAGGAGTGTTTAAACTAGGGACTTGGGGGGAGGGAACCTACAGCAAAGAGGGGGAAGATAGTGTAGATAGAGAGGTGGGAATTATAAATGTACCTGGGGGTGGAGCGGAGGGAGGGGTTAGAATAGTTAATAGGAATAAGCTTCATAGGAAAATAAAACTTACCCCCTTGAATCCCATTAACCCCAATAACATGGAAATGTAAAGTGCATGTTCACAAATGCCAGAAGCCTAGCAAATAAAATGGGGGAGCTTGAGGCCTTGATACTGGAGGAACATATTGATATAGTTGGGGTCACTGAGACATGGCTGGACTCCTCGCATGACTGGGCTGTCAATCTGCAGGGGTTTACATTGTTTCGCAAGGATAGAATGAACAGAAAAGGTGGTGGAGTCTGTCTGTATGTAAGAAGTGGTATGAAAGTCAGTGTGAACGATGCCATAGTGTGTGATGATTCTGAGGATGTGGAATCATTGTGGGTAGAATTACAAAAGGAGGGAAATACTGAAAAAATAGTATTTGGTGTAATCTACAGACCCCCTAATATCACTGAAGAGATAGAAGTTCGGCTTCATAAACAAATAGAGAGGGCCGCCCGGGCAGGTACAGTGGTAATAATGGGAGATTTTAACTATCCAGATATAGATTGGGGTCCGGGGTTGGCTAAAACTACAAAGGGGCGACAATTCCTAAATTTATTGCAGGAAAATTTTATGGGCCAGTTTGTGGAGGACCCAACAAGAAGTGATGCCTTGTTGGATCTGATCATTTCCAACAATGCAGAGCTGGTTGGTAATGTAACTGTGCGGGAAAACCTTGGTAATAGCGACCACAATATAGTTACTTTTGACTTAAAATATAGAAAACAAAGACAGGCGGGGAAGGCAAAAACATATAACTTTAAAAAGGCAAATTTCCCTGGGCTGAGGGCTGCACTACAGGACATAGACTGGGGGGAGGTGTTGTCAAATACTGATACAGAAGGTAAATGGGACATCTTTAAATCAACTCTAAATAACTATACAGCTAAATATATACCAAAGGGGAACAAATATAAACGATTAAAACTAAATCCTACATGGCTGACACATGATGTTAAAAGAGCAATAAACAACAAAAAAAATAGCCTTCAAAAAATACAAATCTGATGGGTCAGCTATAACATTTAAACAGTACAAGGAGCTTAATAAAATCTGTAAAAATGTAATAAAAACGGCAAAAATTCAAAATGAGAGACAGGTGGCCAAAGAAAGCAAAACTAATCCTAAATATTTTTTTAGATATATAAATGCAAAAAAACCAAGGACAGAGCATGTAGGACCCCTTAATAATGATAATGGGGAGGTTGTCACAGGCGATCAAGAGAAGGCGGAGCTACTGAATGGGTTCTTTAGTTCTGTATACACTATGGAAGAAGGAGCTGACATTGGCCAGGTCAGTGCTGGTAACACATCATGTAATGTACTGAACTGGCTTAATGTAGAGATGGTACAAGGTAAGTTAAGTGATATAAATGTAAGCAAATCCCCAGGACCGGATGGACTACACCCAAGAGTTCTTAGAGAGGTAAGTTCAGTCATATCTGTACCCCTGTTCATGATATTTAGAGATTCTCTGGTGTCTGGTATTGTGCCAAGGGACTGGCGCAAGGCGAATGTGGTGCCAATCTTCAAAAAGGGCTCTAGGTCTTCCCCAGGAAACTATAGACCGGTAAGTTTAACGTGCATTGTGGGTAAATTGTTTGAAGGACTTATAAGGGATTACATACAGGAATACATAGGGGATAATTGTATTATAAGTGATAGCCAGCATGGGTTTACTAAGGATAGAAATTGTCAAACCAATCTAATTTGCTTTTATGAAGAGGTGAGTAGAAGCCTTGACAGAGGAATGGCTGTGGATATAGTGTTTCTGGATTTTGCTAAAGCGTTTGATACTGTCCCTCATAGACATCTGACAGGTAAGTTAAGGTCTTTGGGTTTGGAAATTTTAGTTTGTAACTGGATTGAACACTGGCTCATGGATCGTACCCAGAGAGTGGTGGTCAATGATTCGTACTCTGATTGGTCCACGGTTATTAGTGGTGTACCCCAAGGTTCAGTACTGGGCCCGCTGTTGTTTAATTTATTTATCAATGATATAGAGGATGGTATTAACAGCTCTGTTTCTATCTTTGCAGATGACACCAAGCTTTGTAGCACGGTACAGTCTATAGAGGATGTGCATAAGTTACAAGATGACTTGGATAGACTAAGTGTCTGGGCATCCACTTGGCAAATGAGGTTCAATGTGGATAAATGTAAAGTTATGCATCTGGATACTAATAACCTGCATGCATCGTATGTCTTAGGGGGGATTAAACTGGCAGAGTCACTGGTAGAGAAGGATCTGGGTGTACTTGTAGATCACAGACTACAGAATAGCATGCAATGTCAGGCTGCTGCTTCCAAAGCCGGCAGGATATTGTCATGTATCAAAAGAGGCATGGACTCAAGGGACAGGGACATTATACTCCCCCTTTATAAAGCATTGGTACGGCCTCACCTGGAATATGCTGTTCAGTTTTGGGCACCTGTCCATAAAAGGGACACTGCGGAGTTGGAAAGGGTGCAGAGACGCACGACTAAACTAATATGGGGCATGGAACATCTTAGCTATGAGGAGCGATTAAAGGAGTTACAATTGTTTAGTCTTGAGAAGAGACGTTTAAGGGGGATATGATAAACGTATATAAGTATATTAATGGCCCATACAAAAAATATGGAGAAAAACTGTTCCAGGTTAAACCCCCCCAAAGGACGAGGGGGCACTACCTCCGTCTGGAGAAGAAAAAGTTTAGTCTCAAGGGGCGACACGCCTTCTTTACCGTGAGGACTGTGAATTTATGGAACGGTCTACCTCAGGAACTGGTCACAGCAGGAACAATTAACAGCTTTAAAACAGGATTAGATACATTCCTGGAACAAAATAACATTAATGCTTATGAAGAAATATAAAATCTCATCCCTTCCCCAATATCGCGCCACACCCCTACCCCTTAATTCCCTGGTTGAACTTGATGGACATATGTCTTTTTTTGACCGTACCAACTATGTAACTATGTAACTATGAATATTAGCATATACAAAATTAACATACGCGACAATTCGCATATGCGAAAATTTGCATGTGCGAAAATTTGCATATGCGAAATTTCGCATGCCAGTCTCACACAGTAGTATTACAGCCTTCTTTACACCACACAAGCTGGAAGCAGAGAGGGGTGATCACTGTGATGTGTACTGTGAAAAAAAAACAAAAAAAAACGAATATTCGTAATTACGAATATATAGCGCTATATTCGCGAAATTCGCGAATTCGCGAATATGCGATATTCGCGAATAATATTCGAATTGCGAATATTCGTGAGCAACACTAACCTAAATATTGCAATTTCAATATTATAAACAAATAGTGAAAACCTCCCATTTCATGTCCAATCTCCCCCCATTTTACATCTATTCCCCCATTTTATATGCACCTCTCATTTCACATCTTCCCCGTTTCATTTCTATCCCCCCCAATCACATACTCCCCATTTCATTTCTATCCCCCCATGTCACATTCTCCCCTTCCCATCCCTACCCCGTCTCATCTTCCCCCATGTGACATTCTCCCCCCATGTTAACAACCCCCCCCCCTGTCCCAGTAGACAGGTAGTACCCCCAAATTAGATCCCCAGTAGGCAGGTAGTACCCCCAGATTGACCCCCTCCCCCCAGTAGGCAGGTAGTACCCCCATATTGCCCCCCTCCCCCCAGTAGGCAGGTAGTACCCTCAGATTGACCCCCTCCCCCCAGTGGGCAGGTAGTACTCCCAGCCCCAAGTAGGCAGGTAGTACCCCCAGATTACCCCCCCCCAGTAGACAGTTAGTAGCCCTATATTAGACCCCGCCCCCTGGTAGGTAGTACCCCCAGATTAACCCCCTCCCCCCAGTAGGAATGAAGCACTCCCAGATTAACCCCCTTCCTCCAGTAGGCAGGTAGTACCCCAGATTAATCCCCTCTGCCCAGTAGGCAGGTAGTACCCCCAGATTAACCGCCTTCCCCCAGTAGGCAGTACCCCCAGAAGAGGGGCACTACCTTCCTACTGTGGGGAAGATATGGTTAATCTGGGGGTACTACCTGCCTACTGGGGGGGCCCCAGATTAACCCCCTCTCCCCCCCCCAGTAGGAAGGTAGTACCCATAGATTAACCCCCTCCCCCAGACCCAGTAGGCAGGTAGATAGTAGTACTAGTACCCCTAGGAATTGAGTGCAGAACCTTCACATTCACTCACTGTCAGAGAAGTTGAACTTGCTTGCACAACTAACGCCGCACGCGGTAATGTCGGCAGTTCGTGCACCGCCCACCGTCACATCACGCTCTAGGGCTGGTGTCACGACGCCGGGCCCTGAATTCTGGGACTCAGAGTGACGTCACATGACGGTGAGCCGGAGAGGGGCACAAAAAGAAGCCTCTGCCTCCCTCTCCAGGCAGGCTCTCGCACTGCTGGCCCAGCAGGCCAACAGGGCGAGCTGCCTGCCGAACGGGATAGCGCAAGAGGACAGGCAAACACCAGCTCTGCTCGGGGGCCCAGGGCCAGCTCGGGGCCCCAAGCAATTGCTTGGTTTGCCTGTCCTGTTGCGATGGGCCTACATGCATACACAGTACAGAGAGAACATATTTGTTGTTATAGGGCATCAGGAAATAAGTTGCTGCCAGATATCTCTGACAACGATTATCTTTTATTGCCCACAGAGGAATACAGGGGAGTATTCTGGAACCCTGAGAGATGGGATGTCCCCTAAGATTGTATCCATTAGTTGTTCAGCAACATATTTGCAGAGTTATGTAGTTGAGTCATGACAATGATGATTTTATCATATTTACGATGCCCATTTTCAGACTGATATATTTTCTGTTCTTGTGTCTTTTTGTTTTTCTTTAAAGGGGTACTCCGGTGGAAAACTCTTTTTTAAATCAACTGTTGCCAGAAAGTTAAACAGATTTGTAAATTACTTCTATTAAAAAATCTTAATCCTGCTAGTACTTATTAGCTGCTACAGAGGAAATTATTTTCTTTTTGGAACACAGAACTCTCTGCTGACATCATGACCAGTGCTCTCTGCTGACATGTCTGTCTGTGGTAGCGTTGGAGGACAAAGCCTTGTGGGGTGTAGGGTAGTTAGGGTGTTGCGGTTCAGGATAATGAAGGGCGCTTTTAACCCTTGTCACTCGTAATGCCAGGGTGGGGGTTAAATACTGTAATCTTGTTAGGCCTATTGCCACCCTTCCCAAGAGCAATAGGTAATGCAGAAATAAAGGGTTGTCCACAACCACTGTTAACTGAAAACTTGCAGGAACTTTTACTGAAGAATTTCTGTACATGCAGCAATAGTAACAGTCCAGATAACAGAGCCTCTACAGATATAGCTGAGCAGTTGGTTGGGATCAGATAAGTTCAATTTAGCTTCTTAGAGATGTTGTAGCATAGATCCGCAGGATATAAGGGTACGTTTATGTCCAGTGATCTTGCGGTGAGTAGCGGGGAATCGCTTAGTAATTCTGCTATGTTAGAGGCCGAGGCCGCAAGGCTTTGTCCTAGTAAATTGTCTTGTAAGCTGCGGAGGTCCTACCTTTTCCAGGATCAGCAACCCAAGAGAGTGATCAAGATGGAATCAAGAGTTCTGAACCTAATCACGTGACCTGCAGGTCCTGCTACGCTGAACAGGTAAGCATTTAAATATATATATATATATATTTATACTTATATTTATATGGATTTCTATATAAATATTAACTAATTAAGGGGTGACAAGGGGATAACTACAGAAGAGGGACCCCGACGTTCCTAGGGACTCTGACTATGGGGACCTCTACAAAGGTACAGTATGAAATACGGTACCAGGACACCACATGTCCATTTTAGGAACTGTCCAGAGCAGCATTTATTTGCTATGGGGATTTTTTTCTACTCTCGACAGTTCTTAAAATGGACGGAGATGTCAGCAGAGAGCACTGTGGCCATGATGTCAGCAGAGAGCTCTGTATTCCAAAAAGAAAAACATTTCCTCTGTAGTATTCAACAGCTAATAAGTACTAGAAGGATTAAGATTTTTTAATAGAAGTAATTTACAAATCTGTTTAACTTTCTGGCACCAGTTAATTAAAAAAAAAAAGTTTTCCACCAGAGTACCCCTTTAAAATAGGTTCTTTATTTGAAAAATCCATGAAAAAGACCCATGACAGCTACCTCTCTGTATTATTTTGTGCAAAAACACACATAATTCTTGTGTGGTGTCACTTTAGCGTTTAAGAATGAGGTAAGCCAACGAAAAAGATAGTCAAGCATACCAAGGGAGGACAGGGAGAGTGAGCTCTAAGCTGTCCCTAATAACACTCTCCCTGCCTACTTTGCCATCCGCCCTAAATGGCGGATTGACAACCACGGTGCCGGTCCTACGCTTCCTACGCTAAAGTGCAATGGGCGCAAAAACAAATAATACTGTACATAGACAGTCACACAACAAAACAACCAGATAAACCAGACAGGATGTAAATATACAAACAGGGCAGCATATAGTGTACTATAATACAGTTCAGAACCCGGAATCATGATTAACGGCAGATGTGAATAAATGAACAAGACTGGGTATGGAATAAGTATACAGCAGAAACCAGAAGATGCAGAGGATGAACAGATGAATTGAATGAAAAACACTAAACAGATCAGGAAACATAGAACACAGTTCTCACTGGACACTGAATAAATTAGACTAAGAACAGGATGAGTCTGAACAGACTCCACAAAAGCCAAACTTCTAAACATAAAAGAATACAGATCAGGATACCAAACAGGAATAATACAAAACCAAACTCCAAACATGACTCACAGTGTGAACACAGACTAAGATCACAAGATTAAAGCAGAACGAACATACATAATCCTAAAAACCGACAGATGTAATTCAGACTTTCAATCTCCCCCCTCTTCCTCCCCCCAAAAAATATTTATTTTGCTTCAAAGATTTAATGGTGAAAGGAAAGCTGTCAATGAAAAGTATAGTTGGCTACACAAAAACAAGCCCTCATATGGCTCATTAGATGGAAAAATAAAAGAGTTATGTCTCTTAAAAGGAGAGGAAAAATGAAAACGCCAAAATGAAACCTGGCTGTGTCATTATGGGGTTAATATCAAAATAACAAAACAGCATCACATTGTGTGTTGGAACAAACCTTGCACCGTTATAATAATACATCCACTATAGTACTACGCCTGGCTGTACACTCCCCTGTACATGCATGCACAGTACAGATCATATTTGTTGTTATAAGGCAATAAGAAATATGCTGCTGCCAGATAAACTAGACTAAGAGCAGGATGAGTCTGAACAGACTCCAAAAAACATGGAGGAATACAGATCAGGATACCAAACAAGAATAATAAGAAACCAAACTAACATGACTCACAGTGTGAACACAGACTAAGATCGTAAGGTTAAAGCAGAACGGACATACATAATCCTAAAAGTCGACAGATTTACTTCAGACTAAAATCTATCATAAAACAGGCATATTAACGATGGCAAAAACACAGATGTATCACAAGATAAATAAAAGGTGCAAGATAAACCAGACATGGTCAGAATATCACTAATCATCAGCACTCAGTAATACCCGAAGAGGGCTTTTATACCTCCCAGGGCTGAAGGGTTAAAGGGGTTATCCAGGAAAAACTTTTTTTATATATCAACTGGCTCCAGAAAGTTAAACAGATTTGTAAATGACTTCTATTAAAAAATCTTAATCCTTTCAGTACTTATATATATAAGCTACTGAAATTGAGTTGTTCTTTTCTGTCTAAATGCTCTCTGATGACACCCGTCCCGGGAACTGTCCAGAGTAGAAGCATTACAGTACCCCCCTCCCCCCCCCCTCTTTAACCCCTTAAGGACCAGGCACGTATGAGTACGTCCCTGCGCCCTGGGTCTTAAGGACCAGGTACATACTCATATTTTGCATCCCGCCGGGCGGGTTGCGAAACCGGACTCCTGCTGAAATCGTTCAGCAGGCGTCCGAGGCAAACGCCGAGGGGGGTCCCGGGACTCCCACATGTCGGCGATCGCCGCAGATCGTCCGCAAAATCGCGCGGGCGATCTGTGGTGATTCCGGTCATTCGGGTCAGTGGTGACCCGATGACCCGGAAATAGATGGTGATCGGCAGTGTACGATACACCGCCAATCATCTGCCGTTCCTGGGGAGAGGTGACAATACTGTCACCTCCCCAGCACCGCTACTATTGACCGGCGATCCTCTGACCAATAGTAGCGCGGCAGAGGAGGGGTTAACGGTCCCTTCCCGCTGCTGCACCCGCTCTCTGTGTTCAGTCAGCGGATGCAGCAGTGAGGAGAAGACCGTGGATCCCCCCTTGGAGCTCCGGAGCCCTTTCATCAGCCTTAGAATAGGGACAGCGGATATACAGGGAAAGGTAGGAATTTATAAAGTTAAAAAAAAAATTTTAAATTTTAAAAAAAGTTTTAAAAAAAAAGGCCCCCCCACCCCCTAATAGGTCCCCAAGGGTCCTATTAGGGTCTGATACCTGACCCCGGGGGTATTATTAGGGGTTCAGGGAGCTGCGTGCGCCATCCGTTTTTTTTTTTTTGGCAGCAGCTTTTTTTTTTTTCCTTTAAGAAAAAAAAATTTCCCCCCTGACCCCCTAATAGGTCCCCCAGGGTCCTATTAGGTTCTGATCCCTTACCCCGGGTCCTATTAGGGGTTCAGGGAGCTGCGTGCGCCATCCGTTCTTTTTTTTTGGCAGCAGCTTTTTTTTTTCTTTTAAGAAAAAAAAATCCCCCCCCCCTGACCCCCTAATAGGTCCCCCAGGGTCCTATTAGGTTCTGATCCCTTACCCCGGGTCCTATTAGGGGTTCAGGGAGCTGCGTGCGCCACCGCTTTTTTTTTCTATTACTGTTGTACACTTTTTACAAGCACCACATACTACATACTTCCACGACCCCCCCCCCCCCCCCGCACACACACCCTCCCCCCCGACACTGCAAACCCCCCCCCCCCCCGCCACAGTAGGGCATTTTTGGCAGCGGAGGCTTACGCTCTTTTAGCCTCCGACTCCGAATCCTCCATTTTTGTGTTCTTCCTCGTCCTCCTCCTCATCTAGTAGTGATGATGAGTCCCCTGTACGGCAGCGGAGACGCCGCCAGGCGAGGCCATGCACCCCCCCATGAGAGTGACCCAGTGGCCGACACTAGTACAAGTGGCAATGCCGCTCGTAATAGGAGTCCGGCCCCCTAGACAAGTGCACCGGAGCCACCTTCCGATGACCCTGTCTGGAGCCCCCCAGAGGGTTATCAGCCATGGATTCCTGAGTTTGTTGGCAACTTAGGAATCCGGATTGACAATGCTAGCTTCACTGATCTGGACTTTTTAAAGTTTTTTTTCAGTGACAGCCTGGTCAATCACATGGTGGAGCAAACGAACTTGTATGCCCAGCAGTTCATTGCCCACCACCCCGATTCGCTTTTGGCCAGGCTCAATGAATGGCAGGCCATTATGCAGCGGAAATGAGGATATTTTGGGGCCTCACGCTGCATATGGGTCTGGACGTCCTCTATCAGACCCCGCTTTACAGTATGGCCATGGCACGGAGGCGGTTCGAGGCCATTCGGAAATGCCTGCATTATGCAGATCATCGATCACTTTGGGGCCAAATTTTTGGAGGCCTACGTACCGCTCAGGGACCTCTCTGTAGATGAGTCTCTCATCAGTTTTAAGGGGAGACTCGTCTTCTGCCAGTATATTCCCTCGAAGCGGGCGCGGTATGGCGTGAAGCTCTATAAACTTTGTAAGAGTACCTCCGGGTACACTTGCAAGTTCATAGTGTATGAGGGACGAGATTCCCGTATTGAACCCCCAGAATGTCCTCCCACTCTGGGTGTTAGCAGGAAGCTCGTTTGGGACCTTGTGCACCCATTGCTGGATAAGGGTTTCCACGTATACGTGGATAACTTTTATACCTGCATCCCTCTGTTCAAATCCCTTTCCGCCAGATCCACGTCCGCTTGTGGGACCGTGTGGAAGAACCAGAGAGGCCTCCCTCTAAATTTGGTCCAGACGCCTATCCCCAAGGGTGAGTCCTGTGCCCTCACCCATGATAACCTGTTGTTGGTGAAGTATAAGGATAAGAGGGATGTCCTTATGCTCACCACTATTCATGGGAACGACAGAACCCCTGTCCCTGTGCGAGGTACCGTGGGACCGGTCCTCAAGCCCGATTGTATTCTGGACTACAATCAGTATATGGGGGGAGTTGATCTCTCAGATCAAGTCCTTAAGCCATATAACGCCATGCGGAAAACATAGGCATGGTACAAAAAAGTTGTGGTCTACTTGGTACAGGTTGCCATGTACAACGCATTTGTACTATCCCAGTACACTGGCAACACAGGGACATTCTTCCAGTACCAAGAAGAAGTCCTAAGGTTCTTGATCTTTGGCGACCGGGAAAGATCAGGCCGGACTTCCCAAGGGTCTGGAGTTATAGGCGCCAGGGTCGTCCCAGGCCAACACTTTACAGGTGTGATCCTCCAGGTGTGGAAAGAAGGGACGAACCCAGAAAAGATGCAGAGTGTGTAGCAGGAGGGGGATACGGAAGGACACCACGTATCAGTGCGACACTTGCCCAGATAATCTGGGCCTCTGCATAGGCTGCTTCAGGGAGTATCACACCTCCATGGAGCCCTAAACTTTCCCTTTTCAGTTTAATTTTCCATAATTTGACCAATGTACCTGGTCCAGAGTACATTCCAAATTGTTAACCTCCTAAAACCACTAAATTGCCCAAAAAAACTGAAAAAACAAAATACCTGATAAGACCTCTGGGGGTGCTTTTTCAAAAATGGGTCATAGGTCACTATCATCGGGGACTTTTTTATGTTGCCTCAAATGTGCAGCGCTCTCTCTCCACCTGAGCGGGTGCGCATTTGAGGCAACAGGTTAGGGACGGCCACACACATCACATTCCCAGAATGATGACTCAGAGCATAGGGTTTGGGGTGGGCATATTTTTTTTAGTTTTGGCTATGCTCTGGGTCATCATTCTGGGAATATATCCTTTTCTATTATAATTTATAATTTTCTGGACCACTGTACCCCATATTACGGGCCTCTGTACCCCACCTGTATACCCCGCTTATGGCCCGTTTTCCCCCATAGTGATCCCCTAGTTTAGGGCTCAGTGCTCCCCCCATTAACGCTCCTTGAGGGGGGGGGGTCCCACATCCTCTGCTATGAAAAGCTCAAGGCCCCTGACTAATAATAATAATTTTATTTATATAGCGCCTACAGATTCCAAAGCGCTTACAATTATGGGGTACAAACAAAGACAAGTATCAGACATAATATTACACAATAACTATTCAAACAAGAGCTGTGGGGATATGTTGAGGATATGTTGAGGCCAATTAAAGAATGTTATAGGCCTGTCTGAAGAGATGTGTTTTCAGGCCACGTTTGAAACTATGGATGTTGTTGTTGAGTCTGAGGGATTGAGGTATAGCATTCCAGAGAACCGGTGCAGTACGAGTGAAGTCTTGGAGACGGGAGTGAGAAGTTTGGATTATAGAAGATGTTAGTGTGAAATCATTAGCAGATCGGAGAAAACGTGTAGGATAGTAGACAGAGATGAGAGAGGAGATGTAGGGAGGTGAAGCATTGTGGAGAACTTTGTGTGTGAGACTGAGGATTTTGTACTGTATTCTGGACTGAATTGGTAACCAGTGTAGGGACTGGCACAGGGAGGAGGCGTCGGTGTTGCGGCTGGAGAGGAAGATGAGTCTGGCTGCGGCATTAAGGATGGACTGAAGAGGAGAGAGTTTGGAGAAAGGAAGGCCTATTAGTAAAGAGTTACAGTAGTTGAGGCGGGAGTGAATCAAAGCAAAAATGAGAGTTTTTGCAGTTTCAGTAGTGAGAAACGGGCGGATTCTAGAAATGTTTTTGAGATGCAGGTGACAAGAACGTGAAAGGGACTGAATATGGGGAGTGAAAGACAGATCAGAGTCAAGTATAACTACCAGCCTGCTGCCTGGAAGTTATGGTAGTCCCACATACCGAGATGGAAATGTCAGGGTTAGGTACAGTATCAGTTGATGGAGAAAAAACAAGAAGTTCTGTTTTCGAAAGATTTTGTTTCAGATATAAAGAGAACATGATGTCTGAGACAGCAGAGAGACAGTCACTGGTATTCTATAGGAGTGCAGGGGGGATGTTGGAGGAAGAGGTATAGAGTTGGGTGTCATCAACATAGAGGTGGTACTGGAAACCAAATCTACTGATTGTTTTTCCAATGGGGGATGTGTAGAGTGAAAAGAGTAGAGGACCCAGGACCGATCCCTGGGGAACCCCGACAGCAAGGGGAAGAGGAGAAGAGGTAGAGCCAGAAAACGAGACGCTGAAGGAGCGGCCAGAGAGATAGGAGGAAAACCAGGCGAGAGCAGAGTCCTTGAGACCAATGGAGCGGAGGCTACTGAGGAGGAGTTGGTGATCCACAGTGTCAAAAGCCGCAGAGAGGTCCAAGAGAATCAGTAAAGAGAAATTGCCATTTGATTTGGCCGTCAGAAGATCGTTAGTGACTTTGGTTAGGGCCGTTTCTGTGGAGTGAAGGGAGCGGAAACCAGACTGTAAGGGGTCAAGGAGAGAGTTCTCGGAGAGATAGCGGATAAGGCGGAAGTAGACCAAGGGTTCCAGGAGTTTGGAGATAAAGGGGAGATTTGACACGGGTCGATAGTTGGCTGCACAGGATGGGTCCAGAGATGGTTATGATAGAGTGTTTGGAAGAGGAGGGAATGACCCCAGAAGAGAGGGAGAGGTTAAAGATTTTAGTTAGGTGACAGCTGATAGCAGGAGAGAGAGACTGGATGAGGTGTGAAGGCATGGGGTCACTAAAGCAGGTAGTGGGGCGGGCAGAGGAGAGGAGCCTGGAAACCTCATCCTCCCTTACAGGCTCAAAACTGAGAGTGATGAAGAGGAGATGTGGCTGGAAATTGGATCAGAACTTTTAGGGGACTGGGAGAGGATTTCATCACGAATGTCATCGATTTTAGTTTTGAAGTATTTGGCCAGGTCTTCAGCATCAGTGATTGGGGTCTGTACTTTAGGCCGAAGGAGAGAGTTGAACGTGTCAAAAAGGCGTTTTGGGTTGTTAGACAGAGAGGAGATGAGGGAGGTAAAATATGTTTGTTTGGCGAGATGAAGAGCGGAGTAATAGGATTTAAGCATTAATTTATAGTACAGGTAGTCTGAAGAAGTCTTAGTTTTCCTCCACAGACGTTCAGAACACCTAGAGCATCGCCTGAGAAAGCGAGTTGTTAGTGTGTGCCAGGGTTGCTGCCGTCTGTGTCGGGAGGTTCATGTTTTAGAGGGTGCCATTTGATCCAGGGTAGACTTTAGGGTGTCATGGTAATGTTTGGCTGCTAGATTAGGGCAGGAGAGAGAAGAGATTGGTGATAGTGAAGATTGTAGAATGTCTATAAATTGACTAGTGTTTATGGCACGCGGGTTTCTGTAAGTGTACAAGGTTGGAGTGTCCAGAAGAGGATAGGAGTTACTGATAGAGAAAGAGAGAAGGTTGTGGTCAGAGAGCTCAAAAGGAGAATTAGTGAATTTAGAGACAGAGCAAAGTCTAGAGAAGATCAAGTCCAGTGTATTCCCATCCTTATGTGTGGGAGAGTCATTAAGCTGTGAAAGGGCAAAGGAGGAGGTTAGAGACAGAAGCCAAGAGGCAGAAGAGGAGATTGGGGTATCAATGGGGATATTAAAATCACCCATGATGAGTGTAGGTGTTTCTGAGAAAAGAAAGTGAGGGAGCCAGGTGGCAAAATGATCCAGGAACATTTGGGGAGAACCAGGAGGACGATAGATGACCGCCACTCTGAGAGACAATGGGCGGAAGAGCCTGAGGGTGTTGACCTCAAAAGAGGGAAACGTGAGTGAAGGTAATGGGGGATGACTTGAAAAGTGCATTGTGGGGCTAGAAGCACCCCAACTCCTCCACCATGCCTGGTGTCAGATCTGGGGGTATGGGAAAAGTGAAGGTCACCATAAGATAAAGCAGCGAGAGAAGCAGTGTCAGAAGGTTGTATCCATGTTTCTGTGAGAGCCAGCAGATTAAGAGAATTAGTGAGAAATAAGTCATGAATCTGGGTGAGCTTATTGCACACAGATCGAGAGTTTGGGAGAGCACAGTTAAAGTTTGTAGTGGTTCCGCAAGAGGCAGGTAGTGTAGAGCAAATATTAGTGAAAGGTGGGCCAGGGTTAGGAGCAATGTCCCCAGCAGCTAAAAGCAGAAGAAAGAAAAGGGACTTCTGTGCTGTAACATGGAATGAGGTGACTTTGGGTGGTTTATGATGGTGAGCAGTGCATGCGAGCAATACATAGGTGACTGACTGACCTCATGCCTATACCAAGACCTGGTGTGCACCAGCGGAGCCAAAATCATCCAAAAATTAGGTATGTCCTTACTCCAAAGAAATGTATTTACAAATTGTGGGGTGTCTTTTCTGCTATTAACCCTTGTAAAAATGTAAAATTTTGGGGAAAACCCACATTTTAGTGAAACATTATTTTTTTTTTTACATATGCAAAAGTTGTGAAACCCCTGTGGGGTATTAAGGCTTACTTTACCCCTTGTTATGTTCCTCAAGGGGTCTAGTTTCCAAAATGATATGCCATGTGGGTTTTTTTTTTTTTTTTTTGCTGTCCTGGCACCATAGGGGCTTCCTATGTGACATGTCCCCCCCATTTTAGCAAAATTTGCAAATATGACTCCTTCTCTTCTGAGCATTGTAGCGCTCCCGTAGTGCATTTGACGTCCACTTATGGGGTAGTTCCATACTCAGAAGAGATGGGGTTAAAAAATTTTGGGGGGTATTTTCTGCTATTAACCCTTGAAAAAATTTGAAATTTGGGGGGAAACACATTTTAGTGATTTTTTTTAAATTTTTTTTACATATGCAAAAGTCGTGAAACCCCTGTGGGGTATTAAGGCTCACTTTATTCTTTGTTACGTTACTCAAGGGGTCTAGTTTCCAAAATGGTATGCCATGTGGGGTATTTTTTGCTGTCCTGGCACCATAGGGGCTTCCTAAATGCGACATGCCCCCCGAGCAAAATTTGCTCTCAAAAAGCCAAATATGACTCCTTCTCTTCTGAGCATTGTAGTTCGCCAGCAGTGCACTTTAGGTCCACTTATGGGGTACCTCCATATTCAGAAGAGATGGGGATACAAATTTTGGGGGGTATTTTCTGCTATTAACCCTTGCACAAATGTGAAATTTGGGGGGAAACACACATTTTATTAAAAAAAAAAAATTTTTTTACATATGCAAAAGTCGTGAAAACCCTGTGGGGTATTAAGGCTCACTTTATTCCTTGTTACGTTCCTCAAGGGGTCTAGTTTCCAAAATGGTATGCCATGTGTTTTTTTTTTTTTTTTGCTGTTCTGGCACCATGGGGGCTTCCTAAATGCGACATGCCCCCGAGCAAAATTTGCTCTCAAAAAACCAAATATGACTCCTTCTCTTCTGAGCATTGTAGTTTGCCCGTAGTGCACTTCAGGTCAACTTATGGGGTACCTCTATAATCAGAAGAGATGGGATTACAAATTTTGGGGGGGATTTTCTGCTATTAACCCTTGCAAAAATGTGAAATTTGGGGGGAAACGCACATTTTAGTGAAAAAATTAATTTCTTTTTTTTACATATGCAGAAGTCGTGAAACCCCTGTGAGGAATTAAGGCTCATTTTATTCCTTGTTACGTTCCTCAAGGGGTCTGGCACCATAGGGGCTTCCTAAATGCGACATGCCCCCAGAGCAAAATTTGCTCTCAAAAAGCCAAACGTTATTCCTTCTCTACTGAGCATTGTAGTTCGCCCGTAGTGCACTTCAGGTCAACTCATGGGGTACCTCCATACTCAGAAGAGATGGGGGTTGCAAATTTTGGGGGGTATTTTCTGCTATTAACCCTTGCAAAGATGTGAAATTTGGGGGGAAACACACATTTTAGTGGCAATTTATTTTTTTTTTTACATATGCGGGGTATTAAGGCTCACTTAATTCCTTGTTACGTTCCTCAAGGGGTCTAGTTTCCAAAATGGTATGCCATGTGGTTTTTTTTTTGCTGTTCTGGCACCATAGGGGCTTCCTAAATGCAAAATGCCCCCCAAAAACCATTTCAGAAAAACGTACTCTCCAAAATCCCCTTGTCTCTCCTTCGCTTCTGAGCCCTCTACTGCACCCGCCGAACACATCTCTGATATTTTATGCACAGGCACCAGTGTTTTATCAACTGGCCAAGAAATACTCCCCCTACTTAACTCTAAACATTTATACTTGGATCTGCCGTGCATGCATGTTTACTGGCTCAGTGTGGCGTATAAGGGCCCTTTTTGGGGAAGAGTTGGACTATATACCTACAGACATTATATTGGATTACCAGTCGATTAAATTACACTTGATATCAGAACAAACCGTGACTAAACAATTACCTACCCTTCAACCAAATTATTTTACCTTTTTACTTCTCATCTAGCTCTACCTTTGTTTTTATTCAAAGAGGTTGTTTGGGGAGTAGAAAATGTATTACCCGTTCTCTTCCCCAGCCCTCACTTCCACCCTTTCCATGTCTCAGAATTATACCTTCCAAGGTGAGAGGGGCAGGTGCCAGTTACCACAACATTGACAACATTCTGCAGCTATTGGTCATCCCGTGAGGTCACTCTGTAGAAATTCAGGAGATTGTGATGTTTTTTCAACATACATCTTAAGGCCCTTTTACAAGGGCCAATTATCAGGTAAAAAGGCATTCCTTGGAATACTGGTTCCCAAAATTTAGCCCATGTAAGGCTGTTTTAGCCACTTTTAAATGGAAAATGACCGAAATTGTAGCAAAAATGCAACAAAAACGTAGCAGTGCTGCAAGTGGTCACACAACCTATACAGTAAAGGCTAGGAATCAGAGAGTGAACAATTTGTTGGCTGATCAAATTTTTTGTGCATCCATTAACCTCTTCAGGACACAGGGCGTATGGATACGCCATGCATTCCGAGTCCTTAAGGACCGAGGGCATATCCATACACCCATGGGAAATCCGGTCCCCACCGCTAGCCAGTTGGGGACCAGAGCCGGATGCCTGCTGAAATCATTCAGCAGGCACCCCGGCACATCGCCCAGGGGGGTCCTGAGACCCCCCATTTCGGCGATCGGAGAAAATCGCATGTCAATTCAGACATGCGATTTTCTCCAATTCCGGGCTGATCGGGTCTCTGGTGACCCGATCACCCGGAAAATAGGGCTGATCGGAGTTGTCAGCAACAGCCCCGATCTGCCTAGGGGATAGGAGTGAGGTTACAGAGCTGCGATCTCCTTCTATCCCCTGCCATTAGTCAGAACGGAGTTCTGACCAATGGCAGCGCAGGACAGGGGGTTGCCATGGCAACCCCCCATTCTGCCCGCCCCTGGATGTCGAGGGGATCTGGGAAGAAGATGGAGGCCACGTACCTGCAGGAGAAGATGCCTGGGGACCCGGGATCTTCGCTGGAGCCTGCTGGATACTTGCTCAGGTAGGGAATCGACGGTGGGGGGCGGGGATTGAAAGTGAAAGTAAAGTGATATTTACTGTGGCAACCACTAGGAAGGCCAAACTGCAACTCCCAGCATGCCAAGACAGCCAATGGCTGTCTGGGCATGCTGGGAGTTGTAGTTTTGCAACATCTGGAGGGTCACAGTTTGGAGACCACTGTTACAGTGGTGCCCAAACGGTAGCCCTCCAGATGTTGCCAAACTACAACTCTCAGCATGTCTCGATTGCCCAGGCATGCTGGGAGTTGTAGTTCTGTAACATCTGTCCCTTCAGATTTAGCAATTTTCATGAAATTTTTGAAAATTGCTGCTCTACTTTGAAGCCCTCTAATTTTTTCAAAAAGCAAAAATATGTCCATTTTATTATGCCAACATAAAGTGGACATATTGTATTTGTGAAGAAAAATAAAATTTATTGTGAATATCCATTTTCCTTACAAGTAGAGAGCTTCAAAGTTAGAAAAATGCAAAATTTTCAAAATTTTCATGACATTTTGGGATTTTTCACCAAAAAAGGATGCCATTAACGCCAAAAATTTACCACCAAAATAAAGTAGAATATGTCATGAAAAAACTATCTCAGAATCAGAATATTTTGTAAAAGCGTTTTCGCGTTATTAATTCGTAAAGTGACGGTGGTCAGAATTGCGAAAAAGGGCTCAGTCCTTAAGGTGAAAAAGGGGTTGAAATCATTGTTATCGGCCACACATATTGATCGGCTCTCCTTTTCACCCATTCTGTCAGCCAGTGTAAAATAGCCCTTAGTATCACTAAATATCAAGGGAAACACTGAGGAAATTAAATTTAGACAATAAGATAAACTCTCTACACATAAGATTAATGTTGCCTGAAGTCACAAATTTTGGCAAGACTAAATGATAATCCAAATTGTGTGGGGTGTCTCAACTTTCCCCAATGGCAGATGCTGGAGGGAAAGAATCACCGGGGCTGTTAAAATTCAACTGATTGTTTTGCTCTTTGAGGAGATACGTCTGACAGTAACTTAATGACTAACCCCTTCAGACCACATGTACACTTAACTAAGCAGAGCATACATTGCTATAAGGAGATCAGGATAAATAGATGTCAGCTGAATAAGCAATTGGCCAACAGTTATCTAGTGTATGGTCAGTGTATATGTGGTGTCCCAGTACAGGATGCCATGACTAAGGGCTCAGCAGCCTGAAACGCGTAGGCGATTGTCTCCTGTACTATTTGTTATTTTGCATATTGAATAAAACACCGGATTTTACCTGCTTTTATTGTGCTGGACCTCATCTATTGTTTGAGTACATGATGTTATCCTGTTGGCTAAATGTTTCCTCAGGCACTCATGGTGTCACTGTTCTGGCTCACAACTTTTAGATGTTCTTGTTTGGTTGTAATGTAATGTGTTTTCTGCTATGTAATAATCAACTATGTAACTGTCTCCTTACTTCAGTTTTGCAGAGTGACCAAGGTGGACATTGCCATTATGTAAAAAGAAAGCCACGAGGCTTAAAACTGATGAATTAATAAATAGATGCTATTATTGTGGGTCGCACCATCAACTCAAACATGTGAATAATTTGTCAATGTCAGTACAGAAAACAAGGTTGTCAGCCTGTGCAAAAAGTTTTGTTAAATTATCTTGGTGGCTTAGAAGATGCTCTATCTTTTGACAGCAAACACCTTCCTTGCAGTCTTGAACCCAGTACTTCTGCTTTTATTTATGACAAACCTAAATCCCTCACCAGATTGTGTCATTCAAACAAAGTTATTAGATGAGGTTTACCAGACAAGCATGGTTTAAAATCCAGATCAATGTCACTGCCCATGCTCTGCTAGAGCATTGCAGCATCTTTATCTGTTTCATCTAAGCTCCACTTCTCCGATAACTCTGGTATCGGAAGACTGTCATCATGTGGCACCGGTCTCATGGCTGATGGCAGAATCGGGTATTCAATTGATTACTTATTCTTAGCAGAAAAAACAGAACCCTAAGTCATAGAGAAGAAACAGGCTGTCACATAATCTTTCTGCTCTTTCCATATCATCAGGACAACAAAGGACATTGCCTTCCGGGTACCTCTGAGCCAAGCTTAAACCACTTAAGGACCACTTAAGGCTCCCTGGTACTTAAGGACCCGGGGCGTACCTGTATGCCTGTGGGAATTCCAGTCCCGGCTGCTCACCGGATGGGGACCGGGATGCCTGCTGATATCGTTCAGCAGGCATCCCGTGACAACGATGGGGGTTCCCCATGACGGTGATCGCCGTAGATAGCCGATGAATTGACACTGGCGATCTGCGGCGATTCCGGTCATACGGGTCACTTGTGCGTTTTTCCGTTTTTGCATTTTCATTTTTTCCTCATCACCTTATAAAAATCAGAACGCTTTCAATTTTGCACATAAAATTCCATATGATGGCTCATTTTTTGCGCCACCAATTCTACTTTGCAGTGACATTAGTCATTTTACCCAAAATTCCACGGCGAAACGGAAAAAAAATTCATTGTGCGACAAAATTGAAGAAAAAATGTCATAATTTTGGGGGCTTCCGTTTCATCACAGTGCATTTTTGGTAAAAGTAACACCTTATTTTTATTCTGTAAGTCCATATGGTTAAAATGATACCCTACTTATATAGGTTGGCTATTATCGTACCTCGGAAAAAAATCATAACTACATGCAGGAAAATTTATATGTAAAAAATTCTCATCTTCTAACCCCTATAACATTTTTACGGACCGGTATGAGGACTAATTTTTTGCACCGTGTTCTGAAATTTTTGGCGGTACCATTTTTGTATTCATCTGACTTTTTAATCGCTATTAATTCGGACATTTCCGTACGTGGTGATATGTTTATTTTTATTTACACAGTTTTTTTTTATGGGAAAAGGGGGGGTGATTCAAACTTTTATTAGGGAAGGGGTTAAAAAAAAATCCACTTTTTTTTGCTGTGTTATAGCTCCCATAGGGACCTATAGCACTGCACACACTGATCTCTTATGCTGATCCCTGCAAAGCCATAGCTCTGCATGGATCAGCGAGATACGGGATCAAGCCTGTAGCTCAGGCTTGGAGCAATCAAACCCCGATCGGACGGCGCAGAGACAGGTAAGGAGACCTCTGCTTGCGTTCTAGTTGATCGGAACATCGTGATTTTATTGAGATGTCCCGATCAGCCCGATTGAGCTGCCGGGAAGCGTTTACTTTAACTTTCAGATGCGGCGGTCAACTTTGATCGCCGCGTCTGAAGGGTTAATAGCGCGCGGCACAACGATCGGTGCCGTGCGCTGTTAGCCCAGGGTCCCGGCTATGAATAGCAGCTGAGACCGACCCGGTGTGATGCTAGGTCACGGCATGACCCCGTTTTAAACACCGGGACCGGGCTCAGGGTGTACAGGTACGCCCTGGGTCCTTAAGAGGTTAAAGGGTATAAATATTTACTTATCTCCAGCACTCAAGTGGTGCCTCTGATGTCCAGCTCCGGTCCCTGGCTGCGCTGCTCTACCTGGAGCAATCAAGCACCGATAACATTGATCAATGCTATACTATAGCATAGCATTGAACAGTGTATACAATCCAAGGATTGCATGTAATAGTCCCCTATGGGGACTTTAAAAATGGTGTGAAAAAAAGTTTTAAAAAAAAGTTAATAAATGTGAATTAACCCCTTCCCTAATAAAAGTTTGAATCACCCCCTATTCCCATTTTTAAAAAAAATACATAAACAAAAATAAACATAATACCATATGTGGTATCGCCACGTGAACTAACTGTCATAACAATAAAAATATAACATTAACCCCTTAATGACCACAGACATAAATGTACGTCCTGGTGCGGTGGTACTTAGCACACCAGGACGTACATTTACGTCCTGTGTATGACCGCGAGCATCAGAGCGGTGCACACATCACACTCTTCAGGTCCCGGCTGCTATCAGCCCGGATGTCCGCCCTCAGATGCCGTGATCAATACAGATCACAGCATATGCGGCAATGTGCATGTTAAAATAGATGATTGGATCGCTCGCAGCGCTGCCACGGGGATCCGATCTTCTGTAATGGTGGCCAGAGGTCCCCTTACCTTCCTCCGTCCATCTCCCGGCGTCTTCTGCTCTGGTCTGAGATCGATCAGACCCAAGCAGAAAATAGCCGATAATACTGATCTGTGCTATGCCCTATGCATAACACTGAACAGTATTAGCAATCAACTGATTGCTATTGATAGTCCCCTATGGGGATATAAAAAGTGTTTAAAAAAAGTTGAAAAATGTAAAAATAAAAAGTAAAAAAAAAAGTGAAAAATCCCGTCACAATAAAAACATAAAATTGTCCCTTTTTCCCATTTTACCCCCAAAAAGCGTAAAAACATTTTTTTAATAAACACATTTGGTATTGCCCCATGCGTAAATGTCCGAAATATAAAAATATAATGTTAATGATCCCGTACAGTGAACGGCGTAAATGTAAAAAATAAAAAAAAGTCAGTGACGTCATGTGCCTACAACCATAGAGGCAGAGGAGCGCAGGACCAGGAGGACCGCAGGAGGACGCGCTCCATGCTATCTTAAGTGATCCGGTCACCGCTCCACGGTCCCGGCACCTACTGCTATGGTCCATTGGAACACTGTGGGGGCAGACCAGTACAGACATACAGCCTGCAGCCATACACTTTATATGGCTGGAAGCTGTATGTCTGTTGGGGGGAGCTGCCAATCTAATGTGGGGGAGCTGCCTACTATTCTGGGGGAACTGCTGACCTAATGTGGGGGGAGCTGCCTACAAATGTGGGGGGAGCTGCCTACAAATGTGGGGGGAGCTGCCTACTATTGTTGGGGGAGCTGCCTACAAATGTGGGGGGAGCTGCCTACTATTGTGGGGGAACTGCCTACTATTGTGGGGGAAATGCTGAGCTAATGTGGGGGGAGCTGCCTACAAATGTGGGGGGAGCTGCCTACACATACAGCCTGCAGCCATACACTTTATATGGCTGGAAGCTGTATGTCTGTTGGGGGGAGCTGCCAATCTAATGTGGGGGGAGCTGCCTACTATTCTGGGGGAACTGCTGACCTAATGTGGGGGGAGCTGCCTACAAATGTGGGGGGAGCTACCTACAAATGTGGGGGGAGCTGCCTACAAATGTGGGGGAAGCTGCCTACTATTGTTGGGGGAGCTGCCTACAAATGTTAGGGGAGCTGCCTAAAAATGTTAGGGGAGCTGCCTACTATTGTGGGGGAAATGCCTACTATTGTGGGGGAAATGCTGACCTAATGTGGGGGAATTGCCTACAAATGTGGGGGAGCTGCCTACTATTGTGGGGGAACTGCTGACCTAATGTGGGGGGAGCTGCCTACAAATGAGGGGGGAGCTGCCTACAAATGTGGGGGCAGCTGCCTACAAATGTGGGGGGAGCTGCCTACTATTATGGGGGAACTGCCTACTATTGTGGGGGAATTGCCTACAAATGTGGGGGAGCTGCCTACTATTGTGGGGGAACTGCCTACTATTGTGGGGGAACTATACTGCCTACCTAATGTGGGGGAACATGATGCCTACCTAATGTGGGGGGAACTACAAGGTACCGTACATCGCGGTAGGAGGGGTAGTCTTATATGGCGAGTATATCCCAAACTCTATATTTTAACTGTAAAAGTTGGGGGTTGTCTTATACGCCAAGTCGTCTTATACGCCGGCATATACGGTATGCAAATGGGGTATTAATAAAAAGTGCAGATGATGGTGCAAAAAAAGGAGCCCTCATACCACCACATATACAAAACAATTCAATCGTTATAGGTGGTCAAAATAGGGCAATTGTATATCACTGATTTTGCACAAAAAGTTTGAGAGTTTTTTTTAAGCGGTACAAAAATAGAAAAGTATCTAGCCATGGGTATCATTTTAATCTTATTGACCCACAGAATAAAGAACACGTCATTTTTACCATAAAGTGTACAGTGTGAAAACGAAACCCTCCAAAGTGTGCAAAATTGTGGTTTTAATTTCAATTTCCCCCCTAAAAAAATATTCTTAGGGTTCGCCATACATGTTTTGGTAAAATGAGAGGTTTCATTACAAAGCACAATTGGTCACGCAAAAAACAAGCCCTTATATGGGTCTGTAGATGGAAATATAAAAGAGTTATGGATTTTAGAAGGTAAGGAGGAGAAAAAAAAACGCTAAAATAAAATTTGCATTGTGTGTCTGTGTGTGCCACACTAAGCATGGACAACAGAAAGAGGAGAAGAGAACTGTCTGAGGATTTGAGAACCAAAATTGTGGAAAAATATCAACAATCTCAAGGTTACAAGTCCATCTCCAGAGATCTAGATTTGCCTTTGTCCACAGTGCGCAACATTATCAAGAAGTTTGCAACCCATGGCACAGTAGATAATCTCCCTGGGTGTGGATGGAAGAGAAAAATTTATGAAAGGTGTCAATACAGGACAGTCCGGATGGTAGATAAGCAGCCCCAAACAAGTTCCAAAGATATTCAAGCTGTCCTGCAGGCTAAGGGAGCATCAGTGTCAGCGCGAACTATCCATCGACATTTAAATGAAATGAAATGCTATGGAAGGAGACACAGGGGGACCCCACTGCTGACACAGAGAGATAAAAAAGCAAGACAACATTTTGCCAAAATGAACTTGAGTAAGCCAAAATCCTTCTGGGAAAACGTCTTGTGGACAGATGAGACCAGATAGAGCTTTTTGGTAAAGGACATAATTCTACTGTTTACCGAAAACGGAATGAGGCCTACAAAGAAAAGAACACAGCACCTACAGTGAAATATGGTGGAGTTTCCATGATGTTTTGGGGTTGTTTTGCTACCTCTGGCACTGGGTGCCTTGAATGTGTGCAATGCATCAGGATTACCAACAGATTTTGGGTCGCACTGCACAGCCCAGTGTCAGAAAGCTGGGTTTGGGTCTGAGGTCTTGGGTCTTCCAGTAGGACAATTACCCCAAAAATAGGCCAAAAGGCACCCAGAAATTGATGGCAACAAAGTGCTGGAGAGTTCTGAAGTGGCCAGCAATGAGTCCAGTTTTAAATCCCATTGAACCCCTGTGGAGAAATCTTAAAATTGCTGTTGGGAAAAGGCGCCCTTCCAATAAGAGAGACCTGGAGCAGTTTGCAAACTAAGAGTGGTCCAACATTCCAGCTGAAAGGTATAAGAAGCTTATTGATGGTTATAGGAAGCGACTGATTTCAGTTATTTTTTCCAAAGGGTGTGCAACCAAATATTAAGTTACAAGTGACAATTATTTAGTCCAGACCATTTATGGAGTTTGGTGTGACATCATGTCCAAATAGCTTTTTTTCCTCCCTTTTTTGGTTTTGTTCCAATACACACAAAGGGAATAAACATGTGTATAGCAAAACATGTATTACTGCAATCCTTTTCTGTGAGAAATACTTCATTTTCTAGAAAAATGTCAGGGGTGCCAACATTTACGGCCATGATTGTAGATCTATAGGTGGAAATTGAAAGCGTTATGAATTTTAGAAGATGAGGAGGAAAGAACGAAAGTGCAAAAATGGAAAAACCCTGAGTGCTTAAGGGGTTAAGACAAACCATGATTTCTCATGATCACAGCATGATAAAATACATTGCTCTAATGTGTTACAGGAATAGTGATACCCCAGTTACATTATATGTAAACTTTAGTTTAAATTCTAGAAAATTTTATAGTATTAATATTTAGTATCAGCAGTGAAACAAGCCATTTTGGTTCCCAAGGCAAGACTTTATAAATGTACTCCTTTTCTTCCTCGTTCCTTTGTGTTTTATAGGTGTCAAATGAACAATCATTCAAATTATTTTCTATATATCTTTTCCCATGACTATAAACTATTTTCCTCTAACCTACCGTATATTCTTTTTTAAATATCAAACTACTGTATTTTCCAGCTCTATCACTCACCTCTCCCTATATGTATCATACATACATACAGACTGACACTGATGTTTTATGCTCACTGTACGTCCATTAACAGTGTGTACTGAAGGGAAGTAGTGATCAGACTCCAGCATTATCACCAATTGAGACAGTGTTCAGATGGGTGAACAAATTGCACATCGCTTCCTAAACTGTTGCCTTCTCTACCTTCTCAATGCCCCCAAGCCATCAATAACAAATAGCAATACATTATCAATGCATTGTTAGAATTGCAAGATTATTAAATGATCATTCAAGTGATAAATTAAGTGTTTCATGTAAGTTACCATTTATTGATTTTCTATGGCTAAAAGAAAGTGATACATGACTATATTTGGTTGGCTTTCCTGTTAAAGTAGTTGTTCTTGCAGCTAACAAGAGACAAGACGCTGATCACACGAGGCAGCTTTTATTGTCCGGACTGCAGCTGCGAATGTAGTGTCATGTGCTTAAAGACATCAATGATTGCCCCGTAGCAGGTTATTACGGCAGAGGTAGAAGCAGGCCCGCATTAAGACTATACAACTAGGGCTGCATCCAGGGGTCAAGTCCTGGGGAAAAAAAGTGTGGGAACTCACCCAAGAATTCCACTTAAAGGGGTACTAGACATCTTATACCCTATCCAAAGGATAGGGGATAAGATGTCTGATCCTGGGGGTCACGCCGCTGGGGACCCCCACATTCTCCCTGCTGCACCCAGCGTTCATTTAGAGTGTTGGCTTTATCGCCAAAGGCTCGTGACGTCACGACCCCTCAATGCAAGTCTTTGGGAGGGGGCGTGATGGCCGTCACGCCCCCTCCGATAGACTTGTATTGAGGGGGCATTACTGTGACGTCACGAGCCTCTGCCCCGCATCACCAGTCAACCAGCCGAGATCGCATGGGTCCCCAGCAGCAGGACCCCCGCGATCAGACATCTTATCCCCTATATTTTGGATAGGGGATAAGAGGTCTAGAGGGGGAGTACCCCTTTAAGGGCTGGTCCTGCAGGACTCCTGCTAATGGGAACTGCGTTCCTGCTGTGGAAAAAGGGCAGGAACTCCATTCCCATGAGTTCCTGCAGGACTTGAGCCCTGGCTGTATCCCCAAACCAAGGAGCTGTTAGGAGAGAATGCAGTCTTATTGATGGGCAGCATAGGACAGCTGTATCTTGTCATGCAAGTAAGAATTGTGTCTCAGTATAAACCCCATTTTCCTGCATGCCATTTGGACTTTGGAAGAAGTCTCAAGTCTCAAAAAAACAGGACTCTCTTACTCAGTTCAGTAGCGAAAAGTTCGCTTGTGTTATTATTGCTCCTCAGGTGTATTCCGGATTGCTACCTCATTGATGTTCATATCTTTTTGCTATGCGCCTGCGTGCGCACTGTACAGTTTATGTGCACTGCCTACTTGTTTTAATAAACATTATCTTTTTGACACTAAAAAACAGGACTCACCTACTTCTGCTCCCTCGGTATTGAAGGGGGACACCAAGGGCTCAATGAATCACACTGCCGCTCAGCCTAACAGTGGCTAAGACATTGCTGTGGCTGGTGATTTGCTGAGCCTCAGTGTGATGTGTTGTACATGACTAGGCCAGGAAGAAGACTGCAAGGGAGGAGCAGAGTGAGATACCAGGACATTGAGGCAGATGAGTCCTGTTTATTGTTTAATTTTCAGGCAACCCGGGCATTATAGAAAACATTTTTTACCATGAGACTTCTCCTTTAATGTCCGAACAATTTTTTTTTTTTTACTTTCCATTTCTGCCTTCAAATGCTGTAATTTTTTTTCCCCGTCAACAAAGCCATATGAGAGCATGTTTTTTGTGGGATAAATTGCTTCTTAATACCCCCATTTTAGGGTTTACATATAGTATTGGTTAATTTTTCTTAATTTTTTTGCTGTTCAAATGGAAAAAAAAGCAACTTTTTTGAATTTTGAATTTACACCAATCACCATACGGCAAAAATAACATTGAAGTAAGTACAATTACAGTGATACCAAATTTATATAGTTTTTTTTTTCTTTTTTTACTACATTGCCATAACAAATTTTTAAAATAATTAAATGCAGAGATATAGAAAAATGGAGCACTCACCCGGTCTTTGATAGAGAAAATCTTCTTTATTGCATCAAGAAAATCTTGGCATTCTCGTGGAGTGCGGGAGAGCAGACAGGAGCTGGGGGGTGGGGGAGTGGGTTGGGCGACGGTCCGTATCGCGCAAGCTGTGCTTCGTCAGGCCCATAGCTTGATTACAGAGGAGGAGGTGTTTTTAAAGACATAAAAAGTAATTAATATTACTACAAGATCCCAAACTTTTTTTTTTTTTTTTTTTGCCTGATTGTGCTATGTTAGGGCTCATTTTTTACTGAAAATCTTGTAGTTTTTATTGATACCATTTTGGAATACATACAAAAAATTTTATCATTTTCTTTTCTGTTTTTTTTTTTCCCAGTGTTTAATTTGGGGAATAAATTATTAAATAATTTTATTTTTCAAGTCGTTAGAGATGTGGCAATACTATATATGTGCATGTTTAATGTTTTATGTCTGCCCCACAAGAAAACTGTCAGCAATCAATAGATCGTTGGTACAATACACTGCACTAGTACTCTAATACATTCTTTAATACATAGTGTGTCTGCACAGCAAGGCCTGAGGACCTTCACAAAACCCCTGGCTGCCATAAAACCAGAGAAAAGCTTCTCTTGGCCAGGGATCGCTGGGGCTACTGCTGGAGAGGCCCTGCAGGGGGTCATGATTTGACCATGGCATGTGAAGGGTTAAACTACCCAGAGGTTTTTTTCCTTCCTGGTATAGCAGGAGCCCGGCTATCATATTGATGGCTGAGCTCCTGCGATTCCTTCACGGGAGAGCTGTGCTACCTTATTCTAGTCTCATTGGAAAAACAGTGGGTTAGAATAAGGATCCTTGATGACGGCTGTAAAACATTGTATCGGTGGTCATTAAGAGGTTAAGAACAATCAATGACTGTAAACTGTAATTATTTTTGTAACTGCCAAACTTGTTGCCTCCCTTAGCCTAAAAGTTGTGTGCCAGTGACAAGAATTAAAGTGTCTGCCTCTTTTTTTTTTTTTTTTGCTGTTCCATTGCTACATGGGGCAGTAACAGTAACAGTCAGACCCCCTTGCCTTACTGTATTCACACCCTACCCCTGCTTTTCCCTGTTCCATTTACAAAGATTTGACAGGTTGAATTTCCTTCTATTGTTCCTCCCCAAAATGAGCTACACAAGAGTTGTCATGAACATTCACTACCCCTCACATTAATGTGTTAACTGGGAAGATAAAGTGTAAAGTGTAAAAACTTTTGACGTCATACGATTTAATTGGTAGGGGTCCAAGTGCAGAGACCCTCACCTATTGAAATTTCAGTAGGCAGTGTACACATTTAATTAAAGTCTTTGAGATTTTCTATAACCCAAGTACATCACTTGCATAACTTTCTAATGAGACAGAAGTTAAAGGACACATCAGTCCTCTACTCCTTCACCTAAGTAATCGTTGGGGGTCTCAGTATGACATGTCAAAAGTTTCTTAAAAAACGTAGGTTTAAATTGTTCTGCAAATATATCTGTTATCAATTAACATCAACTTAAGTCTACTGGTTGCCATATTAAACCCACTAATTTTGGCAGAATCGGTGAACCTTCTAATGAGTACGGGGACTAACCAACTCTTACCAGGTGATAGATGTCGGGAGAGAAAAAGGTTGCGCATTGGATGTAAACATAATCAATTCTTTTGTTCTAGCAGAGATAAACCACCTGCGAAGGAGCTTGACATCGGCTAACCCCCTGCTCCTCATTCAGCTGGTCATGCCCTATGTGCTTGTGTATGTGTGGATTGGGAGAAAAAGCTGTTTGGCCAACAGCTGTTGGAAGTGTATGGCCAGGTAATACCACCATCAAATATAAAAAATTACTTTTTTATGTACACTTATGTTTTATTTAACTTTATTTGTTTTACTTTTATTTTTACTTTTCCCTTCTTTGCTTTTAAAAGGCCAGACGTTTTTTCAAACAAAAAGCGGAGCCAAGAGTAAATTTATGGGGTGACAATTGAAAGTATACTCACTAATAATGCCCAGGGCGCACTCAAATCTAAGAAAGACTAAGACTTTGAAAGTAGAGTATAAATCAAGATCTGTATAGACAGGCGTACAATTCTGTACCTCTGGGTCATCTTCAGGGCTCTATTTAACATATGAGCCTCGGGCATAACTGTTTAAGGCACGGCTAGACTGCAGGGAAATGCAGCTTTGCTTTTTCTGTGTTGCCTATATTTTATAGATATCTCTGTGTGGTATCTGCTGACCTATAATCCCCCAAATGTAGGTTGTGAGGTTCCTGAGTGAAGCAAATGGAGACCATATCCCGTAATTGCCAAGGGCACCACAAAAAGTTCAAGGTTGTTGTCATAATTAAATTGTATCTAACCTTACAGCCATTGTGTTCTTTATTGAAAGCATTGGGAGCCTACTAGATTTTAATGTGAATGCCTGCAGGGCCATTTGCCTTTAAATCACTGCCCACTTCAACGTCCTGTGGGGGACAAAACAGTGTAAACAGACACGGAGCACCTGCATTTGAGCCATCTAAACAGCATACACATGCACTTGTGATGATATATGACAAAGTGAAAGCGGAATACGCCAATAACGTCACTTGCTTCACCTTTGTTGTCAGGAGATAGTTTCCAAGATGTTGTGCAAAATAGTTTCTTTTTGAAGCTGGTTGAAATATGTCAACCTAAAAGGAACGCACCATTATTGGGTCAGTGAATCCCCCATTCAGCTACACCCAACTCCCATTCAAACACGCAGAGCTGTGGGATTACGTTTAGCAGTCCACAGGTTTTCAATGGGTGCCACTTTACAGATACTTCAGTAAAGATAAATCACTGGAGCAGTAAGTTTTCTCACAAAGCATTTTGGGGTTTCAAGTGAGTGTTGCGGGATTCTTTCAAAGTTGGGACAATAGATGGGACTTCCTGTCGTTTCCATTGCTTTGCTTCATATGGGACCAATATGGGCGATGCAAAGTTTAAACAGTTGCAAATGTAAGAGCATCATGCCTTATTTTACATAGGTCTCCCTGGATGGGTGGTATTTAAAGAGAAGACCTCTCTTTGTTTCTTAAGCCCTATACATTGGCAGAAGCTACTGTTTACTTTTATTCTGGAACCAGTATTTATCTAGGCAAACCAGAGGAGAAACAGCAGTAAGAGCCATATTCTTGTTGAGAGGGAAAGGCAAAGTGGGAGGCACTTTAACCTTGTCTTCTGTGATCATTAACCTTGCAGGGTTAGGCAGCAACCACCTCACTGTGAGTTGAGTTAGTTGAGAGCAGCTTCAAGGAATTGATACATCACCTCGACATCTCACAGGGATTTCCATTCCCAAAAGGAAAAATGAAATTTCAGAAATTATTTCACATTCTATTTATTATCCTGATGAGTTTGCTTCTTATTCATGGACAGAGACAAGGTAAGAAAATGCTTTTATTATTTTCCTCCATTTTTTTATTTTTATAAAAAAGATACAAATTGAGAGTCCTCAGTTGTTGATGCAATTTAATGGTACGGTTATCAATTTATCAATCTTAGAACTATCAGATGTTAGCTGTTTTATCTAGATTATATATATATATATATATATATATATATATATATATATATATATACACATTTGCTCCCAGCTTTTATATATATATATATATATATATATATATATATACACACACACACTATTTTTACTACTTTTTCTTTTTGCTTTGTTTTATATAGAAAAAGTTTTATTAACTTTATGTTCTGCTTTGCATATTTTCACTGCATGATCTTTTTGGACTGTATACATGTAATATGGTATTGTATAGCTTAACATTATGTTTACAACATGGTGATATCTATGGGTGTTTGGGAACTATATATCTATCTATCAATTCAAGTCCCAGAAAGAACAGCACAACCTCTCCAATACTGTCTGTAGTTAGGTGCACGCCATCATCAGATTCCTGGTCAGGGAACCCCATGTATATCCATCGGAAAAAGATCGCAGCACACAAAAAAATTTGTTAAAAAAAAGTGTACTGTTTATTCCATCCTCTTTCAAACAGTGCAACGTTTCCGCAGCCTCACGGCACATTTTTCGAGGCGGCGTGAGGCTGCGGAAACGTCGCACTGTTTGAAAGAGGATAGAATAAACACTACACGTTTTTTTTTTAAAAGATTTTTTGTGTGCTGCGATCTTTTTCCGATGGATATCTATCTATCTAGATTCTTGTAGGAGAACCGCACTCCCATATGAATTACGGGTGCAGGCTGGTCCAACCCAGGCAGGGTCCCCAAAATCTAAGAAAAAATGCAGCAGCACTCTGTGTTGAATTAAAATAGTGGAGTTAGGCTTTATTCATCAAATGCAGTACAAGACGTTTCGACCGTCTCACATGGTCTTGACAAAGACTGTGTGAGACGGTCGAAATGTCGTGTACTGTACTTTATGAATAAGGCCTAACTCCACTTTTTTCATTCAACACAGAGTGCTGCTGGATTTTTTCTTATCTATCTATCTATCTATCCATCATGCTATCTATCTATCCATAGTGATAAAGGTAAAACATCTGTCAGAGGATTAAATAGTTACCTGTGTAAGTGAGCAGCCGCACACCTGATATATTAGATAATGCTTAGGGAATGTGAAGTACTTCTAAACCTGTATCATTTAGGCTACATATATCTTAGTTAAACATTTACTCCTCTATAACTGTGGACAACAGTCATATATTGTATACATACAAAGGGAAATGTATAGGAGTAGAATATCCTGGTAGAGAGAAAAACTTGTGTGGCAGATTAACATGATGCTGGTAGGATTGTGTGAAAATACCCCTATACACATTTCTTTCTCTGTACAAGTATTTTTAGGACTCCCATTTTTAACCCTAGAAGAAGAAGAAAAAAACCTCATGCATTCATCTAAGATGTAGGTTTAGAAGATCCCAATACTGGTCTTATAAATAGGTTGGCTTGCCTTGGCTAGACTACATAGAAGTACTGAGTAATTAGCCAATGCACATAGACATAATAATGTTCTGTATCTAACATCCTTAGCCATTGCTAACAGCAAATGACTACCTCAAACACACATAGAGGGGAATTTAAGAAATCTGTATTTGCTTCTTGTTTACTTTAGAGCAAAAAAGTTGCGGTGAAAGTATCGGCTGTGCGCCAAATTTATCAAGTGGCGCACAGACTTTGATGAATGACCACAGAACTGCTCTGGTTAAATGTCACAGAGTACTGGTGGGCCGTGTGACAATTGTATTAAATGTCACACAGACCTTAATACAATTGTTGCATTGAGTTATAAAGGGCAGGGTTGAATTACAATGTGATAACTTCTAAATCTGGCCCGTGGGACTTTTCACAAAATGTTGCACATGATAACTCAGTCACATTGCACAAAGTGATCAAACTAAAAACACTTCATGGTCTGGACATGTAAATAATCTAAATGAAATGTCACAGAAAAGTCGCACCGGGTCAGCCTGCGACTTTTCCTGGAACAAATTTGGACAAAAAAAAAATTGTCTAAACAGATTGATATATTCCCCTCATAATGTAAGCAGCAATGCACGAATCAAAGTAGTTCCGTCTGAACAGATTGTTACAGTAATATCTTGCATAGCTACAAATGTATTAATGCTACATTAGTACTTTTCCGAAATTGAATAATTTAGTTTTGCAAGTCAATAGTACAACTGAAATGAAAACGTAACTTTTTAGGACCCCATAAGAGAGATACAATCACAGTACAATACCAGTACTACATAGCACATACTGTAGAATTAGACTAGTATTCACTTTAGCAATAATGTATAATACAGATATAAGTGATACGTGTAGTACACCATTGTGATGTTATACTGTGCCGTGGTCTTCCATAGAACTAGTACACAAATTTAACAGTTAAATGACAAATTCAGTGTTGCTATATTTGTAAATACTGTAGCATACAGCACATGTATATATACATTATAAAATTGAGTGTAAGCTTTACACTTCACTATATGTTGGTGATATTCCCATATAGGCAATGGCTTAGTACAAAGACTACACTCTGCATAACAAAATAAAGAGCATGGAGGAAGGAGGTTATAGAAGAAGATTACAACAGTGTTCTCTACGATGGATGGAGTACAGTCTGTTGCTTAACAAAGGTTCAGTAGAATCTAAGTGCATATCAAATGGTGACGGGTGCCCAGCACAATAGCAAGAGATCAACATAGATTTAAATCAGCAGCTCAAAGAAGACCCTGTATCTGTACTCAACTCCACCTGGTCAATAAAGATCTATTGCACCTTTGTAAGGCCAAAGGGAGGATCTTTATTATCTAAAACACATTCATATTCAATCAGCAAAAAATAGTTGGTTGCCCAAGTCAATGGAAATGTTGACTATTATAGCAAGTGGAATAATATCAAATATAAACCATAGGTACACAACATAGATTGTTTAGCATAAAGAAACTTCTGTATTGTACAAGTGTTTTGTGCTGTGCCAAAATACCTATTTGTAGGCATGCATACCCTTTGGAAAACCTACTTCCAATGGTATTTAAAAAAAATCTATGGTATATAGAGATAATGAACTAATTTTGTTTTATTTCTACTTGTGGTAGGCTGTAGGATAAGCTGGCAAGTAGGCAAGTATGAGTGGCCAACTGACTTGTCTCCAACATCAGATGCCAAGAGATAGAAGGATCAGGGTTTTTAACATGTCCAATCCTTTGTTCCTGCAGGAGATAAATGCCCTTTTACATTGAATAAGCCTTCCTGGCTGAGCTTATTTGGGAAGATTTATCAAAATCTGCACAGAGGAAAAGATGACCAGCAACCAATCAGATCGCTTCTTTTATTTTTTAGAAGCCTATGTAAATTTTTAACAAAGCAATCTGATTGGTTGCTATGGTCAACTGGTCAATTTTCCTCTGCACAGGTTTTGATAAATCTACCAACTTGCTCTCACCCTGCTTGGTTTGTGTAAAATCACTGTTAGGAACATTATCTCATGTGCATGGCTAGCTTAAAGGTTATTTACATCATTACAGTTATGGCATATCCATAGAGGAGCTAAAGCCTGCATACAAAAGCCTGTTTCTGCTTATCTGTCACCTCCAGCGATGGCATGCAGGTTGGAGTAGGTTGGGTGGCTCTTAATCTTATAGGTGTGGGTCCTAGAGGTGAGACCCACATTTATCATAAGTTTTCCACCGGAGTACCCCCTTAAGGCCATGTTCGCAAATAGTGCGTATCGACATTACATGCTGGTGCTATGACCGCTCAGCAGGGCATCGTCTCCATAGGCAGCAAAGCATTTACAAGCAGATTCCACTGAAAGAATTGACATCTTTTTTTTAAATCAACTGGTGCCAGAAAGTTAAACAGATTTGTAAATGACTTCTACTAAAAAAAAATCTTTACCCTTCCAGTACTTTTTAGCAGCTGTATGCTACAGAGGAAATTCTTTTCTTTTTTAATTTATTTTTTGTCTTGTCCACAGTGCTCTCCGCTGACACCTCTGTCCGTGTCCGGAACTGTCCAGAGCAGCATAGGCTTGCAATGGGGATTTTCTCCTGCTCTGGACAGTTTCTGATACTGGCATCAGGTGTCAGCAGAGAGCACTGTGGACAACACAAATAAGAAATTGAAAAAGAAAAGAATTTCCTTTGTAGCATACAGCTACTAAAAAGATTTTTTAATAGAAGTCATTTACAAAATCTGGCACCAGTTGATTTAAAACAAAATGTTTTCCACCGGCGTACCCCTTTAATTCTGTCAGTGGAGGCCAGAATCAGAATCCCATTGAAAGCTATGTCACTCTTCTGCAACGGAATTTCCGAGTAGATTTTTCAGCTTGATTTCACTTGGAAATTCTGTGTTGTGAACACGGCCTAATTTAGTATAACAGATTCTGGAGTATCAAAGTGGCCTTTACTCCTGTTGTCATTACGGTTTTCCTTGTCTCATGTCCAGGGGTCTGAAAATTAACACCGTAAGGCTATGTTCACATGATTGTTTCTGTATGGAATGTCTACCTGGAAAATACGGGCGGACATTATGCACATTCAAGTGTTCCGGTGGGCCCTAAGACCACTTGGAAATGCGCAGTCTCATAGACAGTAATGCATTACCGAATGGAAGCCACAGAAAGAATAGACATGACTATTCTTTCTGTGGATGCTGGAATCGATGGAAACATCTGCCACGGAAATTCGGCTGTGTGCACAGAGCAGCAGAATCCCATTGAAATCAATGGGACTCTGCTGCAGTGGAATTTCTAACAGAATATTTTCCTGCTGAATTCCATTTGGAAATTCCACTGTGTGAACATAACCTAAGAATAAATAAGAAAGAGTAGCTATCCCCTATAAGAACATATCTAAATTGCATAAAGGAACACACTTGGCAAAAAGAATATCCTAGTGCAGAGCTTGATGTGGTGCATGAAACACCAAACAAAATCCCTGTGCCATGCATCACCCCTCAGAGCCTGTTGTAGGCACAACATCGGGCATCAGTTTGGCCTTCTGCCAGTGAATGGGAACATCCTTGTTGACATCCACAGGCCAAATCCCACACAGAACTAATACTTCTTATATCTTATAGCTTGCTAGAACTGATCCTAGTCAAATCCAAGATTTGCCCAAACTGGACACAACTGTGGCAAATCCTCAGCTTTGATAAGAATAAGTTCTGTATGAGTATGGAAAGCCATATGATTTCTCATTTAAGAGTCATTAAAATGTATATGCATGAAACAAAAAAAAACTTCAAAAAAGGTTTTTCATGTTTAATATTTATGACATATCAATTTGATATTAGCCAAAAGAAAATTCTGCCCTGTTTGCTGTTTCTGGATGAAAGTTAACCATATGTGCGCAGTCATTCTTCACTGCTGAAGTATGGGAGGTCAGACAGAACAGGTACATCAGTGTGTAAAATGATGGCATTTCTAATTGATTTGCCATAACCCTTAGGAATAATATTATTTAAAAAATATAGGTATTTTCTGAGATATAAAACAAAGATAAAATATGAAAGGAATGCTTATTTATATAAAAACCCAACAAAAGGGGAGCTGGGTGCAGGTGGTAAGAAACCTAATGGCCAATCCCTTAGACCTTTAGGAGGGACATCCCATAAGGGCATCACATTTTGGAAAATCCTTAAAGAGTACCTCCAATTTTTAAGGGTACGTTCACACTGAGGAAAAATTCCGCAAGTGGAGATTCCTTATAGCGGCCGCTGCCAAAATACTTTGGCGGTAGGACCGTCTCATGGGAGACCCATTTACACTGATGTTAATGTTCAGTCGCATAATAATAGAAAGCACAGTTAATATAAAAATAAGCAAGCACCGTGCACCATTAGCAAAGGCTAGTGGCTAAAAATCTACTTTTAACATTTTCCTTTATTATAGGGTATATGCTAAACTTAATGTGGAACTCTGATCGCGCTCCGACAGTAGGATATCTGTTTCAATCTCCCAGCAACTTCGTAGCCCAAGACTACAATGATCAGGATACAGATTTACTTATAGTCCCACAGACTTGCATGGGACTTCTGGCAAATCCATATTCTGAACGCTACAGTCTTAGGCAAGTCTAGGGCTAAAAAGTTGCCGGGAGATTTAAACAGATATCTTGCTGCTGGAGCATAATTGGAGTTCCACTTTAAAGATCAGAAGAATTCTTGTACTGAAACAAAAGATATTTTATGGCCTTTTTATATGGTATGAGTTGTTAGAAAAAGTCCTTTTTGGACAGAGCTCTCATTACTATTTTTAGACTTGCATGTAATGAGTTGTTTAGACTTTGCAAGCTGATTATTACCCTATAGATCGTATGTAAATAATAGGTTTGGATTTAAAGAACTAGCAGCACAATCCTAGTTTTAGTTGAATATAAATGGCGTCATGTATGCAAGGACCGGTGGTGACAGGCAACAGTGCACCTGTTTACACTAATCTCAAAAAGTCCAACCTTGGCCATTTGAAATGATCCAGAAGTGGAACAAATGAGTTTACCATGCATGAGCTATTTCATTTGTAACACTGTGTAAGGTTATAGGTAAACATTCGATTTCACTCACAATTACCACACACAGATGTGACCATTTTGCCCCCATTCCTTGCTACCTTCTCTATGCAATGGGCAGAAATTCTGGTAATTGTCCAAGGAAAAATCTTTTGTTCAAATGCAATCTCTCCACAATGCTTTAAACAAGAGAATGTAAATGAGGATACTATCTGAAAGAGTTTCCTCTGGATTATTTAACCCTTGGTTGCTGGCCAGTAAAAGAGGGAGTCAGTTGCCTTACATTTCTGTTTTTCTACTTACATTCAGATAGTAAGAAAAGATTTTGGTAAAATGCAAAAAACTGATGCAATAAGTGGCCTTGTGTAGGATAGTCTGGAAAATACAAAAAAAAGTCTGTACTATGTGTTCCTTTTATGCATTACAGACAGTTTAAGGTATTATTCCAAATAATTATATAGTAATGCAGACTTTAGGTCAATTCATTCTATAATTGTAAATAACATGACTGCAAAGTACAAAATAGAAGTCAGGAAAGTCACATGATGTGTCAAAAATATTACATTTACAAGATTAGTTCATCTTTTCCTAAATAATTAGTTTTTTTCATATTTTTTACTATATCTTTCTTTCTTTTTTTTTTTTTTTTTTAGGAAACCATGGTCAAAGGAGAAGACCCCACAGACACAACTGTTTCCTGAAAAGGTGTATGCCTCTTCATTCCAGAGTGCCCTTCCCCTGAGGTATCTATATAAGACATAGTTCACTCACTAAAAGGTTATAGTTGTTCACATAACTACATTATACCTCATAAACCATATATATAAATATCCCCTTATATAACATCATCTTTGTTCATCAACATTGCCTAATATTCATCTGGTTTGTTGACTATAAGTCAAGTTAAACACAGGTCTCCACAATTCAGGTTTTTTTTCTCCAACACAACAGCATTTTTAATATGCCAAAATTGAGACAAATGAAACAGACTTTCTAATCTTCTACATTTCTTGACCTAAGTCAATATTAGGTCAATGTACAGGGTGGGCCATTTATATGGATACACCTTAATAAAATGGGAATGGTTGGTGATATTAACTTCCTGTTTGTGGCACATTAGTATATGTGAGGGGGGAAACTTTTTCTAGATGGGTGGTGACCATGGCGGCCTTTTTGAAGTCGGACATTTTGAATCCAACTTTAGTTTTTTCAATAGGAAGAGGGTCATGTGCCACATCAAACTTATTGGGAGTTTCACAAGAAAAACAATGATGTGCTTGGTTTTAACATAACTTTATTCTTTCATGAGTTATTAAAAAGTTTCTGACCACTTATAAAATGTGTTCAATGTGCTGCCCATTGTGTTGGATTGTCAATGCAACCCTCTTCTCCCACTCTTCACACACTGATAGCAACACCGCAGGAGAGATGCTAGCACAGGCTTCCAGTATCTGTAGTTTCAGGTGCTGCAGAATGAGCAAAACAAAAATTGGAACAGGACCCTCAGTTTATGCAGAAGATTTTGTTCAGTGATGAGGAAACTTTTATGTGAATGGTGAAGTTAACAAACAAAACCACCGCTATTGGTATGACACTAACCCACATTGGATAGATCCCTCCAAGACTGTTGGAACACAAAAACTGATGGTATGGTGTGGTATATGGGGTACAAAGATAGTGGGGCCATTCTTCATCAATGGAAACCTCAAGGTCACTGGATATGTGAAATTGCTACATGATGATGTGTTTCCCTCTTTATGCACTGAAGCTGGCACGTTCCCTGAGTTTTTCCAGCAAGATGGTGCACCAACACATTATGGGTGTCAGGTCCGAACATTCCTAGATAAACAGTTTCCTGGAAAGTGGATTGGTCATCGTGGGCCAGTTGAATGGCCCCTAAGGTCTCCCGATCTGAGCCCCTTAGACTTTTATCTTTGGGGTCATCTGAAGGCAATTGTCTATGCTGTGAAGATATGAGATGTGCAGCACCTGAAACTACGGATACTGGAAGCCTGTGCTAGCATTTCTCCTGCGGTGTTGCTATCAGTGTGTGAAGAGTGGGAGAAGAGGTTTGCATTGACAATCCAACACAATGGGCAGCACATTGAACACATTTTATAAGTGGTCAGAAACTTGTAAATAACTCATGAAAGAATAAAGTTACGTTAAAACCAAGCACATCATTGTTTTTCTTGTGAAATTCCCAATAAGTTTGATGTGTCACATGACCCTCTTGCTATTGAAAAAACTAAAGTTGGATTCAAAATGGCCGACTTCAAAATGGCCGCCATGGTCACCACCCATCTTGAAAAGTTTCCCCCCTCACATATACTAATGTGCCACAAACATGAAGTTAATATCACCAACCATTCCCATTTTATTCAGGTGTATCCATATAAATGGCCCACCCTGTATTACAGATTTATACAACCTTTAAGTTGTACAAAGCCATAATATGGCAGCCACTAAAGTGCAATCACAATGAAAATTATGCACGGGGTAGGATATGCCCATAATACAGAATCATACAGAAGTTCCATGCAAAAACACATGGAATACCTATGGTTCTGTAGTAGAGCTCAGTGATGAGTATGAGGCTGGAATAAAAGTATTTTTAAGCCAAAACCAAGAGTGGAAACAATATATAATGGAAGATTTGCAGCTTTTTCTGTGTTTTGGACCCAATCCAGGTTTTGGCTAAAAATACTGATACAATATAAATATATACAAACATGCTCTCACATAGATCTGAGTGCACAGATATAGTATAGCATGTGGCACTTTCATTACACTATATACAACTGTATGGTCACAAATAAACCTGAAACAGGTCATGAGTGAATATGTTTTATAGATGTGTAACATTCTGACAATATGCATTGATTTTAACACACATACTCTAAGCATAAAGAAATGCTGATTTATCATGGCTCTATGACTCCACTGAGAATACCATCTAATTAAAACCCCTTTGGTCTCCAAGGATTCTAGGTCTGATGTATGGACATGTATCAGGCCTGAAGTATTTGTCAATTTGGATAAAAGAGGTTATGACCTCCATTTAATCAGGTTATATGATTAATTGAAGTTTCATTTAAATGGAAGCATATGTTCTCTCTAAGGTACTCAGTACTAACCTGTAAGATCCTTCAACATTCAGTAGATCTATATAAAATGACTGGTGAGGCCTTCAGAGGTCAGTATCAGATAGGAAGGGGAATAGTATCACTTCTAGTGAGTGTTTAAGTCATTTCATCATGATCTCTATTAATGTCCAATTAAAGTTACACAGCTGAATAGAACAGTTGCTCTAAATCTCCTCAGTAGATAGTATTAGTAAATAGTGATAAAAAGTCACCCGTAGACTACAATAAGTGTTTTGTTGACAAAGTTAAGTTACACAGTTTTATGAAAGGGGTAGCTACTTTTGTTTTGCATAAAATTCAAGACTATGAATATTGAATAAACAGTAAAAAATTCAAAATGATAAAATGAACCAGACTGATCATTATGATCATCAATATGGTTGTAGCTGACAGGCATACAGATTTCCAAAAAATAATGTGAGATAATATAACCAGCATCTAGATATTAAAGGGTACCCCTCATCAAAAAAACTTTTGATATATTATAGATTAATGTATGCAGAATAATTTTACAATTGCATGTTATTAAAAAATATGCTTCTTTCTATTTAATGTTCCCCTTTGAAGAAATGACCACTAGGGGTCTCCCTATCAGTCCTGGCAGCAAGCATTTCAGACTCATGCTGGAGTCCTAAACACTACGAGTTGCCAGTCTGCTTTGTTCACAAAGGAGAACACTCAGAGCTGTCAGCCTGCTTTGTTCACAGCCTGTTTGGCTGTGAACAAAGCAGGCTGGCAGCTCTGAGTGTTTAGGACTCCAGCATGAGTCAGAAATGCTTGCTGACAGAACTGATCGGGAAAAATACAATAGAAAGAAGCATATTTTTCATTAACATGCTATTGGAAAGTTATTCAACATTCATTAATCTTAAATATATCAAAAGTTTATTTGATGAGAGGTACCATTTAAAGGGTTACTCCGGTGGAAAACATTTCTTTTTAAATCAACTGGTGCCAGAAAGTTAAACAGATTTGTAAATTACTTCTATAAAAAATTCTTTACCCTTACAGTTTAGTAGCTGTATGCTACAGAGGAAATTCTTTTCTTTTTGAATTTCTTTTTTGTCTTGTCCACAGTGATCTCTGTTGACACCTGATGCCCGTATCAGGAACTGTCCAGACCAGGAGAAAATCCCTATAGCAAACCTATGCTGCTCTGGACAGTTCCTAATATGGACAGAGGTGTCAGCAGATAGCACTGTGGACAAGACAATAAAGAAATTTAAAAAGAAAAGAATTTCCTCTGTAGCATACAGCTGCTAAAAAGTACTGGAAGGGTAAAGATTTTTTATAGAAGTCATTTACAAATCTGTTTAACTTTCTAGCACCAGTTGATTAAAAAAAAGTTTTCCACCAGAGTACCCCTTTAAATTATGTACAAAATAGCATGTTACTGTTAAATTTGGGAAAAATCTACATTTTTTAAGAAGTATTGAGTTTACATCCATATGATTAATTGGCACAATTTTTTTTGCCATTTTTTAAGATCGTATTTTGGACCAATTATTTGTACCCAAAAATAACATCTATAAACATGGCCTCAAGAACATTTTGATATGGCACATGTAGTTATGCAAAAGAGAATGTCTGAATATTTCAATAGAATTGGTAGTTTGAGGAAGTTTCTTATTTTCATGAGGGCCAGTTTCAGCACCAATTGACATACCTAATAATGCACTGAAAATCAGCTCTTTTTAACTATCCATTATAATATACCCTCACAATTACAGGAACCTAAGACCATCATTCTGACACTCGTATACGCCCTGCTTCAATGAGGCTTGGTTTCCTGGTTGAAATGGAGTTGGTGGATTCATTCTAATCCCTAATGGGAACATGTCCACATGACAAAAGAACCACATGATTAAGTAAAATTGGACTCCTGGGAAGTCTGAGCTCAGGGAAAGGCTCAAAATGATGAATGTGGGCAGGTCAGGGGCACATAAATACCAGCACCTTGTCACAGAGGTTGTTAAGTCTTGGTATTGTCCAGGACATCTAATCCTGCAATGGTTTTACACAGGCTTACTAACTGAGCATCATTTGCACATTTACCAGTCAGAAGAACATGCACAAAACAAATTAATGAGGCGTCCACATTACAGAGGTAAACAGGTTACCGGGAGTCGGCTGTAAAAACACTAGAAAAGCTGGCATTACATTCCAAGCGCAACACCCAAGTCAACCCTCTACAGATGTGGAAGGGCTGAACGTATATTGCTAATGTTTCGACTGTGTGTTCTTTAACTTTAAAACATATGCAAAACCACATATAACACAGTGATCACATGAAAAGCATAAAAGTTCAACACAGACATCACATTGCTGTTGTGCTCTGTCCTGTTCTGGGTCCATTTGACTCCTTTTTCTTGCACCAAACAGTCCCAAAATGGGTAGCAGCACAACTGACTCCACTGAGTCCCAACGGATCCCATTGACTTGAATGGGGTCCATCGGGGATGCTTTAGTTTATCAAAGATTAGCGGAGAAAAAAATAGTGCATGTGCTTTTTATTTCTCCGCTAAACTCCCATCTGATGGACCTCTGTATTACAGAACCAGACAGCAATGTGAACAAGCCCTTAGAGTTTACATAGATTGTTGAAACAGACTGCCTTAGTGTCTTAATGGGTATATGTATAACAAACATGGGAATGTACTAAGTCTATCGTCTTGCAGGGGCAGATTTCAGCTGCGATGTACACTAACTTGGCATGTGATCAGGTCATGCCCCCTTTTACACTAATCCCCACCCACTTTTTTAATAGAAAGCTTGCGCCAAGGATGTAAAGGGGCAAAACGTAACTTTTCTACATCAGATTGCAAGAACATTCATAAATTCCTTCTATATATTTATGGTTTCAATACTTTTACACATTTAAGCTTTAACTTTTAGTTACACTTCTTCAGTTGGGTATTCAAAATTTTTGATCACACATGGTATATTTATTTACACATTGAAAAAATACAAAGGGCAGCACAGTGCAACTGAATGAACAAGAATCCGGACTTAGTAAATCTCCTTAAGGGTACATTCACACGGGTGGATTTATTTGTGGGTTACGCGCTGTGTATTTGAAAGTGGGCGGGCACTTCTCGGCTGTCCGCAGCAGATTTTCCACTGGGGAATTTCCGCTGCGGAAAATATGCCTCAGACTCTGTTGACTTCAATGGGGCTTGCGGCAGAGTTTCTGCAGCGGAACATCTGCTGCGGACAGCCGAGAAAAGCCCGTCCACTTTCAAATACGCAGTGGGAAACCCACAAATAAATCAGCCGATGAGAATGTACCCTAAGTAAACAAAAATTTGAATAATTTTTCAGAATTTTGCTGAAAATATGGCTAATCATGCAAGGAGGAAGCAAGGCATATATAAGCACTTATACATTCTATTTTTGACGCTTTTACATTATAAAACTAGCATAACCTGCAGAGTTATGCTAGTTTTATAATCGTGTGGAAACAGCCTAACAGGTCTGCTCACACATGGAGAACAAAGATTTGTTGCAGACATTTCTTTGACAAAAAAAAATTCCTTCCATACAAAAGAATGAGGTTGTTTTTATGTGTATGGAGTCCTGAAAGCCCTATTAAGATATATGGGGCAGTCACAGAGATTTCTGCAACAAATCTGCTAAATGTGAATATATCTTTATTAGGAAAACTTAAAGGGGTACTCCGCTGCTCAGCATTTGGTACAAACAGTTCCAAACGCTGGAGCCGGCGTTGGGAGCTTGTGATGTCATAGCCCCGCCCCCTCATGAAGTCACGCCCCACCCCCTCAATGCAAGTCTATGGGAGGGGGCGTGACGGATGTCACGCCCCCTCACATAGACTTGCATTGAGGGGTCAGGGCGTGACATCATGAGGGGGCGGGGCTATGATGTCACGAGCTCCCAACGCCGACTCCAGCGTTTGGAACTGTTTGTACCAAATGCTGAGCAGTAGAGTACCCCTTTAATAAACATGTAAAGTCATATTGGGGGGGATATTCAAAGAATTTAGCGCACCCTTTTTTTTTGTTTAGCTGTGCCCCACTTGCTTAAAATGTTGTGCACAATATTAGCACCACATATTCAGATAATTGGCACCTGATTTAGTGCCCTGTTAGCAATTATTTTATTTTTTTTTAAGAGGCATAGTTAGGATTTTTGTGCTATTAGAACTCTATTTTCAAAGGTTTAGCACCACCTTCTGGTGCTCAAAGTGTCGCAGCTAATAACAAGTATACCTGGTGTTAAATGATTTGATATTTGTGCTATTTGCCCCAAATTTTTAAAAGACCAAACACACTCCTGAAAATGAGGCGCAGTTAAGGCCCCTTTTACACTGCCGTTGGTGCCCGGCAGTGTGACGCCCGCTGCAGAATAGCGGGAGAAAAGATTACAGCATGTGCTGTCTTTTTCTCCCGTTATTCATAACGAGTCCCGGTGGCCCCCATGATAGTAAATCATTGTTTGCCGTTGTTTGCCGTTGCTCCCCATTATGAGAATGGGCGTTAAAGTCAGGGGGAAAAAAAAGAGACTTTGATGGCCTTCTCTTTAAGGCGCAAAATAAAGAGCCCTAAAAACACAAGTCTTTGAATATTCCCCCCATTGTGCTACCATGGTAGACATATTGATCGTCATTCAGATACAAAAGTAATAAATATACAGCCTGTGAAAAAAATGTCTGCAAAGAGACGGTGCTTTATACTTGTAAATGAGTCTGGAGATAGAGATCAGAAAATAGCATCATATATTTAGATCAGCTACCCAACAACTTCGTAACATGATACAGAGATCTTCATTCATCCACAAAGGGAGTTTTTGCCTCTTTACTCCAGATGTAAAAGTTTATGTTGTGCTTGATCATTATTCAAGGTGAAATATGTTATTTAGCGAAGAAAAAACGGAAATACAATTGTTGTGAAGTAAATCAGATCTTTATTGCCAAATTATCCCAAACCAAATGACTGTGCTCAGCTGAAAAAAGATCATTTTTAGGATATTTGTTCAATGCTTATGGGGCATCAATCATGATGCAGGATACGAAGATGGCAAAGTCTGCCAGCAATAGGTGTTTTTTTTTATTAATCTATTTTCCAAACTAGAAACATTCACATACAAAGTATAAGAAAAGAGAACCTTGTTTGTCCTTCTATAAGCAGAATATATGCCTTCATTTAGACAGCCTATATGCAGATAAATCCTCAAAGGCAATAGTGAGGAATTTATAAAAAAAAAAGTGCATCTAGTAAACCTATAATTGAAATGGTTTAATTTGAGATAGATTTGCATAAAATGTATAAAAATTATTACTTACTGTAAAAGACCCAGTGATACAAAAAAAAAAAATGTACTGAGGTTAAGGGAATAAAAAAAGAAATCCACATTCAACAGATTGGTGTAGTTAAGGGCCTTTTATACAGGAAGATTATTAGCTGAATAGGCCTAATATGGCCCTATGTAAAAGACCCTATGTTAATGGCCCTATGTAAAAGACCCAGATCTCATATCGCTAAAATCTGCCTGTGTAAAAAAACAAAAAAAAAAACGTACTTTTGTGTAGTCAAGAAAGAGCAGCCAACACAATAGCAGAATACTCCATCGGTTGTTCATAGCGGACAGTAAGTCAGAAAAGCTTCCCTGTACATTGTTTCCTACTCTGTCAGCACTAGGTCAGAAAACAGAATTAGCACCATGACGTTATCTTGTGGGTAGAGTACTCTAGGCACCAGTTCAAGTAATACATTATTGCAATAGACTAAAAAGATAGTTCTCTGTTTGTTAAATATCGAGTTCACTAATTGACTGATACTGTGCCTATTAAAACATTACTATCTCAAGGGCTTCCGCAATCCTATTGAAGCCCTGAAAGAGTTGATGAATGAGTTACCTGATAATTTGACTGATTTCAACAAAAAATATTTGCCATCAGCCCCCATTGAAGTGAAGAAGGGCAACAGAGTATCAGTTGCATATAAGGGTATTTAACTTGCACTGTAAACGTACCGCCCCATTAGGCCAAATAAAATAGCCCGCAGAAAGGAATCATTGTTTGTCTAAGATCTATTGTCTGTATTTATCAGCTACTCTGTGAAGGCAAGAATGTGGCAAATAAAGACTAGAAGTGAGGAAGACTTAAATAAAATAAAGCCATACAAAGACATCTGCTTGATATTTTTTTTTTTTGATTTCTTCTAACATCACCCCACTATAAAAACCCCAAACATATTTACCAACATAATTTAGGTAGCTTAAAGTGTACCTGTCGTCAGCAAAAACTTTTTATATAATGTAGATAATACCATTTCATGTATATTTGTAATATACATTGGTTAAAAATTGTGTATATTTTTTGGGGGAAAAACTGTCCCTGTAGCTATTGCCTGTGTGTCTCTATGAGGAGTCCAAATACAGGAAGTGTGGGCAGGACAAGCAGGGCTCTGTGCAGACTCCAGGCTTGTCAATTATCCTAATGTATAAGCCAGGAGCATGTAATAGAGCCTCAGTGCACACTGTCCTTGCTTTTTCAGTCCACAGTGGCCTGCTTGTCCACCCTCACTTCCTGTATTTGGACTCCTCATAGAGACACACATGCAATACCTGCAGGGACAAAAATATACACATTTTTTTAACCAATGTATATTACAAATATACATATAATGGTATTATCTACATTGTATAAAAAGTTTTTGTTGACGACAGGTACACTTTAAAAAAAAAAGTTTAACCCCTTACGACCACGGACGTAAATGTATGTCCTGGTTTGGCGGGACTTCGCACACCAGGACGTACATTTACGTCCTGTGTATGACCGCGAGCATCGGAACGATGCTCGAGTCATACACGGCAGGTTCCGGCTGCTAGCAGCAGTCGGGGACCCGCCGGTAATGGCCGACATCTGCAATCGAGCGGATGTCCGCCATTAACCCCTCAGATGCAGTGATCAATATAGATCACGGCATCTGCGGCAGTGCGGTACTTTGAATGGATGATCAGATCGCCACGGGATCCGATCATCTAGCATGGCGGCTGGAGGTCCCCTCACCTGGCTCCGGCCGTCTCCCGGAAAAATCCCCTTCCCCAATAAAAATAAAAATTGTCAGTTTTTCCCATTTTACCCCTAAAAGCGTAAACAATTTTTTTTATAAACATATTTGGTATTACTCCGTGCGTAAATGTTTGAAATATAGAAATATAATGTTAATGATCCCGTACAATGAATGGTGTAAACGTAAAAAATAAGAAAAGTAAAAAAATGCTGTTTTTTTGTCCAAAAAATTAATAAAAAATTATCTAAAAGTTTTATATATGCAAATGTGGTATCGCTAAAAAGTACAGATGATGGCACAAAAAAAGCCCTCATACCGCCCTATATATGGGAAAATGAAAAAGTTATAGGTGGTCAAAATAGAGCGATTTTAGATTACTGATTTTGTACAAAAAGTTTTAGATTTTTTTAAGCGGTACAAAAAATATAAAAGTATCTAGCCATGGGTATCATTTTAATCATATTGACCCACAGAATAAAGAACACATGTCATTTTTACCGTAAAATGTACAGTGTAAAAACAAAACCCTCCAAAATGTGCAAAATTGTGGTTTTCATTTAAATTTCCTCCCTAAAAATTTTTTGGGGGGGGTTCGCCATAAATTTTATGGTAAAATGAGAAGTTTCATTACAAAGTACAATTGGACACGCAAAAAAACAAGCCCTTATATGGTTCTGTAGATGAAATATAAAAGAGTTATGGATTTTAGAAGGCGAGGAGGAAAAAACTAAAACGCAAAAATAAAATTGGCCTGGTCCTTAAGGTTAAAATGGGCTTGGTCCTTAAGGGGTTAAAGGTGAAAAACTCAAAGATGTCATCTAACCATTTAATATCATATATATGTCTTTTCAGGTTGGAATGCTTTGGTGAGTCCGAGAAGATGAGCTATGACAACAGGACACTGTGTTATTTATTAAATGGTATTCTGTATATAAGAGAACTATCCAAGGACTGAGGTCAATCATTGTAAAAGATGGACAAAGACAAATGTTTAAAAGAGCTGCAAAAGATTGGACTGGAGCTAAATTTGGAATACACCACCTATGGTTCCATAGCATGAAGAAACATCACAATGACAAGCATCCATAGCTATATCTGCTACTTAAACCCAGAAAGAAGTAGAATGGAGCATTCATCTACGAGAAATAGGAATTATATCAAGAGGTTGACCATTGAATACTTGATCCACAATTCAGTAATGTATTTAGTAAAACAACCACCAACATTTTGTCTGCCTTAAGGGAACTAGGATTTACATCTCTCCATCATATATTTTGAGCTACTGTGAAATTCATGCCACATAATCACTGCAAGATGTGGCCAAGAAACATGACTGTTCTCAAGAAATGCATGGAATATAATGACTCTATTAATGCAATACCTAAATGGATATTCTGGAGAATGAATGCAATAGTTATAAAGGATAGTGGGGGAGGGGGGAAAGAAATGGATGAGAAAAGAAAAAACAAGCAAACACATACTCACCTGCCACTCATCCATCTCTGTGCCATTTCCTGCTGCCAAGCGCTTCCTCCTCTCACCTATACCATCCACAATCAAATATCCCAGAGGGCTCCCAGGGTCAACAGTACCAAGAAACTTCAATTCATTTTAGGGCTTCTACCCCTAATGGACTCATTCCCTTAATTTAGGATTCCCTTTTTAAGCTGAAATATGCATTTTTTCCTCATTAAAATAATTAAATCCCTGTGTAGTAAGAAAAAAATAAAAAAGTGTGATTAAAAACCCAACATTGGATTAGGTGACTGTATCCAAAGTAAAACTTCACATCTGAAGTATGTGGTTCACAGAGCAGATCCACTTATTGTATTTTTACTTTATTGTGACCCCTACATAGGAGTACACTTCTATGTCAGAACTTGTGGAATCTTATCCTCTGTTTGTATAACCTCTATACCACTTAAATCCTAAATGTTGCCATCTAAAAGACTAGCACTGTAGCATCCCCCCCAATATTTTGCTGCAACCGGCTTTATCAAGGGCCGGGACACTAACCTAAACACATAAGAAATGCTTCTCTAGCCAATCACTTGCCATAGCGGTGATCCACCTCAGACTGGCTGAACGGGTATTTTCTATAAATAGAGAGGAGAGAAGAAAGTGCTAGGCAGCGGGAACAAGTATAAGCAGACCGGCACCGACAGGGGATCACAGCAGGTGAGTAATTTTTTTTTATTCCTCTTGATCTAAGAGAGAAAAAAAAAACAACTACTCACCTGCCACTTACTGGTGCTGTGCTGCTAGTGCTCTGGAACAACCCTTTAGCTACTATCCAAGTAGATGATCTAGGTAAAGAGAACACATTTCATACAGCTTTATCTCAGTTTTGCATACATTGTATAAATATATAGGCTCATATAAGACTCATGTATAGATTTCTTATAAACCTAAATGAAACTGCCAAATGGACTTGTAAATATTCAGTCTAGGGTTATATATATATATATATATATATATTGTAATATTATGTATATGCGATATTTCTTTTTAATAGAGTTTTCTTTTTATATAAAAATCTAAAGGTATATTTTTACAAATCTGTCACAAATGTCTGATGCCAGGCATGACACCAAAATGTATTCTACTAGACAGTAGGTATAAATATGCAGACAGTATGTTCCGCATTTCTTCCTTAAGAAATTCAATCTTGAGCGCCAAAGAAATCAACGATGTTTCTCCAGAAATAATGATGTGTTCTCAAAATACTTTTTTATTAGATTATATGAACTGGTTGGAAGTACCGTATTTTTCGTCCTATAGGACGCACCGGCGTATAAGACGCACCCAATTTATAGGTGCAAAATCTAAGAAAATAAAGATTTTGAACCCAATAGTGGTCTTCAAGCTGCGGACTTCCAGATGTTGCAAAACTACAACTCTCAGCATGCCCGGACAGCCGTTGGCTGTCCGGGCATGCTGGGAGTTGTGGTTTTGCAACATCTGGAGGTCCGCAGATTGAAGACCACTGCATAGGAGGTAATACTCAGGTGTACCGGACCCGTCGCCGCAGCCCTGGATGTCGCTCCATCGCTGTCGCCGTCTCTCCGGAACGTCTCTGCTGCCGGCCGGGTATCCTCGCTCTCCGTCGCCGCCATCACGTCGTTACGCACACCGACGCACGTACGCGACGACGTGATGACGAGGAAGGAGAGCGCCGGCCATACAGGGGATCCCTGAACGGAGAAGACACAGAGGAAGCAGGTAAGGTCCCTCCCGGTGTCCTTTAAGCACTAACCCGGCTATTCAGTCGGGCTGTTTGGGACCGCCGCGGTGAAATCCCGAACAGCCCGACTGAACAGCCGGGTTAGTGTCACTCTCCCTTCAGACGCGGCGGTCAGCTTTGATAGCCGCGTCTGAAGGGTTAATACAGGGCATCACCGCGATCGGTGATGTTCTGTATTAGCCGCGGGTCCCGGCCGTTGATGGCCGCAGGGACCGCCGCAATAGGGGTGTATTCGCCGTATAAGACGCACTGACTTTTTCCCCCCAGTTTTGGGGAAGAAAAAGTGCGTCTTATACGGCGAAAAATAAGGTACATAGTGGGAGTTTGGTACATTTGTAGGGTGACTAAGGCCAGGTTCACACTGTGTAATCTCCAGATGGAATTTCCGTTGGGAGATCCCACGGGCGACGCTATTACAGCACAGACTGAATTGCCATCCACACAGACGGAAATGCAGTCCACATATTCCACTGCTCACAGGATCTCTGGCGGAAATTACATACAGAGATTCTACAGTGTGAACTCAGCCTTCAAGCAGGTTATTCAGAGTTAGAAAACCATTACCTTCTTCCAAAACAGCACTTCACCTGTCCACTGGTTCTTTGTTGTATTGCAACTAAGCACCATTGAAGTGAACGGGGCTGAGCTGCAATACCACTTGCAACCTGGAGAGGTGTGGCACTTTTTTTGGAATGTTTTTCCAATCCTGGACAACTCCTTTAAGCTCTGCTCACACACTCGTCATTGCTTCAGTAAAACGCAGCCCATTATGGCAGTGCCAGACTAGTCAAACAACAGACACATATGGCTCCTGACAGACCCTATTGACTTATAATGGGATCCAGCTCTCCAGAGGGAAGACAATTGCTCGGGCATCAAATTTATTTTTTTTTTACATATGTCTGTGGGTGTTGTAAAATGAAAAAAGAAAAAAAAAAAGGTAAATTCACCTATCCTGATTCTCTTAACTACTTTCTGATGACCCATCATCTACACAGGGACGGCCCTGCTCAGCCAATCACTGAGCTAAAAGGAGTAGTTCCTGCTTTAACTATTTTAATCAGGACTTAGGAAGTAGCCAAAAGAACCAGAGGGTCTGTGTGGCAGCTACATAGGATCGGGATATGTGAATATATATATATATATATATATATATTTTTTTTTTTTTTTTGTTAAATACCCTTTAGCTTTCTGAAGGAAAGCCAATTTCTGTACAATACCTCAAAACAAGAGGTCAAGTAACTTAAAGGTCTTGCCGCAATTCAAATATGTTGGGGGGGCTGCTAGAAACAAAAAAACAAAAAACATGCGATACTCCCCTACCTGGTCCTGTGACACCCAGTTCCCCTAAACTCCCTGCTTGTAGCTGCTTCCAAAACTATACGTTGAAGCAGGGCCTTCCTGAGTCAATCACTGTGGCCTATGATTGACTGACTAGGTAGGTTCTGTTCTAACGCATTATCTCAGAAGCAGCTACAAACAGGGAGCTTCGGGTTGGACTGAGGTAGGTAATTATCGTATATTTTTAGCAGCCCCCAGCAACATATTTTAAAATGTTAAATTCTGGAATAACTCAATAAAAAAAGGTAATTGAGCCAATCTTTTTCTCCATAGGAACAGATATATGACACCACATTTGTCAAGCCTGTGAATTCAGGTTACCACTGGTTTCTATAGATTTCCCCACTATTAACTAGCTTCCCATTATGAGATGTTCTCTTTGGCAAGATACCCCTCATCCCTTACTTGTAAGATGCACGTGCATGCAGAAATTGTATTATTGTGATATAGGTGGATTTTTAGGAAATTAATTTAAACGTACAAACTATTCAGGAAAAAGCCAGTATTTGTATTCCAAGCTGATCCATTTGGTAGTGTTCATATTTCTATAATAACAGTATGTACATTTCTTTAAAGAAAAGATGCACTTCCAAAAGCATTACTCTATTATTGTAATAAAATGTATGTTTTATTCCCAAACTTCTCTTCAAACATTTTTTTCCCCCCATAGGATATTATTTTAATATAATATAAAAAAAACAAAAAAACCTAATGACTCAAATAAGTATTATCTGAGTCTGCAAGTTTTACTGCAGGAAAGAATATTGTTAAAAGGGGTTGTCCAAGATTAGAAAGACAGAGCTTCAAATCCTGTCCTTGGGTTGTGTGGTATTGTAGCTCAGTTGTTATACCACACACAACCTGAGGACAGGTGTTGTGATGCTTTTGGAAGAAATAAGCTCTGTTGTTCTATTGCTGGACAACCCCTTTAAATGGGATGTAAAGGATTAGAAAAACATGGCTATGCTTATTTGACAAGCATGGCACTGTTTTTTTTTTTTTTAGTAAATGTGGTCAAATACCTTTAAACCCCTTAAGGATGCAGGGCGTTCAGGTACACCCTGCGTTCTTCCAGCCCCTGCCACTCGCATATATCCCAGCATATATTTAGATCGGCAATTTGTGGCGATTCCGGGCTGATCGGGTCTATGATGACCCAATAGCCCGGAAAATAGGGATGACAGAAACATTCACGATCATCCTGAAGGATAGGAGCGAGATCTCCTTTCTCCTGCCATTGGTCGGTTAGGACTAACCGACCAATGGCAGTTGGGGGCGGGGGATTACAGTTGAAATCCCTGCTCTGCCCGCCCCTGGATGTCGGGCAGAGCGGGGGGGAAGATGGCGGCGGGTATCGAAGCAGTTGAGGATGGCGGCGGGACCAGCAAACGCGGCAGGATCAGTGCAGGCAGCGGCGGGATCTGCGGCAGTGAGGAGGTGGCGGTGGAGGCAGCAGTGAAGATCAGTGGGAAGTGACCTTCACTGCTGCTTTCTAGGAGTTGCCAAACTACAACTCCCAGCATGACCAGACAGCCAAAGGCTGTCTGGGCATGCTGGGAGTTGTAGTTTTGCAACATCTGGAGGGCCACAGTTTGGAGACCACTATACAGTGGTGCCCAAGCTGTAGCCCTATAGATGTTACAAAACTACAACTCCAAGCATGCTCAGACTGTTCAGGCATGCTGGGAGTTGTAGTTCTGTAACATCTGGTCCTTCAGATGTTGCAGAACTACAACTCCCAGCATGCCTGGACAGTTGTAGTAGTTCAACATCTGTAAGAGCACAGTTTGGACACCACTATACAGTGGTGTCCAAACTGTAGCACTCCATATGTTGCAAAACTACAACTCCAAGCATGCCAAGACTGCCCAGGCATGCTGGGATTCGTAGTTTGGCAACACGTGGCCCTTTAGATGTTGCCAAACTACAACTCCCAGCATGCCTGGGCAGTCTGAGCATGCTTGGAGTTGTAGTTTTGCAATATCTGGATTGCTACAGTTTAGACATCACTACACAGTGGTCTCCAAACTGTTCTCCTCCAGTTGTTGCATAACTACAACTCCCAACATGCCCCTCGGCTGTCTGGGCATGCTGCGATCTGTAGTTTTGCAATACCTGGAGGCACACTGGTTGGGAAACATTGTCTGTTTCCTAATTCAGTATTTCCCAACCCCTGTGCCTCCAGCTGTTGCAGAACTATAACTCCCAGCATGCATTGGCAGACTGTGCATGCTGGGAGTTGTAGTTTTGCAACAGCTGGAGGCACACGTTAGGAAACACTGAGGTAGGTAACAAACTCAGTGTTTTGCAACCAGTGTGTCTCCAGCTGTTGCATAACTACAACCCACAGCATGCACGGACAGCCAAAGGGCATGCTGGAAGTTGTAGTAGTATGCATGCAAGTCCCAGCATGCCCTTCTGCTGTCCGTGCATGCTGGGGGTTGTAGTTTTTGCAACAACTGAAGGCACACTGGTTGCATAACACAGAGTTTGGTCCCTAACTTAGGTTTGCCCGCCCCCCCCCCCCCCATGTGAAAGTACAGGGTACATTCACACGTGCGGGGGTTTACAGTGAGTTTCTCGCTGCAAGTTTGAGATGCAGCAAATCTTCCGCTGCAGCTCAAACTCCCAGTGGGAAACTCGCTGTGAACACCCACCTGTGTGAATGTACCCTAAAAACACTACAATACACCTACACTAACACAGGAAAAGGGGAAAAAACACTACATATACACCTACACATTTACCCCCACCAGCCTGCAATAAAAATGTCTGGTATGGCACGGTTTCTAAAATGGAGCCTCCAGCTGTTGCAAAGCAACAACTCCCAGTGTTGCCAGACAGCCATTGACTGTCCAGGCATGCTGGGAGTTTTGCAACAGCTGGAGGCACCCTGTTTGGGAAACACTGCCGTAGGGTAATTTTGGTATCGGAGACAAGTGTAATTCTTGCATCCAGGTCAGTCCCTATGCAAATCCCTAATTAAGGCCTCAAATGCGCATGGCGCTCTCTCACTTCGGAGCCCTGTCGTATTTCAAGGCAACAGTTTAGGGCCACATATGGGGTATTTCCGTACTCGGGAGAAATTGGTTAACAAATTTTGGGGGGGCTTTTTCTCCTTTTACCCCTTATGAAAAGGTAAAGTTGGGGTCTACACCAGCATGTTATTGTAAAAAAAATATATATTTTTTTTCACTAACATGCTGGTGTTTCCTCATACTTTTCATGTTCACAAAAAGTAAAAGGAAAAAAAGAGACCCCCAAAATTTGTAACGCAATTTCTTCTGAGTACAGAAATACCCCATATGTGGGGGGTAAAATGCTCTGCGGATGCACAACAAGGCTCAGAAGTGAGATCGCCATGTACATTTGAGGTAATTTGCACAGGGGTGGCTGAGCGTTACAGCGGTTCTGACATAAATGCACCCCTCAGGGAATGTAATAAGGGGTATAGGAAGCCTTAACAACCTACAGGTGTTTGAAGAATTTTTCTTTAAAGTTGGACATTAAAATGAAAAAAAAAAATTTCCACTAAAATGCTGGTGTTCTCAAATTTTTAATTTTCACAAGGGGTAATCGGAAAACAGCCCTCACAATTTGTAACCCCATTTCTTCTGAGTATGAAAATGCCCCATATGTGGATGTAAAGTGCTCTGTGGTGCATTACAATGCTCAGAAGGGAAGGAGCACCATTGGACTTTTAAACAGTGGTCCAGGAAAATGAAAAATTTTATTTTTCATTTGCACAGCCCACTGTTCCAAAGATCTGTCAAACTCCAGTGCTCACTGCACGCCTTATTAAATTCTGTGAGGGGTTTAGTGTCCAAAATGGGGTCCCATGTGGGGGGGTTCTGCTGCTCTGGCACTATGGGAGGTTTGTAAATGCACATGGCCCCCGACTTCAATTTCATAAAAATTCCTCTCTCCACAAGTCCAATGGCGCTCCTTCTGTTCTGAGACCTGTAGTGCACCAGCAGAGCACTTAATGTCCACGTATGGGGTGTTTTCTTAATTGGGAGAAATTGGGCTTCAAATTTGGGATCCATTTTCTCCTATTACCCTTTGTGAAATAAATATTTGGGGTGACACCATTTTAGTGTTAAAAATCTAATTTTCCATTTTCATGTCTAACTTCAACGCAACGTCATCAAACACCTGTGAGGTGTTAATGCTCACTGTACCCCTTGTTACGTTCCTTGAGGGGTGTTAGTTTACAAAATATTATGCCATGTGGGGAGTATTTTGCTGTTTTAGCACCATGGAGGCTTCCTAAATGCAACATGGCCCCCAAAAACCATGACAGCAAAATTATTTTAAAAAATCCCACAGTTGCTCTTTCCCTCTTGAGCCATGCTGTGACCCACAGAGCACTTTATGTCAACATATGAGGTATTTCCATACTCGAGAGAAATTGGGCTACAAATTTTGGGGGGATTTTTCTCCATTTACCTCTTTTAAAAATGAAAAAAAAAATGGGGCTGCAAGAACATGTTAGTGTAAAAAATGAAGATTTTGATTTTTCTCCTCCACTTTGCTGCTATTCTTGTGAAACACCTAAAGGGTTAAACTTTCTGAATGTCATTTTTAATACTTTGAGGGGTGTAGTTTCTATAATGGGGTAATTTATGGGGTATTTCTCACCGAAAGGCCCCTCAAATCCACTTTAAACTTAATTTGTCTCTGAAAAATTCAGATTTAGACATTTTAAAGGAAAATTTTGAAAATTGCTGCTATACTTTGAAGCCCTCTGATGTCTTCCAAACGTAAAAACATGTCAACTTTCTGATGCCAACATAAAGTAGACGTATTTTATTTGAGAATAAATATAACATTTGTTTGGAATATCCATTTTCCTTACAAGCAGAGTTTCAAAGTTAGAAAAATGCAAAATTTTCATTACATTTTGGGATTTTTCACCAAGAAAGGATGCAAGTAATGGCGGAAAATTACCACTATGTTAAAGTAGAATATGTCACGAAAAAAATTCTCTTGTAATCAGGTTGAACGGTAAAAGCATCCCAGAGTTATGAATGCATAAAGTGACAGTGGTCAGAATTTCAAAAAAGGGCTCAGTCCTTAAAGGGGTACTCCACCCCTTGACATCTTATCCCCTATCCAAAGGGGACCCCCGCAATATAGCATGTGGCACCCACCTGTTACTGCTCTGAAAGTGCTGGAGGGTCTGGGTCCCGACCCCGGGAACGGAAGATCGTGACGTCACGACTCCGCCCTCGTGTAACGGCCGCCACGCCCCCTCTCAAAGACTTGCATTGAGGGGGCAGGGCGTGACGTCACACGGGGGCGGAGTCGTGACGTCACAATCTTCCGTTCCCGGGGTCGGGACCCAGACCCTCCAGTGCTTCCACAGCAGTAACAGGTGGGTGCCGCATTATATATTGCGGGGGTCCCCAGCGGCGGATCCCCGCGATCAGACATCTTATCCCCAGAGATGTCTAGGGGTGGAGTACCCCTTTAAGGTGAAAAAGGGGTACTCTTCATACACCTAAATGGTGTATAATAATAAATAAAATAAAGTAAGGTGGTCGAACAGTTAATATACGGGTTCAGGGTCTTTTCACTGATGTGTATGGGAACCTTAAATTATTTGCAATATTGCAGCTTAGCATTGTTTATGTTAAATGAGCTTAAAAAAAAAATCTATCCAGGCAACAAATTGACAAGTGGCATTTTTCTTTTTTTTGGGGGGAAGAAAACAGCCATGGTCATGGCAAAGTCGTAGAATGGCCTAGTTCAAACTGTAGAAAACATTCACATTGGATATTATTTTACAACTATATTTGGGTAACAAATTAAAGGGGTACTCCCGTGGAAACCTTTTTTTTTTTTATCATCAACTGGTGCCAGAAAGTTAAAACAGATTTTTAAATTAAAATATATGGAGGTATATAAACATAATTTATATGAAACCAGTCCTCAAGGTACAATTTGAAAGTAAGAAAAATAGGTAAAATAAGAGTTGGTCCAGTAAAAGTTAATATTTACCTCTTATTTTACTGGACCAACTTTTATTTTACCTATTTTTCTTACTTTCAAATTGTACCTTGAGGACTGGTTTCATATAAATTATGTTTATATACCTCCATATATTTTAATTATAGGCCTTCTTGGGTAAAGGCAACACCTTTAACCTCAGGTACAATCTACTATTAAGTGAGCTACATAACTTTATAGATTTTTAAATTACTTCTATTCAAAAATCCTAATCCTTCCAGTACTTTTTAGGGGCTGTATCCTACAGAGGAATGACCACAGTGCTCTCTGCTGACCTCTGCTATCCATTTTAGGAACTGCCCAGAGCAGGAGAAAATCCCCATAGCAAACAGATGCTGCTCTGGACAGTTCCTAAAAGGAACAGAGGTGTCAGCAGAGAGCACTGTGTTCGTGACAGAAGGGAAATCCAAAAAAAAAAATAATAAAAATAAGCATTTCCTCTGTAGTATACAGCCCCTAAAAAGTACTGGAAGGATTAAGATTTTTTAATAGAAGTAATTTACAAATCTATTTAACTTTTTGGCACCAGTTGATTTAAAAAAAAAAAAAAAGTTTTCCACGGGAGTACCCCTTTAACTAAATGAATTGTGCATGCAATACAAGTCACTGGCAGAATAGGTAAGGCTATGATCACACACTGTTTTTTAAGCTCCTATTTCTTAAATTTTTTTCCATGATAAAATGGTGAGCCAATCTAGGAACATGTATAATGCCTGCTTAGCATAGGTTAAGAGATGTGTATAATATTATAGATTTTGCCATTAAGTTTACTTATATACTACAAATCTGCAGGAAACAATATTATATTTCTGAAATGTTTATTAACACAGACATTTTATTCAATACATCATGGGATAGGAAAACCTGAATATACGTAGTGCAAAAATATAATTTTACAAATCATCAGTTCTTGTTTCCAGAATATCAGTATAAAATGATTTTTGTCAACAAAACAAGCACTGCGCTACCACTAAAATACAAACAGAAAAACCTAAAAAAGGGATGTCCAGTTAAGCTCAAATATAAAATCTACTGTGAATGGAGTCAGTGGGGTTGTGGATGGCAAAGATACAGATTTCACCTCTCAATATGAATATGAAACAAGTCTATTACTTGGACAGCTGCACTGATCTTTCCCTACAATAACGTCTATAACCAATACTGGTTTCATAGTTCTCAGATATCCAACACGTTTACAGTGTCTTGCAAAGATAAGCAACAAAAGAACCATTGGACTCTCACATGTGGCAACACTTCTGTAAAAGACTGCAGGAAATCTGTAAAACAATGTAAGGCTACATTCACACATTGTAAAATTTACCAACGCATTTCATAACAATGTCTGAAAATGCACGCGCAAAATAAAATACATCAGTAAAGTTAATGAACTTAGCCTTAGATAATCGTGTTTTTTTATTTATTTTAGTCCCTTTAAAAGGGGTACTCCACTGGCCAGCGTTCAGAAGTAAATGTTTCGAATGCTGTTTTCATGCTGCCGGGGCCGGCCTTGCCCCTCATGATATCATGGCCATGTCCCCTCAATGCAAGTCTAGGGGAGGAGGCATGATGACCGTCACGCCCCCTCCTATAGACTTGCATTGAGGGGGCATGGCCATGATGTCAGTAGGGGAAAGACCGACCCCGGCAGCGTGAAACCAGCATTCGAAACATTTACTTCCGAACGCTGGCCAGTGGAGTACCCCTGGTAGCTTTTATGCTACCAGAACCATGAGTCATCAATGTGGACCCTGGTGGCTTCTCCCTGCGCCTCTAGCCTTCATTGATAGATCTCTACCTATACCCAAACAGGGAGAGATCTATTAATCAAGGCTGGTGGGGTAGGGAGAAGCCGCCAGTGACTCATGGTTTAGTCAGCATGAAAGTGATGTCAGGTTCCCTTTAATCCAATGGAAACAATACAAGGCATTTCTGAGGGTATTTTTCAAAAGAAGAGAGCATGATACGGATTTAAAAGTCAGCATCATGGCTGCAAATTCATACTGAATAACCCAGAAAGTGTGGATGGAGCTTTCTAATACAGCATTCAGTTTTACTGTGCCTTGTATGGATGTGGCCTTATGCTACTATCACGCAGCCATATCCTTTCTTTTGTTAACTTAACTAGACATCCACTAAAAAACACATGACATGAATACTCAAAAGTGGTAAGAAAAAAACAAACAAACAAGAAACTTCACAATACAATAATATGCACACGGGTAAACAAAAAGTTTACTCCTATAACTTCACTGTTTTCAGTAGTTTTGGCATGAGGATAACAGAGAAACAACTATTATGCTAAAAAGGAGAATTCAGGGAATTGAAAGAGATGCGGCATGTACAGGAATCTGAATATCTAGAGGTATAGTCAATAAGAACACAAAATGAGTGATCCAACATCCCTGCAATATGATTTTATTGCACATACATCCAAAATGTTTTCACCCTCATGGGTCTAACCTCCCACAAGTTTTAAGCTACGTTACTTTAAAGTACCCATAATAAAAAATAAAGAAAACACAAGAACACACACAACCATGCCAGCACGTCCTACTTTACTGCTGAATTTTGGCTCATTGGCCCAGAAAAGTGTCACACCAATACTAAATAATATGCACATCTCCGAGCACACAGTGCAAATGAATATAAATTTAAGAATATATGTTATCAGAATACAGTGTAATATGGGCACAGTCAGTCAATTTTATGCTGTGTTAACATACCCTAAAGCAAATAGATGAGAAGGAAACTACTATATGTGGTATGAGTGTTCTGTATGTTATGCAGATGTGGCATTCATATATTAGCTGTTTGTAAGGAGGCAAAACTATGATCAGTCCTTTTGGTCAGTTCGAAGGTTGAGAGTCTAATCTTTTTGCATTTCCACTATCAGGCACAGTTTTAGGTAACAATACTGTGCTCCTTACAGATGCGATCACATTATTGTCAATATAAATTTGTATCTACAGTGCCAAGTAATATTGTGCAACTGTTGACATATGAAGGCATCAGCAAGCGTGACAGCATACAGACTGTGAAAAAAATCTGCTAAATAAGTGCATAAAAAGGAGTATGACAAGAAGGCAGGAAATAATAGCAAAAAAAATAAAATGATAAAATTAGATGAATTTAAGAAAAACTATAACAAAAAAGTTAATAAAAGGAGAAATGGGAATCAGTTTGAATAAAGACCATTCATAGAAAATAAAAAAGTTGAGAAAAAAAACTAAAAATCATCACACAAAAAAGCCAAACTAAATTGTATTTCTACAATACAAAACTAGAACATAAAATACAGTATACTAGAGATAACAAAATTCTAATCCCTTTATATCAGCTGCCACTGCTCTGATGCCCCCTTGCAAGGCCTGCTGTGTGGATGTCACGTACACTGTGGATTTATCAAAACCTGTGCTGAGGAAAATTTGACCAGTTGCCCATAGCAACCAGAATGCTTATTTCATTTTTTAAAAGGCCTCTGAAAAATAAAATAAGTGATCTGCTTGGTTGCTATGGGCAACTGGTCAACATTTCCCCAGCACACGTTTTGATGAATGTTACCAGAAATACACACCTACTGGAAATTTCTGCAAAATCACAGGCATTTTTTTCTTAAGGGACAGTAATAGAAGTTGCATGGGACTGCAATTCCTATGGAAGATGCATCTGATTTTTTGGTTCACTGTAGCCTAATAGACAATCAAACATAACAACCAAAGAACTTGGGCCTCACAAGGAAATTTCTGTATGTCTTAGTAACCTGGTACTTGTCTGCTAGGGAACATATCATAATTTTACACATAACTACGAATGCTTGAAGAATCTCCAGCGGATGACTACAGGATCAGACGATATGGATTTTGTTTGTAGCCAGTAACAATGATGACGTTGAGGGTATAAACACACAATAGTAAATATTTTTTTTTTATCAAGATCAATTGCAAAAAGGTTTCATTTTAAAAGCATTAAAGAAATAACTGGCTGCAGAGGTGGATATACCGTATTTTTCGCCGTATAAGACGCACTTTTTCTTCCCCCTTATACGGCAAATACACATTAAAATCTGTCCTATCGCGGCAGTCCCTGCGGCCATCAACGGCCGGGACCCGCGGCTAATACAGGACATCACCGATCGCCCTGTATTAACCCTTCAGACGCAGCGATCAAAGCTGACCGCCGCGTCTGAAGCAAAAGTGACACTAACCCGGCTGTTCAGTCGGGCTGTTCGGGACCGCAGTGGTGAAATCGCGGCATCCCGAACAGCTTACAGGACACCGGGAGGGACCTTACCTGCCTCCTCGGTGTCTGCTCCGTGCCAGGATCCCCTGCATGGCCGGCGCTCTCCTTCGTCGTCATCACGTCGTCGCGCACGCCGTCCCGTCATCCAATAGGAGCGGCGTGCGTAGCGACGTGATGGCGGCGACGGAGAGCGAGGATACCCGGCAGCAGAGACGTTCTGGAGCGACGGGGACACCCCGGGGACGCGGCGACAGCGATGCAGCAACATCCAGGGCAGCGGTGACTGGTCCGGAGCGGAGGGGACACGTGAGTACTACCTCCTATACCAGTGGTCTTCAACCTGCGGACCTCCAGATGTTGCAAAACTACAACTCCTGGCATGTAGTTTTGCAACATCTGGAGGTCCGCAGGTCGAAGGTTCAGAATCTTTTTTTTCTAGATTTTCACCCTTTAAAATTGGGTGCGTCTTATATGCCGGAGCGTCTTATACGGCGAAAAATACGGTACCCTAAAAGCAAAATAACCACATAAAGCTAAGAATTCTGGATAAGTAAGAGAAAGCAGAGGTCAGGAAGCATTCCAAGGGATTGAGTTGTAGACCTGAAGACTGAAAGATGGGTTGTGATAAGTGTTAAAAGTCAACTTTATGATGGTCAATAATCCACCAATTTGTAATTAAGGACATCGGTCTTCATCGGTGTCACGTTCCTAGTTTTTCCATGATATCACATTGTGGCTATGTCTGCTGTGTTGTAAGGGTCAGAATCTGTTTACTTAGCACTGCGTTATGACGCTGCAGATATTCTATTGTATCGCCTTGCTTTTCAATCACATCTTCCAGGCTCTCTCTTTCCCTTTAAAGGAAGAAAACAAATACTAGTGATATAGGAAAACCCCACAAACTAGAATATAGAACAATGAATTTCCAAAGACAACAAGGAAATGATTCACTTTGTGTGTATAAAATTATGAGATGCAAACTTCATTCAGATAGTTGCCATCTGGCCCTTTTAAATGGGCTGACCCAGGCCTAGTAGAACTTTTATCATGGCTCAATCATTTTGTATGCAGGACAACATGAAAGATTGCTGAATTGTTTACGGTATATGGCCCTTCCCCAGTTTACACGGGACGATGTGTGGCCCTTGTACGCAGTTCAGTTATCGGGAGCAACATCCTTATGAGCATTTATTTGGCTGATAAATCGGCCTGTGATAAATTCTCTTCTGCGAATTTAAGTGAAAATAGCAACTAAAACATGGCTACATCTCTATATCACAAGTTTATTCTGGTATTGAAACTGAAATACATGGAGTGGAGCGCAGGACCAGAAAAAAACCATGGACTAGCGTAATGCTACTGTTGGTTAATAACAGCTATGTATTTGGATCTGGGTCACTTACATGAGACCAGTGGCATTTACCCCAGTGTATTCATTGTGAAAGTCACTATTTCTTGTAACAGTGGCAATAGTAGGTCCACAAATAATCTATCCAGACAGGTTAAATAACAGGTTGAAACATAGACAAGCAGCATTGCTAAAGTAAAGTAATATGGAGTTTTATGATCTCTCAGTGTTTGCATTGGTTTCCTATAGGTATTAGGGCTCCCTCCCTCATTTGAAAAACCATACTGGATTATGGTGGTGTTATATATACAGTGGCAAATACAGAAATATAACATAGGTTACCTGAATCCAATTCCTGGGTTGATGTGACTTTGAAATGCATGTATCTGTTCTTCTTCAATTATGTCTGGCCGAGGCATACTTCTATTGAACTTGTACATTCGTACTGAAAAGCAGGATAATATGTTAGTTTATGAAACATGGTCTCGCCATCTAAAAGGATATTGAACAAATATAATGTAGTAGTCATGCTGCAGTGTTTATATACACACACACTATATAAAGTATTCAGGGCGGGGTTTATCTGTAGACACGTGCCTAAAGGCAGGCCTTGGGGAAGGGTGCACTGCCGTGGAGCAATTTATGAAAACACACATTACATTAACGTGTAAATAAGACTTTTCATGTCAATTAAGGAGGAGGTGGCTGCAGAGGGTGTCAGACGATATTCTCCCATATTTAGTAAGAGTCTATACCACTTCTGACATCTAGATCATTTTGTAAAGGCATCAGAGAAAAGGTTGCAAGGACCTGGTATTGTAAGGTACTGTAGTTACAGTTTCCTCAATAGACATGCACTCAAATATGTGCATTTACCATTACGCCTCCTAACTGGAGAATACAGAGAATGAAAATTAGTAGCACAGAACAGCAATAGGGCAGGAACGACTAACCCTTCCCACCAGACGGTCCCTGCAGCATAGATGGCCCGGAGCAGCTCACCTTTCCTTCCCACCGAGGGGAGGGGAGTAGAAAACTAAAGGAGGGTCTGGATGATGACGAAGGCCGCAGTGGTCTTCAACCTGTGGACCTCCAGATGGCTGTCCGGGCATGTTGGGAGTTGTAGTTTTGCAACATCTGGAGGTCCGCAGGTTGAAGACCACTGAGAAGGGATTCACAGGCGGAGAGTTCACTCAAGTATAAGCCGAGGGGGGGCGTTTTCAGCACGAAAAATCGTGCTGAAAAACTCGGCTTATACTTGAGTATATACGGTACATTTATAGGTGTATAATAATTTCTTTCAAATATAAATTTCCTCTTTCTAAGGTCTATTCCCATCTGCATGTTTCTTACCTGTGGCCAGGTGGGTGCATATCCTGGTTGCCCAATGGCATCCTACACACCCCCATCAGTCTGTTTAGTGAAGAGGGGGCCCAGCAGACATGATCTTCCACTTCCTGCATCAAATCTCTGCAACTATTGCGAGTCCGGTCCCTGACAGCCGGGGTGCTCACATATCTGCAGAGAAGAGCTGCAGGAACCAGAAGATAGTGTGTGCTCTGGGCTCGCTCTTCACTACAGAGGTTGTAGAGGAGAGCAGTTTATATATAATTATATATATTGTACACACAGTGGTCTCTATTGTTACAATATTAATTGGTTCCAGGATGAACATTGTATGTTGAAACCATTGTATGTTGAGACCATAACTCTAGGGAAACCTGGTAATTGGTTCTGAAGCTGCAAAATGTCATCCAAAAATAGGAAAAAGTGAGGATTAAAGAAAAATAACTAGATAACTACAGATAAAACAAGTCCTTACATCTAAAAGTAAGAAAGAGCTGCTGGGAGCTGTAAACCACTGTCTATGTAGGACAGGAGCTACAGTATACGCAATGTCCTAAAAGGGTAAAATGGAGCCGCCCTTACCCTGGCACAGGTAGAGTAGTACAGAACATGTAGTGCCACACTGTACTGTAAGGTAGCGCTACCAGACCGCCAGTCAGTGCATGCACTTCAGTAATACAGGGGTTTTACCAGTGAAATGCTCGTTCTGATTGGTCAGTTTTTCCAGCCATTCACATGTTTAGATCTGGACTGTCTGCACATTGTATGTTGAATCGGGTTTCAAGTTACAATGGTCCAGAAAAGACCATAGTATGTTGAAATTATTATGTGTTGAGGCCATTGTAAGTTGAGGGATCACTGTATATGGGTATATCTATATGTAGTGATATCGCCATCTATATGTAAACTTTGAAATAGACCAATCAACTAATTGATTATGGAAATAGTTGGAAACCATTTTTAGAATTAATTAGTTGTTACAGCCCTAGACTGCAGCGAGGCCAAGGACAAAGATAAAAAAGTACAGTTTCAAAGAGATTCTCTACTTGAATTAATTTTCTGAAAAAAAAAAATCACTGATATTTTCCCCTTCCAACAAAGTCCCGATCTAAATTTCAACACTGATAACATAAACTATGCTTTCCTTTATTTATTAATGCTCAATACATTTGTAAAGTTAAACAAAAAAAGAAAAGCATATAAAAAAAAAAAAAAAAAAAAACTCCAAAAATCTGAAATGGCTTTTCCAATCATTTACGTATTTTTGAGATACTAAATCAAGGGCTATAGGGGGATTTGGGGTGTCCCAGCGGTCGGAGCCCCCCCCCCACAATCACTTATCCCCCAACTATAATAATGCTGCAGTTGTCCTTTAAAAACTTTTTCTTATCAGGTACAGAGTAACCCATTTGTTCATCAAATGCAATGCAAGAATTCATATACTGCTTACAGTTGCAGATTCCACATGATTTCAACAGAAAAAAATGTCATGTATGTATTTATTACAAGCTCTTTTATTAAAAATCTTCCAGTGTTCCAATACATAGAAAACGATTAAGAAGAACTTCCTTATATTTTTATTTTTTTTACATAAAACCGAGGGAAAGACCCTAAATACAAAAAAAAAGAAAAAAAAAGAAAAAAGGAGGAACAGAAAAAACACAAAAACACATTCAATGCAACAAATTTTCTGATCCAAAAGGACAACAGACTACTTCCCCAGTGCATGATCATGCATGTGATGTCCCATTAAATCTTCATTGTCTTCCTTTGTAATAGTAGCATAGCCTTCCACCATTGTTCATGTAGACCACCTGCTTGGGAGAAGAGTATATGACTGGCACTGTGTGCCTCACAATGGCTCTCGCATAGAAGCACATCAAACAGCAGGTTGTAAAGTAATCAGACAGGCCACCATCAGATCAGTTGCTGGTGGTCTCTTCCTACCTTCTCCTTTAACATGAAATTTTAGAACATAAGTGATTTAAAACTGGTAATGCCTTCATAAAAACAGGCTCACAATGAAAGAGGTGCAATAGCTGCGGAAAGCTGCATGCTTGGGATTTTTAATTTTTTTTTGTTATAACTATTCTTAGTTTGCAAAGTTGTTTTTCATGGATTTGCTGCATATTTCCCAGATTCAGAACAAAATCCATGGCAGAAACATTTGTCAGAGTTTAAACTTCACCTGAAGAGCAGAAACTTGCTGAGGACCATCTCCTTATACCTCCCATTGGGGGACAGTTTGCAGCCCCTTTACACAAACAAGATTACTGGCCAATCCTACTGACAATATTAGGCCTGACTGACTCATTACATCTACTTCTCACAGCTTAGGCTGCTTTCACACTATAAAAATTCATCCGTTACAAACGTCCGTTAGAAAAGTCCTGGTAAACGGCCGTTAAACAATCCCATTAAAGTCTATGGGATTTTTTGATTATCCTTTATGACCCGTTATAGTCCGTCATGAATAACAGCCGTTAGTTGTGACGGAAGAAATAACGGCACATGCACTAATTTTTCTTCCATCACAAGAAACGGGTAAATTAACGGCCGTTATTTTTAACATTGAAGTCTATGGCTGACGGATGAGCCTTTATGTCATCCGTTTGCACACAGTTTATTATATCCGTTATTACTTCTGAGCATGCTCAGAAGGGGTGACAGCAGCAGACTCAGTGCTGCCGGAGGACTCCTGCAGTGCTGAGGGAGGACTACTACTCCCACATGCCCCTACCGCCGTATGAATGAAAAGTATTTCTATTAGCAGCGCATAGAGCCGGCTCCCGGCACTATGCGCTGCTAATAGAAATACCTTTCAATCATATGGCAGCAGGTTTATATGTATGTAGAAGCAATGGGGGGGGGGGGGGGCAGATAATGCTATATGTCTCCCCCCCCCCACAGCTCTTCTATATACATATACCTCTGCTGCCATATGAATGAAAAGTATTTCTATTAGCAGCACATAGAGTCGGGAGCCGACTCTATGCGCTGCTAATAGAAATACTTTTCATTCACGCGGCGGCAGGGGCCTGTGTATATAGAAGCACTGGGAGGGGGGGAAGACATATAGCGTTATCTGCCCCCCCCCCCCAGTGCTTCTACATACATATACCCCTGCTGCCATATGAATGAAAGGTATTTCTAATAGCAGCGCACAGTGCCAGGAGCCAGCTGTATGCGCTGCTAATAGAAATACCTTTCATTCATACGGCGGCAGGGGCATGTGTATATAGAAGAGCTGTGGGGGGCAGACATATAGCGTTATCTGCCCCCCCCCCCCCCCCAGTGCTTCTATATACATATACCCCTGCCGTATAAACGTGACCAGCAGCGGATACACAATAGTAACTGTATTATATCATTAGGACATCATAGATGTCTGAAACTTATCAGAATTACTAAAGTGACTACAGCTTCATATAAGGTGCATTGACATAAATAAATACCAGCATACATACCAAAGTACAAATGTAGAAATATAATAGCAAAACCAAGCAGGAGATATATCCCTGCCGCCGTATGAATGAAAGGTATTTCTATTAGCAGCGCATAGTGCCGGGAGCCGGCTCTATGCGCTGCTAATAGAAATACTTTTCATTCATACGGCGGCAGGGGCATGCTGCTGCTGCTAGAATGCTTTTCACATATAGCGTTGCAGTGGCATAGGTATATAGAAGCATACACATGCGTTGCGAGGGTATATATTTAATGCACTGGCGGGGGGTATATATTTAATGCGCAAGCGGGTGTCCTATCTAATGCGCTGCTGGGGGGCTAGATATATAGGCTATATATCTGCCCCCTCTGCAGCACTATATAACTTGCCCCCTACAGAGCTTTTAATATAGATACGGCCCCTGCTAATCCCAAAGTTCATTTTTCAATCTCTCGCTGAGAGCCCTGATTGGCTCCTCAGTACTGGCCATTCAGGGCTCCCCGCGGAGGATTCAAAAATGAGAGTTAAAACACACCATACATTGCAGGGTTGCGGAGCATGCCGCCCGCTCCCCTGCTTAATAACTTTTGATCGCATCGGGTCTCAGAAGTGAAACCCGGTGCGATCAATTCCTCAGCCCCTGTACTACAACCCCCATCATGGAACAGAGTCTGTTCCATGATGGGGGTAGTAGTACAAGCACTAATGTAGCCTCTCCAGCTGTCTTTAGACTCCTTCAGCCAGGGAATTTCTACTCCCATCATGGAAACAAGTCTGTTCCATGATGGGAGCAGTAGTAGTCCCGGCTGTGGGAGTCTGTAGTCAGAGGTGTTTGGCCATACATGAAGGATAACGGGTCTTAACGGATGAATATTTATTCAGCCGTTAGCACCCTTTATTTCATCCGTTATTAAACGTCCATTTTTACACAGAAAACGGACATTTAATAACGGATGAATGCTCAAAGTGTGGAGGCAGCCTTAGGGTATACTAAAACTGAATGCCATCTTTTGTGAGTGCACCCTTTGGCTGAATTTACAGGTAGTATATTTTGATCATAAATTTTCAGCCAAATCCAGGATTGGAAACACAGCTTGGTTGTTTGTCTCTGGAATGGATGCAGATCACAGTATTTAAATAGATAAATACTACTGCCAGTGGGTTCTAGGTCCCCTTCTCCTAAGATGAAGGCTGGAGACCTTTTCAAGACCTCCATGCTGGCCATAGTCACTCTATTTATACAGTGTGCCTCAGAGCGACTGTAGTAGCAGAGCACTGATTTCACAGAATTATGCTATGCAATTGCATAGCACTGAACAGTTTAAGCAATCGAATGATTACTTACAATAGTCCCCTATAAAGTTTAACATAAGTAATAATAAAAATAAATAAAAGAAAAATGTTTCAATTATAAAAAGCTCCTAATAAAAATTCAAGTCACCACTCTTTTTCCCCAATTCTCATATAAAAGAATGTAAACATAACAAACATATTTGGTACATGTGGAAATAAAACGTTAATAAAACCACAGTGACTTCCATAAAACATACGAAGATTGTTAATTTATAGTCACTTCATATAATTAACAAAATGAATACAAAGTGATCAAAAAGGTCCCATCAAAACAAAAATGGAACCCATAAAAACAGATCACTGTACAAAATATTAGTCATCATACAGTTATAGGGGTCAGAACAGGGCAATTTTAAGTAAACCTATTTTATGTTTTTGTAAAGCAATAAAAAGAAAAATTTTACTATAACCACAAGCAGAGATCTATAGAACAGTGAGGAACTGAAACACAAAGAAAGTTCAATAATGTTTCATTATACAATGAGTTAGCTTTATTTACACAAAAACTGGTAAACCCATTTAACAACTTCCACTTTACAGCACTATAATCTTCACTCTACAATCACATCTGTACAAACAGTTCATTCATGGGACCTCAAGGCTGTGTGACATATGCTAGATTCAAATGCCCTAAAATCATTGTTACACACAATGAATGGATTGAACAAAGAATCAACAAATTCAGGAAATCAGTATCTCAGAGACCAGCTAAAATGAAAATCCAAAATCCAGAAAATATTAACTTATAAACTATTATGTAAAGCTGACCACATATATTACATTAAAAGTCATCAGAACCCGCCATTTTTGGCCAACCATCTAATATACATGACGGCAGATGTCGGGGGATAAAAACAATCAGGAATGTTAGATTTCCCCTTACGGTATCCCTTTGTTCTTGGGAAGATAAACCACTGTCAAAAATGTCTGGAACTGGCTCTCAACTCTCCTCAATCAGAATTGAGCCCTTGGCCAAGCTGAACATCCATGTCTATGGGGAGGATCAGGAGAAACAGTCATCCAACAAGTTCGTTCCAACAGGTGTCTAAAATGTATGGCCAGCTCAAAGATGAAGCCTTTAAACATTTTTAGTTTATTTTATTCTTTTTAATATATCCAGGCTCAAGCTTACAAGAAGCATATACTAGTCTAGGCTGCACGCTCACCAATGTAACAACTTTCCTAGGCATATCTTGGAGAGGTTATGGAAATAGGGTGCCATTAAAAGAATAATTGTATTGATATACATCAAAAAGCACCAACTGAAAAGAGAAAATGCGCATTTCCCAAAAGGACACTTGACATTACCCAGATGTGAGAAATATTTTCCCCCCTTGGCCGAGTATCATATTCATCCAGGGGCACAGCCTTCCTGAATATGTGATTAGTTTTTGCTATTGTATCAGTCTATATATAGGCTAATATTGTAAGGTTGCTTGTAAATATATCTTTTCATTTGGCTTTTGGGGAATACACTTTTTCTCGTTTCAGTAGGTGGTTTTTAACGTATATCAATTAAATGATTCTTTTAGTGACACCTCCTATTTCCATAACCTCTCCAGGCTCAAACTTCCCATATATGAAAGGAGGTGTTGGCAGATACTGAAGAAAATCAATATACTTTATTTTATTTATTTATTTTTTTTTTTTTTAAGAGTGTGAACATTCCCTGATAAGTGATGTCCAAACTGTGCGCACAACAGCAAATATTCGAATCAGGATATCACTACCTCCAGGATCACAATATTGTGTCATCACTGGCAGCAAGTATTGCCTCTTTATGTCATCTCATCTCCACTAATGTCCCCACAGGGAGAAGATCTGATACTAAAAGCTCATCAGAAAGTAGTATGTGATTAAAAAAGACAGCAGGCAGCCTCCCAATTGTTCTGTGGCAGACACAGAGTTCAGCACTTGAAAACATGACCAATAGAACTGAAAGATAGGCCTGTCCGCAAGTGAATGAAAAAGAGCAATCAGGACATTGGCAGCAGGATTTATTAGGAGAATCAAAGCCAAAATAAGACAAGTACCCAAGAAATAAGAGGGCCCAATGGAAATAAAAAGCCTACACAATCCTAAAGGCAAACCCATAGGATAAAGCTGGCATTATGAAATTGTGTTTTATAACAATTAGAATACTATGTTGGTGTTCTCCATTAGAGCTTCTTATCCGCTTACCTTTAATCTTATTTGCTGTATGGCTCAATAACATCATAACATAGGGAGGGTTGATCTTAAAGCAAGTGTGAAACCCCTAATTTTAAAAGCTTACTTCATTCAAGCACAGCAAGGATTGAGAAGCAAGCCCCAACATCAAACACCCGAAATGACAAAAGCCAACTACTTAGTGAAATGTTTGTCCAATTAAAAGGTAAAGGACTGTGATCAGAAAAAGGATGATCACTTCTCCTTTTAAACACCAGGGATGTAAGAATAGGAAGAAAAAGTATTGAGCCTTTGAAGTCCGGATTGTATAGAAATCAAAACCTGTCTTTGCCTTGGATGGGTTTTCACTTGCAAAACAAAATACAACCTTCAAAGTTCAAAAACTGAAAACAATCAAGCGAAAAGGATAAACATCAAAGTAAAGTGTGGAGTCTCAAGGAGAATTTAAAACAAATAAACAAAATAAGATAGAACAATAGGGGTCATGAACACAAGATAGATAAGATGCAGGGGTCTTACAATGTTACAGGAAAAATCCTCTACCAAATAGTGCAAGAACAGCACACCTTACCTGTCAAGCTGCCGTTTGGCAATAGATTTTTTACAGTAGGAAGGATGCTAGGGAATTGTATGCAAGGCCGTCAACAAACTGGCCTTCTAAACTGTGAATGTGTACTTCAACACAAACAATGGAGGCTTGACATATATGACATAATGAGGCATAAAAGGTCATTTCAGTTACCAAAAAAATAAAAACCAAGACCATCAAGAAGAAAGTGGCTGTCAATGTCAGAGCCTTAGGTCTGTGTGACCAGTTTATCACCCAGCAATTTGCAGACCTGGAGGGCATGTATTCATGACCAATGACCTGCTGTATTCATTTCAATGCATGTTACTTGCTGTTTAGAATTAAAATTGTCGGTCTAAAGTGCAGCCTGTCGTCTGCAATTTGAGTTGATCATATGAACCTGAAAACAACACCCAGTTGCATTAGAAAGTTTGACATAAGACTGTACTTTATGGCACAAGATGAAAATAGGAGTCAAAGATACCAATCTAGATAAAAAAACAAACAAAAAAAGTAGTTGTAAAAGCAAAAGAAGGCAACATAATACATAGGCCCTTTCCAAGCCAGTATGCAAACATGCAAGAATTCCTTAAAGGGGTACTCTGGTGGAAAACTATTTTTTTTTTTTTAACCTCTTCAGGACATAGGGCGTATGGATACGCCCTGAATCCCGAGTCCTTAAGGACCGAGGGCGTATCCATACGCCCGTGGGAATTCCGGCCCCCACCGCTAGCCGGTTGGGGACCGGAGCCGGATGCCTGCTGAAATCGTTCAGCAGGCATCCCGGCATATCGCCCAGGGGGGTCATTATGCCCCCCCATGTCGGCGATCGCCGCAGATCGCTGGACAATTTAGTCCAGCGATCTGCGGCGATTCCGGGTCAATCGGGTCTCCGGTGACCCGGTGACCCGGAATTACTGGCTGTTCGGGGCCGTCTCTGACGGCCCCGAACAGCCAGAGCCTGCAGGGGTGAGGTGGCACTGGTGCCACCTCACGATCGCCCTGATTCGTCGGCCGGATTACCGGCCGACCAATCAGGGCGCCTGCTGCGGGTGTCACTCCCGCACCCGCTCCGCCCCTCTTCTGGAGGACGTGAGCGGGTGCGGGAAGACGACCCCCGGTGCTGGGGACCCCGATCCCCGGCGCCCCTGTTGGGATCGGGGCCCCAGGAGCAGCTGCGGCGGCGGGACTGACCTGCAGCGTCTGGATCGTTGGAGGTGAGTGACAGCCTCCTGCTGTTGCTTAGCAACAGCTCCCAGCATGCAAAAAGGGCATGCTGGGAGCTGTAGTTATGCAACAGCAGGAGGCAGACCACCACAACTCCCAGCATTCCCTTATGGGCATGCTGGGACTTATGATTTTGCAACAGCTGGAGGCACATTCTTTCTATGGAAAAGTGTACCTTCAGCTGTTGTCTAACTACAACTCCCAGCTTGCACAAACAGCTAAAGTGCATGCTGGGAGTTGTAGTGGTGCATCTGCTGGTTGCATAACTACAACTCCCAGCATGCCCGTTGGCTGTCGGTGACTGCTGAGAGTTGTAGTTTTGCAACAGCTGAAGGCACACTGGTTGTGAAACTCAGAGTTTTTTTTTACCTAACTCAGTGTTTCACGACCGGTGTGCCTCCAGCTGTTGCAAACTACAACTCTCAGCAGTCAACGTACACCATGCACCGTACATGCTGGGAGTTGTAGTTTTGCAACAGCTGGAGGCACACTGGTTGTGAAACACTGAGTTAGGTCACAAACTCAGTGATACCTAACCAGTGTGCCTACAGTTGTTGCAAAACTGCAACTCTCAGCGGTCACCGACAGCCAACGGGCATGCTGGGAGTTGTAGTTATGCAACAGCTGGATGTCCCCCCCCCCCAATGTGAACGTACAGGGTAAACTCACATGGGCGGAGGATTACAGTAAGTATCTGGCTGCAAATTTGAGCTGCCGCAAACTTTCTGCTGCAGCTCAAATTGCCAGCGAGAAACTACTGTGAACCCCCGCCCGTGCGACTGTACCCTAAAAACACTACACTACACTAACACAAAATAAAATAAAAAGTAAAAAACACTACATATACACATACCCCTACACAGCCCCCCTCCCCTCCCCAATAAAAATGAAAAACGTCTGGTACGCTACTGTTTCCAGAACGGAGCCTCCAGCTGTTGCAAAACAACTCCCAGTATTGTCGGACAGCCGTTGACTGTCCAGGCATGCTGGGAGTTTTGCAACAGCTGGAGGCACCCTGTTTGGGAATCACTGGCGTAGAATTCCCCTATGTCCACCCCTATGCAATCCCTAATTTAGGCCTCAAATGCGCATGGCGCTCTCACTTTGGAGCCCTGTCGTATTTCAAGGCAACAGTTTAGGGTCACATATGGGTTATCGCCGTACTCGGGAGAAATTGTGTTACAAATTTTGGGGGGTATTTTCTGCTTTTACCCTTTTTAAAAATGTAAAATTTTTGGGAAAACAAGCATTTTAGGTAAAAAAAAAAAAAAATTTTTACATATGCAAAAGTCGTGAAACACCTGTGGGGTATAAAGGTTCACTTAACCCCTTGTTACGTTCCCCGAGGGGTCTAGTTTCCAAAATGGTATGCCATGTGGGGTTTTTTTTGCTATCCTGGCACCATAGGGGCTTCCTAAATGCGGCATGCCCCCAGAGCAAAATTTGCGTTCAAAAAGCCAAATGTGACTCCTTCTCTTCTGAGACCTGTAGTGCGCCAGCAGAGCACTTTTCACCCCCATATGGGGTGTTTTCTGAATCGGGAGAAATTGGGCTTCAAATTTTTAGGGGTATTTTCTGCTATTACCCTTTTTAAAAAGAAAAATTTTTTGGGAAAACAAGCATTTTAGGTAAAATTTTTTATTTTTTTTTTACATTTGCAAAAGTCGTGAAACACCTGTGGGGTATTAAGGTTCACTTTATCCCATGTTACATTCCCTGAGGGGTCTAGTTTCCAAAATGGTATGCCATGTGGTTTTTTTTTGCTGTTCTGGCACCATAAGGGCTTCCTAAAGGTAACATGCCCCCCAAAAACCATTTCTGAAAAACGTACTCTCCAAAATCCCCTTGTCGCTCCTTCCCTTCTGAGCCCGCCGAACACTTTACATAGACATATGAGGTATGTGCTTACTCGAGAGAAATTGGGCTACAAATACAAGTAAAAATTTTGTCCTTTTACCCCTTGTAAAAATTCAAAAATTGGGTCTACAAGAACATGTGAGTGTAAAAAATGAAGATTGTGAATTTTCTCCTTCACTTTGCTGCTATTCGTGTGAAACACCTAAAGGGTTAAAACGCTGACTGAATGTCATTTTGAATACTTTGGGGGGTGTAGTTTTTATAATGGGGTCATTTATGGGTTATTTCTAATATGAAGACCCTTCAAATCCACTTCAAACCTGAACTGGTCCCTGAAAAATACTGAGTTTGAAAATTTTGTGAAAAATCGGAAAATTGCTGCTGACCGTTGAAGCCCTCTGGTGTCTTCCAAAAGTAAAAACACGTCAATTTTATGATGCAAACATAAAGTAGACATATTGTATATGTGAACCAAAAAAAAATGTATTCGTAATATCCATTTTCCTTACAAGCAGAAAGCTTCAAAGTTAGAAAAATGCAAAATTTTCAAATTTTTCATCAAATTTACGGATTTTTCACCAAGAAAGGATGCAAGTATCGACAAAAATTTACCACTATGTTAAAGTAGAATATGTCACGAAAAAACAATCTCGGAATCAGAATGATAACTAAAAGCATTCCAGAGTTATTAATGTTTAAAGTGACAGTGGTCAGATGTGCAAAAAACGCTCCGGTCCTTAAGGCCAAAATGGGCTCCGTCCTGAAGGGGTTAAATCAACTGGTGCCAGAAAGTTAAAACAGATTTGTAAACGACTTCCATAAAAAAAAAAAAATCGTAATCCTTCCAGTACTCATCAGCTGCTGTATGCTTCAGAGGAACTTCTTTTCTTTTTGAATTTCTTCTCTGTCTGACAGTGCTCTCTGCTGACATCTTTGTTCATGTAAGGAACTGTCCAGAGCAGGAGAGGTTTGCTATGGAGATTGGTTCCTGGTCTGGACAGTTCCTGACATGGACAGACGTGTGAGCAGAGGGCACTGTGGTCAGATAGAAAAGAACAACTCAACTTCCTCTGTAGGTGATTTAAAAAAAATTCCTTTTTCACCGGCGTACCTCTTTAAGAACACAGTACATTTTGTCCTTAAAGGGGTACTCCCCTGGAAAACATTATTATTATTATTTTTTAAATCAACTGGTGCCAGAAAGTTAAAACAGATAGATAAATTACTTTTAATTTAAAAATCTTAATCCTTCCAGTACTCATCAGCTGCTGTATGCTCCACAGGAAGTTTTTTCTTTTTGAATTTCCATTCTGTCTGACCACAGTGCTCTTTGCGGACACCTCTGCACATTTTAGGAACTGTCCAGAGTAGAAGCAAGTCCCCATAGCAAACTTATCCTGCTCCAGACAGAGAGCACTGTGGTCAGACAGAAAGGAAATTCAAAAAGAAAAAGAACTGCTGTGGAGCATACAGCCGCTGATGAGTGATGACAACGACGAAGGAGAGCGACAGCTATGCAGCGGAGCCTGAAGAGGACGGTCCAGAGCAGCGGGGACAGGTGAGTGACACTCACTGGAGCACACAAGGCACATTAAAAACGGTTATCCGGCAGCAGCTGAAGCAGTCTGCGGTGCTGGATAGCAGTTTATGCGATGGCCCCGACATACAAAAGCATCGTATGTTGATGTTACCTTCAACATGCGATGCATGCATGTGACTTTTTGATCACTTTTTTTTTTCCCCTTTTTCTGGAATGTGATGTGACCAAAAAGCAGCAATTTTGTACTTTTATTATTTTTTTTCTTAAAGGGGCAGTCTCATTAAAACTAATTTTTGCTATTGCACTCCTTATGGTAAATGAAAAATATTTCTAATATACTTTGTTTAAAAAAAAAATAAAAAAATAAAAAAAGTTTTCTATGTTTTATTTGTGCTTAAAAAAGCTCAAGAACACATTTTCCCCCAACTCATACACAGACTTTGGACCAAAGTCCAAAACACAGGAAGTGCCGCCTGGAGTGCTGAGGGGGGGGGGTCCAGCCTCATCCAATCATAGCTCCTCTCACACATAACTGCCATATGATTGGATGAGGCTGGACCCCCCCCCCCCCCCCCCTCAGCACGCCAGGCGGCACTTCCTGTGTTTGGACTTTGGAAAATGTGCTCTTGAGCTTTTTTAAGCACAAATAAAACATAGAAAACTTCATTTTTTTTTAAACAAAGTATATTAGAAATATTTTCCATTTACCATAAGGAGTGCAATAGCAAAAATTAGTTTTAATGAGAGTGACCATTTATCGTCTGCACCGTTCACCGTACAGTATCATTAATTTTAATAGTTCGGACATTTTCATGTTTTATGTATTCCTTATTAGGCTCTATTAGCCAGATTCACTATATTTATTTAGCTCCAACTGAGCTAATAGAACAGTTTGTCCCCATAATATGTTTCCCTTAAAGAGGACAGAAACATCTGATGAAAGAACTTTTTGGAGTTTCAATTCAGTTTAAGATTAAAGTCCCAATGCCTTAGTGCCATTGTGATAGCTATTAATAGTAATGTCTAATGCTATTTGAAAACAGGGAGTAGACTTTTTTTTTTTATGTTTACTTGCACATAAAACAAGGGAAGGATGTGAAACACACACAAATAAAAAAGTGATAACTCTTAATTAACAGTGCAGTTATCCAGCAGGATAAAAAACAAGGCAGAGTGCATAAAAAAAAATAAAAAATAAAAAAACTCTCCATTTTCTGGTCCATCCAGCAAATCACTGTCTGTATCAGTGACCAGTCTCAGCCAGTGAGTATTTCCAGCTATTACCATTAGGTCAAGAAAGGAAACATTCTGCCACTTTTTAAAATATATGGTACTGGGTGTAAATAGCTCATTAGACATATGCATTTGGAGAGTATTCAGAACCTTTCACTTTTTTCATGTTGAGGCCTTGTGCCCATTAATCGGCACTCAATATACCAAAATGAGATTTTCTGCAAATTTATTAGAAGGAAATCCTAGAAAATCCTTGACATAATATATTCTGACCCTTGGCTATGACACCTGCAATTTAGCTCTGGAGCCTCCCTCTTGACCATCTTGGAGAGGTTTCTACACCATTATTGGAGTCAACTGTAGTAATGGGCATGATTTGGAAAGATCCAGCTTATGTAAGGCCTTATAGCCGACAGAGAAAAAACCAAAAGGTTTAAGTGGAATAAACTGAAAGTTTCAAGAGCACAACAGACGAGAAAGACATTTGGAACAACCAAGAACCTGATGGTCACTCTGGCTGAGCTCTAAAGAGCCTGTGTGCAAATGGGAGAAACTTCCAGCAGGTCACCTTCTTCACTACAGCCTCCACCAATCTGGGCTTTATAGTAGAGTAACCAGAAAAGAAGATTCTCCTCAGTAAAAAAAAAAAAAATTCATAGAAGCCCACCTGGTTCAATTAAAAGGGGTATTCCAGGAAAAAAAAAAAATGTTTAATCAACTGGCTCCAGAAAGTTAAACAGATTTGTAAATTACTTCTATTAAAAAAATCTTAATCCTTTCAATAATTATCAGCTGCTGAAGTAGAGTTGTTGTTTTCTGTCTGGCAACAGTGCTCTCTGGTGACATCTCTGCTTGTCTCGGGAACTGCACAGAGTAGAAGAGGTTTGCTATGGGGATTTGCTTCTAAACTGGGCGGTACCCGAGACACGTGTCATCAGAGAGCACAACTCAACTTCAGCAGCTTATAAGTACTGAAGGGATTAAGATTTTTTAATAGACGTAATTTAATTTACAAATCTGTTTAACTTTCTGGAGAATATTATATATATATATATATATATATATATATATATATATATATATATATATATATATATATATATACACACATACATACACACATACATATATACTGAACAAGAAGATACCGGGTACTACCTGGATATGGAGCTATATACATGCAAGCTGGCGGGATGGAAAATACAGTTTCCTGGCAACAAATCCAGATCCTGATTGCGGTGCTGACTACGTCTGGACTGGAGCAACTAGTAAACATGCAATGTAAGAAAGAAGAAATACGGAGCACTCACTCAGGTATGCTGCTGATGATTTCTTTATTAGTTCATAAGAACCTGTGCGCATATATATATATATATATATATATATATATATATATATACACACACACACACACTTTTTTCCTGGATAACCCCTTAAGGACGCAGGATGTACTCAAACGGCCCCTTTTCCGAGTCCTTAAGGACTCAGGATGTTTGAGTACGTCCTGTCAAATCCCGCCCCCCCGCCGCTAGCCGGAGGGGAGCCGGTGCCCGATGCCTGCTGAAATCATTCAGCAGGCATCGCGGCATATCGCCCAGGGGGGTCATGATGACCCCCCATGTCGGCGATGGCCACAGATCGCTGGACAATTCAGTCCAGTGATCTGCGGCAGATTCCGGGTCAATCAGGTCTCCAGTGACCCGGAATTACAGGCTGTTCGGGGCCGTCTCTGACGGCCCCGAACAGCCATAGTCAGCAGGGGTGAGGTGGCACTGGTGCCACCTCACGATCGCCCTGATACGTCGGCCGGTTTACTGGCCGACCAATCAGGGCACCTGCTGCGGGTGTCACTCCCGCAACCCGCTCCGCCCCTCTTCCGGAGCACGTGAGCGGGTGCGGGACGAGGACCCCGGGAGCTGGGGACCCCGATCCCCTGTGTCAATGTTGGGATCGGGGCCCCAGGAGCGACGGCGGCGGGACTGACCTGTGCCCGGAGCAGCAGTAGGAGGCGAGTGACAGCCTCCTGCTGCTGCTTAGCAACAGCTCCCAGCATGCAACCAGTGTGCCTCCAGCTGTTGCAAAACTACAACTCCCAGCATGCACTGATAGACCGTACAAGCTGGGAGTTGTAGTTTTGCAACAGCTGGATGTTCCCCCCCCCCCATGTGAATGTACAGGGTACACTCACATGGGTGGAGGTTTACAGTAAGTATCCGGCTGCAAGTTTGAGCTGCGGCAAATTTTCTGCCGCAGCTCAAACTGCCAGCGAGAAACTACTGTGAACCCCCGCCCGTGTGACTGTACCCTAAAAACACTACACTAACAAAAAATAAAATAAAAAGTAAAAAAAAAACACTACATATACACATACCCCCTCCCCAATAAAAATGAAAAACGTCTGGTACGCCACTGTTTCCAAAACGGAGCCTCCAGCTGTTGCAAAACAACTACTCCCAGTATTGCCAGATAGCCACTGACTGTCCAGGCATGCTGGGAGTTTTACAACAGCTGGAGGCACCCTGTTTGGGAATCACTGGTGTAGAATACCCCTATGTCCACCCCTATGCAAGTCCCTAATTTAGGCCTCAAATGCGCATGGCGCTCTCACTTTGGAGCCCTGTCGTATTTCAAGGCAACAGTTAAGGGCCACTCGGGAGAAATTGTGTTACAAATTTTGGGGGGTAGTTTTTGCTATTACCCTTTTTAAAAATGTAAAATTTTTGGGAAAAGAAGCATTTTAGGTAAAAAAAAAAAAAAATTTTTTTTACATATGCAAAAGTCGTGAAACACCTGTGGGGTATTAAGGTTCACTTAACCCCTTGTTACGTTCCCCGAGGGGTCTAGTTTCCAAAATAGTATGCCATGTGGGTTTTTTTTTTGCTGTCCAGGCACCATAGGGGCTTCCTAAATGCGGCATGCCCCCAGAGCAAAATTTGCTTTCAAAAAGCCAAATGTGACTCCTTCTCTTCTGAGACCTGTAGTGCACCAGCAGAACACTTTTCACCCCCATATGGGGTGTTTTCTGAATCGGGAGAAATTGGGCTTCAAATTTTGGGGGGTATTTTCTGCTATTACCCTTTTTAAAAATGTAAAACTTTTGGGAAACGAAGCATTTTATGAAAAAAAAAATTATTTTTTTTACATATGCAAAAGTCGTGAATCACCTGTGGGGTATTAAGGTTCACTTTACCCCTTGTTATGTTCCCCGAGGGGTCTAGTTTCCAAAATGGTATGCCAGGTGTTTTTTTTTTTTGCTGTTCTGGCACCATAGGGGCTTCTTAAAGGTGACATGCCCCCCAAAAACCATTCGTTGCTCCTTCCCTTCTGAGCCATCTACTGCGCCCGCCGAATACTTAACATAGACATATGAGGTATGTGCTTACTTGAGAAAAATTGGGTTTCAAATACAAGTAAAAATTTTCTCCTTTTTACCCCTTGCAAAAATTCTAAAATTGGGTCTACAAGAACATGAGAGTGTAAAAAATGAAGATTGTGAATTTTCTCCTTCACTTTGCTGCTATTCCTGTGAAACACCTAAAGGGTTAAAACGCTGACTGAATGTAATTTTGAATACTTTGGGGGGTGCAGTTTTTATAATGGGGTAATTTGTGGGGTATTTCTAATATGAAGACCCTTCAAATCCACTTCAAACCTGAACTGGTCCCTGAAAAAAAGCAAGTTTAAAAATTTTGTGAAAAATTGGAAAATTGCTGCTGAACTTTGAAGCCCTCTGGTGTCTTCCAAAAGTAAAAACATGTCAACTTTATGATGCAAACATAAAGTTGACATATTGGAAATGTGAATAAAAAAAAATTATTTGGAATATCCATTTTCTTACAAGCAGAGAGCTTCAAAGTTAGAAAAATGCAAAATTTTCTAATTTTTCATCAGATTTTGGGATTTTTCACCAAGAAAGGATGCAAGTTACCACAAAATTTTACCACTATGTTAAAGTAGAATATGTCACGAAAAAACAATCTCGGAATCAGAATGATAACTAAAAGCATTCCAGAGTTATTAATGTTTAAAGTGACAGTGGTCAGAATTGCAAAAAATGGCCGAGTCCTTAAGGTGAAAAAGGGCTCAGTCCTTAAGGGGTTAAGCACCTACAATGACTCTCAGACTGTGAGAAACAAGATTCTCGGGTCTGATGAAGCCAAGATTAAAGTTTTTGGTCTCAATTCTAAGCATCATGCCTGGAAGAAACCAGACACTGCTCATCTCCTGCTAATACCATGCCTGCAATAAAGCATGGTGTGGTGGCATCATGCTGTAGGGTGGGTGAGTGGGGGTTCAGCAGCTGGTCACGGTTGATGAAAAGCTGAATAGAGCCAAGTACAGAGATTCTTAATGAAACCCTGATCCAGAGTGCTCTGAACCTCAGATTGAGCTGAAGGTCACCTTTCAGTAAGAAACAAATAAAAGGAAGCTAGTTACAGGTGTGTGGAAATTTTATAAACAACTGCTTGTCCACGGGACTAAAACAGAGCAAAATCTATTTGTCCCTCATGACGATCCACTTGTCCGGGCCAATTTTTGCTTTTACACTCTGTTTTTTTCCCTCCTCATCCTATAATAGCCATAACGAACTACTATAATGATACCTTTTAATTTTTCCATAACCTATGCTCCGAAACAAAAACAAAAAATATTGGTGAAGTGAAATTGAAATAGTAAAAGATAATTTTGCATATTTAACGGTTTTCTTTTCTACGCCATTTACCTTGTGGTTGAGTTAACATGTTGTTTTGATACTTTAGGCAGCCTGATTACAACTATACCAGATTTGTATAGCTCCAGTCAGGTTTTACTAATTTAAAAAAAATTCTGAACTTTAAAAAAATAAAAAATAAATGTAATTGCCATTTTCTGACCCCTGTAGCTTTGCTTTTTTCCCCCCTCTTAGCCTCGCAAACAAGGCTGTATGAGGGCTAATTTTTGCACCATAATTTGTTTTTTGTATCAATACCATTTTGGTATTGACCTGCCTTTTTAATCGCTTTTAACTTTTCTTCTGGGATATTATAACAATTGCAATTCAATGGTTTGGTATTTTATTTACATTTGTGTCATTTACCGTACAGGATACATAATGTTATGTTTTCATAGTTCGTACAATTACGCACACAGAGATACCAAATATGTATTTTTTTTATGTTTACATGTTTTTTATATAGGAAAAGGGGGTGATTTGATATGGAAGGGTTTAACTTTTATTAATTAATTAATTTTTTTTTACATTTTATAGTCCCTTAGGGGACTTATAGGAGGAATTATTAGATTCCTCATACAGATCAAGAGTTCCATTGAACACCATTGATCTGTGTGCTCTGCAATACATTGATAGGGCCTAGTCCAGCCAGGATCTATCAATGACAGAGCCACGCACACAAGGGAAGCAGAGGTAAGCCAGCTACCTCTATAGTGGATCGCCCCCGGCAATCTAAAGGGTTAGTAGCCAGCCACGGCAATCGCCGCATGCTCTTAGTGGTGGCTCCCAGCTACTGAAAACAGCCAGGGGGCTGCAGAGTACGGAGCATGCTCGAGTCCAGACCCCGCTCCATACACTCCTCTGAGTGCCTGAGGGGCCTGAAGAATTCACCTTCCTGGCGCCCGGAGCTATTTATCCTGGGCGTCAGGCGATAGGAATTCCACATCCCTGAGTTATGAGTTTGCAAATTGTGTGTCTTCATACAAAGTGTGTGTCGGAATACGAAGTGTGGAGACTTAAGACTAAGGGACTTTAGGTTCAGGGAGTTTAGAGGTGTGCCAGTTGTATAAATTGTATTATTTACTGTATTTTTTATACCTGTGCTATCCCCATCACCAAGATATCCTCCACATTTGACAATGCTATCCAGTGTACATCCTGTATGCAGTATGCAATCCTTGAACAGCAGTCTGACTGTGCATACTGCTGTGTGAGAAATCATTCAGCAGACATCCCATTTGCTGTCTGGGCATGCTTGGATTTGTAGTTTTGCAACATCTGGAGGGCCACAGTTTGGAGAGGACTGTGCAAACTGCTGTCTCGGTATGCTGGGAGTTGTAGTTGCATGCCTCCAGCTGTTGCACAACTACAACTCCCAGCATGCACGGTCTGTCAGTGCATGCTGGAAGTTGTTTTGCCACAGCTGGAGGCACACTGGTGAGTAAACGCAAAGTTAGGTAACAGAACCTAACTCCCTGGTGGGAGTTGTGGTTTTGTAACAGCTGGAGGCACACTGGTGGGGAAGCACTGAGTTTGTCTGTTACCTAACTCTGTGTTTCCTCACCAGTGTGCCTCCAGATGGCAAAAATACAACTCCCAGCATGCACAATCTGTCAGTCCATGCTGAGAGTTGTAGTTTTGCAACAGCTGGAGAGGTTGGTGCACCTTCTCCCCTGCCCCATGATGTGAATGTACAGGGAACATTCACACGGGCGGGGGTTTACAGTGAATTTTCTGCTGCAAGTTCGAGCTGCGGCAAATATTCCACCACAGCTCAAACTCGCTGTGAAGCCCCACCCGTGTGACTGTACCCTAAAAACACTACACAAAATAAAGGGTAAAACACTAAATACACACACCCTTACACCCCATAAAAATTGAAAACGTCTCGTACAGCAGTGTTTCCAAAAAGGAGCCTCCAGCTGTTGCAAAACAACAACTCCCAGCATTGCCGGACAGCCATCGACTGTCCAGGCATGCTGGGAGTTTTGCAACAGCTGGAGGCACCCTGTTTGGGAAACACTGCAGTAGGGTATTTGTTGTGGCAGAGGCAATTGTAACGCTTGCATCCAGGTTCGCCCCTGTGCAAATCCCTAATTTAGGTCTCAAATGTGCATGGCGTTCTCTCACTTCAGAGCCCTGTCGTATTTCAAGGCAAGAGTTTAGTGCCACATATGCGTTATTTCCATACTCGGGAGAAATTGCGCTACAAATTTTAGGGGAACTTTTCTCCTTTTACCCCTTATGAAATGGGAAAGTTCACCAGTACTACACCAGTATGTTAGTGTGAAAAAAAAAAAATAACAACATGCTGGTGTTGTGCCATACTTTTCATTTTCACAAGAGGTAAAAGGAAAAAAAGACCCCCAAAATTTGTAACGCAATTTCTCCTGGAGTACGGAAATACCCCATATGCTGGTGTAAAGTGATCTACGGACACACAACAGGGCTCATTCACCATGTACATTTGAGGCCTAAATTGGTGATTTGCACAGAGGTGGCTGATAGTTGCAATGGTTCTGACATATTGGGGGAGGGGGGGGGACACATGTGACCCCATTTTGGAAACTACACCCCTCACAGAACGTAACAAGGGGTATAGTGAACCTTAACACCCCACAGGTGTTTGACAAATTTTCAAAGTTGGACGTGAAAATGAAAAGTTTTTATTTTTTCACTAAAATGCTGGTGTTACCCCAATTTTATTTATTTTCACAAGGGGGTAATAGGAGAGAAAAAAAAGTGTAACCCTATTTCTTCTCAGTATGGAAATACCCCATATGTGAATGAAATGTACTCTGCAGGCGCACTACAGAGAAGGAGCGCTATTGGGCTTTTGGAAAGAGAATTTGGCTGGAATTGAAGGCGATGTGCATTTATAAAGCCCCCGTGGTGCCAGAACAGTGGCCCCCTCCCCACATGTGACCCCATTTTGGAAAATACACCCCTCACGGAATGTAATAAGGGGTACAGTGAGCATTTACGCCCCACAGGTGTCTAAGATTATTTGAACGGTTGTCCATGAAAATGAAAAATTAAATTTTTTCATTTGCACAGTCCACTGTTCCAAAGATCTGTCAAACGCCAGTGGGGTGTAAATGCTCACTGCACCCCTTATTTCATTCCGTGAAGGGTGTAGTTTGCAAAATAGGTTCCCATGTGGGGTCCACTGTTCTGGCACCATGGGGTTTTGTAAACGCACATGGCCCCCAACTTCTATTCCAACCAAATTCTCTCTCCAAAAACCCAATGGCGCTCCTTCTCTTCTGAGACCAGTAGTGTGCCAGCAGAGCAGTTTACATCCACATATGGGGCATTTCCTTACTCGGGAGAAATTGGGCTTCGAATTTTGGGGTCCATTTTCTTCTATTACCCCATGTGAAAATGAAAAATTTGGAGTAACACCATCATTTTAGTGTTAAAAATCACATTTTTCATTTTCACGTCTAACTTCAATGCAAACCTGTAAAACACATGTGAGGTGTTAAGGCTCCCCCTTGAGGGGTGTAGTTTCCCCAAATAGTGTGCCGTGTGGGGGGGGGGTTTGCTGTACTGGCACCATGGGGGCCTCCTAAATGCGACATGCCCCCCAAAAACCATTTCAGCTAAATTTTCCCTCCAAAATCCCACAGTTGCTCTTTCCCTCTTGAGCCATGTTGTGAGCCTGCAAAGCACTTTACGTAAACATATGAGGTATTTCCTTACTTGAGAGAAATTGGGCTACAAAGTTTGCAGGGATTTTCTCCTCATAACCCTTGTAAAAATGAGGGAGAAAAATTGGGCTACATGAACATGTTAGTGTAAAAAATGGAGATTTTGATTTTTCTCCTCCACTTTGCTGCTGTTCCTGTGAAACCCCTAAAGGGTTAAAAAAAACTTTCTGAATGTCATTTTCAATACTTTGAGTACTTTTGGGTGCAGTTTCTATAATGGGGTAATTTGTGGGGTATTTCTCACAGAAAGGCCCCTCAAATCCACTTCAAACTTAATTGGGTCCTCTAAGGTCTTCAAAAGTAAAAACATGTCAACTTTATGATGCCAACATAAAGGAGACATATTGTATTTGTGAATCAATATATAAATGTATTTGGAATATCCATTTTTCTTACAAGCAGAGAGTTTCAAATTTCGAAAAATGCTAAATTTTCATGAAATTTTGGGATTTTTCACCAAGAAAAGATGCAAGTAACGACGAAAATTTAAAGTAGAATATATATATATATATATAAAAAAAATAAAATAAAATCTCAGAATCAGAATGAAAAAGGTAAAGGCATCCCTGAGTAATTTATATATAAAGTGACAGTGGTCAGATTTGCAAAAAAAAGGCTGCATCCTTAAGGTGAAAATGAGCTGCGCCCTTAAAGGAGATATGAAGCGGTGAAAAAAATTATCCCCTATCCTAAGAATAGGGCATAAGTTTCAGATCATGGGGAGTCCGACTGCTGGGGCCCCCTGCGATCTGCTGTATGGGGCCCCGACAGCCCACGGGAAGGGGGCGTGTTGACCACCGCACCACCGTGTTGACTTCGGCAATCTCCGGCTCTGCCATAGAGTTGTATTGACGGGGGCGTGTCAGCAGCCGCCTCGTGCGGTGGTCAACACGCGCTATCTGGCCAGCGAGCCAGGGTCCCGTACAGGAGATTGTGGGGGGCCCCAGCGGTCGGAACCCCCGTGATCTGAAACTTATCCCCTATGCTTAGTTTTTCACCAATGGACTACCCCTTTAAGGGGCTAAAAATTATTTCAGGGACTTAGGCAGCAAGGTAATATTTTTCTGAAATATTACCAGTACCACGTTCCACACCAGAGAGGCAGAAGGAGATTAGGGAGATAAACAAGTGGCAATAAAAAGGCGGAGTTTGGGTTCATAGAGAACTGGGACTACTTCTCTGATGGTTACAGGCTCCAAGGAAGGGACAGGCTGCACCTCAACGGGGAGGTTGCAGCTGTTCTTGGGGAGGAGATTGCCAGAAGGTTGGAGGAGTGTTCAAAACAGGGATTGGGGGAGCAAAACTACAAGATAGGAGGGTAAGAGATAGAGAACTGGGGATAGGTAATAAAAAAACAGGGGATGGAGGAGAGGGAGGGGTTAGATCAGACATAACTGACAAGAGGAAAGGGAATATAAATAAAAAAACATCATCAGGTGTATGTACACTCATGCCAGAATCCTCAATAATAAACGGAACTATTAATTCTGGAAGAAGACTATGATATAGTTCGGATAAGTAAGACATAGCTTGATGTGAGCTATGACTGGGCGGTTAATTTGCAGTGATACAAGATAATTATTGATATGGGAGGATTACAGGACCAAGACATGTTATCAAGCTTGGGGTTATTTAGCTTGAAGAAAAGACATCTTAGAGGCGATTTGATCACAGTGTACAAATATATAAATGGACAGTACAGAGATCTTTCAAGCTACCTCTTTATACCTAGGCAAGTAACCCTGACAAGGGGGCATCCTCTAGGTCTGTGAAGATGATGAAACCTTCTTTCCTCTAAACATACATGACTAAGAACTATATATAGTTCAATAAGTGTTGGTGTTTTGTTGTTGTTTTATTCTCCACCCCTTTATGCTTCACTTGGTTTTTAATGCACACCTATTAAATATTGCTAATTTGCTCAATAAAGGCTGCATGGGCAGATGAAATACTGCATTTTTGAGAATATGAAATAAAGCTACTCCTCTATTTTCACCTTATGGAGTGCTGCAACCTTGGCTTTGACCTGAACTTTCTACTTGCTGGCAATCGTCGTGAATCTAGCCATTGGAAGTGCGGCTCCTCTCCTGTTTGTTTGTGTGTGTATATATGTGTATATATATATATATATATATGTGTATGTATATAATGTAATGGATTAAAATACATTTAGTAAAAAGTAAAACAGTATATCCGAGTCCTGTCAATATCCCCACTAGACATTGCACACCCCAAATAAAGTGTTTGATCTATACTGAGAAAATATCCTTTGATCTTGTTAATTGCTCAAATAACTGGGAAAAAATAAATGAGCAAATACTAAAAGTGACTGAATATGATTGCAAAGAACACTGAACTGTCCATCACTTGGCAGCTTCAAACAGAAAGACCCTTTCTACACATATTTTAAACAAACACAGAATTAAACACAGACATAATGAAAAATGTGGGATGGCTAGGTCTGTTGCATGAAATACATGCAGTAAAACAATAGGGATGCAGATCTAGGTTTCTCATAGTGATGCACTAGGAATGCCTATTATTGGAACATTGACATGCAGATAACCCCACAAGTACTTACAGGACAGTAATAAAACACATCACTCTATAACAGAGACGTTGCCTTTTATGGTCAGGTACTACTGTACAAACGCCAGGAGTTTAATCAATAGGTCAGTTCCTAGAATGAATACACTTTCATTTTAGCCATTCTATATTCAGTAAACTAGTCAGAATCTCTTAGAATGTTGACAATTCCGGAAATAAAGCTGAGGGTGACCAGGTCTGCAATAGAAGCTTGGCACTGGATCTGTCATCACTTTTTCCAAAGCTTGTTTCTGGGCCATTTAAATAAGCCTGAGGGACACACGCTTAGCAGGTAATAGTAGAAATCTTCATCTCTACAGATAACAGCCCTTAGAGGGTATAAATGTACATCAAAGAAACACAGATCAGGAGAGAGGAAACACTTTTCATTCCTGGAATAGTAAAAGAGGCTGAGGCTCTGTTGAGAAGATAAAACCTCTGGAGAAAACCAAGACCCAAAATTTGAAAAAAAATATAAAAAAAATGTGAATGTATCACAATAAAATAGATTAAACAACAACAAATGGAAATTTGGCAAGTTAGACCATCTGTATCCATCCCTGTAAGATTCTTTAAATTATTTATTGCCTACTTACTTCAGGCTGTACCCTGTAAAGGCTTCCAGGGGATGCACATTCCTCCCCTGCCTGCTCTTGGATATTTTGAGTTCTAAGCAAACATGGAAACTTTAATGATCTACTTTCAATTGTTAACATTTCCTGTTTCCTTATTTTCCTCTAAAAATCTTTCACAAAAACGTAGTCTCAACAACAGAAAAGGGCAGATGTCACAGAGCAAGTTCACTTTTGAGCCTGTTCACAATAGGTTTTGTTACTACAGTGAAAAGGAATTTCACAGATGGTCTGTGGCGGATGTACTCACCTGTGTACATTAGGACGAATATCACAGATAGGATCAACTCCAGTATAAGGACACTCAGGATGAGATAGAGATAAAGATTACTGTAACCAAAGGAATCCGTGGCAGAGATTATCAGAAGTACAGCCGCATTGCCTAACAAAAAGGAGAAAAGATAAGTTAAAAACAATACCTATGGGGGGAGAAAAAAAAAACACATACAAGGAATTGATACAAAAACACATACAAAAACAGTCATCTCCTTATTCCCAATTAGTAAAGTCCATTAAAATAATCTATATGCAAAAAGGAACAACCAAGTATTTAATCATACTTGGATACTGAGAAGTGCCACTGGTTGCGATGTCACAAACATGAAATTTAATAGAAGCAGTACTATAGGAAAAACAGTGCCTTTATATACCCAAGTGCATAAGCAATACTCCAATTCCAAACTGGAGTCTTTGTCAAGTAAACTAATGCAAGTGCTAGGTGTTAGAAAAAAAAATGCTGCTGCCCTATAAAAAGGCTTTCAGAGGCTACTTTTGAGGGAGATAGTCGACGACTGTTAGGCATGACTCTACAGCATACTCAAAGATTTGACTAGTTGACAGACAGAGGGGGCTCATCACTGGGCTGAGAGAAGCAGAATGGTCAATACGTCAAACTGCCCGCCATCTACGCCATTCTAACCAATCTGTTAGGAGGTGTTGGGAGCAGTGGTTACTTAAAGGGGTGTTCCAGGAAAAAACATTTTTTTATATCAATTGGCTCCAGAAAGTTAAACAGGTTTGTAAATTGCTTCTATTAAAAAATCCTAATCCTTCCAATAATTATCAGCTGCTGAAGTTAAGTTGTTCTTTTCTGTCTGGCAACAGTGCTCTCTGCTGACATCTCTGCTTGTCTCAGGAACTGCACGGAGTAGAAGAGGTTTGCTATAGGGATTTGCTTCTAAACTGGGCGGTTCCCGAGACAAGTGTCATCGGAGAGCACTCAGACAGAAAACAACAACTCAACTTCAGCAGCTCATAAGTACTGAAAGGATTAAGATTTTTTAATAGAAGTAATTTACAAATCTGTTTAACTTTCTGGAGCCAGTTGATATATATATATATATGCAAATCATAAAATGTTGCAGTATCTTGTAATACCTTTTTTATTGGACTAACAGCATTTTGTAGAGACAAGCTTTTGGGATTCCCCCCTTTATCAAGTCCAAAGCAAATCTAAGCTCACAAGTAGAAGACACAGGTTACATCTCACAAATATGCAGGGGTTAAGACAATAGATGTGGAGAATTCACACTAAGATGGGCCATGCAATTTATGGCCCATCTTAGTGTGAATTCTCCACATCTGCATATTTGTGAGATGTAACCTGTGTCTTCTACTTGTGAGCTTAGATTTGCTTTGGACTTGATAAAGGGGGGAATCCCAAAAGCTTGTCTCTACAAAATGCTGTTAGTCCAATAAAAAAGGTATTACAAGATACTGCAACATTTTATGATTTGCATCTGCATCACTGGACTAATACGGCTACTCAAATTTACTATATAAATATATAAAAGATTTTTCCTGGATAACCCCTTAAAGGGCTTGCAAAGCAAACAGGCTTCAAACAGACCACCAGTAGAGCATGAACTTTATTTGGCTGGTCAGTACAATTACAGAGACAGCATTAGTAAATTTATTAAAAACATTTTGTACTACCATATTATGACACCTATAACTTTACTGTTCTATCGATATAGGTGTATGAGGGCATGTTTTTTTTTTTTTTTTTTTTTTTTTTTTGCACGCCTTGACGGTTTCTGTTGGTGCTGTTTTAAAATACGGTACATACAGACTTTTCTGTGGCGTAAATTCTGCATACCGCTTCAACACTATATGCTATATTGCAGCAGAGAAAACATGCTTATGCCATATAAATAATGAAAGCAATAATAAAGTTGCAACAAGTCCAATCAAGCCGAGTGTCAAGAACATTTATTACATAGAACACAATAAAAATGTTAATATATATTCTGGATATAAAATTATTAAAGGAGTACTCCGGGATATGAAAACGTATCCCCTATCCTAAGGATAGGGTATAATTTTCTGATTGCAGGGAATCCGACCGCTGCAACCCCGAGATCTCCCGTACGGGGCCCCCAGCCGACTCTTTGCCGAATGCAGCGCTCCGGCTCTCCAATAGAGATGTATTGAGGGGGCTTGTTGGCCGCCACGTCATGTGGTGGTTGGACACGCCACCTTGCCGCTGGCTGCCAGGTCCCCGTTAGAGAGATCGCGGGGGGCCCCAGGGGTCAGACCCCTGCAATCGAAAACTTATCCCCTATCCTTAGAATAGGAGATAAGTTTTGATATCCCAGAGTACTCCTTTAATGAGTGCACTAAACTTTATCTCATCTTTCAGAGCCTAAAGAGATTTTCTAATGTTTGAACTTGCCCAGAAAAACTCCATGCTGGACAAAGCAATTACAATACGCTGTTAAAGATCTGCTGTAAAGATTTATCAGATTGGACTCTACGACCGTAATAATGATAGACAAGATGGCTAATAAAGTGAGAAACTTCATTATAATGCATCATAGGTAAAAAGTGAAACACAATGTAAATAATTTATTTTTTTTTTTTTTTTTTTTTTAAGTCAGCATTCTCTGGAAGCCCCTACATACAGCTACAGCCAAAATATAAATGCAGGACTAGTCCCATATTGCCTTGGGATGGTCTTTACATTTTCTGTATGACTCCAGGAAACTAGACTTCACTGAAAAAAATATATAGACTAGATTGAAAAAAATTGTATCCAAATATGTCAAATACTGTTTAAACCCTTCGTGAGCCCCCAAATTCTGATTTTTCACTTAGGTTTTCTTCTGACTCCTTTTAAAAGGCCCATAATGTTAGGTGAATTTTTGCAGTTTTACATTTACATACACTCTTTACTTTACTACAGAATGTATAACAAAGCATGAAAAAAAAAATGTATTTATACTTTTTTTTTCTCCATTATTTATAAGAATCTTAATAGTTTTATTTTTACTTTGACAGTGGCATGAGGGCTTTTATTCTGGAAAATAAATTGTACTTAGTGGCACCCTTTATTTTAACATCATATGTATTAGGAAATGTATTGCACAGAAAAAGTGAAGTGAATTTGAAAAAAAAAAAAAAAAAAAAAAAAAAAAAAAGAAGAGAAGATTGCAGTTGTGCACTCACTCCTCAGCTTGGTTGGTAGTCTAGATATAGTAGACGGGCTTCATTAAAGTGTATGGAGACCATCTCCTGCATTAGATGCCAGGACAAGAAGTGAAGCCCACTGCGACAAGCTTTACCTGGCTATAACAATTGAAGGGAGTATTAGCACTGACTCCCTGACCAGAGGGGTTGTAAAGTTTATGTAGTTCATAATATATAGTGTCTTTACCTGTCTTTGATGGCCGCTCTCACAATTTTTATGTAATCTTTGCCCCAATGTTCATTTTTAGCAGCTTTTCCCAGGTTATAGTGCAGCCCAAGACATTACAGCTTGTCTGCACTTCAATGGGTGGACCGAGATCATTCTCCACAGGGCTGCAAGGAATTGAGGTTTCAATCACAGCACACATGCAAGGGTGCTCAGCTGTGCTGCACAAAACATGCTTGAACTTGCCCAGAAAGAAAACTCCATGCTGGACTTAGCAATTACAATATGCTGTTCATAGTGATGTTATGTCTTGGGCCGCACTGTAACCTGGGAAAAGCTGAGACACCACTCATTGTGTATGCTGCTAAAAATGGACATCCCAGCACACACGCAAGGGTGCTCCGCTGTGCTGCAATGGGTAAGGTGGGTGATATGTGGGAGGGAGAAAAGTGACTTCCCACTTACAAACAAGGGATCCTGGGACTTGTGGCTGGAGGGAGGAAACTTCAACAGGAAATAGCCATTCCACAAAAAGAAAGCAGCAGCGTTATGGTGGACTCACAACACAGCCATTTAGCCCCAAGAAAAGCACGGATCCTTCCTAAGCATGTCCGTCACGCCCCCTCCCATAGACTTGCATTGAGGGGGCGGGGCGGGCGTGACGTCACGATACTCTGGCCCCATGGTCGTAACGCTTCACACTCTGAGCCTCCGGCACTGTGGAGAGCTCACAAAAGTGGGTACGGAATGAAAGATTGCGGGGGTCCCCAGCGATCAGACATCTTATCCTCTATCCTTTGGATAGGGGATAAGATGTCTTAGGGCCAGAGTACCCCTTTAACCCCTTAAGGACCAAGGGCGTACCTGTACGCCCCGAGTCCGCTCCGAAGCTATAACATTGCAAAAAAAAAAAAAAGTGAAAAAAATGTAAAGATCATTAAACCCCTTCACTAATAAAAGTTTGAATCACCCCCCTTTTCCCATTTAAAAAAAGAAAGCTGTGTAAATAAGAACAAACATACCGTATGTGGTATCACCGCGTGCGTAAATGTCTGAATTATAAATATATAATTAATTAAGCCGCATGGTCAATGGCTTATGCGCAAAAAAATTCCAAATTCCAAAATAGTCTATTTTTGGTCACTTTTTATATAATGAAAAAATGAATAAAAAGCGATCAAAAAGTCTGATCAATACAAAAATGGTTCCAGTAAAAACTTCAGATCACAGCGCAAAAAATGGGTCTTTATAGCGCCCCATATGCTGAAAAATAAATAAGTTATAGGGGTCAGAAGATGACAATTTTAAACGTATTAATTTTCCTCCTGCATGTAGTTATGATTTTTTTCCATAAGTAAGACAAAATTAAACCTATAAAAGTAGGGTATTATTTTAATCGTATGGACCTACAGAAGAGAAGGTGTAATTCTTACCGAAAAATTTACTGCGCAGAAACAGAAGCCCCCAAAAGTTACAAAATTGTGTTTTTTCTAAAAATTTTGTCACACAATGATTTTTTTTCTCCGTTTCGTCATAGATTTTTGGGTAAAATGCATTGTAAATAGCAATGCAAAACCGCTGTAGTTGAGCATGGCTATATTTCCCTTTTCTGTTACAAAAAAACAAGTTATGCTGGTAACTTGCAGTCTGATTAAGAAGTCTGATCTGGCATCTGTATTAATTTTTGATCTGAGGTCTGAATTTATTCTGGGTTCTGATGTCAGGTGTCTGAATTCCTGTTCCAGAGTCGCTCTTATTACTTATTTATCTTTGAGATTTTTTTTTTTTTTTGCCTGAGGTCCGTCAGTGCTAAACAGGTAGGAAAACTTAGCCTTAAAAGTGTAGTATATATGCCATCTAGTGGACACAAGTTAAAACAAATAAATATTTAAATAAAAATACTAAAAGGCCAAATCTGCAAACAGAGGTAATGGTAATGATACTATTTTATATTGCAGGATTAAGGCCATTATCACAATGTATTTTTGACCTTTTTGGTCGTAAAACTGCATTTTTACTGCTCAAAAACACAGACAAACCCCCCTTCCCACCCCATCTTTCCCTGGGTTCATCCTTACCCCCTTCACTTCCCTAGTTTATCATAAGCTACTCTGACTGACCACAATGACATATTCAATCAAATAAAACAAAACAAAAACACAGGAAAAAGGGAGTTTTAGCTAACTTTATAGCCCCAATTATGAATTTTGCAAAACTTGGAGTGGTTTTGTTTTTTCTAAACACCGACATCTTATCTTCATTTTCTGGGTCAGTGCAATTACAGTTATGTCCAATCTATGTAGCCTTTGATTATTTTACATGTAAAAATAAATACAATTCCTAATATAGTCCTTTTCTGATCTCTATATAGTATCATTTTGGGGTGGCTGGGACGTTTTGATCTCTTTTCACCGAAGATTGTATAATAGCTTTTTTTCAGGACAAGTTGAACTTTTTAATGGTACCCATCTCTATAATGTATTATAAAGCCATGAAAAAAAAAAGCAAAATATAAAAAAATAATTAAAAATACCATACAATGAAATGCAAAGGTTATAATTATTCTGAAAAATAAGCATGTTTTCTTCATGTCTACACAATCCTGCCTTGCTTTTACATGAATTGAAATAAAGATTCAAGCTTTTTATCTGTACAGTTGCTGGTGAGTGCCCTCGTTTTTTTTCCCCCTTTCTTGGAGTGTCAAGCACCAATTTTCAAAATCACCTGTAGCTTCCTGCATGTAAATACCGGATACAAATCTCTGGTCGCTTGTTCACCGGCAGTGGTGACTTAGGGAAGATTAATCAAAACCTGTGCATAAAAATAGTCTAGCAGATGCACATAGCATCCAACCAGATGGCTTTTCTTTCATTTTTAGAGGCCTTTTTAAAAGTAAAAAAAAAATGAAATTGGTTTCTATAGACAAATGCCCCACTGTTCTTCTGCACAGGTTACGAAAAATCTCTCAGTTCTTTTATCCTGCCCACTGTACTGTGCAATATTTATGCCGACTGTCAGTACAATTCCAAGGATATAAAACTTGGATGATTTCTTTTCTTCTAGTCTTCTTCTCTTTGTCTTCTAGGAGCCATAAGGCTGAGTTCACACTACGTTTTTCACATTCGGGGACCGGATCCGGCTGGAAGATAGGAAAACTGGGCGCTCATTTTTGCCCCGTATCTAGTTTTCTGACCGGACCTCAAACCATGGTATACCACGGTTTAGGTCTGGTTACAGAACCGGATACAGGGCAAAAATGAGCCGACCAGAGTCACCGGTCGGCTCATTCAAATAAATGAGATGGGGTCGGGTCCGGCTGGGATACAGGAGTGCCATGTTTTCCCATATCCCATCCATATGTGGGCTTGTTTCTTGTGCGACGTCTTTCATTTTACCATAAAATGTACAGTGAAAATATATATATTTATTTTTGAAACTTTTGGAGGGTTTCATTTTTACGTAGTGCACTTTAGGGTAAAAATCAGCAATTTTGGCTTTTTTATTTAATTAATTTTTTTGCACAGAGCAAGTGAGGGCACCTCCAGCAAGCAAGTAAACAGATTGGACACCCAAAAAAATGTTGAAGAGGTTTCCAACTGGAAAGGGGGACAGTCTATGTAGATTGCTATTGATCACAGCACTTAAGTGTTAATGGCGGACAGAGGCAGATAGATAGAGATATATACACATGCACATAAACCCATATATTCACTAGCCCCTTTAAGGGTAGGCTCACACGTAATGGATCCGCAGCATATTTTACCCTGCGGATCCGCAAATGACTCGACCCTATATTGTGCACGTTTGTACCAAGCAGCCACACAGGGACCTGCTCAGAGCAGGGTGGGGTTGGGGAGTCGGAACAGCTGAACGCACAATATAGGGACGGTTAAAATATGCTGCGGATCCGCCCTGTGACCCTACTCTTATTAGGCACACCAATCACATGGCAACAACTGGGTGCATAATGGCATCTAATTTTGGCAAGACGACTTGCTGAAGTTCAAACCAAGAATCAGAAGAGAAGAAAGGGATTTACGTGATTTTGAAAGCGACATGGTTGTTGGTGGCAAATGGGCTGGTCTGAGTATTTCAGAAACTACTGATCTACTGGGATTCACACGTACAGCAATCTCTGGGGATTACAGAGAATAGTCTAAAAAAAAAAAAGAGAAAATATCCAATGAGCAGCAGTTGTGTGGACGAAAATGCCTTGTTGATGTAAGAGGAGAATAGAGTGGTTGAGATGACAGCAAGGCAACAATAACTGAAATAACCATTTATACCAACCAAGGTATGCAGAATACAACCTCTAAGGCTATGTTCACATGGGACAATGTCCACATGGAAAATTTGCAGGTGGACATTCTTCCCGACAGCGGAGCGCCTACAGAACATGCTGACGCAAGAACCGCTCATAGACGGCAATGCATTTCTGTGCGGACTCCGCAGAAAGAATTGACATGTCTACTCTTTATGTGGACTCCAAAATCGCGATATCACTTTCAATTTTTCCTCCTCTCATTCTAAAAAATCATAACGTGTTCAATCTTGCACCTACAGACCCATATAAGGGCTTGTTTTTTGTGTCACCAATTGTACTTCGTAATGACATCACTTATTTTATAACAATCTGCAGCGAAAGAAAAAAAAAAAAAGTATTTGTGGGTTGAAATACACCCAGTTTCATATTATTATGCAAATTCTATTTAAGTGTCACAAAGATTAAATATTTAGTTTTTCAGTTTAACTCATGGATGGCATTGTGTCTCAGTGCTCTTTTCAGCCCTGAAAACAATATCGAACACCTGTGATAATTAGATTGCTAGGTGAGACCAATTTAAGGAAAAACTACTAAAAAGGTGGGTGTTCCACATTATTAAGAAGAGAACCATTTTCAAGCAATATGGGGAAGAAAAGAGTGAAATAGTTGAATGCCTTGGACAAGGTATTAAAACATTAGATATTTCACAAAAAACTTAAGCGTGATCATCACACAGAGCACATCGTCAGAGCACAGATGGGTTCATGCAGATAAAGGCACATTGAGGAAGATTTCAGCAAGATCCATGCATCGGATCAAGAGAGCAGCTGCTAAAATATCATTAGATAGCAGCAAACAGATATTTGAAGCTGCTGGTCCCTTTGGAGTCTCACGGACATCAAGGTGTAGAGTCCTCCAGAGTCTTCCAACTGTGCATAAACCTTCTATTCGGCCACCACTAACCAATGCTCACAAGCATTGTTGGGCAGAAAAATACATTTAGACCAATTTTCAAAAACAGTCCTGTGCTGTGCAACCACCCTGGATGGTCCAGATGGATGGAGTTGTGGATGGTTGTTGGATGGCCACCCTGTTCCAACAAGGCTGCGACATCAGCAAGGCGGTGTTGGAGTCATGTTTTGGGCCGAATTCATGGTAAGAGAGCTGGTTGGCCCCTTTAGGGTCCCAGATGGCTTAAAGATGACCTCTGCAAAGTATGTGGAGTTTCTGACTGACCACTTTCTTCCCTAGTACAGAAGGAAGAACTATGCTTTCTGTAATAAAATCATCTTCATGCATGATAATGCACCATCTCATGCTGCAAAGAATACCTCTGCATCAATGGCTGCTATGGGGATAAAAAGGAGAGAAAGTCATGGTGTGGCCTCCATCCTCCCCTGACCTCAATCCTATTGAGAACCTTTGGAGCATCCTCAAGCAAAAGATCTAAGACTTATAAAGCTGCTATCAAATAAGGGGTCCTATGTTAAAATGTAACATGATCTGTTACAATGTTTAAAAAGTTAAAATGTTGTTAAAAGTTTGATTTGAAATAGATATATATATATATATATGTTATTTGGAGGTTTGTTCAATGAAATTTGAATTGTACACTTAATAATTAACATGAGAATTATACTGACTGTTATTTATATCAATTATCTAGGTAAATTAGGAAAATATAATTTGCATAATAATTTGGAACAGGGTGTAAAAAACAAAACAAAAACATTTTGCTAGTTTTTAGGGCTTCCGTTTCTATGCAGTGCAGTTTTCAGTAAAAATGACACCTTATCTTTTTACTGTAGGTCCATACGGTTACAAGGATACCCAATGAATGTAGGATTTATTTTATTTTACTACTTAAAAAAATTATAACTACATGCACCAAAATTAGTATGTTTAAAATTGTCATCTTCTGACCCTTTTTTATTTTTCTGCATACGGGGGAAGTGTTAGGGCAAATTTTTTGCACTGTGGTCTGTAGTTTTTATTGGTGTTCTATTGTATTTTTGTTTTGATGGGACTTTTTGATCGCTTTTTATAAAATATTTTTATGTTATATAAAGTGACCAAAAAAAAAAAGAACAATTTTACATAGTTACATAGGGGGAGATTTATCAAAACCTGTGCAGAGGAAAACTTGCCCAGTTGCCCATAGCAACCAATCAGCTTGCTTCTTTCATTTTTATGAAGGCCTGTGAAAAATGAAAGAAGCGATCTGATTGGTTGCTATGGGCAACTGGGCAAGTTTTCCTCTGCACAGGTTTTGATAAATCTCCCCCATAGTTAGTATGGTTGAAAAAAGACATATGTCCATCAAGTCCAACCAGGGAATTGAAGGGAAGGGTGTAAGGGGATAAGGGAAAGGGATGTAGTTTTATAATTCTGCATAAGCATTAATGTTATTTTGTTCCAGGAATGTATCTATCCCTGTTTTAAAGCTGTTAATTGTTCCTGCTGTGACCAGTTCCTGAGGTAGACTGTTCCATAAATTCACAGTCCTCACGGTAAAGAAGGCGTGTCGCCCCTTTAGACTAAACCTTTTCTTCTCTAGACGGAGGGAGTGCCCCCTCGTCCTTTGGGGGGGTTTAACCTGGAACAGTTTTTCTCCATATTTTTTGTATGGGCCATTTATATACTTATATACGTTTATCATATCCCCCCTTAAACGTCTCTTCTCAAGACTAAACAATTGTAACTCCTGGGTTATTAGTACCCAGATGCATAACTTTACATTTATCCACATTGAACCTCATTTGCCAAGTGGATGCCCAGACACTTAGTCTATCCAAGTCATCTTGTAACTTATGCACATCCTCTACAGACTGTACCGTGCTACAACTCTAGTATTGCTTTTGGACTCTAGTATTTTTTTATGTGTACACCATCAACCATGCGGTTTAACTATCCTTATATTTTAATAGTTCGGACATCTACGTACGCGGTGGCACCACATATGATTATTTTTTATTACATTATTTTATTTAAAAAATGGGAATTGGGGGGGGGGGGGTGATTCAAACTTATTAGGGGAGGGGCCTATTCACATTAATTAAACTATTTTACTATACACTTTTTACATTTTTTTTTTCTCTCATAGGGTAGGGGGCCATACCATACAATCTTTTGATTGCATATATACTGGTCAATGCTATGCCATAGCATAGCATTGATCAGTGTTATCTGTGCTTTGTTGCTCCAGCCTGAATGGCAGGCTTGGAGTAATAGAACACCAAATCGGACAGCGAGGAGGCAGTTAAGGGGCCTCCCGCCATCCTCTTAGCTGATTGGGACTTCACAATTTCCTTGCGATAGTTCCGATCAGCTCCGCTGAGCTGCTGGGATGCTTCCAGTTTCATTTTAGATGCTGCGACCAACTTTGATTGCAGCGTCTAAAGGCTGAATGCCGGGCATCGGCCCGATCGGTGATGCCAGGCATTAACCCTCGGTCCTGGCTGATAACACACGCTCATCAGCAAATAAAATCAACCAACAAACTAACCAATTACTGAGAACTAAGAAAAATCAGTTGTCCGATAAAGGAAAACGGTCATCCTGTTTACCCACACTAAACTCAATACACTGGGTTATAGTGTGGGTGAACAGGAGTCCGTTGAGGGGTCACTTACTAACATGCGTACCTTAGGTCCTGCTTCATGTCCCACAGAAGATCCTCTTCTATCTTCACTGAATTGCGCTCAATCGGCTGTATTTGCATATTCATCAGTCTCCACGTCATAGTGCTGGTCACGTGAGCGCATGCTTTGACTGAGCACTCATGTGACTAGCACTAGGACGTGGAGACCAGCACAGATGAATATGCAAATACAGCCAATGTGGCCCGCCTCCACTGCGCAATTCAGTGAAGATAGAAGAGGATATTTGGTGGGACATAACTCTGGTCCTAAGGTACGTATGTTAGTGAGTGACCCCTCAACGGACTCTTGTTCATCCACACTATAACCTAGTTTATTGGGTTTAGTGTTTGTGAACAGGATGACCGTTTTCCTTTATGAATTATACAAATTTAGTAAATCTGGGGCAATGTGTCCAGATTGTTGTAAATGTATTATAAAACTTGTTAAACCCATTTATAAAAGCCACATAGTATTACTGTATTAAATAAGAACAATATTCTGTATATACAGTACCTGTAGAGTGAGTAACCAGTGGAAGTGTCTTGAGGCGCCTTGTTGAGCGGTAAAGGTTAAGATAGCCTTGGCTCCTCACTTTGGAGTGCTGGTACTGAATGAAACGCTCATTGACCACATGAAGCAACCATAAAAGGACTTTGGAAATGACCACAGCAGTAATCAGACTAAATGGTGCCATGTACTGCTGGCATATGACTTCTTCTCCATTAAATACACAGAAAAACACAGCTACACACGTAAGAGCTACAAACGCCACCTGAAAAAGAGACCGGTTATTAACAATTACAAGGTGGCGGTCTGTCACAATGGAAAAACATTCAAAATGGAAAACTGGTTTCTGAATATCAGAATAAGGCAGTAACAGGGTGAAACCCCTCTTCTCCACAACAGGATTTATTCTGCTGCAGTGCTGTCAATGCTATTCTGCTACACTGTGCACACAACAGGAATTCAAATTTAAGCGATGTAAATTTTTTGGGCAGAATCCGCTTGGAAATGCATAACATGGAGATGGCACATGTCCTAGCCGATGCTGCATACAGGATATCTTCCCAGAGTTTTTGCTGGGAGATATTCCGTGGAGTGAATGGGCTCTTAAAGCTGTCACTCACCCTCCCAGAGGCTTGCATTGAGGGGGCGAGCGTGACGTCACACGGGGGCGGAGCCTTGACGTCACTATGCTCCGTCCCCGTGATCGCCAGTAATCAGACCCGGAGCGAGCACGCTCCGGGGCTGATTCTAACAGGGTGCAGCGTGGAAGATCACGGGGGTCCCCAGCGGCTATCCTTTGGATAGGGGATAAGATGTCTTAGAGCTGGAGTACCCCTTTAATCTAGTGCAAAAAAACAACACTGGAAACAACAAATGTTGGAAATTGTTGTTCAGTGGTAATAGTAACTTAGGGGCCTTATTACATTGGGGGACTATAAGCTGAACAAGCTGATGATTGCCCCTCGTAAGGGTGTGTTCACATGGTGCGGCTAATTAGTGGTACCGTAGCGAATGACCAAAATTGTGGTAAAAATTTAGCATTTTACAGCGATTTGCATAATCACACAATTTTTTAAAGAGATTTTTGTCTATGATAATGCAATTTAGCCTTAAAGGGGTACTCTGGTGCTCCAGCATTCTGAACATTTAGTTAAGAGACGGAGGTCGTGACATCACAGCCCCTCATGACGTCACGCCACACCCCCTCCATTCATGTGTATGGGAGGGGGCGTGTCGGCCGACACGCCCCCTCCCATAGACATGATTGGAGGGCACGTGGCATCACAAGGGTGTGTGGGCCGTAACGTCACGACCATTGCCGCAGGAACCTGGTGTTTGTTTAGAATGCCGGGTGCTGCGGGAGATCGTGGGGGGCCCCGGCAGCGGTACCCCCTCAATCAGACATCTTATCCCTTATCCTTTGGATAGGGGATAAGATGTCTAGCATAGGAATACCCCTTTAACGTGTGAACACAGCCTAATAGGCCAAGCGATCAGCCAATAAAAGCAAACAAACATCAGCTGATCCCACGGTTTTTACCTGTTACAAAAATCCTCAGATGTCAGATGCACACTGCCCTGTGTAATAAAGGATATGCAGCCAACAAACAATAGAAGTAAGGGGCCTGCCCACACGACGATCGAGATTTTTGTATTTGGCATTCATTGAACAACTCACGTTGGTCAAAAGTCTGTCTATATAATACCAGCTATACTCCCCCTTTTTCAATAAATGTAGCGGCTATATTGTGATTCTTGAGAAACATATCCCAAACAATTTCTTCAAAACACTCTATGTAGTAGGTTGCCTAAATAATTCTTACTGGTTGCCTGCAATACCACACCGTGACCAGCAGATGTCACATTTACTACTGTTATAAAAACATAATACAGTGAAGCGCATGAAGTTATTTGAAACAATGGTGATAGCAACAGTTTTCTATTGTAACCTTTATTCAAGCCATAAACCAGACCCAACGTAGGTGAGCCAAGAAGGATCGGTGGCTGCAGTCTCCAGTAAGATGCTACTTGAAAAATGCTTCAAACTGTTGGGCCTTCTTACACAGCTAAAACAGTAGAGTGCACTGAAATTAAAGGAGTTATTCAGGAAAACAACAACAGAGCCGATTTTTTCAAAAAACTACACCACACCTGTCCTCCGGTTTTATGTGGTATTGCCACGCCGTTACATTGAAGTCAATAGAGAAGAGTTGCAATACCACAAACAGGACAGGTGTGGTGTTATTTTGTTTGAAGAAATTAGCTCTGCATTTTTATTCCTGGAAAACCCATTAAAAGGGGTACTCCATTGTCCCAGCATTCGGAACATTTTGTTCTGAATGCTGGGTACAGGCTGCGGGGGTCGTGACGTCATGTCCACACTCTTCGTGACGTCACACCATGCCCCTTCAATGCAAGTCTATGGGAGGGGATGTACGCCCCCTCCCATAGACTTGCATTGAGGGGGCGAGACATCACGACCCCCGCAGCCTGCACCCAGCGTTCGGAACAAAAATGTTCCGAACGCTGGGGCAGTGGAGTACCCCCTTAAATTCTCTCAGGTTGCAGTAACTTTTAGGCCAAAACAAAAAAGTTGCCATGTAGCCATAACCTAACTGCTAATATGGTTGACTGCAGTCTCCATTAAAGGGGTACTCCATTGCCCCAGCATTCGGAACATTTTGTTTCGAATGCTGGGTACAGGCTGCGGGGGTCGTAACTCCACGCCCTTTGTGACGTCACACCACGCCCCCTCAATGCAAGTCTATGGGAGGGGGCGTATGCCCCCTCCCATAGACTTGCATTGAGGGGGCGTGACGTGACGTCACGACCCCTGCAGCCTGAACTCACCGTTCGGAACAACCCCTTCAAATTCTCTCAGGTTGCAGCAACTTATAAGCCAAACCCAAAAAAGTTGCCATGTAGCCATAACCTAACTGCTAATATGGTTGACAGCTGGTGACCTTCAACCTGTCTTATAACACCAACAATTTGTATCGCCTTTGAGTATATGCAATATTGTTTATTACATTACCTGTATTAGCAGAAGGAGAATGCCAACACTGACAGTAGGGACGGGGTGGAACGTTGGCCGGATTTCCGCCTGCAGTTTCTGTGACGGCAGGAGAGGGGCATCCAGTAAACAATCATCATCTGCGCTCTGGGTCAGCTCTCCAGAACTCTGCATTAGAACAGAAGGTGATCAGAGGATTATTACCGGTCAGTGACCGACCACTGAAAGATACTGTAGCAATAATACCATAAAGGCGAGTAAGGCCTTTAGTTGTAAGTGTAAAAAAAAATCTTTATATTTTTTAAAAGGTTTATAGATTTCACCCCATGGACCTTGTAGAAGTCTTCATAAAGCACATGGGCATACAATATAATACCCCAACCAATATAGTTCACTCTAGACCAGTGGTCTCCAAACTGAGGACCTCCAGATGTTGCAAAACTAGGACTCCTAGAATGGTCGGACAACAGTTTGCTGTTCGGGCATGCTGGGAGTTGTAGTTCTGCAACAGCTGAAGGTCCATAGTTTAGAGACCTAGGGGGAGATTTATCAAAACCCATCCAGAGGAAAAGTTGCTGAGTTGCCCATAGCAACCAATCAGATCGCTGCTTTAATTTTTGAAAAGGCCACTGAAAAATTAGAGAAGCGATCTGATTGGTTGCTAGGGGCAACTCAGCAACTTTTCCTCTGGAAGGGTTTTGATAAATCTCCCCCCTAGGCTTTAGACCATTAAAGGGTTGTGTAAGACTAGAAAAACTGAGCTAATTTTCTCCAAAAACACAATCACACTTGTTGTGTATCGTATTACAACTTCAATACCATACACAACCTGAGGACAACTGTGGGGCTGTCTCTTGAAGAAAAAAAAAATGAAAAAATATACAAATAATGAAAAAAAAAAAAAAAAAAAACAGCTCTGTTTTTCTAAGGCTGGGTTCACATCACGTTTTTGCAATACAGTTCTCCTATCAGGTTTTTGATATAGCTGGCAATTACGATGTCACTTGAATTCTTCATGTTGTTTCACGACCAATGCTAAACATGATCACTATCATTTCAAGCTACCTCTCTGATTCCTAGTGTATATGTAAATCACTTCTTTAGACAAAAAGAACTCCTCACTCCAACAAAGAAACGTATCAGTCTTGGCCACTAGGTGTCTCTCTTTCCTACAATCTGTTGTCCACTGTCTGTTAGGGTTCACACTAAGGAATTTACGAAGGGAATGCCACGCAGGAATTTCGGTCGGAAATGACGCTGTATGAAGCTTTAAGGGGTATTCCAAGATTTTTTTTTTTATTTTATTTTTTTTATTTGACTACGATACAGGGACTTTAAAGTTAGTGTAGTTCATAATATAGTGTCTGTGCCTGTGTTTCATGATGGTCTCGCAATTCTTATGTGATTTTTGCCCCAATGTACATACAAAATGAGTGTTGTCTCAAGTTTTCCCAGGTTGCAGTGCGGCCCAAGACATTACATCACTAGTCAGGTGATGACAGGAAGCCTGTCTGCTTCAACGGGTGGAGTAACTGCGGGGTGGAAAAGATCATTCGGCAGTGAACTGTAGTTTTACAACAGCTGGAGGCACCCTGGTGAGAAAACACTGGTCTGTTGTTCACAGCAAAGCAAGAAAGGCAGAACACCTGTGCTTCAATGGGTGGGGTGGCTGATGTGTGGGAGGGAGAAAAGTGACCTCACACTTACACAAAATGAATTATGGGATTTCCAACAGAAATATCCATTTCACAAAAAGATAGAACATGATGCATGAAAGGCAAATCAAGGCTTTCCACTTATCTCTCTTCACCCATAAAAGATATGGGCAAGTGCTGCCTTCCTGAAAGTAATCCCCCTCCCCTCCTTTAACCATCATCATTATAGTCAGCCTTCCTTGATGGGATCCAGCACTGTTGTCTGTAGTGCTGTACTGTATGTAATTTCCCGACATAGTGCTAACTTGTTTATTCTAGTGCACTACAGTCGAGCACAGCAAAGAGGGGCAGGACTTGCGAGCAGGTGCTCTCCTGTTATTGGTCAAAGTAGTAAGGGAAGTGCCTGTGTGTGTATACAGCCCATCTCTGGTTATGCCCCCTGAAATGAAAACAGTAAGTAATAGCTGCACCATGAAGGGTACTCTCTGGGGATCAATAACAGCAGCGAGAACACTAAAATCCCCTTGTCCACCACTCTTAAAGGATACTCTGGTGAAAACCTTTTTTCTTTTAAATCAACTGGTGGCAGAAAGTTAAACATATTTGTAAATTACTTCTATTAAAAAATCTTAATCCTTCCTGTACTTATTAGCTGCTGAATACTACAGAGAAAATTATTTTCTTTTTGGAATGCTCTCTGATGACATCACGAGCACAGTTCTCTCTGCTGACGTTATTATAATAATAATAACGCTTTATTTATTGTTGTCCTTAGTGGGATTTGAACCCAAGTCCCCAGCACTGCAAGGCAGCAGTGCTAACCACTGAGCCACCATGCTGCCCTTAGCATACATCTGCTATGCATGGTTGCTAAAATGGACAGAGATGTCAGCAGAGAGCACTGTGCTCGTGATGTCATCAGTGTTCCAAAAAGAAAGGAATTTCCTCTGTAGCATTCAGCAGCTAATAAGCACTGGAAGGATTAAGATTTTTTAATAGAAGGAATTTACAAATATGTTTAACTTTCTGCCACCAGTTGATTTAAAAGAAAAAAGGTTTTCACCGGAGTACCCCTTTAAATGGGCACTGTCATGAAATCTAAAAATTGATATGTTGTAGTACTTAAGTATTACAACATATCTAATATACTTTAATTTAAAAAAAAGTGATTTTAAACAAGTTTAAAATCACTTTTAAATTCGGCCACTAGGGGTCGCCCTCCTAGTTGCCGAATGCATTCTGCAGTGACGTCACTACTGGATTTTGAGTCATTTCAGCCTGGCAATGAGTCGAAATCCAGTCACTGCGGTGCTCGCTCGCGCCTGTCAATCAGACAGACGAGAGCGAGCACGCTGATAGCTGGGGCTGCGCGCATTGGCCAGCTCCCGCCCGCCCCCGTTACCCTGTCCGGAGGCCGTTACCCTGTCCGGAGGCAGCTCATTGATCCTCCGGTAAGTCTTCACCACTGGACAAATGGGGTGGGAGAAGCTGGGTTCGGGAGAGCGCCGCCGCCGCCGCTGCTGCTCCCGAAGTAGCACTGCTGCGCTAATAAAGTTATTGTTTTCACCACAGGGTGCATCCAGCTGTTTCACCACTACAACTCCCAGAATGCCCTGACAGCCAGTAGATGTCAGGGCAAGCTGGGAGTTGTAGTGGTGAAACAGCTGGAGGCACCCTGTATAGTGAGCTAAGGGCGGAAGTGCCGGCCCCAGCAGGCATCAGTGACGTGGTGCCTGCTGGGGAAGTCTGCTTGGTAGTGAGCACACTACCAGGCAGACAAAAAGGGATTTTAATATAGTAAAAAAAAAATGTAAAGGGAGGGAGGGGGTTAGGGAGAGATGGGCAATAGGCAGGAACAGAAAGAAAGAAAAAATGGATGGTGGGAGCTACCCTTTAAGGACTTCAAAAAACAAAGCAGGCTCACAAGTAACCCACAGCTATTATTCCTGAAAATTCCCACAGACAGAGGTCTTCAGTAATCTCGAGTCACTTTCTATATGTACTAGCTGTGCTCTACAGTACACTTACCTGCAGCAGATTTGTTGCAGAAATGTCTGTGGCTGTCCCATATCACCAAATAAGGTTCGTAAAAACTCATGCACATTCTGCAGAAACCCCATTCAAATGTATGAAATTTATTTAAAGTGGATTTAATTTCAAAATGTGAACATACCTTTTAGATAAACTAGGGGATCCATGTGCTAATTTTCCAGGCAACGTCAACATAATAAAAATAGTGGTGCCTGTTCCATAGTTAAGATGGCAGATTTGCAGATTAGGTGCTGCCAGAAATAACTGGTTGAAAGAAAATGGAATACTAAAAAGGTGCTCATATGCCCTCACTAGTTATTGTCTAAAAAGCTATCGATCATATCTGCACCCCACATTAAAGGGGTACTCTGTCCCTAGACATCTTATCCCCTATCCTTTGGATAAGACGTCTGAGCATGGGGATCCCACGGCTGGGGACCCCCGTGATCTCCCTGCTGCACCCGGCAATCGTGTAGAGCGTCGGGTGTAGCTCCGGAGGCCAGTGTCCAGCGCCCACTTTTGACGTCATGGCCTCGCCACCTCGTCACACCCCCTCCCATAGACTTGCATTGAGGGGGCATGGCCATGAAGTCATGAGCCTCCGCCCCGCATCACCAGTCATCCGGCACGGAGCGAAGATAGCTCCGTGCACCAGATGTCTGGGGTGCCGCAGCCAAGATTGCGCGGGTCCCCCGCAATCAGACATCTTATCCCCTTTGGATAGGGGATAAGATGTCTAGGGGCGGAGTACCTCTTTAAAGTCCGGCTTGGCCAAATGAGAGGTAAGCTGCTGCAGACAACTTTGGTTGTGGCTTAGCTCCCGGAAAAAAAAAAAAAAAAGGTCTGGTGGTTAAAATCCAACAGAGCTAACCCTTCTTCCCTGATATCATCGTCCAAAGGGAGAGTCTAGAAGCCCTCATACACATTGGAGCAGACAGTTCACTTAAAGGGGTATTCCAGGAATTTTTTTTTATATTTGACTTTGCTACAGGGGCTGTAAAGTTAGTGTAGTTCATAATATAGTGTCTTTACCTGTGTGCGATGGTTTTCTCACAATTCTTCTGTGATTTTCACCCCAATATTTATTTTTAACAGCATACAAAATGACTGTTGTCTCAGATTTTTCCCAGCTTGCAATGCGGTCGAGACCTGACTCACTAGTCAGCTGATGACAGGGAGCCTGTCTGCTTCAATGGGTGGAGAGAGCAATCTGCAAGTAATGCAACAACTGAAGGCACCCTGATTGAAAACCACAGGTCTGCAGCCCATTTATGTTTCAATGGGTGGGGTGGCTGATGTGTGGTAAGAAGGAAAAAGGAAACATGGGATTTGTAGGCAAACAAGAAAACTGAAAACAGGAAATACAAGTTCACAAAAAGCTAGCGACAGTGTTATGGTAATCTCACAGCATAGCTATTTAGCCCAAGACAAGCGCAGATCCTTCCTAAGCATATCCATTACTGTCTGCCAGGTACGTACTAAAATCACCTTATGCTGGATTACCCCTTTAAGTGTATGAGGACCTTAGTTTACAGTAAATACCCTGAAATCTTGCTGAGTGTTGTTGGTGGTAAAACAGGGCATACGCTTGTACCATATGCACCTAAGTACCTGTGCCATTCTTTATCATTGTGCTACATAAATGTAAAACACTAAATAAAAATGTTCAAGTATACAAGTGTCAGAAATGTATCACAGCTGTCAGAGCGCTCATGAGCAACTCTCAGGTTTCTCACACATAGTGACTCATTTGTATTGCATACATTACATGGCTGAGACCAATCAGTCATCTTCACAGAGCAAAAATAAATTGTGAGAAGACATGTTATAAATGCTAGAATATCCACGTATGTGATTTACTGGAAATTATTCTGGCATCTCAGAGCAATAAATAACAATGAAAGGAGCAATCCCCATTTACCACACATTTGGAAAAGGTCACCCTATCTTGGGGATGCATCTGATAACATTGTGGTGCCGAGATTAAACAGAGCTGGCATTATTAACTGTATACTGAACTCTAGAATGTTCTTTCTGCACTGCACAGACCTTTTACACATGGTAATGCTTTTGCTAAATCCAGAGCGGACCGCTCAAACTAGTTTTTTAGGAAAATTCAATTTGTCATCAGGTAACACAACAGTCAAAACAGAGTTAGATATTAACTAGCGTTCTGCTATGGTAAAGGACCAACATTAAGAACCATGTAGTGCATGGGAAAACTCCGGATGTTCTCTCCCAACAGAATATAAACTAAACTGTATTTGAGGTGTAACTTTTATATGAATGTAGATAATACCATTAGCTACAAGGACAATGCTGTCCTTGTAGCTATTGCCTGTTTGTCTCTGTGAGGAGTCTAAATACAGAAAGTGAGGGCAGGACACGCAGGGCTCTGTGCAGGCTCCTGGCTTGTCAATCATCCTGAACTATCAGCCAGGAGTGTGTCACAGAGCCTCATTGTACAGAGCCCTGCTTGTCCTCACAGAACAGAACCCTTTGTGGTGAGGGTGTGATGCAGGGCAGATGGAATTACCCTATGGGAAGATGGCATTAATCCCTTGTTTTCGTGACGCCAGGGCATGGTGTAACAGCTTCACCACCCGAAGGTAGGCTGCTGGATCCTGGGCTAGGCATGGGGGCAAATAATGACTCCAATGCCAAGTTCCAGAACAATGGCAGCTTTACTGAGTCAGACAGATGTAACAGTCTATACAGCTTGGCTAGGTCCATGGAGGTGACAAGTGACACCAGAGACCACAGGGCTTGCTGTGACTTATGGTGGATGCGGGCAATTTGATGCACAGCCATGCTGACTTGAAATAGATTGACTTGGACTGACTATGACAGACTATACCCAGTTTGTAGCTTACCAGGTTTTGACTTGGACCTGGGGGGTAGTGGACTTGTGGATATGTGGCTGCATGGTAGACTTTAGGCCTCCTCTGGACTCCAGGCACCCTCTTACAGGACTTGACCTTACTGCATCTCAGCTAAGCAGGAAGAGAGACAGAGCAGAGGTTCCACCCAGGGCTTATATGGGGGAGACTCTGAGGGGTCCCATAAGTCACATGTCACTGGTACCTTCCTGGGTTACAATCACATGACAACAGGTCTTAATAAAAGGCATAGCATTTTATATACAATACACTATACAACACAGGCACTTACAGAATATATATGGAGGCTGCCTAACGGGACAGCAAGGGTAAAGGGGTGCAACTCCTGTACTGGGCCACCACACCTGCTTGTCCTCAGGGCACAGAGCCCTGCTTGTCCACCCACACTTCCTGTATTTGGTCTCTTCACAGAGACACACAGGCAATAGCTGCAGGAACAAAAATACAAATTTTTTAATGTTATATTGTTTAACCCCTTAATGACCAAGCCCATTTTTACCTTAAGGACGTTCCTTGCGGTGTGTACCGCAATGCCGCAGATGCCGTGATCTGTATTGATCACGGCATCTGAGGGGTTAATGGCGGACATCCGCGGGATCGCGGATGTCGGCCATTACGGGCGGGTCCCCGGCTGCTAGCAGCAGAACCTGCCGTGTATGACGCGAGCACCCTTCCAATGCTCGCGGTCATACACCGGACGTAAATGTACGTCCTGGTGCGGGAAGTCCCGCCAAGCCAGGATGTACATTTAAGTCGGTGGTCGTGAAGGGGTTAATATTATGTAATGTGTAATCAGAAAATACACACATAACAGGGGTGTGGAAATTTTACAAAAAACTACTTGTCCACGGGACTAAAATGGAGCAAAATCTACTTGTCCCTCATGACGATCCACTTGTCCGGCCAATTTTCACTTTTATGCTCTGATTTTTTCCTCCTCGCCCTATAATAGCCATAACTACCTACTATAATAATACCTTTTAATTATTCAATAACATATTCTCCGAACCCAAAAAAAAAAAATATATTATATATATATATATATATATATATATATATATATATATATATATATATATATATATATATATATATATATATATATATATTTAGGGAAGTGAAATTGAAATAGCAAAAGATATTTTTGCAGATTTGGTGGTTTTCTTTTCTGCGCCATTTACCTTGTGGTTGAGGTAACATGTTAGTTTTATACTTCAGGCGCCTGATTACAGCGATACCAGATTTGTATCGTTTACGTCATGTTTTACTTATTCTGGACTTTTTCTAATTTTTTAATTGCCATTTTTTAACCCCTGTAGCTTTATTTTTTGCGCCATAATCTGTTTTTTGTATCGGTACCATTTTGGTATTGATCTGACTTTTTAATAGCTTTTTACTTTTTTTTCTGATATATTTTTTTTACATTTACCGTACAGGATACATAATTATATATTTTAATAGGTTGTACAATTACGCACGAAGCGATACCAAATATGTTTACATGTTTTTATATAGGAAAAGGGGGTGATTTGAACTTTTAACATGGAAGGGGTTAACCCAGTGGTCTTCAAACTGTGGCCCTCCAGATGTTGCAAAACTACAACTCCCAGCATGCCCGGACAGCCAACGGCTGTCCTGGCATGCTGGGAATTGTAGTTTTGTAACATCTGGAGGGCCACAGTTTGAAGACCACTGGGTTAATGTGTGTCTTTCAAACTTTTATAAAAATTTTTTTTTTTTTAACACATTAGATTCCTCAGACAGATGAATAGTGTTCTATTGAACTCTATTAATCTGTGTGCTCTGTGATCCATTGATAGAGCCTAGTTCAGCCAGGATCTATCAATGACAGAGCCGGACAGCAGGATAGAGTGGTAAGCCCTTCGGCTACCTCTATAGTGGATCGCCCGCCCGCGATCATGCTGCGGGGGGGAGGGGCGATCCACCCTACTAGCCCACCAGGGAGCATTCACATGTCCCTTTAGACGCCGCTGTCAGCTTTGACAGCGGCGATCTAAACGGTTAATAGCCAGCCGCGGCGATCGCCGCATGCTGGCTATTAGCGGCGGCCTCCGGCTACTGAGAACAGCCGGGGGCTGCAGAGTATGGAGCGGGCAGGAGTCCCAAGCCCGCTCCATACTCCCCTGTGAGCGCCGCATGCATCTCCCCGAGCAGACGTGCCTCCTCCCCTCAGCTCTCCGAAACTACAGCTAGGGGGAGTGAAGGCAGAGGACGCAGATCTGCACGGGGAGCAATAAGCCACGCCCCCTCATCTCCCCCCGCACGTCTGCAGAGCAGGGGGAGAGAAGACAAATACACAGCTTCTCATCTCCCCTCCATACAGACTGCAGAGGTCCGGGCGACTTGTCAGGTCCGGCCCTGCTCGGGCTAAGGGCCGGACAAATTCACCTGCCCGGTGCCCAAAACTGCTTGTCCTGGGCGTCTGGCAATAGAAATTCCACATCCCTGATTTTATATTATATATATATATACGCGCAATACATTCACTTTTAAAGAACTATGATATAACATCAAAAAGGAAATGGGAAGGCACACTGAACGGAATCCACATCAATACACAGATAGTGATTAGCAGTCAGCCTTGGCGATCCTATATCAATGACATCTGCGGGGTGCATACACTAAGATAAAGAATCAATATGCAAACAAAAAGAAAAAGGGTGTACGCACTCACCGCAAGGAATGTGTTGAGATGCTCCAGGAGGACGGAAGAAGCACGTACTCACGTGCAAAACTGCCGGTGTTGCCTCTGAGCGCTATCATCATGCGTCCATCCTAGGATCCCGTTACCCATGACCCGGTCCCCAGAGCATCTCGACACGTTCCTTACGGTGAGTGTGTACACACTTTCTTTTTGTTTGTTTAAAGAACTATGAGCAAACTTTTTTTTTCTGTGGCCCATTAGCCAGTTATCGGCTCCATTCGGTTTCCTCTCTGAACCACATGACCATTACTCAATGTCACCACAACTTGAAGCAGGTTATGCTTGTTCCCATTCTATTCATTACAGCAGTGTTTCCCAACCACGGTGACTACAGCTGTTGCAAAACTACAACTCCCAGCATGCTAAGTTGAAGTTTTGCAACAGTTGGATGCACCCTGCTTGGGAAACACTGCATTACAGACACATCATTGACTTCTCATTAAAGTGACCAGAGTGTGTAACTTCCCTTGTACACTTGGGTGAGTCTGTTTGCCAGTCATGTGCTCCAAGGCAAAACTTGTGCATAGGAAATGTGGTGCAGTTGTCCATAGCAACCACATCACTTTTTCATAGGCTTTTTAAAAATGAAAGAAGCTAACTGATTGGTTGCTATGGGCAACTGTCCCACTTTTCCTCTGCACAGGTTTTGTTAGCTCTCCCTCAGAGCTTATAACTGAAGTAAAGAGGCTGCATCGCTCACATGAGAGTGTAGCAGCCCCTTTAAGCCTCACCTAATATTAATGGCCTATCCGAATGAAAAAGAGTTAATAAACTAAGCACTTTGTAAAGCCACCTAAAACTTGATTCTCATATGGTTCTCATACTATACAGCTTAGGTACACTTACATCATAATTTGCTGCAGATTTGATGACTGTGAAAAAAAAGTAGAGAAGAAAAAGAAAAAAACTTAGGGGAGACTGACAAGATAGGGGATACATTTTGCATAGCCAGAGTACCCCAAAGTGTCTGATCCTGAGGAATCCAACTGCTGGGACCCCCCTCATGATCTCCAGGACAAGGCTCATGTCTTATCTTGCCGGGAGAACCCCTGCCCCCCACCACCACACACACCCCCCCCCCCCATGTCGGCGCAAATCGCAGATCAATTCAGGTCAATCGCGTCCCTGGTGACCCTTTAGCAGCATTAGTGAGGTGGTACTGGTGCTACCACACGATCATCCTGATTCCTTGGCAGGTAGCAGCCGACGAATCAGGACTCCTGCTATGGGGGTGTCCCTAACAGTACCCGCTCCACCCCTATTCTGGAAGTCAAGAGCGGGTAGCGGGAGTCTGTACCTGGCGTGGGGCCCCTTATCCCTGGCATCGGTGGTGGGATCGGGGCCCCAGGAGCGGAGTCGACGGCGGCAGGCGGCTCTGCAGAGCGCAGCAGCAGGTGGTAAGACTGTGCCTCCTGCTGTTTACCAACAACTCCCAGCATGCACAAGGGAGTTGTTGGCAGTTGTTGTTATGCAACAGCAGAAGGCACAACTACAACTCCAAGCATGCCCTTTGGTAGTTTGTGCATGCTGGGGGTTGTAGTCATGCAACAGCTGGAGGCACAGTGGTAGTAACAAACTGTGTTTTGCAACCAGTGTGCCTCCAGCTGTTGCATAGCTATAACTCCCAGCATGCCCTTTGGCTGTCCATGCATGCTGGGAGTTATAGCTATGCAACAGCTGGAGGCACACTGGTTGCAAAACACAGTTTGTAAAAGCTGGAGGTTCCCCCCAGGGTACATTCACACGGGCGGGGGTTTACAGTGAGTTTCTCGCTGCAAGTTTGAGATGCAGCATATTTTCCGCTGCAGCTCAAACTCCCAGCAGGAAACTTGCCGTGAACCCTCGCCTGGGGGAATGTAACCTAAAAACACTACATGTACATATACAACCCCCCCCCAATAAAAATGAGAAATGCCTTGTATGGCACTTTTTCTAAAACGGAGCCTCCAGTTGTTGCAAAACTCTAAGCATGCCTGGACAGTCGATACTGAAAGCATCCTGTTTGGGAAACACTCCTGCAGGGTATTTTTTGGTATAGGGGGCAAGTGTAATGCTTGCATCAGGGTCAGTCCCTATGCAAATCCCTAATTTAGGTCTCAAATGCACATGGTACTCTCTCACTTCGGAGCCCTGTCGTATTTCAAGGCAACAGTTTAGTGTCACATATGGGGTATTTTCGTACTCAAGAGAAATTGCCTAGCAAATGTTGGTGGGCTCTCTCTTCTTTTGCCTCTAATGAAAAGGTAAAGTTGGGGTCTACACCAGCATGTTATTGTTAAAAAAAAAAAAAAAAAAAAAAAAAATGTATACTAACATGCTGGTGTTGCCCCATTCTTTTAAAGAGGTAAAAGGAAAGAACGACCCCCAAAATGTATTTTCTCCTGAGTACGGAAATACCCCATATGTGGACGTAAAATGCTCTGCGGGCACACAACAATGCACACTATGTACATTTGAGGCCGAAATTGGCGATTTGCACAGGGGTGGCTAAATTTACAGCAGTTCTGACAAACACCAAAAAATAAATACCCACATGTGACCCCATTTTGGAAACTACACCCCTCACAGAAGGTAACGGGGTATAGTGAAAGTGAAAAAAAAATTTAATGCTGGTGATGCCCTACATTTTTCATTTTCACAAAATAGGGAAAGAGCCCCCCAAAATTTGTAACCCCATTTCTGCTGAGTATGGAAATACCCCATATGTGGATGTAAAGTTCTCTGCGGGCACACTACAATGCTCAGAAGGAGCACCATTGGGCTTTTGGAGAGACAATGTGTCCGGAATTGAAGGCCATGTGCGTTTACAAAGCCCCCATGGTGCCAGAACAGTGGAACACCCCCCCCCCCCCCTCCCCCACATGTGAATCCATTTTGGAAACTACACCCCTCACGGAATGTAATAAGGGGTGCAGTGAGCATTTACACCCCACAGGTGTCTGACAGATTTTTGGAACAGTGGTCCTTGAAAATGAAATATTTAATTTTTCATTTGCACAGCCCACTGTTCCATAGATCTGTCAAACGCCAGTGGGGTGTAAATGCTCACTGCACCCCTTATTACATTCCATGAGGGGTGTAGTTTCCAAAATGGGGTCACATGTGTGGAGGTCCACTGTTTTCGCACCACGTGGGCTTTGCAAACGCACATGGCCCCCGACTTCCATTCCAAACATATTCTCTCTCCAAAAGCTCAATGGCGCTCCTCCTCTTCTAAGCATTGTAGTTCACCCACAGAGCACTTTATACCCACATATGGGGTATTTCCATACTCAGAAGAAATGGGGTTACAAATTTTGGTAGACTTTTTTTCCTATCACCCCTTGTGAAAATGAAAAATCTGGGGTAACACCAGCATTTTAGTGAAAAAAATATAATTTTAAATTTTCACGTCCAAATTTAGCGGAAATTTGTCAAACACCTGTGGGGTGTAAAGGCTCACCGTACCCCTTGTTATGTTCCTTGAGGGGTGTTGTTTCCTAAATAGTGTGCCATGTTTTTTTTTTTTTTTTTGCTGTTCTGGCACCATTGGGGCTTCCTATATGCGGCATGCCCCCAGAGCAAAATTTGCTTTCAAAAAGCCAAAATGTGGCTCCTTCTCTTCTGAGCATTGTAGTGTGCCCCCAGTGCATTTGACATCCACACATGGGGTATTTCCATACTCAGAAGAAATGGGGTTACAAATTTTAGGGGGCATTTTCTCCTATTACCTCTTGTAAAAATGGTAAATTTGGGGGGACAGCATTTTAGTGAAAAAAAAATTCATTTACACATCGGACTTTACCGAAAAGTTGTTAAACACCTGTGGGGTGTTAAGGCTCACTGTACCCCTTATTACGTTCCTCGAGGGGTGTAGTTTCCCAAATAGTGTGCCATGTGTTTTCTCTTCTGGCACCATAGGGGCTTCCTAAATGTGACATGCCCCCCTCCCCCCCCCCCAAAAAAAAAAACATTTCAGCAAGATTCACTCTCCAAAATCCCATTGCTGTTCCTTCCCTTCTGAGCCCTCTAGTGCACCCACAGAGCACTTTACATCCACATATGAGGCATTTCCTTACTCTCCCATGCGAGTGTAAAAAATGAAGATTTTGAATTTTCTCCTTCACTTTGCTGCTATTCCTGTGAAACACCTAAAGGGTTAACACACTTTCTGAATGTCATTTTGGATACATTGAGGGGTGCAGTTTTCATAATGGGGTATTTCTAACATGAAGGCCCTTCAAATCCACTTCAAAACTGAACTGGTCCCTGAAAAATTCAGATTTTGAAAATGTTGTGAAAAATTGGAAAATTGCTGCTGAACTTTGAAGCCCTCTGATCTCTTCCAAAAGTAAAAACATGTCAACTTCATGATTCAAAAATAAAGTAGACATATTGTATATGTGAATGAATATATAATTTATTTGGTATGTCTAATTTCCTTACAAGCAGCGAGTTTCAAAGATAGAATTTTTCATGAAAATTTTCACGAAGAAATGATGCAAGTATTGACAAAAATTTCCCACTATGTTAAAGGGGTTATCCAGGAAAAAACTTTTTTTATATATCAACTGTCTCCAGAAAGTTAAACAGATTTGTAAATTACTTCTATTAAAAAATCTTAATCCTTTCAGTACTTATGAGCTTCTGAAGGTAGAAGATTTTTCTACCCATTGAAGTTAAATATTAGCAAAATCAGCTGCACAAACTATGTAGCAAAAATATGCAGCAGATCCTGTATGTGGGAATGTACTTTAAGGAAAGTTAAAGGGAACCACTCATCAGATTTTACCCTATATAAGACTTTGCAAAGCGTTATATAGGGTAAAATCTTTATCCCCACCATCTCCGGGGGACGCTCCTGCCCCCAGAGATGATGAAGATATGAAATTATAAACTAGGCCCCGCAAGGCCCCCTGGGTGGGGAGCTCCTTTTATCAGGTCTCGTTCTTCGGCTGAGGGGGAGTCTCTGCCGGCCAAAGAACGGGACCTGGTAAAAGGAGCTCCCCGCCCAGGGGACTACTTGCGGGACCTAGTTCATAACTTCATATCTTCACCATCCCTGGGGGCAAGAGCGTCCCCTGGAGATGGTGAGGATAAAGATTTTTCCCTATATAATGCTTTGCCAAGCCTTATACTGTATAGGGTAAAATCTGATGATTGGTTCCCTTTAAAGTCAGGGATCCCAGATGAGTGCCTCTAGTGGGATAAACCTGCCCAAGAGCTCCTCGTATGCAAGTTGCTTGGACCCACCCTGTTATTATAACATGAAAGCAAAAAAACTATTTGCATGAACACATGGGAATGAGCTAAACATTTGTTTACAGCAGGCGCAATAGGGTAAGAAGTTACCGGCATTGCCTTAACCTATTTTGTATCCATTGCTCCCATAGTTAATCAGTGAACTATTCTGACAAACTGGCACAGACTACAGATTACTGTTACGTGCATTCATTCATGTCCCACCATGTTAAAGACATGTTCTTCAAGAGTTTTACAGCAGTTAAATATTGAGGTTGTTTGTACAAAGAGTTAGGCTTGTTTCACACTAGCAAATTACTCCGTTTAGCAAGTTCCGTCCTAAAATCTGCTGTCACCGGCAGTAACCAAATCCTATACATCCGTTAGAAAATCCCATTATAGTCTATGGGATTTTTCTAATATCTGTTTTAATCCATTATAGCCCGTTATTGATAACGGACGTTAGTTTGTGATGGAAGATAGTACGGAAGAAAATAGTTCATTAACTATTTTCTTCCGTACTATCTTCCATCACAAACTAACGTCCGTTATCAATAACGGACTATAATGGATTCAAATGGATATTCGTTAGAAAATCCCATTATAGTCTTTGGGATTTTTCTAACGGACGTATAGGATTTGGTTACTGCCGGTGACAGCTGATTTTATGACGGAACTAGCTAAACGAAGCAATTTGCTAGTGTGAAAGAAGCCTTACAGAAAAAGCCCAATTTATTAAATAAGTTATACATGAAATACACAACTATTAAAAAAAATTCTGGTCTAACCTCAAATTTACTTGAACTTCTGAATCCCAGTTAAGGGTGCGTTCACACGTGCACATTTTTGCTGCAGATCTGCTGCAGATTTGCTTCTGCAGATTTTGCTGTCCATTAAAGTCAATGGGCAGCAAAATCTGCAGCAGCAAGATCTGCAGTAAAAATACGCACATGTGAACACACCCTAAGGGAGCAACTGAATCTACTAAGGCATCCCCTCTAGAAGGCCAAGTATTTAGGTCCTCATTTTGGTTGGTGCTAATATTTTTATCACACTAAGGAAATTCAGTGAGGAAACTCTTTGCTGAATTTCCTTTGTCGATCAACAATCTTTCTGAATGGTGCAGAAATTATTCGGATACAGCATTTATGTCCTCAGAAAGCTACCAACTGATCAAAATACTAACTAAAATATTGCAGCCTGGGTGCAGATAAGTGCCAAAGGAAAGGAAAATTCATAGTATTCTGGGGTTATAACTTGGATTGCTGCTGTGGAGCTGCAAAACCATTTACCCCAAATGGAATAATCTGTTATGTGCACATAGACTACAATATACCTCCAGTTCCACAGCATTTTGGCACTCCAACCCAACCACGAGGCACCAGACATTTCTGGTTTTAGGATGTGGGCATTTTGCAGCTTATTTCCTTTGCTGGTAAGTCAATGATAAAATAAGAAGCAAAAGAAGAGCAGAAAATTTAAATCAGCTGCAAAATACCTCACATGGCAGAATTTTCAAGCCGAGAAATTCCGCCCAGGAATTCCTGTGTAGCAGCGTCCTATTGGTTTCAATTTGATTCTGCAGCACTGTGCACTATACAGAAATCTGCTGCAGAAATTCTAATTCCTTTCATTCATGTGTCAAACTGTATTGAAGACTACGCATGTCCGAGCCTTAACCAATTCAGGTGACCTGCGGCACACAGAATGTCCAACCGGAATATCTCAGGGATAATCTACCATGTGAATGGGCTCTTAAGCGGATTGATAAATCATATTTTAAACAGCTACCATGCATCTCCATGGTAACAGACAAGTTCAGCAGTGCAATACTGCAATCTCATGCTTTCTTCCGCTTGCAGTTGAACATTTAAAGAGAATCCGGCACCTGTATCACCAGCACTCACCTATTGATACAGGCTTTTCGTGCAGGTTACACTGATGAAAATCACTTCTCCCTTCTCATTCTGTGCCTGCAGAAATCCCTGGTCTTCAGTATATGCACATGTTGAGCTTGATGCACATCTGTCAGGCCAGCATCTTCACTGTAATGCCTCCTCCACTGTGCTGACCTTCTACAGAGGGGAGTTATTGGGAGGAGGCGTTACCACCACCCCCAGAGCGAAAAACATCAAGTATGATTTTCATCAGTATCACCCGCACTACAAGCGTGTACAACAAGGTAGTGCAGGTGATACTGATGACAGATTCCATTTAAAAGGAGAACTGTGGCAAAATATTTTTCATTTTCCCTATGCCCGGGCTGCAAAAACTAAAAACAAACTTTAACTCACCTTCCTACATTCCCCCATTACGTCGATATCGGCATCCCGTTCCTCTGGTGCTGGTCTTCTTGCTGGTTCCTGGGCTCGGTGACTCATACTGTGCTCAGGGTATCGCCGGCCGCAGCAATGTCCCACCTCAGCCGGTGATAGGCTGAGCACACTGTCATGTAAGAAGCCCAGGGAGAAGGCGGAGCCCAGGCTCCTTACATGACAGTGCGCTCAGCCTATCACCGGCTGAGGTGGGACATCGCTGAGGCCGGCGATACCCTTAGCGCAGTATGAGTCATCGAGCCCAGGAACCAGGAAGAAGACCAGCACCAGAGGACGAATACGCCGATATCGACGCAACGGAGCAATGTAGGAAGATGAGTTAAAGTTTGTTTTTTAAGTTTTTGCAGCCCGGCACAGGGGAAAAGAAAAACATTTTGCCACAGTGGTCCTTTAAAGGGGTACTCCAATGGAAAACATTTTCTTTTAAATCAACTGGTGCCAGAAAGTTAAACAGATTTGCAAATTTCTTTCATAAAATCTCAATCCTTTCAGTACAGCTGCAGTATAATACACAGGAAATTCTTTTCTTTTTGAATTTCCTTTCTGCCTGACCACAACTGCTCTCTGATGACACCTCTGTCGGTACAAAAAAATATTTTTTTTAAAAAGGGGTACTCCGGTGGAATTTTTTTTATTTTTTAAATCAACTGGTGCAAGAAGGTTAAACATATTTGTAAATTACTTCTATTAAAAAATCTTAATCCTTCCAGTACTTATTAGCTGCTGAATACTACAGAGGAAATTCTTTTCTTTTTGGATCACAGAGCTCTCTGCTGACATCATGACCACAGTGCTCTCTGCTGACATCTCTTGTTAATTTTAAGAACTGTCCAGATTAGGAGAAAATCCCCATAGCAAACATATGCTGCTCTGGACAGTTCCTAAAATGGACAGAGATATCAGCAGAGAGCACTGTGTTCCAAAAAGAAAATAATTTCCTCTGTAGTATTCAGTAGCTAATAAGTACTGGAATGATTAGGATTTTTTTAATAGCAGTAATTTACAAATCTGTTTAACTTTCTGGCACCAGTTGATTTAAAAAAAAAAAAAAAAAGTTTTCCACTGGAGTAACCTTTTGACCCCTTAAGCAATGAGCCCTTTTTCGCAATTCGGACCACCGTCGCTTTATGAATTAATAACTCGAAAACGCTTTTACCAAATATTCTGCTTCTGAGACTGTTTTTTCGTGACATATTCTACTTTATTTTGGTGCTAAATTTTCGCTGTTACTTGCATCCTTTTTTGGTGAAAAATCCCCAAATTTCATGAAAATTTTGCATTTTTCTAACTTTGAAGCTCTCTACTTGTAAGGAAAATAGATATTCCAAATAAATGTTATTTTTATTCACAAACACAATATGTCCACTTTATGTTGGCATCATAAAATGGACATATTTTTGCTTTTTGAAAAAATTAGAGGGCTTCAAAGTAGAGCAGCAATTTTCAAAAAGGTCATGAAAATTGCAAAATCTGAAGGGACAGATGTTACAGAACTACAACTCCCAGCATGCCTGGGCAGTCTAGGCATGCTGAGAGTTGTAGTTTGGCAACATCTGGAGGGCTACCGTTTGGGCACCACTGTAACAGTGGTGTCCAAACTGTGACCCTCCAGATGTTGCAACTACAACTACCAGCATGCCCAGACAGCCTTTGGCTGTCTGGGCATGCTGGGAGTTGCAGTTTGGACTTCCTAGTGGTTGCCACAGTAAAGATCACTTTACCTTCACTTTCATTCCCCCCCCCCCCCCCCAAAGTGGGCCACGATCCAGCAGTCTCCAGCGACGATTCGGGGTCCCCAGGTATCTTCTCCAGGTAATGGCCTCCATCTTCTTCCCGCGATCCCCTCGACATACTGATCTGAGGAAGGGAGGGATCCTCTCGAAACGCGTAATCTTGTCCATTTTATAGTTTTTTTAATAAAATGTCCTGCTGAGGACTTTCCTATTACCTTTGGCATCTGCCTCATCTGTCTACAAGAGTCTGCAGCGCCATACCTGAGGGTTTTTTTCTGCTCTACTTCTAATATTTACTCCCAGGACGACTTGTTTCCTCCTGCAACCCATCGGCATAGCAGCGACTCGCACTACAGTACCCAGATTATATCGTGGGTGATATGCTTTTTTGCACAGATCTCAAGGTGAGCGGCCATCTATAAGCCCCGTGGGGTTGCCCCCCCACCCACCACCCGATCTATTGAGGGTAAATACACGAGGCGCCGTCCGTCGGTCCTTTCTTTTCTTTTCTCTACAGATTCCTCGACATCCAGGGGTGGGCAGAACAGGGGGTTGCCATGGCAACCCACTGTCCTGCCCTGCCATTGGTCAGAATCAGTTCTGACCAATGGCAGGGGATAGGAGATCGCAGCACTGTGACCTCACTCCTATCCCTCAGTATGATCAGGGCTGTCCCTGACAGCTCCAATCATCCCTATTTTCCGGGTGATCGGGTCACCAGAGACCCGATCAGCCCGGAATAGCAGAAAATCGCATGTCTGAATTGACATGAGATTTTCTGTGATCGCCGACATGGGGGAGTCTCAGGACCCCCCTCGGCAATGTGCCAGGATGCCTGCTGAATGATTTCAGCAGGCATTCCGGTCCGGTCCGGTCCCCAACGGCTAGCGGCGGGAACCGGAATTCCCACGGGCGTATGCATACGCCCCACATCCTTAAGGACTCGGGATGCAGGGCGTATGCATACGCCCGGTGTCCTTAAAAGGTTAAATTTTAGCCCCAAAAAGATGGAAAAAAAATACATTAATGAGCATATTTGGTATTGCCGTGTACGTAAGTGTCCGAACTATCAAAATATAGTGTTAATTATCCCATATGCTGCACGGCATAAATGTAAAAATTTGCTAAATTGCAGTTTTCTATTCAATTTCCCCACATAAATAATATTTTTTTGTTACACTGTAGACTTTATGGTAAGCTAGTGATGTCATTACAAAGTAAAATTGGTGACGCAAAAAACAAGCCCTCATATGTCTGTGAATGAAAATATAAAAAAAAAAAAAAAGTGTTATGATTTTTAGAAGGCGAGGAAGAAAAAATGAAAATGCAAAAATAAAATGGGCCTGTTCCTTAAAGGAAATCTGTCACCAGTGTCACCTGCACTAACCTGTCAGTACCGACAGGTAGTGGAGACGATACTGATGACAACAGCATTTACCTTGTCTCGTTCCATGCAGGGGATCTCTGGTAATCTTGTCCGTTAGCTTCAGCTCCGGGCACCCAGCTTGGGGCATGGGCGGAGCTTAGTGACAACACCGCTGTTGCTCTCTGCTGGGTCCCGCTGCTAGAGGACAGCAGCGGTGACATCACTAAGCTCTGCCGGTGCCCTAAGCCGAAGTTAAAGAAGATATCCAGTGGTGAAAAACTTATTTTCTATCCTTAGGATAGGGGATAAGTTTCAGATCACGGGGGATCCGACCGATGGGGCCCCCCGCGATCTGCTGTACGGGGCCCCGACAACCCGCGGGAAGGAGGAGTGTTGACCACTGCACGAAGCGGCGGCTGACACGCCCCCTCAATACAACACTATGGCAAAGCCAGGGCGCGGCCTTCGGCAATCTCCGGCTCTGCCATAGAGTTGTATTGAGGGGGAGTGTCGGCCGCCGCTTTGTGTGGTGGTCAACACGCGCTATCTGGCCAGCGAGCTGGGAGCCGTACAGGAGATCGCGGTGGGCCCCAGCGGTCAGACCCCCCATGATCTGAAACTTATCCCCTAATTTTTTCCACCACTGGACTACCCCCTCAACGGACAAGATTACTGGATATCCCTTGCATGGACCAGGACAAGGTAAGTATCTTTGTCATCAGTGTCACCTGCACTGTCAGTACCGACAGCTTAGTGCAGATGACACTGGTGAGAGATTTTCTTTAAGGGGTTTTCCAGGACTTATTGCTTGACAGCCTGATGAGTTACTACAGTATCAGGTTTTGTTTCTGGACTGTAAACACGTGGTCTGCTGCAATTTTCCCTCCGCATTCGGTTGCTGGATAGTGAGAATGTGGCGTGAATGCCATATATCATCATAACATTTGCGCACATACATTACATATAAATTATGCATTTTTAGTGCATTATTTTTTTTTCCAGAAGTTTCTTGCCAAAAGAATATATATATATATATATATATATATATATATATATATATATATATATATATATATACACACACACACACACACGTTGTGTGAACATAGCCATTGGCCCTCACAGCAAGTATGGCGCTGTAAACTAACTTCACAGCCGCAGGACCACATCGTTCAGCGGTCAAAAGTGGGGTCACAAGATGCACCCCGACCTACTGGACACAGGTAGTATATCACAATACGGAAAGAACGTCGGGAGCTGTGAAACTGCTCACAGGACACCACGCAGTATAAGAAAGGACACCACGCAGTATAAGAAAGGACACCACGCAGTATAAGAAAGGACACCACGCAGTATAAGAAAGGACACCACGCAGTATAAGAAAGGACACCACTCAGTATAAGAAAGGACACCACTCAGTATAAGAAAGGACACCGCGCAGTATCAGAAAGGACACCGCGCAGTATAAGAAAGGACACCACGCAGTATAAGAAAGGACACCACGCAGTATAAGAAAGGACACCACGCAGTATAAGAAAGGACACCACGCAGTATAAGAAAGGACACCACGCAGTGTAATAGAAAAACGTCACATACTGTAGTAGACGCATAATAAGACGTTCACTCGGGAACAGAACGCAGCAAACTATAAACAAAGCCCCAGAGAGTGCGGTCATGTGACGGGCCAATCACGTGACACAACATGAAGAGCGTTCCGCTCCCTCAGCGCTCTCCGGGACCTAGAGGCCGCTCCATACTGTAGCATACATTGGCGTCTGTACGCCGTTACCTCATGTAACTATGAAGGGTAGTGTGTGGGTGAGCAGGACAAGTGTATGAGGGGAAACTGTAGCCTCCATCCCCGAGCCACCACATGCGGCGTGGGCTCTCGTGTACCTACATCCAGCAGCAGCCTGCGGTTCCTGTCCATCCTCCCGCCGCAGTCACGTTGGGTTTCATTGAGTTCTCGGCAGCAGGGCTCCTATAATCTGTGTGCACCGCGGCAGCCCTCCCCTTCCTTGTTGCTCTCACATTTCCTGTCCCCGGCAAACACTTCCCTCAGTTGCTCCGTTCTAGCTGAGGATGAAAACCGCTAAGTACAGACCGGTGGTAACAAAGAACTGTGTACTGGGCCCCATGGCCGGCCTGGTACTGAGGGGAATGAGCTGGGGCGATACATGGAGGACTAACACCACTGGGGTCACTTCACAATTCTGTGAGCGCTCTCACTATACCTGTGCCTGTGTCCTCACTATCCCTGTGTACTCACTATCCCTGTGCCTGTGTACTCACTATCCCCGTGTACTCACTGTGCCTGTGTACTCACTATCCCCGTGTACTCACTATCCCTGTGCCTGTGTACTCACTATCCCTGTGTACTCACTATCCCTGTGCCTGTGTACTCACTATCCCCGTGTACTCACTGTGCCTGTGTACTCACTATCCCCGTGTACTCACTATCCCTGTGCCTGTGTACTCACTATCCCCGTGCCTGTGTACTCACTATCCCCGTGTACTCACTATCCCTGTGCCTGTGTACTCACTATCCCTGTGTACTCACTATCCCTGTGCCTGTGTACTCACTATCCCCGTGTACTCACTGTGCCTGTGTACTCACTATCCCCGTGTACTCACTATCCCTGTGCCTGTGTACTCACTATCCCCGTGCCTGTGTACTCACTATCCCCGTGTACTCACTGTGCCTGTGTACTCACTATCCCCGTGTACTCACTATCCCTGTGCCTGTGTACTCACTATCCCCGTGCCTGTGTACTCACTATCCCCGTGTACTCACTATCCCTGTGCCTGTGTACTCACTATCCCTGTGTACTCACTATCCCTGTGCCTGTGTACTCACTATCCCCGTGTACTCACTGTGCCTGTGTACTCACTATCCCCATGTACTCACTATCCCTGTGCCTGTGTACTCACTATCCCCGTGTACTCACTATCCCTGTGCCTGTGTACTCACTATCCCCGTGCCTGTGTACTCACTATCCCCGTGTACTCACTATCCCTGTGCCTGTGTACTCACTATCCCCGTGTACTCACTATCCCTGTGCCTGTGTACTCACTATCCCCGTGTACTCACTATCCCTGTGCCTGTGTACTCACTATCCCCGTGTACTCACTATCCCTGTGCCTGTGTACTCACTATCCCCGTGTACTCACTATCCCTGTGCCTGTGTACTCACTATCCCCGTGTACTCACTATCCCTGTGCCAGTGTACTCACCATCCCTGTGCCTGTGTACTCACTGTGTACTCACTATCCCTGTGCCAGTGTACTCACTATCCCTGTGCCTGTGTCCTCACTATCCCTGTGTACTCACTATCCCTGTGCCTGTGTACTCACTGTGCCTGTGTACTCACTATCCCCGTGTACTCACTATCCCTGTGCCTGTGTACTCACTATCCCCGTGTACTCACTATCCCTGTGCCTGTGTACTCACTATCCCCGTGTACTCACCATTCCTTGTGCCAGTGTACTCACCATCCCTGTGCCTGTGTACTCACTATCCCCGTGTACTCACTATCCCTGTGCCTGTGTACTCACTATCCCCGTGTACTCACTATCCCTGTGCCAGTGTACTCACCATCCCTGTGCCTGTGTACTCACTGTGTACTCACCATCCCTGTGCCAGTGTACTCACTATCCCTGTGCCTGTGTACTCACTATCACTGTGTCTGTGTACTCACTATCCCTGTGCCTGTGTACTCACTATCCCTGTGCCAGTGTACTCACTATCCCTGTGCCAGTGTACTCACTATTCCTGTGCCAGTGTACTCACTATCCCTGTGCCAGTGTACTCACTGTGCACTCACTATCCCTGTGCCTGTGTACTCACTGTGCACTCACTATCCCTGTGCCTGTGTACTCACTATACCTGTGCCTGTGTACTCACTATCCCTGTGCCTGTGTACTCACTGTCTGTGTACTCACTATCCCTGTGTACTCACTATCCCTGTGTACTCACTGTGCCTGTGTACTCACTGTGCCTGTGTACTCACTATCCCTGTGCACTCACTATCCCTGTGCCTGTGTACTCACTATCCCCGTGCCTGTGTACTCACTATCCCCGTGTACTCACTATCCCTGTGCCTGTGTACTCACTATCCCCGTGTACTCACTATCCCTGTGCCTGTGTACTCACTATCCCCGTGTACTCACTATCCCTGTGCCTGTGTACTCACTATCCCCGTGTACTCACTATCCCTGTGCCTGTGTACTCACTATCCCCGTGTACTCACTATCCCTGTGCCTGTGTACTCACTATCCCCGTGTACTCACTATCCCTGTGCCAGTGTACTCACCATCCCTGTGCCTGTGTACTCACTGTGTACTCACTATCCCTGTGCCAGTGTACTCACTATCCCTGTGCCTGTGTCCTCACTATCCCTGTGTCCTCACTATCCCTGTGTACTCACTATCCCTGTGCCCTCACTATCCCCGTGTACTCACTGTGCCTGTGTACTCACTATCCCCGTGTACTCACTATCCCTGTGCCTGTGTACTCACTATCCCCGTGTACTCACTATCCCTGTGCCTGTGTACTCACTATCCCCGTGTACTCACCATTCCTTGTGCCAGTGTACTCACCATCCCTGTGCCTGTGTACTCACTATCCCCGTGTACTCACTATCCCTGTGCCTGTGTACTCACTATCCCCGTGTACTCACTATCCCTGTGCCAGTGTACTCACCATCCCTGTGCCTGTGTACTCACTGTGTACTCACCATCCCTGTGCCAGTGTACTCACTATCCCTGTGCCTGTGTACTCACTATCACTGTGTCTGTGTACTCACTATCCCTGTGCCTGTGTACTCACTATCCCTGTGCCAGTGTACTCACTATCCCTGTGCCAGTGTACTCACTATTCCTGTGCCAGTGTACTCACTATCCCTGTGCCAGTGTACTCACTGTGCACTCACTATCCCTGTGCCTGTGTACTCACTGTGCACTCACTATCCCTGTGCCTGTGTACTCACTATACCTGTGCCTGTGTACTCACTGTCTGTGTACTCACTATCCCTGTGTACTCACTATCCCTGTGTACTCACTGTGCCTGTGTACTCACTATCCCTGTGCACTCACTATCCCTGTGCCTGTGTACTCACTGCACTCACTATCCCTGTGTACTTACAGTGCTCACTATCCCTGTGCCTGTGTACTTACAGTGCTCACTATCCCTGTGCCTGTGTACTCACTGTGCTCACTATCCCTGTATACTCCGTGTGCTATTCCTTTGTACTGCGTTCACTATCCCTGTGTGCTCACTGCTCTCACTATCACTGTGCTTGTGTACTCACTACGCTCACTATCCCTGTATACTTAGTGCGCTATGCCTTTGTACTCGCTAAGCTCACTGTGCCTGTGTACTTACAGTGCTCACTATCCCTGTGCCTGTGTACTCACTGCGCTATGCCTGTGTACTTACAGTACTCACTATCCCTGTGTCTTTGTACTTTCTCCACTCTCTATGCCTGTGTACTTACAGTGCTCACTATCCCTGTGCCTGTGTACTTACAGTGCTCACTATCCCTGTGTACTCACTGTGCTATGCATGTGTACTTACAGTGCTCACTATCCAGATGGTGTTAGGTCACTGTGCTCACTATCCAGGTGAGGTGGTTTCGCTATGTCCATTATCTGGGTGCCGTGAGGTCACCGTGCCTACTCTCCCTGTGCCGTGAGGTCACCAGACTTAACATTCATTTGCCCATGAGGTTGCCATGTTTACCATCTGTTTGCCTGTGAGGCCATTGTACTCACTTTATTTATGCTGTAAGTTCACTATGCGCACTACTCCTGTGCCCATGAGGTTGCCATGCTTACCATCTGTTTGCCTGTGAGGCCATTGTACTCACTTTATTTATGCTGTAAGGTCACTATGCGTGCTACTCCTGTGCCCTTGAGGTTGCCATGCTTACCATCTGTTTGCCTGTGAGGCCATTGTACTCACTATATTTATGCTGTAAGGTCACTATGCGCACTACTCCTGTGCCCATGAAGTCACCATGTGCATGATCCCCATGCTGTAAGGGCATCGTGCTTATTAGTTACTTGCCATGTAATGTCACCATGCCCACTATCCCTGTTGCCCGTAAAGTCACCCTGCTCACTGTTCCTGTGCTGTGACATCACAGTACTCACTATCCCTGTGCTAAGACGTCGCCATGTGCACACTATTCTACCGAAAGTGCGAAAAATATGAAAATTTGTAGGTTGGTGGTGTAAATTATAGTATATAACAGCGGCCATGAAAGCCTCACCCATTTTTTAAAAAGGGATGGGCTTGGCATAAAAGTCACAAATGTTTGTGCAAAAATGTGCAACTTTTTTATACAAAAATATGGTATACATTCCATAATACATTTTCCCTTTCAGGTTCTGAATTCACGGTCTAAGGTAGTATTGGTGGACTGGAGCTATGATATAAGTTTTAACCCCTATAGGACAAAGGGTATACAGATACGCCTTTGCGTCCTGGTACTTAAGACCGAGGGCATACCTGTATGCCCTGGTCCCTTCACTGGGGTTTGAAGCATACTCATACGGTTAATGCTATGCATCACCGATCGGGCTGATGCCAGACATTAACCCTTTAGACGCCGCAATCAAAGCTGATCGTGGCATCTAAAATGCAAGGTTAACGGTGCTGGTTAGCTCAGGGCAGCTGATCAGGACCCGCAATTTCAACACGGATATCCCGATCAGCTGATTGGTGGCGGGAGGGCCCTTGCCTGCCTCCTTGCCGATTGAGGTTCTGCCCATGGCATAGCACTGAACAGTGTATGCAACAACAAAAAAAGTGCATTAACCCCTTCCTAATAAAAGTTTGAATTCTCCCCCCCCCCCCCCCACCTCCTTTCACATTTTTTTAAATAAACTAATGTAATAAAAAATAAACAATCGTATGTGGTACCTTAAACCACAGGTCAATGACATACACTTAAAAAAAGCGCATTTTTGATCACTTCATGTGCCATAAAAAAATAAAGAAAGAAACAAACCAAAAAATTGTCATCAAAATAAAAATGGTGCCTAGAAAAACTACAGATTACGGCACAAAAAATGAGCCCTCATATTGCCCCATATGTGGAAAGATAAAGTTATAGGAGTCAGGAGATGACAAATTTAAGCATACTAATTTTGGTGCCTGTAGTTATAATTTTTTTAAAGTAGTAAAATAAAATAAAACCTACATAAATTGGATATTCTTGTAACCGTATGGACCTGCAGAATAAAGATAAGGTTTCATTTTTACCAAGAAGTTCACTGCGTAGAAACAGAAGCCCCAAAAGTTACAAAGTGGTGTGTGTGTGTTTTTTTTTTTTTTTTCAATATCCCACCACATTTTTATTTTATTTACCGTAGATTTTGTTATGAAAGGATTGATGTCATTACAAAGTACAATTAGTGATGCAAAAAACGAGCCCTTATGAGTCTGTAGGTGCAAAATGGAATTGCATTAGGATTTTGAGAAGGGAGGAGGAAAAAACAAAAGTGCAAAAAATGAAAATTGGCCTGGTCCATAAGGCAAAAATTGGCTTGGGCCTTAAGGTCCCATGATTATCTGTTATGGCACTGCACATTTGTTTTGCGCCGATTACAGGTCTGTGGTGACCGGGAATATAAGGGGGATCGCGGTTGTCTAAGACACACGCGATCCCCCTGAAGGGATAGGAGTGAGGTGGCAGGGGTTTTCCCCGGTTCTGCCCCGCCTATTGTGGGTGGGCAGGACGGGGAAAACTAAAGTAAACCCCCCGCCCACCGATCTGCTATTGGTGGTCACGTCTAGACCACCAATAGCAGATCGGTGGGCAGGGGGGGTTTACTTTCATTTTCTCCGTCCTGCCCACCCACAATAGGAGGGGCAGAAGGGGGAAAACGAAGAGGACTGGCGCCGACGTCCACTTACCCGTCCGGAGGCAGCGGAGCGACGGTGATCGGTGTGCGGCAGAAGAGGACGGCTCCCTGGATCCGACGGAAGCCGGTAAGTTGCCTAGCAACATCTGGGGGCTACAGTCTGAGACCATTATACAGTGGTCTCTAACCTGTAGCCCTCCAGATGTTGCAAAACTACAACTCCCAGCATGCCCAGACAGCTGTTTGCTGTTTGGGCATGCTGGAATATGTAGTTTTGCAACAGCTGGAGGACTGTCGTTTGAGACCATTATACAGTGGTCTCTAAACTGTATCCCTCCAGATCTTGCAAAACTACAACTCCTAGCATGCCCAAACAGCTCTTTGCTGTCTGGGCATGCTGGGATTTGTAGTTTTGCAACATCTGGAGGGTCACAGTTTGGAGATCACTGGGCAGTGGTCTATAAACTGTAGCCCTCCAGAGGTTGCAAAACTGCAAATCCCAGCATGCCCAAACAGCTGTCTTGGCATGCTGGGAGTTGTAGTTGCGTGCCTCCAGCTATTGCATAACTACATCTCTCAGCATGCCCTTCGGCGATCAGTACATGCTGGGAGTTGTAGTTTTGAAACAGCTGGAGGTTTGCCCCCCCCATGTGAACGTACAGGGTACATTCACAGGGGCAGGTTTACAGTAAGTTTCCTGCTTCAAGTTTGGGCTGCGGTATGTTTTTTTTTCCGCAGCGCAAACTCCTAGCGAGAAACTCGCCGTAACCCGCCAGTGCGAATGTACCCTAAAAACACTACACTAACACATAATAAAGAGTAAAACACTACATATACACCCCTTACGCTGTCCCCCCCCCCCCCCCCCCAATAAAAATGAAAAACGTATTGTACGGCAGTGTTTCCAAAACGGAGCCTCCAGCTGTTGCAAAACAACAACTCCCAGCATTTCTGGACAGCCACTGACTGTCCAGGCATGCTGGGAATTTAGCAACAGCTGGAGGCACCCTGTTTGGGAATCACTGGCGTAGAATACCCCTATGTCCACTGCTATGCAATCCCTAATTTAGTCCTCAAATGCGCATGGGGCTCTCTCACTTGAGAGCCCTGTCGTATTTCAAGGAAACAGTTTAGGGCCACATATGGGGTATTTCCGTACTCGGGAGAAATTGCACTACAAATTTGGGGGGCTTTTTCTCCTTTTACCCCTTATGAAAAGGAAAAGTTGGGGGCTACACCAGCATGTTAGTGTAAAAATTTTTTTTTTTTTTTTTCACTAACATGCTGGTGGTGGCCCCATACTTTTTATTTTCACAAGCAGTCTTAAAAGGGAAAAAAGACCCCCAAAATTTGTAACGCAATTTCTCCGGAGTACGGAAATACCCCATATGTGGGCGTAAAATGCTCTGTGGGAGCACAACAAGGCTCGGGAGTGAGAGCGCACCATGTACATTTGAGGCCTAAATTGGTGATTTGCACAGAGGTGGCTGATTTTACAGCGGTTCTGACATAAACGCAAAAACATAAATACCCCCATGTGACCCCATTTTGGAAGCTACACCCCTCACGGAATGTGACCAGGGGTATAGTGAGTCTTAACACCCCACAAGTGTTTGACAAATTTTCATTAAATTTGGATGGGAAAATGAAAAAAAAAAAAGTTTTCACTAAAATGCTGATGTTACCCTAAATTTTTCATTTTCACAAGAGAAAATAGGAAAAAAGCCCCCCAAAATTTGTAACCCCATTTCTTCTGAGTAAGAAAATGCCCCATATGTGGATGTAAAGTGCTCTGCTGGCGCACTACAATGCTCAGAAGAGAAGGAGCGCCATTGGGATTTTGAAGAGAAAATTTGTCCGGAATTGAAGGCCACGTGTGTTTACAAAGCCCGCATAGTGCCAGAACAATGGACCCCCCCCCCCCCCCCACACATGTGACCCCATTTTGGAAACTACACCCCACATGTAATGTATTAAGGGGTGCAGTGAGCATTTAAGCCCCACAGGTGTCTGACAGATTTTTGGAACAGTGGTCCGTGAAAATGAAAAATTTAATTTCCAAATTGGGGTCACATGTGGGGGGGTCCACTGTTCTGGCACCACGGGGGTTTTGTAAACGCACATGGCCCCTGACTACCATTCCAAATGAATTCGCTTTCCAAAAGCCCAATGGCGCTCCTTCTCTTCTGAGCATTATAGTTCGCCAGCAGAGCATTTTACGTCCTAACATGGGGTATTTTCATACTCAGAAGAGATGGGGTTACAAATTTTGGGGGGGCATTTTCTCTCATTACCTTTTGTAAAAATGGTAAATTTGGTGAAAAAACTGCACTTTAGTGAAATTCTTTTTTTTTCATTTACACATCCGAATTTAACGAAAAGTCGTCAAACACCTGTGAGGTGTTAAGGCTCACTGGACCCCTTGTTATGTGCCTTGAGGGGTATAGTTTCCAAAATAGTATGCCATGTGGATTTTTTTCTACTGTTCTGGCACCATAGGGGCTTCCTAAAGGTGACATGCCCCCCAAAAACCATTTCTGCAAAATTCACTCTCCAAAATCCCATTGTCGCTCCTTCCCTTCTGAGCCCTCTACTGCGCCCGCCGAACACTTGACATACACATATGAGGTATTTCCTTAATCGAGAGAAATTGGGTTACAAATTTTGGGGGGCTTTTCTCCTATTACAACTTGTAAAAATAAAAAAAACTGGGTCTACAAGAACATGCGAGTGTAAAAAAATGACACTTTTGAATTTTCTCCTTCACTTTGCTGCTATTTCTGTGAAACACCTAAAGGGTTAACAAACTTACTGAATGTCATTTTAGATACTTTGAGGGGTGCAGTTTTTATAATGGGGTAATTTATGGGGTATTTCTAATTTGAAGACCCCTCAAATCCAATTCAAAACTGAACTGGTCCCTGAAAAATTCAGATTTAGAAAATTTTGTGAAAAATTGGAAAATTGCTGCTGAACTTTGAAGCCCTCTGATGTCTTCCAAAAGTAAAAACATGTCAACTTTATGATGCAAACATAAAGTAGACATATTGTATTTGTGAATCAGTATATCATTTCTTTGGAATTTCCATTTTCCTTACAAGCAGAGAGCTTCAAAGTTAGAAAAATGCTAAATTTTTCATCAAATTTTTGAATTTTTCACCATGAAATGATGCAAGTATCGACGAAAATTTACCACTACCATAAAGTAGAATATGTCACGATAAAACAATCTCGAAATCAAATTTATTAGTAAAAGCATCCCAGAGTTATTAACCCGTTCAGGACCCATGACGTAACGTTATGTCCCGACACCCTGGGTCTTAAGGAACCATGACGTACAGTTACGTCATGGGCAGTTCCGGTCCCCGGATGAGGGGGGGGACACCCCCATGTCTCTGGTGACCCGATCACCCGGAAAATTGTGATTATCTGACCTGTCAATGACAGGCCAGATCATCTTGCAGGGTAGGAGTGAAGTCGCAATGCTGCGATTTCCTCCTATCCCCTGCCATTGGTCAGAATTGATTCTGACCAACGGCAGAGCAGGACAGTGGGAACGTGGCAACCCCCGTTCTGCCCACACCTGGATGTCGAGGGGATCGTGGGAAGAAGATGAAGGCCGGGTACCTTACCTGAAGATGGCGTGGAGACCGAAGATCCTCCTGGAGACTACGGGGAAACACGTGGGGGGGGGGGGGGGAACGAAAGTGAAAGTAAAGTGATCTTTACTGTGGCAACCACTAGGAAGGCCAAACTGCAACTCCCAGCATGCCCAGTCACGAAAAATTAATCTCAGAATCAGAATGATAACTAAAAACATCCTAGAGATATTAATGTTTAAAGTGACAGTGGCCAGATGTTCAAAAAATGGCCGGGTCCTAAGGTGTAAAATGGCTGGGTCCTTAAGGGGTTAATGCTTAAAGTGACAATGGTCAGATTTGCAAAAAATGCTCCCGTCCTTAGGGTCATAATGGGCTCCGTTCCCAAGGGGTTAACATGTTGTGTATATGTGAAACATATACAAACTAAAGTGTTTATTTTGCACATGAATATGTTTTTAAAAAGTATATATTAAATATATAGCCATACATTTTGATACTTTTGTATAAAAACGTGCATATATATACATATATATATATATATTTATTTTTATTTTTTTAACTAAATTTATTAAAGTTTTCATATACAAGAACAATGCCACATACAATATGTGCAAATATAAAACAAAAATTAAGGGTAAACACAAATCAGTACAAGGGATGAATAAGAGTTAAGACAACTGAGTAATAATTCCAACAAAATCGTGCACACAATACTCAGTGATCAGTTAGCCCCTAAGTCATAACCAAGGCAACAAAGAAGGACCACTGAAGGCTTACAACAAGACAACCATAACAGAGAAGAACAAAACATTACTTAGCAAGGACGGACAAGGACAGGACAAAATTGTGCATACAGTGGGGATCAAAAGTTTTGGCAAAGGGTAATGCAAAAGTGCATACTTTTGACTATGCTTTGTCTTATTTACATCTTTAACCCCTTAAGGACACAGCTCATTTTCACCTTAAGGACTTAGCCCTTTTTCGCAATTCTGACCACTGTCGCTTTATGCATTATTAACTCTAAGATGCTTTTACCGATTATTCTGATTCTGAGATAGTTTTTTCGTGACATATTCTACTTTATTTTAGTGGTAAATTTTCATTGTTACTTGCATCCTTTCTTGGTGAAAAATCCCAAAATTTCATGAAAATTTTGCATTTTTCTAACTTTGAAGCTCTCTGCTTGTAAGGAAAATGGATATTCAAAATACATTTTATATTGATTGACAAATACAATATGTCTACTTTATGTTGGCATCATAAAATGGACATATTTTTACTTTTTGAAAAAATTAGAGGGCTTCAAAGTATAGCAGCAATTTTCAAAATTTTCATGAAAATTGCAAAATCTGAAGGGACAGATGTACAGAACTACAACTCCCAGCATGCCTGGGTAGTCTAGGTATGCTGGGAGTTGCAGTTTGGCAACCACTAGAAGAGCAGCAGTAAAGATCGCTTTACTGCCCCCTAACTACCCCCCCCTACCGTCGTCTCCCTACCTGCGCCGCTGATCTCCGCTGTCTCCACCGATGATCGCCGGGCCCCATCGCATCTTCTCGTCAGGTACCGGCTGCCATCTTCTCCCCCCGTTCTGCCCGACATCCAGGGGTGGGTAGAGTGGGGGGTTTCCATGGCAACCCCTTGTCCTGGGCTGCCATTGGTCAGAATTCATTTCTGACTAATGGCAGGGCATAGGAGGAGATTGCAGCACTGCAATCTCACTCCTATCCCTCAGGATGATCGGGGCTGTCACTGACAGCTCCGATCATCCCTATTTTCCGGGCGATCGGTTCACCAGAGACCTGATCAGCCCGGAATAGCGGAAAATCGCATGTCTGAATTGATATGCGATTTTCTGCGATCGCCAACATGGGTCTCAGGACCCCCCTCAGCGATGTGCCGGGATGCCTGCTGAATGATTTCAGCAGGCATCCCGCTCCGGTCCCAAAACCGGCTAGCGGCAGGGACCGGAATTCCCACGGGCGTATGCATACGCCCTACATCCTTAAGAACTCAGGATGCAGGGCGTATGCATATGCCCTACGTCCTGAAAAGGTTAAACATCACCACACTTTTATGTCCTTCCTGAAAGATCTATACCCGCCATATATGATTTGGTAACATTACAGTGAATAGAAATCTCTACATTTCTATACGTTCACATATATCCGTTTTTTATTTCCAGGCATGTGCAGTATGAGGAAAACTAAAAAAAAACTAAATTGTGAAAAATATACAGTGGGGATCAAAAGTTTGGGCACCCCAGGTAAAAATTTGTATTAATGTGCATAAAGAAGCCAAGGAAAGATGGAAAAATCTCCAAAAGGCATCAAATTACAGATTAGACATTCTTATAATATGTCAACAAAATCTAGATTTTATTTCCATCATTTACACTTTCAAAATAGCAAAAAACACAAAAATGGCATCTTAAAAAGTTTGGGCACCCTGCAGAATTTATAGCATGCACTGTCCCCTATGCAAAGCGGAGACCTGCCAGTGTCATGGATTGTTCTCAATCATCATCTGGGATGACCAGGTGATGTCAATCTCAATGGTTTTAAATGCCCAGACTCATCTGACCTTGCCACAACAATCAGCACCATGGGTTCTTCTAAGCAGTTGTCTAGAAATCTGAAACTGAAAATAGTTGATGCTCACAAAACATTTTCAGATGTCAATATCCTCTGTTAGGAATGTAATTAAGAAATGGCAGTCATCAGGAACAGTGGAAGTTAAAGCAATATCTGGAAGACCAAGAAAAATATCAGACAGAACAGCTCGCAGGATTGTGAGAAAAACAATTCAAAACCCACGTTTGACTGCACAATCCCTCCAGAAAGATCTGTTAGACACTGGAGTTGTGGTACACTATTCCACTATAAAGAGATACTTGTACAAATATGGTCTTCATGGAAGAGTCATCAGAAGAAAACCTCTTCTACGTCCTGACCACAAAAATCAGTGTTTGAAATTTGCAAATGAACATATAGACAAGCCTGATGCATTTTGGAAACAAGTTCTGTGGACCGATGAGGTTAAAATTGAACTTTTTGGCCGGAATGAGCAAAGGTACGTTTGGAGAAGAAGGGGAACAGAATTTAATGAAAAGAACCTCTGTCCAACTGTTAAGCATGGGGGTGGATTAAAGGGGTTGTGCGCTGCCCTGCAGGACGTCACGTAGGGGCCGGGCATGACGTCACGCCCGGCCACTGCGAACACGGAAGCCCGCACACGGTGTTCGGAGTAATGAACTTCCGGACGCTGTGGGCGGAGCTCCGAACTGCAGGGCAGCGCACAACCCCGTTAATCATGCTTTGGGGTTGTATTGCAGCCAGTGGCACAGGGAACATCTCACGAGTAGAAGGAAAAATGGATTCAATAACATCTGTAAATTTTGGATGCTAACTTGATGCCATCTGTGAAAAAGCTGAAGATAAATTGAAGATGGCTTCTACAAATGGATAATGATCCTAAACACACCTTGAAATCCACGGGGGATTACATCAAGAGGCGTAAACTGAAGGTTTTGCAGTGCCTTCACAAATTCCTGACCTCAACATAATTGAAAATGTATGGATAGACCTTAAAAGAGCAGTGCGTGACAGACAGCCCAGAAATCTCAAAGAACTGGAAGACTTTTGTAAGGAAGAATGGGCAAAGATGCCTCAAACAAGAATTGAAAGACTCTTGGCCGGCTACAAAAAGCGTTTACAAGCTGTGATACTTGCCAAAGGGGGCAGTATAAGATATTAACTCTGCAGGGTGCCCAAACTTTTGCAGATGCCATTTTTTTGTTTTCTGTTATTTTGAAAGTGTAAATGATGGAAATAAAATTTTACTTTTGTTGACATATTATAAGAATGTCTAATCTGTAATTTGATGCCTTTTGGAGAATTTTCCATCTTTCCTTGGCTTCTTTATGCACATTAATACAAATTTTTACCTGGGGTGCCCAAACTTTTGATCCCCACTGTATATTTTTCACAATTTAGTTTTTTAAAATTAGTTTTCCTCATACTGCACATGCCTGGAAATAAAAAACGGATATATGTGAATGTATAGAAATGTAGAGATTTCTATTCACTGTAATGTTACCAAAACATATTTGGTGGGTATAGATCTTTCAGGAAGGACATAAAAGTGTGGTGATGTTTAAAGATGTAAATAAGACAAAGCATAGTCAAAAGTATGCACTTTTGCATTACCCTTTGCCATATAGAATATATATGGGTTCATCAAGCTATATGTTATAAATGCATTAAAACATAAAAAGCGAGCTGTGAATGAGTTTAGGGAATCTCAACAATTTTCATAGATTAAGACTGCTGACCATTGTAGATAAGGATAGGTACTCCACTGGAAAACATTATTATTACAATTGTTAGAATTATTATTATTATTTTCTTTCAAATCAACTGGTGCCATAAAATTGACCCCTTAAGGACCAGGGTTTTTTCAGTTTTTGCACTTTTTTGCACCTTTTTGCACCTAAAAATCCATATGACGGCTTATTATTTGCGCCACCAATTCTACTTTGTAATGACATCAGTCATTCTACCCAAAAATCTATGATGAAACGGGAAAAAAAATCATTGTGCGACAAAATTGAAGAAAAAACATAATTTTGTAACTTTTGGGGGCTTCCATTTCTACGCAGTGCATTGTTCAGTAAAAATGACACCTTCTCTTTATTCTATAGGTCCATAAGATTAAAATGATACCCTACTTATATAGGTTTGATTTTGTCGTACTTCTGCAAAAAATCATAACTACATGCAGGAAAATTTATAAGTTTAAAATTGTCATCTTCTGACCCCTATAACTTTTTTATTTTTCCGCATATGGGGCAGTATGATGGCTCATTTTTTGCGCACTGATCTGAAGTTTTTAGCAGTATCATTTTTGTATTGATCAGCCTTTTTGATCGCTTTTTATTCTTTTTTTCATGACCTAAAAAGTGACCAAAAATACACTATTTTGGACTTTTGGAAATTTTTGGAATTTTTTTTTGGCAAGTATGCCATTGACCGTGCGGTTTAATTAACAGTATATTTTTATAATTTGGACATTTCCACACGCGGCAATACCACATATGTTTATTTTTATTTACACAGTTTTTTTTATGATGGGAAAAGGGGGTGATTCTTACTTTTATTAGGGAAGGGGTTAAATGATCTTTATTCACTTTTTTTTTGCAATGTTATAGCTGCCATAGGGGCCTATAACATTGCACACACTGATCTTTTACATTGATAAATGGTTTCTCATAGGAAACCTTTGATCAATGATTCTGACGCTTGACTGCTCATGCCTGGATCTCAGACACTGAGCAGTCATTCGGCAATCGGACAACAAGAGGCAGGTAAGGGGACCCTCCTGCTGTCCTACAGCTGTTCGGGATGCAGCGATTTCACCACGGTGATCCCGAACAGCTCCATGAGCTAACAGGCATGGGTTTACTTTCACTTTAGACGTGGCATACAACTTTGAACTTCGTGTCTAAAGGGTTAATAGCGCGCGACACTGCGATCAGTGCCATGCGCTATTAGCCACGGGTCCCGGCCGTTATTAGAGGCCAGGCCCGACCCGCTATGATGTGGTATTTGTGATACTTTATAGTATGGGAGAGGACTCAGGACGTAACGGTACGTCCTTGGTCCTTAAGGGGTTAAACAAATTTTAAATTACTTCTATTTAAAAATCTTAATCCTTCCAGTACTTATCAGCTGCTGTATGCTCCACAGGAAGTTCTTTTAATTTTGTCTGACCACAGTGCTCTCTGCTGACTCCTCTGGCCATTTCAGGAACTGTCTAGTGTAGGAGCAAACCTATCCTACTCCGGACAGTTCCTAAAATGGAAAGAGGTGTCAGTAGAGAGCACTGTGATCAGACAAAAAGGAAATCCAAAAAGAAAAGAACTTCCTCTGGAACATACAGCAGCTGATAAGTACTGGAAGATTAAGGTTTTTAAATAGAAGTAATTTACAAATCTGTGTAACTTTCTGGCACCAGTTGATATAAAATACCTTTTCACATTGTATTGCCAGACTATAGTAATAAGTCATTTTCTGATGAGACCCTGCATTGTGGACCTCTTCTCTATAATGATGCAGGCCAGCCCCTGCCCTGGTTCTCCCATCCTTGTACGGCTCTGTTCATACCTGATTGCCTATGGAGTGTATCTTTACATGTTCCTTTCTAGGCAGATATGTATTGATGGAGGAGCGATTAGCTGCACACAGGGATGGGGGATCAGGGCAGGGGTCGGTCTGCATTATTATAGAGAACAGGCCTGCAATGAAGCACCTCATTATCAGTAAGTCACTTATCATTATCATTCCTATAGTCTGGCAATAAATTGTGGCCAACCCCTTTAGGCATACATCAGTATACGCTCATGCTACGTACATAACTGCAGAATGCATTTTGTAATTACCGTTGCATTGTGATTGCATGTCGTGTGGAGGTCTGTTCCTTTACTATGTCCCAGGCTACCTCTACTGAATGCTCTCTAATCAATTCTCTCTGGTGTGAGTGGGCTCTTTTGCTAATTTTTGTTGGGGGAGCAGTTCTACCATTCTGGCATCTACAAATAAGGGTAGAGTTACACAGTCTAATTAGCTGTAGAAAATTTCCTCAACAAATCTACAAGAAATAAGGGGGATTTATGAATCTTTTTTTTCACTTGTTATTGGTCTGATTGTTTTTTGTCTTTGTGCAATGGCATATTTTTTTTTGCACCTTTTATTTTTACTTACAATAATAATGATTTCTGAAGATTTGGCTTTGTAGGCCACTTTTACATGCAGTGCTCATTAATTTATCCTTTGCGATAAAAAAAAAAATATGCAAAATTACAACACAGTGGTTGAAAAAAAAACTGCAAATATAGCCCACCTTCAGTGCTGCTCTAGAAACCTGCTTTACAAAGTGAGAAATGGTGTTGTGAAGTCATTTTGATAGTTTTGGTGGCCTGATAAGCTTTATACGCGTGTCCACTAAATAAATCTGCAACAAAAGTGACTTTAAAAATTACAAACAAAACAGCTTAGTGATATGCAGGTCATTTACAGCAATTCTTTGAGTATATTGAAGGTCGTAAAGGGTTTTATCCCCCTTAAGGACCATGGGTATGCCCTTGCTTGCTGGTACTTAAGGACCAAGGTGCTTACCTGTACGCCCGTGGGAATTTCAATCCCCGCCGGGTATGTGCTGGACCGGAATACCTGCTGAAATCATTCAGCAGGCATCCCGTGCCAATGCCCAGGGGGGTCCTGAGAAACAGTGGTGTCTAAACTGTAGCCCTCCAGATGTTGCAAAACTACAACTCCCAGCATGCCCCCCCCAAATAAAAATGAAAAACGCATCGTACGGCAGTGTTTCCAAAAAGGAGGGTCCAGCTGTTGTAAAACAACCACTCCCAGCATTTCCATTCAGCCACTGACTATTTAGGCATGCTGGGAGTTTAGCAACAGCTAGAGGCACCCTGTTTGGGAATCACTGGCGTAGAATACCCCTATGCAATCCCTAATTTAGTCCTCAAATGCGCTCTCTCACTTCGGAGGCCTGTCGTATTTCAATGAAACAGTTTAGAGCCACATATGGGGTATTTCCGTACTCGGGAGCAATTACGTTACAAATTTTTGGGGGGCTTTTTCTCATTTTACCACCTTATGAAAAGGTAAAGTTGGGGGCTACCCCAGCCTGTTAGTGTAAAAAAAATTAAAATGTTTACACTAACATGCTGATGTTGCCCCATACTTTTTATTTTCACAAGAAGTAAAAGATTAAAAAAACGATCCCAAAATTTGTAACGCAATTTCTCTTGAGTACGGAAATACCCCATATGTAGGCGTAAAATGCTCTGCGGGCGCATAACAAGGCTCAGGAGTGAGAGGGCACTATGTACATTTGAGGCCTAAATTGCTAATTTTAATAGGGGTGGCTGTTTTTTTTACAGCGGTTCTGACATAAACGCAAAATAATAAATACCCACGTGTTACCCCATTTTGGAAACTACACCCCTCATGGAACGTAAAAAGGGATATAATGAGCCTTAATACCCCACAAGTGTTAAAGTTGGATGGGAAAATGAAAAAAAAAATTTCACTAAAATGCTGGTGTTACCATTTCATTTTCATAAGAGAAAATAGGAAAAAGCCCCCAAAATTTGTAACCCAATTTCTTCTGAGTAAGAATATACCCAATATGTGAATGTAAAGTGCTCTGCGGGTGCACTACAATGCTTAGAAGAGAAGGAACGCCATTGGGCTTTTGGAGAGAAAAATTGTCTGGAATTGAAGGCCATCTGTGTTTACAAAGGCCCCATAGAGCCAGAACAATGGACACCCCCCACATGTGACCCCATTTTGGAAACTACACCCCTCATGTGATGTAATAAGGGGTACAGTGAGCATTTACACCCCACAGGTATCTGACTAATTTTTCATTTGCACAGCCCACTGTTCCAAATATTTGTCAAACGCCAGTGGGGTGTAAATGCTCACTGTACCCCTTATTTCATTCGGTGTTGTTTCCAAAATAGTATGCCATGTGTTTTTTTTTTTTTGCTTGCTGTTCTGGCACGATAGGGGCTTCCTATGCGACATGCCCCTCAAAAACCATTTCAGAAAAATTTGCTTTCCAGAAGCCAAATGTGACTCCTTCTCTTTCTGAGCATTGTAGTTCGCCCGCAGAGCATTTTACATCCTAACATAGGGTATTTCCATACTCAGAGGAGATGGGGTTACACATTTTGGGGGCATCTTCTCCCATTACCCTTTGTAAAAATGGTAAATTTGGTTAAAAAAACAAACTGCATTTTAGTGAAAAAAAAAATTATTTTCATTTACACATCCGACTTTAACGAAAAGTTGTCAAACACCTGTGGGGTGTTAAGGCTTAATGGACCCCTTGTTACATGCCTTGAGGGGGGTAGTTTCCAAAATAGTATGCCATACCAAGAAATGATGCAAGTATCGACTAAAGTAGAACATGTCATGAAAAAACTATCTTGGAATCAGAATGAAAAGTGTTATTAATGCTTAAAGTGACAGTGGTCAGATGTGCAAAAAACCTTAAGGTGAAAATGGGCTTGGTCCTTAAGGGGTTAAAGGAGAATAAAAAGTTAACAAAGGTAATTTAAAGGGGTACTCCGGTGCTTAGACATCTTATCCCCTATCCAAAGGATAGGGGATAAGATGCCTGATTGCGGGAATCCCGCCGCTGGGGACCCCCCGGGATCATGCACGCGGCACCTCGTTTGTAATCAGTCCCCGGAGCGTGTTCGCTCCGGGACTGATTACCGGCGACTACAGGGCGGGTAGCGTGAGACGTCCCGCCCCCATGTGATGTCACGCTCCGCCCCTCAATGCAAGCCTACGGGAGGGGGCGTGACAGCTATCACGCCCCCTCCCGTAGGCTTGCATTGAGGGGCGGAGCGTGACATCACGTGGGGGTGTGACGTCACACGCCGCCCGCCCTGTAGTCGCCGGTAATCAGTCCCAGAGCAAACACGCTCTGGGGACTGATTACAAACAGGGTGCCGGGTGCATGATTCCGGGGGTCCCCAGCAGCGGGACTCCCACGATCAGGAATCTTATCCCCTATCCTTTGAATAGGGGATAAGATGTCTAAGCACCGGAGTACCCCTTTAACCCCTTCCCTAATAAAAGTTTGAATCACCCCCCTTTTCCCCCAAAAAAACTGTGAAAATAAAAATAAACATATGTGGTATGTCCGAAATGTCCGAACTATAAAAAAAAATATATCGTTAATTAAATCACACGGTCAATTGCGTACACGCAAAAAAATTCCAAAGTCCAAAATAGCGTAGTTTTGGTCACTTTTTATATCATGAAAAAATGAATAAAAAGCGATTATAAAGTCCGATCAACACAAAAATGGTACCGATAAAAACTTCAGAACACGGCTCAAAAAATTAGTCCTCATACCGTCCCGTACGCGGAAAAATAAAAAAGTTATAGGGGTTAGAAGATGAGAATGTTTTACATATAAATTTTCCTGCATGTAGTTATGATTCTTTTCTAAAGTACAACAATATCCAACCTATATAAGTAGGGTATCATTTTAACTGTATGGACCTACAGAATAAAGATAAGGTGTTATTTTTACCGAAAAATGCACTGCGTAGAAACGGAAGCCCCCAAAAGTTACAAAATGCCATTTTTTTTTCCGTTTCGCCGTGGATTTTTGGGTAAAATGACTGTCACTGCAAATTAGAATTGGTGGCGCAAAAAAAAAAGCCATCATATGGAATTTTATGTGCAAAATTGAAAGAGTTATGATTTGAAGGAAATTTATTGGATATTTCAAACTTTAACAAATAAAAAACTGAAATGCAAAATTATTCAGCCCCTTTACTTTCAGTGCAGCAAACTCTCTCCAGAAGTTCAGTGAGGATCTCTGAATGATCCAATGTTGACCTAAATGACTAATGATGATAAATAGAATCCACCTGTGTGTAATCATGTCTCCGTATAAATGCACCTGCACTGTGATAGTCTCAGAGGTCCATTTGAAGCGCAGATAGCATCATGAAGAACAAGGAACACACCAGGCAGGTCCGAGATACTGTTGTGGAGAAGTTTAAAGCCGGATTTGGATATAAAAAGATTTCCCAAGCTTTAAACATCCCAAGGAGCACTGTGCTAGCGATAATATTGAAATGGAAGGAGTATCAGACCACTGCAAATCTACGAAGACCTGGCCGTCCCTCTAAACTTTCAGCTCATACAAGGAGAAGACTGATCAGAGATGCAGCCAGGAGTCCCATGATCACTCTGGATGAACTGCAGAGATCTACAGCTGGGGTGTTAGACTCTGTCCATAGTATACTGACGTACAAATCTGGCCTTTATGGAAGAGTGGCAAGAAGAAAGCCATTTCTTAAAGATATCCATAAAAAGTGTTGTTTAAAGTTTGCCACAAGCCACCTGGAAGACACACCAAACATGTGGAAGAAGGTGCTCTGGTCAGATGAAACCAAAATCAAACGTAAAAGCAACACAGCTCATCACCCTGAACACACCATCCCACTGTCAAACATGGTGGTGGCAGCATCATGGTTTGGGCCTGCTTTTCTTTAGCAGGGACAGGGAAGATGGTTAAAATTGATGGGAAGATGGTTGGAGCCAAACACCAGACCATTCTTGAAGAAAACCTGATGGAGTCGGCAAAAGACCTGAGACTGAGACGGGGATTTGTCTTCCAACAAGACAATGATCCATAACATAAAGCAAAATCTACAATGGAATGATTCACAAATAAACATATCCAGGTATTAGAATGGCAAAGTCAAAATTCAGACCTGAATCCAATCGAGAATCTGTGGAAAGAACTGAAAACTGCTATTCACAAATTCTCTCCATCCAACCTCACTGAGCTCGAGCTGTTTTGCAAGGAGGAATGGGCAAAAATGTCAGTCTCTTGATGTGCAAAACTGATAGAGACATACCCCAAGCAAAGTATTAACTTAAGGGAGCTGAATAATTTTAACGCCCAATTTTTTTGTTTTTTATTTATTAAAAAAGTTTGAAATATCCAATAAATTTCGTTCCACTTCATGATTGTGTCCCACTTGTTTTTTATTCTTTTTTTTTTTTTATTCGTTTTATTGAAAAGTAAATAACGTTAGACCACAGGCCCATTAAAGTGAACACAAAGCATATCTACAGTACATAGAGAAAGGGTCATGAGACCATACATCAAAATACAGAATGCAAGCGACAGGATACACCAGGTTACATCACATGGTATACATCGAAGTCATAAAACACTACCCAACTGAGGTAGGGTAAACTGAAAACAAAATAGAACAAGAAGGCGAACATTCGCCAAAATTATCAATCGTATACCATCCCGCGAGGTCCGCCAATACTATCACTAGTTAGTGGTACCATCAAATAACCCATGAGAAAAAACCCCGAAAGGTAACCCACGCATCCATCAAGAGAAAAAGAATCGACAAACGTACACAGAAAGAGAAACAAAGGTTAGAGAAGACAACAGACAGCAAGCATAACATCAGAGGATCTTACATTGTCCCAGAGGAGGTCACAGAGTACGAGCATTGAGTCAAGGGAGAGGAGCACCAACCACCCCACACAGAATAAAATTTACCCGGGCACTTCCTATTTTTGTACACTATGTGTGAGAACGGCAATGTAGCATTGACCATAGCTTTCCATTGAGTCAAGGTAGGAGAGCCGGGGGCCATCCATTTAAGGGCAATAGCCTTCCTGGCCAAGAACAAAGTTTCCCGCAAAAACGTACGCACGTGATGTGTCCATATCTCCTCATCTAAGATACCAAAAAGGCAGATCAAAGGATCAAGAGATAGGGAAGGTTGAGCCAGAGTAGCCAAAAAAGTGAGCACTGCGCACCAGAAAGCTGCTATATAGGGGCAGGCCCATATCAAATGCCAAAAGTCTGCCCTGGCAGCGCTACAGCGATGACAAGCATCGGAGTCTGAACGACCCATTCTATGGAGCCTTAAAGGAGTGATATAACTATAGTGGATAATGTTCAATTGGATCAATTTATTATTCGCTGCCGGGGACACTAACATGTGGGAGGAAAAAATGTCCTCCCAATAATCCTTAGTCAAATTAGGGATATGGGATTCCCAATGCCGGACCGCCGGTACTGGAGTGCGGGAGTTCTTGGCCTGAATAAGGTGCGTGTACAGGATGGACACCAGCCCCCTGGGACCCTGCGACTTCAGAACCCCAATAAGGGGAAACGCTGATATCAATGGGCTCCCCATTGGGAACTGGGCATTCAGGGCGTGTCGGAGCTGGAGGTATTTAAAAAAGCTTGACTGGATTGCAACTGATCAAATGAACAGAGCACATTGTCACGGTAAACATGCCCCAAAGTAAACACCCCCACGTTCTGCCAGAAGACTGGGTCCAGAGCATCGCCCACATGAGGAAGTTGAGGGTTATGCCATAGAGGGGTATCCTCAGAGATGTCAGTATATCCATATATTCCCTTAACAGCCCACCAGAACTTTATGGCCAGCTTATGTAGTTGGAGGTAAGCTCTACCTCTAAGGACAGGACTATCTAGCAGCATCCTAAGGGTCATTGTCGGGACAGACCTAGCTAAGGACTGTTCGGAGTCCGGCACCACATCCCCAGAGATCCAGTGCCTGATATACCGGAGTTGTCAGGGAGTGACATTCCCGCCGCCAACTTGGGGCGTTGTAACATGGTTAGCCGAATTTAAGGTCTATTGGGGCCCCAAATAAATGGTGAAAGAAGGGAGTGAAGAGAATCAAAAAAGTGTCTAGGTACAGGCACAGAGGCATGCTCCAGCGCATAAAGGCACTTAGGTAAGACAATGAGTTTAATAAGATCGATACGGTCAGCGACCGACAACGGGAGCGTGGCCCACACCCGGAACTTCGCTTTAATATAAGGAAGTAGAGTGAGTATATTGGCGGACAGGTCAAGCAAAGGATCTCTGTGAATGTGAACCCCCAAATACTTAAATGAGGAAACCACCGGGAGACCATTCATTACTGGGGGCCAATCTTTAGACAGAAGCGGCATCACTGCAGACTTAGTCCAGTTAATGAATAAACCAGAGAAATACCCAAAACGGTCCATGAGCGCCATAACATACGGAAGCATCAATGCAGGGTCAGAGAGGAATAACACCATATCATCGGCATAGAGGCCAATACGCTCCTCCCGGCCCCCCGTAGACGTACCTCGGAAGCCAGGATCCTGTCGAATGCGGAGGGCGAGGGGCTCCACTGCCACCGCAAACAGGAGCGGGGACAAGGGACACCCCTGACGCGTACCCGGGGAAGAACACGGGGAAGAACACACGCCATTCACCAGGATCTGGGCTTGCGGGCATCTGTACAGGAGGGACACCCACTTTCTATAGTTAGGACCAAAACCAAATTTAACAAGGGTAGCCTGTAAATAACCCCATTCCACGGAATCAAAGGCCTTGGCGGCGTCCAGCGACGCCAAAGCCCAATCCCCCCCCCCAGAGCATTCCCCACCTGGACAGCCACCTGTACCCTACGAATGTTATCGGATGTGGATTTGCCCGGCATGAAGCCGGATTGATCAGGGTGAATTATGGATAGGATTACCTTGTTCAATCGGTTAGCTAAAACTTTTGTAAGCACTTTATGATCCAGATTCAGTAGAGAAATGGGTCTGTAAGAACCGCACTCCACAGGATTTTTATCAGGTTTTAGGAGGACAACTATGGTTGCCTCATACATAGAGGCAGGTAGAATACCATCCTCAAATGCCCGTTCAAACATTGCAAGCAGGGATGGAAGGAGCATGTCGGAATACCGCAAGTAAACCTCCAGTGGAAGGCCATCAGGGCCCGGAGATTTACCCTTAGTCATGTCCTCCATGGCATCCTGAATCTCCAATAAGGAGAGGGGGGCCTCCAACATCATCCGATCACTATCCGACAGTACCGGACTTGTTTTTGGTTCTTCACAAAAAATTACAGTTTTATATCTTTATGTTTGAAGCCTGAAATCGGCCACAAAGTATTTCAGGCCATTGTCCTTCCCTAAAATTCACTACTAGTCTAGTCTACAGGGCTGCTGTCAAGAGCAATAGGCTAAAGTGTCTAAAACGCAGTACTTGTAAAGGTCTACACAACCACATGTGGGTGGAGCACTTCATGACAGTTGCATTAGGCTCCTCCCCCCCCAAGTTGTCTAATCTACTTCCCTTCTGGAATTTAAGTACTGTCCTGAAAAGTTTCACCATCCCACCATTTTAGCTCTTGTTTATTTTAGAAATTAGAATACTTTGCTGGAAAACAGCCTTTTTGGTAGCTATCACTTCAGTTAGGGCAAGATTAAAACCCATTCAATGACACCCTTGCAGCAGATCCATTATCAATTTAAATCAAAATTTTCAACCCATGGAGGTCTCAATATGGAGTCACACTCAAAATCCAAATGGAAAGTCACACTCAAAATCCAAATGGAAAACCACACTACAGACTGATTCAATTTTGATGTAATGTTCTTAAAGCATGTCAAAATGAGGCTCAGTAGTGTGAGTGGCCTCCACGTGCCCGTATGACCTGCCTACAATGCCTGGACATGCTCCTGATGATGTGGTGGACGGTCTCCTGAGGGATGTCCTCCCAGACCTGGACTAAAGCATCTGCCAACTCCTGGACAGTCTGTGGTGCAATGTGGCATTGGTGGATGGAGCAAGACATGATGTCCCAGATGTGCTCAATGTTGGGCTGTAAGCAGAACCCCCGCCTATGTCTGTTGGTCCCTCATACCACTCTTATGGAGTCTGTTTCTGACCGTTTGAGTGGACACCTGCACATTTGTGGCCTGCTGGAGGTCATTTTGCAGGGCTCTGGCAGTGCTCCTCCTTGCACTACGGCCTCCTCCACATCTCCTGATGGACTGGCCTGTCTCCTGGTAGCACCTCCATGCTCTGGACACTACGCTGACAGACACATCAAACCTTCTTGCCACAGCTCGCATTGATGTGCCATCCTGGATGAGCTGCACTAAGTGAGCCACTTGTGTGGGTTGTAGACTCCGTCTCATGCTACCACTCGAGTGAAAGCACCGCCAGCATTCAAAAGTGACCAAAACATCAGCCAAGAAGCATAGGAACTGAGAAGTGGTCTGCAGTCACCACCTGCAGAACCATTCCTTTATTGGGGGTGTCTTGCTAATTGCCTTTAATTTCCACCTGTTGTCTGTTCCATTTGCACAACAGCATGTGAAATTGATTGTCAGTGTTGCTTCCTGAGTGGACAGTGTGATTTCACAGAAGTGTGATTGACTTGGAGTTACATTGTGTTGTTTAAAGGGTAGCTCCCACCATCCTATTTTTTTATTTTTTTTGCTAGCCCGTTTCCCCCCCCCCCCCCCCCGCTACGGCACTAGCCCGTTCACTCCTCACCCCCCCCCCCGTCCCGCATACCCCGTTCCCTCATTACACTTGCAATTACTGCAGAGTCCGGCAGCGGGCGTGCAGGGACAGAGGCGGCGGTGGCAACGAGGCGGCGGTGGCGATGTGCGGGAGGAGTGGCCTCCCAGCCAGTGGCCGGGGAGCCAATGCGCTCGCTCCCGCCTGTCTGATTGACAGGCAGGGAGCGAGTGCAGCCTAACTGAAAAAGGACTGATTGCCACTCCAAAATCAGTCCTTTTTCAGTAGCCGGTTTTTAATTGTAAATTAAACCTTTTTAATGAAAAAAATAATAATAAAAGTATATTAGAGATATGTTGTAGTACATAAGTACTACAACATATCAAAAAATAAAGTTGGTGACAGTGCCCATTTAAGTGTTCCCTTTATGTTTTCTGAGCAGTGTAGAATCATACAGGTGCCACCAGTGAATAGTGGTAGACACCAGTGCTGTTGCTCACAGATCAGCCTCTTCTCCCTGTAGAATGACCTATGGTAAAGTCACAGAGATTTTAGCTTAACCCCTTAAGGGGTACTCCGCCCCTAGACATCTTTTCCCCTATCCTACCGCTGGGGACCCCTGCAATCTCTCACTTGTCATCAGCTGCACGCCCCCTCCCATAGGCTTGCAGTGAGGGGGTGGGCCCGTGACGTCACGATACTCCGACCCCTGTATCGTGAGTCATCAGCACGGAGGGATCTTCGCTCCATGCAGCTGATTACAAGCGGGTGCTGCAGGAGAGATTGCGGAGATCCCCAGCTGCAGGACCCACGCGATCAGACACCTTATCCCCCATCCTTTGGATAGGGGATAAGATGTCTAGGAGTTGAGTACCCCTTTAAGGACAATGGACGTAAATGTATGTCCTGATATGCTAGGACTTAGCGCACCAGGACATACATTTACGCCATTTAATGATGTGAGCAACGTTCCGGTGCTCACATCATGCACGGCAGGTCCCTGCTGCTATCAGCAGCCAGGGACCCGCCATTAACCCTTCAGATGCCGTGATCAATACAGATCAATGCAGCCATTCTGCACTTTGAATGGATGATTGAGTTGCCTGCGCCCAGTGCCACAAGGATCCGATCATCCAACATGGCGGCTGTCATCCCAGGATCATCTTCTCTGGTCTGACATCGAATAGACCAGAGAAGAAGATGGCTGATAATACTGATCAGTTCTATGCCTATGCATTGCTCTGAACAGTATTAGCAATCTAATGATTGCTATAAATACTGTGTATTTTATAACATAAAAAGAGTAAAGAAAAAAAAATTTAAAAAATGTGCCGTGTACATAAATGTTTGAAATATCACAAAATAATGTAAATGATTTTGTATGGTAAACAGCGTAAACATAAAATAAAAATCCAAAAACTATGTATCATGGCGCAAAAAACGAGGAGCCCTCATACAGCCCCATACACGGAAAAAATTTGAAAGTTAAAGGTGGTCAAAGTACTAATTTTTAAACATACTTATTTTGTGAAAAAAATTTAGTTTTAAGTTCAATAATAAAGTATAATTTTATTCGTATTGACCCACAAAATAAAGAACTGCACACGAAACCACGGAATATGCTAATTACTCTTGTATTTTATCATTCATCACCTTTCATACAAAACTTTCTTCGGCAAGGTTCAAAGTATAAAACAAAGCATAGTCATACATATGCAGAATCGCTAGATGTTTGCGGATGCGGATATGTTTGGAAAGTCCATTGCGAGGCTTGAAACACTGCCGTCAGGGCTTACAGGCTTGTGAGCTCCCATACTCTGTCTGGAAGAAAGGCTGGATGATCGGCAAGGAAGTTTACTCATCTTCTGTATATATGACCAAGGAATAAAGAAAACGTCATTTTTGCAGTAAAGTGTACAGTGTAAAAACGAAGGTCTCCAAAAATTCAGTTTTCTTTTCAATTTCCTCACACAAATAATAGTTTTTTTGGGTTTGCCGTACATTTTATGGTAAAGTGATTGATGTCATTACAAATTACAATTGGTCATGCAAAAAACAAGCTCACACATGGGTCTGTGGACAGAAATTAGGGAAATTAGGTCCCTTAGGGACCACAGGTTTTTTCATTTTTGAACTTTCGTTTTTTTCTCCTCACCTTCTAAAAATCATAATGCTTTCAATTTTCCACCTACAAACCCATATGAGAGCTTGTTTTTTGTGCCACCAATTCTACTTTGTAATAACATCAATAATTTCACCACAAGATCTACAGCGAAACCAGAAAAAAAAATTGGGGGGGCTAAATTGAAAAAAAAAAAAATGCATTTTGTAACTTTTGGGGGCTTCCGTTTCTACGCAGATCACTTTTTGGTAAAAATTACACCTTACCTTTTATTCTGTAGGTCCATATGATTAAAATGATACCCAACTTATATAGGTTTGATTTTGTTTTACTTCTGTTAAACAATTATAACTTTATGCATGAAAATTTGTAGGTTTCCCTTGTTCTCTTCTGACCCCTATAACATTCAAATTTTTCCATATACAGAAAATGTGTGAGGATAATTTTTTTGCGCCATGATCTCTAGTTTTTATCGGTACCATTTTTGTTTTCATAGGACTTTTTGATCGTTTTTTATATATACGCCATTGACGTATGTTTAATTAACATTGTATTTTTATAGTTTGGACACAGGCATGCAGCGATACCACATATGTTTACTTTTATTATGTTTTTATATATATTTAATATGGAATTTGGGAAAAGGGGGTTGATTTTAACCTTTAATATGGAAGGGGTTAATGTTTTTTAAAAAACAAAAACTTTTATTAAACTTTTTTTTTACAATTTATTTGTCCCCTTTGGGGACTTTAAGGAGGAATCATTAGATTGGCACAGGTTTGAGTCAGGAGCCGTGCCATGCACAGTTAATGGCACAAAGATGTGTATCCTTGATCGTTAACCAGTTAAAAGTTATGATTTTTAGAAGGTGAGGAGGAAATAAACGACAACGCAAAAAGTGGTACTCCTGTGGAAAACTATTTTTCTTATATCAATTGGTGCCAGAAAGTTAAACAGATTTTTAAATTACTTATATTTAAAAATCTTAATCCAACCAGTACTTATCAGCTGCTGTATGCTCCATAGGAAGTTATTTTCTTTTTTAATTACTTTCCTGTCTGACTACAGTGCTGTCTGCTGACATTTCTGTCCATGTCAGGAACTGTCCAGAGCAAGAAAGGTGTGCTATGGGGATTTGCTTCTGCTCTGTACAGTTCCTGAAACAGACAGGTGTCAGCAGAGGTGTCAGACAGAAAAGAAATTCAAAAAGAAAAGAACTTCCTCGGGTGCATACAGCAGCTGATAAAAACTGGAAGACTTAAGATTTTAAAATAGAAGTAATGTACAAATCTGTTTAACTATCTGGCACCAGTTGTTTTCCACCAGAGAACTCCTTTAAGGCCACAATGGGGTGTTACCTTAAAGGGGTATTCCAGGATTTTTTTTTTATTTGACTATGCTACAGGGGCTGTAAAGTTAGTGTAGTTCATAATATAGTGTCTGTACCTGTGTGTGACGTTTTTTTCACAATTCTTCTGTGATTTTTCACTATAATATTTATTTTTAACTACATACAAAATTACTGTTGTCTCAGATTTTTCCCAGACTTTTGCAATGCGGCTGAAACCTGACTTACTAGTCAGCTGATGACAGGGAGCCTGTCTGCTTTAAAGGGTAGCTCCCACCATCCTATTTTTTTTTCTGTCCCTGCCTATTGCCAATCTATCCCTAACCCCCTCCCTGCTTTTAATTTTTCTTCTTACTATATTAAAAATAACTTTTTGTCTGCCTGGTAGTGTGCTCACTACCAGGAAGACTTTCCCAGCAGGCACCACGTCACTGATGCCTGCTGGGGACAACACTTCCGCCCTTAGTTTATCTACACAGGGTGCCTCCAGCTGTTTCACCACTACAACTCCCAGCTTGCCCTGACATCTATAGGCTGTCAGGGCATGCTGGGAGTTGTAGTAGTTAAACAGCTGGAGGCACCCTGTGTAGATAAACTATAAGTTAGTGCCATGCGGCGCTACGGCGCTTGCCCGTTCCCTCCGTCAAAGCCCCCCCATACCCTCCATCACAACCCCCCCCCCACCCGCCCGCATACCCCGTTCCCTCCATCACAAACCCCCCGCCCGCATACCCAGTTCCCTCTTACTTACAGATACTGCAGAGTCCGGCAGCGGGCGTACAGGGGCAGCGGCGGCGACGGCACGTGCGGGAGGAGTGGCCTCCCAGCCAGTGGCCGGGGAGCCAATGCGCTCGCTCCCGCCTGTCTGATTGACAGGCAGGGAGTGAGAGCAGCCTAAATGAAAAAGGACTGAATGCCAGGCCAAAATCAGTCTTTTTTCAGGCGTGACATCACGCCAGGCTGCAGCCGGCCACTAGGAGGGAGACCCCTAGTGGCCGGTTTTCAAATGTAAACTATATTAGAGATATGTTGTACTACAACATATCAAAAAAAAAAGTTGGTGACAGTGCCCATTTAATGGGTGGAGCGATTGCTTGGTGGGAGAGAGATCAATCTGCAACTAATGCAACAGCTGTAGGCACCCTGATTGAAAACCACAGGTCTTTTGAATGGATGCAGCTCATTTATGTTTCAATGGGTGGGGTGGCTGATGTGTGGGAGGGAGGAAAATGGAATCATGGCATTTGTAGGCAAAAAAGAAAAGTCAAACAGGAAATGCAAGTTCACAAAAACTAGCCACAGTGTTATGGTAATCTCACAACATAGCAATTTAGCCCAAGACAAGCGCAGATCCTTCCTAAGCATGTCCATTACTGTCTGCCAGGTACATACTAACATCACCTTATGGTGGAGAACCCCCTTTAAGGGATTAAAGAAGGGATGAAGGATGAAAAATACTGAAGTATGACTAAGCCTCAAGCTGCATTCACATGGCTGTATTTGGATTCTGTGTTTTGTTCCATTTATTCTGTATGAAATTAGATCAGATCTCTTTAGAGGTACTTCCATATAGGCTGCAAAACATCTGTAACTAGCAGCTTTGGAAACAATGTTCTAATACTTTTATAATGTTTTTCACTCTTTATTTCAGTTGTAAACAAAGCAAAAATATCAAGAAAAATTATGAACACAGGAAGTTATAGAGTTATGTTTAGATTTTTCATGGATCAAACTACTATTGCATAGAGACATACATTACATGTCAATTACAGGTAAGGTAAGTGGCGGAAGTGACATGTTCTGTCTACCGCGTACTTCACTTGTGTATAACTATTGCAGCGGGTCTTTGAACCGTAGACTAGGGGCGATCTAAACTTTTGACATGTCTGGATTTAAATGGGTACTCGGGGATACAACTTTTCATTTTCAACTTGCCCAGAATGCCAGAAATAAAAAAAAAAACAATCTGGACTAATCTCTTGCCGCTCCTTTGGTATCTCGCTCTCAGTCTCCTGCAGCAGTCCTCTTCCTGCTTCTTGTAATTGTCACAGTACGGCTCAGCTAATTGTCAACTTCAGGGAATATGACTTATTAAGCCATGGCTTGGTCTTCTTTCTGGTGCCATGGCTCAATATGTCACACTGCCGTTCAGTTTGTCACTGGCCGAGACAGGACATTGCTGTGGCCGGCGATTAGCTGAGCGCAGTGTGACAGTTTGACCACAAGAAGCAGAAAGAGGATCACTGCGGAGGCTGGGAGTGCAATAGCAGAGACATCAAGGAGAGAATGCTGGCAATTTGGGCAAGTTAAAAGAAACATTGTATCCCATAGTACCCCTTTAACCCCTTCAGGACGGAGCCCATTTTGGCCTTAAGGACCGGAGCGTTTTTTGCACATCTGACCACTGTCACTTTAAACATTAATAACTCTGGGATGCTTTTAGTTATCATTCTGATTCCGAGATTGTTTTTTCGTGACATATTCTACTTTAACATAGTGGTAAATTTTTGTCGATACTTGCATCCTTTCTTGGTGAAAAATCCGTAAATTTGATGAAAAATTTGAAAATTTTGCATTTTTCTAACTCTTTGCTTGTAAGGAAAATGGATATTACGAATACATTTTTTTTTGGTTCACATATACAATATGTCTACTTTATGTTTGCATCATAAAATTGACGTGTTTTTACTTTTGGAAGACACCAAAGGGCTTCAACGGTCAGCAGCAATTTTCTGATTTTTCACAAAATTTTCAAACTCAGTATTTTTCAGGGACCAGTTCAGGTTTGAAGTGGATTTGAAGGGTCTTCATATTAGAAATACCCCATAAATGACCCCATTATAAAAACTACACCCCCCAAAGTATTCAAAATGACATTCAGTCAGCGTTTTAACCCTTTAGGTGTTTCACACGAATAGCAGCAAAGTGAAGGAGAAAATTCACAATCTTCATTTTTTACACTCACATGTTCTTGTAGACCCAATTTTTGAATTTTTACAAGGGGTAAAAGGACAAAATGTTTACTTGTATTTGTAGCCCAATTTCTCTCGAGTAAGGACATACCTTATATGTCTATGTAAAGTGTTCGGCGGGCGCAGTAGAGGGCTCAGAAGGGAAGGAGCCACAAGGGGATTTTGGAGAGTACGTTTTTCTGAAATGGTTTTTGGGGGGCATGTTACATTTAGGAAGCCCTTATGGTGCCAGAACAGCAAAAAAAAAACACATGGCATACCATTTTGGAAACTAGACCCCTCGGGGAATGTAACATGGGATAAAGTGAACCTTAATACCCCACAGGTGTTTCACGACTTTTGCAAATGTAAAAAAAATAAAAAAGATTTTACCTAAAATGCTTGTTTTCCCAAAAAAAATTTATTTTTAAAAAGGGTAATAGCAGAAAATACCCCTAAAAATTTGAAGCCCAATTTCTCCCGATTCAGAAAACACCCCATATGGGGGTGAAAAGTGCTCTGCTGGCGCACTACAGGTCTCGGAAGAGAAGGAGTCACATTTGGCTTTTTGAACGCAAATTTTTCTCTGGGGGCATGCCGCATTTAGGAAGCCCCTATGGTGCCAGGACAGCAAAAAAAAACCCACATGGCATACCATTTTGGAAACTAGACCCCTCGGGGAACGTAACAAGGGGTTAAGTGAACCTTTATACCCCACAGGTGTTTCACGACTTTTGCATATGTAAAAAAAAATATTTTTTTTTACCTAAAATGCTTGTTTTCCCAAAAATTTTACATTTTTAAAAAGGGTAAAAGCAGAAAATACCCCCCAAAATTTGAAGCCCAATTTCTCCCGAGTACGGCGATACCCCATATGTGACCCTTAACTGTTGCCTTGAAATACGACAGGGCTCCAAAGTGAGAGCGCCATGCGCATTTGAGGCCTAAATTAGGGATTGCATAGGGGTGGACATAGGGGTATTCTACGCCAGTGATTCCCAAACAGGGTGCCTCCAGCTGTTGCAAAACTCCCAGCATGCCTGGACAGTCAACGGCTGTCCGACAATACTGGGAGTTGTTTTGCGACAGCTGGAGGCTCCGTTCTGGAAACAGTGGCGTACCAGACGTTTTTCATTTTTATTGGGGAGGGGAGGGGGGCTGTGTAGGGGTATGTGTATACGTAGTGTTTTTTACTTTTTATTTTATTTTTTGTGTTAGTGTAGTTTAGTGTTTTTAGGGTACAGTCGCACGGGCGGGGGTTCACAGTAGTTTCTCGCTGGCAATTTGAGCTGCAGCAGAAAGTTTGCGGCAGCTCAAATTTGCAGCCAGATACTTACTGTAATCCTCCGCCCATGTGAGTGTACCCTGTACGTTCACATTGGGGGGGGGACATCCAGCTGTTGCATAACTACAACTCCCAGCATGCCCGTTGGCTGTCGGTGACTGCTGAGAGTTGCAGTTTTGCAACAGCTGTAGGCACACTGGTTATGTATCACTGAGTTTGTGACCTAACTCAGTGTTTCACAACCAGTGTGCCTCCAGCTGTTGCAAAACTACAACTCCCAGCATGTACGGTGCATGGTGTACGGTGACTGCTGAGAGTTGTAGTTTGCAACAGCTGGAGGCACACCGGTCGTGAAACACTGAGTTAGGTAAAAAAAAAAATGAGTTTCACAACCAGTGTGCCTTCAGCTGTTGCAAAACTACAACTCTCAGCAGTCACCGACAGCCAACGGGCATGCTGGGAGTTGTAGTTATGCAACCAGCAGATGCACCACTACAACTCCCAGCATGCACTTTAGCTGTTTGTGCAAGCTGGGAGTTGTAGTTATACAACAGCTGAAGGTACACTTTTCCATAGAAAGAATGTGCCTCCAGCTGTTGCAAAACCATAAGTCCCAGCATGCCCATAAGGGAATGCTGGGAGTTGTGGTGGTCTGCCTCCTGCTGTTGCATAACTACAGCTCCCAGCATGCCCTTTTTGCATGCTGGGAGCTGTTGCTAAGCAACAGCAGGAGGCTGTCACTCACCTCCAACGATCCAGACGCTGCAGGTCAGTCCCGCCGCCGCAGCTGCTCCTGGGGCCCCGATCCCAACAGGGGCGCCGGGGATCGGGGTCCCCAGCACCCGGGGTGCACGTCTCGCACCTGCTCACGTCCTCCAGAAGAGGGGCGGAGCGGGTGCGGGAGTGACACCCGCAGCAGGCGCCCTGATTGGTTCGGCCGGTAATCCGGCCGACGAATCAGGGCGATCGTGAGGTGGCACCAGTGCCACCTTACCCCTGCAGGCTCTGGCTGTTCGGGGCCGTCAGAGACGGCCGCGAACAGCCAGTAATTCCGGGTCATCGGGTCACTGGAGACCCGATTGACCCGGAATCGCCGCAGATCGCTGGACTGAATTGTCCAGCGATCTGCGGCGATCGCCGACATGGGGGGCATAATGACCCCCTGGGGGATATGCCGGGATGCCTGCTGAACGATTTCAGCAGGCATCCGGCTCCGGTCCCCAACCGGCTAGCGGTGGGGGCCGGAATTCCCACGGGCGTATGGATACGCCCTCGGTCCTTAAGGACTCGGGATGCAGGGCGCATCCATACGCCCTATGTCCTGAAGAGGTTAAAGGAGAAGTATCATGTTAAAAAAAAAACGTATCCCCTACCCAAAGGATAAGTTTTAGATTGTGGGGGGTCCGAGCGCTGGGCCCCCCTCCTGCGATCTCCTGTTTGGAGCCCCAGCTCTGCTTCCCAGCGGCACGTCTCGACCCCTACTACGTCCCCTCCATATAGCTGTATGGGAGAGCTGTTCGGCAATCTTTGGCTATCCCATAGAGCTATAAAGAGGGAGCCCCCGCTTTGGGTGGGGGTCGTGATGCGCCACTGCGATCTAAAACGTATCCCCTATCCTTTGGATAGGGGTTAAATTCTTTTACATATTTCTTTTTTAAAGCTCAGTGAACAATATTTATTCAGCATAAGGTTTTAGTTTTTGCTGTTCAGTTTTCATCACTTCATGCAAATGTATTACTTGATTTTATTTAGGGTTGTTAGGATTTCTAAAAATCAGTGTGTTCTGCCAAAAATATTTAATATGGGTCGGCAGAAATGTTACTGCCAACAGTGACACCCATGTGTAACAGAACCGGCACTGCAATCCACACGATCCACCTACCTAGCAGGAATGTGGAATAAGTACCGAATGGCAAGTTATCATAATTTTAGTTGCTTTGTATAAAATTATTGCTGAACTTAGGAAGCCATCTGTTTTTAAGATTTTGAATGTACTCTCTAGATTTAAAGAGCTGCTCTTGTTAAAATAGATATTCAAATAAATCTGCGTAATTGGGTTATTTTTGCTTCTCTTATTAATTTTACACCTTAGCATATGCAGTAACATTGCTGGGAGTTCACCTTCTGCAATGCCTACCACAAAAACGAAGGGGAACAAGGTCCCTTTTAATATTTCTCCAACACAGATACCAAAAGACTGGGTTCAGACTATGAAATTTCCAAGCGTAATTCAGATTAGAAATTTTGCTTGGAAATCCCATTGCAGCAAAGTCCTCTTGCTGTCAGTGGTATTTCCTGCACACTACGGAATTTCAGGGGCGGAGCTTTAGCTGTTAAAGTTCTGTTGCAAAAAGAATGATCTTGCTCATTTTTTTTTATGTAATCCAAGCGGAATACATCTTTTGGACAGCAATGTCTGCATAGTCCTAGTGATCCCACAAAATCTCCAGATGGAGATTCATTAGCCTAAACCAAGCCTAAGGTTTGTGTAAGTTACAGCACTTTTTTATGATGAGAAAACTTTATTTGGTTTTCTTGTAAGGCCTTTTCATCATGTGATGTTCTGTTCTCCATTACAGCAGAACTCAACATTCTCCTGATAGCAGTGCGTCTTTGGTTCACTTATGACAAAAACGAGGGAAGGGGAGACAAATAGGAGGCACAGCCTGTGCCGTTATTCCGATAGGATTCAGTAATATGATGTGTGCAAGATAGTGCTCACCTGGTGGTGTTGTATGCCAGGTACAACACCTGATATAGCGTAGAACCCAATTACAGGGTATGAAGCCAGGAGCTGCCCGAGGTGATCCCGTGTCAGAAGCGAGTTCTGACCGGTGGAGGAAAGCTGAAGGTGTTCCGTATGACCGGGAAGGAAAATCCTCGTTGCGGCAATCACTCGGTGTTTGGCTGGCGGTAGCCAGGAGAGGTATGTATAGCCTCAGAGGGCAGTAACCGATGCGGACAAGTAAAAAAAGAAACAAAGTATTTTATTTAGTAAGGGACTACGCGTTGTGAGGGGCAAGACCCCCTCTTCTTGGACCTGATGAAGAGGGGGTCTTGCCCCTCGCAACACGTAGTCCCTTACTAAATAAAATACTTTGTTTCCTTTTTTTACTTGTCCGCATCGGTTACTGCCCTCTGAGGCTATACATACCTCTCCCGGCTACCGCCAGCCAAACACTGAGTGATTGCCGCAACGAGGATTTTCCTTCCCGGTCATACCTTCAGCTTTGGTTCACTTATGACAGGCACACACACAAGATATGTCATAGGATATATTCTATTGTAGGTGACTGTGACTTTATTCCAGTAACTTACATTGCAGCTGTCCTGAATTCTATGTATTGTAACAAAGTAGCTGCAGTTGTTGTTTCATGGAAGGTTCTACTCTTGCCCAGACTTTGTATATTGCTGTGGCCAAATGCTACAGCTCCATGAGCTTCATATAGGTCTGTTTATTCTACCATTCTCCCTGAGAGTGCCACTTTAACTCTTTCATGACCAGGGTTTTCCTAACCAAAATAAGAGATACAAATAATGTCAGTTTTATTGAATGTTTTCCCACTAAACTGTATATCAGTCTGCTCAACTCTTTGTTCCCTATAACATTCTGCTTACTGGCAGATGAGACTGCATTACAGGTTTCCTTTACAATAGAAGTGAATATCAATTACCGTAATATTGCAGTTCTTTTGCAATTATTTGTCCTAATTCTTTAAATGCTTTGTTTTAAAGTTGACCTGTCAGCCTTTTTAATATGTAAATGAGGCTTAAGTGCCCAGAGGGAATTCCCCATGGCAAAACACCAGAGTTAGTTAGGTCCTTTTATTTATTAGTGGGGTAGACAGAACCCTGGGCTCTTGCTTTGCTGGGGAACACTCCTCTGAGCACTTGATCCTCATTTACATATTAACAAACAGGCTGTGATACTTCTGCTTTAAGGTAGTTTATTTAGTGACTATTATGGTGGAATTTACTAAAGCTGGTGTTTCACATGTAGGTCTTCAGTAAAAGAACACTGTCATTAGATAAGCCAGATCTAATAACAGGAATGTTAACAGGCTTCTATTTTGCATATCTTTTGCTGCTTCTGCACTGCCTGACTAAAATATGATTTCAGCCAAAATCTTACAATTCCTGTCATAAATTAAGGTAAATCTGCTGGACCATTGAAGGCCACGCCTCTCTGCAAAACCCCCCCCGCCCTTTAGTTTTTAAAGGTGAAGGCTGAAGGGAAAAAAGTCACACCTTTTTGTTCAGAAGGAGGTTTCCCATTCAACGGTTGTAAATGTGCCCCTATGCACCCCAAAAATTATTTCACTTAATTTGCCCTTAGTAGAAAAGTAATAATCCCAGCACTCATGCAAAAGGGGTTTATTGCATATCCTCAATATAAACAGGACACATTTATGGTGAGTGCTGGGATTAATACTTTTCTACTAGGCTCTAGATTTAAAGGGGTACTCCGGCCCTAAGACATCTTATCCCCTATGCAAAGGATAGGGGATAAGATGTCTGACGGCGGGGGTCCCGCCACTGTGGACCCTAGCAATCTTGCATTCGGCACCCATGGGGCATGACATCACACGGGGGCGGAGTCGGGATGTCACGATACTCCGGCCCCGTGGTCGGCACCTGGCAGTTTGTGAGCTGGAAGCACGGGGTGCAGCTCAAAGAGGTGGGTGCCGAATGCAAGACTGCGGGGGTCAGACATCTTATCTCCTATCCTTTGGATAGGGTATAAGATGTCTTAGGGCTGGAGTACCTCTTTTATCCGTCCACTTGCACCACCACTGATTTACCGAAGTGCCAACCCTCAACCCATCTTAAATACACTAATTTTCCCATACACACTTATCACTACACTTGTATTTTTCTCCTGAAGGGCATGTTCATACTACGGAATTCCCGCGGGGGACAATTCCGCCACTGAAACTGTTCCGCGCAAAGAAAGAACATGTTCATTCTTCGCACAGATTCCGCGAGCACTGCATAGCCGTCAATGGTGACTCCTCAGTGCCCCGCGGCCCTAGCGCCGAAGTATTTTACGTGGCAGCCGCCAGACGGAATCTCCACTCGCTGAATTCAGCGAGCGGAGAGTCCGCAGTGTGAACGCCCTCTTTTATATATATATATATATTTTTTTTTTTATTTGGGGCACAGTTTGTTAGGTACACACGTACCTACTTGACATTTATCAATTAGTCATCTAAAAACATTTACTACCATAGATGGTTGGGAAAAAAAATCTAACGCAAAAAAAAAAAGCTAAGGAAAGAAGTTAACTGTGTGCTAAAATACATTAACATGTGCGAGTATATCAAGGTTTCAGTATTTTTTTAATTTATTTATTTTTTGCTTTTTGCTGCCTGAAATAATTTCATACGTGGGCATAAAGTCTAGAAAAATTTAAAGCACTTGCTTAGTACTTGTGCTAAATAAGTAATGATTCATCTGTAAAAAAAAAAATATATATATATATATTTTTTATTAGTTTAGTAAAAATACATAAGCAAGCATGGTTTAATCAAGCATTTATTCATTACGACAACCCTCTGTCCTTATGCCTCGTTGGGCAATATGTACATGATAACAATAACACAACAACCTAAATGTATCAAGGGTATAACAGCTTTTTAGATATCCAGCTTTTACCTTACAATAATAAGTACCCTACATTTCCATAAACTAAAATGGAACTTAACACTTAAATGGGCACTGCCAGAATTAATAACTTTTTATATGTTGTACAGCTTGGCAAATCATAAATCTTTCTAATACACTTCATAACTTTTTTTTATCTCTTTTTGATTCGAATTGTATACACCAGCTGGTCTATGTGATTAATAATACTTATTGGGACACAAGAGACAATGGGCCTCATTTACTAAGAGTGTAGGGTTTTCACTAGTGTGAAATGTTGCTTCAGACTTGTAGACTTCCACTCTATTTACTATTGGGATCACAGATTTACAAGTCGGGAAAATTTTCTGACCAGCTTTTTCTAGGTGGAAATTTCCAGCCATTTATTCACAGAATTTTCTGTGAATTCAATAGTAAATAGGTCGGGTGGTGAAACCACACTCCTTTTTGGGACCGGACACGCCCCCTTTGAGGCAGACCATGCCCCTTTTTTGGCTTTTCACAATGCAATGTCGGGATAGTTGGATTTTTCTGATGCACACTGTCGCACACTGTCTGAGATATGCCTCAGACAAGTCTCAGACACTACAGTGGGGATCAAAAGTTTGGGCACCCCAGGTAAAAATGTTTATTAATGTGCATAAAGAAGAAAAGGAAAGATGGAAAAATCTCCAAAAGGCATCAAATTACAGATTAGACATTGTTATAATATGTCAAAAAAAGTTAGAATTTAAATGAACAATTTTTATTTTATCAAGCATAAGAAATAACCATACAAACAGTACTGGTCAAGGGTATAACCAGTATAAAAGTACAATAAGAGGGCTCGCAGGTCCTCTAAAGCACAAGGTTAGCTAAGGACATACTACCCAGTCCCAGCTGTACATTAGGATATAACATACACTTAGTAATCAAATAAGTATGTATTCTATAATCTCGGTAGGAACAACCCTAATATTAATCATAATGGAGAACATTCGAAATGCATTTCAGTCCGTTTCAGTCAACAATGGGATATCAGACGTGTGATATTGATATAAAGAAATCAAAGAATAATGATACCCATACTTATGTATCACATAGAACAGATAAATTACATGGGGGAGACATACAAGACTGACAAACTACAAAGACAGACAAAACATATAATCAGCCGTCGCCCAGAACCCAGCTCCCCCCCCCCTCCCCCAGTACAATTCCCCGTGATAGGTCCTGGGAATAACCGAAGGGCAGAATATATGTAGGAAAAAGATTTGCCTTATCTCAAGGAATTTTCAACACCCCCAGAGAACCAGCAAGAGCCGCCATGACATACCATTGAGTAGATGCAAAAGGGCGAACTATGGCTGTGATCTCTGAAGGAGTGTAATACATAGTCAGGAATGACCGCCATTTTTTAAACAATGGTTTTGCCGTTTGTTCCTTGTGCTGTATAGCCTCTTTCCTCTCTAAATTAAAGAGATGTTTTAATGCCTCCACTAAATGAGTGATCGTGGTAACAGATAGCAAGAGCCATTCACACAGTAGGTTCAATTTAGCGAGAAACAAAACTGTGTGTGAAATAGGAGACAGATGGCTATATGTGTAACCGTCAGTTGACTTTTTCACAGAAATATGAAAGAGGGCCTCATATTGACCCATACTCAACTCAGCAGGGGCCATTAGCAATGATTTAAGGAAGTTCAACACTAGGTCCCAGTAAGCTTGAACTCGTGGACATAACCAAATACAGTGATAAAGGTCAGCATGTGGTAGTGTACATTTAGGACAGTAATCATTTCTAGAGGGGTTACTTATAGATGGTGGTAGGGTGAACGCATATATAGCAGAGTGTATAAGTTTAAGCTGTGATTCCCTCCATTTCTCATTAGTAAAATTTTTCCTAAAATCTGACCATCCCACCAAAATATGTTCTGGAGCATCAGTATCTTGTAAGACAGTCGCCCATTTCGATCCTATTGCTAGTGAAGGGGGGGGGCGTACCATTTGCGAAGTTTATAATATAGCACTGAGATAGATCTATCTGTTGTGGAAGTGAGAATGAAGTCAAAATCATTGGGGTTCACTTCCTTGGTAAGGTCCTTAAATTTAGACCTGCAGAATGAGCGAATTTGATTACCGTATTTATCGGCGTATAACACGCACTTTTTAGGCTAAAATTTTTAGCCTAAAGTCTGTGTGCGTGTTATACGCCGATACACCCCCAGGAAAGGCAGGGGGAGAGAGGCCGTCGCTGCCCGTTTCTCTCCCCCTGCCTTTCCTGGGGTCTAGAGCGCTGCTGTCGGCCCTTCTCACCCCCTGGTTATCGGCGCCAGGGGGAGAGAAGGGGCAGCGGCACCCATTGCCGGCGCCGCTGCCCCGTTGCCTCCCCCCATCCCCGGTGGCATAATTACCTGAGTCGGGTCCGCGCTGCTGCAGGCCTCCGTCGTGCGTCCCCGGCGTCTTTGCTATGCGCTGAACAGCGCGGCGCATGACGTCAGTGCGCCGCGCCGTGCATAGCAACGACGCTGGGGACGCACGACGGAGGCCTGCAGCAGCGCGGACCCGACTCAGGTAATTATGGTATACACGCGCACACACGCACCCTCATTTTACCATGGATATTTGGGTAAAAAACTTTTTTTACCCAAATATCCTTGGTAAAGTGAGGGTGCGTGTTATAGGCCGGTGCGTGGTATACCCCGATAAATACGGTATATTGGAGAAAATGTGAGGAAGGAATAGCATAATGTTCAGTCAGGTCCTGAAACGTGTACCACCTTCTCTCCGTAGGATGAATGAGATCTCCTATTAAATTGACACAATTCTGACGCCACAAATGAAATAGAGACCTGTCACGACCAGCTGAGAAATCTGGCGTATACCATAGGGGGAGGTGTTTTGAACACGAAAAAGGTAATTTCAATCGTCTACTCAACTCCCTCCATGTAGCCCACGTGTCTATAAATACTAAGGAGCGTCTGACAACTGGCGGCAGAGACCAGTATGAGCAGTGAAGGAGTGCAAAAGGATGCCAGGGCATTTCTCCAAAGGTAGATTACAGTAAAAGGAGGTGTTATGGTACCAATCCATAATATGTCGCAGTAGGCACGCTAAATTGTAACATCTAATATCTGGGAAGTTTACCCTGCCCACAGTGGGAAAAAGCATTAATTTTCTCAGAGCTATGCGCGGTTTCTTCCCAGCCCAGATACATTTTGTAGACGTAGAAGTCAGTATGTTAATGTCAGAGTGCGTCAGTAGCAACAGTATAGTTTGAAGAGGATACAGCAATTTTGCGAAGCTACACATTTTAATGAGATGGCATCTGCCTAGGAGTGATATAGGAAGACTGTTCCATTTATACAATTCTGTCTGAATCTTATGTATTAACGGCGGGTAGTTTAGAGCGTACAACGTTCGGGGCTGTTTACCAATCTTAATCCCCAAGTATGTAATGTGTCGGGGAGCAATCGGGACTCCCAGCGAATATATGTGTCGGGAGTAACTAAGATGTGGCCTTTTCAATAGTAAAAGGGATGACTTATATGCATTCATCCTGTAACCCGAATATGATCCAAACTGTCCCAGAGCATGTAAAACGCTTGGTATATCCCTCACCGGATCCTGCATGTAAAGGATCACATCATTGTTACATAGTTACATAGTTAGTACGGTCGAAAAAAGACATATGTCCATCAAGTTCAACCAGGGAATTAAGGGGTAGGGGTGTGGCGCGATATTGGGGAAGGGATGAGATTTTATATTTCTTCATAAGCATTAATCTTATTTTGTTCCAGGAATGTATCTAATCCTGTTTTAAAGCTGTTAATTGTTCCTGCTGTGACCAGTTCCTGAGGTAGACCGTTCCATAAATTCACAGTCCTCACGGTAAAGAAGGCGTGTCGCCCCTTGAGACTAAACTTTTTTTTCTCCAGACGGAGGGAGTGCCCCCTCGTCCTTTGGGGGGGGTTTAACCTGGAACAGTTTTTCTCCATATTTTTTGTATGGGCCATTAATATACTTATATACGTTTATCATATCCCCCCTTAAACGTCTCTTCTCAAGACTAAACAATTGTAACTCCTTTAATCGCTCCTCATAGCTAAGATGTTCCATGCCCCATATTAGTTTAGTCGCGCGTCTCTGCACCCTTTCCAACTCCGCAGTGTCCCTTTTATGGACAGGTGACCAAAACTGAACAGCATATTCCAGGTGAGGCCGTACCAATGCTTTATAAAGGGGGAGTATTATGTCCCTATTGTTACGCCGAGCGCTCCGGGTCCCTGCTCCTCCCCGAAGCGCTCGCGGCGTTTCTCTCCCTGCAGCGCCCCGGTCAGACCCGCTCACCGGGAGCGCTGCACTGACATGGCCCGCGGGGATGCGATTCGCATAGCGGGACGCACCCGTCCGCGAATCGCATCCCAGGTCACTTACCTGTCCCGGTCCCCGGCTGTCATGCTCTGGCGCGCGCGGCTCCGCTCTCTAGGGCGCGCGCGCGCCAGCGCTCTGAGATTTAAAGGGCCAGTGCACCAATGATGGTGCCTGGCCCAATCACCCTGATTAGCTTGCACCTGTTCCTTGCCCTACTTATACCTCACTTCCCCTGCACTCCCTTGCCGGATCTTGTTGCCTCGTGCCTTGAGAAAGCTATTACTGTGTTACCCATACTGTGTTCCTGACCTCCTGCTATTCCATATTGACTACGAACCTTGCCGCCTGCCCAGACCTTCAGCTACGTCTGACCTTGTCTCTGCCTAGCCCTTCTGTCCCACGCCTTCTCAGCAGTCAGCGAGGTTGTGCCATTGCCAGTGGATACGACCTGGTTGCTACCGCCGCAGCAAGACCATCCCGCTTTGCGGCGGGCTCTGGTGAATACCAGTAGCTACTTAGAACCGGTCCACCGGCACGGTCCACGCCTATCCCTCGCTGACACAGAGGATCCACTATCAGCTAGCCGAATCGTGACAATCATCCGCATATAAAGAGGCTTTGACTTCAGTAGTTCCAATTGTAATGCCCTGGAACAGTGTGGAGGTAGTCAGATATCTCGTCAAGGGTTCCAATGCTATATTAAATAGAAGGGGGGACAGCGGGCAGCCTTGTCGGGTACCCTTATTAATAAGAAAAATAGTGGTTAGAAAGCCTAGTAGAGATATTCTGGATTTAGGAGAGCGATATAGGGAGTGTAACAAAGTTCGGAAGGGGCCTCTGATCTGCATAGCATCCAGCACCGCATCTAACTACCCCCAGCTGACATTATCAAATGCCTTTTCAGCGTCCAATGTGAGTAAAGAAGGGCAGCCATGGGCGTCAGAGTGATCCTGGACTGCATCCAGAACAGTCAGGACAGTACGTAAGTTTGTAATGGTGGCTCTTTGCTTCATAAAGCCCGCTTGTGCGGGGGAAATTAGGGAAGGCAGAATGTTCGCCAGCCTGTCTGCCATACTGCTAGAGAGGATTTTCGAATCTACATTGATCAGGGATATAGGTCTGTACGAACCAGGATCCAATAGATCCTTATTCGGTTTGGGTATGAGTCTCACATAAGACATAGAAGCTGAATCCCAGGAAGCCTGTCCCTGCAAAATCTGATTAAATAAATCTGCCAGTGTGGTAGATATTTGTTCTTGAAGACGTTTGTAAAATTCTCCGGTCAGGCCATCCGGGCCAGGAGCTTTCATGTTTTTGAGATGCTTAATGGTGTGCACAACCAATTCGGGGGATATGGGGGCATTGAGAGCTGCTAACTGATCCTCATCTACAGTTGGTAGGGTGACTTTACTAAGAATAGTGTCTATAGGTTGAAAGTGGGAGTAATGATCCCCCTCAGGAGTTTTAAGTGATAGTAAGGAAGTTGGCGGATTCTGACCCTTGGCTAGAGAGGCCAGTAGGCGTCCCGATTTGTTTCCAAACCTATGTAAAAGAGACTGAAATTGTATGTGATAGTATTTTTCCCTCTCTACCAGCCAGTTGTCATATTCTCCCTTGGCCCTGGTCCAAATTTGCTTGCGATCAGGAGTGGGGTCCGATAGAAAATCTGTATATGCTTTCTGCAAGGATTCATTTGCAGTGGCATATTTGGTAGCTAACTCTTTTTTTCCCCCCCGCAACATACAATATTATACAGACTCGTAATACCGCTTTCGCAGTATCCCAGAATAAAACCGAATCATGAGAGTGTAAACCATTATGCGTCACGTATTCCAGCCACCAACCTTTCAATAGCTCGGCAAAAGAGTCATCTTTGTACAGGACAGTTGGAAATCTCCATATAATATCCGTGCCATGTGGGTGGCGATCGGCCAGGTGAAGCATAATGGGGGCATGGTCAGATATAACCATACCTTCTATGTGTGTGTCCAAAACCCTAGAACCCAGAGAAGAGTGTAGTAACACGAAGTCAATGCGTGACCAAGTATTCTGTGCGTGAAAGAAAAAATAAAACTGTCTCTCAGCGGGGTTGTGGATCCTCCAGGGATCAATTAAAGAAGTATGTTCCATAAGTGGTTTCATAACCTGATCACGCCTTAATTCTGACCTATCCGTAGTAATGGATCTATCTTCTAAAAAGTTTATAACAGAATTGAAGTCCCCCCCCTACAATCTTTGATGATATAGAGTCTGCCAGTATTTTGGATTCCAAGGAAGCAAAGAACGGTTCATTTGCTCCATTAGGTCCGTACACATTGTATACGCTGTAGGTTCCATTGGGGGAATCCACAATTAAATGATGAAGTCTACCTTCTGAGTCTGCTATAGATTGTAGAACCTTATGGTGGAAACGTTTACTAATGAGCGTGACCTCTCCGGCCCTTCGGTTGTCAGAGGCCGAACCCAAAACAGTGCCAACCCACAGCTTTTTTAGTCGGAAAAAATCTGATTCCGGGAGATGCGTCTCCTGTAGTAAGGCAACATCTGCCTTCAGCTTACGGAGGTGCCTAAGAACCATCATGCGCTTCTGAGGGGAGCGCAACCCCTTAACATTCCAGGACACTACTCTCATATATTAGTACAATATATATAGCTATATGCATACCTCGATAGTCACAGTAGAAGAGGGCGGAGGCGGAGATCCCGGACGACAGCTGCGGACATACAAGGGAACAGAATACATAAAACATACAGTATAGAAAAATATGCACCAACGGAAATAGGGCAACTCCCTCAACCTGTTAAGGACCAAGGGCGTAAACTTACGCCCTGAGTCCCGCTCCCGTGATATAACGCGGGGTTACACGATAGCCCCGCATCATATCACGGCGGGCCCAGCGTCATAGTGAAGCCGGGACCCGCCTCTAATAGCGCTATTAACCCTAAAAACGAAAGTGAAAGTTGCCGGTTAGCTCAGGGAGCTGTTCGGGATCACCGCGGTATAAGATCTGAGATCCAGGCTTGAGCAATCAATCGCCAAAAACAAATCTCTATTGAGATGCATTGAACACTGTTAAAGATCAGTAAATGCAATGTTATAGCCCCTTATGGGAGCTATAATATTGCATAAAAAAGTGTAAAAAAAATCATTAACCCTTTCAATTATCCCTTCCCCTAATAAAAGTTTGAATCACCCGGCATTTCCAAGAATAAAAAAAAAAACTGTGTAAATAAAAATAAACATATGTGGTATAGCCGCGTGCGGAAATGTCCGAATTATAAAAATATACCGATTTTTTTCAGTAGTAATACAAAATCAAACCTATACAAGTAGGGTATCATTTTAACCGTATGGACCTAGAGAATAAAGATAAAGTGTCATTTTTAACGAAAAATGTACTACGTAGAAACGGAAGCCCCCAAAAGTTACAGAATGGCTGTATTTCTTCTATTTTGTCGCACAATGATTTTTTTTTCCGTTTTGCGTAGATTTTTGGGTACAATGACTGATGTCATTACAAAGTAGAATTGGTGGTGCAAAAAATACGCCATAAGACATGTCTGACCCCTGTGTGTCCTCTGCGGCCTCCGACTGTGGCAAGGAGTCTGTGGCAGGAACTGCCGCCTGTTCTATGGGTGCCGCGGCCATCTTGGCTTCTCTGCCCTCCGAAGCTGTGGGAGAGCCACCCAGGGTACGCTGGCTGCAGTGCGTTCTGGTAAGGAACCGGTCCATAAATCGCTTACCGGAACCTTCCCCTCCGCTATTCCTCCAACTTAGATGCTATGTGATGCGGGTATATAGCTGGTAGCAGGGTGCGAGGCAGTCTCACAGTCGGGAACTGTTGCGAGCACGTCCTCACATCCCAGCGCCGATTATTTCCATCATTTACACTTTCAAAATAACAGAAAACAAAAAAGGGCATCTGCAAAAGTTTGGGCACCCTGCAGAATTTATAGCATGCACTGCCGCCTTTACAAAGCTGAGACCTGCCAGTGTCATGGATTGTTCTTAATCATCATCTGGGAAAACCAGGTGATGTAAATCTCAATGGTTTTAAATGCCCAGACTCATCTGACCTTGCCACAACAATCAGCACCATGGGTTCTTCTAAGCAGTTGTCTAGAAATCTGAAACTGAAAATAGTTGACGCTCACAAAGCTGGAGAAGGCTATAAGAAGATAGAAAAACGTTTTAAGATGTCAATATCCTATGTTCGGAATGTAATTAAGAAATGGCAGTCATCAGGAACAGTGGAAGTTTAAGCAAGATCTGGAAGACCAAGAAAAATCAGACAGAACTGCTCGCAGGATTGTGAGAAAAACAATTCAAAACCCATGTTTGACTGCACAATCACTCCAGAAAGATCTGGCAGACAAGAGTTGTGGTACACTATTCCACTATAAAGAGATACTTGTACAAATATGGTCTTCATGGAATAGTCATCAGAAGAAAACCTCTTCTACGACCTCACCACAAAAATCAGCGTTTGAACTTTGCAAATGAACATATAGACAAGCCTGATGCATTTTGGAAACAAGTTCTGCGGTCCGATGAGGTTAAAATTGAACTTTTTGGCCGGAATGAGCAAAGGTACGTTTGGAGAAGAAGGGGAACAGAATTTAATGAAAAGAACCTCTGTCCAATTGTTAAGCATGGGGGTGGATCAATCATGCTTTGGGGTTGAATTGCAGCCAGTGGCACAGGGAACATCTCACGAGTAGAAGGGAAAATAGATTCAATAAAATTACAGCAAATTTTGGATGCTAACTTGATGCCATCTGTGAAAAAGCTGAAGGTAAAGAGATGATGGTTTCTACAAATGGATAATGATCCTAAACACACCTCAAAATCCACGGGGGATTACATCAAGAGGCGTAAACTGAAGGTTTTGCCATGGCCTTAACAATCTCCTGACCTCAACATAATTGAAAATCTATGGATAGAAGAGGTTAAAAGAGCAGTGCGTGACAGACAGCCCAGAAATCTCAAAGAACTAGAAGACTTGTAAGGAAGAATGGGCAAAGTTACCTCAAACAAGAATTGAAAGACTTTTGGAGATTGTTTTCATCTTTCCTTGGCTTCTTTATGCACATTAAAACAAATTTTTTACCTGGGGTGCCGAAACTTTTGATCCCCACTGTATGCACCAAAATAACTTGGAAAAAAACAACAAAAAAACTAGTGGGTTTTAGCTTAGTAATTAAATGAGGGCCAATATCTTTTAATATAAAATTGGTGTGTGGCATTAATAAAGATTGCACTTTTATTAGCAATAAGTATATGGGAACTATGGGTTTTGTTGGATGACCTGATGGTGATCTATGGAATTGTTGTGGCATTGAAATAACCCTCTATTTACTGGTCTCACCTTTGTTGAAATACAGAAGCTAAACACATAAAAAAGACATGTAGAGTAACCTCTTTTTTGGGGAGAGCCGGGGTGTTGTTCAGGAGATGGATAGGGGATAAGTTTTTGTGGCATGATATATTTCCTTTAACTTTTATTCTGATACTAAGCCTAAAATTGTAAAGCCCAGAAAAGTTTGAAAGTAATGAATATTGGGGCGGAGCCTGATTGCAGAGCTGCATGGCTGCTTAAAAAAGCAGCTCTCCACAGCTTGATACAGATATCCTGCATAAAGAACTTATTCCCCATGCAAAATGAGGAGAACGCAGAAACCTCAAAGAAGCCAGACTCGAATGGTGAAATTCCTTCATAATCAACAACACAGGAGCCCGGCGAGGCCACCCAAGATGGCGCCGGCGCTTCACACTGAAGCATAAAGGGAAGATGACTCGGGCAGAAAGCTTCTGTGGCAGTAAAGCTGATTCTGGGACCGAGGGCACGCAATTCTCACTGACCAAATCCTTCCTAAAAAAGGCAGTCCAGCAAGCTGTGGTGAAATCTATGAAGGTGGCGCTGGCGCCGGTCTTACAGGAGCTAGCAGAGATCAAAGCAGACGTCCGGCATATTGTTTCCCACACGGAACACTTAGAAGAAGCTCTCACTGAGACGGTCTCATTCTGTGATACAATAGCTCATCATCTATACCAACTGGAGGCTTAAATAATTGAGGACCAAGAAAACAGAAGTCGGAGGAAGAACATATGGATTAAAGGGGTGCCGGAGTCACATGCAGCAGAAGCCCTGCCATCTGTGACACAGCAGGGAGAAGAACGCGCAGCGGCCATTGTGGTGGAACGAGTACATAGAGCCTTGCGGCCTCGGCCTCCACCGAATAAACCCCCCCAGAGATCTCATATGCGGATTTCTAAGTTTTATTAAAATTTTCTTCAATTTTGTCGCACAATTATTTTTTTTTCCCGTTTCGCCATGGATTTTTTGGTAAAATGACTAATGTCACTGCAAATTAGAATTGGTGGCACAAAAAATAAGCCATCATATGGATTTTTAGGTGCAAAATTGAAAGCGTTATGATTTTTAGAAGGTGATGAGGAAAAACTGAAAATGCAAAAACAGAAAAACGCTGAGTCCTTAAGGGGTTAAAGTTTGGACATTTACACGCGTTGCGGTATAATTTTATTTTACTACTTTTAAAAAATTATAACTACATGCACCAAAATTTATATTTGTAAAATTGTCATCTTCTGACCCCTATAACTTTATTATTTTTCCGTATACGGGGATATATGAGGGCTCATTTTTTATCGTTACCATTTTCGTTTTGATCGCCTTTTAGAAATGTTTTTAGGGTATACAAAGTGACCAAAAATATGCAATTTGGGGCTTTGGAATTTTATGTGTACGCCATTGACAGAGCAGTTAAATTAACATTATATTTTCATAGTTCGAAGATTTATGCACGCGGCGATGCCACATATGTTTATTTTTATTTACATTTTTTTTTTAAATGGGAAAAGAGGGGCGATTCAAACTTTTATTAGGGAAGGAGTTAAATCACATTTATTAACAATTTTTTTACATTTTTTTTTGCTGTGTTATAGCCCTCATAGGGAACTATAACATACAATACCATGATTGCAGACACTGATCTATGCAAAGCCGTAGCATTGCATTGATCCGTGTTATTGGCGCTTTGCTGCTCCGGCCTGGATCTCAAGCACGGAGCAGCTGAGTGACAATCGGACGGCAGGAGACAAGGTAAGAAGCCTCCCGCTGTCCTCTCAACTTTTCGGGATGCCGTGATTTCACCGTAGCGGTCCCGAACAGCCCACTGAGCTAACCGGCAACGATTTTCTTCCGTTTTAGACGTCGCTGTCAACTTTGATCACGGTGTCTAAAGCGTTAATACTGGACATCAGCCCAATCGTCGATGTCCGGTATTAGCCGCGGGTCCTGGCTGCTGATAGCAACTGGGACCTGCAGGGTATGACGCGCGCTCAGCTCCCGAGCGTGCTTCACATAACTGGAGCCGGTCATTAAGTGGCTAAAGAGTACCTATCACCAAATAAAGTTTTCTAAACTAACTCAGGCTATGTTCCCTAACTACTCCTAACGTCACTCCCGCCGATAAAAAAAATTTCAGAGCTTTAAAAAGCTGTGTATCTTACTGTTCTTCTTGCTCCTATAGTGCAATCTCCCAGCAGCAGAAAGTGGGTGTTTCCTAGCTGGCATGACATCACTGAAGCCTGCTGGGAGACCACTTCTGCCCTCGCATGGTTGCAGTGCTGTGATGAATAGAAGACCTCAGACTCTGTGCAGCTTTCAGTCTGTGCAGCTTTTAACCCCTTAAGGACGAGCGCCGTAAATGTACAGCGCTGCTAAGAAGTTCTTAGCGCACAGTGCCGTACATTTACAGCGCAGCTTTCCTTGATCATCGCGTCTCTGGATGCGGTGATCGGAACAGGATGACTGCTGATATCTATCAGCAGCCATCCCGGCATATCGCCCAGGGGGTCCTGAGACCCCCCCATGTAGGCGATCGCGGCAAATCGTCGGTCAATTCAGACCAAAGATTTGCCGCTATTCCGGATCAATCGGGTCTCAGGTGATGCGGTAACCCGGGAAAAAAAGGGTGAATGGGGCTGTCCGAGACAGCTCCATTCACCCTTTCCCAGCAGGAGTGAGGTGGCACGGGTGCCGCCCCGCGTTCACGTGATTGATCGGTCGGAACAACCGACCAATCACGGACCTGCTGGGGATGGCGATCGAAGCGGAGATCGGTGCCGGCGGGGGTCTCCTACCTTGCCCTGGTCCGGTGGGGGTCCCCACGTGTCCGGTGGCGGCGTCAGGAGCAGCAGGATCGCTCCCAGCGGAAGGATACAGCGGCGCGGTCCCGGCGGCAGGATACAGCAGAAGGTGAGGCCTGTTCACCTCTTACTGTTGCTTAGCAACAACTCGCAGCATGCATAGCCAAAGGGCATGCTGGGAGTTGTAGTTTTGCAACAGCTGCAGTTCCAACTACAACTCCCAGCATGCCCTTTGGTAGTCTGTGCATGCTGGGGGTTGTAGTTTTGCAACAGCTGGAGGCGCATTTTTTCTATGAAACAGTGTGCATTCAGCTGTTGCAGAACTACAACTCCCAGCATGCACAGATTGCCAAAGGGCATGCTGGGAGTTTTAGAAGTGTGCCTCCAGCTGTTGCAAAACTACAACTCTCAGCATGCCCTTCGACTGTCAATGCGTGCTGATTGTTGCAGTTTTGCAACAATTGGAGACACATTGGTTGTGAAACTGAGTTTGTTATCTAACTCAGTGTTTTGCAACCAGTGTGCCTCCAGCTGTTGCAAAAATACAACTCCCAACATGCACTGAGAGACTGTACATGCTGGGAGTTGTAGTTTTGCAACAGCTGGAGACACACTGGTTGCGAAACACTGAGATAAGTAAAAAAAAACTCTGTGTTTCGTAACCTATGTGCCTCCAGCTGTTGCATACTTACAACTCCCAGCATGTATGGCCTGTCAGTGCTTGCTGGGAGTTGTAGTTTTGCAACAGCTGGAGGTTTGCCCCCCCCCCCCATTTGGATGTACAGGGTGCATTCACACGGGAGGGTTTACAGCAAGTATTCTTCTGCAAGTTTTAGATGCGGCAAATTTTCCGCCGCAGCTCAAATTCCCAGCTCAACTCACTATAAACCCAACTGTGTGAATGTATCCTAAAAACACTACACTACACTACACCTACACAAAATAAAAAGTAAAACACTACATATATACAAACCCCTACACAGTCCCCCCCCCAAAAAAAAAAAAAAAAAACAGACGGCAGTGTTTCCAAAACAGAGCCTCCAGCTGTTGAAAAACAACAACTCCCAGTATTGCTGGAGACCACTGGCTTGCTGGAAGTTTTGCAACAGCTGGAGACACCCTGTATTTTTATGCCGGATTCAAATCACCAATTTAGGCCTCAAATGCGCATGGCGCTCTCTCGCTTTGGAGCCCTGTCGTATTTCAAGGAAACAGTTTAGGGCCACATATGGGGTATCTCCGTACTTGTGTTACAAATTTTGGGGGGCTTTTTTCTCCTTTTACCCCTTATGAAAAGGTAAAGTTGGGGTCTACACCCGCATGTTAGTGTAAAAAAAAATTTTTTTACACTAACATGCTGGTGTTGCCCCATACTTTTAATTTTCAAAAGCAGTAAAAGGAAAAAAAGACCCCAGCCAACGGCTGTCCATGCTGGGCATGCTGGGAGTTGTAGTTTTGAAACATCTGAAGGGCCACAGTTTGGATACCACTGCATTAGGGTGCATTCACACCACCTTTTTGCAATACAGCTCCCGTATACATTTTCAATGTGAAAACCGTATTGAAAACTGTATACATTGACTCTCCATTGAAAACCATATGCCAAAAGATGCATCAGGTTGTGTATGTTTTGCATCCTGTAAGGTTATGTGTTTTTTTCCCATAGCCTACCACGGTTTTTGGTCCGGGTGAAAAACTGTATTAAACCGTATACTTTTTTTTAAATTTTTACATGGGATTCAATGGTAACCGTACAGAGCTAAATGTGCATACGGTCCCATCCGGTTTGCACCATATGGTTTTTGACTTTGCACAGTTTTTTTTTCTTGGAATTTCAATCAAACAAATGAAACGTTATTCATTATGGAGTGAAAAGTTAAAAACTTATACTTTTTTTTTTTTTTTTTTTTAACGGATGCAACCGGACATCATTTTTTAAACTGTATACGGTTTTTAACTGCATACGGGTTAAAATTTGTACACACGTTTTGATACAATTTAGTCCGGTTTTGAGGAATGAGTTTTTCATCAAAAAACTGATATGGGAACTGTATTGCAAAAACGTGGTGTGAACCCGTGGGTTCACACCACGTTTTTGCAATACAGTTCCTGTATCAGGTTTTTGATAAAAAAAAATAAAAATGGATTCCTCAAAACCTGACTAAACTGTATCAAAACGTGTGTACAAATTTTTATCTGTATACGGTTTGAAAAATGATGTCCGGTTGCATCCGTTTTTTACGGAAAAAAATGTATAAGTTTTGAACTTTTCACTCCATTATGAATAAAGTTTCACTTGTTTGATTGAAATTCCAAGAAAAAAAACTGTGGAAAGTCAAAAACAGTATGGTGAAAACCGGATGGAACTGTAAGCACATACGGTGCTGTACGATTACCATTGACTCCTATGTTTAAAAAAAACGTATACGGTGTAATACAGTTTTTCCAACCTGGTAGGCCACGGTTTTCTGTCCAGAAAGAAAAAGTAAAAAAACGTATGGTTTGAAAAACGGAGACAACCGTATACAATATGGTGCATACGGTTTTGAATGGGAAGTCTATGGGCACGGTTTTCTGTGCGGTTGCATACGTTTTTTTTAATAAAACCGTATGCTGAAACCGTATAGCAAAAAACGTGGTGTGAACCCCAAGCCTCTTCCTTCAGGCATCCTGTAATCACCAGAGAGATTCCCATGTCCAGACGTTTACACTGCATTGTCATGGATTCCGTTCTTGGAGACTCATTCCCATAAGTTTTATAGCTGTAGATATGATGGTATATATTCATATTTTACGACAGTCACGTTTTGCAGATCCTATTTACATTACATTACAGTTTACAGGGACCGCGGTCTATGCCATCTGCTCATGCAGAACTTCCTGGCTGTCGTGTAGGTCTTCCACAGGCAGAGGGCGCCACTACTTTTTCATTCCCGTCCTAATTGGCTCACGAGATGCGGGATCAGGATGTTGATACAGAGTGCACTGGCTCGTAGTAACTCGCTCACATAGAGGCAGGATCACAGGGCAGCGCGTGGTGCTACTCGCCGGCTGCTTGGAGCTGTCGTCTTCCGCTCTCATCCCGGGGAGCCTGGCGGAGATCTGAGCGGAGAGCCCCGGAGCCGCCTGGGAATGGAATGAGCCGGAGTGATCGCTGCTCTGCTGCTGCTACTGCGGGGTCTCCGCTCTGCCAGCCCGTGGAATGGTGCTGACATCTGCCCGCAGCGCTACCTCAGCCAGCAGCATGGAGACGTCTCCTGTCACCGCAGTGTAAGCCGCCACCATTATTCCTGCCAGCACCTGTGCCTGGACTGCTGCAGTGCTATCCTATGTGCTCTGTTCCCTCCATGTGTCTGCTCTAAGGCTGGCTTCACACCACATTTTTACAATACAGTTGTATCAGGGTTTGACAAAATAACCGATTCCTCAAAACCTGACTAAACTGTATCAAAACGTGTGTACAAATTTTAATCCGTATACGGTTGGAAAAATGACGTCCGGTTGTATCCGTTTTTTTAAGGAAGAAAAAAAAAAGTGTACGTTTTTAACTTTTCACTCCATTATGAATAAAGTTTCACTTGTTTGAAATTCCAAGAAAAAAAACTGTGCAAAGTCAAGAAACGTATGGAACCGTACGCACATATGGTTCTGTACGGTTCCCATTGACGCCCATGATAATATTATTATTAATAAAGTTTCAGTATGGTTTTTCTCCCTGACCAAAAACTGTAGAAGGCTACGGTTTTGGGTACGGGAGAAAAAAAACTGACAAAACTGTACAGGATGCAAAACGGACACAACCGGATACATCTTTTGGCATACGGTGCAGTAGAGTTTTCATAATTCAAACGTGTACGGGAACTGTATTGCAAAAAATGTGGTGAACCCAGCCTTACACATGTTGTAGGGATTGACTGATATTGATTTTAGGGCCGATACCGATAATCTGTGACCTTTCAGGCCGATAGCCGACAATTTATACCGATATTCCGGTGTAAGTTATCAGCTATTTCTCCCCCAGCCCCGCAGAAGCCATTGCAGATCAATGATTTAAAGCGAGCGCTTTAAATCAATGAACTGCAGCGGCTTTTGTGGGGCCAGAGACCTCCGCTGCCACCTGCTTCTCTCCCCCTGCCTGTCCTGGGGTCCTCCCTAGTCCAACCACCACCGCACCATTTTCCTCCCCCATCCCCGGTTTTATAATTACCTGTTGTCCGGGGTCCGCGCTACTCCTGGCTCCGGCGGCGTCCTGCGCTGTCACTGTGTGCACGGACGGTGACGTCGCGTTGAGGATGTCATTGCGCAGCGCACAGGACGCCGCAGGAGCCAGAACTAGCGCGGACCCCGGGAACAGGTAATTATAAAACCGGGGATGGGGGAGGCAATGGGGCAGTGGCGGTGGTGGTCGTCTCTGGCCGGGGGGTGGGGCATTATCGGCAGTAGGGTTGCCACCTTTCTTGCAGAAAAATACCGGCCATTCTAATTTGCATAATTATATATGTGTGACCTTACAGGACACACATGCGGGGGGAATTTTGTCCTATTCCGACCACTATAACTCTTTTTTAGCTCCCCTTAGATGGTCCTGTATGAGGGCTCATTTCTTGCGCCCCGATCTGTGATTTTTAACAATACCATTTTTGTTTTGATGGGACTTTTTTGATCGCTTTTTTTGTTTAATTAAATTCAGACGTTGCGGTTAGTTACTAACTACAACTCCCAGCATGCCCTGATACAGCCTGTGGCTCAGCAGCTGCCCCAAACAAAATCACAACTCCCAGCATGTTGGACTATAGAGTAGTTTATAGTATAGGACAGTGTTTCCCGACCAGGGGTGCCTCCAGGTTTTGCAAAACTAAAACTCCCAGCATGCTGGAAATTGTAGTTTTGCAACAGCCCCAGGCGCTGTGGTTGGGAAACACTAGTTTACCATATGGTGAAACCTTCCGGGAATTGGAGGATTGGTTGGATAAATACCTGCCCTTGCATTGCCGGTATTCTTAATATAAAAATACCGTCAGGGTGGCCAAAATACCGGCCAGGTGGTAACCCTACATACAAGCTTTGTTGTTGTGTACACTGGACTTCATGGGTTGCCCTCCAGAGACGTCTATGGTGTTTCTATAGGGTATATTGCTTATGTCAGATCCTTGGGGACTGTGCACACTGTGCTGTTTCTGCCTCCTTGATAGTTTTCGCACATGCAGGAAAGAGATCTGACACCCCCATAACCAGGATTGATAGGCGTTCCATGAGTTGGATTAGACATTTCTACCATATGCCAGAGCTCTCCGGCTGTTGTAAAACTACAGCTCACAGCTGGAGAGCCACAGGTTGGGGGGCATATGGCATTGGGGGGGGGGAGAGAGATTATCAAATTTGGGCAAATGACCAGTTGCCTGTAGCAATAAATCAGATTTGAGCTTTAATGTTTAAAGAGCCTTGGGAAAAAATAAAAAATTGGAAACTGGTTGCTATGGGCAACTGCTACCCTGTTCTTCTGCAGAAGTTTTGATAAGTCTCCGGTTTGTCTTTCCTGGATTTTATGTTCACACTTTTCTCAGAAGTCTGAGATATTAACAATGTTGTTTTGTTGGTGGACTGTAACCCCCACAAATTGCTAAGATGAAGGGTCTACGTTGCCCTTCTGAGCCCCCTTATGTCCTGTGACTCCAATGGTGTTTACATTTCCATGTCTGGTGTCAGAAATCTCCCGTTCCTTACAATCTGTGTAATGTGCATTGATGGTGGTCACTGGGCAGCCATCGCACCAGATAACCCCTTCTGTGCCTCAAGAATTGTCTAAGGGACTTTACTATTGAGGGATTAGCATTATGTTATGTCAGTGTTTCACAACCAGGGTACCTCCAGCTGTTGCAAAACTACAACTGCGAGCATGCCCGGACATGCTGGGAGTTGTAGTTTTGCAACAGTTGGAGTCACCCTGGTTGCGAAACATTGGGTTATGTGATAATTTAATCCACAGGTTTTTAGCAACCCAAATGAAGGGGTTATTATAGCTGTGAACTTGAGCGCAACTGTCATGAAATTTTGGTGCAATAACCTGCACACAGCCTTTGTACTGTGTGCAGGAGGTGTGTATAGCAATATTTTTACCTGATATTTGCAAAAAATGCTTTTATTCAAAGCCACTGATGGTCGCATAGGCATGGCGCAAGGTATGTGATGCCCTGCCACGCCCACCCCCACGCCTACCCCGTATGTCAGCGCTGGGACTTCTGTGTGATTGACACACAGGTCCCAGAGCATGCGCACTTCAGCTAATCTAACCTGCGCACTGCTGTGTCATCCAGCAAGCGTTCACTCCCGCCGCCGTCTTCCTCCTCAGTGAGCCTGCGCAGAGCAGTGAGCAATCAGGTTAGTTCTCGCTACTAGGTGCAGAGAGGAAGCGCGCTCTCTACACCTAGCACTGCGCATACATCCTGCACGGTGTTGGGCTGTGAACACAACCCCCCACCTGTGGACGTCGGGCCCTCATACCACCCTTATGGAGTCTGTTTCTGACTGTTTGAGTGGACACATGCACATTTGTGCCCTGCTGTAGGTCATTTTGCAGGGCTCCTCCTGCTCCTCCTTGCACAAAGGTGGAGGTAGCGGTCGTCTGGGTGGTTGCCCTCCTCTGGCCTTTTCCACGTCTCCTGATGTACTGGCCTGTCTCCTGGTAGCGCCTCCATGCTCTGGACACTACGCTGACACACAGCAAACCTTCTTGCCACAGCTCGCATGGATGTGCCATCCTGGATGAGTTGCACTACCTGAGCCACTTGTGTGGGTTGTAGACTCCGTCTCATGCTAACACTAGAGTGAAAGCACTGCCAGCGTTCAAAAGTGACCAAAACCTCAGCCAGAAAGCATAGGAACTGAGAAGTGGGTCTGTAGTCACCACCTGCAGAACCACTCCTTTATTGGGTATAATATTGCCTATAATTTCCACCTGTTGTCTGTTCCATTTGCACAACAGCATGTGAAATTGATTGTCAATCAGTGTTGCTTCCTGAGTGGACAGTGTGATTTCACAGAAGTGTGATTGACTTGGAGTTACATTGTGTTGTTTAAAGGGTACTATGATAAGCAAATAAATATCACCATAGAATAGGGTTCGTAAATACCTTTTAAATAGAGGTGGGGATCTCCAGGATCGGTCCAGCGGTTCACCCGCTACAGCCCCCGGTAATTTTGCATACTTCCGGGTACTGTACGTCTGAAACTGACGTCATAATTGACGTTACCCATCATTCCTAGCGCATATGATTCCGGTCACAAGCCCTCCCTCAGTCTTTCTCCCCACCCCTAATATTATTCTTCACAACGCCCCTCACTGCCTGGTATTTGCCTCCCCCTGTCTCTAGGGACCACCCAGAGCCAGTACGCCATCTCCTCCCCTGCATCCTCCAATCATGCTGAGATCGCGCTGCATATTGGCGTAGGTTGCTTTGTGAATATAAGATAGTTACGGCGGCGTAACTGTTATATTACTGGTGGAACAAGATCACATGTCCGGTCCTTATATCCTGGCGAGTGCGCATGCGTGCGACTCGCCGGATGATAGGAGGGAGGTTAGAGAGGAGTTTACTTAGCCCAGCGAATGCCGGCTGAGTAAACGAACAGCGTTATGAATATTCAACTTGGGGTGTGACAGGGGCGCACTGTCTGGGGGGGGCTAACAGGGGAGGAACCGAGAAACGATGACGTTTCTTTGCAGACATGGCCGCTGACACGCACATACTGAGGAACGACATAATGCTGTGAGGGAGGCTGCACTTCCGGATTCGCTGTAAAACAACGATGCGTACACAGAAGGCAATGGAGGTAATTGGGAGTATTATATAACTTTGTAAATCAGAGCTAATGGTGTTAAAAAGATTTAGTTTAGAGTACTCCTTTAAGTGTTCCCTTTTATATTTTTGAGCAGTGTGATGAGAATACTCCTTCTTAGTGTACAGTGTGGCTATATTCATGAGGAGGGCATTGCGATGAGAATACTCCTTCTTAGTGTACAGTGTGGCTATATTCATGAGGAGGGCATTGCGATGAGCAGACCTTCTAGAAAGTCTTCTGGATTCCAGGTGCTGCGGTTCTACAATGAAGTAGTAATCCTTCGCTTTTCTTGTGTCTGGGGCATTATTCAGGATATACCATGTGCTTCCTGTTGGGTGTATTAGGTCAGCCTTTCCTGTTTTGTGGGAAAGGAGGACGTGAATCAGTTTTCCTCAACGAAATGGAGAACATATTTGTATGGCTCTGTAGTATAGTAGCTGCAGAATTGTTCTAGAAGAGATTTGCCTGTGATTTGCAATGATATGCAGTGAGTTGTTTACTAGCACTGACACAAGCTTTTGCCATGTGTCCTAGACATAATAATAGCAATACATAACAATACTAATTGTCAAAAACAATACATGGCAAGCAATAACATACCTAAAAGTTATCAGGGCAGCTACTTGACAAGATTCCTCTATACCTCGATTAGTCAACTATTGAAAACTTATACAGTGGATATAAAAAGTCTACGCACCCTTTTAAAATGCTAGGTTCTTGTGATGTTTAAAGAATGAGACCATGATAAATCAGGTCAGAACTTCAACCTTTAACGTGATCTATAATGCTAACAATTCAATTGCAAAACAATCTGATATACACTGCTCAAAAAAATAAAGGGAACACTTACACAACACAATGTAACTCCAAGTCAATGACACTTCTGTGAAATCACACTGTCCACTCCGGAAGCAACACTGATTGACAATCAATTTCACATGCTGTTGTGCAAATGGAACAGACAACAGGTGGAAATTATAGGCAATTAGCAAGACACCCCCAATAAAGGAGTGGATCTGTAGGTGGTGACCACTGACCACTTCTCAGTTCCTATGCTTCCTGGCTGATGTTTTGGTCACTTTTTTGCAGTGCTTTCACTCTAGTGTTAGCATGAGATGGAGTCTACAACCCACACAAGTGGCTCAGGTAGTGCAGCTCATCCAGGATGAAACATCAATGCGAGCTGGGGCAAGAAGAAGGCTGTGTCTGTCAGCGTAGTGTCCATAGGCGCTACCAGGAGACAGGCCAGTACATCAGTAGACGTGGAGGAGGCTGTAGGAGGGCAACAACCCAGTAGCAGGACCACTACCTCCACCTTTGTGCAAGGAGGAGGAGCACTGGCAGAGCCCTGCAAAATGACCTCCAGCAGGCCACAAATGTGCATATGTAGACTTAAACGGTCAGAAACAGACTCCATGAGGGCCGACGTCCACAGGTGGGGGTTGTGCTTACAGCCCAACACCATGCAGGACGTTTGGCATTTGCCAGAGAACACACAAATTGGCAAATTCGCCAATGGCGCCCTGTGCTCTTCACATATGAAAGCAGGTTCACACTGAACACGTGACAGACCGCTTGTGAGACCATATGCTGGTGCGGTTGGCCCTGGGTTCCTCCTAATGCAAGACAATGCTAGAACTCATGTGGCTGGAGTGTGTCAGCAGTTCCTGCAAGAGGAAGGCATTGATGCTATGGACTGGCCCTCCTGTTCCCCAGACCTGAATCCAATTGAGCAAATCTGGGACATCATGTCTCGCTCCATCCACCAACCCCACGTTGCACCACAGACTGTCTAGGCGTATGCCCAGGTGTTGTAGGGAGGTCATACGGGCACGTGGAGGCCACACACACTACTGAGCCTCATTTTGACTTGTTTTAAGGACATTACATGAAGTTGGATCAGCCTGCAGTGTAGTTTTCCACTTTGATTTTGAGTGTGACTCCATATCCAGATCTCCATGGGTTGATAAATTTGATTTCCATTGATAATTTTTGTGTGATTTTGTTGTCAGCACATTCAACTATGTAAAGACGAAAGTATTTCATACGATTCATTCATTCATTCAGATCTAGGATGTGTTATCTTTAGTGTTCTCTTTATTTTTTGAGCAGTGTATTTGAGGGGACAAGTTTTAAAAAAAAAAAACTAAAAAACACTAAAACCTGGTTGCATAAGGCCATGTTCACACGTCAGGAATTCCGTGCGTAATTTCGCATTGGAATTCTGTACGGAGAGTCCACTGCTGTTTCTGGCACGGAAATTCTGATTTCCGTGTCCGCAGCAAGAATTAACCTGTCCATCCTTTTCTGCAAACTCTGCACGGAATGCATTGCGCAGTCTGCGGAGTGTCTGCATGGAGTTTTTCTGCGTGGACATTCCGAGGTGCGAACATAGCCTAACTGTGCATACCCCTATAACTGGGGATATGGCTGTGTGCAGAATTAACCAATCACATTCGAACTCACATTCAAAATGTTAAGTCATTCCACACCTACACATGAATAATCACAAGTTCAGCTGTTCATAGTAGGATTTTCCTGACATTTGCTTAGTTATATCTCAGAGCAAAAGCCATTGGGGAGAGTTATCAAAACCTTTGCTGAGGGAAAAGTTGACAATTTGCTCACATCAACCAATCCAGATCGCTTTTTTTTTTTTTCCTTTTTTTTTTATTTTATTTTTATTTTTTTTAAAGGCCTCTGGAAAGTAAAAGCAGTATAGTTCTTATGGGCAACTGGTCAACTTTTCCTTAGTACCATTTTTGCTAAATCTGCCCATTGGTCAGCAGAAACCTTCCAAAGCATCAGAGGCAGGGCTCAAGTCCTGCTGGGAAGCATGGGGACGGAGTTCCTGCACTTTCTCACAGCAGAAACACTGTTCCCATTAGCAGGAGGCCTGCAGGACCAGCCCTTGAGTGGAAATCTTGGGCGAGTTCCCACACTTTTTTCCCCCCAGGACTTGACCCCTGATCAGACGAATTTGATTGTTAAAAGATATCAGTCAGGAGAGGGGTACAGAAGGATTTCCACCAGCACCAGATATAATGGAACATAGTGAAAACAGTCATTATTAAGTAGAGCATATGGCACAACAGAGACATTACCAAGGACTGGACTTCCCTCCGTAATTGATGAAAAGACAAGCAGAAAACTGGTAAGGGAGGCTTCCAAGAGGCCTACTGTCACATTAAAGGAACTGCAGAGATTTATAGGATAGGGTGGCTAGAGGCATCACTTTTGTTACAAAGAAAAACATCCAAGCCTGGCTGAAGTTTGCAAAAACAAACATCAAGTCCCAAAGCATGTTGGAAAATGTGCTATGGTGTGATGAAACCAAAATTGAACTTTTATGTCTATATTATTATTATTATTATTATTATTTTTAATTTTTTTTACCTTAGTCATAGTGCAGGAAATTATGAGCAGTTCCAAATACCTGGCAAATCTATGGGAGGGGGCATGACGGCTGACGCCCTCTCCCATAGACTTGCATGAAGGGGGCGGGGCTGTGATGTCATGATCTACCGGCCCCTGCATTTCCAATCATCAGGCATGGAGTGAAGTAGCGATCAGACATCTTATACCCTATCCAAAGGATAAGATGTCTAGGGGCGGTGTACCCCTTTAAGCTGCTGCTAGACACCTGATGGTGGCATATTTCTTGTGAGAACTGTTAGATAGCTGTCAGGCAAGGAAGTAAATGAACTTTTTATGTGTCTGTGCTTCCATAATTCTTTAACTTTCTGGTGCCAAGTGTCAGAGAGAGCCAAGTCAGTCAGCTGGAAGCAGAGCCTTGTTTTCCAAATCACTTTTGCTCTCTTTGTATGCAGTGCATGAATGAGATCTGGAAACAGGGCTTCACTTCCGGCTGACTGTCAGTCAAGGAGGGAAATGAAGGAGGTGTTCCAGTTCTCAGAACTTTAGGAACTTGGGAATATCTCTTTAACATTTGGCCCCAGAAAATTAAGTATTTTTCTACAGAAATATGGAAGGTACCATGTGTCTCCTTGTCCTAACAGTTATTTAACAATTTTCTTGAATGCTGCTAAGATGTGACTTTTCTGTTACAGTTGTTTCATGATATATAATATATATCTATATATGGAGCAGAACCAGAAGTTCTCAGTTCTGGTATTTATTTCAGCCCCCTCACAGCAGAGCTGATCTGGGTCTCCTGAAAGCAGATACCAATCGATTACATGAGTGCCAGAATGAGTATACATGAGTGTATACATTGGGAAGGCAAGGACTATGATAAACCTCCCCTTACTTTTCTCTGCTGCTCTGTACCACTGCGGACTTTGCAAGGACATTCAAAAGCATCCTAAGGGTTCACACTACAATTTGTACCTCCGGCAACTGAGACTGGAAGAAGAATTTCAAAACTGCCTGCTGCCTGATCCCTGCTATTTCTGTGTAGTACCCCATTCAGTCCAATTAGCCTAACTGTGTCGGTAAGGTACTCGGGCCAGGTCACTTTCTGACAGTATCCGGCTTTTGGCACGTACTGAAAACTGCGGTCTACTCAGGTTTTTATTCCGGACCAAAAGGAGGATATGATTGAAAAATGATACGACTGGAGTTTCTAGCTGATTCAGTCTGGCTTATTGAAATTAATGGGGTAGGTCACGAGTCCCACATGGTAAGCCCCCAGAGGCACAAAACATATGGTGTGAATTCACTTTTAGGGCAGGGTCACACAGGTAACATCTGCTGCGTATTTCATGCTGTGGATGTGCCAATGGCAGTTATTGAGGGACTGCAGAGGGAGCTCTCGGCTGTGGCCGCGTAGCTCTGTGTGTCTGTTCGTAGTAGCAGATTTCCCGCTGAAGAAATCCACCACTATGAGGAGACACACAGAGCTACCCAGTTGGGAGCTTGCGCTGCAGTCCCTCCATGACTGCCATCGGCGCATCTGCAGCGGATGTGCCCTGTGTGATTCTGTGGACTGACTTGACACTTAGACTATTGGAAACGTAACAAAATCTGTGTAAAAGAAAAGGGGTACAGATGCCCTTAACAACTAATCAGATTACTTAAAAAAAGTAAACTTGTTGCTATGTGCAACTGCATAAATTTTATTTAGGAGCACTCATGTGGTAGATGTAAACAGGGACATATGGCTAACCCTCAAACTGATGTTAAAATTGAGACATTAGCCAGTATAGCCTTATATGAAGGACATACCTGAGCCCGCACACCAACGCCAAGGTTTCTCAAGTGGCACGGGACCTAGCGCTAAACCGATCTGTGCCGTATGGGCAATACCAGGGGCCAGTGGGCAATTACAGCAGCATTAGGTCTGACTCGCAGCCTGCTCCCAATTACCTCCAGTGTGACTGGGCAACTGCACCACTCTTCCTCTATGTAAATTTTGATAAATTCCCCCACATGGGCCTGTCTGTAAGTGGTGAAAGGAGTATCTTTTTAATAAACACTTTGTTGTTAAGAGTTTTGCATACTGTCAGTGAATGGGAACATTCTTGTTTTACTTCCATATTGCTTGAAATTCCACATTGAAATTCTGTGGGGAAAATCCTCAGTATTTATACCATGTGGGACCATACCCTTAGGTTCCATCGGTCTTAAATAGAATCGGTCATCGCTTTCATGCTTCCTGAACTACAAGTCATCAGGCAAACCCCAGCAGCTTTTTTCCCCGGCCTGCCAGCCTTGTTTGAAAGATCTTTTCCTGTTTTGGTATATAGGAGATGAGTGGAGTGATGATACCTTGGCTAACTGAGAGGATATAGACTGCAAGCTTTCAAGATCTTAGCTTCATCAGGCATGTTACAAGAGCTTCGTCAGGCATGTTACAAGAGCTTCGTCAGGCATGTTACAAGAGCTTCGTCAGGCATGTTACAAGAGCTTCGTCAGGCATGTTACAAGAGCTTCGTCAGGCATGTTACAAGAGCTTCGTCAGGCATGTTACAAGAGCTTCGTCAGGCATGTTACAAGAGCTTCGTCAGGCATGTTACAAGACCTTTATCAGGCATGTTACAAGAGCTTTGTCAGGCATGTTACAAGAGCTTCGTCAGGCATGTTACAAGAGCTTCGTCAGGCATGTTACAAGAGCTTCGTCAGGCATGTTACAAGAGCTTCGTCAGGCATGTTACAAGACCTTTATCAGGCATGTTACAAAATGAATGTGAAGAACATCTCTTAAATACAATTATGATCAGCCCAGTGTAGGACAGTTCTTTCAACAGTCAGAGGTGGTATATATAGAACATTACATCTCTTTTGAGTACATTTACAACATGTATATTTACTTTTGTAATATGGCTGTTGAAGAGGTCTTGAAAGCTTGCAATCTATATCCTCTCAGCCAATAATCATCGCTACTCCATTCATCTCCTTTATTTCTAAGGATAAGACTGTACAAACTTATCTGTTTGGGTATACTTCGAGGACCAATCCGATCATGCAAGGTTCAGACAGCATGAAAGATATCCCAGTGCTGTCACTTTAGAGCCATAGTCTAATGCAGTACTGTACAAATCCAGTCAATCGGTAGCTAATTTGCCAGCACTGCTACACCAGCAACAAGGGCCATGCACTTTTATTCTTAGGATCAGTGAGAGTCCATCCTTAGGGACCCCCACTGTTTGAAAAATGTGGGGCTTACCCATTCATTGTATGCCAGAAATCCTTCTAATTGGCAAAAAGCCTTTTATGAATAAAAGTGAATTCATAATATAGTACGCATATGGTATGCAGAGATTTCTGTAGCAGTGGGCACTGCAATTGATCCCTTTCTTTGTTCATGTTCTGTCAGGTACATAATGACCATTAGTAGTCGGCTATTCTCAAGTCCAGCCACAAGTTCTGATTTCTATTGAGTCTTGGACTCTGACTTGCCACCTGTAAACATTAGCATTGTTGTTTTCAAGGCTTTACTGTTCAGCCTTGGCCTTATGTTTGGGATCGCTGTCTCAATGGAAAAGAAATAAAAGAAATCATGTGATCATAGTCTTTTCTATTGCTTTAGTTGGTAAAGCCTCTAACAGTTGTATGAAGGTCTCTCTAGATCAGTCATGAAGATTTGTAGGCCTAAGTTTTATAGGATAGATTTGCAGCTGTGTAACTTTTTCTTTTGTTTTCAAACGATAACTTGCTAGGGTCAAGCTAGGTTTTTACAATTTCAGGCATGCGTATTTTACTGCTCACTGCAAAAAATAGTTAGATCCTAATGCCATTCCTGTTGGTGACAGCCTGCTATGTTTCTCTTCTATGTAGTAGTAAAAAAAAAGCTAGGTTCACACCGGTGTGTTGGACGTTCTGTAGGGAGTGCTAAAAACCCTGACTCGTTCAGAAGTTTTCTACAGAGGTGCCACTTAGTTTCTCCTTAGCTCTTCTTGTTAAGCAGAGCAAGCAGTAAACAGATTTTATTGAATCCAAGCACTTCTTGGGCCTCTTTCACATTACTGTTGTCACATGGTAGTGTGACGGACATCGGGGCCACCGAGAGAATAGCTGGAGAAAAAAAACTGCTTGCGCCGTCTCTTTCTCCCGCTACTCCTGCAGAAAAACAGACCCGCTGTTGCCCCTTGCACCCGTAAAAATGACAGCCGTCAAGAGTTTGCCGGCCGTTCTTGACGGGGCACAACGGCAGTATGAAAGAAGCCTTCGCTGAGCGCTTCTGCTGTTCTGTTTTAGTGACTGTGATATGTCAAGTGTTTTTTATTTATTTTATTTTTTTTAAGGTACATTTAAATGGAGTTTTTCTGTAGGTTATGTCATCCATGTTCAATTAGTGGAGGTCAATCCTCTGTAGCTTCTGCTAATGTATATTGCCTTTTTACTGTGCTTTTTTTTTTTTTTCCTTCTACTGCGGACTATAATAAACTGACAGTAGAGCTGACTAATGCTGTATTAGTGGACAATGCCAGTAATGTCCAGTCAGTGTCTGAAGTTGGAAAGTATTTTTAGGGAAATACATATATAATGCTTGGCAATGCGACTTATACTTACCGGGTCCCGTCGCTCCGGCCGCAGTCCTGCCCCCTCGTCTTGATTGACGGCCTGCATCATCACTCTGCTCCATGAGCAGAACGGTGACGTGAGCCTTCAATCAAGACGAGGGGGCAGGACTGCGGCCGGAGTGACGGGACCCGGTAAGTATAAGTCCCCGCCCAGGGGACTACTTACGTGGCAGCCAGGGGAACTTTATAACTTTATATCTTAAAAATCCCCGGGGATGGTGAGCATAAAGATTTTACCATATATAACTCATTGTCAAGAGTTATATATGCTAAAATCTTCTGAATTTATTTCACCATATACTATAGGAACTATCCACACAGTCTGCACTGCAATTGACCTGTTTAGTGGATTTGAAATCCGTAGACTGTCTATTTATGGGTCTGCTGGTTATTTACTATGTAAATCTTTCCAAGACATCAAAAAGTGACAAACCCCTAATCAGGGATGTAGCTATAGGGGGTTCAGAAGTACCATTCGCATCGGGACCCTGGTGCCTAAGGTGGCCCCAGAGCGCATCTGGGCCATAAGAGACCAGTACTATAATTGGCACATGGGGTGCTGTAGCAGATTTTGCATCGGTGCCCTGGAGCCACAAGTTACGCCTCTGCCCCTAATTATGAGGTGTCAATCTGCCACAATTACCTCATAATACACAAAGCGACACCTCCCTGTGATATAATTTTGTCATTCATGTGTTTTTTTTTTATGCAGTTATGCGTGTGAATGTTAGCACCCCTGAAACAGAAAAGGATTGCAGTAACACATGTTTTGCTCTACACGTTTATTCCCTTTGTGTGTATTTGAACTAAACAAAAAAGGAAGGAAAAAAGCAAATTGGACATAATGTCACACCAGACTCCAAAAATGGGCTGGACAAAATTATTGGCACCCTTAACTTAATATTTGGTTGCACACCCCTTGGAAAAAATAACTAAATTCTGTTGCTTCCTATTAGCTTCTTACACCTCTGTCGGAATGTTGGACCACTCTTCCTTTGCAAACTGCTTCAGGTCTCGCTTATTGGAAGGACGCCTTTTCCCAACAGCAATTTTAAGATCTCTCCACAGGTGATCAAAGGGATTCAGATCTGGACTCCTTGCTGGCCGCTTCAGAACTCTCCAGCGTTTTGTTGCCATCCATTTCTGGGTGCTTTTTGACGTATGTTTGAGGTCATTGATCCCAAGATCTCGGACTCAAACCCAGCTTTCTGACACTGGGCTGTACAGTGTGACCCAAAATCCGTTGATAATCCTCAGATTTCATGATGCCTTTTGGCAGCAAAACATCCCCAAAACATCATTGAACCTCCACCATATTTCACTGTAGGTACTGTTTCTTTTCTTTTTGTAGGCCTCCTTTTGTTTTGGGTAAATAGTAGAATGATGTGCTTTACCAAAAAGCTCTATCTTGGTCTCATCTGTCCACAAGACCTTTCCCCAGAAGGATTTCGGCTTACTCAAGTTCATTTTGGCGAAATGTAGTCTTGCTTTTTTATTTCTTTGTCAGCAGTGGGGTCCTGCCATAGCGTTTCGTTTCATTTAACTGTCAACAGATAGTTCTCACTGACACTGATGCTCCCTGAGCTTGCAGGACAGCTTAAATATCTTTGGAACTTGTTTGGGGCTGCTTATCCACTATCCAGGGAGATTGGCTACAGTGCCATGGGTTGCAAACTTCTTGATAATGTTGCGCACTGTGGACAAAGGCAAATCTAGATCTCTGGAGATGGACTTGTAACCTTGAGATTGTTATTCTTTCACAATTTTGTTTCTCAAGTCCTCAGTTCTTTTCTCCTCTTTCTGTTGTCCATGCTTAGTGTGGCACACAGACACAAAGCAAAGACTGAACTTCTCTTATTTTTATCCGCTTTCAGGTGTGAATTTTATATTGCCCACACCTGTTACTTGCCACAGGTGAGTTTAAAGGAGCATCACATGCTTGAAACAATAATTTTGTCCAGCCCATTTTTGGAGTTTGGTGTGACATTATGTCCAATTTGCTTTTTTTTCTTCCCTTTTTTGGTTTAGTTCCAATACACACAAAGGGAATAAATGTGTATAGCAATTTTTTTCAGGGGTGAATTTTCAGGGGTGCCAACATTTACGGCCATGACTGTATATATTATCTCTGTAGAGTGTTTCTGCAAGGACCCTGCAGTTGACCCCCAGCTATTAATTTAGATGTACTTTTTTTTTTTTAACAGTGTAAAATAACCAGGTTGATTGGATAGAGGTTTTGAACTCGCACATCATCTTATTTACTTTTCACTATCATAGGGACCTTACTAGAGGAAAGTAACCTGTTTTATCTGTTTTTACTCCACTTCCAATCTCACCATGTCTCAGAAAGATTTAGAATTCCTTACAGGTTGTGCTGTTGGTGAGATTACAATGGACTACAATGAATATATGGGGAAGTGACAGTCTAAACATCTCCAGTGGTCTCCAACCTGCGGACCTCCAGATGTTGCAAAACTACAACTCCCAGCATGCCAGGATAGCCAACGGCTGTCCGGGCATGCTAGGAGTTGTAGTTTTGCAACATCTGGAGGTCCGCAGGTTGAAGACCACTGATCTAGACTATTCAGGCTGTTAAAAGGTTATATCAGAAAATAGTTTTTATATAAAAGCTATCACCTTAAGATAAATATATAGAGGAAGCCGAAAGAGCCCCCCCCCCCCCACACACACACACTTACCTGTATCATTGTGATGCATATGGAATAAGGAAGTTCATGTTTTGGAAAATCTGTTGAGTGATCCGTTCTTTCACTCCTATTTCAACTGTTATGCACATTTGTCTTGGCTTTAATGGGACGGAGAGCACAGCAGAGCGATGTCCATATAGATCTAGCTTTTCCAAAGTGCAATAAATCAAGCCATCTGATAGTCAGCATTGCGGTGCCTGGTTGTACCTTCTATGCAGGTGAATTAAGAGATATATAACTTGCTGATGGTGTTGTCACAAATAATACTGGCTTGCAGGATTTCATTTTTAGTGTGATATTTTCACATTTTTATTGGGACCCTCGGGGAAGAAGGGGATGTGTTCACAGCATGTTACCTGGTAAAAGGCAATGCCACTGACAGGGAAGCAAACGGGGAATGAATACAGCAGGTGCTGCGAACTCGCTGGTGCTGTGGCAAGAGTCTGTTGTGGTATGTGGGTGGGAAACTAGCAGGAGTAAAGTAGGAGCGGAGTGAGTTGTGGGAAACCAGTTTATTCTGGAAATTGTAGTACGAAGCAACTGCTGTAACATAGAGAGCTACAGACGCACAAAACAATTGGATGTGCTGGTGGTTTTAAAATTGCTTCTGCAGCATTCTCATAAAGTGGTGTCATATCCCGAGTACATTCCCTTTATAATTGGTAAAGTGTGGATCTCTGAACCTCCACTGATGCAGAGCAGAAAGGGGACACAGTGACTGTACCTTTTCAGGCCTTTCTTGCACAGCTGCTCATTCTTGGGATTGGTGGGGATGCCAAAGGTCGGAACTTTAGTGATAAAAAAGAAATGAGCTATCCTAACAATATGCCATCACATTGCGATGGGAATACAGTGATCCCTCAACATACAATGGTAATCCGTTCCAAATGGACCATCGTTTGTTGAAACCATCGTATGAGGGATCCGTGCAATGTAAAGTATAGGACAGTGGTCTACAACCTCCAGAGGTTGCAACACTACAACACCCAGCATGCGCGAACAGTCAACGGCTGTCCGGGCATGCTGGGAGTTGTAGTTTTGCAACCTCTGGAGGGCCGCAGGTTGAAGACCGCTGGTAGAGGAAGTTGTACTCGCCTGTCCCCGCCGCTCCGGACCGTCAACGCTGCCCTGGATGTCGCCCTCCAACGCTGTCGCCGCGTCCCCGACGCTCCGGCAAGGCCTCTGCTTCCCCAGCATCCTTGCTCTCCGCCATCACGTCGCTACGCACGCCGTTCCTATTGGATGACGGGACGGCGTGTGCAGCGATGTGATGATGACGATGGAGAGCGCCGAAGAGGACACACCGGAACCCCGAGGACAGGTAAGTGATCTTCAGCGGACCACACAGGGCACCATAAACGGCTATCCGGTGCCAGCTGAAGCAGTCTGCGCTGCCGGATAGCCGTTTATGCGATGGCCCTGATATACAAAAGCATCGTATGATGATTCTGCCTTCAACATGCGATGGCCTCTGATAGTATGTCGGGGCCATCGTAGGTCGGGGGGTCACTTGTACCCCTTTGTCGATCTAGTTCTTACCTAACTGCAGCACAGAATATTTCAGCTACACGTGTTCGACAGGTTTAAATGGTGAAAATAACAGCTAAATATATAGTCAGCTCACAGACGTGTGCAATAGAGATTATTTCTATTACGTTCTTGTAAAGCTGACTATGACTGGCAAAGACACGCACTTATGACACATGCTTAGGACATCATGCTTGTTTGTCACAGCTTTTTTCAGGAAGTAACAGCAGCTTAGGATCATTTGGTTCCTAGTAAAATGTCTTGCAGTGTGCCTTACGATTCATTGGCTGTACTTGTGGTTGGTTCTTGTAGGTAGAGAGAACTAGGGTGATGGCGGCCTGAGGAATGTGTGCTCCCATTGTCTTCCTGTCAACTGCTAGGGCTGGAATCCCATCCAGAAAGAATTTCATTAGCAGGAAAGGAGTCTGAGATCTTCTTGTCACATGTAATGTCAAGTTAAATGCCCTGTGTGGTTACTACACTAACAAAACAGAGTTATCATTTCCATGCTTGTTAACCTCGTCATGACTAAGTAAATGTTGAAGCTTTGTGACCAGGGCAGATTTTACTAAATGGAGTTCTGTGTTCTGAAGTGGATTTTTTTGTGGTACAGAGCCAATATGTTGTAATAAGCATTATCAAAAGATACTAATAAATTACACACATGGTCGTAAATGTTTGGCACCCAGGGGTGTGGAAATAAAAAAACAAAAACTAAAGCAGAACACAATCTACTTGTCCCTTAAGAAAATCCACTTGTCCTGGTAGATAAAGTAATTTCAACCAAAATAGTACGAAAATAGGGTCTTTATTAGTTTCTGCACTTTCATTTTTTTCCTCCTCTCCCTATAACAGCCATAACACTTAATTTTCCATCTATGAGGCTTGTTTTTTGTGGGGAAGAATACTGTGTAATGGCACCTTTCATTTTACCATAACTTATGCTCTCAAACAAAATAAATTATTTAAGAGGTGAAATTGGAAAAAAATGCTAATTTTGATGTTTTCTTTTTTCCGCCATTCACCTTGTGGTCAAATTTACATATTATTTTGATACTTAACTTCGGCCTGATTACACCAATACCAAATTTTAGTTTCCATAACGTAAAATTTTTTTTTTTACTTTTTAATTTAAAAAAGAAAATCCCTGACCCCTATAATATTTTTCTTTTTCCATATACTAGACTGTATGAGGGCTCATTTTTTGGACCGTAATATACTGTTTGTATCGGTACCATTTTGGCATTGATCAGACTTTTTGAACACTTTTTTTTTTTTTACCGTATATACTCGAGTATAAGCCGACCCGAGTATAAGCCGAGACCCCTAATTTCAACCCAAAATCCCAGGAAAAGTTATTGACTCGAGTATAAGCCTAGGGTGGGAAATACCTCATCCCCCCCTGTCATCATCCAGACCCGTCATTAACATCCTCATCATCCCACACATCCCCCCTTCATCATCCCCTTGTCATCATCCCACACATCCCCTTATCATCCCACACATCCCCCCTTCATCATCCCCTTGTCATCATCCCACACATCCCCTTATCCCACACATCCCCCCTTCATCATCCCCTTGTCATCATCCCACACATCCCCTTGTCATCATCCCACACATCCCCCCTTCATCATCCCCTTGTCATCATCCCACACATCCCCTTATCATCCCACACATCCCCCCTTCATCATCCCCTTGTCATCATCCCACACCCCCCCCCTTCATCATCCCCACCCCTCTTCATCATCCCCACACCCCCCCCCCTTCATCATCCTCTTCTCATCATTCGCCCTCAGTGGTCTTCAACCTGCGGACCTCCAGAGGTTTCAAAACTACAACTCCCAGCAAGCCCGGGCAGCCATCGGCTGTCCGGGCTTGCTGGGAGTTGTAGTTTTGAAACCTCCGGAGGTCCGCAGGTTGAAGACCACTGCGGCCTTCAACATGCGGACCTCCAGAGGTTTCAAAACTACAACTCCCAGCAAGCCCGGGCAGCCATCGGCTGTCCGGGCTTGCTGGGAGTTGTAGTTTTGAAACCTCCGGAGGTCCGCAGGTTGAAGACCACTGCGGCCTTCAACATCATCCAGCCCCCTCTCACCCCCTTTAGTTCTGAATACTCACCTCCGCTCGGCGCTGGTCCGGTCCTGCAGGGCTGTCCGGTAAGGAGGTGGTCCGGGCTGCTATCTTCACCGGGGGCGCCTCTTCTCCGCGCTTCCGGCCCGGAATAGAGCCGTTGCCTAGACAACGACGCATCTGCGTCGTTGTCAAGGCAACGTGACTATTCTGAGGCCGGGCCCGAAGCGCTTAGAAGAGGCCTCCCCGGTGAAGATAGCAGCCCGGACCACCTCCTCACCGGACGACCTCCTCACCGGACAGTCCTGCAGGACCGGACCAGCGCCGAGCGGAGGTGAGTACTCAGAACTAAAGGGGGTGAGAGGGGCTGGATGATGTTGAAGGCCGCAGTGGTCTTCAACCTGCGGACCTCCGGAGGTTTCAAAACTACAACTCCCAGCAAGCCCGGACAGCCGATGGCTGCCCTGGCTTGCTGGGAGTTGTAGTTTTGAAACCTCTGGAGGTCCGCATGTTGAAGACCACTGCGGGTGGGGGAGTTCACTCGAGTATAAGCCGAGGGGGGTGTTTTCAGCACGAAAAATCGTGCTGAAAAACTCGGCTTATACTCGAGTATATACGGTACTTCATTTTTTCTGGGATATGATGTTATAAATAGAGATTTATTCTGCATAAATTACTGGGGTATACCACGCACCGGCCTATAACACGCACCCTCATTTTTCCAAGGAAATTTTGGTAAAACCATCCACCCCACTAGACCACCAGGAATGGTTAAAAGATCCCTCTAGACCCCCCCAGTCAACTTTGACAGCGGTGCTCTAAAGGGTTAATAGCCGGCCGCAGCGATCGCCGCATGCCAGGCTATTAGCGGCGGCCCCCGGCATCTGAAACCAGCCAGGTGCAGACTTAAGTCCCATGCAAGTCTGCGCACGCTCCTCCCATCAGTCTGCACTTCACACCGGCATTATAAAAATAAAGTCGGCCCGGCCCTGCTAGCCTGATACAGGGCTAAATGTATAAAAAATTCACCTGCCCGGCACTAAATGTCCCAGGCGTCGGGCGATAGGATTTCCACATCCCCTGGCACCCCTGAATTTTTTCGAGAAAATGAAGTATTTCTCACAGAAAAGGATTGCAGTAACACATGTTTTGAATGTAACACATTTTAAATGAATGACTTGCGGGCCGCGGTGCTTTAACCTCTTAAGGACTCTGGGCGTACCTGTACGCCCTGAGCCCGGTCCCGGTGTGAAAAACAGGGTCACACCGTGTCCCTGCATTACACCGGGTCGGTCCTGGCTGCTAACGATAGCCGGGACCCTGGGCTAACAGCGTGCGACACCTATCGTTGTGCTGCGGGCTGTTAACCCTTCAGACGCGGCGATCAAAGTTGATCGCCGCATCTGAAAACGAAAGTAAACGCTTCCCGGCAGCTCAGTCGGGCTGATCGGGACATCGCGATAAAATCGCAATGTTCCGATCAGCTGGGACGCAGGCGGAGGTCTCCTTACCTCTCTCCCTGGCATCCGATCGGGGTTTGATTGCGCTAAGCCTATCTCGCTGATCTGTGCAAAGCTATGGCTTTGCAGGCATCAGCATAAAAGATCAGTGTGTGCAGTGCCCCCTATGGTAGCTATAGCACTGCAAAAAAAAAGTGGGAAAAAAAAGTTAACAAAGGTCATTTAACCCCCTTCCCTAATAAAAGTTTGAATCACCCCCCCCCTTTTCCCTTTAAAAAAACCCTGTAGATAAAAATGAACATATGTGGTATCGCCGCGTGCCTAAATGTCTGAACTATAAAACTATATCATTAATTAAACCGCATGGTCAATGGCGTACGCGCAAAAAAATTCCAAAGTCCAAAATAGCGTATCAAAAAAAAAGTGATCAAAAAGTCTGATCAACACAAAAATGGTACTGATAAAAACTTCAGAACACGGTGCAAAAAATGAGCCCTCATACCAGCCCGTACGCGGAAAAATAAAAAGGTTACAGGGGTCAGAAGATGACGACAATTTTAAACGTATAAATTTTCCTGCATGTAGTTATGATTTTTTTCAGAAGTACGACAAAATCAAACCTATATAAGTAGGGTAACATTTTAACCAAATGGACCTACAGAATAAAGATAAGGTGTCATTTTGACCAAAAAATGCACTGCGTAGAAACGGAAGCCCCCAGAAGTTACAAAATGAAAGTTTTTCTTAATTTTGTCGCACAGTGATTTTTTTTTTTCCGTTTCACAGTGGATTTTTGGGTAAAATGACTAATGTCACTGCAAAGTAGAATTGGTGGCGCAAAAAATAAGCCATCATATGGATTTTTAGGTGCAAAATTGAAAGCGTTATGATTTTTAGAAGGTGATGAGGAAAAAATGAAAATGGAAAAACGCTGAGTTCCTAAGGGGTTAAATGAATGACTTGCGGGCCGCGGCACTGGAAATGATTAAAGGAAAGCTGTCAGATATTTTCTCCCATCCTATCCACAGGTACTGATGGATAGTGCAGGAGACGCTGATTCCAACGAGCCCTGGCCGTTCGCCCGCATTTGTAGTTTTATTCTATGTGTATATCTTGCTGTAACTGGCAAGGGCGGAGCTTTCAGGTTAACTGGCACTGACGTCAGCGCGGCTTATGAATATTCATCCCCCCCCTAACTGCAGGGAGGAGGGATGAATATTCATAAGGGGCGCTGACGTCAGTGCCAGTTGGCTGCAGAAGCAACGCCCGTGCCAGTTACAGCAATATATACACATAGAATAAAATTACAATTGCAGGCGAACGGCCGGGCAGATCTGGGTAAGGTAGGGCTCGTTTGAATCCGCGTCTCCCGCACTATCAGTACCTGTGGATAGTGTGGGAGAAAATATCTGACAGTTTTCCTTTAAGTTGCGAGCCGAAAGCTGTCACCTCCCCCTGCAAGTGCTAAAAGCCAGGCTTTTTAGCGCTTGCAGGGGGAGGTGACAGCTTGCCGCGGCTCACATCTCATTCATTTAAAGAGTTGCCGGCCCTCAAGTCATTCATTTATAGCGCCGCGGCCGGCAAGTCATTCATTTATAGCGCCGCGGCCGGCAAGTCATTCATTTAAAGCGCTGCTGCAACTCATCTGCGGCTGATAATTCATTCATTTGAGGGGGGAGGGGCCCAACCGGTATTGCGGTATGGGAAAAATTTATATTGTGCAGGGAAAAATTTTTGGTATTCGGTGTGAACGGGTATACTGCCCAGCCCTACCCTATATGTGAAAAAGCATAAAATGTTACTTAATACAAGTTAGTGAGTCCAACATAGTCAGTTTGGGTTACGTTGCAGTTTGGTAATCATGCAGTAACTCGTGTAGGTGTGATATATAGACCTCCTGGCCAAGTTAAAGAATTAGATGATCTACTAGTTGAAGAAATATCTAAAATGACAATGAAAGGAGGTTATCATTATGGGAGACTTCAATCTTCCGGATATAAACTGGAAAACAAAAAGCTAGTTCTGCCAGGAGTACAGATATTCTAAATTCCCTACTGGGATTATCTCTACAACAAGTGGTTGAGGAGCCAACCCGGAGGGAGGCCATTTTGGATTTGGTATTCACAAATGGGGATTTGGTATATGATTTTATTATAGGTGAAAGCTTGGGATCTAGTGATCACCAGTCAGTGTGGTTTAACATAAGAACAGTGAAGGAGTCACACCACACAAAAATAAAAGTTTTAGATTTTAGAAAAACTGAATTTTCTAAAATGAGATTAGTCATAAATGAGTCCCTATCAGTCTGGAACGGATTACATGGAGAAATGGAACTACTTAAACGATGCATTATTGAAGGCCACAGAAAATTGCATTAGACTGGTCGGTAAAAGCAGAAAAGGAAATAGACCACTGTGGTACTCAGCAGAAGTGGCCAAAATCATAAACAAAAAGCTAGCATTTAGTAATTATAAAACAACCCAGAGCAATAAAGATAGGGAAATGTACAAGACTAGGCAGAAAGAAGCCAAGCAAGTTATCAGAACTTCTAAAGCGCAGGCAGAAGAAAAACTAGCTCAGTCTGAAAAAAGGGGATAAGACATTCGTTAGATATATTAAAGGAAATTTAAAACAAGGAATAACTAAATTAAAAATGAAGGAAGGTATGTAGCAGAGAATAAAGGGCTAGCCAACTGCCTTAATGAATACTTCTGTTAATTTTTTACAGAAGAAAAAGGAAAAGGACCTCCATTAGGGAGGAAGACAAATTAATCATTTGATGCATGTGTCTTTACAGAGGAAGAGGTTCTATGTTTGCTGTCTAAAGTGAAGACAAATCACAGGGGCCTGATGGAATACACCCAAAATTTTTAAGAGCGCTTAGTGGTGAGCTAGCAAAACCGTTAATAGATTTATTTAACCAATCACTGGTAACAGGAGTCGTCCCGGAATATTGGAAATTAGCAAATGTCATACCCATTCACAAGAAAGTTAGTAGGGAGGAATCAAGCAACTATAGACCAGTAAGTCTGACATCAATAGTGGGGAAATTAATGGAAACCCTACTAAAGGATAGGATTGTGGAACATCTAAAATCCCATGGATTGCAAGAAGAAAAACATGGGTTTATTTCAGGGAGATCATGTCAAACAAATCTTATTGATTTTTTTTTTTTTTTTTTTTGACTAGGTGACTAAAATAATAGATGGCGAGTGGCAGTAGGCATCGCATATCTAGATTTTAGTAAGACTTTTGACACTGTCCCACATAGAAGACTTAACAATAAACTACAGTCATTGAGCTTGGACTCCCATATTGTGTGGATTAGGCCGTGGCTGAGTGACAGACAACAGAGGGTTGTAGTCAATGGAGTATATTCAGAGCAAGGTCTTGTCACCAGTGGGATACCCCAGGAATCTGTTCTGGGACCAATATTGTTTAATATCTTAATTAGTGATGTTGCAAAAGGTCTATGTCTTTTTGCTGATGACACAAAGATATGTAACTGGGTTGATGTTCCTGGAGGGGTACGCTAAATGGAAAATGATTTGGGCAAACTAGAATGGTCAGAACTCTGGCAACTGAAATTTAATGTGGATAAGTGTAAGATAATGCACCTGGTGTGTAAAAACATACGGGCAAAATATTAAATATTTGACAAAGTCCTGACCTCAGTATCCGAGGAAAGGGATTTAAGAGTAATTATTTCAGAAGACTTAAAGGTAGGATGACAATGTAATAGAGCAGCAGGAAACGCTAGCCGAATGCTTGGATGTATAGGTAGAGGTATAAGCAGTAGAAAGAAAAGTGATCTAGGCACTGTACAGAACCCTGGTGAGGCCAGAAGGATATAGATACTCTAGAGAGAGTTCAGAGAAGAGCTACTAAACTAGTACATAGATGCACTATTTTAACCATGCAGGATAAAACTTACCAGTAAAGGTTAAAGGAGACAGAGGGGATATGAAAGAGACTTTTAAATACATAAAGGGAATCAACACGGTAAAGGAGGAGAGCATATTTAAATGAAGAAAAACTATCACAAGAGGATATACTTTTAAACCTTTGCCTCTCTAATTTAAAACTAATATTGGGAAGTATTACTTTACTGAGAGAGTAGTGGATGCATGGAATAGCCTTCCTGCAGAAGTCGTCGCTGCAAATACAGTGAAGGAGTTTAAACATGCATGGGATAAGCATAAGGCTATCCTTCATATAAGATAGGGCCAGGGACTATTGATAGGATTCAGATTATTGAGCAGACTAGATGGGCCAAATGGTTCTTATCTGCCGACACATTCTATGTTTCTTTGTGCAAAGGACCTGGCACCGAACAGACCCTGTGAAGAAGCTCCCCCGGACAAAGTTGGGAGGTTGTGGTGTGTACTTTGCCTTAGTAGTAAAAAAATCTAGATGACACATTCATTGCTTACCTAGTCATAGTGGCTCATATATCCTATCACATGTGGCTGTTCTAAATGCAGTAATTTTGGTGAGAGTCACGATCATGAATCGCCTATCCAATATAAATGTCGAATTATGAGGCTTCCATGCCCCGTGTTTGAATAGACCTGCGGTTGGGAGAGTGTAGAGATGTTCTTTTATTATCATTTTTATTCAAACTATATAACAATTAGACTTTTATGAAAGACATCTTAGAATGTTTGCAAGTTCTTCAGGCTCACTTGAAGTCAAGGAAATCCTGAAATACAATTCAAATACCGACAATGCAGTTTTTAAAGAGCAATATGCATTTCTTTTTCTAGACGCTACAACGCTGCAGAGAAAAGGGTTCGGATTAGTTTGGTTGTGGCTGGGCTCCATCATGCTGGTAGAACAGTAGTTGGTGTTTCTGTCCTCTCAGATCGGCCCTAATGGACATTTTATCTGTTTCCTATTAATGTTCTCACCTATCACTGATAATATTTATCTGGCTTGTGCATTGGTTTTTCTTTTCCTTCTCTCAACATCAAAATGCTTTTTAACCCCTTCCTCACCCATGAGATACATATGTGAGTGGACATGATGCGGGCCCATGAGTCGGGTCCATGTCATAACCGGGAGATTTCCTCTATCGTAGATCGCTCTGATGTCCATAATTTATTTGGTTAAATGCTGTGAAGATAAAGCCTATAAAGATCACCGCATTTAAACATTAAATGCCACTATTTCCTGGTATCTAGTGGTCCCATAGCCCCCGCCACGATGTAATTTCCTGGTTATTTTCTATGGGTTGCTAGGGAAGCCCGAGGCTTTACCTTGTCATTGCTGTCTTCCCTGGCTCTGGCAGCCCTTGGTAATTGAGCACAGATTTCATGAATCAATGTAATGCAATAACATTACATTGATCTATGTAAGCCATCTAATGATGGTTTATGATAGGCCCCTGGAGAACAGAAGCTGTCACCTCCCCCTGCAAGCACTGAAAGCCAGTGGGCCGTGGGCGCTGCAGAGCTGCTGATCAGCAGTTCTGCAGCGCTCGCGGCCCACTGGCTGTCTGCGCTTGCAGGGGGAGGTGACAGCTTCCGTTCTCCATACAGAAGTCCTTCGCCTGCGGCTCACGACTCATTCAATTCATTACGGACGTTATACAGTGCATGCAGTAATTTTTCTGCCACAATGTCCCGTCTCTATATAACGTCCCTAAGGAATTATGGGCATATACGGGTGCAAACGGGTAGTTACAAAATCCCATAGGCTGCAATGCGATTTAGTCGCGGCCGTCAGGGGTTTTATAACGGCCGGTTTTCTCCAATATAGTGACGGAACTTCTGACGGAAGTTCCTAAACGGAACAATAATATAGTGTGAAAGGAGCCTTAGAAAGAAAGGTATTTCGACGTACATCCTCTTTCCATTTGAGGTAATCACTCTGTTTCCTGGTTGAGCATTTGTGCAGAACTTTAATTCCCAGAATGCACTGCTTGCTATAAAGTGCTCCCTTTTAATTGCATTAACGGAATTCCCATAGCTCATACTACAAGTGAGGACAGCCCAAATGTTAGAATGCTCTAATATCAACGCTAACTACTGCCTCCATCTTGGCATCGTGTTCACACTACGAAATCAGTGCTCATGGAAATCCGCTCGGAGATTCCATCCGCTGGCCATCACCATTGACAATGCAGTCTGTGTGAAATTCCCCAGTAGTGTGAATGGGTCCACGGAAGGTTCACAGAATCTTTGCTTCTTTCATTTCTTTAAAAAAAAAAATAAAAATCTGGTTGCTATGGACATCTGCGCCACTCTACCTCTACACAGGTTTTGATGAATCTCCCCAAATAACTCATAAAAGTGTAGTACATGAACTCCTCATCACTTATCTGCAATGTTATCATACAGATGGGGAGGTATTGGTTGGCACAAATAAAGACCCACATCCCTGCACTTCACTGGACTGGATGTCTGTGTTATATACTGTATTTCAGTGTCTGCAGGCAGCATGTGTAGAGTATTAAAAGGTCTACAAGACTCTACAATACTCGTATCGCCACTTTGTGCAGTGCAGGTTTTAGTGGCTTGTTTGTCAAGTGATCAGTCATGTGGTTAGAAAAACCGCAGCATGTTAATGAGTGACTTATAGTAATGTAGAATATATTGTAGATGGCAATAGAAATCACACTGGCAAGCTTCCTGTGATAAATACCCATGATATCCCCCAAGTCCTCTTTGTATTTCAAAGTGACCTTTAGCAAGAGAATTAATTGTAAACCACCTTTACTTCAAATGTGCTTTTATAGGAAGGGTCTTAACTACAGATATAGCTTTTAGAGCAGTGGTAAGCAAACTTCAGAGAGCCACAAAACCTACACAGGCCTATGTCAACGGTAACACATAAAGCCCATGTGCAGGACCTGTGGGGCAAAAAAGTATTTAGTCAGCCACCAATTTTGCAAGTTCTCTCACTTAAAAAGATGAGGCCTGTAATTTTGATCATAGGTATACCTCAACTATGAGAGACATAATGAGAAAAAAAATCCATAAAATCACATTGTTTTGATTTTTAAAGAATTTATTTGCAAATTATGGTGGAAAATAAGTATTTGGTCAATAACAAAAAGTTTATCAATACTATGTTATATACCCTTTGTTGGCAATGACAGAGGTCAAATGTTTTCTGTAAGTCTTCACAAGATTTTCATACACCGTTGCTGGTATTTTGGCCCATTCCTCCATGCAGATCTCCTCTAGAGCAGTGATGTTTTGGTGCTGTCGCCGGGCAACACGGACTTTCAACTCCCTCCAAAGGTTTTCTATGGAGTTGAGATCTGGAGACTGGCTAGGCCACTCCAGGACCTTGAAATGCTTCTTACAAACCCACTCCTTTGTTGCCTGGGCGGTGTGTTTGGGATCATTGTCATGCTGAAAGACCCAGCCATGTTTCATCTTCAGTGCCTTTGCTGATGGAAAGAGGCTTTTACTCAAAATCTCACGATACATGGCCCCATTAATTCTTTCCTTTACAGGAATCAGTCGTCCTTGTCCCTTAGCAGAAAAAAAGTCCCAAAGCGTGTGTTTTTTCCACCCCAATGCTTCACAGTAGGTATGGTGTAATTTGGATGCAACTTGGAATTATTTCTTCTCCAAACACACGTGGAGTTTTTACATAAAAGTTCTACTTTTGGTTTCATCTGACCATATGACATTCTACCAATTCTCTTCTGGATCATCCAAATGCTCTCTAGCAAATGTCAGACTGTCCTGGACATATACTGGCTTAAGCAGGGGGACACGTCTGGCACTGCATGATTTGAGTCCCTGGCGGTGTAGTGTGTTACTGATGGTAGCCTTTGTTACTTTGGTCCCAGCTCTCTGCAGGTCATTCATTTGGTCCCCCCCCCCGGGTGTTCTGGGATTTTTGCTCACTGTTCTTGTGATCATTTTGACACCACTAGGTGAGATCTTGTGTAGATCCCCAGATCAAGGGAGATAATCAGTGGTCTTAACTGTCTTCTATTTTCTAATAATTGCTCCTACAGTTGATTTCTTCACACCAAGCTGCTTGCTTATTGCAGATTCAGTCTTCCCAGACTTGTGCAGGCCTACAATTTTGTGTCTGGTGTCCTTCGACAGCTTTTTGTCTTGGCAATTGTGGAGGTTGGGGGGGGGGGGGGGGGTTTGGGGTGCTGACATTGTCCGGAGCAGGTGGGAGAAGACATTGGTCATACAGCAGCAGCCCATCTCCATTGCTTAGAATAAGGAATTACCATATTAGCAGCAAGAAGAATACCTCCAGAATGGCTGCACTCATTTATAGAAGTGGTCAAAACAGGGGCACCCGTATCTGTGTATTCACGTTAGTGCAGACATCCCTGTTGTCAGATTCCCTTTTGAAGTTGTTTTTATCACTTAAGGCACGTTTCTTCTATGGCCAATTCTTATATTGAACTCTATGGACCACGTAGGGGCGTAAACATAAACCATTGAGCACTGGTCTGCCTCTACCCTCCACACATGTTAAGGATACACTTAAGAGTATGTTATGTAGGAAAAAGACCTGTTAGGCTCTATTCCAATCATGTTTTCCCCCCATACACTTACTTTGTCAGCAACCTAAAAAAAAGTTGCCAGTGTATATCACGACATTCTGAGTTTAATGATCTGAGCATAGTAAACTACGGACTATATTTAATACATTTTCACTAGATTTATTTTGCTGGACTGAAGTGTGCACAAAGCAGTGGTCGATATGTACCCTCCATTCATTTGTTAGAGATGATGCGCTTTACTCATGTCTCTCTGGCTCTCCCATAGAGATATGTAAAAGGGAGCATGTTGACCACCGCTTCGTGTGGGGGATAGACACAGCTTCTTGCAGGAGGAGAGCCGGAGGTCCCAACGGTGTCCCCTATACAAAGAATGCATGTTCACTCTCATTAAACCTAATACACAGAAGTGAGCAGAGGTAAAACCATATATCACTTACACCAATCTGTGGCCTTGTTTAGGAGCTGTACTAACTATTGCTATTAAGAATTTTTGTGCGCAAAAGAGGCAGGAGCCGACATTTCGAGCACCCCTGTCTCTGTCCCCTCTGTTCCTCTATTCCCCCCCCCACCTCTAAGTATTAATTATATTTTTTTATTCTCATGTCTTCTTGAACTTAAACTAATATTTACAAGATGGGAGGGTATATGGACCCAGAGTACATGGGCTCCCGCCTCTATTGCGCACAATATAAAACTTTCATATTAGCAATAGTATTTCTCCACTACAGGACTATCAGGGTAAGTGATACACCTCTTTGTAACTGCCCCCATAGTGCTGGTGAACAGGAGTAAGGAATGGTGTGGATTTTCATTGGATTTAGAGCCCAAATGTCATGGTGAAAGTTGTGGCCGTGCGCTAAAATTAAACTGCACACAGACTTTAAATCACCACAGCACAGAACTGCTCTATTCAAATGTCGCAGAGAAGTGGAGGCCATTCAACAACTGTATTAAAGGGGTACTCCGCCCCTAGACATCTTATCCCCTATCCAAAGGATAGGTGATAAGATGTCTGATCGTGGGGGTCCTGCCGCTGGGGACCCCGAGATCTCGGCTGCGGCACCCCTCTGTCATTACTGCACAGAGCAAACTCGCTCTGTGCGTAATGACGGGCAATACAGGTGCCGGAGCATAGTGAGGTCAAGGCCCGCCCCCCTAATGCAAGTCTATGACGCGTGACGGTCCCCAGCAGCGGGACTCCCGCGATCAGACATCTTATCCCTTATCCTTTGGATAGGGATAAGATGTCTAGGGGGCGGAGTACCCCTTTAAATGTCACATGGGGTTATCCACCACAAGGTGATTTTAGTATGTACCTTGCAGACAGTAATGGACATGCTTAGGAAGGATCTGTGCTTGTCTTGGGGCTAAATGGCTATGTTATGAGATTACCATAAAGCTGTGGCTAGCTTTTTGTGAACTGGAATTTCCTTTTTTTGAGTTTTTTTCTTTTTTGCCTTCAAATCCCATAATTCAATTTTCCTCCCTCCCACACATCAGCCACTCCACCCATTGAAACATAAATGTGCTGCATCCATTCAAAAGACCTGTGGTTTTCAATCAGGGTGCCTACAGCTTTTGCATTAGTTGCAGAATGATCTCTCTCCCACCAAGTGATCGCTCCACCCATTGAAGCAGACAGGCTCCCGATCATCAGCTGACTAGTGAATCAGGTCTCTGCCGCATTGCAAGCTGGGAAAAATCTGAGACAACAGTATTTAGGTGAAAATCACATAAGAATTGTGAGAACCGTCACACACAGGTACAGACACTATATTATGTACTACACTAGCTTTACAGCCCCTGTAGCATGGTCAAATAAAAAAAAAATTCCTGGAATACCCCTTCAATACAATTGTCGCATAGAGTTCTATAGGGCAAGGTGGACTTGCCCTGTGATAACTTCTAAATCTGGCCTGTACAATTTTTGAGCCATTTCTGCGACGCTTCACAAAGTCGCACATGATAAATCGCCGACCACTGGACAAACTGCTCTAAATTAGAACACTTCATGGCAATCACATGTAAACTTTCAAAATGAAGTGTCACACGGGACCAGCCTGTGGCTTTTCATGGGACAAAAAAAGCAGCTTAAAGGGGTACTCCGGCCCGAAGACATCTTATCCCCCTATCCAAAGGATAAAGAATAAGATGTTTGCCGCTGGGGACCCCCGCAATCTTGCATTCAGTACCCACCTCGGCTGTCACGCCCCCTCCTATAGCCTTTCATAGGGGGGGCAGTGTGTGGCATCACACGGGGCAGAGTCGTGACGTCACGATACTCTGGCCCCGTGGTCGTCACGTGGCAGACTCTGAGCTGGCAGCGTAGCGTGCAATTCCCAAAGGTGGGTACTGAATGCAAGATTGCGGGGGTCCCACGCGGGCGGACATCTTATCCCCTATCCTTTGGATAAGGGATAAGATGTCTTAGGGCCGGAGTACCCCTTTAAATGGTTTGATAAATTCTCCACTATAACGTTTGTGTAGAGTTTATTGCAGGTGTCCGATTGCCTTTGAAGGGGGTATTCCAGGAAAACTTTTTTTTTTCTGGTCCTGGAAGATGCGTGGATAACGTGAAATGGTGCGGTTGTTCCTGACAGCCGCTCCTAGACTCCTTGCCCGGAGCAGCTCCCCCTCCACTCAGGTGTCTTTTGATATTTGCTTTTTATGGAACCTGCAAGTTCTCAATAAAGCGAACACGTCTGATTGGCATGGTGAGTGCGGACTATATTTCTTTCTTTGCACCATATATACAAGAGAATGTCTTTCCTGCATGTCCAGCACCGCCTATCAAGCCGCACACCCGAGACTGCAATATTGGGTCAGCTGCATAGTGGTTCTCTAGCAGTGCCCACCCTATTTTTCTCTCCAGATATAGATTTGTAAATTACTTCTATTAATAAATCTAAATCCTTTCAATAATTGTCAGCTGCTTAGGTTGAGTTGTTGTTGTTTTCTGTCTGGCAACAGTGCTCTCTGCTGACATCTCTGCTTGTCTCGGGAACTGCACAGTAGAAGAGGTTTGCTATGGGGATTTGCTTCTAAACTGGGCGGTTCCCGAGACACGTGTCATCAGAGAGCACTTAGACAGAAAAGAACAACTCAACTTCAGCAGTTCATAAGTACTAAAAGGATGAAGATTTTTTAATAGAAGTAATTTACAAATCGGTTTAATTTTCTAGAGCCAGTTGATATTAAAAAAAATTTTTTTTTCCTGGAATACCCCTTTAATCATACTCAGGATATCTCCAACTTCGGAGCTCAGGACTACAGCGATCAGGACACTGCTTTGCCTGAAGTCTCTTGCAAGACCAAATTGTGGGAGATTATGGGTAAGTTCACACGTATGCAGATTTGATGTGCAGGATTTAATACACAGGATTTTCTGCTGCAGATTTCAATGTATACTAAATGACTGAGCACAGCGTCTAATCTGCAGTTACAAATCCTGCGCATCAAATCTGCGCAGGATCCTGGATGTGTGAACGTACCCTTAAACGAATATCCTGCCGTCAGGTCATGATTGCAGTTACACTTTAACAAATGTGCTGGACACTCTGCTTTTTCAGTAATTCCACAGTAGCAGTCTAGAAAAGAACATAAAATAGAAAAAAAATCTAATGTATTCCTCTTTTATTAGGGTACTTTTACACTTACACTGGAGCATCATTGGGTGCCTCCAATTTTTTTACCAATAATCTGGTAAAATTGTGGACACAATGTTGGGAACCCTACATATGCTGTTCCTGCCAGGTGTAGAAGGAAGTGTTTCCCAACCAGGGTGCCTCCAGCTGTTTCAAGACTACAACTCCCAGCATGCCCGGACAGCCTTTGGCTGTCCGGACATGCTGGGAGTTGTAGTTTTGCAACAGCTGGATGCACCTAGTTGGGAAACACTGGTATAAGGGCTCTACCGGTGCTTTTTTAAATTTATTTTATAAAAATTATTTTTATATTTTATTTATTTTTTTTGTTTATCTGTTCCTCACAATGATGGAATGGAATGACTGAATAAACCATACAGGTGTGAATCCAGTGCTATCCTTTTTTTATTTTTTTTAAGCTTCATTTTGATCTAATGCCTGGAAGAAGTATGCAAAGAATTATGCTACGCTTCCCAGTATTTTATTTCATGCTGGCATTATTGCTTTTATTTATATTGATAATCAAGACGTAACAATCAATTGACATTCAAAGGATCTGGTAGACTTAAAATTGGGGCTTGCTTGTCTCCCTTTAAGATTTTTATCATTTTGACACCAGGAATATTTCTGCACGCTGCTGTTCTTCTCTGCTGGTGGAGGTAGTGCAGATGAATAAGTGTGTGTGTTTTTTGCACAGGAACACGAAGCTATGCCAGCAGAAGCCTGTGGAAGTGAAGGAGAACCCAGAAAAGCTCTGTCCAGTGACTATGAACCCTCGGCACACCAGGAAGGCCTTCAAGGTTATGAATGAACTCCGCAGGTATTGTTTTTACATCCAGACATGATATATCTCTAGGTCTTTAATTGGTAGCTTACTTCTTTTCACAGACTCAACTTGTGGTCATACGGCATCTTCAAAAGGGGGCAGACATCTATTTCATCCCCCAAGGTTTCATCAGCAGCAAAAAAAACTTTCAGTTCACCTAAGAATTAAGTGAAGAATATGAGCTTGTAATGTGTGTGTGGGGACAGAACATGTGCTGTTGTTAAAGGGGTACTCCGGTGAAAACCTTTTTTCTTTTAAATCAACTGGTGGCAGAAAGTTAAACATATTTGTAAATTACTTCAATTGAAAAATCTTAATCCTTCCAGTACTTATTAGCTGCTGAATGCTACAGAGGAAATCCCTTTCTTTTTGGAACACTGATGACCTCACAAGCACAGTGCTCTCTGCTGACATCTCTGTCCATTTTAGCAACCATGCATAGCAGATGTATGCTAAGGGTAGCATGGTGGCTCAGTGGTTAGCACTGCTGCCTTGCAGTGCTGGGGACTTGGGTTCAAATCCCACTAAGGACAACAATAAATAAAGCGTTATTATTATTATAATAACGTCAGCAGAGAGAACTGTGCTCGTGATGTCATCAGAGAGCATTCCAAAAAGAAAATAATTTTCTCTGTAGTATTCAGCAGCTAATAAGTACAGGAAGGATTAAGATTTTTTAATAGAAGTAATTTACAAATATGTTTAACTTTCTGCCACCAGTTGATTTAAAAGAAAAAAGGTTTTCACCGGAGTACCCCTTTAAGCTTCTCTTTTTAAATCTTGTTTTCTTTCACCTTATCTTCAGTTAACCCCTTAAGGACTCAGCCCATTTTCACCTTATGGACTCAAAACAATGTTCCTTTTTGCACTTTCGTTTTTTTCCTCCTTCTTCTAAAAATCATAACGCATTCAATTTATTTTGCACCTACAGACCCATATAAGGGCTTGTTGTTTGTGTCACCAATTGTACTTTGTAATGACATAACTTTTTATAACCTAATCTGCGGCAAAAAAAATGACACCTGAACTTTATTCTCTAGGTCCATATGGTTACATGGATACCCAATTTATATAGGTTTCATTTATTTTACTACTTGAAAAAAAATTATAACTACATGCACCAAAATTAATGTTTAACCCCTTAACGACGCAGGACGTATATTTACGTCCTGCGCCGGCTCCCGCGATATGAAGCGGGATCGCGCCGCGATCCTGCATCATATCGATTCGGTCCCGGCGCTCATCAACGGCCGGGACCCGCGGCTAATACCACACATCGCCGATCGCGGCGATGTGCGGTATTAACCCTTTAGAAGCGGCGGTCAAAGCTGACCGCCGCTTCTAAAGTGAAACTGAAAGTATCCCAGCTGCTCAGTCGGGCACCGGGAGGGCCCTTACCTGCCTCCTCGGTGTCCGATCGACGAATGACTGCTCCGTGCCAAGTGCCGATAATGCTGATCACAGGCGTGTTAATACACGCCAGTGATCAGCATAGGAGATCAGTGTGTGCAGTGTTATAGGTCCCAGCATGTACTGTCAGACCGTGCATGCTGGGAGTTGTAGTTTTGCAACAGCGGGAGGGACACTGGTTGGAAAGTACTGAGTTAGGTAACAGAACCTGTGTCCCTCCAGCTGTTGCAAAACTACAACTCCCAGCATGCACGGTCTGTCAGTACATGCTGGGAGTTGTAGTTTTGCAACAGCTATAGGCACACACTGGTTGGAAAACCTTCAATTAGATTCTGTTACCTAACTCAGTACTTTCCAACCAAACTGAAGGTTTTCCAACCAGTGTTCCTATAGCTGTTGCAAAACTACAACTCCCAGCATGTACTGATGCTGGGAGATGTAGTTATGCAACAGCTGGAGGTACGCAACTACAACTCCCAGCATGCCGAGACAGCTGTTTGCAGTTTGGGCATGCTGGGATATGCAGATTTGCAACATTTGGAGGGCTACAGTTAAGAGACCACTGCAGTGATCTCCAAACTGTGGACCTCCAGATGTTGCAAAACTACAGATCCCAGCATGCACAGACAGCAAACTACTGTGTGGGCATGCTAGGAGTTGTAGTTTTGCAAGATCTAGAGGGCAGTATAAAGATCACTGTGCAGTGGTCTCTAAACTTTAGACCTCCAGCTGTTGCAAAACTGCAAATCCCAGCATGCCCAAACAGCTGTCTGGGCATGCTGGGAGTTGTAGTTTTACAACATCTGGAGGGCTATAGTGTAGAGACCACTGTATAGTGGTCTCAGACTGTAGCTCTCTAGATGTTTGTTAACTTACTGGCTTCCGTCGGATCCAGGGAGCCAGCCACACGACATGCCGCCCGCCGATCACTGCAGCTGATCGTGTCCCGCAGCCTCCACCGATGGGTAAGTGAACTTCGGCAACCAGTCCCCTTCGGTTCCTCATTCTGCCCCGCCTATTGTGGATGGGCAGTACGGGTAAAACAAAAGTTAACCCCACCACCCCCGATCTGCTATTGGTCGTCGGGGGTGCCTGCTGATCGATATCAGCAGTCACCCCGGTCCGGGACCGAAATTCCCACGGGCGTACAAGTATGCCCTTGGTCCTTAAGACCCAGGTACAGAAGGCGTACCTGTATGCCCAGGGTCCTGTATGGGTTAAAGGGGTTCTCCGGTGCTAAAACATCTTATCCCCGATCCAAAGGATAGGGGATAAGATGCCTGATCGCGGGAGTCCCGCCGCTGGGTGCAAGATTCCGGGGTGCCGCGTGCAAGATCCCGGTGGTCCCCAGCGGCGGGACTCCAGTGATCAGGCATCTTATCCCCTATCCTTTGGATAGGGGATAAGATGTTTAAGCACCGGAGAACCTCTTTAAGGACTTGCGAACAGGGGCGTAACTGTATGCCCTGTGTCCTTAACTGGTTAAACATACCAGGAATATATGATGCTGGCACATAGGTCGGGCCTTTTGCCCATAATACAAATGCGAAAATGGTGTAGTTAAAACCTCTGTACTTTGGCCTGTATTTTGGCCATTAAAACCAGGATTGGGTCCAAAAAACAGAGATGCATACAGTTTTTATACTGTTATTGTGACTACCTGGCACTGCTTAATGTGAATAAACGCCACTTCCAACTGTGCATATCACCTAGGCAAAATAACAGTCCTAAGTCTCTGGTGGTGCCACACGTTTGCAGACAACTCCATAGCCAACTCTTCAGAGATGAAAGTAAGGAATGGAGCACTTACCATTAGATAAGTAAAATAAATTGGTTTCTATTTACTATGTGCATATGTTCAGATAGCAGAGATTGCCGTGCTGGGGACCCTTCACGCTGATTAACCCTTAATCCAGCCCAATTGGCGCTTAATCAATCCCATTCTTAATTTTACTGTTTTAAGTTCTACTCCTATGCATAACAAGGTGCAAAATGCTGACCAAAATATACAGGTGTGGCCAAGGCCCAATAGTATTAGGAAGCTGCTTATTTGTAGCATTGGAAATGATAGGACTATTGTATCCAAAGACCCGCCATACGCAGAGGTTGTGTACAGTGCCCTTTACATAAAAGTCCTAATGTTTAACAGGTGGATATCTACATTTCAAGATTTCATCATACTGATCAATAGGAAATGGAAAGTTGTTCAAAACCTAATATAAAGCTATTTAGAGCATAATTTATTTGTCTACATGTGCATCTGAATTTTATGGTGTTTCGGTGCAGGTCATTTCTACTACGTATCTCAGCATGTCTTTTGCAGCTGCTCAGAGATGTAGAGAGGGATTATCGGTCATTGGTTTTTTGTTTTTTCCCCCCTACTCCATGCCAGCAAGGAAATCTGAAATTTCTACTCAACAGTGTATCTGCCAGCAAACATTACTACAGTATTTTTCTTCTGTGAGTTATCCAATGAGATGCCAGCAAGATGACCGTTTTTGTTCTGCTCCACTGGATAAACAATAAATGTCCATGTTAGATGAACATGTGCTCTCTTTCTTATGCCAGAATATCTCCTCCATTTTGGTACTGTGACTTTTTGGTCATTAGAGCTTTTTTTTCATTGTGACTTTTTCCAGGGCACTTTCCTGCGGGAAACATTTACCTTTTTCATGTCACTCCCGACTATGTCAGTAAAGTGGACAAGAACTAGTAACTAAACTGTGTATATTGGTTGGTTTTAGGTGAGAACAGACGTGTAATGCTTAACAACCATGCTCTTCTTAGAAAGTAAAGTGGTCAGGAACTAAAGAAAGCCATAAAGATGTGGTGTGGGAGTTCTCGAGAATAATTACTGCAGGAGGTAGATGAATGTGATCTGTTATACTGGAAATATAGAAATCCTATCTAGAAGCTTGAAATAAAGCTTTGTGTCCTAATATTATGGAGATAACTTACTTTCATTACGCCTCCTATAGCCATCCGATTACAAGAATGGTCATGTTTTGCCGCAGTATGAAGCTCTTTGCTCTCACACACACCCTCTCTTTAATTTGTTTCCTAATGTAATTATCCTGTTTAGAGGCTGAGGTCTGGGTGTGATGACAGCGGAGACCTGCATTCACAGGAACGAAGACGCCTCATTTCACAGATCTATATGTGCCTCATTAGATGTCTGAAGCCGAATGTACGTTTATAGACCTGATCTAATAAAGAGACTCCGAAAACCACAAACTTTTATTATAGAAAATGAGACCTTTTGTCATCCAAATGTACCATATTTTTAGACCTTTTGAACCGGGTTTGCATGGTTGCCAATACACACAGTAAAGAATGTGTAACCTGCATGTAAAATGCTGTTTTTTGTAAGAACATTTACAGTTGGACTTAAATGGGTTGTGCCAGTAATAAAATGTATCCCCTATGCATAGCATAGGGAATAAATGTATTAGTGTAGGATGAGTTATACTCTAGTCTCCAGTCTCATATTGGAATGGAGCGGTGGTCATGCGTGCGCACTGCCACTCCTTTCAGTATTTATGGGACTGCTATAGGAGTACTGTGGCCAAAATAAAAGGAGTACTGCAGAGTTAGACACTTATCCCCTCTCCGCATTGGGTCCGACCACTGGCACACCCTGTGATCTCCCGTACGCAGACCCGGCATTGCCACAGCTGTGCATGGCTAATGCGAGTTTCGTCGACCTCTCCTCTCTGGATTAAGGCTTCATCTTCGCCTCTCCCATAGAGATACATGGAGACCTCTGCATCCTGCTGCAGCTGATGCGCCTCCTGCACGGAGAGCCAGGGCCTCGTACAGGAGATTGCAGGAGGCCCAGCATTCAGGCCGCCTGCGATCAAACACTTATGCTCTATCCTGCACTGCAGATGTCCTTTTAACTTATCCCCTATCCCTGGCAAAGAATTGAAATGTCCCTTGTTTTTCAGTGGTAAGAAACTTAGAAAAATGTGTGGTTTGTGAAGCAAAATCCATGGGGTTTTCAATGCAATGCAGTTTTCGCATCAAAGGCCACATGATTTTGACTGTGTGAACATGGCTAATAAACTAGAACAATCAGGGCCGGCCCTACCATGGGACCTGGTGGGACCATTGGTCCCAGGCAGCATTTTTCAGGGGCGACACTTTGCCCCCTTTTTAAAATTTATGTGCCACCTAGGTCTATGGTCAGGCCGGCCCTGCCACTGCACCTCCGCTCATTGTTCTAAAGCGGCGCCAGCACAGCCCGAGCTGCCTAATAGCGCAGCGGACACTTTAGAATCAAATGTGGGGGAACTATGCTGACAACCTAATGTGGGGGAACTTTGCTGACAACCTAATGTGGGGGAACTTTGCTGACAACCTAATGTGGGGGAACTTTGCTGACAACCTAATGTGGGGGAACTATGCTGACAAACTAATACTGCAGATTAACGCGAGTTGCATTGTTGTGGAGCTCTTGAATATGCATTTCACTCTTGGACCCAGGCAGCACAATTTCTTGGGCCGGCCCTGGTAACAATGCACTTATAGGGTATCATTTCACACTGCACAAAATCTGCTGTGCCGTGGGAAATACACTGTATTCTTAATTGAGCATACACACAGGGCTACCCTGCAGTTGAGTGAGGTTTGGAGGTGGGGCCAACGTGACTGAACACACAGGGCTGTCACTGGGTAGCCCTGTGTGTAGGTTCAATGGAGAATACATAGCCTACTTATAAATGGAGGTGTGTCGACCACCCCAGGAAGCTGTGACAGACACACCCCCTCCATGTATCTCTTTGGCAGAGATACAGCATTAGCCAGAGATACGCGAGAGATGCATAGAGCTACAGCTTTGTGCCATGGTCTACACACTCCAATGATGCATACAGCCAAGGTGCTGGGCGGGGGGTCCCAGTGGTTGGACCTCTGCGGTCTGACACTTATCTCCTATCCTACGGAAAGGGAATGCGTTTTTTGATACTGGTTAACCTCTATTAAATCTTCATAAAACAATTTAATTGTGATAATAGGTCAGGCTTTCACCTGATGGCAAGATTTCTCTAAAAAAAAAAAACAAAAAAAAAAAAACACTTTAAATAAGAAACAAATGAAAACTGCATGTAGTGTGAACTGACCCCAACCTATCTTAGTGTCTGAGTTGGCCTGGGTGACCTCCAGTAGCAGCAGTCTAGTTAGACGAAAAGGTGCAATAATCAGACACCACACCCTCTCTCTGCAAAGCAAGAGGAGTAATAGAAAATGTAGGCTGCATTATCAAGTCATTATACGAATAGATTTGCAATTTGAAATGGCTGAAAATATGCTTGACACATCAGCTAAAAGGTGTAAGACATATACAATTACTTCCACATTATTCTTACTATATATATTGCTGCAGTATATTGTTTACACTAGGTCAAGCTGTCAAGATTTTAGTAGCATCTGTTCTTGTTATTGCATCTGTCTTTCATTTGAGTAGACTGAATCTGCAGTACCCAGCACAGCGGCTTCTAATTGTACAGCATGCCAGTGTAGAGAGCGGTGTAAACAGTAGGTGGCCAAAGTTGTTCTCTAAAGGTATGTTCACACGTGTGCATATTTTTTCTGCAGATTTCCTGCTCATTTACTTCAATATGTAGCAAAATATGCTATAGCAAATCTGCAGCAGAAATGAAGGGTTTGTTCACGTGTGTATTTTCTGCTGCAGATTTGCTTCAGCAGATTTTGCTGCCCATTAAAGTCAACGGGCAGCAATATCTGCAGCAAAAATACGCACGTGTGAATGTACCCTAAGGGTGCGTTCACACGTATAGGATCTGCTGCGTATTTTTGCTGTATATTTTCTGCAGCGGATTTTGCTACTCATTGAAGTTAATGGGTAGCAAAATAAGCTGCACAAAATGTGCTGCAGATCTTGTATGTGTTAACGTACTTTAAAGGGTCACTCTCATTTAAACTAATTTTTGCTATTGCACTCCTTATGGTAAATAAAAAATATTTCAAATATAGTTTGGTTAAAAAGAAGTTTTCTATGTTTTATTTGTGCTTAAAAAGCTCGAGCACATTTTCCCCCAACTCATACAAATTTTGGACCGAAGTCTAAACACAGGAAGTGCAGCCTGAAGTGCTGAGAGGGGGGGGGGGGTGTCCAACCAACAACATATGGCAGTTAAGTGTGAGAGGAGCTATGATTGGATGAGGTTGGACCCCCCCCCCCCCCCCCCCCTCAGCACTCCAGGCTGCACTTTGTGTTTGGACCTAAGTCTGTGTATAAGATGGGGGAAAATGTGCTCTTGAGCTCTTTTTTTTTAAGCACAAATAAAACATATTATTATTTATTTTTTTAACAAAGTATATTAGAAATATATATTTATATATATATATATATAAATATATATATATATATATATATATATATATATATATATATATATATAATTATATAATTATATATTTTTTTTTTACCATAAGTAGTGCAAAAGCAAAAATTAATTTCAATGAGTTACCTCTGCGCAGATTTGATGCGCAGGATTTGTAACTGCAGATTAGAAGCTGTGCGCAGTCATTTAGTTTACCTTGAAATCTGTAGCATAAAATCCTGTGCATCAAATCTGCGTACGTGTGAACTTACCCTAAGGATGTATTCACACGTACAGTGTCCAGATTTTATGCTGCGGAGTTCAGTGTAAACTAAATGACTGAACACATCAAATCTGCAACTTTAAATCCTGCGCGTCCAATATGGGCACGATACTGTATGCGTGATTACACCCTTTGTGTCTATTCACACGTACAGTATCCGGCGCAGGATTTGATTTGGCGTTCACTCATTTAGTTTACATTGAAATCTGTAGCATAAAATCCTGCGCATCAAATCTGCACAGAATACTGTGTGAATAGACTATTAAGGGGTATTCTATATAGATGTGTATTAAATGTATTGATCTGCTATTTAGTATCATTCCTGTTTTATTCTTTACAGCCAGAATTTGTTATGTGATGTGACAATTGTAGCAGAAGATGTGGAGATAACGGCTCACAAGGTGGTTCTGGCAGCATGCAGTCCTTACTTCCATGCCATGTTTACAGGTACTATTCCGTTTGTTCCAGAGTCTCTATTTCAAAATTGACTGTTAGAATAATCGCTCAGTACTGTACTTAATGTACACCAGCTTTCCTTCTGGGGGATAGCTTTTCTATGCACTGTACTATTCCCGTTATGACTTCCTGCACTGCACAGGGGTGTGGTGCGGTGCCAGTGTTTACTCTCTCTAGACTCCGTCAGCTATCACAGGAATAAGGTGGAAGAAACTGGACACAACTGATCCATTGATGTCACCTAGCAATGTGTATTATTGAGGTGTTCATATCTTATGGCATCATTGCTTGTGTATTTGCATTGTGGTGCTCCTTGGACAGTGTAATGTTCTAGTTTTTTCCGCCTCCACGATTTATGCATTTAATATTTCTTAAATATCAGGCAAAGACTAATGTAGAGTTAATGTATAACAATTGTCCTTTGCAATCCAGTCCAGTGTGCATTTTATGACACTTGTAAGGACCTACTAATAGTTCTTACAGTGATGCTAAACTGGCACAACAAAATGGTTTTGTCTTCAGAACTACTACAGCTTGTCAGCAAGAGTGAAGAACTGCTCTGGGTTTATCTGTCTTGGAACTTCATTTGGGGAGTGCGATCACAAAATCCATTTAATAGGCAGGACCTGAGCTGACCAAAGGTATGCTCCAAGCAGTACTGTCTGGTCAGATTTTGCAAAATGAATGGGCTCCAGAGGGAACCAATTAAAGTCCATGGAATCGATCTATGTCTGACTCTATTTTCTGGCCCTGGATGGAGTCTACGACACGTATGTGAACAAGACTTTACTCTGCTGGTACTGATCCATTCAGGTTTTTTATAGCCTCTAGTACAGCGGTCTGGTTCATTACAGCTTCCTGTGAAATTTTATCCAAACTACACTCACTTTTGTACATTGGATTAGATATTATGGGAAAAGTACAATTTGAGAGCAAAGTCAACTCGTTGCCCCATTAACAGACCAAAAACTGCTTTAAAAAAAATGGAAATCCGCACAGAACTTGCTGTGCATTTTTTTTTTTTTTGTACCGTTTCTGTTGTGGTTTGTTAGGGACGTTTTTATTTAGGCTCCCTTTAATATTGGTGGAGCTCAAGGCAGAACCAGGCACAAGTGATTTGTCCAATCTTCTCCCACGCTTCTCCCGAGCATCATTTTTTCTTTCCACATCTCCCATGGAAATTAAGCCCTTGCAGTTTTGAGTCCAAAATCAGCACAGTTTGTGTTTTGTGCCCTAATGAATCAACAACTTTAGGGGAACCCCCAAAGGGGTACCCTAAACTAGAAACCCCCCAAAAATAAATTTAAAATTTAACTTATTAAATGTTGTTAAAATGAACTGATAAAGTGATAATAATGTGACAGAAGAGTATATATGTACCACACTGATTAAAATTACCGGGTCTAACAAGCACATATGTTAATGACTGATGAGAGAAATCTCTAGATAGTATATGACACAATTGCTGGTATGGCCACTACTGAGATACTAGAAAGGTTTGAGTGCTAGTAGAATCCCTGGCGGCAGTCCTCTGACGCTGCTTAGGCAGCAAAACGCTGTCAGGACGCTGGCTTGTGTATAATATTTTAATTGCAGGGATTCTACTAGCACATACATATATACTCTTCTGTCGCATCATTATCACTTTATCAGTTCATTTTAACAACATTTAAGTTAAATTTATTTTTGGGGGGTTTCTAGTTTAGGGTACCCCTTTGGGGGTTTCCCCTAAAGTTGTTGATTGATTATTCCCCTGTTACCCCCTGGGGTTTGTTGTTTGTGCCCTAATTGTCCCAATATTTAGACCATGTCCCCGCATGTCATTGTTGTTTTCATGGCCTGTACATGTGGTTAATGTATTGACTGTAAATTGCCATAATTCTGCAGTACTGGCAAACTTTTTTTTCGCACAGATGTAGCTAGTTTTGTTTGTTGGATCATGTAAACAGAAGACCATGCCCCATGAACATCACTGTAGTCTTGGACTTGTCATCTGATGCCCCAACACGGGAGGTTATGAGGAGATTAGTGTGCAATGACTTTAAAGGATTCTAATGGCTCTGTAATTAAATCTAGCAGCATGAAGTTCAGGCGAACACTACAGTGACCTGGTTGTTCCCCCCCGCATTGCTTCTATTGAATTTATTTTCTCCGTTGGTGCTGGGATACTTCCTGTGCTGCTGGATCTAAGGATAATGAATATTCATTTCCCTTTCTCACAAATTAGAGAGGCTATCAAAGAGTGGGATCTTCAAAAGGAAGATGGCAATTAAGGAAACTTTGTATATTTTTACTAGTGCATTTTCTTTTATCTGATAAATGACATTAATTCTAATTTCCAGTAACTAGCATACTGCATGTATACTATCCATATAGAGTAGAGGGAGAGATCTCCCGACTTCTTTTTAGAAAAGGGAAGTGTTGAGCTTTGGATCATCAGGAGCTCCGTGAACAGCCCGGTGCCCAGCCTGATTATTTCCAGCTAGACCTTGCTTAGCAGATTATGAGCAGAGATATGAGCAGTCGGCTGAGCTGTGTTATGGTGTTGGAGCATAATGAAATAAGCCATACGTGTCTAGAAATTACTCAGTCTAGGTTAGGGCCATGTACATCTTATTTCATGTAATCCCATTGATTTTATTATCATTTATTACATCAAGGCTTTACTACAACTGATTTGCAGCAAAATCTGAATCCATCCTGAAAAGTTTTCTCCCATTGTAACCAGATTAGCAAGATAAAAGGGCTCGGTTACATGGGAAATTCTGCATCAAAATACCAGTGGAAGCCATGGTAAAAAGTGTACCGTGGATTTTGATTTATTTACAGTCAGAAAAACTTGCAGAAATTCTATATTTAAACATGCAGATAAGTGATATGGTACTTAGTTTGGTAAAAAATAATTTGACTCCGTATTCTAAAAAGCAGGGGTATTTTTTAGTGCTGTATGGTCACTAAATGGTGTTTACTATCGAAGTCAAAGGGAGATGACTTTTCATGTGGAAACACACTGGTTTGGATGCAGAAATCTGCTTGGATTTTAGCCTTGTAAACATGCCCAAACTGTTGTCAGGTCCTAAAACTATTAAAAAGGAATCGGTCACCAGGGTCACCTACATTAACCTGCTGTTGCAGATAATGCTGATTTCAATGCTGTTTGACTTCTCTTTCTATTCCAGAGTTACACCACATGAAGTACTGTGATTCACTGGGGACATTTCCATCCCCTTGGTGCACTCTTCCTGCTCATCAGCTTAGCCCTGTGCAATGCCCCCTACATAAATAGTGTGTCATGCTGGTGGCAGATTCCCCTTAGGATTATTAAAAAAACACCAAACACTATGCGCTGTAAATAAAAATGCGCACCCAAACATCAAAGCAACAATATCCAATAGAAAACATGTTAATATTTTATTGTATGCCAATGAGTACAAAACAAGCAAGCAAGAGACCATACAAAAAATCTTGAGGGGGCAAGACGTTCACCCTCCAGAGAACATCAATGTAATATGGATAAATAAGTGTAAAAGCACAGTGACAGTGGATAATGCTGTATGGCTATACCAGCTGGAAAGATAGGTTTTTATGTCTTGATGTGCAGGGACCTGATCTCTGAAGAAATAAACAATGTAGCTATAGGGCATGATTTAAGACGCAAAAAGGGACAACAGGTAAGTAAGTTAGGAGTCCTACCACAAGGACCCAACACATCAGCAAGATAGAACGGATGGCTTCCGGTTCCGGCGCGCTGATGGTGTAGTTGCACCCGCGGGAGCTCTGTCCTACCCCCGGACATTCGCCGCTGACCCAGCCAGTTTACCTGCTACACGAGGGTGATCTGCTGCCCGGATCTCCTCTGGTTACTCTCCGATGGAGAGATTTGTGACCTGCGGCACTATTGCTTCCTCCCAGCCTCCGCACAGCCCGCAGTCACAGGACAGCATGGCTCCCAAGATGGCGGCGAGCGGCCCAGCTCCGGAGGTGGAGACGCTGCGGCAGCAGCCACAGATGCCACAGATGACCCAGGACTCACAAGTAAGCGGGGTGATTGATACTCTGATACAGCCCCTGGGAATGAACGCCAAGCAATTTGTTATGGAGATGGCGAACTTGCTGTCTCCCCAGATTACCGCCACCATAGCGTCTTCCATATCCACAGCTGTGGCGCAGTTAAAATTAGAGGTGGCCACCCACTCCTCACAGATTGAGTTGGAGCGCAGATATGTTCATATGGACAATGAGATGGATACTATGGCAAGGGAGTTGCGCTTATTTTCTAAGGCCCAGCAAGCACTCCAGGACAAAGTGGAGGATTTGGAAAATAGATCCAGGAGGAACAACTTGAGGGTGGTGGGGCTCCCGGAATCGGTGCCACACAGCCAGCTTGGCAAGCGGTTGTCTGTTGATCTCCCTAAAGCGCTTGGCTTAGACGGTGGCTACCTGATTGAAAGGGCGCATAGGGTGGGCCCCCCACCACAGGTGGACGCTAACAGACCTAACCGCTCTGCAAAAACGCGCCAAGTGATTGCCCGCTTTCTCAACTATACAGACAAAGAATTGGTCCTCCGTACCTTTAAGAAGCGCTCTACTCCACTAGCCCAGAGACGCAAAGCCTTTGCTCCCATCTGCACCAGCCTTGTAAAGAAACAGATACGATTTACTCTACAGTACCCGGCCATCTTGCGAGTGTTCCTGAAGGACGGATCTTCTTCCTCTTACCAGACTCCTGAGGCGGCGGCCGTGCTGTTGGACTCCACAGAAGATATGGAGACCTCTTCCAGATCGGCACAAAAGCGCAGAAGGGACGACAAGACCGGATCTTCACCAGAACCTACAGGATGAGAGTGCTGTTTGCTAACTTTGCCCTCTTTTTCTTTTTTTTTCCTCTTATGTGGCTGACTGAAAGACTGTTCTTGCAGTCTCAGGCTTTTCAGGGGGGATCTTCTGAGTGTCGTTTTGCCACGAATAGTGCCTTTTTTTTTATAGGTTGTTTCTCAGCCATAGTGCCTTTCTGGTTATGCCCTAACATACATTTTCCACCTACAGGTTTTCGGAAACATTGGGAGGACGATGGGCACCAAACAAGGTCCTTTATATGATGTGTTATTAACAAGTTTTAATGGGGTGTTCCAGTGCATAACGGTTATTCCTACCCTCCGCTCTCACATTAGGGATCATACTGCACAGCTCATGTCTGTAATGTATCATTTTCCGCTAGATGTGCTGACATCCTGTTCTGTGACGGTATATATATTTATGTATATATAACTGGGGAATGTTTTATTTATTTTTTTTTTTCCCCCCGAGGAGGAGGAAGGGGGGATGTATCTAGATGATTTAGCTTTTTGAGTTTCTTTATTTTGTCCCCATGGGTGCTAGGATAGAGTGGCTCAGTGCCCCACGGGTTTCCATCAGCGAAAAAAGTGAAGCCCATTACGATATAGGCACTGGAGGGGGATGTTACATGCTCCTGGTTATTTGTTTTCTTGGTTTACGCTTTTTTTGGGTTATGTTTACATCACTTCTTCACTTAGGTTCCACCAGAGGTCATTCACAGAGATGGTATACGGAGTGCCTGACTGTTGAGATGTTGCCTGTCCCCAGATCTATACAGAGTGGCACAGTGAGATGTGAGTGGACATGACTTTCATAACCTAGAATGTTAAGGGCTTACGCTCCCCTACTAAACGACGTATGGTGCTGAGACACCTGCATAAACTTAAAGCTAGTGTTGCACTCCTCCAGGAAATGCACCTAGAGATAGGAGATTTTTTTTTAGGATGCGTCAGATGTGGGTCGGTGAGGTGTATGGTTCCCCAGCGGTGAATGGGAAGGCAGGGGTTCTGATCCTGATTAAAAAGTCATTTGCGCACACACACTTATCTCCAAGACTATTGACGCTGAGGGCAGAATGTGTCACGTTGTTATTGACTCTTCGATGGGGCGCCTGAGTTTATACAGTGTGTATGCACCCAATGACAATCAGTCCTCTTTCTTCCGAGACATGCAAGACACCATTCAGGGAGACAGGGAGAGAGACATACTTAATAAGGGAGACCTTAATACGGTACACTCTAGTGGAGAGGATAGAAGACGTTCCTCAGGGGGATCCCTGCGAAGAAGGGGGGGGGGTGAAACTTGGATTACTGATTTACTTGACTGTACGACCCTTACAGATACGTGGAGACACTTACACCCGGAAGAGAGAGAGTTTAGCTTTTACTCACCGGCATGGGAGACGTGGTCTCGTATAGACTATTTTTTAGCATCCCCTCCCTTGCTTAATAGAATTGTGGATGTAGAGATAGCAGACATTATTATTTCCGACCATGCCCCGGTACTACTGAATATGACCCCTGTAGTCCCCAAAGGACAGGATATCTTGTGGCGCTTCCCATTGGCCATGGCTGCTGACTCTGATTTTAGAACGCAGCTACTTGGCTGGTGGATGGACTATAAGATAACGAATTCTGACCATGAAGGTGACCCGAGACTATTCTGGGACACTGCGAAGGCCGTACTAAGGGGAAGGGTCATGGCGTATGTCTCCCACAAAAAGCGGTCTACAGCGGCAGCCTTTAAGACAGCAGCGCAAACATTGAGGGATTCGTACACTATATTTTTGGAGTCTCCTAATCCGGAGAACAAGGCCAAATGGGTAGACGCCAAGTCTGATTTTTTGGAGAAGCAGGAAAGGTTTGATGCTTTATTTAGGGACCAAAGGAATGCCACACTTTTAAAATACTGGAATAAAGCAGGAAAACTGTTGGCGAAGGGGTGGAGACCCCTGACTGACATTAGATGCCTGCGAGATGCCTGGGGTATACCAACAACGCTGCCTAAAAAAAATAAATGCCATTTTGGGCGACTATTATCAAACTCTATATCAGGGAGATGATTTTAACAGAGAAAAGGGCCGTGCCTTTTTGCAGTCACTCGATTTACCTTGCTTATCTGAGGAAGATCTAGCTTTTTTGAATGCTCCAGTTACTTTAGAAGACGTTAAGGCATCTATCGGTGGACTGCAGAGAGGTAAGGCACCAGGGCCAGATGGCTTTGGACCAGATTTTTATAAATTGTTAGGAGAGGAGGTGGCCCCTACACTAACACTGCTGTTTAACTCTATACTAAGTGACAAGCGTATGCTACCGTCTGGGGACATGGCGTATATCAAAGTCATAGCCAAGCTGGGTAAGCCCGCTGACTCCGCGTCATCCTATCGGCCGAAATCACTCATCAACCAGGATTGCAAACTGCTTTCTAAAATATTGGCTGATAGGCTGGCGAGACTCCTACAAAAACTGATTGGAATGCACCAGGTGGGCTTCATAAAGGGGAGGTCAGCTGTTACTAATATTAGGGCGGTTATTGCTGCCCAGGACATAGCAAGCAGGCAGGATCCCTCCAAGACTCCCCCGGCCTTGCTGGCTATAGACGCTGAAAAAGCATTTGATAACATCAGCTGGACTTGGCTGGGGGATGTCTTGGACAGATTCGGGGTTAGAGGGACGTTCAGGGAGTACATTCAGACCATGTATAGTGCCCCGGTAGCGAAAGTATATACCCCGGGTTTTCTGTCAAAGCCGATTCATCTGCAGAAGAGGACGCGACAGGGGTGCCCATTGTCACCTCTTCTTTTCGACTTGGCCTTGGAGCCTCTGGCGCGTCGCCTGATCTCCTCCACGGAGTTTGGGGGTATTAGGGTCGACCACCCTGGCCTCCAAGGATGTGCATATTTCTTTATTAATTGGGGTGAAATGTTTATTGCGGCATTGGCTTGTAGACACAGTACCTACACTTACTGAGGTGAGAGACACTCTGCTGCATCTTTTAGGACTGGAATCACGGGAGACGCTTAACCCCTTAAGGACCGGAGGTTTTTCCGTTTTTGCATTTTCGTTTTTTGCTCCTTGCCTTTAAAAAATCATAACTCTTTCAAATTTACACCTAAAAATCCATATGATGGCTTATTTTTTGCGCCACCAATTCTACTTTGTAATGACGTCAGTCATTTTGCCCAAAAATCTATGGTGAAGCGGGAAAAAAAATCATTGTGCGACAAAATTGAAAAAAAAACGCTGTTTTGTAACTTTTGGGGGCTTCCGTTTCTACGTAGCACATTTTTCGGTAAAAATGACACCTGATATGTATTCTGTAGGTCCATACGATTAAAATGATACCCTACTTATATAGGTTTGATTTTGTCGGACTTCTGGAAAAAATCATAACTACATGCAGGAAAATTAATACGTTTAAAATTGTCATCTTCTGACCCCTATAACTTTTTTCTTTTTCCGTGTATGGGGCGGTATGAGGGCTCATTTTTTGCGCCGTGATCTGAAGTTTTTAACGGTACCATTTTTGATAGGACTTATTGATCACTTTTTATTCATTTTTAAATGATATAAAAAGTGACCAAAAATGCACTATTTTGGACTTTGGAATTTTTTTGCGCGCACGCCATTGACCGAGCGGTTTAATTAATGATATATTTTTATAATTCGGACATTTCCGCACGCGGTGATAACACATATGTTTATTTTAATTTTTATTTACACTGTTTTTTTTTTTTTTTTTATTGGAAAAGGGGGGTGATTCAAACTTTTAATAGGGGAGGAGTTAAATGATCTTTATTCACTTTTTTTTTTCACTTTTTTTGTGCAGTGTTATAGGTCCCATAGGGACCTATAACACTGCACACACTGATCTTCTATGTTGATCACTGGTTTCTCATAAGAAACCAGTGATCAACGATTCTGCCGGATGACTGCTCATGCCTGGATCTCAGGCACTGAGCAGTCATTCGGCGATCGGACAGCGAGGAGGCAGGAAGGGGCCCTCCCGCTGTCCTGTCAGCTGTTCGGGATGCCGCGATTAGCCGCGGCTATCCCGAACAGCCCGACTGAGCTAGCCGGGAACTTTCACTTTCACTTTTAGCCGCGCGGCTCAGCTTTGAGCGCGCGGCTAAAGGGTTAATAGCGCGCGGCGCCGCGATCGGCGCTGCGCGCTATTAGAGGCGGGTCCCGGCTTCACTATGACGCCGGGCCCGCCATGATATGACGCGGGGTTACTGTGTAACCCCGCGTTATATCAGAAGAGCAGGACCAAGGACGTACCGGTACGTCCTTGGTCCTTAAGGGGTTAAAGACCCTGACAAACTTGCTAAGTCGTTTTTTCTTAAATGAAGAAAAAGTTATGCCTGCTGGGTCATTGAAAAAGTTATGCCTGCTGGGGACAGGAGACATCTGATGCTCAAATTTCGAATGACTGAATGGTATGCTTTGGAGTCCCTGAAGGGGACTCTTGGAGCTCTTGCTGTAGTGGAGGGGTGATTACTTGCTTGTATGATATGATGATATTGTTTCATAATGTTCTTTTGTGTTCTTTGTTTTTGGATTTGGTATCTCTATATTTCGATTGGAATTATACAGACCTAAATGTGACATGAGATACATTGTTTTGTCCTAGTTGTAGTCCTTGGTTGCTCTACATGAACGACATGGTCACATTTTAGAAATATGTATGTCTCTCTTATTTTGTTAAGGGAATTCCTGTACTGCGCAGATACTTTCTGCGATCTTGCTATATGACTACCTGACATGAATGTATGTACATTTGCTTTCTGAAAAATTTCAATAAATTGTTATTTAAAAAAAAAAACAAAAAAAAAACGGATAATACAGACTAGGCGCTATGGAATATCAAGCATAAATGAGTGCTCTGATTACTCGGGTCATCATTTATTCTTGATATTCCACAGCGCCTAGTCTGTATTATCTGCATATTGTGTAGTTGCACTGCTTTGCACCCCAGCCTTTATACACAACTGAGCCCCGTATTATTATTTTTTTTTCTTAACATCCCCCTTAGGATTACACCTATTAGGTAAATGTGCACTACCTTAAAGGGGTTGTCCGGTGAAAGACAATTTATCTTCTATCCACAAAATAGGGGAATAGTCTCCTAAAATGGAGCCCAGCCTCTCCAACGCAGCCAAAGAAATGAATAAAGCAAGTGCCATCTGGAGCATGCCCCCCTCCTCCAGAGAGGCTGTGATACATTTAGGAGACTTATCCTCTATACTGTGGATAGAAGATAAGTTGCCATTCACCTGTGACCTTTCCTGACCTGTCTTTGTAAATACAAGTGTTCTCTATAAAATAACAATTTGAGAAAATCAATTCTTTGTTGTTGTATTCCTTTGTTACGGTTGCTAAAAATGTATAACCAAATAGCCAACTGGGAATTACCAATTTGGAGTGTTTGAAACTATCCAATCAGGGCTAAAGGTGGGGAGGGGCACACCTCCTACCTGGTAAGACTCTTTCGGCTATTAAGTCATTTAATGGCCCAGAGGTGCCTGGGGTGGTTTATCTTCCTGAGAGCAAAGGAAAAAGGCTTGTTGAAATCTAACGTGCCTGACCATTCTCTCCCACCAACATCTGCCGTCTTCGTCGTCTGCCAGGCTTGCTGCTATGGCAAATTGCACATTATGATGACAAATTATAATGAAAGTGAATAAAGTTATAGATGGGTGGAGGGCAGCCAAAGTGCAAGTGTGTGTATATGTGTCTATATGTATGATGTGTATGTGAGCTAAACTGAGCAGATGAGCTGTTGGTCTGTGGACAAATCACATTAGGAGTTAACTGGTCCTTGTGCTTATCTGGCAGACAAGATATGAATCTGCATGTTTTCTTCTAACAGGAAAATGTTCTCCAGCTCTCTGCTTTTATAGTCATCTGGTAAATGTCTTGTATGCCTGTGGCTTCAGAAATGTTAACATTCTAATGTGAAGTGTGCTTACACTCTGACTTTGCTGCCCAGATTGAGTGTCTTACAATTAGAAGGTTTACCATTTACAGGCTGTATCTTTTTTCTTGTTTTTAGGTAGGCTTTTGCTGACTGTGTGCAACAAAAACAGTATAAATTATAGAAATGAATTGATCCCATTCAATTTCAGTGGGTCATTTTTATCAGCAGTTCATCTCAGTTTTCATCAGTTTAGTTTGTTGTCTTTTTTTTAGGGCCGATACTCTGTGGAGGTTAGGGCCGATAACCTATACCGATATTCCAGTATAGGTTATCGGCTATTTATCCCCCAACCCCCACCCCCCCCTGGCGACACCGCTGCAGATCATTGATTTAAAGCGGGCACTTTAAATCAATGAACTGCAGCGGCTTTTGCAGTGCCAGAGACCACTGCCGCCACCCGCTTCTCTCCCCCTGCCTGTCCTGGGGTCCTCCTGGGCCCTGCCACCGCAACCCGGGAACAGGTAATTATAAAACCGGGGATGGGGGAGGCAATGGGGCAGCGGCGGGGCATTATCGGATTATCGTTTTTGACAGCTGTGAAAATCTACTTCCAGGGGGCTGTGTGAGGAGGAGGAGGAGAAGACGGATTCTCACAGCCCCGCTCCTGGACGTAAATTTTCATGCACCTCCCTCAGGAGTAGAGGGATTCCCACAGCGCCGCTGCACAGACCCTTGGGCATAGATATTCACAGCTGTCAAAATCTACATCCAGGAGCTCTGCCTTCACCCTCCCCTTGATGAATCTTTGGAAATCCTGACAGCTGAGGGGAGGGGCCAATGCAAAATTGCATGGAGCGCAGTTCTACACTTCACAGTGGCACTTTAGCAGAGAAAAAAGTATCTGCTTCAGGTCCCCCCCCCCCCCCCCAAAAAAAAAAAAAAAAAAAAATCTTGAAAAATAACACTTATCCTCTATCCTTTTAAATTTCAGTAAACTGGAGTACTCCTTTAATCATGAGCAAGCACAAATGTTGTTGGAATGCATACAGAGACATGGGGGCCATACCCACATGAAGCCACATGAAGAGTTGCAATGATGAAATTCATACAAATTGGATCCGCCTGTGATTTCAATTTTTTTTTCCGAGTTAGGTGGTTATTCGTCATTTTGTTGTCTATGAATTATACTATTGGTAAAGATTTCAACTTGAACATGGATTTCTCCTTTAAATCCAATATGTGGCTAGGTTGGGACTGAATTATGAAGAATGTGCTGATATTGGCCATGGTTCCTGACCATTAAGTGTGACTGCCAAAAGATAGTAAGCCAGACACCACCTATTCTTCTATTATTTAGTGATCTGTCCTTAGTGTTGCTTCTCTTGATGTTTTCATGCTTTTTTACACAGTATACTTTTTAACAGAGTGCATCACTGCCTGCAGGAGTCCACCCTTCTCATCCAGAAAAGTTCTCGTATTTGTTTTTACAGTCTGGCTTACATTGGAATCCTGCAGTTGGCAGCCGCCTGTGTCCTTCAGCTGTTTTCAGGACCCCACCCTAGTGTAATATTACACAATTGCCTGAACTCAAACCTCATTACTTTTCAAAGCCAATGCTCCGCTGTGGTTCTTAATGTCCTGAGACAGAGGAGCATGTACACAATGCAGCAGAGTTACTGAGCAGAGACAATGTATTCTGTACAAAAGTTTTAGAGATGTCTTCAGGCATCTCAAGTAAAGATAGATCTTGATGCCACTTTATAGAGCATTACTCACATCTTAGTTAGAATATTGGGGGACATTTATCATTCAATATACACTTTTTTTCCGTCTATCCTTGGTGCTTGAATGTCGCAGTTATGTAAATTTAGCGACTTATATGCGACTTTTTGAATAGAAGTTTCCTAGCGTTTTGCGTAGCAGTACACCGTTTTCTGATTTAGACAGCTCTGCACCCTTATTTAGCATATGTGACATTTGTAATAAGTCGCAAAATATTGCGCTAACGCCGATTTCTAGGCGCAAAAGTACGCATAACAAAAGCACACGTACAAAACGTCTCTACCCTGCGCAAAACAAACATGCATGCACAGCCGCGGGGAATTCATTATCTAAGGTAGACACAGATGATAAATTACACACTGCTAAGCAAAAAGTTAGAAGGAAAAAAGACCGGCAAAAAAAAGAGTAGGGTACACTTCTAATGATAAATGTCTCCCATTGTGAGCAATTTTAGAGCCCTTACATACCAAGATACTTATTGCCAAAAAAAAAAACTACTGCACCAAGAAGGTAATAATATGCATAAATACATACACTGCTCAAAAAAATAAAGGGAACACTTAAACAACACAATGTAACTCCAAGTCAATGACACTTCTGTGAAATCACACTGTCCACTCGGGAAGCAACCAGGAAGCAACCAGGAAGCAACACTGATTGACAATCAATTTCACATGCTGTTGTGCAAATGGAACAGACAACAGGTGGAAATTATAGGCAATTAGCAAGACACTTGCAGTAAATTAGTGTGGTTCTGCAGGTGGTGACCTCTTCTCAGTTCCTATGCTTCCTGGCTGATGTTTTGGTCACTTTAGAATGCTGTCGGTGCTTTCTCTCTAGTGGTAGCATGAGAACGGAGTCTACAACCCACACAAGTGGTTCAGGTAGTGCAGCTCATCCAGGATGGCACATCAGTGCGAGCTGTGGCAAGAAGATTTGCTGTGTCTCTCAGCATAGTGTCCATAGACGCTACCAGGAGAAAGGCCAGTACATCAGAAGATGTGGAGGAGGCCGTAGAGGGGCAACAACCCAGCAGCAGGACCGCTACCTCCACCTTTGTGCAAGGAGGAGCAGGAGGAGCACTACCAGAGACCTGCTAAATGACCTCCAGCAGGCCACAGATGTGCATGTGTCCACTCAAATGGTCAGAAACAATGAAGATGGTATGAGGGCCCGGCGTCCACAGGTGGGGGTTGTGCAAAACTGTGCAGGACATTTGTAATTTGCCAGAGAACACACAGATTGGCAAATTCGCCACTGGCACCCTGTGTCCTTCACAGATGAAAGCAGGTTCACACTGAGCACATGTGACAGTCTGTGCTTGTGTGCTTGCTTGTGACAGTCTGGAGATGCCGTGGAGAATGTTCTGCTGCCTGCAACATTGTCCAGCATAACCGGTTTGGTGGTGGGTCAGTAATGGTGTGGGGTGGCATTTCTTTGGGGGGGGGCCACACAGCCCTCCATGTGCTTGCCAGAGGTAGCCAAACTGCCGTTAGTTTCGTGAAATTAGATCCTCAGACCCCTTGTGAGACAATTTGCTGGTGTGGTTGGCTCTGGGTTCCTCCTAATGAAAGACAATGCTAGACCCCATGTGGCTGGAGTGTGTCAGCAGTTCCTGTAGGAGGAAGGCATTGATGCTATGGACTGGCCCGCCTGTTCCCCAGACCTGAATCTGATTGAGCACATCTGGGACATCATGTCTCGCTCCATCCACCAACGCCACGTAGCACCACAGACTGTCCAGGAGTTGGTGGATGCTTTAGTCCAGGTCTGGGAGGACATCACTTAGTAGACCATCCACCACTTCATCAGGAGCATGCCCAGGCATTGTAGGGAGGTTATATGAGCACGTGGAGGCCACACACACTACTGAGCCTCATCTTGACTTGTTTTAAGGACATTACATCACAGTTGGATCAGCCTGTAGTGTGTTTTTCACTTTGATTTTGAGTGTGACTCCATATCCAGATCTCCATGGGTTGATAAATTTGATTTCCATTGATAATTTTTGTGTGATTTTGTTGTCGACACATTCAACTATGTCAAGACGAAAGTATCTCATACGATTAGTTCATTCAGATCTAGGATGTGTTACCTTAGTGTTCCCTTTATTTTTTTGAGCATTGTATATTATAAAGTGCTTTGCTGCATGTCCCATGGGATCCCACACTTGCTACTGAGAAAGTTAATGCATTTTTTTTGTGCTGCACCAAACATGCGCTGCCTAGACAAAAAATAAAAGCACATTATAAATCGGCATCACCCATACTGTTACCCAGTACCAGCAGGTTAGAATGGGTGACCCTGCTGTCAGTTTCCTCTTTACTGTGTAGCTTTGACATCCTGATTTATTTATTTTTCCCCCACAAATTACTCTTTCATATACTGTTTACTTGCCCCTGACTGATACATAGTAGCAAATATATATTGGGTGCAGAGGTAGCAGTCGCACTAGTGCCTGAGAGGGCTCCATGGGAAGACACCGGACATGAAGCCTGTTGCAGCTTCTGGATCTTAATCCCACCTCTGGTATCAGTGTAGGTAAGAGCCTGGAATCCAGTACACCACAGAGTATTGCCTACGCTATATCCACCGGTCAGCTGTGTCAGCATGGAATTTCAGCCTCCTAAATGCAAATAGAGATTTTGAAAAGTTAGAGCATGTTAAAACACACAGCTTTTTCATGATAATCATGATTAAGAGTTATTAAGCAAGGATATTCTCTTGGGAACAATTTCCCTTAGCAATCGTATAATACTTATTCAGGCCTAATTGAGTTGGCAGTTTCGCATGGTGAAGGCATGGTCTCAGGTGTGGATATCCCTTAGGTCTACTCCCTCCTTTATTTTTCTTTAAACTGGGGAACCTATTGAAACTGTTGTACTATATACAAGCAGAACAGCATTTGCTTTATCAGTTATGCAGAGATTTTTCTTCCTTTTTAGGAGTAAAGCTTTTTAATTTACAATATCCCCAACAACACTGTAAGTCAATGCCTAAGGCCAAGTTGACCTCTAAAAGCTGGCATACACTTGTATGTTACAAAACCAACCAACCATTCAGTATGCTGACGTATACCACAGTATACCTTTGCTGCATCTATGCATTTCAATGGACTGTACATAGTCAAATAGTATCTTTACAAGCTTATACAGTTTTTTTTCACTGGACAAGTCTCTATTTAATTTTTTTTTTTTTTTCCCATTGAAATTTATAAATCTTGCTAAGATAGCTGTGGTATACAACTGGCATAACAGTTGGACTGTTTTCAGACATATTCTAAAGCAGCTGAATATACTTATTTAGTTTTTATATTAATGGATAGCTATTCACATAATGTTCCTTGGGAATTTTATTAGATGCCCTGAAGGGTTTTCTGAGTTTCCCAACGGAGAATCTGTTTTTTTTTTTAAGGTTGTATTACTTCCCATATTCTTCTTATAATGGAACATTGGGCCTCATAAGGACGGTTTCATGTGCAGTTTTTGAAGCCAAAACTAGAAGTAAATTAAAAACAATGATAAAATAAAAAATAACATCTCCACCCCCTTTACCATCCACTCTTTTTTTTACTTTGGCTTCAAAGACATGCTTGAAAACTGGATTTGTGAAACTACCCTAAGAAAACTAAAGTACTTGTTTACTCCATCCAGTTACCTCACTTTTCTTTTTAATCGCATCTTTTTTTATTACATTTTTACAATTGTACATATACAAAGAGAGAAACAACCCACCCCTCCATACTCAGATCAAAACTGTCTCGAGTGCATTGTGAATCCAATTCCCTGTGTGTCGACTTTCAAGGTGAACAGAAGTAGGGCAGAGATGCAGTCAGTCAACATTGAACACTACACTAGTCAGCCGAAAAATGCTGGTGGAGTAATGAGTAAAATTACCTGTGCCAAGATAGATGTAATTTACAAATCTGTTACTTTCTGGCACCAGTTGATTTAAAAAATAAATAAATCAATGTTTTCCAGCTCAGTACCCCTTTAAGGTTCATCCAAGCCCAGTCTGTAAGTTTGCACTCGGGCCCCACACCATTCAAAACTTATGCCTGGCCTTATCTTTTCTTCATAAATATGCTTTTCACATGAACGAGTGAGACCCGAGCAGACATAGGTTTGAAAACTTTCTCTTTTCCAGTATTGAGCTATAAGTTTCGCTTGATACAATAGATGCATAACCCCAAGTTCAGCCCCAGAGTTCTCCTTACCACAACATATAAGACCTAGCCAGCATGGTTTATGCTCAATGGCAATAAAATCCAGTATATTGTACGAATGAGCAAGAGTACTTCTCTCCAGAAGACACTACATTGTCATGACCCCCAGGATGACCACGCTGCGGATTGTTGAAATCGGGTTGAAGACCAAGCATATGCAGAAGCACCAGTGTTTTATATCCTCTGTGTAACAGCTGTGGTAGACTATTGTGCTCAGAAAGATAAAAATGGAGTATGGGACATAAACTGTACCCCACTCCTCCTCTGACAAGTGTCCCAGATCTCCCTCCCGATTCCCCCAACAAAGGAAATAGCTCATGAAAGTAGTGTTAGAGTTCTTTTATATCGCCATGAAATACCAGAAGAATGTGATAAAGGTAATGGACTCTGTCTCCTCTTCTAAAACCTAGAATCAGGGAAAGAGAGAGTCTAGCAGACCAGGATTTTGCCACAGAGGTGTAAATTTAGTGTATCCCTTTATGCCAAGCATAGTCCTGACCCTTCCCCAGACCTTGCATACCAAAAGTGTGGTAAGGGAAGCATCAGGGGGTCTGCTGTGAGCACCAATTTCCATGATGTGTATTGATATACCACCACCATGTTAAGCCATAAACAGTGTACCTGTTGAGGCTGTAGGCAGACTCACCCAACCTCTTATTTGATATAGTAGGGGGTGCTAGAAAGTATAACCAGTGATTAGGCCAGGCCTATCTGCCAGAGCCCTTACACCGCAGTAGTGCCTCCAACCGAATTCCAGCTTAAAAGCCCTCCCCTAGCTGTCTGTAAGTATGCCATCGCATACTTCAAGCCAGATTGTGGTCACTGTTGGCAACCTCTCTAGTTTTTTTTTTTTTTTTTTAAGCCCAGTGTTTCTGCACATGTACAATATCCACCTGCATCAGTATTGACCAGCAACCTCTGTAAGATTTATTTAATAGTCCAGTGGGGCAAGGACTGAAGTATGAATACATTTTGTATTATATTTTAAAGTGTACCTGTCATATCACAGAAATGCTTTTATGTCTCTCTAGGTCATGCATTTATTTTTTTTTAAATGTCTTTTGTATGTGTTTAGCTTCTGTATTTGGCTCACAAATTCCTCTGTTCTGCTGCTCACTCATTCTGATATCCACTGCTTAGGAAGTGGCGTGTCCTAGGTAATCAGTAAGCCCACCCTCACTCACCATTCATTCACTTACTTAGTGAGTCTGCTGTGCAGTGCTAGTCCCACCCTTCCTTTTGTTTGGAGTATCAGATCTGTTACAGTTTCAACATTGACAGAGCTCATTGATTTATCATGGGTTCCACAGGGTATTGCTTTACTTTGGTGCTTCATGCAGCAATATGCCTGGTACCCAATCAAACACAACAGAATCTGCACTGTAGGCTAAAGATGAAATAATACACAAATGTTAAAATATTTAATTCCCATGAAATGTATTATCCTAATGTGTAAATGTTTACTGCAGAGCACAGAGAAAGTAGTGATGTGTTGTAATATATGATTACATGTCTTGTGGGCTTAAGCTACACATGCTGCATTGTGACAGGGACAGACAGCAATTGCGTGATCTTTGGACTGTTACATAGTACATGCGCCCTTGTGTTTGTAAGTTACTGATACATGTTTTTTTTTTTTTCTGTTGGTTCTATATTAACTTATTCCACAACACTGTTTTAAATACTTTTACCAAAACTATCATTAGTAATAATATGAATGTTATACTTTGCTTCTCCTTCCTTTTTTTTTTTCTCATAGGTGAAATGAGTGAAAGCCGAGCTAAGAGAGTCCGGATAAAAGAGGTAGACGGCTGGACGCTAAAATTGCTTGTAGATTACGTTTACACTGCGGAAATTAAAGTCACTGAGGAAAATGTGCAGGTGAGGTTCTTGACCGTGGCTTGTGAATGCATAATAAGCATATTCTTTGAGAAAACCACTTTTGAAAGTGATATTGGTTAGTCCTCTTAATGAGATGTCACTTTATTGCAAGTACATCTATGCATCTATATGGCAGAGACTGGCATAAATGGACGAGGCAAGAGTTAATGGAAGGGAGGGAAGTGGATACAGTACAGAGATTAGTTATTTGCAGGAAGAAGCTATGAACTGGAGACATGCTGCAGGGGAGGAGGAGCCTGGATCCTGCTGTAGCCTGCTTCCCTGGCCTATTTCCAGCATGTGGTCAGTAGTCGCTGCCTGCTTCAGGGGCAAAATGACAGTGTAGACTCAACAGCTAAACGACAATGGAAATTGTTGACAACTATTTCCATAATCTATGTTTTTATTAATTTATCATTGCAGCCCTATTTAATATAATGTGAACAGTTAGGTGCATATGTTTCTTACCTGAGGTAAGAGATGCTACCAATATGAACCGTGAGAGAAAGGCAAGCTGGCAAGGATGCTGTGGTGCCATGGGCAATGTTCTGTCTGAAAACCTTGAGTCCTAGCATTCATGTGGATGTCTCTGTGACATGTACCACCTACCTAAACACTTAGGGGTGTGGAAATAAAAGATAAATAAATAAAAATATTATAGTATGCTATAAGTATTTATAGTGTGTATATATACTTGTCCAAGGGACTAAAACAGAGCACAATCTACATGGCCCTCATGAAAATCTACTTGTCCTGGTACACAAAATAATTTCAACCAAATTAGTGTGTAAATAAGGCCTTTAATTAGTTTATTTCTTTAGTTTTTGCGCTTTTGTTTTTCATCCTCGCCCTATAATAGCCAGAAAGCTTATTTTTCCATCTACAGACCAATTTGAGGGCTTCTTTTTTGCAGAACCAATTATAATGCCTCCTTTAGTTTTTCCATAACTTATGCTCTGTAACAAAAAATAATTTGTGAGGTGAAATTGAAAAAAAAAAAGTAAATTAGCAAATTTGTGTTTTTTCTTTTTTACACCATTCACCTTGTGGTCAGACTTAAATGTTATTTTGATACTTTACAGTACAGCAATATCAAATTTGTTTAGTTTCTGTCATGTTTTACTAATTTTAAAAAAAAATTCTAAACTTTTTACATTTTGAGAGCCCCTATTACATTTTTATTTTTACTTTCTACTGGGCTGTATGAGGGCTCATAATCTACTGAACCAAATAGAGATGCAGGGTGGCACTGCCCGATATCCCACAAGGTAACACCTGTACCTGGAGAGGTGCCGAGACGTGAAAAGCCGCAATCCCAAAGTCAGTCTTTCGGTGCTCAGTGACAACAGAGCAGGAGCAAATGTTCATAGCATGCAAAAGAGAAAGGATGCTCATGGCACTCAATGCGCTGACATCAAATTTCTTCTTTATTCTTCTTTATTTATATTTAATAAAGAAGAAATTTGATGTCAGCGCATCGAGTGCCGTGAGCATCCTTTCTCTTTTGCATGCTCATAATCTACTGTTTATATTGGTACCATTTTGATCAGACTTTTTAATCGCTTTTTACTTTTTCTCGGATATGATTGTTTTTTTTTTTTTTTTACGTTAACTTCATTGACCGTACTGGATATATGTTATATTTTAATAGCTCGGGCAATTTTTTGTGGGAAAAGGGGGTGATGTGAACATTTTAATATGAAAGGGATTAATTTAAAAAAAAAAACTTTTTTTTAAAATAAATTATATTAAACTTCACCCCACTGGACCACCAGGAATGTTTAAAAGGTACCTTTTTTAGATGCCGCTGTTGGCTTTGACTGCGGCGATCTAAAGGGTTAATAGGCGGCCTAGGCGATCGTCACATGCTAGCCGTTAGCGCCCCCCCCCCCAGCTACTGAAATCAGCTGAAGTCTGCCAGGTATGAAGCGGGCTTGAGTCAGGAGCCTGCTCCATACACCGTGGACACAGCCATCTTAAAATCAGAGGGGGTTGTTGGTCCAGCCCTGCTAGCCTGAAGCAGTGCTGAAAGAAAAATTCACCCGCCTGGTGGCCTGGAACTGCATGTACCAGGCTGGCATTAGGATTTCCACATCCCTAACACCCTTTCATAGCTATGATATTCCTTATCATCTGCCATAAAGGCATTTTATTAAGTACCTGCCAGATAGTTCTGGACATGCTTAGGGAGGATCCGTGCATCTTGGTGCTAAATGGCTATGTTGTGAGATTACCATAATGCTGTGGCTAGCTTTTTGGGAACTGGCAATTTCCTGCTAGAGTTCGTTCTCTCAAACTAAAAATTCCATAATACCTTTGTGAGTGTGACGTCAGTTTTCTCCCTCCCACACATCAGCCACCCCACCCATTGAAACACTCCTGTGCTACCTCCAATGCAATTGACAAGTGTTTTCTGACCAGGGTGCCTCCAGCTGTTGAAAATTACTGCAGAATGATCTCCCATCCCGTGGTCGCTCCACCCATTAAAGCAAAGACAGGCTCCATCTGATCACCTGACTAGTGATGTAATGTCTAGGGCCACACTGCAACCTAAGACCACAGTAATTTTGTATGCTGTTAAAAATAAATGTAGGGGCAAAAATCACAGAAGAATTGCAAGACCACTATAAAACACAGCTACACACACACTATATTATGAACTACATTAACTTTACAGCCCCTGTAGCCTAGTCAAAAATTTTTTTTTTAAATCACGGAATACCCCTTTAAAAGGGTACTCCGTTGCTATATGATATAATAAGATGAAAGATAGATAGATAAGAGATCCCTTCCGGGTGTGGCTCCTGTGCATGAAAACGGGACAAAGTGCCACACTGAGGTAAGGGTGCATTCACACCATGTTTTTTCAATACAGTTCACTTATGTTTTCAATGTGAAAACCGTATGGGACAGTATACATTGACTCTCCATTGAAAACCGTATGCCAAAAGATGCATCAGGTTGTGTCTGTATTGCATCCTGTACGGTTTTGTCAGTTTTTTTTTCCTGTAACCAAAACCGTAGCCTACCGCGTTTTTTGGTCCGGGTGAAAAAACTGTATTATACCGTATACGTTTTTTTAAAACTTGGGAGTCAATGGGAACCGTACAGAACCGTATGTGCGTACGGTTCCATCAGGTTTTGACCATCCAGTTTTTGATTTTGCACAGTTTTTTTTTTTCCTCGGAATTTCAATCAGACAAGTGAAACTTTATTCATAATGGAGTGAAAAGTTAAAAACGTATACGTTTTTTTTCTTACAAAACGGATGCAACAGGGCATCTTTTTTTTTTTTTTTTTTAACCGTATACAGATTAAAATTTGTATACCCGCTTTGATACAGTTTTTAGTCCAGTTTTGAGGAATCATTTTTTCATCAAAAACCTGATACGGGAACTGTGTTGAAAAATCTGGTGTGAATGCAGCCTAATAGAAGCATATTACAGTATTATAACTTGGCATCATGGGCTTACAGGCTGAAGAAAAACTAAAATCATTGGGAGATATTTATCAAAACCTGTCCAGAGGAAAAGTTGCTGAGTTGCCCATAGCAACCAATCAGAACGCTTCTTTCATGTTTCAGAGGCCTTTTCAAAAATGAAAGAAGCGTTCTGATTGGTTGCTATGGGCAACTCGGCAACTTTTCCTCTGGACAGGTTTTGTTGAATCTCCCCCATTATTTTCAGTATTTTTGACTGTCTGTGAATGAAAGCCTATTTTTTATTTTAATTTTATATTTTTTACACCCTGAGGCGGACAACCCATGGTGACATAACTGGAAGATCCAGTCTCGGCAATCATCTGAACCACAGTCATGGTGGTTTTATAAATGGCCAACTTGTAGTCCAGGCCTTTTATCTCAGTCGATCATCTGGGTTGGACGCCATTTCACAAGCTCTTTCACATTTTTATAATGAAAGGGGTTGTTTCTGTCAGCATTGACAGCTAAATGGGAAAACGTTTAAGTGGTGTAAAACACAGAAAAGTAAAGTAAAAAAAATACAAATACGCAGATTAAGGGGAAGGTAGTCTTCACAAACAGATATTACCAGAGCTTGTTATGATATGGAAGCTGAGCTGTGATTTGGGGGGATCTCTCCAGATTTTCTCACATATTTTTGATAAATCTGGCCCTTTGTCTTTTATTTTTCAAGTGCTGCAGAAATATACAAAATACATATATTAGTGAGCTAGTATGAATTAGGGGACAGATGGTTTGTCTGTTACCATGGAAACATAGGTTTGCATAGGAGCTGTAGACACAAGACCAATAGATTTTTATTTTACATCCATGAGATTGGATCAGGTCTTCCTTTGTTAATGTTACTACAACTTCACTTTACCAAAGATTTCTGATACTGGTACTGATACTTTAATATGTGAACCCTTTTGTTTCATTTGGTAAATCCTATTAATACGTTAACCTGTTCAGGACCCATGTCGTACCAGTATGTCATGGGACTCTAGTAGTTAAGAACCCATGACGTACATGTACGGCCATGGGAATTTCGGTCCCCGCCGTGCGCCGACTGGACCGGGGTGACTGCTGATATCAATCAGCAGGCACCCCGCGCAAAAATGACACCCACGATCCCTGAAGGGATAGGAGTGAGGTAGCAGGGGTGCCACCCCTTCTATCCCTGCTATTGGTCGTATAGAAGGGACGACCAATAGCAGATCGGGGGGGATGTTAACTTTCACTTTCCCCGTTCTGCCCACCCACAATAGGCCGGGCAAGATGGGGAAACAGACGGGGACCGGCACCGAAGTCCACTTACCTATCGTCAGCGGCGGAGGCTACAATTAACGGTGGAGATTGGCAGCAGCAGAGCACGACGATGAAGCTCCCTTGATCCTACGGAAGCCGGTGAGTTGCCTAGCAACATCTGGAGGGCTACAATTTGAGACCACTATACAGTGGTCTCTAAACTGTAGCCCTCCAGATGTTGCAGAACTACAACTCCCAGCATGCCCAGACAGCTGTTTGCTGTCTGGGCATGCTGGGATTTGTAGTTTTGCAACATCTGGAGGGCAACAGTTTGGAGATCACTGTGCAGTGGTCTCTAAACTGTAGCTCTCCAGATGTTGCAAAACTGCAAATCCCAGCATGTCCAAACAGCTGTCTTGCCATGCTGGGAGTTGTAGTTGTGTACCTCCAGCTGTTGCATAACTACATCTCCCAGCATGCCCTTCAGTGATCAGTAAATGCTGGGAGTTGTAGTTTTGCAACAGCTGGAGGCACACTAGTTGGAAAATACTGAGTTAGGTAACAGAACCTAACTGAAGGTTTTCCAACCAGTGTGCCTCCAGCTGTTGCAAAAGTACAACTCCCAGCATGCACGGTCTGTCAGTACTAGAGATGAGCGAACTTACAGTAAATTCGATTCGTCACGAACTTCTCGGCTTGACTTTTCCTGCGTAAATTAGTTCAGCCTTCAGGTGCTCCGTTGGGCTGGAAAAGGTGGATACAGTCCTAGGAAAGAGTCTCCTAGGACTGAATCCACCTTTTCCAGCCCAACGGAGCACCGGAAAGCTGAACTAATTTATGCAGAAAAAGTCAACTGCCGAGCAGAGACGTTCGTGACGAATCGAATTCACTGTAAGTTCGCTCATCTCTAGGCAGTACATGCTGGGCGTTGTAGTTTTGAAACAGATGGAGGTTTGCCCCCCATGTGAATGTACAGGGTACATTCACACAGGCAGGTTTACAGTAAGTTTCCTGCTTCAAGTTTGAGCTGCGGAAAATCTTTTGCTGCAGCGCAAACTCCTAGCGGGAAACTCGCCGTAACCCGCCAGTGTGAATGTACCCTAAAAACACTACACTACACTAACACATAATAAAGGATAAAACACCCCCTTAAACTGTCCCCCCGTCCCCCCCCCAAATAAAAAAAGAAAAATGTATCGTACGGCAGTGTTTCCCAAACGGAGCCTCCAACTGTTGAAAAACAACTACTACCAGCATTTCCAGACAGCCACTGACTGTCCAGGGAGCTGGAGGCACCCTGTTTGGGAATCACTGGCATCACTGACAAATTTTCGTTAAAGTTGGATGGGAAAATGCTGGTGTTACCCTAAACTTTTCATTTTCACAAGGGAAAATAGGGAAAAAAGCCCCCCCAAAATGTGTTACCCCCATCTCTTCTGAGTAAGAACGTACCCCACATGTGACTGCAATGTTCAGAAGAGAAGGAGCGCCATTGGGCTTTTGAAGAGAAAATGTGTACGGAATTGAAGGCCACGTGTGTTTGCAAAGCCCCCATAGTGCCAGAACAGTAAACCCCTCCCCCCCACATGTGACCCCATTTTGGAAACTACACCCCTCACGTAATGTAATAAGGGGTACAGTGAGCATTTACGTCCCACAGGTGTCTGACAGATTTTTGGAACAGTGGTCCGTGAAAATTAAAAATGTAATTTTTCATTTGCACAGCCCACTGTTCCAAAGATCTGTCAAATGCCAGTGGGGTATAAATGCTCACTGCACCCCTTATTAAATTCTGTGAGGGGTGTAGTTTCCAAAATGGGGTCACATGTGGGGGGTCCAGTGTTCTGGCACCACAGGGGGCTTTGTAAACGCACGTGGCCCCCTGACTTCCATTCCAAACAAATTCACTCTCCAAAAGCTCAATGGTGCTCCTTCTCTTCTGAGCATTGTAGTTCGCCAGCAGAGCATTTGACGTCCACACATGGGGTATTTCCATACTCTGAAGAAATGGGGTTACAATTATTATTATCATTATTTTTTTAATTAACTTATCCAACTTGAACAAAGTCGTATAACACCTGTGAGGTGTTAAGGCTCACTGTACCCCTTGTTACGTTCCTTGAGGGGTGTAGTTTCCAAAATAGTATGCCATGTGTTTTTTTTTTTTTTTTGCTGTGCTGGCACCATAGGGGCTTCCTAAATGCGACATGCTCACCAAAAACCATTTCAGCAAAATTTGCTTTCCAAAAGCCAAATTTGACTCCTCTTCTGAGCATTGTAGTTCGCCCGCAGAGCATTTTACGTCCTAACATGGGGTATTTCCATACTCTGAAGAGATGGGGTTACAAATTTTGGGGGGCATTTTCTCCCATTACCTTGAGTAAAAATGATAAATTTGTGGGGGGAAATGCACTTTAGTGAAATTTTTTTTTTTTTCATTGATGACTTTTCGTTAAATTCGGACGTGTAAAACACCTGTGGGGTGTTAAGGCTCACTATACCCCTTGTTACGTGCCTTTAGGGGTGTAGTTTCCAAAATGGTATGCCATGTGGGTGTTTTTCTGCTGTTCTGGCACCATAGGGGCTTCCTAAATGTACATGCCCCCCAAAAATCATTTTATCAAAATTCACTCTCCAAAATCCCATTGTTAGTCCTTCCCTTCTGAGCCCTCTACTGTGCCCACTGAACACTTGACATACACATGAGGTATTTCCTTACTCGAGAGAAATGGGTTACAAATTTTGGGGGACTTGTTCTCCTATTACCCCTTGCAAAAATTAAAAAACTCGGTCTACAAGAACATGCGAGTGTAAAAAATGAAGATTTAGAATTTTCTCCTTCACTTTGCTGCTATTCCTGTGAAAAACCTAAAGGGTTAACACACTTACTGAATGTCATTTTGAATACTTTGAGGGGTGCAGTTTTTATAATGGGGTCATTTATGGGGTATTTCTAATATGAAGGCCCTTCAAATCCACTTCAAAACTGAACTGGTCCCTGAAAAATTACAATTTTGAAAATTTTTTAATAAATAGGCAAATTGCTGCAGTACTTTGAAGCCCTCTGATGTCTTTCAAAAGTAAAAACATGTCAACTTTATGATGCCAACATAAAGTAGACATATTGTATTTGTGAATCAAAATATAATTTATTTGGAGTGTCTATTTTCCTTTCAATCAGAGAGCTTCAAAGAAAAAAAAAAGCTAAATTTTCAATTTTTTTCCATCAAATTTTGGAGTTTTTCACCAAGAAATGATGCAAGTATCGACAAAAATTTACCACTAACCTAAAGTAGAAAATGTCACAAAAAAACAATCTCTGAATCAGAATGAAAAGTAAAAGCATCCCAGATTTATTAATGCTTAAAGTGACAGTGGTCACATGTGCAAAAAATGTCCGGGTCCTATACTGAAAATTGTCTGGGTCCTTAACCTCTTCAGGATGTGGGGCGTATGCATACGCCCGTTGGAATTCTGGCAGGAATCCTGGCACATCGCCGAGGCGGGTCCTGAGACCCCCCCCCCCCATATGTCAGCCATCGCAGAAAATCAATTGCAAAAAATGTCAATTCAGACATGCAATTTTCTGCTATTCCGGGCTTATCGGGTCTCTGGTGACCCGATCACCCAGAAAATAGGGATGATCGGAGCTGTCAGTGACAGCCCCGATCATCCTGAGGGATAGGAGCGAGGTTGCAGTGCTGCAATCTCCTCCTATCCCCTGCCATTAGTCAGAAATTTATTTTGACCAATTGCAGCGCATGACAGTGGGTTGCCATGGAAACCCCCCCCCCCCCCCCCCCCCCCCCCGATCTGCCCACCCCTGGATGTCGGGCAGAATGGCGGGAGAAGATGGAGATCGGGTACCTGCAAAGAAGATGGCGTGGGGACCTCTGCTCAACGGAGTCAGCTGAGATCACGGCGCAGGTAGGGAAGCGACAGTGGGGGGGGGGGGGGAGGAAGGAAAGTTGCAGTAAAGCGATCTTTACTGTGGCAACCACTAGGAAGGCCGAACTGCAACTCCCAGCATTCCCAGACAGCCAAAGGCAGGCTGGGCATGCTGGGAGTTGTAGTTTTGCTACATCTGGAGGGTCACAGTTTGGAGACCACTGTTACAGAGGTGCCCTAACGGTAGCCCTCCAGATGTTGTCAAACTACAACTCTCAGCATGCCTAGACTGCCTAGGCATGCTGGGAGTTGTAGTTCTGTAACATCTGTCCCTTTAGGTTTTGCAATTTTCATAACATTTTTGAAAATTCCTGCTCTACTTTGAAGCCTTCTAATTTAACAAAAAAAAGCAAAAATATGTCCATTTTATGATGCCAACATAAAGTAGACATATTGTATTTGTGAATAAAAATAAAATGTATTTGGAATATCCATTTTCCTTAGAAGTAGAAAGCTTCAAAGTTAGAAAAATGCTAAATTTTCTAAACTTTCATGAAATTTTTGGATTTTTCACCAAAGAAGGATGCAAGGAACGACGAAAATTTACCACCAAAATAAAGTAGAATGTAACGAAAAAACTATCTCCGAATCAGAATATTCGGTAAAAGCGTTTGAGTTATTAATGCGTAAAGTGACGGTGGTCAGAATTGCTAAAAAGGGCTCCGTCCTGAAGGGGTAAACTAATGTCTAGAATAGATGAATGTGTCTTCATTGTGGCTCCAGCTCTTGAGTAGACAATGTTGCAGTGTGACCTTCATGTTCGCGTGTAGTACTATTTTATATGCCCCCAGTTAACCATTACCCAAGGTGCTGCTCAGGTCAGTTTTCAATGGCATTACGCAGCCTCTGTCCGCATAAATCTTTGTCCATGTTAAGACTTATAAATCAGCAAATGTATAAGAAAAAGTGACAAAATCTGATACAGAAAGCAATGTGTGCCCAGCATTAGTGACTAACCCCATGATTCATCTGTGCCTCGTGCTTCATGAAGATTACATTAAATGCCCTTATTCTGTTGTTGCTTTAGGAAACAATTTTAAACACGTTCTCAAGCATGTTAGGAGCAGCACGTTCCATAGGTTTACATCAGCATCAAGGCCAAAGATGCTGTGTAAAAATCAGAAGAAAGAATGGTCAGTTACGCTCAGTGTGCGGCTAGAAATGTTCTGTGCAATTGTCAGTAGGGGCTGTCCAGTTATCTGCCTCTAAGGTGGTTACTGGTTATGGTTAAAAATGTGTACTTACTATTTCCATGTCTTTTTTTTTTCATTATGGGTTAGCTTTTGTATTTCTAAATACCATTGCCAGCAGAACTTTTCTTGATATGGTCTATCTATAATAGCAAACAGTGTAGATTAAAGGGGTTCTCCGGTGCTTAGATTCCTTTGGATAGGGGATAAGATTCCTGATCACGGGAGTCCCGCCGTTGGGGACTCCCATGATTTTGCACGCGGCACCCCATTTGTAATCAGTCCCCTGAGCGTGTTCTCTCCAGGTCTGATTACCGGCGGCCCTGTGGTCGCCAGTAATCAGACCCGGAGCGAACACACTCCGGGGACTGATTGCAAATGGGGTGCCGCGTGCAAAATCATGGGAGTCCCCTGCCTCTGGATTCCCGCGATCAGGCATCTTATCCCCTATCCTTTGGATAGGGGATAAGATGTCTAAGCACCAGAGAACCCCTTTAAAGGCACATGTAAGGGCATGTTAACATAATTGTAATGTAGATTTAGGTGCAGAATCTGTGTGAATTCTGCTTCTGATACATGACCTATTAATTTGCAAGGAAATCTGCAGCATATTTTTCGACAGGAATTTGTAAATCTGTGTGTGGAAAAATTGTGACATTAAAGGAATAGTCTCCTGAACAGTATTTTCAGTTCGTTGGGCTGCAAAAAAAGGAAATATTCTCACCTTCCTCCGCCACAGCTGTTAGGACTTTCAGTCTAGTCGTCTTCGGTGTGCACGGATCATCACACTGCACTCAGCCTGTCACCGGCCAAGGCGGGACATTGCTGCAGCCTTTTATAGGCTGAGCGCAGTGGGACGATCCCTGCACACTAAAGAAGGAAGACCAGACGAAACAGCTGTAGCGGCGCTAAGGAGGAAAGTGAGAATGTTTTATTTTCATTTTTGCAGCCCAGGCACAATGAACTAAAAATACTGTTCAGGAGACTATTCCTTTAAATCTGCATGGGTCTTGCATGGTTGATTTCAGCTGTTCAGCCTGACAAGCTGTGACCATTGCTAGTTAAAAAGAAAAAGAAAAAACTCAGTCCATAAGTAAAGTTTCCTTACTAATGGAGAACAGCAATCACACTGTGGTTCATAACCCTTTCGATGCTAAGATCCATGACGATTGCGGCATCTAAAGGTGAGAAATCACAGGTGCCAGGACAGGGGGATCTGACTGGGACTGCTGCTCCGATCAGTTTAAATAATGGACAGAGGTCTCTTCCTTAACTTTGTGCCGCCGATCTCTGCTCTTCTGATTGTCTGCCTCAGGCAGACTTTACAAATAAAGGGTTGATATAGCTTATCAGTGCTATCCCATTGCATAGCACTAAACAAGTGATTGTTTTTAATAGTTTCATTAGGGGTCTTTAAAAAGTGTGAATAAAATTAATTAAAAAAATATATATATGCCCACTCCCACCACATTCACATTTTTCCAACTAAGCAATTTAAAGTAAATTTAGTTACACCATGCTTGGAATAGTCCAAACTATTAAATTATAATGTTTATTCCCTTAAAGCGTTACTGTCATTAGAAACAACTTTTTTTCCATTTAGTACTTCCTTAAAAACTTCCTTATAGTTCATTTAAAAAAATTGATTGCTAAACATGTGAAAAAAGGGTTTAAAAAATGGCCACTAGGGGGGTCTCTGTCTTTTTAATTTTGCAAACTCAGATAATCCAGCCTTTTTGGTACATAAAAATAAAGTACCAAAATATCTTGGGAGTGGGGCTACCTCCATTCTGTGCCTCAGAGCACGGACAAGTTCCAGACAGTCTGAAGTCTTTATGAAGAGAAGCATTCACATGCACAGTGACAAGTAATACAAGGTGCTAAACTATTGATATGCAAAATGGTTTCTCTTGTCATGGTCATTATATGAACTTATTTCTTATGTATGTGAACCATATAGGTTTCACATGGCACTTCAGGGTCATAAAAAGCATGCACTTTCACAGGTTGCAAAGCTGTGGAATTGAAAAAAAAATCTTTTTATTTTTTTTTGCACAAAATGCAGGTTTTTCTTTTGCACCATATAGTTTCACATGGCTGCATTAGAGTTATATAGAGCATGCATGGATACATTAGCGTTAAATAGAGCATGCATTTAAGGAGAATGCTTTGCAAATGTAAAAATGTTTATGCAGAACTCATAACAAGGGAGGGGGGGGGAGGAGAGGAGCTCATCATACTCCAGGGGAAACTCCCCCAGCCTCTAAGAGGAATTCATTAGAAAAAAAACTTATTACAGGAATACATATCAAAATGTATTTTACATATTAACACATGCATATTATGCATACAGGTCTTAGGGCATATTACTACACTGATTTAAGCATTTTATTTATACTAATGACAGTAACTCTTTAACTTCATTGGACGTAAATGTACACCCTGATGTACTTAATGGACCAGGACATACATTTATGTCCTGTACATGAAGAGAGCATAGGAGTTGCGCTCTCCTCATGCACAGCTGGACATCAGCGTTCTTGCCAATGGATGCCATTATCAATATTGATCATGGCATCTGCAGCAATTTTACATGTACGCCATCGACCATGCAGTTTAGCTAACCTTATATTTTAATAGTTCGGACATTTACGCACATGGCGGTACCACATATGATTATTTAAAAATTTTTATTACATTATTTTAAAAATGGGAAAGGGGGTGGGGGGGTCAAACTTATCAGGAAGGGGTAAATTTTTTTAAATTTTTAACCTATTTTTTTTTTTTTTTTTGCCCCCATAGGGGGCTATACCATGCAATTTTTCGATTGAATGTACTGTTCAATGCTATGCATAGCTTAGCATTGATCAGTGTTATCGGTGCTCTGCTGCTCCAGCCTGCTAAAGCTTCCTGGAGCAGTAAATCACCCATCTCTCAGCAACCAGGGCCCGCAGCTAATGCCGGGCATCGTCAATCTGGTATTAACCCTTAGACGCTGCGATCAAAGTTTATTTTGGCGTCTAAAATGTGAGTAAAGTCATCCCGGCTAGCTCAGTGGGCAGTTCGGGCCCGCCGCGGCATCCAGAACAGCTGAGAGGATGGCAGGAGGGCCCTTACCTGTCTCCTTGCTGTCTGGTCTGTCCCTTGATGCTCCAGTCAGGCATGCAGGCTGGAGCAGTGGAGCACAGATAACACTGATGAATGCTATGCTATGGCATAGCATTGTTCAATGTATGCAATCTAAGGATTGCATGTAATAGTCCCCTATGGGGACTAAAAAATTGTGTAAAGTTAATAAATGTGATTTAACCCTTTGCCTAATAAAAGCTTGAATCGCCCCACTTTTCCCATAAAAAATATGTGGTACAGCTGCGTGGGTAAATGTCTGAACTATAAAAATATAATGTTACTTCATCCGCACGGTCAATGGCGTACACGTAAAAATATTCCAAAGTCCAAATTTGCATATTTTTGGTCACTTTGTATACCCTTAAAAAAATGTAAAAAAAAATGTAAAAAAAGTCTCATTCAAACAAAATGCTACCGATAAAAACTTATAGGCGTCAGAAGAGGACATTTTTAAAAATGCTAATTTTCATTCAAATGTTTTTTTTTTGTTTTTTTTTTTTAAAGTAAAACAAAATAAAAACCCATATAAGTTGGGTATCATTTTAATTGTATGGACCTACAGAATAGTGTGTGTAATTTTTTTTTTAGTTTTACGGTCGATTTTGTGGTAAAATGATTCATGTAAATAACAAAGATTGGTGGCGCAAAAAAAAGTCTGTAAGTGGAAAATTTTAAGTTATGTTCTTTTAAAAGGTGAGGTGGAAAATACGAAAGTGAAAAAATTAGAAAAACATGTGGTCCTTAAAGAGTAGCTCCCACCATCCTATTTTTTTTTTTCTGTCCCTGCCTATTGCCAATCTATCCCTAACCCCCTCCCTGCTTTTAATTTTTATTTTTACTATATTAAAAATGCCTTTTGTCTGCCTGGCAGTGTGCTCACTACCAGTCAGACTTCCCCAGCAGGCACCACGTCACTGATGCCTGCTGGGGGGACTTCCGCCCTTAGTTCATCTACACAGGGTGCCTCCAGCTGTTTCACCACTACAACTCCCAGCTTGCCCTGACATCTATTGGCTGTCAGGGCATGCTGGGAGTTTAGTTTTGAAACAGCTGGAGGCACCCTGTGTAGATAAACTATTAGTTAGTTACATGCGGCGCTAGCCCGTCCCCTCAGTCTCCCTCCCCCTGCGCTATAACCCGTTCCCTCCATCACAACCCCCCTGCATACCCCATTCCCTCCATCACAAACCCCCCTCCCGCATACCCCGTTCCCTCATTACAGTTACTGCAGAGTCCGGCAGTGGGCGTGCAGGGACAGCGGCGACGATGTGCGGGAGGAGTGGCCTCCCAGCCAGTGGCCGGGGAGCCAATGTGCTCGCTCCCTGCATGTCTGATTGACAGGAAGGGAGCGAACGCAGGCTGAATGAAAAAAAGGACCAATGCCCGGCCGCATCAGTCCTTTTTCAGGCGTGACATCACTCCAGGCTGCAGCCGGCCACTAGGAGGGAGACCCCTAGTGGCCGGTTTTCAAATGTAAATTAAACCATTTTAATAAAAAAGAGATAAGTACTACGACAGTGCCCATTTAAGGGGTTAAAGCAGTACAATAATAGGAAAACATGTAAACATAGATATCATTTCAATTGTATTGACCCATGGAATAAAGAGCGTAATTTTTTACAGGAAAATGTACAGTGGGAAAACAAATCTCTCCAAAATTTGCTAAATTGTGGTTTTCTTTTAAATGTACACCCACAAGTATAAAAAAAAATAAAAAAAAAAAAAAAATTATATAATGTGTGTGTGTGTATGTATATATATATATATATATATATATATATATATATATATATATATATATATATATATAAATTTCTTTTTGCCGTACATTATTTTATAGTAAAATTAGTGTAATTAGAAAGTATAATTGGCCGCACTAAATACAAGCCCCCATATGGAAAAATAAGAGTTATGGCAAGGAGGTCAAAATGGGCTGAATCCTTAAAGGGGTATTGCAGGATCTCTTTTTATTTTTAATTTATTTATACATTTTTTTATTCGACTATGCTACAGGGCTGTAATGTCAGTGTTGTTCATAATATAGTGTCTGTGCCTGTGTGTGACGGTTGTCTTGCAATTCTTATGTGATTTTTGCCCCAATATTTATTTATTTTTAACAGCATACAAAATTACTCATGTCTCAGGATTTCCCAGGTTGCAGTGTGTCGAGACCTGACATCACTAGTCAGGTGATCAGAGGGAGTCTGTCCTGCTTTAATGGGTGGAGCGACCGCTGGGTGGGAGAGAGTTCATTTTGCAACAGCTGTATGCACCCTGACTAGGAAACACTGGTTTTTGAATGGATGCAGCTCATTTATGCTGCATTGGGTGGGTTGGCTGATGTGTGGGAGGGAGGGAGGAAAATGACTTCACATTTACAAGCGTGGAACTATGGGATGTGTAGTTTTAGAGACCGAAATTCAACAGGTAATGCCCAGTTCTGGCATACGTACTGCTAAAATCACATTATGGTGGATAACCCCTTTAAAAAGTACCTCTCGTGATCTTTTTATAATCCTCCCAGTTCACTGTCCCCATGAATTGATAAACCATTCCCTGCCTTTATTTGTACAATTTTTTAGTTTTCTATCTTGATATTGCTCTGTATTTTCTGCTCAGTCTCAGATTCACAGACTGGGAAGGGGCGTTCCCCAGCAGGCGTGACCTCATCTGAAGCCATACAGGGGAGAACTTCTTCCCTCTGCTACACACAGCCCAGAGCAGGTCAGTGTGAGATGAGCTATGATTGGCTAAGGCTGCACCCCAGCCCCTCCCCCTAGCACTCAAGACATTTCCTGATTTTGGACTTTTGCCAGACCAGTAGGAGTCCAAAGGCTCTGCAAAATATAGGGGGGGGGGGGGGAAATGTGCTCTGGACAAGTACAGAGGCACCTATTGGCAGCTTTTTTAAACACAAATAAAACATAGACAACTTCATTTTTTTTAAATCAAAGTATGTTAGAAAGATGTTTTATTTACCATAAGGAGTGCAATGATAGTGCCCATTTAAAAGGGTTAAGATCCTGCAAAGTAATGGCATAAATTTAAAAATAATAAACACCAGAAAAGTGGATTTTTGTTCGCTTTGAGGAGATTTATCAAAACCTGTCCAGAGGAAAAGTTGCCAAGTTGCCCATAGCTACCAATCAGATTGCTTCTCTCATTTTGCAGAGGCCTTGTTAAAATTAAAAGTGAGCTGATTGTTTGCAATGGGCAACTTTTCCTCTCGACAGGTTTTAATAAATCTCCTCCTTTGTGTATCAGAAAAAAATGCATAAAAAGTGATCGAAAAGTCCAATGTAAACAAAAATGGTTCAATTGAAAGCCAAAGATCACAGCGCAAAGAATAAGCCTGTATACTGAAGACTAAAAGTTTTATAGGGGTCAGAAAAGGGCAGCTTTAACCTTTTGGGGACGAAGGGCTTACCTGTACGCCCGTGGGAATTTCTGTCCTCGGCGGGCAGGGACCGGACCGGGATGCCTGCTTAAATCATTCAGCAAAACCCCCCCCATGTCAGCGTTTGCCGCAAATCGATGTTGAATTCATACTGGTGATTTGCGACGATTCCTAGTCATACAGGTATCCGATGACCCGGAAGATAAGGGGGATCGGTGGTGTCCAAGACACCCCCTGGTCCCCCTGAAGCAATAGATGTTAGGTGGCAGGTACCACCCCTCCTATCCCTGCTATTGGTGGGTCAGAAGCGACCAACCAATAGCAGATCGTGGGCAGGGGGGTTAAAGTTTGGTTCCCCCGCTCTGCCTACCTACGGTAATCCGGGCAGAGCAGGGGAACCTTAGGTGACCGGCACCGGAGGTCACTTACCACCACCGGCGGCAGCAGGCAGAGATGACATGCGGCTCCCTGGGGCAGACTACGGAAGCCGGTAAGTTGCCTAGCAACATCTGGAGGGCTACAGTTTGAGACCACTATACAGTGGTCTCTAAGCTGTAGCCCTCCAGATGTTGCAAAACTGCAATTCCCAGCATGCCCAAACAGCTGTCTCTGCATGCTGGAGTTGTAGTTGCAATCCTCCAGCTGTTGCATAACTACATCTCCCAGCATGCTCTTCAGCGATCAGTACATGCTGGGAGTTGTAGTTTTGCAACAGCTACACTGGTTGGAAAATACTGAGTTAGGTAACAGAACCTAACTGAAGGTTATCCAACCAGTGTGCCTCCAGCTGTTGCAAAAGTACAACTCCCAGCATGCACGGTCTGTCAGTGCATGATGGGAGTTGTAGTTTTGAAACAGATGGAGGTTTGCCCCCCCCCCATGTGAATGTACAGGGTACATTCACACAGGCAGGTTTACAGTAAGTTTTCTGCTTCAAGTTTGAGCTGCAGAAAATTTTTCGCTGCAGCACAAACTCCTAGCGGGAAGCTCGCCGTAACCCGCCAGTGCGAATGTACCCTAAAAACACTACACTACACTAACGCATAATAAAGGGTAAAACACTGCATATACACCCACTTACACTGTCCCCCAAATAAAAAAGAAACAGCTGGAGGTAAAAAAAAAAAAATTACATTAATATGCCGGTGCTGCCCCATACTTTTTATTTTCACAAGAGGTAAAAGGAAAAAAGACCCCCAAAATTTGTAACGCAATTTCTCCTGAATACGGAAATATATGTGGGCGTAAAATGCTCTGCGGGCACACAACAAGGCTCAGGACTGAGAGCGCACTATGTACAGTTGAGGCCTAAATTGGTGATTTGCACAGTTGTGGCTGATTCTACAGCGGTTCTGACATAAATGCAAAAAAATACCCACGTGGGACCCCACTTTAAAAACTACACCCCTCGCGGAATGTAACAAGGTGAATAGTGAGCCTTAACACCCCACATGTGTTTGACGAATTTTCCTTAACGTTGGATGGGAAAATTAAGAAAAAAACTTTTTTTCACTGTTACCCTAAATGTTTCATTTTCACAAGGGAAAATGGGGAAAAAAAAGCCCCTAAAAATTTGTAACCCCATTTCTTCTGAATAAGAACATACCCCATATGTGAATGTAAAGTGCTCTGTGGGCGAACTACAATGCTCCGAAGAGGAGCGCCATTGGGATTTTGGAGAGAAAATTTGTCTGGAATTGAAGGCCATGTGTGTTTACAAAGCCCCCATAGTGCCAAAACATGGACCCCATTTTGGAAACTACACCCCTCACGTAATGTAATTAGTGGTACAGTGAGCATTTACACGTGGGGGGGGTCCACTGTTCTGGCACCACAGGAGGCTTTGTAAACGCACATGGCCCCTGACTTCCGTTCCAAAAAAAAAAATTCTCTCTCCAAAAGCTCAACTGCGCTCCTCCTCTTCTGAGCATTGTAGTGCGCCAGCAGAGCACTTGACATCTACACATGGGGTATTTCCATACTCAGGAGAAAATGCCCCCCAAAATTTGTAACGCCATTTCTTCTATTACCCCTTGTAAAATTTTAGTGAAATTTTTTTTTCTTCTTTTCATTTACACATCTGACTTTAACAGAAAGTCGTCAAACACCTGTGAGGTGTTAAGGCTCACTGTACCCTTTGTTACATTCCTTGAGGGGTCTAGTTTCCAAAATGGTAGGCCATGTGTTTTTTTGGCTTCCTAAATGCGACATGCCCCCCAAAAACCATTTCAGCAAAATTTGCTTTCCAAAAGCCAAATGGGACTCCTTCTCTTCTGAGCATTGTAGTTCACACACAGAGCATTTTACATCCTAACATGGGGTATTTCCATACTCAGAAGAGATGGGGTTACAAATTTTGGGGGGCATTTTCTCCCATTATCCTTTTATAAAAATGGTAAATTTGGGGGGAAAAAACTAGACTTAAGGGAAAAAAATGTTTTTCATGAACACATCCAACTTTAACGAAGGGCTCACTGGACCCCTTGTTACGTGCCTTGAGGGGTGTAGTTTCCAAAATAGTATGCCATGTTTGTTTGTTTTTTTTTTTTTTTGCTGTTCTGGCACCATAGGGGCTTCCTAAATGTGACATGCCCCTCAAAACCATTTAAAAAAAATCACTCCAAAATCCCATTGTTGCTCCTTCCCTTCTGAGCCCTCTACTGCATCCGCCGAGCACTTCACGTACACATATGAGGTATTTCCATACTCGAGAGAAATTGGGTTACAAATTTTCGGGGCCTTTTTCTCATATTACCCCTTGTAAAAATTCAAAAACTGGGTTTACAAGAACATGCGAGTTTAAAAAATGAAGATTTTGAATTTTTTCCATCACTTTGCTGCTATTCCTGTGAAACACCTAAAGGGTTAACAAACTTTCTGAATAAGGTGCAGTTTTTATAATGGGGTAAATTATAGGGTATTTCTAATATGAAGGCCCTTCAAATCCACTTCAAAACTGAACTGGTCCCTGAAAAATTCTGATTTTGAAAATTTTTAGAAAAATTTGAAAATTGCTGCTGAACTTTGAAGCCCTCTGATGTCTTCCAGTAGTAAAAACATGTCAATTTTATGATGCCAACATAAAGTAGACATATTGTATATGTGAATCAATATATAGAATTAATTTGGAATGTCCATTTTCCTCATAAGCAGAGAGCTTCAAAGTTAGAAAAAAGCTAAATTTTCAATTTTTTTCATCAAATTTTGGAATTTTTCACCAAGAAATTATGCAAGTATCGACGAAAATTTACCACTAACATAAAGTAGAATGTCACAAAAAACAATCTCTGAATCAAATTTATAAGTAAAAGCATCCCAGAGTTATTAATGCAAGTGACAGAGGTCAGATTTGAAAAAAATGGTTCATAATGGGCTCCGTCCCAAAGGGGTTAAGCAGATTTATTTTCTTACAAAAAGTAGTAAAATAAAACCCTAAATAAATTGGGTACCGTTGGAATTGCATTGACATACAGAATACAGGCAACATGGTATTTACCGTAACATGCACTGTGTAGAAATGAACACCCCAAGGGTTGCTAAATTACTTTTAGCAACCCCTGCTAAAAGGAGGGAAAAAACATGTAATTGGCCCTGTCATTTAAGGGGTTGGGGACCTCTAAACTGCTAAAAGCTTTGTATGGAGAACTTGGAGAGATGTTTAAAGGGTAGCTCCCACCATCCTATTTTTTTATTTTGCTAGCCCGTTCTCCCCCCCCCCCCACTACGGCACTAGCACATTCCCTCCTCCCTACCCCCCTGCCCCGCATACCCCATTCCCTCATTACACTTGCAGTTACTGCAGAGTCCGGCAGCGGGCGCACAGGGACAGCGGCGGCAACGAGGTGGCGGCGGCGATGTGCGGGAGGAGTGGCCGGGGAGCCAATGCGCTCGCTCCCGCCTGTCTGACAGGCAGGGAGCGAGTGCAGCCTAACTGAAAAAGGACTGATTGCCACCCCAAAATCAGTCCTTTTTCAGTGGCCGGTTTTTAAATGTAAATTAAACATTTTTAATGAAAAAAAAAAATACTACAACATATCAAAAAATAAAGTTGGTGACTGTGCCTATTTAACTGTTGGGATTGCAATATAGTGGAAGACCACTAAGTTACTCTGAGCTGAGAAGAGAGGCTGAGGTAGTGCTCTATGCCCTGAGCTCTGGACACTAAAATGAAAGGTCCCAGGCACTTCCAATTAGCATAATATGGGAAACTACAAGATACTGTTTTTGTTTTTCTCAGATTTTTAGATTTATTTTAATCCCTCTCCCTGTCCTATAGTTGGAATTGTCAGTGGTTTTGGGGGCTAAAAATAGTTCACGGGAATTTAAGATAATTGTGGATAAGGTCAAACATTTTTTTTTTTTTTTTGTTCTGCATTATTTTTAGGTATACAGAAATATTTGATACAATTTCACTTGTAATGTTTAACATATATGGTACATTAACCTGTACAGGATCTGCTGAGGATTTCAGTGTAAACTAAATGCTTCAAATCTGCAGCAGATCCTGTACATGTGACTGTACTCATTGGCCCTCATTTACTAAGAAAATCGGGTTGTAAGTCTATCTTGCTTTCTTACCCGACTGCTTTTTTCCCTTGGTATTTATTATTATGTCGCATCCTGTTTGTCGCACGTGGGTTTTGTAGGTTTTGGTTTCCAACTCCTCTGAGCTGTCGGGAAAAAATCCACAACAATTCAACAAATTCGGGTTGGAAACCTCAATAAATACGTGGGAAAGCTCACAAATGTCGGGTTACGCCCCTTTTTCGGGTTTGGGAGAATCCACATCGGGTCCGTCGGGAAAAAATGTCGCATAGTGTCGCAGACTGGCGCACGATGTCTGCGACATGGCGCAGACAAAGATGCGCCAAAAAAAAACAACAAAAGAGGTCGGGTTTAGAATAGTAAATGAGGGCCATTATGTTCAAGAATTTCTAATTATCTTTGAACCATAATATATAACGTGAAACTTTCTTGAGACAACGACCCAAAATTGCGCAAAAATCTGTCACAGATTATCTGTTGTGGACAAGAGGGTTGTCTTCTTGAGAAAGGTGGTCTTTTGGAAAACTTTACCTGGAGAATAAAACATGAATTTGCAGATGAGTTGGTGGTTTGAAGCCCTGATAAGTAAAATGTGTTGTTTAGGTGTCTGGAGCAGACCTGCTGTGGTGTGTACATTGTGTGTCGCTCTCTAATTTAATGATTGAGTTACAAAAATCGATGACTTATGACTGTTTGGTTAAATTTTCTTGAGAACTGCCTAGATTAATGAATTGAACTATGGTATTTGTGCTCATAAATGTTTTCTGTAAAATGTATATACACTGGAAGGGAAAGAGAATCCAACAGTTTTGTAACTGTGTGAGGTAGATATTTTTATGAATGTGTATTTTTAGCATGTTCTTATGTCATTCACCTACAGATTTTAAGTGTTTCAACTGTGAAATGAGTCAGGGGAAACGATGGGAATGAGTGCAAAAAAAGAATACAGTGAAACCGCCATAATTTGGAAAAATACCATAATATCCTAGCTCTACTCATGCGGTTATGTATGTTTAGAGGTTCTCTGCCAGCATACGACACTCAGTGTCCCATGATGTTTCCATTATGTCTTGTTAGAGGTACTCTGCCTACATATGGCACACAAAGGTTCATGTTGTATTTGATATACATGCATACTTGTCTGACTCGTGCGTCACCTGTTTTCTGAGGTACCGTATATACTCGAGTATAGGCCGAGTTTTTCAGCACGATTTTTCGTGCTGAAAACACCCCCCTCGGCTTATACTCGAGTGAACTCCCCCACCCGCAGTGGTCTTCAACCTGCGGACCTCCAAAGGTTTCAAAACTACAACTCCCAGCAAGCCCGGGCAGCCATCGGCTGTCCGGGCTTGCTGGGAGTTGTAGTTTTGAAACCTCCGGAGGTCCGCAGGTTGAAGACCACTGCGGCCTTCAACATCATCCAGCCCCCTCTCACCCCCTTTAGTTCTGAGTACTCACCTCCGCTCGGCGCTGGTCCGGTCCTGCAGGGCTGTCCGGTAAGGAGGTGGTCCGGTGAGGAGGTGGTCCGGGCTGCTATCTTCACCGGGGAGGCCTCTTCTAAGCGCTTCGGGCCCGGCCTCAGAATAGTCACGTTGCCTTGACAACGACGCAGATACGTCGTTGTTAAGGCAACGGCTCTATTCCGGGCCGGAAGCGCGGAGAAGAGGCGCCCCCGGTGAAGATAGCAGCCCGGACCACCTCCTCACCGGACCACTTCCTCTCCGGACAGCCCTGCAGGACCGGACCAGCGCCGAGCGGAGGTGAGTACTCAGAACTAAAGGGGGTGAGAGGGGGCTGGATGATGTTGAAGGCCGCAGTGGTCTTCAACCTGCGGACCTCCGGAGGTTTCAAAACTACAACTCCCAGCAAGCCCGGACAGCCGATGGCTGCCCGGGCTTGCTGGGAGTTGTAGTTTTGAAACCTCTGGAGGTCCGCAGGTTGAAGGCCGCAGTGGTCTTCAACCTGCGGACCTCCGGAGGTTTCAAAACTACAACTCCCAGCAAGCCCGGACAGACGATGGCTGCCCGGGCTTGCTGGGAGTTGTAGTTTTGAAACCTCTGGAGGTCCGCAGGTTGAAGACCACTGAGGGCGAATGATGAGAAGAGGATGATGAAGGGGGGTGGGGATGATGAAGGGGGGGGTGTGGGATGATTACAAGGGGATGATAAGGGGATGTGTGGGATGATGACAAGGGGATGATGAAGGGGGGATGTGTGGGATGATGACAAGGGGATGATGAAGGGGGGATGTGTGGGATGATGACAAGGGGATGATGAAGGGGGGATGTGTGGGATGATGACAAGGGGATGATGAGGATGTTAATGACGGGTCTGGATGATGACAGGGGGGATGAGGTATTTCCCACCCTAGGCTTATACTCGAGTCAATAACTTTTCCTGGGATTTTGGGTTGAAATTAGGGGTCTCGGCTTATACTCGGGTCGGCTTATACTCGAGTATATACGGTACCCTTAATTCGTCTGTGGGGTATTAGACGTGAAAAAAAGAGAAAGAAAGAAAAAAGTAAAAAATAAGCTATAGAGAAAAATTTATTTTTGTTTTGGCCTGATTTCTTTGTTCAGGCTGACTCATCCATATCATATCCGTTAGCCAATTGGTTTGGCCTTTGTCCAGGGTTAAGGTTCCTAAAACTTGCTACATTTAGATAACAGCATATAGGTCACAGTCATTAATTCGACTGGTTGGGGGTTTAAGGTTGTCATCACTTACTAGCCTATTAAACGGTCAGTGGTGCACTATTCTGGGGATAGATGGATCACTATATATTCCTCTGGACTTAGCAGTCAATAGGCCAACCTATCTTTTCCCTCATGATAGCCACCATCCATGGCATTTTTAAGGCTGGGTTTACATAACTTTTCTGCAATACAGTTCCCGTATCAGGTTTTTGATAAAAAACAAAAACTCATTCCTCAAAACCTGTCTAAACTGTATTTAAATGTGTGTACAAATTTTAATCCATATACAGTTGAAAACCGTATGCGGTTTTAAAAATGTCTGTCTGCATCCGTTTTTTAAGGAAAAAAAGTATACATTTTTTACTTTTCATTCCATTATGAATAAAGATTTGCTTATTTGCAGAGTTTTTTTTCTTGGAATTTCAATCAAAGTCAAAAACCGTATGGTGAAAACCGGATGGAACCATACGTGCATACGGTTACCATTTGACTCCCATGTTTAAAAAAAAATAAAAAAACATTTTTAAAAAAGTATACGTTTGGATACCTGTTTTCACCCGGACCAAAAACCGTGGAAGGCTACGGTTTTCGGTACGGGAAAAAAACTGACAAAACCGCACAGGAGGCAAAACGGACATAACCTGATGCATCTCTTGGCATATGGTTTTCAATGAAGAGTCAATACATACGGTTTACAATACGGTTCGGTACGGTTTTCAAATTGAAAACTTTTATATGGGAACTGTATTGCAAAAACGTGGTGTGAACCCAGCCTAAGACATTCAAATATTAGCAGGTGATCTCTCTTGTCCACACTCCCTTTTCTTGCCAGGCCTTCTGGCATGCTATGTCAGTCCATGTTATTAAGGCATTAAATCTTCTGAAGACTGTTATTCTCAAAATATTCCTTATCCAAAGGTACAGTTTTGAAAGGGATTATCCAGCATAAGGTGACTTTAGTAATTACCTGCCAGACAGTAATGGACATGCTTATTAAGGTTCCATGCTTGTCTTGGGGCTAAATGGCTGTGGTGTGAGTCCACCATAATGCTGCTGCTTTCTTGTGAAATTGCGATTTCTTGTTGGAGTTCCTTCCCTCCAAGTACAAGTCCCAGGATCCCTTGTTTGTAAGTGGTAAGAGGTAATTTATCTCCCTCCCACACTTCAGCCACCCCACCCATTGTAGCACAGCTGAGCTGCCATGTGTGCTTTGCTTAAACTAAAATTCCCTGCAGCTCTGTGGAGAAGGATCCCCCTCCCATTCATCGGTCGCTCCACCCATTGAAATACAGACAGGCTCCCTTTCAACACCTGACTAGATATGTGATGTCTGGGGCCACACTGCAACCTAGGAAAAGCTGAGACAACACTGATTTTGTATGCTGCTAAAAATGAACATTGGGGCAAAGATCACATAAGAATTGCAAGATCATCCATCAAACACAGGTACGAACACTATATTGTGAACTAAACGAACTTTACAACCCCTGTAGCACAGTCAAATAAAAAATAAATTATCGAATACCTCTTTAAATGGACACTGTCAGATACAAAAACTTATTAAACATTTACCTTTCTAATATACTTAATAAGAAAATGTTATTGCCTTTTTATAGAAATCATGGCTTTGTCCAAGCTGAAGCTTATCTCCTATTTACAGGATAGAGGATAAGATTCCGATTGCGTGCGGTCTGACCACTGGGCCACCGTGATCTCCTGTACCGGGGGCCAGCTACTTCTGTTCTCAGCGTGCTTCTGCCCTCATTCTGCACTTAATATTCTATAATCACAAAGTGAAACCAGAATGGTAGAAATCTTTGCTAATTGAAAAGGAAAAACTATAAAATATTGCATTGACTTAAGAGATATATCATGCAAGCATACGTATCCCCTTTCTAAAGGAAAAGAGAAGTTTTTGATACCAGCGGCCGGACCCCTGGATCTCCTGCACGAGGCCACTGCTTTCCCCAGGAAGGGGGCATGTCGACCCACGACACAAAGCGGTGGCAGTCGCGCCCCTTCATATATCTGTGAGAGAGCCGGAGATAGCCTAACGTTTTTCGGCTCTACATGGAGGGGGCATGTCGGCCGTCACTTCGTGCTGGGTTCTACAGGCTCCAATCACAGGAACAGTTGAGCCCCCGTGCAGGAGATCATGGGGGGGTCCCAGTGGTCCGACTCCCCCGCAATCTAAAACTTATCCCCTGTCCTTTGCATAGGGGATACATTTTCTTGCATGACACTAACTTTTATTCCTTTTAAGTATTCAGAACCTTAACTCAGTACTTTATTGAAGCACTTTTGGCAGAGATTAGACTCCAGTCTTGGGTGTGATGACAGAAGGTTTGCACACCTCGATTTGGGGATTTTCTGACACTATTCTCTGCAGATCAAGCTCTGTTAGATTGAATGGGTACAATCAGTGGACAGGGGGCAAATCCTGGTCCAACTGCATATATAAAGACTGTATCATAGGCCTCTATGATGTAGTTAGTCTGGATGATTAGACCTGCACGTCAGGTCGGGACCTTAGTAAGTTATACAGGCTCAGGAATGCCATTAGATTATGCTCATGTGACACCGGCCAATCTTGAATAGCAGAACGTAATGCAGTAAGTACATGCAGTGTGTTTTTGGTCATAAGATGATGACATATAAGCTTTACAGGTTATTGACTCCCTTATATCACCACAGTTTGTGACGTTTGCCATCATACAGAAAAGCCACAGTGTACTGTAGATATGATATATGAAAGAAGGCAGATTTGTCACTGCATCTTTGTATGTTTAAAACAAGGTAGATTACATTTTTAGTATAAAAAAAAAAAAAATTGTAAATGAAAAGGACAGTAGGCCAAAATGTTGTCACCATGAGTGTATAAGAAGTGATTTGTTGCATATCCAGTTATAATCCCTATGAAACCTGTTTCCATTGATACTTGGAGATCTGGTTTGTTTGCTTTTATAGTTTGTGTTTGTCAGGAGTTGCATGATGCACAAAAAAACCTATATTCTTGTTAGTCATTGATTGTCTGACCTAGATAACTGCAATTACAGCAGTAAACGGCAATAAAATAGATGTGAAAGATCATATAAGTTTGTACCACCTTAAAGAGACCCCCTAGCATTTTTTGAGAAAAAAACACACAAATGACATAAGTTGAAATTTTAAGACCTTTTTCAAATGCATATCAGCAAATCTGTTTTGCAAGGAAACCTGTTTTACTTACATTTTAGAAGAGACCCAAAAACCTGGCGACTATTCTCTTTTCACCTGAATGGCAGAGGATCCTCATGCTCAAATATGAATAAGGCTGGGTTCACATCACGTTTTAGGCAATACGTGACCGCATACGGCTGGGGTGAGTTAAAACCTGCCGCTCCCGTATCCCTGCCGTATGCGGCCTGTATGTAATGTATTTCAGTGAGCCGACCAGAGTGAAACGCGGACTCCAGTCGACTCATTTTTGCCTCGTATCCGGTATTCCCAACGGACCTAAAACCGTGGTAGACACAATGCACAGTAGTTTTTATGCATACATTTGGTCTGTTCCTAATAAAGCTGGCTGCTAATCAACATAGCTCTCACTATGTGTGTCATTCAGCTTTTACAGACTCCTGAATGTCTGATCAGCTTCTTTGTCATTCAGGAGTCGGAAAGCTTTGGGAGTTGTAGTTTTGCAACAGCTGGAGCTGCAGTGTTTGTAAAGCACTGTTAGATCAGTTTTGCCTTTTAGCTGTACAAAACTGCAACTCCCAGCATGCCTACACATGCTTTGTCTGTAATTTTGCAATAGCTGGAGAATACACAGCTCTAAAACTGTTTTATAAAGATTGTACCTTCAGCTGGTGTAAAACTACAACGCTCATGATGCGAGTTGTAGTTTAGGAACATCTGAAGGCTGCAGTGGTGATCTCCTATACTGGATACCAACACACTTTACGGCCGGTATTCAGTATGCGGCAAAATACATGGTCATCTGACGTTATGCAGACAGACTACTCTTAGTGGTGGCTATTTTTAACTTTTTAGTAAAATTTACATTTTTTTATGTATATTTGAAAAAGTCATTAGTACTACAAAATATTTTTTTTTAATTCATAATGACAGTGCCTCTTTAAAGACACAGCCCATTTTGGCTTGAAGGACTGTATAGCAACCAAGAAAATACTATTGTGTGGCAAAATTGAAAAGAAAACCGCAATTTCGCAAATTTTGGAAGTTTACTTTACGGTAAAAATGACATGTTTTCTTTATTCTGTGGGTCGATATTATTAAAATGATACCCATGATTACATAGTTGTCTATTGTACCGCTTAAAAAAAAAAAATCTCACTTTTTAACCAAATTAGTACGTTTTTAAATCCCTCTATTTTGATGACCTATAACTTTTGTGGCGCCATGATCTGTACTTTTTATTGATATCACATTTGTGTATATAAAACTTAATTGTTTTAAATTTGTTTTTTTTTTTGTGGAATATGTGACAAAAAAAAGCAGCAATTGTGATCATTAACATTATATTTTGATAGTTTGGTCATTTTTATGCATGCAGTGATACCAAATATGTTTATTAATTGTATTTATTATATTTTTTACACTTTTTGGATGTGAAATGGGAAAAAGGGACAATTAAAATTTTTATTGGGTGAGGGGATTTTTCAGTATAGCACTGATCAGTATTATCGGCGTTCTTCTCTCAGACCAGAGCAGAAGACCCCAGGAGACGTACAGAGGCAGGTGAGGGGGCCTCCATCTGCCATTATGGATGATCTGATTCCCGCGGCCGTGGGCGATCCGATCATCCATTTTACCGACCCCACTGCCACAGAAGCCGTGATCTGTATTGTTCATGGCATCTGAGGGGTTAATGGCGAACATCAGCACGATCGCTCATGTCTGCTATTACCGGACCTGCCATGCATGACTCGAACATCACTCTGATGCTCGCGGTTATGTACAGGAGGTAAATGTACGTCCTAGTGCATTTAGTACCACAGCACCAGGACGTACATTTATGTACCTGCATCGTTAAGGTGTTAACCAATGTATATTACGAAATATGTTTATGTATGTATATAAAATGTTTAGCAGATTTTGTGTATCGGGCTGTATGAGCACTATTTTATAGATGGGACTTCTTATTTGTGTATATATACGCCCTTGTACCTGAAGGGGTTAAGGCCTTCATAAACATTAGAGAAAAGCCAGCCAAACGTGCCAATTTTGTCAGATCTGGCCAACATTCTAATGTGTATGGCAGCCTTCCAACTATCCTGTGGCAGATGACATCAAGGGAGAGAAGGATCAGGCATGTTGGATTTAAACTGCCTAATCCTTTTGTTCTCAGGCAGATAAATCGCCCATCAGAGCAGATGTGAGTTTATTAACAGATGAAAATGTGAGATTGACTTACGGACTATGCTGGAAGTATATCATCATTTCATGTCGTTACAGGTGCTTTTGCCAGCAGCCAGTCTCCTACAGCTTCAGGATGTGAGAAAAACTTGCTGTGAGTTCCTAGAATCCCAGCTTCATCCAACCAACTGTTTAGGGATCCGAGCGTTTGCTGACATGCATGCGTGTACAGAATTGTTACATCAGGCAAACACCTTTGCAGGTAACCTCTCCGGTCTAATGTTTATACGTTATTGCATGATGTTCCGCTATGTTTTTTTACACACAGAAAATGTTTACTTAAAACTTCCTAAGAACACTGTTAATAGCTAATCTCCAACTCACCAGGATCTTTGCACTTTAAAAAATAATAATAATAAATAAATAAAATATGAATAATTAGATTTGTCTGGTCTTGCTAAGCCTTGTAGGGAAAGTCTACAGTGTGCCTAAATTTTTTATATATTATTTTTTTTTTTTTTTGTGCCTTCAGTTCACAGGCAGGCACAACGCTGGATGTCAATTACAGCTTTTAAGTGCAAATCCATCATAGTCATTTTCCATATTGCAACTCCCAAGATCGTAGTGGAAAGGGGGGTACATGGCTTAATAGGGCCATTGTCTTTTAAATATATTGTGGTTATTAGCTTATATTTGGTTGTTATAAATCCGGCCCCTAGATGTCCCTATACAGGTTAATTTCATATTCTGTTTCTGGCTAAGTCACTTAGGTCCCCACAGCTTGTCATCTCTGTCCCTATAGCAGGCACTGAGTGACACATAGTTAGGAAGGGAAAGCTGACCCAGCTTTCTCAGGTGAACGCCCCCTGCTAGGGTGAGGAATGCTGGGGAAGTGAGGCGGAGCAGGGGGCAGAGATCAGGCCAGAACAAGAGTCAAAGTGACAGGAACATGAGTCTAATTACAGAGTGATTAATATCCTAGAGTTTTTTATTTTCTGTGGTGACACTTACAGGGCTGGTATAATAATTTTTCCACACTTTAATAAGCCTAATGTAGACCGCACCCTTGGCCATGGTACCCAGGGCAGCCATCAGGAACTTTGGGGCCCCTACTGCTGGAGTATCTGGACCTCCCAACCTTCTCACACGCTCCTACCAGTACCTGTCTTGAACTATATAGGGGGTGATTTATCAAAACCTGTCCAGAGGAAATGTTGCTGAGTTTCCCATAGCAACCAATCAGATCGCTTCTTTTATTTTTTCAGAGGCTTTTTCAAAAGTGAAAGAAGCAATCTGATTGGTTGATATATGCAACTCAGCAACTTTTCCTCTGGACAGGTTTTGATAAATCTCCCCCAATGTTTCTATTAATCTATTGGTATTAGCAATCAAAAGTTTCCACTAAATCATCAAAAATAAGTTAAAAAGTTTTAATAAAATTCAATCCCCCTTTTTCCATTATACAAATAAATTGTAGAAAAAAAATCAATACAAATCCACTATCTCTGTGAAATGTGAAAACTATTAAAATATAATGTTAATGATCCCGCACTGTGAATGACGTAAACGTAAAAAAAAGTGCAAAATTGCTGAATTTTGATCAGATCCCAGAAAAAAAGGAATAAAAGGTGATAGTCACATATAAGTGGTACCGATAAAAACAGATGACTGAACAAAAAATGAGCCCTCCTATGGAAAAATAAGAAAGTTGATGTAAGAATAGAGTAAATGTGTTTTTTTTTTTTTGAAGCAGTACAATAATAGTAAACCATGATCCTATTGGTATAATTTTATACATATTGACCCACAGAATAAAGATAATGTTTCAGTTTTACCGTAAAGTGCACTCCATAAAAACTGAAAACCCCAAATGTTTCAAGATTGGGGTTTTCATTTCAATTTCCCGCCACAAATGAAATGTATGGCGCAACCAAATATTATGGTAAAATTCAATTGACATTACAAAGTACAGTTGGATGTGCAATAAACAAGCCCTCATAGGGCTCTTAAATGTGCAAAAATGAAAATTTCCTGTGTCCTCTAGGCCAAAATGGGCTTTGTCCCTATGGGGTTAAAGGAGTACTCCAGTGGTATATATATATATATATATATATATATATATATATATATATATATATATATATATATATATATATATATATTATATATTATATATTATATATTATATATTATATATTATATATTATATATTATATATTATATTTTTTTTTTTTTTTTTTTTTAATCAACTGGTGCCAGAAAGTTAAACAGATTTGCAAATCTTTACTTCCAGTACTTTTTAGCAGCTCTATACTACAGAGGAAATTCTTTTTCTGTTTGTATTTCTTTCTTGTCTTGTCCACAGTGCTCTCTGCTGACACCTCTTGCCCGTATAAGGAACTGTCAAGAGCAGAAGAAAATCCCCATTGCAAATCTATGCTGCTCTGGACAGCTCCTGATACAGACAGGTGTCAGCAGAGAGCACTGTGGACAAGATAAAAAAGGAATTGAAAAACAGAATTTCCTCTGTAACATACAGCTGCTAAAAAGGACTGGAAGGGTAAAGATTTTTTAATAGAAGTAATTTACAAATATGTTTAACTTTCTGGCACCAGTTTTCCACCGGAGTACCCCTTTAAGAAAACATAGTTGTATGGGAGCATGTGTGTTTGTGTGTGTGTCATAGGGATTTCTTCCATTTTTTTTTTTTTTTAAAGACTTGGAACAAGTACCAATCCAGTACTGTTCATACACAGTAGCTATATGTGAAACATACACACACACAGTTCTATAGCTACTGTGTGAATACAGTGAAACTCTTTTGAGGAAATGTGGTGTTTTGGAGAAATTTCAGTGTATGGAATGTATTTGGTCTTCTGGGAAAATTGACCACTTCAGGAGGCAGGGCGTATGCATACGCCCTGCATCCTAGGTCCTTTAAGTACCGCCCGTAGGAATTCCGGTCCTAGCCGCTAGCCGGTCGGGGACCGGACCGGAATGCCTGCTGAATATATTCAGCAGGCATCCCGGCACATCGTCGAGGGGGATTCTGAGTCCAAGACACCCCCGGTCCCCCTGAAGGGATAGGAGTGAGGTGGCAGGGGTGCCACCCCTTCTATCCCTGCTATTGGTCGATCAGAAGTGATCAACCAGTAGCAGATCGGCGGCGGAGGGGTTAATGTTCGGTTCCCCCATTCTGCCCACCGACTGTAATCCGGGCAGAACGGGGGAACTGTAGCGTGACCGGCGGTGGAGGTTCCTTACCTTATCAGCAGTGGGCGGCGATGACGTTGGGCTCCCTGGTGCGGCTCCTCGTTCAGACTAAGGAACCCGGTGAGTAGTTGCCTAGCAACATCTGGAGGGCTGCAGTTTGGAGACCACTATACAGTGGTCTCTAAACTGTAGCCCTCCAAATGTTGCAAAACTACAACTCCCAGCATTCCCAGACAGCCATTTGGGCATGCTGGGATTTGTAGTTTTGCAAGATTTAGAGGGGTACAGTTTAGAGATCACTGTGCAGTGATCTCTAAACTGTGGACCTCTAGATCTTGCAAAACTACAACTCACTGCATGCACGAACAGCAAATGGCTGTCTCACCATGCTGGGAGTTGTAGTTGCATACCTCCAGCTGTTGCATAACTACATCTTCCAGCATGCCCTTCGGCGATCAGTACATGCTGGGAGTTGTAGTTTTGCAACAGCTGGAGGCATACAAATCAGTAGACACAATATTGGGGAAAGTATATTGCACATCTATAGTATTACTGTACAGTGACGCCCCAATTACCAGTGCGGGGACTCCCAGACGAAGGTGACGTACCGAAACGTACATTGGAGTGGTGCTATCCCGGTCTCTGCCAGTGTACCGCACTTTGTTGACACTTTGTTATTAGGTCTGTATCCCTTAATCCTGTTCTTGCAGGCTGCTGCTATATGCACATTGCACTTTCCTTAAATGTTTACATTGTAGGCTTTATATATGAGCCATTCAAAGTTGCTTTGTGCAATACTTTATGTGCAATAGTTAACTGTATGTACCACAGATGTGCCTTATGCCATCTTCATTACATTTATTACTTTTTATAGCTAAATTGGGATATACCCTAATATAATAATTTCATGTACCCTGATTATTACCTGTGCAGAGATGGTGATATCACCGTTTGTTGCTGTATTCCTCTTTTTCGCATATACGTGTTTTTTATCAATGCACTGTTCTTTCTTCTACGGAAATAATAAAATGTGTCTGTTCGGCACACACCTTTCCTTGAAATGACTCTGTTGTGTTCTCTTGTGTTTTTTTTTGAAACAGCTGGAACCACACTGGTTGGAAAATACTGAGTTAGGTAACAGAATCTAACTGAAGGTTTTCCAGCCAGTGTGCCTCCAGCTGTTGAAAAAGTACAACTCCCAGCATGCACGTCTGTCAGTACATGCTAGGAGTTGTAGTTTTTCAACAGCTGGAGGTTTGCTCCCCCATGCGAATGTACTCATTCACTTGTTCGGGTTAACAGTGAGTTTAGTGCTTCAAGTTTGAGCTGCGGCAAATTATCTGCCGCAGCTCAAACTCCTAGCGGGAAACTCAGCGTAAACCCGACCGTGTGAATATACCCTAAAAATACTACACTTCACTAACACACCCGATAAAAAATGTATCGTACGGCAGTTTTTCCAAAACTCAGCCTCCAGCTGTTGCAAAACAACAACTCCCAGCATTTCTGGACAGCCACTCACTGTCCAGGCATGCTGGGAGTTTAGCAACAGCTGGAGGCACCCTGTTTGGGAATCACTGGCATTGAATACCACTGTCCACCCCTATGCAATCCCTAATTTAGTCCTCAAATGCGCAGTTTGGATTCTCAGTTTGGAGCCCGGTCGTATTTCAAGGAAACAGTTTAGGGACACATATGGGGTATTTCCGTATTCAGGAGAAATTACGTTACAAATTTTGGAGGGCTTTTTCTCCTTTTACCCCTTATGAAAAGGAAAAGTTGGGGGCTACACCAGCCTGTTAGTGTAAAAAAAATTCTAAATTTTTACACAAACATGCTCGCGTTGCCCCATACTTTTTATTTTCACAAGACTTAAAAGGAAGAAAAGACCCCCAAAATTTGTAACGCAATTTCTCCTGAGTACAGAAATACCCCATATGTGGGCCTAAAAGGATCTGCGGATGCACAAGGCTCAGGAGTGAGAGCGCACTATGTACATTTGAGGCCTAAATTGGTGATTTGCACAGGGATGGCTGATTTTACAGCGGTTCTAACATAAACGCAAAACAATAAATACCCACATGTAACCCCCTACTACACCCCAGGTGTTTGACAGTTTTTTGTTAAAGTTGGATGGGAAAATGAAGAGAAATTTTTTTTCACTAAAATGCTGGTGTTACTCTAAATTTTTCATTTTCACAAGGGAGTAGAGGAAAAAAAGACCCCCAAAATTTGTAACCCCATTTCTTGTGAGTAAGAACATGTGGATGTAAAGTGCTCTGCGGGCGAACTACAATGCTCAGAAGAGAAGGAGCGCCATTGGGATTTTGAAGAGAAAACTTGTCCAGAGTTAAAGGCCACGTGTGTTTACAAAGCCCCCATAGTGCCAGAACAATGGACCCCCCCCACGCGTGACCCCATTTTGGAAACTACACCCCTCACGTAATGTAATAAGGGGTACAGTGAGCATTTATGCCCCACAGATGTCTGACAGATTTTTGGAACAGTGGATTGTGAAAATAAAAAATGTAAAGATCTGTCAAACGCCAGTGGGGTGGAAATGTTACTGCACCCCTTATTAAATTCTGTGAGGGGTGTAATTTCCAAAATGGGGTCACATGTGGGGGGGGGGGGGTCCTCCTATTCTGGAACTGTGAGCTTCTCCTATGAGCTTGATGTCATTCACCTTTGTAAGCCACAAGGACAAGGAGGGGGCCTCAGTTTTTTTTCCCACTGTAATGGGATACAAGCCCTATCCACTGTGACTAGATGACAGAAAAGAGTGCTTGTCATTTTGGTCACTGATTCCATGTTGATCGAGAAGTAACAAAGCAGGGTCCAAATGAAAAGATCGGGGAGAGCCAGACATTTTATTTATTTCAAATCAATCTACTGGAGGGAATAGTGGGATTTCTGAGGACTGCTCAAAATGGACCCAAGGCATGGTCCCAGCATGATGGCACCAATCAAGCACATGAGACAAGAGGGAGATCAAGTGGGACAATTATAGTCAGGGAGGCCAAGTGTGGCCAATCCCACCACAGTCTTTAAGAACCAACCAATAGATTATAATTTGTTTGCAGCCCGAAACAAATTTTGAGTAGAAATGAGAAAAAAAAGAAAAGGGATAGCTTAAAGGACAACTGTAGTGGTCAAAAATCCCTGCCCAAATGTTCCCCAAACAAAAGTTATACAATTCAGTCAATTAGTCCTATTTACCTATATGCAGCCGTTTCTGAGATATTAGAGTTGCCAGCATAGCCCAGTAGTCCTGCATCCGTCCCCTATTCATTACATTGCAGCCGCCATCTTGGGGACGGAGATCTCTTCCTCCCAGCAGTGTTTGTGCTCCCCCTAGCCTCTGTCAGCTCCTCCCTGCTTATGCATATGCATGAGCGGGTGCTTTCTGAGGCAGCCATAGGCTCATCCTCAGAAACGCCCCTATCTGTAAGATTGAAGCAGGGGGAGAATGAGGACGTCCACAGCTCCTCCCCCCTCCCCTGCTCTGTCTACATAGGACCTCACTTATCAAGGGGAGGTTTCAAGTTTTCATGGGGGAGACACAGAGCAAACCACTGAGCAGGGAGGGGAGGACGTGTGTGTGAAGGAGACATATTACACTGCACGGGCTGGTGGTGTATAGACTACAGGGAATAAATATCATATTGGAGATGATTCTGTGTGTGAGGGGGGGGGGACTACTGAATGACACATGCTGGGAGTTGTAGTCCCTGTTATGTGTGTGTGTATGCCAGTGTTTCCCAACCAGGGAATGCTGGGAGTAGTAGTTTTGCAACATCTGAAGGCACCCTGGTTGGGAAACACTGGTGTATGAACTACAACCCCCAGGAGACTACAGAGATACAATATAGGTGTTGGTGAACTACAACTCCCAGGAGACTACAGAGATACAATATAGGTGTTGGTGAACTACAACACCCAGGAGACTACAGAGGTACAATAGAGGTGTTGGTGAACTACAACTCCCAGGAGACTACAGAGATACAATAGAGGTGTTGGTGAACTACAACTCCCAGGAGACTCCTGATACAATAGAGGTGTTGGTGAACTACAACTCCCAGGAGACTCCTGATACAATAGAGGTGTTGGTGAACTACAACTCCCAGGAGACTACAGAGATACAATAGAGGTGTTGGTGAACTACAACTCCCAGGAGTCTACTGATACAGTAGAGGTGTTGGTGAACTACAACTCCTTTATACACTCAAACAGCAGAAAGCTGACACGGCATGCTGGGATTTGTAGTCTTGCAACAGCTGGAGGCACCACTGGAATTCCCAGCATGCCCGAACAGCATATAAAATAACTGGGCATGCTGGGATTTGTAGTCTTGCAACAGCTGGAGGCACCACTGGAATTCCCAGCATGCCCGAACAGCATATAAAATAACTGGGCATGCTTGGAGTTGTAGTTGTGAAAAAGATGGAGGGACCCCTATCAGGACAGTTTTATAGACAAACAATTATGTTTTTTACCATTTTTACTTTCACTATCCACTCTCCAGTGTCCACACTACAGTGAGCACGGAGGCAGCTGCTTCATCACTGGACAGGAGCAGCATGGGGAGGGGGAGATGAGCAGAAGGGGAGGGAGATGTGGGCGTTACAATATAATAATTTGCTCGGGGGGATAGAACAGGGGGAGGGCAGCAGCTTACAGGAAGTAAGCACAAGGCATGATGGGAGATGTAGTTTTATTTTCACTTCTCCTCCGTAATTCGTGTGCTGATAACGGGAGAAAGACTGGGCCAATTTTGATGGGGGAGACATCGTTGGAAAGGTCTTTCAAAGACCTATTAAATGAGGTAAAAAAAAGTTTTTCTGCCCAGCACTGCAGATGTCCTTTAACATTGGAGACTCCATGTTTAACTTAACAATTTAACATCTTCTGAACCAGATGAAGGTGCTCCTAGACCAGTGTTTCTCAAGTGCGGTCCTCAAGACCCCCAACAGGTCATGGTTTCAGGATGTTTTTGGTATTTTACTGGTGATAGAACTCTGGTTAGGCCTGAATCACTGGCCATAGTTATATCACCTGTAAAAGATGTTAAATTTTAAAGATATAGAAAAAGTATTTTTTTTAGTTTGCATTTTTTTATTTTTTTCTGAAAATTTTCAAGGGAAAAAAACAGAATGGAAGTTTTACTAATTGAAGATTATTTCAGTGCTGCATGTTGTAAAACCATTTACTAGACAGCCAGACTAAGAAAATAGGATAACATTAACTCTTTAAAGAACACAGCCCATTTTACCTTAATGGGGTATTCCGGCTTTATACATCTTATCCCCTATCCAAAGCATAGGGGATAAGATGTATGATCGCAGGGGTCCCACCCCTGAGGACCCCTGCGATCTCTCTTCAGCCCCCGGCATTCTGTGCCAGGCGCTGCCTCAGAGACAGGGACGTGACGTCACGCCCCCTCCATTCATGTCTATGGGAGGGGCATAATAAAAGTCAAACATTTTCCAACTATATTACGTGTATTATTTCTGATAAGTGACACGTGGATAGATAAATTATTGGAAAACTGTAACTTTTCATTATGTAACCTTTTTTTTTTAGAGGCTTTTACTTATGACAATAGCACAGCCATATACACACATTTTATTGTTTTCACCAATAGGTCAGTGTCTTTCATAGAAATGTGCACATGGCTGCGTTAAGCATTGATTTTCTCTGTCACATGGTGCTTCATAGTGGGGACATGTGTAGTGTACCAGTAGAAATCCTTTTAGTATATTGAGCTGATATGTAGGGTTAATGTGTGAGTGATAAAGGATGTAGAATATACAGAGTGGCCACATTGTGTGCTGCTGTTTTTATATGCAGGATTACCCCACAGAATCTACATTCAGTACTGCTTGTTCACTGTACAAATGCTGTGCAACTACTCTGCTCTTCCTCCTCACCATCTGCCAGCACTGTTGCCAGCTATATTTACCAGTTTAGCATATTAAACTTTATGAATGGTTATATTCTAATGCATATTTCCACTTAAAGAATACTGCAGTCCTGGAACAATAAATTATTGATACAGTAAGCATGAATAATGGCTGCCAATTCCCTTTCTAACTGTATAGTAAATGCAGTGGAAGCTTCAGTGACGCTGACACATTCAATTCTGCTGTGTAATCCATCCATTGATCATTTTACAGTTATATTGTGAAAGTCATGAAGTTAACTTTGAAGGACAAGATCTGTATCTTAAAACAATTACTTTTATTGCTGGGGGTGGTAAACGTCATACTGCTGGACTATTAGATATTACAAATGAAAATAGGAACCCGGCCAGGCTTTGCAGAACACTAACAGTTTTTTTTTTTTTTTTTAAACCCCTTAAGGACGCAGGACGTAAATGTACGTCCTGGTGAGGTGGTACTTAACGCACCAGGACGTACATTTACGTCCTGTTTATAACCGCGGGCATCGGAGCGATGCCCGTGTCATGTGCGGTTGATCCCGGCTGCTGATCGCAGCCAGGGACCCGCCGGCAATGGCCGACGCCCGCGATCTCGCGGGCGTCCGCCATTAGCCCCTCAGGTGCCGGGATCAATACAGATCCCGGCATCTGCGGCAGTTCGCGATTTAAATGAACGATCGGATCGCCCGCAGCGCTGCTGCGGGGATCCGATCATTCAGAACGCCGGACGGAGGTCCCCTCTCCTTCCTCCGTCCGGCTCCCGGCGTCTCCTGCTCTGGTCTGTGATCGAGCAGACCAGAGCAGGAGATGACCGATAATACTGATCTGTTCTATGTCCTATACATAGAACAGATCAATATTAGCAATCGTGGTATTGCTATGAATAGTCCCATATGGGGACTATTCAAGTGTAAAAAAAAATGTGAAAAAATGTAAAAGTAAAAGTAAAAAAAAGTGAAAAATCCCCTCCCCCAATAAAAAAGTAAAACGTCCGTTTTTTCCTATTTTACCCCCAAAAAGCGTAAAAAACATTTTTTATAGACATATTTGGTATCGCCGCGTGCATAAATGTCCGAACTATTAAAATAAAATGTTAATGATCCCGTACGGTGAATGGCATGAACGAAAAAAAAAAATTCCTACTTTTTTAATACATTTTATTAAAAAAAAATTATAAAAAATGTATTAAAAGTTTTTTATATGCAAATGTGGTATAAAAAAAAAGTACAGATCATGGCGCAAAAAAATAGCCCCCATACCGCCACTTATACGGAAAAATAAAAGTTAGAGGTCATCAAAATAAAGGGATTATAAACGTACTAATTTGGTTAAAAAGTTTGTGATTTTTTTTAAGCGCAACAATAATATAAAAGTATGTAATAATGGGTATCATTTTAATCGTATTGACCCTCAGAATAAAGAACACACGTCATTTTTACCATAAATTGTATGGCGTGAAAACAAAACATTCCAAAATTAGCAAAATTGCGTTTTTCGTTTTAATTTCCCAACAAAAATAGTGTTGTTTGGTTGCGCCATACATTTTATGATATGAGTTATGTCATTAAAAAGGACAACTGGTCGCACAAAAAACAAGCCCTCATACTAGTCTGTGGATGAAAATATAAGAGTTATGATTTTTAGAAGGCGAGGAGGAAAAAATGAAAACGTAAAAATTAAATTGTCTGAGTCCTTAAGGTCAAAATGGGCTGTCCTTAACCCCTTCCCGCAGAATGTCATATATAAACGCCGGGTTGTGCAGTGCGTTCGCGCATCCCGGCGTTTATAAATGACATGCAGTTAACCCGGCGATGCGCAGCATCGCACTGGTTAACTGGCAGAAGTCCCGCTGTTTCCAGCAGGGGACAACTTCTGCTTCACCCCCAGGACCATCAATTGATGGTCCTGGTCAGCGATCACTGTGATTGGTCCCTGTGGACCAATCACAGTGATCTGGGGTGAAAGTTCAGATCCCCCGCACTGCCCGCCCCTGGAAGTCAGGCAGAACGGGGGACGAAGGCTGCAGGGGCTCGCGGGGACCTGCGGCATTCGGGGGGAACACGTGGGGACCGGCGGACTTACCTGATTCAGCGGCGGGACCGAGGAGCAGCGCGGGACCGGCCACGTGGACGAGCAGCGACGGGCAAGTATGTGGTCCTCAGAGGCAGCAGTGAAGATCTTCACTGCTGCTTCTAGGAGTCTGAAAACTACAACTCCCAGCATGCCTAGACAGCCTTTGGCTGTCTGGGCATGCTGGGAGTTGTAGTTTTGCAACATCTGGAGGGCCTCAGTTTGGAGACCATTGTATAATGGTCTCCAATCTGTGCTCTTCCAGCTGTTGCAAAACTACAACTCCCAGCATGCACTGACTGTCCAGGCATGCTGGGAGTTTTAGTTCAGCAACATCTGGCCCTTCAGATGTTGCCGAACTACAACTCCCAGCATGCCCTTCAGCTGTCTGGGCATGCTGGGAGTTGTAGTTTTGCAACAGCTGGAGACACACTGGTTGGGAAACATTGTTTCTAACTCAGTGTTTCCTAACCTGTGTGCCTCCAGCTGTTGCAAAACTATAACTCCCAGCATGCACTAAAAGACCATGCATGCTGGGAGTTGTAGTTTTGCAACATCTGGAGGGCCCCAGTTTGGAGACCATTGTATAATGGTCTCCAATCTGTGCTCTTCCAGCTGTTGCAAAACTACAACTCCCAGTATGCACTGACTGTCCAGGCATGCTGGGAGTTTTAGTTCAGCAACATCTGGCCCTTCAGATGCTGCCGAACTACAACTCCCAGCATGCCCTTCAGCTGTCTGGGCATGCTGGGAGTTGTAGTTTTGCAACAACTGGAGACACACTGGTTGGGAAACATTGTCTGTTTCTAACTCAGTGTTCCCTAACCTGTGTGCCTCCAGCTGTTGCAAAACTATGACTCCAGCATGCACTAACAGACCATGCATGCTGGGAGTTGTGGTTTTGCAACAGCTGATGCAAGCCCCCCCCTTCCCCCCCCCCCCCCGCCACGCCACCCCCGTGAATGTACAGGGTACATTCACATGGGCGAGGCTTTTACAGTGGGTTTCTCGCATCTTGAGATGCAGCAAATTTTGCGCTGGGAAACTCGCTGTAACCCCCCGCCCATGTGACTGTACCCTAAAAACACTACACTACACTAACACAAAATAAAATAAAAAAAAGTTAAAAACACTACATATACACATACCCTTACACAGCCCCCCTCCCCCAATAAGAACGTCCGGTACACCACTGTTTCCAAAGCAGAGCCTCCAGCTGTTGAAAAACAACAACTCCCAGTATTGTCGGACAGCCGTTGACTGTCCAGGCATGCTGGGAGTTTTGCAACAGCTGGAGGCACCCTGTTTGGGAATCACTGGCGTAGAATACCCCTATGTCCACCCCTATGCAAATCCCTAATTTAGGCCTCAAATGCACATGGCGCTCTCACTTTGGAGCCCTGTCGTATTTCAGGGCAACAGTTTAGGGCGACATATGGGGTATCGCTGTACTCGGGAGAAATTGCGTTACAAGGTTTGGGGGGCTTTTTCTTCTTTAACCCTTCATGAAAAGGAAATGTTGGGGTCTACACCAGAATGTTAGTGTAAAATATTTTTATTTTTTACACTAACATGCTGATGTTGCCCCTATACTTTACATTTTCACAAGAGGTAAAAGGGAACAAAGCCCCCCAAAATTTGTAACGCAATTTCTCCCGACTACAGAGATACCCCATATGTGAGCGCAAAGTGCTCTGGGGGCGCACAACAAGGCCCAGAAGGGAGAGCGCACCATGTACATTTGAGGTGATTTGCACAGGGGTGGCTGATTGTTACAGCGGTTTTGACAAACGCAAAAAAAACAAAACCCCACATGTGACCCCATTTCAGAAACGACACCCCTCACGGAATGTAATGAGGGGTGCAGAGAGAATTTACCCCCCACAGGTGTCTGACGATCTTTGGAACAGTGGTCCATGAAAATGAAAACTTGTACAGCCCACTGTTCCAAAGATCTGTCAGACACCAGTGGGGGGCAAATGCTCACTGTACCCCTTGTTACGTTCCTCAAGGGGTCTAGTTTCCAAAATGGTATGCCATGTGTGTTTTTGTTTTGCTGTTCTGGCACCTTAGGGGCTTCCTAAATGCGACATGCCCCCCGAGCAAAATTTGCTCTCAAAAAGCCAAATATGACTCCTTCTCTTCTGAGCATTGTAGTTCGCCCATAGTGCACTTCAGGTCAACTTATGGGGTACCTCCATACTCAGAAGAGATGGGGTTACAAATTTTGGGGGGTATTTCCTGCTATTGACCCTTGGAAAAATGTGAAATTTGGGGGGAAACACACATTTTAGTGAAAATTTTTTTTTTTTTTTTTACATATGCAAAAGTCGTGAAACACCTGTGGGGTATTAAGGCTCACTTTATTCCTTGTTACGTACCTCAAGGGGTCTAGTTTCCAAAATGGTATGCCATGTGAGGGTTTTTTGCTGTTCTGGCACCATAAGGGCTTCCTAAATGCAACATGCCCCCAAAAACCATTTCAGAAAAACGTACTCTCCAAAATCCCCTTATCGCTCTTTCCCTTCTGAGCCCTCTACTGCGCCTGCCGAACACTTTACATAGACATATGAGGTATGTGCTTACTCGAGAGAAATTGGGCTACAAATATAAGTATACATTTTCTCCTTTTACCCCTTGTAAAAATTAAAAAATTGGGTCTACAAGAACATGCGAGTGTAAAAAATGAAGATTGTGAATTTTCTCCTTCACTTTGCTTCTATTCCTGTGAAACACCTAAAGGGTTAAAATGATGACTGAATGTCATTTTGAATACTTTGGGGGGTGCAGTTTTTATAATGGGGTCTTTTGTGGGGTATTTCTAATAAGAAGACCCTTCAAATCCACATCAAACCTGAACTGGTCCCTGAAAAATAGTGAGTTTGAAAATTTTGTGAAAAATTGGAAAATTGCTGCTGAACTTTGAAGCCCTCTGGTGTCTTCCAAAAGTAAAAACTCGTCACTTTTATGATGCAGACATAAAGTAGACATATTGTATATGTGAATAAAATTTTTTTTTATTTGTAATATACATTTTCCTTACAAGCAGAGAGCTTCAAAGTTAGAAAAATGCTAAATTTTCAAATTTTTCATCAAATTTTAGGATTTTTCACAAGGAAAGGATGCAAGTTACCACAAAAATTTACCACCATGTTAAAGTAGAATATGTCACGAAAAAACAATCTCAGAATCAGAATGATAACTAAAAGCATTCCAGAGTTATTAATGTTTAAAGTGACAGTGGTCAGATGTGCAAAAAACGCTCTGGTCCTTAAGGCCAAAATGGGCTTGGTCCTGAAGGGGTTAAGGGGTTAAATACTTTTAGTCCACTTGTTTTAGGTAGTGTTGAGCGCGAATATCGGCACTTCACGTTTTCGTGGATATTTGCCAAATATATTCATTATGACGAATATATATATTTTTTTTTCACAGTACACATCACAATGTTGTGTACTGTGTAAATTAAAAAGTGATCATCTCTCCCTGCTTCCAGCTTGTGGACCAAAGAAGGCAAATATGCGAACATTTGCGAACATTAGCACTTCCAGAGAACCCTGATCCCTCCCTTCTTATAGCTTGTGGGCCAATGAGAAGGATGCAAAATAATTTGTCAGAGGTTAGCAACATCCCTTGCAACCAATAGGAAAGTAGTTCGTTGAAAAAGATCATCACACATGCGCATTTTGCAAATTTCATTATGAATTTTGCATGGAAAAAAGTTAACAAATATGATAAATTTGCGAATATAGGATGAATATTTGTCCATATATTAGCAAAATATCACAAATTTGAATATGGCCTATGCCGCTTATCAGTAGTTTTAGGCTGTGCTCACACAAACAGTTTTTGTGAATCATTTCACATTGAATCAATAGAAAAAATCTGTCAATTCACATGTAGTTTTTTTGTTTTTTTTATTGTGAAGCATAGGGGAAAAAAATCTACAATATACAATATAAAAAAATCTACAATATAATATACAATATAAAAAAATCTATAATATACAATATAAAATCTGCAGCTTCTAGGGTATATATATGTATGTGTGTGTGCAAACTAAGGAATATCCTTCCAGAAAAATATCAGGTAGATGTTGCGCAGCACTATGTCTTGCGCAGCACTATGACCGTGCAAACATGTTCATAACTGCAGAGGAGTCCCCCCAATAAAATATAATTCACTAGAGATGAGCGAACTTCCAGTAAATTCGATTTGTCACGAACTTCTCGGCTCGGCAGTTGATGACTTATCCTGCGTAAATTAGTTCAGCCTTCAGGTGCTCCAGTGGGCTGGAAAAGGTGGATACATTCCTAGGAAAGAGTCTCCTAGGACTGTATCCACCTTTTCCAGCCCACCAGAGCACCTGAGAGCTGAACTAATTTATGCAGGAAAAGTTATCAACTGCCGAGCCGAGAAGTTTGTGACAAATCGAGTTTACTGGAAGTTCGCTCATCTCTATAAATCACCCATTTTACTCAAAGGGTAAAAAATAACATATTGGGTATCGCTGTGTGCGTAAATGTCTGATCTATCAAAGTATAATGTTAATGAACCTGTACGGTAAATGGCGTACACTTCAAAAGTCCAAAATTGCTTCTTTTTAGTCACCTCATATTCTGACTCAGATTGTTGTGATAGCGATCTATCCCTTGTAAGACCTCTATGCCTTGCCTGAATAAGCAGATATAACCACTGCGGACAATACTTATCAGATAGCTGAATACTATACTGTGTTCATATACAAGCTGGCTTATTCTGTACATCAAATAGGAATACAGCAGAATAGATTTCAGTATTATGCGGTCAAAAGATTCTTTCCTTAGCTTAGCGTACAGAATACATGAGTCCCTGTTACATGTGGCAGATGCCGGAAGCCATGATACAGGAAGTGAAGCAGTAAGCAGGGGTGTGGCTACATACAAAGGAAATGAGTCATAGCTTTCAGGAGAGAGAAACATTTGCATTACCAAAAAAAGGCCACAACGTGGCAGCAAATAGCTAACCATAGAAAATCCATAGGAAATGCAGCATATTATCTGTAAATAGTGGAAAAAAGTATGAAGTGTAAAAAGAAAAAAAAAATGCCCATTTCCCAATAAAAGCCCTGTATTATCACCAAAAAAGATCCAAAACACAAATCATATATATACATAATTGGTATTGCCACGTTTGTAATGATGTGTACTATAAAACTATAATGTAAATTATTCTGCACAGTGAACGCCGTAAAAAAAATCAAACAAATAGCAAAATTCGCCAATTTTGGTACAAATAGAGGAATAAAAAAGATCAAAAGGTAGCACGTATCCCAAAAATGATGCCAATAAAAAGTACAGCTCATCCCACCAAAAACTGAGCCCTTACTCCATGGTGTCGGACGAAAAATAAAAACGTTACGGCTGTTGAAAAATGAATGGCATAAAAAGAATTTTGCTCAGAAAAGAAAAAAAGAACATAGCCATATAAAATGGGTATCGCCATAATCGTACTGACCCACAGAATAAATATAACATCACTTTTACCGCACAGTGTACACCATAAAAATAAAATAAAAACTCCACGTTTTCCAGTTTTTCACAATATTTTGGACATCTGTAGTGCAAAATAACTTATCCCCTATCCAAAGGATAGGGGATAAGTTATAGATCACGGGGGGGGGTCCGAGCTCTGGGGCCCCCTGGGATCTTCTGGACGGGGCCACAGCAGCATGCTGGAAGGGGGGCGTTCCGTCCCCGCATGGCGCGGCGGCCGACACGCCCCTTCCATGTACCCCATAGAGATACATGGAGGGGGCGTGTCTTCCACTGCTTTCTGCTGGGGGACGAAACTTCACTTCCTGCAGACTGCAGTGGCCTGTACAGGAGATCCCGGGGGGGGCCCCAGCGCTCGGACACCCGCTATCTATACCTTATCACCTATCCTTTGGATAGGGGATAAGTTATTTTATGCTGGAATACTCCTTTAAAAGCAGTACAATAATAGAAAAGTATATAACCATGGGTATCTTTTTAATTGTATTGACCCACGTTTTTACTGTAAAATTTAAAGTGTGAAAACGAAACCTTCCAGAATTTGCAAAATTTTTATTTGTTTTTGTTTAAATTTATTCACACAAATAATAATTTTTTTAGTTTACTGTACATTGGATGGTAAAACGAGGGGTCACTACAAAGTACAATTGGTCACGCAAAAAACATGATCACATTACCCAATATGTATGAATGTAACTGAACTGGTTTGTAACAATACAGCAGATTTAGTTTTTTTTCCTGAAGTGCTTCTTCAATGGTCTTCAGTGTTATGTAGGTCAGTCCTAATACAATCCGTTTGCTTTTTACTGACATTCCACAGCAGAATTAATGTGGCTATTCCAGCTAAAGCCATTTATTGCACTGCTTTTGTTCCTGGCCCCAAAGTAACAGTTTCAGGTTAATGTAAGGTTCAGGCTCACTCCCTAGTAATGAGATATGCCTTACGGGCATCCACCTTCAAGCTCATTTTTAGTGTCGCATTTGTTAAAAATTCCTTATTTCCATAGTTTATCTGCTTTTAGGCTGAGTTGGTAGTTTACGTATTAGAAATAGGGCTAAAAAGTAACTTGTTTGTAACAAATTAACAGAAAAAGGGCAGGTCTGAATAAGTTCCTTTCTCTTGCAATATAAACTACAGTATAAAGGCAGTACATGCCCCTTTACATTTCTCAAATAGTTTCCATTTCTTTTTTTTTTTTTCTACTCACAATTTGCTAAAATACATTCACACTTTTCAAAGTTGGTACCTAAAATATGTTTAAAATAATGTAAGCAGAGAATGTAGCTGGCACTACTGGTAACGTAAGCAGAAGTGTTCCATAAGCAATCCTATCTATAGTAATCTACGTAAGCTTCCATTGGTGCTCAGCCCAAACTATATACAAAGCAGCACAGTCCTAGTGATCGTGTAAAGCAGAAGAGAATAAGTGCTAGTCCCAAATATTCAGATCTAAGTTTTATTTCATTCAGCACAATGTAGGTGAACTGGAGTGGTGCAATCTACAGAGACTAGTTGCAGCCATTTCAAGCTTTGCCCTTCCAGCTCTAAAGTGGTTTTGCCTATGTTGTGTAGTTCAAACCGAATTGTTAAAGGGGCTGTGAAAAACCTCTTGTAACCAATCCACAGAACACGGGATAAGTGTCTGATAGTGATGAATGGAACGTGTTCAGTCAACAAGAACCCACCCCCCATTCTGCAGAACGCGGGAGTAGGGCTGGGCGGTATACCGGTTCATACCGAATACTTACATTTTTGTCCTGCACGGTATAGATTTTTCCCATACCACAATACCGGTTTGGCCCCTCCCCCTCAGGAATGAAGGAATTATCAGCCCAGCACTGCTGAACTAATCATATGTGACCCGTGAGCGCTGTTCTGCCCCCTCCCTCCCCGAAATTAATTATCAGCCCAGCGCTGCCCTGTCCAGATGGGGGTAAATACTCACATATCACCCACAAGCGCTGCCTTGCTCGTCCTCTTGTTTGTTATGGGCCGCCGGTGCTGATAATCTATATTATGCGGTATCCCTATGCCCGGGCTACAAAAGATAAACAAAATAAACTTTAACTCACCTTCCCCGTCGGTCTGAACCAGCTTTCAAGGGAATGGAACGTTGGAGAGCAGTCAGCCTATCACCGGCCGCAGCGGTGTTCCGTCTCGGCCAATGATAGGTTGAGCGCATTGTCATGTAAGAAGCCGGCTTCTTACGTGACAGTGGGCTCATCCGATCACCGGCCGAGGCAGAACATCGCTGCGGCCGGTGATAGGCTGATGGCTCTCCGATGTTCCCGTCCCTAGGAAGAGCATAAGGCCGACGTAGGAAGGTGAGTTAAAGTTTATTTTGTTTATCTTTTGCAGCCCGGGCATAGGGATACCGCACAGTATAGAGTATTAGCACCGGTGGCCCGCAACAAAGAGGACGAGGAGGGCAGCGCTTGTGGGTGATGTGAGTATTTACCCCAGCTCTGGGCTAATAATTAATATGGGGGGGGGGGGGGAGGGGGGAAGGGAAATACTATTATACACCGTGGAACCGCCATAAGTTACAAAAATACAGTCATACACACATTTGGTCATACCGCCCAGCCCTACACGGGAGTCCTAATACTTATCTCCGTTCTGGAGTTTATGGGCGATCAGACACTTATCCCCCTAGCCTGTGGATAGGAGATAACTTGTTTATCACTGGGAAACCCCTTTATGTTTTGAGCTGCATAGAAAACAGGCAAATGATTAGAAACAATCCACAGCCGAGACCCAAGGATAGAAAATGTGTTTGTCAGCCGCAGGATGATCCTTCTGTACACAGATCCACTTTTATTGATTAACTCATTCATGGTTCTCCTAACAGTTTTTCTTTTCCTTACAGAACAACACTTTTCAGATATTGTCCAAGGTGAAGAGTTTTTGAATCTTGGCATAGAACAAGTGTGCAGCTTGATCGCTAGTGATAAGCTTACTGTTGTTTCAGAGGAAAAGGTAATTTCTGTTTTTCTTCCTAGCAGCAATAAGAAATGTATATGGAAACATGTTTTTTATAATATGATTCTGTTTGAAGAGAAAATCTGGGTGACACATTCCCTTTAAAGTAGTTATGTACCCCTGCTCTATTGAATAAAAATTGGGTCTGGACATGTGGTGATCACACGGATACTTGATTAGTTAAAAGTTTCAGAATCGATGAAGGATCCTGTTAAAGGGGTACTCCCCTGGAAAACCTTTTTAATTAAATCAACTGGTGCCAGAAAGTTAAATAGATTTGTAAATGACTTCTATTTAAAAATCTTAATCCTTCCAGTACTTATCAGCTGCTGTATGGTCCACAGGAAGTTCTTTTCAATTTGAATTTCTTTTCTGTCTTCACCACATTGCTCTCTGCTGACACCTCTGTCCATTTTAGGAACTGTCCAGAGTAGGAGCAAATTCCCATAGCAAACCTCTCCTGTTCCTGTTTATGGACAATTCCTGACACGGACAGAGGTGTCAGCAGAGAGTACTGTGGTCAGACAGAAAATAAATTCAAAAAGAAAAGAACTTCATGTGGAACATACAGCAGCTGATAAGTACTGGAAGGATTAAGATTTTTAAATAGAAGTAATTTACAAATCTGTTTTAACTTTCAGCCACCAGTTTATTTAAAAAAAAGTTTTCCAGCGGAGTACCCCTTTGACTACAAGAGCTCTCCAAAACAATTAGGGCTATTGTAAAATTATGCAATTCCTAACATTTTCCCATATTCTAAGAATATATACTAGTATTGTGTGATTTCTGTATATTTTCACAGGCTGGCTATGGTTCTTGTTGAGCACTTTTAACCCGATAACGACCATGGACGAGTATAGACGTCCAGGTTGGTGGGCGTTCCGGCACCTGGACGTCTATACTCGTCCATTATTCTCGTGGGTGCTGCCCAGTGCACCCAAGAGATCGCGGCAGGGACTCGGCTGTATCACACAGCCGGAACCCTGCTGCACTGCCGGGACCGAAGTAAACTTCGGTCCCGGCAGTTTTAACCCTTACAGCCGCTGTCATAAGTTAGCACGGGCTGTAAGTGTTCTGACAGAGGGAGGGGGCTCCCTCTGTCTCTCCTGCAGCACCCCGGAGCATCGCAGGGTGCTGCTGCATACCTGGGCAGCCGGGGGTCCTACAAAGACCCCCATGTCTGCCCTGGGTATTGCCAGAAAGGACGTGCCAGAGGCACGTCCTAATATGCTGCCTGCTAGTGAAAACTGGCAGGCAGCATATAACTGCAATGCTTTGGAATACTAAGTATTCCAAAGCATTAAAAAGTGTAAAAATAAATAAATAAAATAAAAGTGTAAAAATAAATAAAAATGTAATAAGTGTTAAAAAAAAAAAGAAAGAAAAAAAATACATACATTTATTAAGTGAATCTAATAAAAAAAAAAAATGCATAATGTGTAGGATCGCATTGGCGGACATCCGCAGCATGTAATATGCTGCGGATGTCCACCATGTGATCCTACACATTATGCAGCAGTCACAGTAATGAGCTCCCTGCTGCGGCTGGGTAGCTTTGTGTGTCCACTCATAGCGGCGGATTTCCCGCCAGCAGTCATGAGCGGACACACTGAGCTACCCAGCCGCAGCAGTGATGGATATATTCGCCATGAGCGGGTGCTTATTCCCACAACATGGCGGATATATCCATCAGGAGCCTTAACTGTCACAGACAGACACGTTATACTGCCAGCCGACCAAGGACCAATCAGAGAGGTCCCTGGTCCAGCCAATAACTTGTAGGGGTGCGGTATATAAATGGGGTCACTTGTGGGGGTGGGGGTACTGTTCTGCCCTGAAAGCCAAATGGCGCTCCTCTCCTGAGTCCTACCACACGGCCAAGGAACCATATATGGCCTAAGCTGGGGTATTTCCGAACATGGGACAAGCAAAATATAGGGTGCATTTCTTTCAATATCAGAAGTGATGTACAAAAAAGATGTCCCACAAGTGATGCATTTGTAAACAAAAAAAAAAAACTAGTTTGTAATAATTCCTGCCAAAAAACTATGTTATTAAAATACTCACTGTACCCCCTAGCGAATACCTTGAGGGGTCTAGTTTTTCAAATTTTGTCATTCAGTTGCTGCAAACCTTGCACAGCGCACAAAAATAAGATGTACTTTTCAAATTTTCAAAATGTCAAGTAAATTTGTTAAATACCGTATATACTCGAGTATAAGCCGAGTTTTTCAGCACGATTTTTCGTGCTGAAAACACCCCCCTCGGCTTATACTCGAGTGAACTCCCCCACCCGCAGTGGTCTTCAACCTGCGGACCTCCAGAGGTTTCAAAACTACAACTCCCAGCAAGCCCGGGCAGCCATCGGCTGTCCGGGCTTGCTGGGAGTTGTAGTTTTGAAACCTCCGGAGGTCCGCAGGTTGAAGACCACTGCGGCCTTCAACATCATCCAGCCCCCTCTCACCCCCTTTAGTTCTGAGTACTCACCTCCGCTCGGTGCTGGTCCGGTCCTGCAGGGCTGTCCGGAGAGGAGGTGGTCCGGTGGCATAGTGGTTCCGGGCTGCTATCTTCACCGGGGGCGCCTCTTCTAAGCGCTTCGGGCCCGGCCTCAGAATAGTCACGTTGCCGTGACAACGACGCAGAGGTGCGTTCATTGCCAACGTACTTCTGCGTCATTGTCAAGGCAACGCCTCTATTCCGGGCCGGAAGCGCGGAGAAGAGGCGCCCCCCGGTGAAGATAGCAGCCCGGACCACCTCCTCACCGGACCACCGCCTCACCGGACAGCCCTGCAGGACCGGACCAGCGCCGAGCGGAGGTGAGTACTCAGAACTAAAGGGGGTGAGAGGGGGCTGGATGATGTTGAAGGCCGCAGTGGTCTTCAACCTGCGGACCTCCGGAGGTTTCAAAACTACAACTCCCAGCAAGCCCGGACAGCCGATGGCTGCCCGGGCTTGCTGGGAGTTGTAGTTTTGAAACCTCTGGAGGTCCGCAGGTTGAAGACCACTGAGGGCGAATGATGAGAAGAGGATGATGAAGGGGGGGGGGGGATGATGAAGGGGGGTGGGGATGATGAAGGGGGGTGTGTGGGATGATTACAAGGGGATGATGAAGGGGGGATGTGTGGGATGATAAGGGGATGATGAAGGGGGGATGTGCGGGATGATAAGGGGATGATGAAGGGGGGATGTGTGGGATGATGACAAGGGGATGATGAAGGGGGGATGTGTGGGATGATAAGGGGATGATGAAGGGGGGATGTGTGGGATGATGACAAGGGGGTGATGATGAGGATGTTAATGACGGGTCTGGATGATGACAGGGGGGGATGAGGTATTTCCCACCCTAGGCTTATACTCGAGTCAATAACTTTTCCTGGGATTTTGGGTTGAAATTAGGGGTCTCGGCTTATACTCGGGTCGGCTTATACTCGAGTATATACGGTACATCTAAAATGTGAATAATAATTTAAAAAAAAGTTGAGAAAATAAAGTAGACATATGAAATGATAATTTTTGATAAAAAAATAACATTATGTATAAATATATGCAACCTATTAACGTCAAAATGACGACAAATCGTCTTTTTTTCAAAAATTTCACGGTTTCTTGCATTGTAAATAAAAAAAATACAAATGATATCGATTAACTTTTACTATTTTCATGTAGTACAACTTGTGACAAAAAAACAATGTCAGAATTGGCAAAACATTACCAGAGTTATTCTCAAAGACATACATCCCAGATTTGAAAAAAAACAGGCCTGGTCTTTGAGGGGCATACAGGCTTAATTAGCTTGGTCCTTAAGGGGTTAAATGAATTAATGGTTATTTATTTTCTAGGATCTCTACCATGTGGTGTTTTAATAATTTGCATATATTTGTATTGCATTTAATATTTGGTACTACATTAATTCTGCTAATGGGTTTGTTGTGCTCCTAAACAAATGCATGAGTATTCAATAATGGCAAGATTGTGGACTGTTTGACACCATTAGCTTTAACAGTAGTGAACAGGTATTAAATGTGATATATTCATATTGTACATTTTTGTAAACCATTTGCTTTTTGCTTTTTCCCATCAAGGTATTTGAAGCAGTCATTACTTGGGTAAGCCACGACAAAGATGTTCGCCAGGAGCACATGGCACATCTCATGGAACATGTCCGCCTTCCTTTACTTTCAAGAGATTATTTAGTGCAGGTAAAACAATCAAATTTAACCTTCACTTAAGTATTTCAGTCTGTTTTCTGTTAAAAGCACTTTTTTTTATTTCTACATATGTTTTTATATTGAACCTGTGGAGGGTTGTGGTATTGTTCAAAAACCCTAAATAGAAGTATAAATAAGACCTAGATCAGCGTGTAAACTATTTCAGGTGAAATTATGACTTGTAGTGCTGTCTCAGGGTAGTAAAGCAGCTTTTCAGCCTTTCTGATACACTTGACAACTGTGCTGTGATAAATGAAGGATCTACTTTAATGTATTCAGTCCTTGGAATGCAAGTGTCACTGATGTTGCATTAGATTATACATTTGAAAAAGTCTGTAAGTACTGTTTGAAATGACTGATTGACTAATAATGTGGGTTTTTTGTTTTAAGAGAGTTGAAGAAGAGACACTAGTGAAAAACAGCAGTGCCTGTAAGGATTACCTCATTGAAGCCATGAAGTACCACTTACTTCCTGGAGACCAACGGACATTGATAAAAAGTGCACGAACGAGACAGAGAACGCCTGTCAGTCTTCCCAAGGTAGAATGTTACATTATCTTACATGGTAGTGCATGGTACATTACATGTAACCAGCTGTGCTGTCCTCAGAAAATGAGAGCAATGCCATGTTCCTTTATATTGGCTCTTGTAACGTTATATGCACTGCTGGTGGAATTGGATACTAGAAATAAAGGAGAGCCTTTCGTTTTGAGGAGATTCTCCACATGACATTCCAGTCAGGTTATTAGCTACTAAGTTGTTAGTTCTAGGCTCAGTAATAGAGCTGCAGTTTGTACATTGGGCTAAGGTGCATCTGACCCCTTAGATGCTGCACCAACTAAATAGGTTGTTCATGTTAGTTTCTGCTTAGCAAACATGGTACTATGCAAATTGGTTTAATATCACTGAAAGGAGCATTTTTTTTATCAGTGATTTTAAAGGGGTACTCCGCCCCGAGACATGTTATCCCCTATCCAAAGGATAGGGGATAACATCTGATTGTGGGGGTTTTAGCTGTCATGCTCTCACATGTATGAAGGGGGCGTGGCGTGACTTCACGAATACGGAAGCCCCAGTGCCTGGCCAGAGATCACAGGGGGCCCAGCAGGTAGACCCCCCCCACGATCAGACATGTTATCCCCTATCCTTTTGGATAAAGGAAAACATGTCTACAGAATTGAAGGAAAACAGAATTGAAGGAAAATACAGCAGTTTTGGGGAACCTTTTATTTAAAACTGTGTGAGTTGCACTTTTATGTACATTTTTAAGTTGTGCAGGTAAGCAAAATGTATGGTTTGTTCTTTGAAATAATTTAATCAGTGACCTGTTGCAATGTATTGTTATAATAAAATGTAAGTTATACTAACATGGTTGAAAAAGACAAAAGCCCATGAAGAATAACATATAACCCTACTGTCTTGATCCAGAGGAAGGCAAAAATGCCTATAAAGCAGATGTGTACTACTCAATTTTAGGAGGAAAATTCCTCCCCCAATTTCAGATAAGGCAGAACAAATCTCCTCCAGAAATCTGGTAACCACAAACTTGAAAAATTACATTTAGCCATATTAAAGGGGTACTCCAGTGGAAAACTTTTTTTTTTTTTTTAAATCAACTGGTGCAAGAAAGTTAAACAGATTTGTAAATTACTTCTATTAAAGAATCTTAATCTTTCCAGTACTTTTTAGGGGCTGTATGCTACAGGGGAAATTCTTTTCTTCTTGGATTTCTCTGATGTCACGACCACAGTGCTCTCTGCTGTCCATTATAGGAACTGTCCAGAGCAGCATATGTTTGCTATGGGGATTTTCTCCTGCTCTGGACATTTCCAAAAATGGTCAGCAGAGATCACTGTGGTCGTGACATCAGAGAAAGCCAAAAAGAAAAGCATTTCTTCTGTAGTATATAGCCCCTAAAAAGTACTGGAAGGATGAAATAATTTACAAATCTGTTTAACTTTCTTGCACCAGTTGATCTAAAAAAAAGTGTTCACGGGAGTACCCCTTTTAAACTTGTCATTTCTTTGCCCAAGCCGCCAGCTTTCCAAAATCCCTCTGTTCTATTATATTATCTGTACATGCACATCTTCTGATAGCTTGGTGTTATTTATCATTCATAGGAAAAGCTGTAAAAAAAAAAAAAAAAAAAATTCTCTATGCCAGAATTTGTTTCCTGGTAACTCACCTTCCTGAAAACATACTTTTAAAAAGTATTAAAAAAGCTGTATGCACAGTTGGGGTGAACTACAGGTCAGGTTACCCCACTAAATAAAAAAGCCTTCACCCAGCTTGCTAGACTGGAGAATAAAACATTATACCAAACAGAATATGGAGATCATACAAGAGCACTTTATTATATAGCTTTGTCATGTTTTTAATACTACTTTTAGTTTAATAATGCTGTAATTGTACTGATCATCAAAATAAAGAACATACCATTTTTATATGTTTTGTTTCTCTTGGAGAAGAGGGATTTGCATACTTCAAACTTTTACAGTATTTTAAAACTGACATATTGTATAAACTGAATGTGTCAGAACAGCTATCTTAAACCACTGTTGTAACACTTCAGTATTGGTCATGTCTATTAGCATATGCAGCAGAAGTGAAAATGTGTAAAACATAAACCATACACTTTCATCTTAAGTGGTTAGAGCACTGTGATCTAGAGCTATATTTTGGTGACTCAAACTTCTACTGAAGTACCTTGAGTTTGATACTATTAGGGTATGTTCTCATGGGTGGATTTATAAGTGAGTTTTCTGTTGCCAGGTAAATTTGAAGCAGACCCTATTAAAATCTATTTAATCAGTGGCTCAAACTCAAAGCGAGAAACTTGCTGCAAAGTCTTTTCTCTACCTTTTAAAGGAGTACTCCGGAAGAGGGGTGTGTTTTTTTTGTTTTTTTTGTTTAAACAAACGTAAAAAATTGAACATCTACTTACCTCCTACTGCTCCCCCAATGCCTCCGTTGTCCCTCTGCAGTCCTCAGTGCACACTTCTTCTGGGTTTCCTGTGGTCAATATGTCATTTTGCGGTTCAGAGAGTCTCTGCTCGCAGCAATGTCCCTCCTCTGCCAGTGATAGGTTAAGCGGCAAAGTGTGACTTATTGAGCCATTGCACACCGAAAAAGATCGGGCCTGAGGCTTAATACGTCGCAGCCATCAATGGCTGAGGCAGGCATCACTGCAGCAAACGATTTACTGAGCTGCAGGATGAGTTATTGACCACAGTGACCTAGGAAGAGGAGCGCACCAGAGGCCACAGTGGGACAACGGAGGCATTAGGGGAACGGCGAGAGGAAAGTAGATTTTTTTTTTTTTTAATACACTTGACAGCATGGCTGTGTTGGTTTAAAAAACAAAGCAAAAAAAAGAAAAAAAAACCCTATCATGAAATACTCATTTAAAGTGCATCTGTTATGTACATAACACATGTGAAGTAGCCCACACATAAGTATTGTCGGAAAATTACTTCACTCGAATGTTTATGATGAAAGAATATTTGCTATGTTTTTTAAAGCATTTTATGTCAACTTTACATAAGAAAAATACCCACAAATGTTGATAGTTTCGTTATCCTACTCACTACTACAGCAATCATACCATAACTTCACTTTTCAGCTTTGCTATAAAGACTGAGACAGTCAGCTGAAGATAGAGTATGTAAAGAGAATTTGCCATAAAAAATTGCCTATTGTTTAAATCTTATTTTGTTTTTGTTAAACATGTTTGTTTTCTTTTCATAATTGTAACATATGCATTTTCTAAATTTTGGTTTCGTTATCTAGATTTGAAAATAATGCTGAAATATTGCAGTTTTCATTCTGACTTCTAGGCCAATAAGTTGATCCTTCCTGTTCTAAAAAAGGAGACTGCTGGAACGTATACTGTACAGGAATATAGATAATATAGTACAGATATAGATAAGACACGATTAACACAACTGGTGCTTAAAGCTCAGCCTCCCCTCCTTGTAGAATGACCTCTGTGCATGTCATAGAGCATGTCAAGAAACCTTTGCCATTCTAGTTAATCTGGTTTACTCTAGTTTATTGTGCTTGCTGTTAACCACTTAAGGACCCAGGGCGTACCTCTACACCCGGAGTCCGCTCCCTTTCTATATCGCGGGGCCACGTCTTCTAACTGGTCGTGACCCGTGGCTAATAACACCGGGCACTGATAGTGGCGCCGTGCGCTATTAACCCTTTAGACGTGGCGTTCAAAGTTGATCGCCGCGTCTAAAGTGAAACTAAACTGCTCCCGGTTAGCTCAGAGGGCTGTTTGGGATCGCCGCAGCGAAATCGCAGCGTCCCGAACAGCTGTAGGACACGAGGAGGGTCCCCCTACCTTCCTCCTGGTGTCCGATCGCCGAATGACTGCTCAGTGCCCGAGATCCAGGCATGAGCAGTCAAGGGGCAGAATCATTGATCAATGGTTTCCTATGAGAAACCATTGATCAATGTAAAAGATCAGTGTGTGCAGTGTTATAGCCCCCTATGGGGGCTATAAAATTGCGAAAAAAAAGTTAATAAAGAAAATTTAACACCTTCCCTAATAAAAGTTTGAATCACCCCCCCCCCCCCTTCCCATTTAAAAAAAAATGTGGTATGACAGCATACGGAAATGTCCGAATTATAAAAATATATTGTTAATTAATCCGCACGGTCAATGGCGTACGCGCAAAAAAAATCCAAAGTCCAAAATAGCGTATTTCTCTATCTGCTCAATCGGGGGACACAGACCATGGGTATATGCTGCTGTCACTAGGAGGCTTGACACTATGGCAACAACAAAGTAGTTGGGCTCCCCAGACCAGATCAAACATTTTTTATTTTTCAAGATTAGGGACGTTTAGATTTTTATTTCCCTTTTCTTTTCATGTTTTTAGGTGGGGACTCGGGAACATAGTGTTAACTGTTTCCCCATTTGCGATTGAGTGGGCACAGGCATCGTGGATGTACTGTCGACCCCCTCTCGCTAACGGTCAGCACCTGGGGTTGTACCTCATGGGTCCTGGTCCCCCTACCTCCCTGCTCGTCTTGCTGTTACAGCCCGGCATGATGCTGGTGACTAGGCTGGGGAGTATATTGGGCTCAAACTTATTGCTCTCTCCCCCCCTTCCCCCCCCCCCCCCCCCCTCTTTTCTTTTGGGGCTGTGGAGTTTTCATTGGGGGCTGTGTCAGTGGTGTAGGACTGTTTTCTTTTTCCCCTCAAACGTCTTGTCAGCACAGACGCTGACTTCAGCAGGACATTTTACTTTAACTTTGGCAGCCGTGCGCTGCTGACATTGCCCTTCTCTGCAAGCGCCGGCTCAAAGATCCGGCCATATCTCCGCAGTGACGTTCGGCCAAAGTTGTCCTTAGCCGTCGGAATGTGCGGACTGCCGGCGGCATCTCCCGCTTCCTCACAGCGCGCACATTAGCTGGGAATATTACTCTCCCCAGCAGGGATTTCATCTATATCATGCGGGCATATTTCTACTCAGGATTCTCCTCCAGACCCTGTGGGCTCTGTTACCCCTCCAGAATGGGTGTCTTCTCTCTGTCTATTTCTGACTTAGCACAGGTCCGTGGTGACTGCCTTGGAGATGTACTCCTTTAGCCAACCCTCTGGAGAGACCCGTTCTCCCTCTCCCTATGTTAAGTGCTCTCATAAGCGCACCAAGAGTAGTTACTCAGATTCATCTCAGGAGTCTATTAGCAGACATAGGCTCTCCTCTCATAGGTATCGCCTCTCTGCCTCAGCAGCCCACACAAGCACCTCCTCGAAGAGGCGCTCACCAGGTCTCAGACGCGACGGGTGGTAAAAGTTCCTTGTTACCCCAAAATAAGGCTTGCAGCACTACCTCTCGCCGAAAGTCTACATCCTCTCGGGCATTTGGTTCCAGTGGGACATCCAGACAGGCGCCCACACGGGACAAGAAGGCTTTCTCCTTCCAAATCCGTCCCTCCTGGAAATCGAATAACCGCTCCGGTAGTTTCTCGGCAAAAGCGGGAAACCGCAAGCCTTCCTCTGCCTGAAGGGACGCCCCCACACGCGTATTTTTCTCTGGTGGGAGATAGTCTACTTCTCTTCCGAGACATTTGGTCTGCACACGTGCAGGACTCCTGGGTCAGGGACGTGGTGTCCAATGGATGCCGGATCGAATTTGCCTCCCTTCCAAGGGACCACTTTTTTCGTTCCAGGGCTACCCAGTCCCCCTCTCTGGCCAAGGCCTTTCGGGGCACACTCCAGTCGGATATAGGATCGAATTTGTCTCCCTTCGAATGGACCGCTTTTTTCGTTCCAGGGCTCCCCAGTTCCTCTCTCTGGCCAAGGCCTTTCGGGGCACACTCCAGTCCCTCCTCATTCAGGAAGTTCTTGTCCCGGTTCCTCCAGAAGAACGTTTTTGGGGTTTTTATTCCAACCTCTTTGTGGTCCCCAAAAAAGGAGGTTCCGTGCGCCTGATCCTAGATCTGAAGCGCCTAAACCAATATAATCTCCGCCATTTCTGCATGGCATCTCTCCGTTCGGTTGTGGCATCCATGGATCAAGGAGAGTTTCTTTCCTCAGTGGACATTCGGGAAGCCTACCTCCATATTCCAATTTTTCTGGGACATCAGCAGTGTCTCCGCTTTGCAGTTCCGGAAGGCTATTTTCAATTTGTGGCCCTTCCATTTGGTCTGGCCACTGCTCCGAGGGTCTTCACCAAGGTCCTGGCACCTGTGGTCGCCCTCTTACGGTCGAGAGGTGTCTCAGTGATTCCGTATCTGCATGACCTCCTGATCAAGGCCCCAACCAGAACCCAGAATCGTGAAAGCCTCAGTCTCACTCTTCAAACATTGTCTCTTTTCGGTTGGATGGTCAATCAAGACAAGTCCAACCTAACTCCCACTCAGTCTCTAATTTTTCTGGGACTCCAGTCTGACACCGTGTCCGCCCAGATTCTGCTTCCGACGGACAAATGTCTGGTCCTCTTGTCAGGAGTTCAGATGCTTCTGAAGCCTGCTCCGGTGTCCGTTTGCTTTTGTATGCAGGTTCTGGGTCAGATGGTGGCGGCCCAGTTTCATTACCATCCTCTCCAACTTGCGATCGAAGGACAATGGAGATTTGTCCCACCGGGATAGAAGAGCAAGAGCATTCTATCTTGGAGGTCTCGCCAGTCCCTTCTGTGGTGGCTTCACTCCCATGCGGTGATGGCCGAGGTGTCCAGGCTTCTTCTCTGTGCGCAACTAAGTGTACCAGAAATCTCAGCGATATACATTCCAGGAGTAAGCAATTGGGAAGCGGACTTTCTCAGCCGATCCTCCGTCGACTCAGGCGAGTGGTCTCTTCATCCGGAGGTGTTTGCAGAGATCTGCAACCTCTGGGGCATTCCGGACGTAGACCTATTGGAGTCACACCACAACCAGAAGGTCCCTCTCTTTGTGGCGAAGTCCCGGGATCTCTTGGCTCTGGCCATGCATGCCCTGGTGATTCCTTGGTCGGACTTTGCCCTACCTTATCTTTTCCCTCCTTCCCAGGGTCCTGAGAAAACTCAAAGCAGAGGGTGTTCCCGCCATTCTCGTGGCTCCGGACTGGCCCAGGAGGGCATGGTACTCTGACGTGGTCAGACTTCTGGACAACGTTCCGCTGCACTTTCCTCATCATCCGGACCTTCTCTCTCAAGGTCCACTTTGCCACCCCAATTTACTGACGGCGTGGCGGTTGAGACCGTGGTTTTGAGGGCTCAGGGTTTCTCTCCCCAGGTGATTCGCACTATGCTCTGGGCGCGCAAGCCCTCTTCTGCAAAGATTTACCACCATACTTGGCGATCTTATTTTCGTTGGTGTGAATCTCACTCCTTTTCTCCTGTTACATTCTCTCTCCCTTGACTTCTTTCCTTTTTACAGTCGGGGCTAGAACAACAGTTAGCTCTGTTTCCTTAAGGGTTAGGTTTCGGCCCTTTCCATTCTTTTTCAACGTCCTCTAGCGTCTGATCCCCATATCCGGACTTTTCTTCAGGGAGTGGCCCATGCGGCCCCTCCATACAGGTCTCCTACACCACCTTGGGACCTGAACTTGGTGCCCCCTTTGAACCTCTCAGGGACATTCCTTTTCGCCTTCTCTCTTGGAAGGTGGCGTTCCTGATTACGATTACCTCTATTAGGAGAGTTTCAGAGCTGGCAGCTCTCTCCTGCCACGCTCCCTTCCTGATTGTACACCAGGACAAAGTTGTTTTCATCCGGTTCCGGTTGTTTTTGCTTTTCATCTTAATGAGGACATCATCCTTCCGTCCTTTTGTCAGTCTCCATCTCATCCCAAGGAACGTTTGCTCCACAAACTGGATGTGGTGAGGGCTGTACGGACCTATCTCTGTCACTTCTTCCTTTCGGCAGAGTGACTCCTTTTTTGTTCTTGCAGAAGGTCACCGTAGAGGACAACTTGCTTGTAAGGCCACCATTTCTCGGTGGATCCGATCTGCTATTTCAGAAGCCTACCGCTGCAAGGGGAAGACTCCACCCTTCAGGGTTTCGGCTCATTCCACTCGTTCTGTCGGAGCATCCTGGGCTCTCCACAACAAGGCTTCGGCCTCACAGGTTTGTAAGGCAGCCACTTGGTCGTCTTTGCATACCTTCACAAAGTTCTACCAGATTCATACCTTTGCATCCTTTTGATGCTAGTCTGGGATGCAAAGTGTTGCAGGCGGCTGCGGTCCAGCCTTCCACCTGATGGATTTTCACTTTGCCCACACTAGGGACTGCTTTGGTAAATCCCATGGTCTGTGTCCCCCCAACAAAGCCGATAGAGAAAAAGAGATTTTTGTACTTACCGTAAAATCTCTTTCTTGAAGGATCCATTGGGGAACACAGCACCCACCCTTATTTTCTCTGGTGTTCCTGGTCCAGTTATCTGTCCAAGGGTGTGTTCAGTTAATTTTTATTCTGTGGTTTCCTCCGACTGTTTATGGTTCTTTTCTGACCCGTCGGTCCTCTCCTACTGCTCTGGGACTAAAATTGATTAGCTCAGGTGCCTGTAGGTGGGTATATCCTGCTGGGAGGGGCCGACTTTTTTTTCTTGTTGCCATAGTGTCAATCCTCCTAGTGACAGCAGCATATATACCCATGGTCTCTGTCCCCCAATGGATCCTTCGAGAAAAAGATTTTACTAAGTACAAAAATCTCCTTTTTTGGTCACTTTGTATATCATGAAAAAATGAATAAAAAGACATCAATAAGTCCGATCAATACAAAAATGGTACTGCTAAGAACTTCAGATCACATTGCAAAAAATGAGTGCTCATACGCAGAAAAATAAGTGATAGGGGTCAGAAGATGACAATTTTAAACTTATAAATTTTCCTGCATGTAGTTATGATTTTTTTCAGAAGTACGACAAAATCAAACCTATATAAGTAGTATATTATTTTAATCGTATGGACCTACAGAATAAAGATAAGGTGTCATTTTTAACGAAAAATGTACTGCGTAGAAAAAAATTTGGGGGGTAAAATGACTGATGTCATTATGAAGTAGAATTGGTGGCACAAAAAATAAACCACCATATGGATTTTTAGGTGCTTAATTTAAAGAATTATGATTTTTTTTTAAAGGTAAGGAGGAAAAAACAAGTGCAAAAACTGAAAAACCCTGGGTACTTAAGGGGTTAAAGGAGATATCCAGTGCTGAAAAACTTATCCCCTATCTTAAGGATAAGTCTGGGCATCCACTTGGCAAATGAGGTTCAATGTGGATAAATGTAAAGTTATGCATCTGGGTACTAATAACCTGCATGCGTCGTATGTCTTAGGGGGGATTAAACTGGCAGAGTCACTGGTAGAGAAGGATCTGGGTGTACTTGTAGATCAGACTACAAAATAGCATGCAATGTCAGGCTGCTGCTTCCAAAGCCGGCAGGATATTGTCATGTATAAAAAGAGGCATGGACTCGAGGGGCAGGGACATAATACTCCCCCTTTATAAAGCATTGGTACGGCCTCACCTGGAATATACTGTTCAGTTTTGGTCGCCTGTTCATAAAAGGGACACTGCGGAGTTGGAAAGGGTGCAGAGACGCGCGACTAAACTAATATGGGGCATGGAACATCTTAGCTATGAGGAGCGATTAAAGGAGTTACAATTGTTTAGTCTTGAGAAGAGACGTTTAAGGGGGGATATGATAAACGTATATAAGTATATTAATGGCCCATACAAAAAATATGGAGAAAAACTGTTCCAGGTTAAACCCCCCCAAAGGACGAGGGGGCACTCCCTCCGTCTGGAGAAGAAAAGGTTTAGTCTAAAGGGGCGGCACGCCTTCTTTACCGTGAGGACTGTGAATTTATGGAACGGTCTACCTCAGGAACTGGTCACAGCAGGAACAATTAACAGCTTTAAAGCAGGGTTAGATACATTCCTGGAACAAAATAACATTAATGCTTATGCAGAATTATAAAACTACATCCCTTTCCCTTATCCCCTTACATCCTTCCCTTCAATCCCCTGGTTGGACTTGATGGACGTATGTCTTTTTTCAACCATACTAACTATAAGGATAGGGGATAAGTTTCAGATCGGGGGGGGGGGGGGTCAGACAGCTGGGTCCCCCCGCGATCACCTGTACGGGGCCCCAGCAGCCCGCGGGAAGGGGGCGTGTTGACCACCGCACAAAGCGGCCGCTGACACGCCCCCCTCAATACAACTCTATGGCAGGGCTGGAGCGCTGCCTTCGGCAATCTCTGGCTCTGTCATAGTGTTGTATTGAGGGGGCGTGTTGTCGGCCGCTTTGTGCGATGGTCGACACCCGCTATCTGGCCAGTGAGCCAGGGCCCCCGTAAAGAAGATTGGGGGGGCCCCACGGTTGGACCCCCCCGCGATCTGAAATTAATCCCTTATCCTTCGGGATAAATTTTTCAGCACTGGACTACCCCTTTAAACATGTCTCTAATCATTGTTAAAAAACAGTTTAGGCATGACTGCAGCTCCCATACTAAAACTACATTTTTCACCAAGGTAAGGCTCTGTATTCATCTTTTCTGTCACTCTGGAGAGATAAGGTAGGACCCCTCTGTAGGTAGTTTGACCTTGTTATGATAGATTTCCCCCTTTAGGTAGCTAGCCCGCTATATGCAGGACCCCCAAAAAAGTGAGGCACTTACTTTTATACTACTGTTCTCTGTAAAATTGTAGCTGCATTTTTCCGTGCCCATGTGATGGCTGAACAGCTTCCTTGTCCATAAGTTTGAGTCCCATATTGGAGCATGTGCTTGAGTGCAGTGGCACTGCGTGCTGGCTCCTGGTCCATGTTATGTGCTAAGTGGGTAATGTAAACTTAATTACAGCTATGGAATTGGTGGGTAGGACCCCTAGATACCAACTTGAGAGAATAGCATACAACAAATTTTGTCACAAGTGCAATAGAGGTACAGAAGATAAACGCATGCCCCCAATTTAGCATACTTTATCTAAAAGACAGTCGGTTAGCTAAAGACAAAAAAAATATCTGTATTCAGTTCGCAATAATAAAGCATATATTATGTAGCAGCAGTCTCCACAATTCCTGCATCTATATCTAGGGATCGACCGATTATCGGTTTGGCTGATATTATCGGCTGATATTCACGATTTTGGACATTATCGGTATCTGCAATTACCTTGCCGATATGCCGATAATGCCCCGTCCCCCCTGGCCAGAGACTGCTGGCGCTGCACCTTTGCCTCCCCCATCCATGGAATATCGGTATAAATTATCGGCTATCGGCCTGAAAGGTCACAGATTATCGGTATCGCCGATATCAGTCGATCCCTATGATGCTCTGACATTAAAAATTTGTGCTTTAACTCCATAAGGCTGTAATCATGAATACTTGTACGTGCTGTCTTGTGATCTTCCGCCATTTAGGGTGAATATCTATCCACAGGTGTAATATGTAATTCAAATGGAAATGAGCAAAAAACATTTGCAGAACCGGAAGTCTTATTCTGGAGGACACCCCGACCACTGGCATCTCAACCGGGGGGAAAAAAAATGCGACTGATGCTGCGCCACTGCAGTTGATTGACACCACCACCACCACTACTGCTGCTGTTAGTGTCCATAAAGCCTCCTACACATTTCAGTGAATCATTTCTTCTTCATCAACCCTGACTTGTCATGCAAAAATATGGGGGGGTGCTGTTTGCGTTCTCAATTTATATAACACAATGCAGAAGGGAGGATGGTTAAAGGGGTTCAGTGATGGTTTCCATAGCAGTGTTATCACTTAGCTCTTGCAGCTGCATGGTTCATTGATACTGATAGGAGAGACTTCGGACTGCAGAAGATATCATACTCCCATGATATCTCTTCATCAGATACAAGTTGGAAAACAATAGTTCATATATCAGTTTATTTCTGCTTTATGCCTGGTGGGAAACACAGCTTTTCATGTGCAGAAGAGTTGATCTTTAATGTGTACCTGTCTCGGTTCTCAGACCTCGACCAGTCAGGAGATAGAACCAGGATTAGACTGGGTGACTGAGTGCTTTTCACCCTGCTCTGTGTCATGTGATCGAGGCACACTCCATAGACCTACGTTGAGTGTGTCTTGGTCACATGATGCAGAGCAGGGAGAGAACATGCTGAGTGTAGACTTCTCCCTGCTCGTTGTCCTGGTCTGTGGAGGTCTGACCCCCACTGATCAACACTTTTGGCATAGTCAAAAGTGCCCATTTAAACCTTTCTGTGTTCTCCGGGAACCCAATCCAGTTAATCCACATTATTACCAGGATTTTTATAGGGATTATACAGCTGAAACCAGAAGTTTACATACACTACATACAGTTTGAGCAATGCTACCAAATACTAATTAAATGTATGTAAACTTTTGACTTTGCAGAAAGTAATAAAAATGCCTTGGAAAATTCTCTCATTATACTGGCATTTGGCAAATATAAATGATTTTGGTAATCCTAAGCGGACCCCAATATTCATGGGGTGACCGTTGGTGACGGCGAATACAAATGTTCTGCTTTTGCTGCTGATCTTCTAGTTTACCTTACGGACCCCGTTGTGTCCCTGCTCTATCTCATGATGCGCCTACAAAAGTTTGGTGCGTGGTCTAACTTTAAAATTAACTTCTCCAAATCGGAGGCGCTTAATGTCTCCTTGCCAGGACGTACAGTAGACTCTCTCCACTCGGCCTTCCCTTTTACTTGGCCCCCTCGAGGCATTACTTATTTAGGGACTAGGATGCCGTCCAACCTCTCTTAATTGTTCTCCCTTAACTTTTCCTCCCTACTGGCACAGTTTCGTGTAAACTTGACTACCTGGGACAAGAGGGAGTTCTCTTGGTTTGGTTGGATGAGCATTCTAAAAATTAACCTCCTGTCCCGCCTGTTGTATCTCCTGCAAATCATCCCTATTCACCTCCCCGCCTCCTTTTGGCGTCTCATACATTGATGTTTTTGGTTGGTTGTCTGGTCATTGACATGTCCCCGCTTGAACCTTCTGCTCCTCTCCAGGTCTAAATTATTTGGAGGTGCGGGCTTGCTTGACTGTTGCCTGTACATTTTAGCTTGTGTACATGCTCGTGTCCTTGACTGGTCGCACAACTTCAATTCTCAGCTGTGGGTTCGCCTTGCCCAAGATATACGTCCTAAAGCCCTGGCCACCCTGCCTTGGACCTGGTCCCCGGCCCAGCTGTCCACCTACCAGACTTCCTATTCCATCCGTCATACTCTCACCTCTCTACATTCTGCTGGGGCAGGGTGCTGCTTGATTGACCGCCTGGGTCCTCTTCTCCCTTTGACTGACCACCCGGGCTTTCCACCTGGGGCTTCCTCTGCGGGGACCTTTCTTGGTGCCTCCCAGTCTCCTCCCCTCTGTTTTTGCCAGGTTTTAGCTGCGCGCCGGCTTAAACCCCTAGAAACTCTACTGGTGGAGAGGCCGTCCTGTAGGCGAGCCCCCTTCTCCTATCTTCAATTGCGTAATTTCTACTCCTCTCTCCCGGCTTCCTTTGAGCTGCATTGAGACCTGACGCAATTTGAGCGTCTTTGTCTTGCCTCATCATACCCCAGACACTCCATCTCTATTCTCTGACATGTTATTGTCCCCTAGGTCTCTATCCCTCCCGGCATACTGCCGTGCTTGGGAAGCTGAGCTAGGTAGAACATTCTCCCCGGAGGACTGGGCTAGATGCTTTTACCTGACTGATAAAGCTACGATTGCTACCAAAGCGCAAGAGACCTGCTACAAAATTATGCTTCGCTGGTACGGAGTGCCAGCAACCCTGCATCACTGGTATCCTTCCGTTTCGAAGGCTTGTTGGCGGTGTGGAGAAGCAGTGGGTACGATGACGTGTATTTGGTGGGATTGCCCCGCACTCGTCTCGTTCTGGCATACAGTCCTACAGGTTATTTCAGAAGTGTCAGGTGTTTATGTCCCTCATACCCCTGAGGCTGCCTTGCTTTTTATGTTCCCTATGGCGCAAGCGAGCTACAAGACGTCTTTGGCGCAACACCTCCTTCAGGCTGCGAAAACGGTCATTCCCCGGAGGTGGAAGTCTACAGACCCTCCCACCCTGGAGGAATGGTTTGCGGAGGTTGCTCACATTCGCCATATGGAGGTATTAATGACTGTCCTCCCAGCGGATGCTGCTCGGCCACCTGGCTTCCCTGGTCGCAATTTTGTTCCTCCCAGAGGTATAGGTCCCTGAGTTAGATCCTCTATGCTTGGGTAGCTATGTTGTCCCTTCGCAGCCCTTCCCTTCCCTCAATGGAGACTCATCTCCTGTCAGCTCCCTGCTATTTATGTTGTCTTTTTTCGTCTTGTCTTATGCTCTTACTTTCTTTGTCCTTTTGGGTTTTCTCTTCTTCTTTCTTATTTTGTCCCTTCTTGATTGTTTACTGTACTTGGCAATGTGCTGGTGTGTTTTTTTTTTTTTTATTTATTTTTTTTTTTCTAAGCTCCAAATGTTGTGGACGGGCCTCCTTCCTAGTTTATTCCTTAGCTGGCTCCCTTTCCTGCAGCTCTGGACATCATGTGTCCTCTACTCTACTTGTCCTGTCGCTCTTCCCACTATTCTCATTGCCTCTCATATTCCTTCACTACATAGGCATTGTTTTTGTTGTGTACTGTTTCATTTTGATTATGTTTTTGTCCTTTCTGGCCTCCCCTGGCCACTGGATCTTTGTTTACTTCTGTTATTGCATACCTTGTATGTATATATTTCTTTGTTTACCAATAAACTTCTATTTTGAATTTGAAGAGAGAAAAAAAAACGTATAGAAGGCAAAGCACACTCTGCATCGGTGGCGTCCTGTATATTCCTTATGCAGCAGGAGACTCCACAACTTGGGTGACTGCAGGGTGGTGCACTCGTGGTATGAAATAAGAACTTATGTGAGAACAGCCAAGAGAAAAATTGCAAATGTAGCACTCACCCTTTCTTTGAGTCATAGAAGCTTTACTGGGAAGATTTCATTCTTGTACACAGATCCACATCACGGATAGAGAACAGACAAACAGCCCCCTGCAAACATCTTTTTCATGTTCTGTTTTTTTCATTGCACTGTAATACAATGTACTATGTTCTGCATAGCGATGGAAATACTATAAAGGTTTACTTTAAATCTGAGTTTTTCAGTCCATGTGGTGGTTTAACCTCTACATTTTGTCACATGTTTTGAATAATATTAATTTACTGCTAAATATTCAGCAAAATTGGAACTAGAATTGTCTGTATATGTATACCCTATTTCTGGCACTCCATACCTATCCCACACTATTCCCAGCTCAGGGGCGGTTCACAGCACAATCCGGATGTCTGAGGGAATGTCCATGTTTGGAGCGAAACATCAGTAATTTTCTGTATGGTTGCTGGATTCCGAAAACTACCGTAATACCCAAAAACTATTCGAGTGCCAACTTTCTTTGTTGTTTGCAAAAGGATTTGAATTCTACTTGGGCACAATTTACTAAGGAGAGTGCCATATATTACCCATACTTATACCCTTTTTCTGATCATAATTGCTGTGCTTTCCGTGGTCATTTTTATTTTTTGCTTGTTTATTTAGCTTTCTATTCTTTCTGGGTGTTAATGCAGATGAGATTATAGTATTGTTCCAAAAGGTGTAATAGACTGCTTTGCTGTATCACATTGTGAATGCTTAAGAAAAAAAAAAACGTGCATATAAAATAACACCACTCCGTTATGTAAAAACGGGAGGGTCTAAGGCTCAAAACAGGACACTTACAAGATGACTGCAATTGAATCCTGAAAATACATATGAGTCCTAAACATATGGGAAGTACAACTCTAAAAGGAGGAAAGATCACTTTCATGGCTGAAATGGGGAGGACCAAGGAATGGCTGCACTTCCATGAATCAATTGGAGGATGAGAATCGTTTGCCTTTTTAATGTATTTTGTTAATTTTTACAACCTTAATGTATTTTCTACTTTTCTATAATCCCTAACCATATAAAGTTTTTTTCTTGCATGTGTAAAATATGTAACTAATGCAAGTGTGTATGCATTTTGTTATAACTTTCTTTTCATTATAAACCTGTTGATGAGCCTGTAATCAGTTGAACTGTATATATGTGACAGTGCTGTTGTGTATTTTTTATGGATGTTGAATACTGCAATGTGACAAATACTAATTTCCAGCTAATTTATTTTGACAACGGTTTACTATAAGGTCACCTCAAAACAAGGTACCTGGAGGGTCAATCTCTAGAAGTGAGTCTCTGGTGGTTTAAAGAAAATACACAATACACAAATAGCTGAATAGTGACCTATGTGTTCTTACTGCCTGCCACTTTCCCAAAGAAGTGTGTGTATGTATGTATTTTATTTTTTAATAGAGCAAGTTGGTCCAAGGCTTTGAGGTTTTTGTTCAGACTCCTGGCTTCTCAATTATCCTGATGTATGAGCCAGGAGCATGTTATAGAGCCTCTGTGTACAGAGACCTGCTTGTCCTTAGTGCACAGAGTCCTGCTTGTCCACCCTCACTTCCTGTATTTGGACTCCTCATAAAGACACACATGCAATAGCTGCAGGGACAAAAATATACACATTTTTTAACCAATGTGTAATGGTATTATCTACATTATATTAAAAAGTTTTTGTTGACGACAGGTACACTTTAAAGTGTTTCAGTAATTAAAAAAAAATAAAAATAAACTTTTGACATATCAGAAACATACCAAAAGTTTTGGGGTCTGGGTCACCTGCTGCAGGAGACAGATTCTATAAAGCCTTTCTCATGCAGTGGGGAGTGTAGCACTCTTCTTCCTGTTCATTATAGCAATCGATGGGTGTCTCAGCATCCAGACCGCAATTGATTTACCTAAGTTATATTTTTACATTTTTTTTATTTTTGATAGCATTTTAACAATCATTGCTGGCATGAGCTGTCGATGTCTTTGGTGGAAAAACTTTACCACTAATACTTTTTAACACAAAGTAAACATGCTTAGTTTGTACAACAAATACTTTAATGGAGATATTTGATTTCATTTTCAAATACCCATTTAGGGATTCTGAGTTAGAGAGGTTTTCCCTGATCAAACCTTTGTCTATTAACCAGAAAAGCTACAAATAGCTTCTGTCGTTGTGAAGGATCATTATGGATAGACAGCCCATTGATTTATATGGGGTGCTTGCAATGCCTCATGTCACTGCCTCAGTAATTGAACATTTGCTGCCAGGCCTCCCCACAGATTATAACAGATTGTTGGGGTTGACCCTAAGAGTATGCTCACACTGGGCAATTCCAGCGTAAATTGCCGTGTAATTACGCAACCGAAATTATGCGCAGTGAACATTAGCCTCGGTGTGAATCCGTGAGACCAATTGGCACTGAGGAATTTCGGCATGGACTATTTCGCAGCTGAAATTGTTCCTCTCAAAGAATGAACATTTATTCTTTGAGCAGAATTAAGCGAGCACTGCATAGCCGTCAATGGTGACGGCGCAGTGCTACCTCCGAAGGATCTCAGCAGCGGCTGCAAGATTGAATCTCTGTAAGCGGAATTCTGCAAGATTTGCCCAGTGTGAACATACCCTACCACTGAGAAGAAAAACTTCTCCTTCCTAATTTGTGAAAATTTGCACGGTTTCCTTGACTCTCAGCAAAGAAATACATAAGTGTAGTAGTAAGGAAGTTAGATTCAAATACACATTAGTGAGGGAACAAAGGCTCTATTGTGTGTCTTAATTTGACAGTTATTTTGTAAAAACACAAATTCTTTCATTATTTTATGTCAGTCTCCAACGGAAAGTTGTGATAGTGAATCGGACTCAAGCAGTGAGGAGGAACCAATAGACCGGAGCTCTGATTTGGTAAGAAAACAAGTCCAAGTTGTTCATATGTTAGCATAACATTTTTAATACTTAAATAAATATACTTTCATTTTCTAGTTAATTGCCCCATGACTATTCTTGACAACAATATTGAACCATTTGCATTTCACTTTTTCATCCCTTTTTTAGTTTTTCGCATTATTTATTTATTTTTCCTCCTCGTCTTTACAATAAGGGATAGGGGATCTTTGGATAGGGGATAAGATGTTTTTGCCCGGAATACCCCTTTAAGAACTGTCCAGAGTAGGAGAAAATCCCCATAGCAAACATTCCTAAAATGGACCGAGATGTCAGCAGAAAGATCTGTGTTCCAAAAAGAAAATAATTTCCTCTGTAGTATTCTGCAGTTAAGTACTGGAAGGATTAAGATTTTTTAATAGAAGTAATTTACAAATCTGTTTAACTTTCTGGCACCATTTGATATTTTCAGCGGAGTACCCCTTTTAAGGGTTTAAAGGGCTTGTCCTGCCATGACAATTCATCCCCGATCTACAGGATAGGGATAACTGTCTGATGATTGGGTCTGACTCCTGGGACACCCTGTGGTCTCAAAGCGGGGACCCACTTTTGCTGTCAGAATGGAGTAGAAGTGTGCACACTCGACCACTTCTCCAATTATTCACTATGGAGTTGCCAAAGATGGTTGGTCGCTGTACTCGGCCATCTCCAGGAGCTGCAATAGAGAATGAAAGAATCATGCGCATTCCTGCCTTATTCTGATTGGAGAGGTGTGTGCCCATTCTTGAGATTGCAGGGGTTCCCGACGGTTGGGCTCCCTGTGTGTTATGCCCTATCCTGTGGATAGGTGGGGGGGGGGGGGGGCTTGGCAAACTAATTTTCCCTGAGGGCCACAGGGGATAAGATGTCTAGGGCGGAGTACTCCATTAAGTGATGGGCAACACAATTGCTTCCAGTGGCCCAGGGCAGGGTGTTGGATTTTGAACATATCACCATGTTTTAAATGTATATTTTCCCAGAAGTGCAGCACATCAGTTAAGTTCAGACAACCTGGAAGCATGCAAGGGTGCAAGTAGGCATATGGATCCTGGTCACAGATCCACAGTATACCTAACCAAGGGATCACTGCAGCAAACCAGCTTATCTTGCATAAACATGGGCTTATTCCAAAAAGTGTAAAGTTTCAGACTACAGGCTTGATAATGGCTGGGTGAGACAGACGGAAAGCTGCCTGCAACTTCACACTTGAAATAAGCCCACTTTTATGAAAGATACGCTGGTGTGCTGCATTGATCCCATGTTACGTTTTAAATGCTGAATGTATTTGCTGCCACTGTTTTACGCTAGAAACACACACACTTTTTTTGGCTTTTTTTTTTTTGCATCAAAAAAGGTCATAAAGAACTATCCCCCCTTCCTTTTAAACCTAAGATGTATTTTTGTGGAGTTTTATTTTTCTCAAAAAAATAGTGGGGGAGATTTATTAAAACCTGTCCAGAGGAAAAGTTGCTGAGTTGCCCATAGCAACAAATCAGATCGCTTCTTTCATTATTGAAAAGGCCTGTGAAAAATGAAAGTAATCTGATTGGTTGCTATGGGCAACTCAGACACTTTTCCTCTGGACAGGTTTTAATAAATCTCCCCCAGTGTGTTAGTATACATTTTTTATTTTTTTGTTTTAGCCCCTATGTTTTTTTTCATTACAAGTTATGATTCTTTCATAATGTGATTCAAGAATCAATGCCAATATCCATCCTCAGGAACAGGCCGTCGTAGAAAAAAAAAGGTAAACAGCATTTGAATCAGTGTACCCCACTGTTGCTGTGACTGTACACTGTAAGAGTACCTTTAAAATGCTGCTCGCCTGCAAAATCATGTGGTCCGTAAGGGTCTGCTCATTAATGGGCACAGGTAGACCACAGCTTTAACTCTCAAAACCATAAGGCTGTTAACAGTCAATTAAGTCAAACAGGATGCCAGTGCGTTTTTTGCCCACATCAAGGGCAAGGTGTGAAGGATAAACATTTCCTATGAGCTAAATACACCATTTGCAGCAGCTGCACAGATATATCTGCTGGTTTGCTACAGTGTTTCATTCTAAATTTCAGACTGTTAAGGTCACAGAGCATTCTCAACATTTAACCCTTTTAATTCAGATGACCTATTTAAGACCTCTCTAGCCTCCCAACCCCCCCCCCCCCCCCCCCACATTTCCCAAGTTGTACATCTATAATCGGTTAGTAGCCTGACTTAGCCTGTATCTTTTATGTACCTGCAGGAACTCCAACAGCTATTGGAACGGTTGCGATCAATGTCAAGGGCTTCATTTCCAGTCAATGACTATTGTTTCCAGGATGACCCTCATTGGGCTGAAGGCGAAATTAGACATTTAAAACCAGTTAATGATCGAGAAGGGCAAATACAGTGGTGCCAGTGTACACATTGTATCTCCCTGCCAACTAGAGACGAATCTGTTTGTTGCCATGAAGTGAACAATTTAAGAAGATACATTAGTAGGGAAGTCTCGTGTGTTACACTAGATGAAAGCTTCAGGGATGAATGTTTGGATGAACACTTACTGATTTCCCATTTAAAATACAGATCAAAAATTTCAAAGAAGGAATTCCTTAAAGAAAGGGCAAAGTAAGTTTTTCTACAAAGTATAATTTTAATACACCACAAATTCAACCATAAAACCATGCAGTCTTCGTACACAAGTACTGTTACAGAATGTCACATTTGAAGAAATGTCTGTAACATCTGCTGTATGTGAACAGTAAATGCTATTATTGAATACACATACAGGTTATACATCTGTTTTTATTAAAGATTCATTCCTCATATATTTCACTAAACTTCCACTATTTTTTATGTATTTTACAGATTCCTTCGCAAAGCAGCTTATAGATCATTTGAATCATGGGCTCATGGATTTCTGGCACCAAAACACAGATTTCCAATACCTGCATGTGTGGTCAGCCTAGTTAGGAGCACTTTCCCGGATCCACCAAGACAACATGCTGGCCTTTACTTTTCTTCAGACTATTCAGCTGAAGAAATGGCATACAATGGATAGCTTGTATATTTACAGTTGTTAAATTGTCATGTTGTAGTATTTTATTTCTAAGATTTATGTGAACAATTTTCACAGAGTTTATTTGTAAGTCTGAGTAATGTTTACCTTGTTTGTACACTCAAAAATGTAGAATTGAGTAGCGTTGTAAGAGAAGTGTGCATTTCACTGCATGGCATTTACATGGATCCATTGAAATAAAAATGCTTGATTCTTGCAAATGTTTGTCACGAAGTACACTACTATGTTTTTCCACATGGCATTTTCACAATAAAATAGAGAGATGTTTGTTGTTGTGTTTTTTTATTTTTTTTATATTGGCGTCTCAGCATTTCAGTGTGATCTTTAAAAGATTCTTGTGCCTATTAGAAGAATAGTGAATACTATACAGATGAACGTAATCTTACAGAATTGTTTGCTTTAAAGCTGTTAATTAACCTGTGTAATCCGATCATACGACGACCATTTACATATATCGGGGTCACTATTTACATGTGTGTCCAATAATGATGCATTTGAATGGCAGTACGATAACTTGAGTCTTGTAAAGGCTCTGCAAACAAATGTCGATCAGCAAGATCGCCACCTTTTATCTGGGCAGCGTGGTCCTGTGTAAAAGGGCCCTTGCCCAGGTCAGCACAAGATATAGGACTGGATTTTTATTGCCTAATCAGATCTCAAGAAAGGTTAATCTAATGTATACTACAAATTGTTCAAATAATATTGTGTAATTAACATAAAAATATATGTGGAACTGTGTATTCTAGCTTTTTTAAATAATTCCATTTACAAGCTTTTTACTCTTATCAAGGCTAGTAGAGAAAATGCTCTTCAGAAGGACATATGATTGTTTACCGTTGTGTTGGTAACATTCAGTCAGTAGAAGATATTGCACCTTACACCACACTAGTCTTGAAATGACATACTTGAAATTAAATAACCTTTTTGTTTTATAGATTTTGAAAAAAATATTTAACTATGTGACCATGGCTGGCTTCATGCTGTTTTTGAGTAGTATGTGGGAGGTATACTGGCAAAAAGATATGTTTTCTGATATGGCGTACCCCTGGTGGGCCCAAACGCAGTGCAAACCCAGCTCCTGAAAAGGGGAACATGGTTATTTAGAAATTCTCCCATAGAGGACATTTGGAAGTGGTGCTTCTAAATCGGGACAACTCCTTTTCACTTTTTTTAAATAAAAAAATGTGATGTAGATCAACTGTTGTATATGAACACATTTGATACATATCCCCCAATAGTTTCAAAATGGCTATCTTTCATGAAAGCATGGCTATTATAAGGGGATTTAAGCTGATCTATGGGAATTTAGTACATATATCTCTCTATCTTTTCATTGCTACAGGCCTTTCTATGGGTTTTCTTTAAGGTGGAAAAGCATTCCCTTGCAGGACAGTTTTTGTCTTTTATAGATCGGTCCACAGGTGGATGTCTGTTCTTTAAATATGAATTTTGGCAGAGAGACATCCATACCATTGCCAGATCCTCAATAAAGCATGTTTTGCTGACTAAAATTCTATTTGTTGCAGAGCAGGTATTGGTGCTGTCACAGTTCAAGTGTTAGAAAGTGCTTGTACTATTCAAATAAGACCCATGTGCTCATTTGCTGCCGCATAGAACATCTGCACATTTCAGAGGACACAAGCTGTCCTGTATGAGTGGTCCATAGGCATAACAATTCTATACCTAGCCAACAAACATTCCTATATTATTATAAGCATCATTCTTAAAGGGGTTATCCAAGATTTTAAAAACATAGCTGCTTTCTTCCAAGAAGCAGCACCACATCTGTCCTCAGGTAGTGAGTGGTGCTGAGCTGAAATACCTCATACAACCTGTGGACAAAGGTGGCGTTTTTTTGGTGGGGAAGATAACAGCAATTTTTCTCTAATCATGCTTCACCCCTTTTTAAAATGCAAATGCATACCATAAACAGTAATATGCAACAAGAGTGCCTTGTGTTAAAAAACTGCATGTATTACTCCTGGCCACTAACTAACGTCTGTGGCAAGCTTTACCTATCACATTTGCTTTACTTTTCTTTCAAGAGACAACAATATTATGATATGTAGAGTATAGGACAGAACTAGATGTGCAAAACGGCACAGAATTGGAGCACTTTACTGATCTCTCATCCCTCAAATGATGGCTGTGATGAGCTTAGAACACCAACAGTACATATAGAGTCACAGAGTAAATGTGGGAATTCTAGGGTGGGAAAGGGATGAGTAACAATAGTGTGGGAGAACGGATCATGTCACATTGGAGTTTGTTCCCAGTGTATAATTATGTTCCTAACATGTCAGGACTACATAAGGATATTGTGTATTGTGCTAAGGGATATGTGATACCTGAGTGCTGTGTGGGAAACAAGTTTACCATGCATGTGAAAGCACATAAAATACATCAAGTATATTGTATCAGAAAAATGTCCCATAGAATATAAGAAGAAAGCGTGCTTCTGCTGTATATGATTTTATGATTTTGATTTATGTTTAATCCAAACAGTTGAAAATCTTTTGTGTGGCCCATAAATACTGTGGTCCTCAGGGGTTCTGATATAATAGTAATAACTCAGTAAACTTCTCTGAATACTGCAGTTTTCTTGCATCTTGTCTGTAGATAAGTGTAGCCGGACTTTGTATGCAGTGTTGCTTAGAAATTAACTAAAATATTGTGTAATAATGAATATAGAGTAGCACTTTATTTTGTATATGTTATGTGTATGCTGGCAAGTAACACAAGGGGAGCTTTTAACTAGTTTCTATTCTTCTTCTGCAGTTAATGGTTGTGGTTGGAGGCCAGGCTCCCAAGGCAATCCGCAGCGTGGAGTGCTATGATTTCAAAGAGGAACAGTGGCACCAAGTGGCTGAACTGCCATCAAGGAGATGCAGATCAGGTTTGTTCACCTATGCATTGTTTTCACTGACAATGAGCCTTGACCTAGCTTACAACAATAACTATACATAGCAACTATGTCAAGATTGCTGATCTTTTTACAATGGTATACCATGATGAATCTCTTGTGATGGTAGAAGAGAACACATTGAATTATATGAATTATAAACTATTGTGTAATATGTGGGTAGAGGGTAGAAGTATTAGAAGTATTCTGTAGTTACTACAGTTATTCTATAGGTACCATCACAAAGATGCATTAAACAGTTTACATTTATTGTATGGATGTATGTAACAGTGATGCATGCCGAAAGTTATCAAAATATGTCTCTGTGCTGGGACTCCCACTGATCTCTGGAAAGTAGGAGCCCTTGGTACTGTGCAAAGTCCGATTTTACTGTTGATCGCAGAACAGCGCAAATAACTTTTTTTATTCTCTGCAACAAACGAGGGGCACCGCCTTCTTAAACCTCTTTTTTAATAATAATTAGTAAATCTTCACTTAGGCTAACCACCATTCACTTGGGCATGTCTCACGCTCCATTAAAGGGGTACTCCACTGCTCAGCGTTTGGAACAAACTGTTCCGAACGCTGGAGCCGGGAGCTTGTGACATCATAGCCCCACCGCCTCATGACTTCACGCCCCGCCCCCTCAATGCAAGTCTATGGGAGGGGGCATGACTGCTGTATCTGCACCTGCAACAGTAACAAAGAAGGTGAACTTTTCCCTGTCTATTGCCACATGGTCTCCAGGTGTGTGTGGCTATGATGCAGTGGGTGGGCAGATAGCAGGGTGAAAAGGATTTACTAAAGTATGTACATCACATCCACCCACCCTCTGCATCATAGCTTCACTCGCCTTGATACCATGTGACCTATGACATATTGAGGAAGATTTATTAAAACCTGTCCAGAGGAAATATTGCTGAGTTGCCCATAGCAACCAATCAGATCGCTTCTTTCATTTTTAAAAGAGGCCTGTGAAAAATTAAAGTGATCTGATTGGTTGCTATGGGCAACTCGCCAATTTTTCCTCTGGACAGGTTTTGATAAATCTCCCCCATAGTCTCTGGCCAGCGTGCCGATGTGACTGACGTGTGGGCCCGCCTCCAAACCTCGCTGCTGCCAGTAGCCTTGTGTGTTTAATCATAGAAGAATACACAGCATTTTGCCCACAGTGAAATACGCTGCATATATGGCATGTGAGACCCTTACCTTAATGATGATCGCGCGATCCAAAGAGTCACCACTGCCCAGCATTTACTGTGAGTCCTGGCTTCTTATATTAGCCATTTCAACTTTTTTTGTCCAATTTCAAAATTGCATTTTTTTCCTCAATTTCTTCACTGTATGTTTCATGGTAAAATGAAAGTTGACATTGCAAAGTAAAATTGGGCCCACAGACACATGACACTGTGGATGGAAAATTAAGAGTTATGTCTCTTAAAAGCCCACAAGGCCAAAATGGTTAGACATTAACGATTTTAGCCACAAGGGCCCTGTGGTTAATAACTAGTTGGTCAGATCTTTTTATTAGTCAGTGCACATGCTATTTTCATATATTGTAATAATGTTTATAATGATATACATTTACACTTATATACAGGACTGATTATGTTGTTGTTTTTTTTGTTTCTGGCAGCCCCCATAAAGACTGAATAGAGCAGTGGTGCAAATGCGCTACTCTCAGATCATTGTAACAGAAGACTGGGGTCCCTGTTCTCGGGGGGGGTGACTTTGATATAAAATTACTTTTCAAAAAAATATAGTGCTATATATTAAAAAGTTGCATAATGTACCGTTTACATAGCAAGTGTTAATACAGGTTGAAGATACACTTGAAAATAAAATATACTATTGATTTTTTTTAAGGTGTGGTCTATATGAACGGACACGTGTTTGCTGTTGGTGGATTCAATGGCTCTCTCAGAGTTCGTACTGTAGATTCATATGACCCAGTGAAGGACCAATGGATAAGTGTGGCAAACATGCAGGACAGGAGAAGTACTCTTGGGGCTGCAGTCCTCAATGGACTTTTGTATGCTGTTGGAGGATTTGATGGCAGTACAGGTAAGAGCTTATGACAGAGTGCTGGTTATGTGACTTGTCACCTTAAAAGTGGTGTAGTTATTGCTTTAAAATGTAAATCTTATTTGTAAATGCTGTCTGCGTTTTTTTTTGTTTTTTTGTTATGGCTAGGTCTATGGATGTATAAAGAACTTTACTGTAATTGAGTTTAACCCGTACAGGACCTAGGGCGTGTGGATACGCCTTCTGTACCTGGGTCTTAAGGACCCAGGGTGTACCGGGGAACGGACTGGGGTGACTGCTGATATCGATCAGCGCAAATGGCAAGTGAATTCACACTTGAGATTTGCGCCGATTCCGGGTCATACGGGTCTATGATGACCTGGAATATAAGGGGGATCGTGGTTGTCTAAGACACCCACGGTCGTTTTCCCCATCCTGCCCGCCCACCCACAATAGGCGGGGCAGAATGGGGGACCGTAAGCCGAAGATCCACTTACCCGTCGGTGGAAGCTGCGGGACGGGATCGGCTGCGGTGATCGGCGGGTGGTGATGTCGTGCGGCAGAAGAGGACGGCTCCCTGGATCCGATGGAAGCCGGTAAGTTGCCTAGCAACATCTAGAGGGCTACAGTCTGAGACTGTAGCGTTCCAGATGTTGCAAAACTACAACTCCCAGCATGCCCAGACAGCTGTTTGGGCATGCTGGGATTTTCAGTTTTGCAACAGCTGGAGGTCTACAGTTTAGAGATCACTGCACAGTGATCTCTATACTGTAGCACTCTAGATCTTGCAAAACTACAACTCCTAGCATGCCCACACAGCAGTTTGCTGTCTGTGCATGCTGGGAGTTGTAGTTGCGTACCTCTGGCTGTTGCATAACTAGATCTCCCAGCATGCCCTTCGGCGATCAGTACATGCTGGGAGTTGTAGTTTTGCAACAGCTATAGGCACACTGGTTGGAAAATACTGAGTTAGGTAACAGAACCTAACTGAAGGTTTTCCAACCAGTGTGCCTCCAGCTATTGCAAAACTACAACTCCCAGCATGCACGGTCTGTCAGTACATGCTGGGAGTTGTAGTTGTGAAACAGCTGGAGGTTTGCACCCCATGTGAACGTACAGGGTACATTCACACGGGCAGGTTTACAGTACTTTGGGAACTAATTGATATCTACTGTTTTTATGGGGATTTGTGTAAGTTATTCTGTAATAGGGTTTTTTGTAATAAAAGGTTTATAATTTAGCTATTGTTGTTCTTGATTTGGTAGTTTACAGTAAGTTTCCTGCTTCAATTATGAGCTGCGGCAAATTTTTCGCCGCAGAGCAAATCTCTAGCGGGAAGCTCACTGTAAACCTGCGCCCGTGTGAATGTACCCTAAAAACACTACACTACACTAATACATAATACAGGGTAAAACACTACATAAACACCCCCTTACACTGTCGTCCCCCCCCCCCCCCCCAATAAAAATGAAAAACGTATTGTACAGCAGTGTTTTCAAACCTGAGCCTCCAGCTGTTGCAAAACAACTCCTCCCAGCATTTACGGATAGCCACTGACTGTCAAGGCATGCTGGGAGTTTAGCAACAGCTGGAGACACCCTGTTTGGGAATCACTGGCGTACAGTACCCCTATGTCCACCCCTATGCAATCCCTAATTTAGTCCTCAAATGCGCATGTTGCTCTCTGATTTTGGAGCAAGTTCAAGGAAACCGTTTAGGGCCACATATGGGGTATTTCCGTACTCGGGAGAAATTGCGTTACAAATTTTGGGGGGCTTTTTCTCCTTTTACCCCTTATGAAAAGGAAAAGTTGGGGGCTACAACAGCCTGTTAGTGTAAAAAAATTTAAAAATTTTACACTGACATGCTGGTGTTGCCCCATACTTTTTATTTTCACAAGTGTTAAAAGGAAAAAAATAGACCCCCCAAAATTTGTAACTCAATTTCTCCTGAGTATGGAAATACCCTATATGTGGGCGTAAAATGCTCTGCGGGCACACAACAAGGCTCAGGAGTGAGAACACACCATGTACATTTGAAGCCTAAATTGGTGATTTGCACAGGGGTGGCTGATTTTACAGCGGTTCTGCCATAAACGCAAAAAAAATACCCACACGTGACCCCATTTTGGAAACTACACCCCTCACGGAACTTAACAAGGGGTATAGTGCGCCTTAACACCCCACAGGTGTTTGACGAATTTTCATTAAAGTTGGATGGGAAAATAAATAAAATCATTTTTTTCACTAAAATGCTGGTGTTACCCAAAATTTTTCATTTTCACAAGGAAAAATTGGTAAAAAAGCCCCACAAAATTTGTAACCCCATTTCTTCTAAGTAAGAGGATACCCCATATGTGGATGTAAAGTGCTCTGTGGGCGCACTACAATGCTCAGAAGAGGAGCACCATTGGGATTTTGGAGAGAAAATTTGTCCGGAATTGAAGGCTACGTGTGTTTACAAAGCCCCCATAGAGCCAGAACAATGGACCCCCCCCAACATATGACCGCATTTTGGAAACTACACCCCTCACGTAATGTAATAAGGGGTACAGTGAGCATTTACCCCCCACAGGTGTCTGAAAGATTTTTGGAACAGTGGTCCGTGAAAATGAAAAATTTAATTTTTCATTTGCACAGCCCACTGTTGCAAAGATCTGTCAAATGCCAGTGGGGTGTAAATACTCACTGCATCCCTTATTAAATTCTGTGAGGGGTGTAGTTTCCAAAATGGGGTCACATGTAGGGGGGGTCCACTGTTCTGGCACCACAGGGGGGGCTTTGTAAACGCACATGGCCCCCGACTTCTATTCCAACCAAATTCTGTCTTCAAAAGCTCCTTCTCTTCTGAGCATTTTAGTGCGCCAGCAGAGCACTTGACATCCACACATTGGGTGTTTCCATACTCAGAAGAAATGGGGTTACACATTTTGGGGGTCATTTTCTCCTATTACCCCTTGTAAAAATGTAAAATTTGGGGGAAAACCAGCATTTTAGTGAAACATTTTTTTTCATTTACACATCTGACTTTAGCAAAAAGTCGTCAAACACCTGTGAGGTGTTAAGGCTCACTGTACCCCTTGTTGTGTTCCTTGAGGGGTGTAGTTTCCAAAATAGTATGTGTTTTTTATTTATTTTTTTTTTTTTTTGCTGTTCTGGCACCATAGGGGCCTCTTAAATGTGACATGCCCTCCAAAAACCATTTCAGCAAAATTTGCTTTTCAAAAGCCAAATGTGACCCCTTCTTTTCTGAGCATTGTAGTGCGCCAGCAGAGCGCTTGACGTCCACACTTGGGGTATTTTCATACTCAGAAGAGATGGGGTTACAAATTTTGGGGGGCATTTTGTCCTATTATCCCTTGTAAAAATTTAATATTTTGGGGAAAACTAGCATTTTAGTGGAAAAAAATAAATAAATCCTTTACACATCCATCTTTAACAAGAAAATCGTGAAACACCTGTGGGGTGTTAAGACTCACTGGACCCCTTGTTACGTGCCTTGAGGGGTGTAGTTTCCAAAATAGTATGCCAGGTGTTTTTTTTTTTTTTTTTTTTTTTTTTGCTGTTCTGGCACCATAGGGGCTTCCTAAATGTGACATGCCCCACAAAAACCATTTCAGAAAAACTCACTCTCCAAAATCCCATTGTCGCTCCTTCCCTTCTGAGCCCTCTACTGCGCCCGCCGAACACTTGACATACACATATGAGGTATTTCCTTACTCAAGAGAAATTGGGTTACACATTTGAGGAAGATTTCTCTCCTTTTACCCCTTGTAAAAATTCAAAAACTGGGTCTACAAGAACATGCCAGTGTAAAAAATGAATATTTTGAATTTTCTCCTTCAATTTGCTGCTAATCCTGTGAAACACCTAAAGGATTAACAACCCTTTTGAATGTCATTTTGAATACTTAGAGGGGTGCAGTTTTTATAATGGGTCCCTGAAAAATGTTGATTTTGAAAATGTTGTGAAAAATTGGAAAATTGCTGCTGACCTTTGAATCCCTCTGATCTCTTCCAAAAGTAAAAACATATCAACGTTATGATGCAATCATGAAGTAGACATGTTGTATATGTGAATCAATATATAATTTATTTGGAATATTCATTTTCCTTATAAGCAGAGAGCTTCAAAGTTAAAAAAATAAAATAAAAAATTTTCAATTTTTTCATCAAATTTTGGAATTTTTCACCAAGACACGATGCAAGTATCGACAAAATGTTACCACTAACATAAAGTAGAATATGTCATGAAAAAACAATCTCGGAATCAGAATGAAAGGTAAAAGCATCCCAGAGTTATTAATGCTTAAAGTGAAAGTAGTCAGATGTTCAAAAAATGGCCGGGTCTTACAGGGAAAATTGGCTGGGTCCTTAAGGGGTTAATGTAATTCTACGACTAGACAGTCTAAAAAAGTACCAGATTTGTCACAATGTATCATGCTCTTGGTAAATCTGGTGCATCTTTACACGGTCTAGTTACATGAACTATTAGTTGGCTTAATTTACACCAAAATTTTACTCATATTACAATTTAAGTGCACAGTCGCACCCAAACCAGGCACGATTTCCTGCAAAGTCACTACATTTCTCAGTAAGACAGCTCATCTTAGAATTCTAGCTCATTTGCAATAGTAAATATTCCCCAATATATTTGTATAAACTAGCAGAGAAGGCCATGGCAACCAGAATTGAAATGATTCAGAACAAAAACATAAAATATATTTCAGAAAATGCCACAGTGCCTGTGTCCGCTTAACGACACAGGGCTTAACAATACAGCATGCTTCATACCCAGTAGGCACTGTCTGCTGTCAGCAATACCCAGTAGGCACTGTCTGCTGTCAGCATACTTCATACCCAGTAGGCACTGTCTGTTGTCAGCATGCTTCATACCCAGTAGGCATTGTCAGCATGTTTCATACCCAGTAGGCACTGTCTGCTGTCAGCATGCTTCCTACCCAGTAGGCACTGTCTGCTGTCAGCATGCTTCCTACCCAGTAGGCACGGTCTGCAGTCAGCATGCTTCCTACCCAGTAGGCACGGTCTGCAGTCAGCATGCTTCCTACCCAGTAGGCACGGTCTGCAGTCAGCATGCTTCCTACCCAGTAGGCACGGTCTGCAGTCAGCATGCTTCCTACCCAGTAGGCACGGTCTGCAGTCAGCATGCTTCCTACCCAGTAGGCACGGTCTGCTGTCAGCATGCTTCCTACCCAGTAGGCACGGTCTGCTGTCAGCATGCTTTATACCCAGTAGGCACTGTCTGCTGTCAGCATGCTTTATACCCTGTAGGCACGGTCTGCTGTCAGCATGCTTTATACCCTGTAGGCATTGTCTGCTGTCAGCATGCTTTATACCCAGTAGGCACCGTCTGCTGTCAGCATGCTTTATACCCAGTAGGCACCGTCTGCTGTCAGCATGCTTTATACCCAGTAGGCACCGTCTGCTGTCAGCATGCTTCATACCCACTAGGCACTGTCTGCTGTCAGCATGCTTTATACCCAGTAGGCACTGTCTGCTGTCAGCATGCTTTATACCCAGTAGGCACCGTCTGCTGTCAGCATGCTTTATACCCAGTAGGCACTGTCAGCATGCTTTATACCCAGTAGGTACCGTCCGCTATCAGCAGCCAGGACTTACCACTAATGCCGAAACCAAAAATTTGTCAGCACATCTAACACAACAAATCTAGATGTTAAAAGTATACAGGTGCATGCTGCTATGGCATACAAATGACTTACAAATACAACTATATTAAATAAACAAAATATTACACTGCAATACTTCTATATAGTCAGAGGTTCTTAGCATACCATTTGGCCAAATATTGTTTAGCATCCCACCGCAAAGGTGATCTAGTGTAGGGATTATACCTCTCTTGGGCTAGCACTTAGCCTTCAATTGCTGGCCATGTAGGATCCAGCTATTTCCTTTAGCAGAGTGCAAAACTAGCATGGAGGCAGCCACTCATCCCACCCACGGCATTAACCCTTCAGATGCTACATGAAAAGTAGATTGCAGCATCTAAAATCTAAAAAATTAAATTGCTGGCTAGCTCCGGGCTGATAGGGACCACATTTTTTCAATCAGCTGACATAATGGCCAAAGGGCCCTCACCTGGCTCCATGCCGTTGGATTGGTGCTCCAGGTTTACAGGCAACCATGACAGCCTGTATATGTAGAGCACCGATAATACTGATCAGTGCTATGCTATGGCATAGCATTAAACAGTGTCATCCCCCCCCAAAAAAAAAATTTTGATTGGTAAATGAACCAAGGCAAACTAAGCCCACGTATACACGTACTCCTTATTGTTAAATTTCTCTACATACTTTTTGTAAGTAGTTTAGTGCTCGAAAAGAAGATAAAGCAATTTGTCATCCTGCTTTCTGGAGGTGGGGGTTATGCCTAACACAACATGATGGCAGGTGTGGTGGTGCTGCTTTGGAAAAATGTTTTGGTTTTTCTATAGCTGGATAACCCCTGTGATGAAACTATAGTCTTTGCTTATGTCTTTGCAGGTCTGGCGACTGTTGAAGCTTATAATGTGAAGGCAAATGAATGGTTCCATGTAGCACCAATGAACACTAGAAGAAGTAGTGTTGGAGTTGGTGTTGTCGGAGGTAACTGTGTAAATATTTGTCATTTAAGAACTTAAACGAAGAGTGTTTAAGATCTCTAATGCCGCAATGTTCATTTTTTGTACTTTCCAGGTATGCTATATGCTGTTGGAGGTTACGATGGGGCATCACGACAGTGTCTTAGCACAGTTGAATGTTATAACCCTAGTACAAATGAATGGAGTTACATTTCTGAAATGGGCACACGAAGGAGTGGAGCAGGTATAAAAATTTGATGTAGAAGGAATGTATAATTTTGGGAAAAAGGCTTAGGCTACTTTTACATCGGCAGATAAATTGCCTGTTATAAGCACAAGTTGATGATATAAGAAGTCGATCACCACTTACTCACTTCTATTTTCACAAGGTAATAGGTGGGAAGCACAGGAGTGGTTGTACAATAATTTTTGCCATCTTGCATAACTCCCATTGATTTCAATGGGTGTTTTGCAACCAGTGTAGCACCACGAGCCAAGTAGCTCACGTAATTCCTAGAGTCACATAAACTACGGCACTACACCGTTTGTGTAACTCCCATTAGAGTCAATGGGAGTTATGCATAACTAACCCACCTCAGCTGCTTTTGGCTTTCCCGACCACCTCCGGTGTAATGTAGAAAACAGTGCCCCTGTAACCGACTACAGAGGCACTCCTTTTTTCATCACACCGGCCGCCAGAAACTTTGATGAAATAAGATGGTAAAACCCCTTTAATGTTTACATAATAGATGTAATTCGTGAAGGACCAAGGGTCTTTGATTGTCAGCTTATAGCTAGACCTCACATAGGTCTGTAGGGGGGGGAAATTGAAATTATTATGGCTATTAGAAGGTGAGGAGGGGGAAAAAAAAAAACCCTTCCCGTTACTTGAGGGAAGTCACTTATTCCAAGTGCTCCCTCCCATGTGGCTGTGCTGCACAATAGAGCAACGCAACAAGGCCGGAGACTTTACTATACCAGCCCAGGAAAGTGTGCAGATTATTCTATACCAGGCCAGGAAAGTGTGAACTATACTATACAAGGCCAGAAGAGTGTGCAGATTATTCTATACCAGGCCAGAAGAGTGTGAACTATACTATACAAGGCCAGGAGAGTGTGCAGACTTTACTATACAAGGCCAGGAGAGTGTGCAGACTTTACTATACAAGGCCAGGAGAGTGTGCAGACTTTACTATACCAGGCCAGGAGAGTGTGCAGACTTTACTATACCAGGCCAGGAGAGTGTGCAGACTTTACTATACCAGGCCAGGAGAGTGAGCAGACTTTACTATACCTGGCCAGGAGAGTGAGCAGACTTTACTATACAAGCCAAGGAGAGTGTGCAGACTTTACTATACCTGGCCAGGAGAGGGTGCAGACTTTACTATACAAGCCAAGGAGAGTGTGCAGACTTTACTATACCTGGCCAGGAAAGTGTGCAGACTTTACTATACCGGGCCAGGAGAGTGTGCAGACTTTACTATACCATGTCAGGAGAGTGTGCATACTTTACTATACCATGTCAGGAAAGTGTACAGACTTTACTATACCGGGCCAGGAGAGTGTGCAGACTTTACTATACCATGTCAGGAGAGTGTGCAGACTTTACTATACCAGGCCAGGAGAGGGTGCAGACTTTACTATACCTGGCCAGGAGAGTTTGCAGGCTTTACAATAACAGGCCAGGAGAGTGTGCAGACTTTACTATACCAGGCCAGGAGAGTGTGCAGACTTTACTTTACCAGGCCAGGAGAGGGTGCAGACTTTACTATACCTGGCCAGGAGAGTTTGCAGGCTTTACAATAACAGGCCAGGAGAGTGTGCAGACTTTACTATACCAGGCCAGGAGAGTTTGCAGGCTTTACAATAACAGGCCAGGAGAGTGTGCAGACTTTACTATACCTGGCCAGGAGAGTTTGCAGGCTTTACAATAACAGGCCAGGAGAGTGTGCAGACTTTACTATACCTGGCCAGGAGAGTTTGCAGGCTTTACAATAACAGGCCAGGAGAGTGTGCAGACTTTACTATACCTGGCCAGGAGAGTTTGCAGACTTTACAATACCAGGTCAGGAGAGTGTGCAGACTATACTATACCAGGTCAGGAGAGTGTGCAGACTTTACTATACCAGGCCAGGAGAGTGTGCAGACTTTACTATACAAGGCCAGGAGAGTGTGCAGACTTTACTATACCAGGTCAGGAGAGTGTGCAGACTTTACTATACCAGGTCAGGAGAGTGTGCAGACTTTACTATACCAGGCCAGGAGAGGGTGCAGACTTTACTATACCTGGCCAGGAGAGTTTGCAGGCTTTACAATAACAGGCCAGGAGAGTGAGCAGACTTTACTATACCTGGCCAGGAGAGTGAGCAGACTTTACTATACAAGCCAAGGAGAGTGTGCAGACTTTACTATACCTGGCCAGGAGAGGGTGCAGACTTTACTATACCTGGCCAGGAGAGTGAGCAGACTTTACTATACAAGCCAAGGAGAGTGTGCAGACTTTACTATACCTGGCCAGGAGAGGGTGCAGACTTTACTATACAAGCCAAGGAGAGTGTGCAGACTTTACTATACCTGGCCAGGAAAGTGTGCAGACTTTACTATACCGGGCCAGGAGAGTGTGCAGACTTTACTATACCATGTCAGGAGAGTGAGCAGACTATACTATACCATGTCAGGAAAGTGTACAGACTTTACTATACCGGGCCAGGAGAGTGTGCAGACTTTACTATACCATGTCAGGAGAGTGTGCAGACTTTACTATACCAGGCCAGGAGAGGGTGCAGACTTTACTATACCTGGCCAGGAGAGTTTGCAGGCTTTACAATAACAGGCCAGGAGAGTGTGCAGACTTTACTATACCAGGCCAGGAGAGTGTGCAGACTTTACTTTACCAGGCCAGGAGAGGGTGCAGACTTTACTATACCTGGCCAGGAGAGTTTGCAGGCTTTACAATAACAGGCCAGGAGAGTGTGCAGACTTTACTATACCAGGCCAGGAGAGTTTGCAGGCTTTACAATAACAGGCCAGGAGAGTGTGCAGACTTTACTATACCTGGCCAGGAGAGTTTGCAGGCTTTACAATAACAGGCCAGGAGAGTGTGCAGACTTTACTATACCTGGCCAGGAGAGTTTGCAGGCTTTACAATAACAGGCCAGGAGAGTGTGCAGACTTTACTATACCTGGCCAGGAGAGTTTGCAGACTTTACAATACCAGGTCAGGAGAGTGTGCAGACTATACTATACCAGGTCAGGAGAGTGTGCAGACTTTACTATACCAGGCCAGGAGAGTGTGCAGACTTTACTATACAAGGCCAGGAGAGTGTGCAGACTTTACTATACCAGGTCAGGAGAGTGTGCAGACTTTACTATACCAGGTCAGGAGAGTGTGCAGACTTTACTATACCAGGTCAGGAGAGTGTGCAGACTTTACTATACCAGGCCAGGAGAGTGTGCAGACTTTACAATACCAGGTCAGGAGAGTGTGCAGACTTTACTATACCAGGTCAGGAGAGTGTGCAGACTTTACTATACCAGGTCAGGAGAGTGTGCAGACTTTACTATACCAGGTCAGGAGAGTGTGCAGACTTTACTATACCAGCTTAGAAGAGTGTGTAGACTTTACTTCTGTCACTGCAGAAGTCACTGCAAACTTACTAATGCAACAAAGGGGGTCAACAATCACTAGCATGTCATATCAATTGTTATTTGGGATCGGGATGGGGCTTCCTGAAGACTGCCACGGCCCTGTACAGGAGATTGCGGAGGGCCTTAGCGGTCAACCCCCCGCGATCTAGAACTTATCCCCTATCCTTCAGATAGAGAATAAGTTATATTCTACTACAGTATTCCTTTGACCCCTTAAGGACCAAGGACGTACCGGTACGTCCTTGGTCCTGCTCTCATATCACGGCGGGCCCGGCGTGATAGTGAAGCCGGGACCCGCCTCTAATAGCGCGCAGCGCCGATCGCGGCGCCGCGCGCTCAGAGCTGAGCCGCGCGGCTAAAAGCGAAAGTGAAAGTTGCCGGCTAGCTCAATCGGGCTGTTCGGGATAGCCGCGGCTGACAGGACAGCGGGAGGGCCCCTACCTGCCTCCTCGCTGTCCGTTCGCCGAATGAATGCTCAGTGCCTGAGATCCAGGCATGAGCAGTCATGCGGCAGAATCGTTGATCACTGGTTTCCTATGAGAAACCAGTGATCAATGATAAAGATCAGTGTGTGCAGTGTTATAGGTCCCTATGGGACCAAACTGCAAAAAAAAAGTGAATAAAGATCATTTAACTCCTCCCCTATTAAAAGTTTAAATCACCCCCCTTTTCCAATAAAAATAAAAAGCACAGTGTAAATAAAAATAAACATATATGGTATCACCGCGTGCGGAAATGTCCGAATTATAAAAATATATCATTAATTAAACTGCTCGGTCAATGGCGTGCGCGCAAAAAAATTCCAAAGTCCAAAATAGTGCATTTTTGGTAACTTTTTATGTCATTTAAAAATGAATAAAAAGCAATCAATAAGTCCTATCAATGCAAAAATGGTAGCGTTAAAAACTTCAGATAACGGCGCAAAAAATGAGCCCTCATACCGCCCCATACACGAAAAATAAAAAAGTTATAGGGGTCAGAAGATGACAATTTAAAATTTATTAATTTTCCTGCATGTAGTTATGATTTTTTCCAGAAGACCGACAAAATCAAACCTATATAAGTAGTGTATCATTTTAATCGTATGGACCTACAGAATAAAGATAAGGTGTCATTTTTACTGAAAAATGTACTACGTAGAAACGGAAGCCCCCAAAAGTTACAAAACGGCGTTTTTTTTTTCAATTTTGTCGCACAATGATTTTTTTTCCGTTTCACCGTAGATTTTTGGGCAAAATGACTGACGTCATTACAAAGTAGAATTGGTGGCGCAAAAAATAAGCCATCATATGGATTTTTAGGTGCAAAATTGAAAGAGTTATGATTTTTTAAAGGCAAGGAGCAAAAAACGAAAATGCAAAGACGGAAAAAACCCCGGTCCTTAAGGGGTTAAGCAATTGCTAGTATCTTCACACTGCGGTGACCACTTTAATATATTGTATTTTGAGAAAACCAGTAGCTGTGTGCAATTCAACATATACACACCAGCAAGCACACATGAGAATTAAAGGGGTATTCCAGTTAAATTAATATTAATCTTCCATTAGTCCCCTCCTTACCAGATTTTAATTTATAAAATTTACATCCATTAAAAATGTTGTGCGCTTTCACCATTTCTATTATTGTGTGTGTAATATTTAAATATAGTGTAATATATAATATATACTGTGTGTAAAATATATATATACATATATATATATATATTACACACACTATCTATCTCTATATATACTGTGTGTGTGATAAATATACAGTCATGGCCGTAAATGTTGGCACCCCTGACATTTTTCTAGAAAATATTAAAAGTTTTTCTCACAGAAAGGATTGCAGTAACACATATGTTTTGCTATACACATGTTTATTCCCTTTGTGTGTATTGGAACTGAACCAAACAATGGCGGGAAAAAAGCAAGTTGGACATAATCTCACACCAAACTCCAAAAATGGGCTGGACAAAATTATTGGCACCCTTAACCCCTTAAGGACACATGACTTTCTCATACGTCTCCATTTCCGAGTCCTTAAGGACACATGACGTATGAGAACGTCATGTGTTTTACCGGCCCAGCGCAGCCATCTGGAGCGGACAGGTGCTCGATGCCTGCTGAAATCGTTCAGCAGTCATCGGGGCATATCGCCCAGGGGGGTCATGATGACCCCCCATGTCGGCGATGGCCGCAGATCGCTGGACAATTCAGTCCAGCGATCTGCGGCGGATTCCGGGTTAATCGGGTCTCCAGTGACCCGGAATTATTGGCTGATCGGGGCTGTCAGAGACGGCCCTGAACAGCCAGAGCCAGCAGGGGTGAGGTTTCCCTGCCGACTAATCAGGGCGCCTTCTGCGGGTGTCACTCCCGCAACCCGCTCCGCCCCTCTTCCGGAGGACGTGAGCGGGTGCGGGAAGAAGACCCCGGGTGCTGGGGACCCCGATCCCCGGCGTCCATGTTGGGATCGGGGCCCCAGGAGCGACGGCGGGACTGACCTGCGCGGCGTGGAGCAGCAGCAGCAGTAGGAGGTGAGTGACAGCCTCCTGCTCTTGCTTAGCAACAGCTCCCAGCTTGCAAAAAGGGCATGCTGGGAGCTGTAGTTATGCAACAGCAGGAGGCAGGCCACCACAGCTCCCAGCATTCCCTTATGGGCATGCTGGGACTTATAGTTTTGCAACAGCTGGAGGCACATTTTTTCTATGGAAAAGTGTACCTTCAGCTGTTTTATAACTACAACTCCCAGCTTGCACAAACAGCTAAAGTGCATGCTGGGAGTTGTAGTGGTGCATCTGCTGGTTGCATAACTACAACTCCCAGCATGCCTGTTGGCTGTCGGTGACTGCTGAAAGTTGTAGTTTTGCAACAGCTGAAGGCACACTGAGTAAAATAGCAAACCAGTGTGTCTCCAGCTGTTGCATAACTACAATCCCCAGCATCCCCAGCCGAAGTAGTATGCCTCCAGCTGTTGCATAACTACAAGGCCCAGCATGCCCTTCCGCTGTCCGTACATGCTGGGAGTTGTAGTTTTGCAACAGCTGGATGTCACTACACTACACTAACACAAAATAAAATAAAAGTAAAAAACACTACATATACACATACCCCTACACAGCCCCCTTCCCCAATAAAAATGAAAAACGTCTGGTACGCCACTGTTTCCAAAACGGAGCCTCCAGCGGTTGCAAAACTACAACTCCCAGCATGCACTGATAGACCGTACATGCTGGGAGTTGTAGTTTTGCAACAGCTGGATGTCTGTCCCCCCCCCCCCCCCCCCATGTGAATGTACAGGGTACACTCACATGGGCGGAGGTTTACAGTAAGTATCCGGCTGCAAGTTTGAGCTGCGGCACATTTTCTGCCGCAGCTCAAACGGCCAGCCAGAAACTACTGTGAACCCCCGCCCGTGTGACTGTACCCTAAAAACACTACACTAACACACAATAAAATAAAAAGTAAAAAAAACACTACATATACACATACCCCTATACAGCCCCCCTCCCCAATAAAAATGAAAAACGTCTGGTACGCCACTGTTTCCAAAACGGAGCCTCCAGCTGTTGCAAAACTACTCCCAGTATTGCCAGATAGCCACTGACTGTCTAGGCATGCTGGGAGTTTTACAACAGCTGGACGCACCCTGTTTGGGAATCACTGGCGTAGAATACCCCTATGTCCACCCCTATGCAAGTCCCTAATTCAGGCCTCAAATGCGCATGGCGCTCTCACTTTGGAGCCCTGTCTTATTTCAAGGCAACAGTTTAGGGTCACATATGGGGTATCGCCGTACTCGGGAGAAATTGGTACAAATTTTCAGCTAATTTTTTTTACATATACAGAAGTCGTGAAACACCTGTAGGGTATTTAGGTTCACATTACCCCTGGTTACGTTCCCCGAGGGGTCTAGTTTCCAAAATGGTATGCCATGTGGGTTTTTTTTTTTGCTGTTCTGGCACCATAGGGGCTTCCTAAATGCGGCATGCCCCCAGAGCAAAATTTGCTTTCAAAAAGCCAAATGTGACTCCTTCTCTTCTGAGACCTGTAGTGCGCCAGCAGAGCACTTTTCACCCCCATATGGGGTGTTTTCTGAATCGGGAGAAATTGGGCTTTAAATTTTGGGGGTATTTTCTGCTATTACCCTTTTTAAAAATGTAAAAATTTTGGAAAACCAAGTATTTTAGGCTTTAGCCCTCTACTGCGCCCGCCGAACACTTTACATAGACATATGAGGTATGTCCTTACTCGAGAGAAATTGGGTTTCAAATACAAGTAAAAATTTTCTCCTTTTTACCCCTTTCAAAAATTCAAAAATTGGGTCTACAAGAACATGCGAGCGTAAAAAATGAAGATTTTGAATTTTCTCCTTCACTTTGCTGCTATTCCTGTGAAACACCTAAAGGGTTAATACTTACTGAATGTCATTTTGAATACTTTGGGAGGTGTAGTTTTTATAATGGGGTCTTTTTTGGGGTATTTCTAAGATGAAGACCCTTCAAATCCACTTCAAAACTGAACTGGTCCCTGAAAAATAGTGAGTTTGAAAATTTTGTGAAAAATTTCAAAATTGCTGCTGAACTTTGAAGCCCTCTGGTGTCTTCCAAAAGTAAAAACTCAATATGCCTACTTTATGTTTGCATCATAAAATTTATATGTGAACCCAAAAAAAAAATATTTTGAATATCCGTTTTCCTTTCAAGCAGAGAGCTTCAAAGTTAGAAAAATGCTAAATTTTAAATTTTTTCATAACATTTTGGGATTTTTCACCAAGAAAGGATGCAAGTTACCACAAAATTTTACCACTATGTTAAAGTAGAATATGTCACGAAAAAACAATCTCTGAATCAGAATAACTAAAAGCATTCCAGAGTTAGTGTTTAACGTGACAGTGGTCAGATTTGCAAAAAAAGGTGTAAAATGGCCTGGTCCTTAAGGGGTTAACTTAATATTTGGTTGCACACCCTTTGGAAAAGATAACAAATCAGTCGCTTCCTATAACCATCAATAAACTTCTTACACCTCTCAGCCGGGCTGTTGGACCACTCTTCCTTTGCAAACTGCTCCAGGTCTCTCTTATTGGAAGGGCGCCTTTTCCCAACCTCTCCACAGGTGATCAATGGGATTTATATCTGGACTCATTGCTGGCCACTTCAGAACTCTCCAGCGCTTTGTTGCCATCCATTTCTGGGTGCTTTTTGACGTATGTTTAGGGTCATTGTCCTGCTGGAAGATCCAAGATCTCGGATGCAAACCCAGCTTTCTGACCCTGGGCTTTAGAGTGCGACCCAAAATCTGTTGGTAATCCTCAGATTTAATGATGTCTTGCACACATTCAAGACGCCCAGTGTCCGAGGCAGTAAAATAACCCCAAAACATCATTGAACCTCCACCATATTTCACTGTAGGTACTGTGTTCTGAATATATCAACCAAAATAAAGCACAATATGTCACAAAAACAATCTTTGAATTGCACGGATCAGTAAAAGCATTTCAAAGTTATTACCACATAGAGGCAAATGTCAGATTTATAAAATGGGGCTTGGTCAATAAGGTTAAAACAGGCCAAGTCGTAAAGGAGAACTCCAGTTTGTAAAAACTTATAGGGGATAAGTATCTTGCTGGTTGTCCGGCCGCTAGAACAACCTTCACGATCTCCAGAATGAGGCCCGACTCGCCTTGCCTTAGCTCTCTGGCCCACACCTTCCGAGATAAACTGGTCTCAGGAGTGACAGCCCGCTTAGGACCCCTCCGATCTCCAGAACAGTCGGTAATTGACTATCGGTCTGATATCTTCCTCCCCAGAGTTCAGACACTAATCCCTAATACAAAAGATAGGGATACGTTTTTAAAAACCAGACTTCCCCTAGTATATTACATTATGACCTAAGTATTAAATGATTGCAGAGGTGGCTTAGAGATTGTATAGATTATTGTATGTTTATCTTGCGAAGATCAGTCCATTGTAAATAATGTGTCACAGAAACAAACTCTCAAGGTAGGGCTGGGCGGTATACGGGTTCATACCGAATACCGAAATTTTTGGGCTGCACAATATGAATTTTTCCCATACCGCAATACCGGTTGGGCGCCTCCCCCTCGAATGAATTATCAGGCCGGCGCTGCGCTGTCCCCACATCGGGGAACTAATCATATGTTACCCGCCTGCGCTGTTCTCCCCCCAATGAATTATCAGCCCAGCGGGGTACTAGTCACATAAGTCGAGCACTGCCCTCCTCCTCTTTGTTGGGGGCCGCTGGCGCTTGAACTCTCTGTACGCCAGTGGTCTCCAACCTGCGGACCTCCAGCTGTTGCAAAACTACAACTCCCAGCATGCCCGGACAGCCGTTGGTACGTATGAATAGACCTTAAGGGTGTATTTATGCACAAATGATATGCTGCAGATCTACTGTGGATTTTACAAGGCTATTCCTATGTATTTTTGATTGACTTGTAAAATCTGCAACTGCGGATCCACAACTTCAAATCCACAGTGGATCCAGTTTGTGTGAATACAGCCTGAAGGTAGGGTTGTGCGTGCCATGTTTGGCAGGTAATTTTGCTGCAGCAAAATACGGCCCGTGTGACCTTACCCTAAAATTGGAAACTCCTTCAGTGAGCAAACTTAGTGATTCGATTCCTTACAAACTTCTCGGCTCGGCAGTTGCTGACTTTATCCTGCATAAATGAGTTCAGCTTTCAGGTGCTCCGTTGGCTGGAGACTCTCTCCTAGGACTGTATCCACCTTTTCCAGCCCACCGGAGCACCTGAAAGCTGAACTAATTTATGCAGGATAAAGTCAGCAACTGCTGAGCCGAGTTCTCTCATCTCTAATCTGTATCCACTCCCAGACCACTCATCAAATTAAAGGTGTTGCCTAATAAAACAATAAAAGCTTTAAATCTCCTTCCTCGCTCCCTCTGGTATCAGGGCACCCTGACTGCGGCCGGTCTCCACCGAATTTCACTTCTCCAAGCCACCTGGAGCTGCAGACAAGATGTCACAGCCAATCACTGGCCGCAGTAGTGTCCCACTTCAACCAGTGATTGACAGACCAGCACTAGTTACCTTAGCGGCAGACCCTACAATCTGCAACTCCGGTAAAAGCAGTGTTACCCATTGCAGACTGGGCGCCCTGATACTGGAGGCTAAGTGAGGGGAGTTAAAGCTTTTATTGTTCTAGTTGCCAGTCAGTGCACATTAGTTAAAGGGGTACTCTGGAGGCAATAAAATGTTTACATATGAACTGGTGACAGAAAATGGTTACCCTACCCTTAAGGGGTATTCCCATGTCAAACATTCTGATATGTTGTAACATATGACATTACCTTCTCATTATTGTTGTTTGTAGGTGTGGGAGTATTAAGTGGATTGCTGTATGCAGTTGGAGGCCATGATGGTCCATTAGTTAGAAAAAGTGTTGAAGTTTTTGACCCCTCTACTAATCTTTGGAAGCAAGTTGCGGATATGAATATGTGCCGGAGAAATGCAGGTATGTTACATGAACAATTCAACAACTCAACAACATGCATCCAATCTCTAGATTTCATAGTTATGGTTTCCAGTAGTCTAAGCTTTGTTCTTTTTAGCAGGCTCCCCTGTGTCTGTAAGTTCACCCTATTTTGTACTCATGCCTAAATATCACTTCTGTGCAGAGACAGTGAATTGAGTCTTTGGGTGAGCACAGAAGACCTCACCTTCTGGCCACTGTTCTCTTCTGCTATTTCTTTTTGTATGTTTTGCATATTGCAATGCTTGCTTTACTTGTTTGTCAGGATTACTGTATGTAGTGCAGTCATCTGCCATTATATTCATTACTTTTATAATTATAGCAGCCTTTACAGAGTACATAGAACTTCATTTTTCATAAAAGGACCCATGCCATTTAATAGAAAATGTAGTTGATAGGTATCTGCTTGTCAGAAAGACTACTGCTACTGTACATACACAATAGTGATATATCAAGTTTTCATATTGCTCTTTGCATGTGAAAAAAAATTAAATATGTTCTTTGTAAAATAATGAAAGCAAGTTTATTTGGACATAAGGGCCCACATTTACTAAGATTGTTGTTTTACACCAGTCTAACAAAAAAAAAAACTTAGTGACTTGCACCAAATTTAACCCCTCAAAGGACTCAGACCATTTTCACTTTAAGGACTCAAAACAATTTTCGTTTTTGCACCTACAGACCCATATAATGGCTTGCATCACCAACTGTACTTTGTAATTACATCACTTATTTTACAACATAATCTGCATTGACACAAAAAAAAACATTTTGTGGGGTGAAATGATAAAAAAAAAGCCATTTTGCAACTTTTTAGGGCAGGGATACTCAACTGGAGGACCCTGGTCCAAATACGGACCGCACCCGCCAGAGTATAAATGAATAGCCAGGGCCAGAGTGAGGGAACACTGTGCTCCTTGCCCGATGCCCATAGCGTGTGGCAGTACTATACCGGGGGCATAGCGTGTGGCAGTACTATACCGGGGGCATAGCGTGTGGCAGTACTATACCGGGGGCATAGCGTGTGGCAGTACTATACCGGGGGCATAACGTGTGGCAGTACTATACCGGGGGCATAACGTGTGGCAGTACTATACCGGGGGCATAACGTGTGGCAGTACTATACCGGGGGCCTAGCGTGTGGCAGTACTATACCGGGGGCCTAGCGTGTGGCAGTACTATACCGGGGGCCAAGCGTGTGGCAGTACTATACCGGGGGCCAAGCGTGTGGCAGTACTATACCGGGGGCCAAGCGTGTGGCAGTACTATACCGGGGGCCAAGCGTGTGGCAGTACTATACCGGGGGCCTAGCGTGTGGCAGTACTATACCGGGGGCCTAGCGTGTGGCAGTACTATACCGGGGGCCTAGCGTGTGGCAGTACTATACCGGGGGCCTAGCGTGTGGCAGTACTATACCGGGGGCCTAGCGTGTGGCAGTACTATACCGGGGGCCTAGCGTGCTTTATTAATATATTCGGGGATATAGTATGTGGCAGTATTCAGAAAATACAGGAAACAGTACTTTTACATCCTCCACACTTCAGTCTTTTACCTATTTCCTTCATGGTACTGCAGCCACTAGGTGTGAATCAGGCCTCAGTGCTTTGCTCGGACCTTAACCACTGGCAGACCTGGATAAGCGGACCCTCACTAAAAATAGAGTACCCCTGTTTTAGGGCTTCCGTTTCTACGCAGTGCCCTTTTCGGTAAAAATTACACATATCTTTATTCTGTAGGTCCATATGGTTACAGGGATATCCATTTCATGTAGGTTTTATTTATTTTACTACTTTAAAAAATTATAACATACATGCACCAAAATTTGTATGTTTAAAATTGTCATCTTCTGACCCCTATAACTTTTTATTTTATTTTACCACATACGGTGCTATATGAGGGGTCATTTTTTGCGCCGTGGTCTGTAGTTTTTATTTACCATTTTTATTATGATGGGACTTTTTGACCGCTTTTTATTAATATTTTTATGGTATATGAAGTGACCAAAAATGCAAAATTTTGGACTTGGGGCTATACCATGCAATCTTTTTATTGCATGCACTGATCAATACTATGCCATAGCATAGCACTGATCAGTGTTATCGGCGCTTTGCTGCTCCAGCCTGCTGGGCAGGCTTGGAGCAGTAGATCGCCGATCGGATGATGAGGAGGCAGTTGAGGATCCTCCTGTTGTCCAGTAAGCTGATCGGGACATCGCGATTGCGTTGCGAAAGTCCCAATCAGCTCTGCTGAGCTGCCGGGATAGTTTTACTTTAATTTTAGACACCGCAATCAACTTTGATCGCGGCATCTAAAGAGTTAATGCCGGGCATCGTCCCGATTGGACATGCCCGACATTAACCCTGGGTCCTGGCTGTTGATAGCCTGGCTGAACAGTTTAAACCCTGGTAACAGAACTCGGGACGTACAGGTACATCCTGAGTCCTTAACTGGTTAAGGGAATCTGTCATCCGTTTCACCCGCACTAACCTGTTGGTACAGACTGGAAGTGAGGATGACACTAATGATAACAATACTTATAAAAAAATTTTATTTTTTAAATCCACTGGTGCCAGAAAGTTAGGGTATGTTCACACTGCGGAATTCCGCAAGTAGAATTCCACGCTGTGAACATTACCATCAGTGTGAGTCGGTCTTCTGCGAGACCCGTTCACACTGAGGAATTTCAGTGGTGGACAATACCACCTCTGAAATTGTTCAGCCCAAAGAACGAACATGTTCTTTCATGCGCGGAATTCTGCAAGCACTGCATAGCCATCAATGATGACTGCGCAGTGCTGCGCGGTCTTACCGCCGAAGAGTTTTCGCCAACGGCCGCCAGACGGAATCTCCGCTCGCTTATACAGATATGTAATTTACTTTTATTTAAAAATCTTAATCCTTCCAGTACTTATCAGCTGTATGCTCCACAGTAAGTTCTTTTCTTTTTAAATTTTTCTGTCTGACCACCGTGCTCTCTGCTGACACCTCTGTCCATGTCAGGAACTGTCCAGAGCAGGAGAGGTTTGCTATGGGGATTTGCTCCTGCTCTGGTCAATTCCTGATAGACAGAGGTGTCAGCAGAGAGCACTGTGGCCAGACACAAAAGAAATTCAAAAAGAAAAGAACTTGTATACAGCAGCTAATAAGTACTGGAAGGATTAAGATTTTTAAATAGAGGTAATTTGCAAATCTGTTTAACTTTCTGGCACCAGTTGTTGATTTAAAAAAAAAAAAAAAAAAAAGGTTAAAAAAATGTTTCTACCAGAGTACCCCTTCAAGCCTGTTTGCAAGTTAGGCGAGTGAAGAAGCAGCAGTGGTGACATCAGCATGCTCCTGGAGTGCTGCCTGTACACAAAGTGCGTTATCATCAGTGTCGCCCATACTACAAGCCTGTACCAACAGTTAAGTGTGGATGGCGCTAATGAGCGTAGGTGGCTGCAGGCTCTCACGTCCTAGTGACTTCATGACAAGGATGGGCAGAGCAGGGAATACTGAGAAGGCAGTGGAGCACGGCGAGTCAGCTCTGTCTCCATTACGGAATAGCAATAGGAGATTAAACAGACATAACTCTTGCAATACTGGACCATTTTTTTCTAAACTAACTCAAATTTACATTTATTTTCCACATATGTCTTAACATAGGTGAAATCTGCAAGTAGGTGAAATCTGCCGAGCATTAGACTGTATTTATTTGCAGGTTTTCAATGTGGAACATGGGTATTCAGCACTTTGCTGAACCTAAAAGGGGTAATCCATAGAGAAAATTAATTTTATATTAATTGGTAGCAGAAATTACATCTATTTAAAAAACTGAAGGTTTCAGTGCTTAGCAGCTATATGCTCTGCAGGAAATTGTGTAGTTCTTTCTAGTCAGACACAGTACTCCCTGATCTCACCTTTATCTAAGTCAGGAACTGTCCAGAACATGAGCAAAAGCCCCATAGCAAACCTCTCCTGCTGGACAGTTCCTAATGCGGACAAAGGTGGCAGCAGGGAGCACGGTGTTTTTAAATAGAAATAATTTACAAATCTGTATAACTTTCTACCACCAGTTGATTTAACTATAATTATTTGTCTCTGGGGTTCCCTTTTAACTGCATCATTGTTTAAGAAAACAAGTATTATCTTTCACTTTTATGTTTGTTTGTTTTTATTAGGTGTGTGTGCTGTTGACAGCATGTTATATGTTGTCGGAGGTGACGACGGGTCATGTAATTTGGCATCAGTGGAGTATTATAACCCAACGACTGACAAATGGACACTTTTACCATCTTGTATGAGCACAGGGAGAAGTTATGCAGGTAGGTAAAATTCTTTAAGCAGAAACAAACATAGTTGTGTAGCAAAAGAATGTACCCAAGGTTACTGGTGCTGCCTATACCCCAAATAGGCCTAGAGAAGTATATGAAAAATGAATAATTATATAACAGATTATATAAAGTCATGTCAGTTTTGCTATATACATGTTTATTCCCTTTGTGTGTATTGGAACTAAACCAAAAAAAGGGAGGAAAAAAACAAATTGGACATAATGTCACACCAAACTCCAAAAATGGTCTGGACAAAATTATTGGCACTCTTAACATTTGGTTGCACACCCTTTGGAAAAAAAACTGAAATCAGTCGCTTCCTATAACCATCAATAAGCTTCTTACACCTCTCAGCCGGAATGCTGGACCACCCTTCCTTTGCAAACTGCTCCAGGTCACTCTTATTGGAAAGGGCGCCTTTTCCCAACCTCTCCAAAGGTGTTCAATGGGATTTAGATCTGGATTGCTGGCCACCTCAGAACTCTCCAGCGCTTTGTTGCCATCCATTTCTGGGTGCTTTTTGATGTATGTCATTGTCCTACTGGAAGACCCAAGATCTCGGACACAAACCCAGCTTTCTGACACTGGCCTGTACAGTGCGACCCAAAATCCATTGGTAATCCTCAGATTTCATGATGTCTTGAACACATTAAAGGCACCCAGTGCCAGCAAAACAACCCCAAAACATCATTGAACCTCCACCATATTTCACTGTAGGTACTGTGTTCTTTTCTTTGTAGGCCTCATTCTGCTTTCAGTAAACAGTAGAATCATGTGCTTTACCATAAAGCTCTATCTTGGTCTCATCTGTCCACAGGACATTTTTTAACAAAAACCGAGACGTGGTCTCAAATGGCTGGAGGTGCTCAACCCCAAATGCAGTTGTGCATTTATACTGGGGGAGCAGATCCTGCCCTTGTGGTCTGTTGCTAGGGGCAATTCCCAGCATAAAATGCATACAACGGGGGATGTCTGCTGCAGACTACAAGTGCCACAATGGCATCCTACACCAGATAAACAATTAGAATAATACAAGAATTTAGGTGCACTACTGTGGTAGATGTAAACAATGACCTTGGCTAACACTCAAAGCTGATGTTAAAATTGAGACATTAGCCAGTATATCCGACTCACAGCCTGCTCCCAGGTTACCTCCAGTGTTAGCCAGGCTGTGAGTCGGCCTAATGCTGCTGTAATTGCCCACTGGCCCCTGCTTTTGCTTATCATGCACAGGTAGGTTAGTGTTGGGTCCCATGCCACTTGAGAATCCTTGGCGTTGGTGTTCAGGCTCAGGTATGTCCTTCATATAAGGATATACTGGCTAATGTCTAAATTTTAACATCAGTTTTGAGGGTTAGCCAATGTCATTGTATACATCTACCACAGTAGTGCACCTAAATTCTTGTATTGTATCACAAGACATTTTTACCAGAAGGATTTTGGCTTACTCCAATTTCCAGTGGCAAAATGTAGTCTTGCTTTTTATGTCTCTGTGTCAGCAGTGGGGTCCTCCTGGGTCTCCTGCCATAGCCTTTCATTTCATTTAAATGTCGGCTGATTCGCGTTGACACTGATGCTCCCTGAGCCTGCGGGACAGCTTGAATATCTTTGGAATTTGTTTGGGGCTGCTTATCCACCATCCAGACTATCCTGCATTTACACCTTTCATCAATTTTTCTCTTCCGTCCAGACCCAGGGAGATTAGTTACAGTGCCATGGGTTGCAAACATCTTGATAATGTTGCGCACTGTGGACAGAGGCAAATCTAGATCTCTGGAGATGGACTTGTAACCTTGAGATTGTTGATATTTTTCCACAATTTTGGTTCTCAGACAGTTCTCTTCTCCTCTTTCTGTTGTCCATGCTTAGTGTGGGGCACACACACAATGCAAACTAAGTGAACTTCTCTCCTTTTTATCTGCTTTCAGGTGTGATTTTTATATTGCCCACACCTGTTACTTGCCTCAGGTGAGTTTAAAGGAGCATCACATGCTTGAAACAATCTTATTTTTCCACAATTTTGAAAGGGTGCCAATAATTTTGTCCAGACCATTTTTGGAGTTTGGTGTGACATTATGTCCAATTAGCTTTTTTTCCTCCCTTTTTTGGTTTAGTTCCAATACACACAAAGGGAATAACCATGTGTATAGCAAAACATGTGTTACTGCAATCCTTTTCTGTGAGAAATACTTCATTTTCTTGAAAAATTTCAGGGGTACCAACATTTCCGGTCATGACTAATAATTATTTATTAAATATGGTATAGAGGTCTGTCGCAGGGCCCTGGCGGCAGCCTCAAAGGGTGCTTAAAAATTATAACTATTAACCCCTTAAGGACGCAGGGCGTAAATGTACATCCTGGTGCGGTGGTACTTAACGCACCAGGACGTACATTTACGTCCTAAGCATAACCGCGGACATGGGAGCGATGCCCGTGTCATGCGCGGCTGATCCCGGCTGCTGATCGCAGCCAGGGACCCGCCGGCAATGGCCGACGCCCGCGATCCCGCGGGCGTCCGCCATTAACCCCTCAGGTGCCGGGATCAATACAGATCACGGCATCTGCGGCAGTGCGCGATTTGCTGCGGGGATCCGATCATTCATAACGCCGCACGGAGGTCCCCTCTCCTTCCTCCGTGCGGCTCCCGGCGTCTTCTGCTCTGGTCTGTGATCGAGCAGACCAGAGCAGGAGATGACCGATAACACTGATCTGTTCTATGTCCTATACATAGAACAGATCAGTATTAGCAATCATGGTATTGCTATGAATAGTCCCCTATGGGGACTATTCAAGTGTAAAAAAAAAATGTAAAAGTAAAAAAAAAGTGAAAAATCCCCTCCCCCAATAAAAAAGTAAAACGTCCGTTTTTTCCTATTTTACCCCCAAAAAGCGTAATTTTTTTTTTTTATAGACCTATTTGGTATCGCCGCGTGCGTAAATGTCCGAACTATTAAAATAAAATGTTAATGATCCCGTACGGTTAACGGCGTGAACGAAAAAAAAAAAGTCCAAAATTCCTACTTTTTTAATACATTTTATTAAAAAAAAAATTATAAAAAATGTATTTAAAGTTTTTTATATGCAAATGTGGTATCAAAAAAAAGTACAGATCATGGCGCAAAAAATGAGCCCCCATACCGCCGCTTATACGGAAAAATAAAAAAGTTATAGGTCATCAAAATAAAGGGATTATAAACGTACTAATTTGGTTAAAAAGTTTGTGATTTTTTTTAAGCGCAACAATAATATAAAAGTATGTAATAATGGGTATCATTTTAATCGTATTGACCCTCAGATTAAAGAACACACGTCATTTTTACCATAAATTGTACGGCGTGAAAACGAAACCTTCCAAAATTAGCAAAATTGCGTTTTTCGTTTTAATTTCCCCACAAAAATAGTGTTTTTTGGTTGCGCCATACATTTTATGATATAATGAGTTATGTCATTACAAAGGACAACTGGTCGCGCAAAAAACAAGCCCTCATACTAGTCTGTGGATGAAAATATTAAAGAGTTATGATTTTTAGAAGGCGAGGAGGAAAAAATGAAAACGTAAAAATTAAATTGTCTGAGTCCTTAAGGCCAAAATGGGCTGAGTCCTTAAGGGGTTAATATCAGAAATGAATAGTAGCTCTGACCACCTATAAATAAATAAATATTCCCCAACAAAAGCAGAAAAGTCGGTATTAAATCTCAATTAATGTCCTTGGTAGTATTTGGCCGTATATACTCCTTTAAAGTAGAAAGATAAATCGTTTAGGAACACATATATGAAAATTAATTAATGATAAAGTGAGGTGCACTGCACCACTTACCAGGTCTGAGGACTTGACAATAATCCCAGACCTGGTGAGTGGTGCAGTGCACCTCACTTTATCATTTATAAATTTTCATATGTGTGCCTAAACAATTTATCTTGCCACTATAAAGGGTATTTACGGCCACATACTACCAAGGACATGAATTCAGATTTAATACAGACTTTTCTGCTTTTGTTGGGGAATATTTATTTATAGGTGGTCAGGGCTACTATTCATTTAGTTATTCATTTGTGATATTAATATTTATAATTTTTAATAACCCTTTGAGGCTGTTGCAAGAGCCCTGCGAGAGACCTCTATACCATATTTAATTAATTATTTGATATGAAATTTCACTGGATGTTCTATGAACTACTTTCTCTTGTATTTTTTTTTTTTTTTTTTTATATGTACCTTTTAAGAATGGTCATTATAATATAATCTGTTATATAATTTTTCAAATAAAATTCTGTGTCTGTATAAGCAAGCTGTACTTTACACAGTCTAAAAGAACTTTGATCTATATGTTATTAAGAGGTCTGTGATATTTGAAATATTTAGCAATCAGCCCGTTGTTTATTTTACAGGACTGGCTGATGTATAGACAACTTCTGCTTCAAATTAAAAAAGTTAAACAAGAAAAAAAATGTTCAGAATATAAAACTCATACGATGGCCAGTCAATGCACAGACTCTCAGTTTCAACCAGTTGAAAGGAAATGAAATCATTACTGCTATTTTTTTTTTTTAAATATGTATATATGTATATGTATATGTATATATATGAGCCCATCATGCACACTACAGAAATTCAGAGCAGAATTTCACTTACAGCAGCCTCGAGCGGAATATGAACATAATTAACATTAAAGTGATACTCCCATGGAAAACTTTTTTTTTTTTATCAGCTGGTGCCAGAAAGTTAAACAGATTATTAAATCACTTCTATTAAAAAAATCTTAATCCTTCCAGTACTTTTTAGGGGCTGTATACTAAAGAGAAATCCAAAAAAGAAATGCACTTCCTCTGATGTCTCTGACCTCTGCTGTCCATTTTAGGAAATGTCCAGAGCAGGAAAAAATCCCCATAGCAAACATATGCTGCTCTGGACAGTTCTTAAAATGGACAGCAGAGGTCATGACATCAGAGGAAATGCATTTCTTTTTTGGATTTCTCTTTAGTAAAAAGCCCCTAAAAAGCACTTGAAAGGATTAAGATTTTTTAATAGAAGATATTTACAAATCTGTTTAACTTTCTGGCACCAGTTGATTTAAAAAAAAAAAAAAAAGTTTACCAGGGGAGTAACCCTTTAAGTGCAGTTCCATTGACTGCAATGCAGTTCCAGCCTGATTCTGGCAAAAAACTAAACCTGTTCATTATTTTGGAAGAATCCAGATCTGCTTTGGAACTTGCAGTGCACAGAACAGCAGAATCCCATTAAATACATGGGGAGGCTGCTGCAAGGGGAATTTCTTTTGGACGTGTGCATGGGATTTAATAGATCCTTAAGTGACAAATGCTTAATTGGATCAGTGGATCTGATTTTTTTCCTGTTTTTTTGCTATAGACTATAATAGACTTTTGCATACATTAAAGGGGTATTTTAATCTCATAATGTGGTGGCATATTGCTAGGCATCACATTATCCAAAATGTAGAGAGGTCGGTCCTACTGGGCCCCCCCAACCAATTAAGAATGAAGGGGATTGCAATGTTTTCGCTCCTGCATGGGGTGGTGTTCCTAGGAATTGCTTCTGGCCTCATAAATTCTTGCCATATCCTAGTTATAGTTGAGAATACCCCTTTAAAAACACATCAAAAACAACTTTAAAAAAATGAAAATAAAATAATTTAAAAAAGGCACAAAGCACTGTTTTATGCAAAAAGAAAAACCTGCCAGAAATCAATAAAAATGAATGATCTTTTGAGTAGATGTTCTTCTAATGATGACAAATATAAGTAATGCTAGCTCAGACTGCAGAGTTTTATTTTTGTTGGGCATTTTCAAATACATTTCTTCATAAAATCTGATTGATTTATTATTCTGCTGCCATAAAATGCAGAGGTATTGGAGAGGGAATATATGTTATCACCCAATGTGCTCCTAGGACTATAGTAATGGACAATGCTAAGTCTACTAATACAGCAGTAAACTACACCACCTATATGCGAAAAAGCTGTGGCAGACACGTAATTCATGCAAAAGTACAATCTTTATTGTTTTAAACTACAAAAACATCATGATAAGAGATATGGGGACTGAAAAAAAATTGGACTTCTCCAAGGTTAAGGTGACAAGTATATTTACATTAATCCCATATGTATGGGCATGAAGATTACAAGACCGGCATAAATATGCAGCAATAACATACAAATAGTACTAAGACCCTATAGCTAAAGTGCTAGTGCAAAGGTACATAAGACCTAAACTGGGCCAAAAATCATATAGCAAACCGGTCTAGAATACCCACATGTGCGAACAGAAGAGTACTGCCAGGAGACGTCCACCCCTACCACCGTTTCAGAGTTGTCCTTCTTCCGGGAAGGAGATTGCTGAATATTTATGCCGGTCTTGTAATCTTCATGCCCATACATATGGGATTAATGTAAATAATACTTGTCACCTTAGCCTTGGAGATGTCCATGTGTTTTTAGTCCCCATGTCTCTTTTATCATGATGTTTTTGTAGTTTTAAACAATAAAGATTGTATTTTTGCATGAATTATGTGTCTGCCACAGCTTTTTCGCATATAGGTGGGGCCATAAAATGCTGTACAGACTAATGATATTGTGTGTTTTTGGAATAATCAAAAGTACAAATTTTGCTATTCCATCATAGTGTAGAATGTAACCTACAAACTCCCGTGAACAGTCCGATATTGTGTTTTTAACATTCCAGTTACTAATGTATTTTTTTTTCTCAGTGTCATGTCCATGTAATACGTTACCCGTATTAACACTGCTTGTGTCTTCTTTATCTGTAGGTGTTACAGTTATTGATAAGCCATTATGATCTGAGCTCTTGTCTTCAGAAAGCATTGGTATAAAATGAAGTGTGGCATTACTTCCTTGTTTGCGACTACAAGCTGTGGCAGCGAAAATTAAAGGCTTTTCGTCTGCAGTAAAGCGCAGCAGTCGCCGAAGATTACCTAGGTTGAAGTATTGCTCAGAGCTCTACTGTGCTGAGCAGCAGACGTCTGGATTTTAGTATGGTTTGTGAAAGTTGTTCACACAATTCTTTTCCCAACTGTGACAAAAATAATTAGCAAAGCTGCTATCATGTCATCCAGCTCTGGCTGACCACGATTGACTGAAGGACGTCTTTATAAAGAAGGATTCAAGTGATATGTGTTTGGTGAGGTGAAGTGGACTAGACATTATAGTGAAGTATCTCTTTCTGGAATCTACATGGGTAGAATGTTAGGAGTCATATTTTCACATACGAAGATGCTTTTTTCAGCTATGTGAATAAAACCTGAACTGTGCGTGTATGTTTGTGCATACGTGTACTGTATAATTGTAATTGCTGCTTTTTCAAAGCGGTCCAACTGTTGGTTACTGCACTATTTATAATTGGCACAGTCCTAGGAAATTTGCCAGTACTGTTGTATTTTTTTATATGTATATTTAAAAAGTGCCACGTGATCTGCTCAGTGGTATTTGGGAGGGGGTTGTACAAAAAGCATTGCCAAATGTTTTTATAGAAAAAAATAAATTATGAATCAATGATTATTTATGATGTGGTTTGTATAAATTTGCACAAATTTCATTGTAATTCCTTTATTTATATGAAGGAATTTTATAGCATGGCAATGATTTTGTTTTCCAAATAAGCTTGTGGATATCAAGTGAATATGCATGATTTATTTAAGTATTTGTCAGTGTAGGTAAATTATTTTACATGAAAAGCATAAATCTGCTGCGTCTGGAAGCGTTTATTACCAGATCTGTTTTGCTATGAACAATTGAGTTTCTTTTTTTAACAAAACTCACAAATGTGCGTACATTTGATTACATACTACTTTCAATAAAATGTTTGTATCACAATCTGACTGTTTTTATTTTGATTGGTAGATGATTGGTAAAACAGGCAGCTGTTCTTAGGGACGTATTAGATGGCCTGAGCCGCCCTGTAAGGGTATGTTCACATTGAGTAATTAGGAATTCTGCGAGCAAAGATTTCATACTTCGGCAGTTTTCACCATTGACTGCAATGCGGGGCTCGCAGAACTTCCTTGCAAAGAATGAACATGTTCTTTCTTTGCACTTATCAATTTTAGCAGCTGAAATTCCCCAATGTGAATGGATCTTGACATGGACAGAGGTGTCAGCAGACAGCACTGTGGTCAGACAGAAAAGAAATTCCTGTGGGGCATACAACAGCTAAGTACTGGAAGGATTAAGATTTTTAAATTAAATTACAAATCTGTATAACTTTCTGGCACCAGTTGATTTAAAAAAAAAATGATGTTCCACCGGAGTACCCCTTTAACCCCTTAAACTAAACATCTTATCCCTGATCAAAAGGATAGGGGATAAGATGTCAGATTGTGGGGGTCCCGTCGCTGGGAACCCCCGGGATCTCTGCTGCTGCACCCCGCTATAATTACTGCACAGGGCAAACTCGCAACACAGTGGCAGGAGCATAGTGATGCCTCGGCTCCACCCCCTTGCGACATCACGGCCCGCCCCGTCAATACAAGTCTATGGGAGGAGGTGTGGCGGCCATAGAGCATGGGGCAACACAGCATGTTAGTGTAAAAAAATTTACAATAACATGCTGGAGTAGACTCCAACTTTACCTTTTCATAAGGGGTAAAAGGAGAAAAAGCCCCCCAAAATTTTAGACAATGTCTCCCTAGTACAGAAATACCCCATATATGGCCCTAAACTGTTGCCTTGAAATACCACAGGGCTCTGAAGTGAGAGAGCGCCATGCGCATTTGAGGCCTAAATAATGGATTTGCATATGGACGGACCCGGATACAAGAATTAGACTTTCCTCCGATACCAAAAATACCCTGCGGCAGTGTTTCACAAACAGGGTGCCTCCAGCTGTTGCAAAACTTCCAGCATGCCTGAACAGTCAATGGCTGTCCAGCAATACTGGAAGTTGTTTTGCAACAGCCGGAGGCTCCGATTCGGAAACAGTGTATGGGTATGTGGATATGTAGTGTTTTACCCTTTATTATGTGTTAGTGTAGTGTTTTTCGGGTACATTCACACTGGCGGAGGTCTACAGCGAGTTTCCCGCCAGGAGTTTGAGCTGTGGCGGAAAATTTTCTGCATCTCAAACTTGCAGCGAGAAACTCACTGTAACCCCGACCATGTGAATGTACCCTGCAAACCTTCAGTTGTTGCAAAACTACCACTACCAGTATGCCCTTTGGCTGTCCATGTATGCTGGGGGTTGTAGTTATGCAACAGCTGGACGCGCACTGATTGCAAAACAGTTTATTACTTAGTGTTTCGCTACCAGTGTGCCTCCAGCTGTTGCAAAACTACAACTCCCAGCATGTATGGTCTATCGGTGCATGCTGGGAGCTGTAGTCTGCCACAGCTGGAGGCACACTGGTTGCGAAACACTGAGTAAGGTAACAAACTGTTTTGCAACCAGTGTGCCCTCAGCCGTAGCAAAAACTAAAACTCTCAGCATGCAGTGACAGCTGGAGGGCATGCTGGCACTTGTAGTTATGCAACAGCTGTTGGCACACTGGTTGCAAAACACTGAGTTTGTTACTTAACTCAGTGTTTCCCAACCAGGGTGCCTCCAGTTGTTGCAAAATTACAACTCCCAGCATGCCCAGAAATGCCCAGTGGTGTCCAAACTGTAGCCTTCCAGATAGGCAAAACGTCAACTCCAAGCATGCACAGACTGTCCAGGCATGCTGGGAGTTGTAGTTCTGAAACATCTGGAAGGGCTACAGCTTGGACACCACTGCACAGTGGTCTGCAAACTGTGGCCCTCCAGATGTTACAAAACTACAACTCCCAGCATGGCCCAAACAGCCTGTGACGGCACCCGCCGCCATCTTCACCCCGACATCCAGGGGCGGGCAGAGCGGGGATTTCAACTTTAACCCCCTGCCCCCAACTGCCATTGGTCGGTTAGTCCTAACCGACCAATGGCAGGGAATAGGAGGAGGTGGCACCGCTGCCACCTTGCTCCTATCCCTCAGGATGATCGGGGCTGTCTCTGACGGCTCCGATCATCCCTATTTTTATTTTATTTTATTTTTTAAAGCATACTAAGATAATGACAGGTAGTATGCGTTAAAGGGGTACGATATCAGCAAATTGCTGGTCACAGTGGTGTCTTGCCTTGGCCAGGGATTGGCTGAGCGGCAATATGACAGATTGAGCCCGGGCACCGGTCGTCTTCCTGGTGCCCGGACCCAATATGACACATTGCCGCTCTGTCAACCACTGGCTGAGGTGAAACACTGCTGCGGTCAGCGATTAGCCAAGCTTAAAGGGGTATTCCAGGAATTTTTTTTTATTTGTCTATGCTACAGGGGCTGTAAAGTTAGTGTAGTTCATAATATAGTGTCTTTACCTGTGTGTGACGGTTTTCTCACAATTATTCTGTGATTTTCAACCCAATATTTATTTTTACCAGCATACAAAATGACTGTTGTCTCAGATTTTTCCCAGGTTGCAATGCAGCAGAGACTTGACTCAATAGTCAGCTGATGACAGGGAGCCTGTCTGCTTTAATGGGTGGAGCGATCGCTTGGTGGGAGAGAGATCACTCTACAACTGTAGGCACCCTGATTGAAAACCAAAGGTCTTTTGAATGATGCAGCTCATTTATGTTTCAATGGGTGAGGTGGCTGATGTGTGGGAGGGAGGAAAATGGAATTATGGGATTTGTGGTCAAAAAAGAAAACTCAAACAGGAAATATCAGTTGACAAAAAGCTAGCCACAGTGTTATGGTAATCTCACAACATAGCCATTTAGCCCCAAGACAAGCGCAGATCCTTCCTAAGGGTATGTTCACACAAGCCGATCCACAGCGTACTTTATGCTGCAGATCCAACGCTGAAGGACCCTCTGTATTCTGCATTCACGTGTCTGCTCATAGCGGCAATACGCCGCTACGTGCAGACACACTGAAATGATGTGCGAGCCACCGCGCGCATGCGCGGTGTACTCGCACACATTGCGGCCACTCCCCCTGCTCAATGAGCAAGGCTGAGAGCTGCCGCTATGTGCGAGTATACTGCGCATGCGCACGGTGACTCGCACATCGTACTGTCTGCTTGTAGCGGCGTATTACCGCTACGAGCAGGCACATGTGAAGGCAGAATACAGAGGGTCCTTCATCGGCGGATTCGAAGCGAAATCCGCTGCGAAAATCTGCTTGTGTGAACGTACCCTAAGCATGTCTATTACTGTCTGCCAGGTACATATTAAAATCACCTTATGGTGGATAACCCCTTTAAAAAGAGATTCAACAGCAGAAACTTGTACCAGAAAAAAGGTCACATGGTGATCACTGCTGCGTCTCTCCTGTGACATTCTCCCTAATTACTGGCATCATACCCTATTGGACTCCTCCAGATCCATGCTTTACCTGACCAATAAAGTTCTGTTAATTCTGTGATTGCCTAAGATTTCCTTCAGATTGTGTTTCCTAGTTCTAACCTGTCATAAACCTGACAAGTTTCTGTTTGTTGTCTGTCCTACAGCTTGTTACCCATATTTGGCATACTCTGCATTCTCAGACCTCTGCTTGGTCAACTATGCATTTTGCCAACTTCTACTGTACCACAGTTGGTCATGTCAGCCACTGCACAAGAGACTAAGCTGGTGATATCATCCAGAGGGGTTATATAGTGCAATTTCAGATTGCACCAATTTTATACTAAGCACTGGATTACCACAGGTCAATTTAATGCTGCAGCATCAGATCAGTGAGATCCATTATGCCCATGAACCTGTTATATTCCTGGATATCCACAGGCTTGTTGGTCAGCTTTGTGGTTCCACCGACTTAAACTGGATTGAATCTGTCAAGATGAATAGTTAAAGGGCAACTCCGGTACTTAATGAGTTATCCCATATTCACAGCATAGGGAATAAGTATCTGATCACGGGGGTCTGATCGTTGGGACCCCATGCGATCTCCTGCCCTGGCTCGCCCCATGCACAAAGCATTGGTCGACCCGCCCTCTCCATGCATCTCTATGGGTGAGCCAGAAATACTGGAGTGCTGTATCTTCAGCTCTCCTATAGAGATGCATGGAGGGAGCGTGTCACCACTCATTTCAGCTGGGTCAGTAGGGTTCCAAATAAAAGGCCTGGTGTAAAATGAATTAAAGGGGTACTCCTGTGGAAAACTTTTTTTTTTTTTTTTCAAATCAACTGGTGCCAGAAAGTTAAACAGATTTATAAATTACTTCTATTTAAAAAATGTAATCTTTCCAGTACTTATCAGCTGCTGTATACTACAGAGGAAGTTCTTTTTTTTTTTTGAATTTCTTTTCTGTCTGACCACAGTGCTCTCTGCTGACACCTGTCCATGTCAGGAACTGTTCAGAGTAGGAGCAAATCCCCATGGCAAACCTCTCCTGCTCTGGACAGTTCCTGACATGGACAGAGGTGTCAGCAGAGAGCACTGTGGTCAGACAGAAAATAAATTAAAAAGAAAAGAACTTCCTGTGGAACATACAGCAGCTAAGTAGTACTGGAAGGATGAAGTTTTTTTTTTATAGAAGTAATTAACAACTTTCTGCCACCAGTTAATAAAAAAAAAAAAAAGTTTTCCACTGGGGTACCCCTTTTGCCACTTAAGGACGCAGGGCGTACATGTACCCCGCGTCATAGCAGGGTGGTCCCGGTGGTTATCAGTGGCCGGGATCAGTGTCTAATGCCGGACATCACAGATTGTGGTGATGCCGGCATTAACAATTAAAGTTGATCACGGCGTCTAAAAAAAAAAAAAAAAAAAGCTGAGCTGATTGGGACCACCGCTGTGTCCTGATCAGTTTAAAGGATAGCAGGAGGGCCCTTACCTGCCCCCTCGCCGTCCGATCTCTTTCTCAATACTCCAGCCAGGCTCTGCAGGCTGGAGCAATCGAGCACAGATAACACTCATCAATGCTATGCTATGGCATAGCATTGAACAGTGTATGCAAACAAAGGATTGCATGTTGTAGTCCCCTATGACAAAAAAAGAGGTGGGACAAAAAGAGGTGTAAAAAAAAATAAAAATAAAAATTAACCCCTTCCATACTATAAGTTTAACCGGTTAACGACCATGGACCCCTATACTTGTCCATGTGCCATTAACAGAGTATGGCGTGGGCTCTCGACTCGAGCCCGCGTCATATCGGCCGGCCCCCAGCTGATTCCTGTAGTTGGGGGCCGGCGTTAATAGCTGACATGCGGAGATCAACCCTTTAGATCGCTGCTGACAGCGGCATCTAAAGGTGCCTTTATCCAGTCCAGTGGGGAGGATCCCCCCCCCCCCCGCAGCACGTGGGGGGGGGGGGGGGGGGGGGTGTTGGGGATCCACTGCTGAGGTAGCCTCTCCTTCCACAGTGGCTCCTGCACTCAGAATGATAATGCCTGGCAGGACCAGGCTTCATCAATCGAGCGCAGAGTACACAGATCAATGTGGTTCAATGGAGCCACATTGATCTGTATGAGGAATCAAATGATTCCCTAAGGGGACAAAAAAAATAAAATGCGATCAAAAAATCTGATCTAAACAAATATGGTACCGATAAAAACTTCAGATTACGGCGCAAAATATGAGCCCTTATACAGCTCCGTACGCAAAACAATAAAAAAGTTATAGGGGTCAGAAGGTGACAATTATAAACGTATAAATTTTCCTGCATGCAGTTAGGATTTTTTCAAGAAGTACAACAAAATTAAACCTATATAAATAGGGTATCATTTTAATCGTATGGACCTACAGACTAAAGATAAAATGTAATTTTTAACAAAAAATTTACAAAATGGCCTTTTTAATTTCGCCGTAGATTTTTGGTTAAAATTACTGATGTTGTTACAAAGTAGAATTGGTGGCGCAAAAAATAAGCCATCATATGGTTTTTTTTTTAGGTGCAAAATTCAAAAGCTTATGAAGGAGAAAAAAACAGAAGTGGAAAAACAGAAAAACGCTTAGTCCTTAATCTGTTGGGGACAGAGGGGTATGGATACGTCCTCGCGTCCCGCCGCCGCTCGCTGGGCGATGATCGGACCAGGATGACTGCTGATATCTATGACCCCCCCATGTCGGCCATCAGACAATCGGACCAGCGATTTGCGGCAGAAAATTGGAATGACAGCTCCAACCATCCTAAAGGATAGGAGCGAGGTGGCGGTGTTGCCACCTCCTCCTATCCCCTGCCATTGGTCGGTCAGTACGACCACCAATGGCAGTTGGGGGCGGGAGAGTTTAGAGTTAATTTCTCCCGCTCTGCCCACCGATCGAAGTCCGGACAGAGCGGGGGAACACGAGGGGGGGGGGGGGGGGAGCATGGCCGGCTTATCCGGACCGGCGGCGGCCGCAGGAGGAATGCGGCCGGAAAGTGCTGCGGTGGAGGAGGCTGCAGTGAAGATTGCCGGGAAGGTCATCTTCACTGTGGCCGTCTATAAGTTGCAAAACTACAACTCCCAGCATGCCCAAGACAGCCTTTGGCTGTCTGGGCATGCTGGGAGTTGTAGTTTTGCAACATCTGGAGGGCCACAGTTTGGAGACCACTGTGTAGTGGTCTCTAATCTGTGGTCCTCCAGATGTTGCAAAACTACAACTTTCTGCATGCACTGACTGTCTGGACATGCTGGGAGTTGTAGTTTTGCAACATCTGAAGTGGCACAGTTTGGAGACCACTATACGGTGGTCTCCAAACTGTAGCCCTCCAGATGTTGCAAAACTACAACTCCCAGCATGCCTGGACAGTCTGGGCATGCTGAGAATTGTAGTTTTGCAACAATTGTAGGCACACTGGTTGGGAAACACTGAGCTAGAGTCGGTTTCCTAACTCAATGATTCCAACCCGTGTGCCTCCAGCTGTTGCAAAACTACAACTCCCAGAATGCACTGAAAGACCGTACATGCTGGGAGTTGTAGTTTTACAACAGCTGGAGGTACACTGGTTGCAATCACTGAGCTAGAGTCTGTTTCTTAACTCAGTAGTTACCCACCAGTGTGCCTACAGCTGCTGCAAAACTACAACTCCCAGCATGTACAGTCTCGGTGCATTCTGGGAGTTGTAGTTTTGCCACAGCTGAAGGTTTGGGGCACCCCCCCCCCCCTCCCATGTGAATGTACAGGGTACATTTACACGGGCGGGTTTACAGTGGGTTTCCTTCTACAAGTTTGAGCTGCGACAAATTTTCCGCCGCAGCTCAAACTTCCAGTGGAAAACTCACTGTGAACCCCCGTCCATGTGAATGTACCCTAACAAAAATAAAATGTATAATACTATGTATACACCCCCTTAAAAAAATTTCATACGGCAGTGTTTCCTAAATGGAGCCTCCAGCTGTTGCAAAAGAACAACTCCCAGTATTGCCGGACAGCCATAGACCTGCAACAGCTGGAGGCACCCTGTTTGGGAAACACTGCCGTAGGGTTTTGGTGGAAACCAGCCCCATCCTTGTATCTGGGTCCGCCCCTATTGCAAAGTCCTAAATTAGGCCTCAAATGCACATGGCGCTCTCTCACTTCAGAGCCCTGTCGTATTTCAAGGAAACAGTTTAGGGCCACATATGGGTTATTTTCGTACTCAGGAGAAATTGTTATAAATTTTGGGGGGATTTTCTTCTTTTACCCCTTATGAAAAGAAAAAGTTGGGGGCTACACCAGCATGTTAGTGTAAAAACTAAAAAAATTTACACTAACATGCTGGTGTTGCTCCATACTTTTCATTTTCACAAGAGGTAAAAGGAGAAAAAGACCCCCAAAATTTGTAACACAACTTCTCCTGAGTACGGAAATACCCCATATGTGGACGTAAAATGCTCTGCGGAAGCACAACAAGGCTCAGGAGTGAGAGAGCACTATGTACATTTGAGGTCTAAATTGCTGATTTTCACAGGGGTGGCTGCTGGTTACAGCGGTTGTGACATAAACACAAAAGAAAAAATACCCACATGTGACCCCATTTTGGAAACTACACTCCTCACGGAATGTAACAAGGGGTATAGTGAGCCTTAACACCCCACAGGTGATTGATGAATTCGGGTGTTACCCAGAATTTTTCATTTTCACAAGGAGTAATAGGAAAAAAGCCTCCCACAATGTGTCGCCCCATTTCTTCTGAGTATGGAAATACCCCATATGTGTATGTAAAGTGCTCTGCTGGTGAACTACAAGGCTCAGAAGAGAATGAGCGCCATTGGGCTTTTGGAGAGAGAATTAGGCTGGAATTGAAGGCCATGTGCATTTACAAAGCCCCCATGCTGCCAGAACAGTGGACTCATCCTCCCCACACACACACACGTGACCCCATTTTGGAAACTACACCCCTCATGGAATGTAATAAGGGGTGCAGTGAGCATTTACACCCCACAGGTGTCTGACAGATTTTTGGAACAGTGGTCCGTGAAAATGAAAAATTTTATTCCGTGAGGGGTGTAGTTTCCAAAATTGGGTCACATGTTGGGGGGGTCCACTGTTCTGGCACCATGAGGGCTTTGTAAACGCACATGGCCCCAACTTCCATTCCAACCAAATTCTCTCTTCAAAAGCTCCTTTTCTTCTGAGCATTGTAGTGTGCCTGCAGAACACTTTACGTCTACATATGGGATATTTCCATACTCAGGCGAAAAAGACCCCAAAAATGTGTAACCCCATTTCTTCTATTACCCCTTGTGAAAATGAAAAATTGGGGTAACACCAGCAATTTTTTTTTTTACGTCCCATTTTAACAAAGTTAGTCAATCACCTGTGGGGTGTTAAGGCTCGCTTTACCCTTTGTTACCTTCCTTGAGGGGGTGTAGTTTCCAAAATAGTATGCCATGTGTTTTTTTATTTTTTTTACTGTTCTGGCATCATCGGGGCTTCCTAAATGCGACATCCCCCCCCCCCCCAAAAAGCCATTTCAGCAAAATTTACTCTCCAAAAGCCAAATGTCGCTCCTTCCCTTCTGAGCCCTCTAGTGCACCCACAGTGCACTTTACATCCACATATGAAGTATTTCCTTACTCGAGAGAAATGGGGTTACACATTTTGGGGGGCATTTTCTCCTATTACTCCTTGTGAAAATGAAGTTTGGGGTAACACCAGCATTTTAGTTTTAAAAATCAAATTTTTCATTTTCACTTCCGACTTTAACGAAAGTGTTACGTTCCTTGAGGGGTGTAGTTTCCAAAATAGTATGCCATGTGTTTGTTTGTTTTTTTACTGTTCTGACATCATGGTGGCTTCCTAAATGCGACATGCCCCCCAAAAACCATTTCAGCAAAATTCGCTCTCCAAAATGCCATTGTCGCTCCTTCTCTTCTGAGCCCTGTAGTGCACAGAGCACTTTACATCCACATATGAGGTATTTCCTTACTCGAGAGAAAATGAATTACAAGTTATGTGGGGCCTTTTTACCGCTTGTAAAAATGAAAACAATAGGGCTACAATAACATGTTAGTGTAAAAAATTTAGATTTTGATTTTTCTCCACCATTTTGCTGCTCTTCATGTGAAACACCTAAAGGGTTAACAAACTTTTTGAATGTCATTTTGAATACTTTGAGGGGTGCAGTTTTCATAATGGGACCCATCATAGGGGATTTGCAACATAAAGACCCTCAAATTCACTTCTAAATGTAACTGGTTCGTGAAAAACTCTGATTTTTAAATTGCTGCTATACTCTGAAGCCCTCTGATGTCTTCAAAAAATAAAAACATGTCAAATTAATGATGCAAACAAAAAGTTAACATATATTGTATATGTGAATCAATATGTAATTTATTTGACATGTCCCTTTTCCTTACAAGAAGAGAGCTTCAAAGTTAGAAAAATGCATCATTTCTTGGTGAAAAATTCCAAAATTTCAGGAAAAATTAAAAAATGTTACAAATATCGACGAAAATTTACCACTAACATAAAGTAGAATATGTCACGAAAAAACATTCTCGGGATCAAATTGATAAGTAAAAGCATCCCAGAGTTATTAATGCATAAAGTGATAGAGGTCAGATTTGAAAAAAAATGCTCCCATCTTAGGGTTATAATGGGCTCTGTCCCCAAGGGGTTAAGGGATTGAATCACCCCCCCCCCCCCTTTCCTGAATTCCATATAAAAATATGTGGCTCGTGTCAGCAGAGAGCAGTGTGGTCAGACTAGAAAGAACTACACAACTTCCTCTGTAGTTATACAGCAGCTGATAAGTACTGGAAGGATTAAGATTTTTAAATAGAAGTATTTTACAAATCTGTTTAACTTTCTGGCACCAGTTCATTTGAAAACATTTGTTTTCCACCGGAGTACCCCTTTAATGGCTATTTTGTGCCCTTTTGCTATTTTGGTCATCTTTTTTTGGGCTAAGCAATGAGGATTAGGACAAGAAACATAGCTTGCGTGTACTACATAAACAAGCAGGTTGGCACCAGATTGGAAACACTTCCTACGGAAGTGGAGAAAGATGATCAGACCCTATAAAAAGCCAAAGGCTGATCTGAAAGCATTTCTCATACTCTAGCTTTTTAAGGAGTGATGAAACCAACAAGTCTTATGTGAGGATAATAGTGGCATTCCATACCTAGATCTTTATTATCCTCACATAAGACTTGTTGGTTGACTTGTAGATTGACCTGAGTGCTCTATAAGTCATGCAAATTCTGAATTTGTACAAGCAGGTTTTGACAAGGGGTTAAGTGCGAACTCTATAAGAATCCAGACGGCTGCATTCTTCACCTTTCTCCAGTCCAGACTTCACCAGGGCCATTTCCCGTCTCTGCCCAAGAGGAGTCAAACTAGTGAGCCATTGGGATCTCTTGCTGGTTTTAAGAGCCCTATGTGCTAATCCTTTTGAGCCCTTTGAGAAGGTTCCTCTCATGTACCTCCTGCTAAAGACAACCTACCCACTTACCGTGAAGTCTGCGTAAAGTTGGAGAGCTCCAAACTCTTTCTTCTGTGGAACCTTATACAACATTTCTTCTCCATTAGACTTTTGTTAATGCTCCTATGATCTTTTTTTCCTCCTATATATTGTTCACCAATATCAATCAGGTCACAAACATACCTGTGTATTCTCCTGCTTCATCGTTGGTGGAGTCTGATTTTAGGACTGTTCAAGTGGTAAGATGGGTAAGCATTTACCCTCAGGGCAGGGTCACACAGGGCACATCTGCAGCATAATCACGCTGCGGATGCACCCACAGAAGTCACAAAAGGACTGCAGAGCGAGCTCCCGGCTGCAGCCAGTTAGCTCTGTGTGTCCGATCATAGTGGCGGATTTCCCGCTGTAGATATCTGCCGCTACAAGCGGGGACACAGAACAACCCGGCCTCAGCCAGGAGCTCACTCTGCAGTGCCTTTGTGACTGCCGTCGGCCCATCCGCAGCGTAAAATATGCTGGGGATGCTCCCTGTGTGACCCTGCCCTCAGAGGTGAAAAATTTATTGGTTGTTGCTGGAGTTCAACTGGGTAAACAGATTAGACTTATCAACAGGTTTGTGTCAGTTCACTTTACATGCAGTTTTGATATATTTTCTTCTTCAAAGTGAATTTTTTAGAGAAATATTGCCATGATTTGACCTAGATCACAGTTGAGCTGTTTTATGAAGATTTGAAGTCTTTAGGCTATGTTCGCAGATTTGAATTTTTACACAATTTTACATTGGCTGTGTCTGCTGTATTTTTCTAAACCACGGTATAATAAAGGAAGGACTTCTCCCTCTTGTTGGATACACTTCTGACTTGTCAAAAGTGGATCCAACTGCAAAAACTGCAATGCCAGAAAAAAACCTGTGTGGAAACCTTGCCTAAAAATGACACATTTCCACAGAGATTTGCACAAGTGCAGTAAAATAGCATGCTTTTTGCCATAGTTTGGGCAAAATCACTGCAAAAGAAGATAAACATCACTGTGTGTATTATCTCTGCACTGTACAGGGTTAATATGCACAGTGACATCACAGTACAGGAATAATAATCAGTGATGTCACAGTTCAGGGATAATACACACAGTAATGTCACAGTAAAGGGATAATACACAGTGATGTCACAGTACAGGGATTATAAAAAAAAAAAAAAAAGTAAAAGTTCAGTGTGAACATAGACTACAATCCCACCATGAACAAATCATAACCAAAAACTGGGATAGTTGGCATATAGGGTAGTATAAAACATAACCTTTATTTCGCATCCACATAAAAATGTAATCCTTACAAAATAAGTATCAAATTAGTGCAATTAGTGTCACAGTACAGAGATTATATTACACAGTGGTGTCACAGTACAGGAATAATACACACAGTGATGTCACAGTACAGGGATAATATGCAGTTACAGCACAGTACAGTGTAAAAATTCCTAGGGATGTTGCAGTACAGGGTATATATATATATATATGCAAAATGATGTCACTGTGCATGGCAGGAGGGGATAGTAGGGAACAGTATTCATAATTTTCCCTGTGTAAACTGACAGTCATGCAGGTGTCTGGGCATGCTGGAAGTTGTAGTTTTGCAACAGCTGGATGCATACCCAAAAAATGGACCATATCAGACAAGAAGAACAATGAGGGACATTTATCAATGTTTGCTTATGTATTCCTTTTTTTTAGTAATTTTTTTTATATAACTGTTTATTTTATTTTTGCAAGAAAAATAACATACCATATTAACGGTACATAAGACATAGAAAATTGTCATAAAGTCACAGCTGTCATCAATCAAGGTCTGTAGAAGAATATATAAAGCAGTTCAATCAGTATCTTTGATGGGGTCAAAGAGAGAGAAAATATTCAAGAACATCATTAATCCAACAAAAACACATACCGTGTTCCTTTTGATATGTAGGTATGTAATGGCAGGAAGCCTAATTCAATTGTTATGCACTATGTTAATGAACCTAAACATAGGTAGCAAGTTAAAGTAAGAGGCTTACACAGTATTTACGGTTATGACTGAAAAGCATAAAGTTATAGTAATTTTTTCTTTACTTTTTTTGCTTATGTGTGACTTATTTATCAACTGGTTTCAGCCTGTTGATAATTTTCTTTCACGTAAGTAGTTTTTTCTTTTTTACTTTGGTAGTAGCTTTTTCTGCTCCATGTTTGAGCTGGAGTAAATTTAGTCAATTTTTTACCTTGTTGCGACTTTTTTTTGCGCAGTTGCGACTATCGCAGTTAATAAATACCAGACTACCCGTAGCCCATTTTAAAATTATTACTACGTAGTTAAGTTTTGGAAAACTTGCTTTTCTCGCTTTCCAGTCAAAATGTCGCACGAAAAATCGCGTAGTCGCAGGTGCAACATTTTTGCAAAATTTTTTGTAAAGAAGAATTAACTAAATCGCTTGATAAATGCCTGTCAATATTTTTACGAATAAAGGTATACATTTTATTAGATAATCATTATAAAAACAGATAAAATACATATAATGGTACAACAAAAATACTCAGGCAGAAGAGTAGAGGATAGAGGCATCAGCATATGTTAATATTATGCCCCCATAAGGAGTGAACAAACACTAGGGGCCATCTATTGGGTCTATACATAGATGTGGAATCCCTAGGGGATTAATTATAGAATAATTAGTGTATAATGCAAAATATAGCAGCAGGTATTCCACAGGTATGTATGGGAATAGGAACAAGGTAATGACCACATCAATCCTAGGCAGTATTAAGGAGACCTCAATAAATGAAAAGAACAAATCGCACAATTGTGGAAGATCATGCACTCTAGAGAGCAATGCCTCTTACCTCCTTCCCCAAACGCGTTTTCGCAATGTGGCTTCATCAGGGGGCGTGTCAACCATATCTAGGTGTCGGTATATATGGAGGTTCTACACCAATAACAAAGTGCCGCATTCCAGGACAATCACATACACCTGAGGTATTCACACTGATCTATAAACATGCTCACCATGATGACGACATTCTCCTGAGACCGCCGATATCAAGCGGCACATAATACATACGCCAGACACAGCCAGGAACGCTGCGTACGAAGAACCAGAGTGGAGCTCGTTCTGGCCGGAAGAGGAGGTCACATGTTCACTGTGACTCGGCTGCAGCCAGAATGGCAGCCGCAGGCACTGAGTGCGCATGTGTAAAGTGAAGTGGGCTGAATTCAGGATCCCGTGTATACATAATGCCCAGTAATAGATCTATATCTGTCCTAAAGCTGGAATATCATGCAATGGACTTATGATGAATGTACCGTATATAGCACTATGTATGCACATAGATCACATAGGACAACATATAAACGAGTGATAGAATGAGTGAATAGCCTGAATGTGCAAAGAGAGACCCACAAGAATGACTGAAATACAAAAAACACACAGTGTGTGAACACTTACCACCACCAGGAAGGATTCTGAATGTCATACTGTAAAACAAGAATATAAAGTAATAAATACAAAAACTACATGGAATAAATAGGACCAAGATGCAGGTGTTTGGGCATGCTGGAAGTTGTAGTTTTGCAACAGCTGGATGCACACTGGTTGGGAAACACTGATATATGGACCCACTCAGCTGCTGACATCTGGGGCACTTGTCTTTTGATTAAGGGCATGGGCCCTGAATGTTTTAACCTAGGGACGCTCCTGGGAGACACACTGGTTTGGAAACACTGGGCTAGGGTATTACACAGCCAAATATAACAGTGTAGGGCTGAGTTCACACTGTTTCTGTTTAAAGTACATGTTTTACACACTTAACTGGTAAACGACCAAGGACATGTATACACCTCCTTGTGCCGTTAGCGGTGTACAGGCCTGCCCTCAGCTGATTCTTATAGCTGAGGGCCGGCGTCAATAGCCGACTTGCCGCGGGCGGCTGTTAACCCTTTAGATCTAAAGGGACTTGTAAACACTCCCTGGTGTGGTCCAGTGGGGTGGATCGACCCCCCCGCAGCCCAATCGAGGGGGGGGAGATCCACTGCTGAGGTAGCCGGAGGGCTTACCTCTACTCCTCTGCTGGAGTAACCCCTTCCTTATTAAAAGTTGAAAACACCCCCTTTTCCAAATTCCATATAAAAACATAATAAAAATAAACATATGTGGTATAGCCGCGTGCATAGATGTCCAAACTATAAAAATATAGGGGGGGGATTTATCAAAACCTGTCCAGAGGGAAAGTTGCCCATAGCAACCAATCGGATCACTTCTTTCATTTTTGAAAAGACCTCTGTAAAATGAAAGAAGCAACCTGATTGGTTGCTATGGGCAACTGGGCAACTTTTCCTCTAGAAAGGTTTTGATAAATCTCCCCCATAATGTTAATGAAACTGCATGGTCAATGGCATATATGTAAAAACATACCTAAGTCCAAAATTGCATCTTTTCGGTCACTTTGTATAATCTAAAAAAAATGTATAAAAAAAATGATCAAAAAGTCCCATCAAAACAATCATGTAGCAATGGAAACTTCAGATCATGGTGCAAAACATGAGCCCTCATACTGCCCCGTATATGGAAAAATAAAAAAGTTATAGGGGTCAGAAGAGGAAATTTTAAACCTACTAATTTTCGTGCATAAAGTTGTAATTTTTTAACAGAAGTAAAACAAAATCAAACCTATATAAGTTGGGTATCATTTTAATCGTATGGACCTACAAAATAAAGATAAGGTGTCATTTTTACCGAAAAGTGCACTGTGTAGAAAAGAAAGCCCCAAAAAGTTACAAAATGCCCCACAATTTTTTTTTTCTGGTTTCGACGTAGATTTTGTAGTAAAATTATTGATGTAATTACAAAGTAAAATTGGTGGCCCAAAAAATAAGCCTTCATATGAGACTGTGGGAGGAATATTGAATAATTTATAGAATGTGAAGAGGAAAAAAAAGAAAGTGCAAACATGAAAAAACCTGTGGTCCTTAAAGCGTACCGGTCAGATCCAACAAATTTTTATTTTTTTTAAATGTATCACTCAGTACATAATCCTGACCATGTACATCTAATTTTTATGTGTCTAGCGCCTTTTATTTATTTTTTATTACACATTTAATTTAGCTCACTAGTCTGAATTCCTCTCAAAGGGAGGGGGCGTGGCCTCACTATGCAGGTCTCCGCCCCCTCCCTCAGTATGCTGTCTGCTCACATCTCCCCTAGCATTAGCAAAACTACAACTCCCAGCTTGTCCTCACTGACAGCAGCAGGACACAAGCTGCAGTGGGAGGATTTTTCCTCCATCTATGAGCCCTGCGCTCACAGCTGTCAATCAAAAGAGGATGACCGTAAATTCAGGAGTTAGTCCGGCGCAGAGAGGAACCATCAGGGAGCCAGATAAAATCAATGGATTTATTAGATGCAACTCATTTGGCTGCGCATGCGCTGACGAAGCTGCGTATGCGCAGAGAAACGCGTTGCATCTAATAAATCCATTTGTTTTATCTGGCTCCCTGATGGTTCCTCTCTGCGCCGGACTAACTCCTGAATTTACGGTCATCCTGTTTTGATTCTACTTCTACCCAGGAGGGCTGCAGTGGACCTATACATATATTCATTCTATACTTTACCTTGTTGTGTGTGGGCACACAACCAACTCTGGTAAGCGGCTTGGGAATTACCGTCCCCTTCCCCCACTTACAAGACCTGCTGATCCCGCACATGAAGTGTGTCCATGACATAGGTGATTATGTATGGACACAGCAGGACAAGTATGTGTCCAAGCAGGCAGGGGGGGCAGTTGTTTGACTGGCTTTTTCAGTATGAAATACTGGGAAAAAAATGTATGAAAGCAATTGCAAAACCTATTGGTTTTTCATGCTTTAAAACATATCAAAAGTTTTACTATCTGACAGTGCCCATTTAAGGGGTTAAATAGGAAAAATGTATATGTATGGAATGCCATACAGCAGAATCCAATTTTTGTTGAATACGAAAACTTTTGATATTTTGTAAAGCATGTAAAATCAATAGGTTTTGCAATTGCTGTCATTAGAAAATGTTCAGTATTTCATACTGAAAGAGCCAGTCAAACAACTGCAACCCCCCCCCCCCCCCCCCCCCGCCGCCTGCTTGGACACATACTAGTCCTGCTGTGTCCATGCATCATCACCGATGTCATGGACACACTTCCTTGATTGACAGCTGTGATCGCGGGAGTCCCACCGCTGTCACAGCTGTATAAGTTTGACAAAATGCACTTGTGAAAGTAAGTGTCCCTGAATGGCAGTTAGGAAATGTAGTCACCCTAATGCTAGGGGAGATGTGAGCAGACAGCATACTGAGGGAGGGGGCGGAGACCTGCATAGTGAGGCCACGCCCCCTCCCTTTGAGAGGAATTCAGACTAGTGAGCTAAATTAAAAGTGTAATACAAAAAAAAAATAAAGGTGCTAGACTTAAAAATTAGATGTACATGGTCAGGATTAGGTACTGAGTGATATATTAAAAAAAAATGTTCTTTTGTTGGATCTGACGGGTACACTTTAAACTATAATTATTCTCGCCTGCCCCCTCGTGACGTCACGGCCTGCCCCCTCAATGAAAGTCTATTGGAAGGTGGTGCCCCCTCCAAAAGACTTGCACTGAGGGTCAGGGGACGGGATGTCTCGTGGGGGCAGGCGTGAACACGGAAGCCTGCACTCAGCGTTCGGAACTCAATGTTCCTGACGCTGGGTAGCAGAGTAACCCTTTAACTTAAACTGCGGCGAAACAAAAAAAAAACATGCCATTTTGTAACTTTTGGGGGCTTCTGTTTCTATGCAGTGCACTTTTTGGTAAAAATTTTCTTTATTCTGTAGGTCCACACGGTTACAAGGATACCCAATTTATGTAAATTTTATTTTATTTTACTACTTTAAAAAAATTATAACTACATGCACCAAAATTAGTATGTTTAAAATTGGCATCTTCTGACCCTATAACTTTTTTATTTTTCTGCAAAAACATGCTATATGAGGGCTGATTTTTTGCGCCGTGGTCTGTAGTTTTTATCGGTACCTTTTTTGTTTTGATAGGACTTTTTGATCGCTTTTTATTAAATTTTTTTATGGTATATGAAGTGATCAAAAATGCACAATTTTGGACTTTGGTATTTTTTTTTATGTGTACGCTATCGACCGTACAGTTAAACTTCCCTTATATTTTAATAGTTCGGACATTTACACACTCGACAGTACAACACATGATTATTTTTATTTTATTTTAAAAAAATGGGAGGGGTTTAATTCATTTTTATAAACTTTTTTTTAACACTTTATTTATTTAGTTTTTAGCCCCTATAGGGGGCAATAACATGCAATCTCTTGATTGCATAAAATGATCAATGCAATGCTATAGCAAAGCTTTGATCACTGTTATTGGTGCTCTGCTGCTCCAGCCTGTTATGACTTGGAGCAGCAGATCACTGATCGGAAAGTGAGGAAGCAGGCGAGCACCCTTCCGCGGTCCTCTCAGCTGATCAGGACATTGTGGTTTCACCGCTATGGTCCCGATTAGCTCAACTGAGCTGCCGGGAAACTTTTACTTTCGTTTTAGGTGCCGCAATCAACTTTGATCACGAAGTCTAAACCGAAAGTAAAAGTGTCCCAGCAGCTCAACGTCTAAAAGGGTTAATGCCGGGCATCGGCCCGATTGGTGATGCCCGTCATTAACCCTAGGTCCTGGCTGCTGATAGCAGTAGGGACCCACGGGGTTTGAACTGTGCTAAGCTCGTGAGCGCGCTTCAAACCCAGAAACGGGACAAGGGCGTACAGTAGGGATGTCCCGATACAGTTTTTTTTAAGTACGAGTACCGATACTTTAATTCTAGTACTTGCCGATACCAATTACGAGTACTTTTATTTTAAAGAGAATCCGACACCAAGGTGACCCGGTTTCTGGCGCCACTTACCGTGCTCATATTTGGGTTCCTTGTTGTGTACAATGGAGGCGGCTGCTGTAGTAAAAGCCACGTTTTTTCTCTTCTCCATTGGACAGAACAGTGAACACGCATTGGCGGTGACACAGATGTCTCTGGAGCGATTACGCTGATGTTCACATGGTGAGCAGCAGTAGAAACCATGTCACCTGCACTATCTACCTATAAATTGAAGTTAGTGCAGGTGACTCTGCTGTAAGACTGCCTTTAATAGTAGGTAGTATCCCCTTGTAGGTGATATAGATAGTTGCAGACATTAGCAGCAGCCCCCCCTGCAGACATTAGTAGCAGCCCCCCTGTAGACCGCAGCCCCCAAAACTTGTAGACTGCACCCCGTCTTGGCCCCCCTTGTAGACGGCAGCCCCCCCCCCCTTGTAGACGGCAGCCCCCCCCCCTTGTAGACAGCACTCCCTCTTGTCCCCCTTGTAGACAGCAGGCCCCCCTCCCATGTAGACAGGGACCCCCCCTGTAGACAGCAGCCCCCCCCCCCCCTTGTAGACAGTGCTCACCTGCGTCTGTCCTCAGATGTTGCAACTCCGTTGCCCCTTTCTCCAGTCCACATCATGGCATCCTGTGGAGGAGCATGTGAGACACACGTCACTCTGCTTCCTCCGTAGCGTTACGCAGGGTGCAGGGGAGGAGGTGGAGTTATGTGTGTGTCACATGCTCCTCCATGGGACGCCATGATGCGACGGGACAGCTTAGCCGGGCCGCACTGCAGCAGGTACAGTATTGAACATGGAATCGGGGACATTAAACGAATCCCCGATACCATGCAAATGCCGGGTATCGGCCCCAATACTAGTATCGGGACATCCCTAGCGTACAAGTATGCCCTCCGTCCCCAGCAGGTTAACATACTGGCCCTGATTTAAAGGGGTACTCCAGTGAAAAACTTTTTTTTTTTTTATCAACTGGTGCCAGAAAGTTAAACAGATTTGTAAATTACTTCTATTAAAAGTATGCTGCCCTTTCAGGTGCCTGCTCGGAGCGGCAATCCGCCGCTACAAGCAGACACACTGTCGTACCCCATTAAATTCAATGTGTCGCTTGTGACTCCAGTCAGGTAGGTTTTGGACTGTATCATTTCTTTATTTTCTAGACTGAAAACCGTGGTCGGCTGCAATTTTCAGTCCAGTAACAAAAACCAATATGGTCCATAAATGACCCGACCAAAGTCACTATCTGATTCCATCCAGCTCATTGAAAGGGCTGGATCTGTCTGGCGTTTGCGCATAAACGTGGTGTGAATGCAGCCTTACTGTTTGCATTACAACTACTGAAAGTAAACATTGTCACTTTGTGTGTTTTTTTTTTTTTATATTTAACATTTTTTTTTCACAACTATGCCATATTTATGCACACCACTTCGGTGACACTAGGTCATGGAGGTCTTCCTAACTGTAGAAATACCATTATTCATAAGAAAAAGATACAGCACTGATTTTCACTGGAAAATCTTCTAGTCACGAAGCTACGTTATTACCGTGTATTATTCATACATATACGTACGTCAGGTACGTGACCAGACGAGCAACACAGAAGCCACCTTCTTCCCGCCTTCTCATGAAAAAAAAAGCTGTTACCGTGGTGACCGTGCTACCACGTGCTCCCGCCTCTGTAGCGCACCTCCTTAGGTAGAGTCGTAACCACTGATAGGAGGCGTGGCCACGGCGTGGTGAAGTGAACCAAAGGCGCACAAGGATTGGATAATATAGGAAGTCTGCCTAGGCTCACTCCATGCCGCTAACCAATAGGAAGCCAAGCCGCTCCTGCTACGTATGTAGTGCGTAGCATGGTTAACCAATCAGAGCTGAGGAAATGGATCGCTCGGTGTTTGCGTGACAGCTGGGACTTCACTGTCCCGGTGCTGAACAGAGGAAGACTTCAACATATAAAGAGACAGTCACGTCTATAGTGCACACTGACTGACGGCTCCTAACCTGGCAGAGGTGAGCGCCTTTATATACCTATATATATACCTATATATACATTAATTATATAGGGAAATTATATTGTATTAGTACATACCTGTATACACAGAATTCTGATAAGAATAGATGCATAACTGTATGTATATAGTTAGATATTGTATGTAATATATATATATATATATATATATAATTGTTTATAGCTATGTATACCTTTGCATGTTTCTATTACTGTATATACTGTAACATGTAATATATACAGTGGTCCCTCAAGTTACAATATTAATTGGTTCCAGGACGACCATTGTATGTTGAAACTATTGTATGTTGAGACCATAACTCTATGGAAACCTGGTAATTGGTTTTGAAGCCCCCAAAATGTCATCCAAAAATAGGAAAATGTGAGGATTAAACAAAAATAAGTAATAACTAATATAAATAAAGCAAGTTCTTACATAGAACAGTAAGAAAGATCTACTGGAAGTTGTAAATCACTGTCTATGTCAGTGTTTCCCATCCAGGGTGCCTCCAGCTGTTGCAAAACTACAACTCCCAGCATTCCTGGACAGCCTTTGGCTGTCCAGGCATGCTGGGAGTTGTAGTTTTGCAACAGCTGGAGGCACCCTGGTTGGGAAAGACTGGTCTATATAGCGGACAGGAGCTTCTTCAGGGTCCTCTACAGTACACACCAAATGTAGCCGCCCTTACCTGGTGTCCAAAGGAGCAGCTAACCCTGGCACAGGTAAAGTGTACAGAACATGTAATACCTCCCTGTACTGTTGGGGGTGCTACCAGACAGTCAGTGCATGCACTTTAGTAGTACAGGTGTAAATGCCCATTCTGATTGGTCAGATATTTCAGCCAGTGACACGTTTCACAGATCTGGACTGTGTATAACATTGTATGTTGAGTCTGGTTTCAAGTTACAATGGTCCAGAAAAGAGCATTGTATGTTGAAACTATTGTATGTTGAGGCCATTGTAAGTTGAGGGATCACTGTATGTGCAGAGCGGTGTTATATAACTCTGCATACATAGCAGCCTATGTCTTTTTTAGGTGTAAGGCCTGGGTTGTGGTTTTACCACCAGCACAAGGGCCAGTTCACACTTGGCAGCAGTATTACCATCACTGAAAACCTACAGTGATTTGCTTGGGATGGTAAATGCTTTGGAAGAAAAAAAAAAAAGTCCCATAACTGATTTTACTGTAATCGTAGATTTATCATCAGTTTTCTAGTCACAGTTCTTTCAGTTGTGATAAATCACTTGCTAATTCTCAGCCAGGAAAGAACGGTACAGAAAATAGGACATTTTTTTACCCCTCAGCAAGGTTTCCTGTCTCCCATTAAAGTAAATGGAGGGGAAATGTATCAAATCATGTGGAGAGGAAGAGTGGTGCAGTTGCCCATAGCAACTAATCAGATTGCTTCTTTTACCGTATATACGTATAAACCGAGTTTTTCAGCATGGCTTATACTCAAGTGAACTCTCCGCCTGTCAATCCCTTCATCAGTGGTCTTCAACCTGCGGACCTCCAGATGTTGCAAAACTACAACACCCAGCAAGCCCAGACAGCCATCGGCTGTCCGGGCATGCTGGGTGTTGTAGTTTTGAAACCTTTGGAGGTCTGCAGGTTGAAGACCACTGCGGCCTTCGTCATCATCCAGCCCCCCCCCCCCCCGTTTTGTGTTGTACTTACCTCCCCTCGGCAGGAAGTTAGGGTGAGCTGGTCTGGGCCATCTATGCTGCAGGGTCCTTGCAGCATAGATGGCCCGGACCAGCTCACCCTAACTTCCCGTGGGGATGGTTAGTCGTTGCGGGCTGTCCATTTTCACCGGGGAGTGAGAAGAGGCCACCCCCGGTGAAAATGGACAGCCCGCAACGACTTACCATCCCCACTGGATGGTCCCTGCAGCATAGATGGCCCGGACCAGCTCACCCTAACTTCCCGCCGAGAGGAGGTGAGTACAAAACAAAAAGGGGGGGCTGGATGATGACTAAGGCCGCAGTGGTCTTCAACCTGCAGACCTCCAGAGGTTTTAAAACTACAACACCCAGCATGCCCGGACGGCCGATGGCTGATGATGATGAGGGGGGGGGGGATGATGATGATGAGGGGGGGATGATGACGGGGGTCTGGATGATGACATGGGGGGATGATGTATTTCCCACCCTAGGCTTATAGTCGAGTCAATAACTTTTCCAGGGTTTTTGGGGTAAAATTAGGGGCCTCGGCTTATACTCGAGTATATACGGTATTTTTAAAAAGGAAAAATGAAAGAAGTGATCTGATTGGTTGCTATGGGCAACTGCTCCACTCTTCCTCTACACAGGTTTTGATGAATCTCCCCCAATAACAGTAAGGTTTCCAAGCTGACACAGAGAGGTTTTTGGCGATTAAATCCACCCGAATTATGCCCATGTGAACAGACCCTTACTGCTTTTGTATGACATAATACGAATACAATCTGTCCATAAACATAACAATTTTTTACGCCTCATTTGATATTAATGAATGTATTATCTAAGTGGGGACCTTAATCTTAAGATCCTGTTGTCTTTATATTTCAGGACCCCCTGGTGTGACTCTTCATGAATTAACAACCAGAAATGGCTTCAAACGACAGTGTTCTTAGCTCAGCATATCTTGCTGTTGAATACATTGACACCTTACTACCAGAAAATCCTCTACAAGGGCCATTTAAATATGCCTGGACCTACATGCTTGACAACTACACCAAGTTCCAGATAGCAACATGGGGATCGCTCATTGTCCACGAGCTCATTTACTTCCTCTTCTGTTTACCCGGTTTTCTATTTCAGTTCCTTCCTTTCATGCAAAGGTTTAAAATCCAACAGGTATATACATATGTTACATAAAAAGAAATGTCTATTCTTTAAAAGAAGAGGCTGTCCCTATAATTGCTACTTAAGGGGTATTCCCAACTGAATTCTTAAAGGGGTACTCCGTGGCTCACGCGTTCTGAACATTTTGTTCAGAACGCTCGGAGCTGGAGGCCACAGCCATCCTGACACCACGCCCCCTCCATTCATGTATTCCGACACTCCCCCTCCCATAGACATGAATGGAGGGGGCGTGGCATGACATCAGGTAGGCCCGTGACGTCATAACCACTGTCGCAGGAACCCGGTGTTTGTTTAGAATGCTGGGTGCTGTGGGAGATCGCGGGGGGGGCCAGCAGCAGGACCCTGCGAACAGACAACTTATCCCCTATACTTTGGGTAGGGGATAAGATGTCTAGCAGCGGAGTACACCAATCACACCTATATGGGGAACAGTGGTTCTCCTTGTCCATCTGTTGGGGGGTCTGCTGCATCTAGATGGAACGTGAATGTAGAAAGAATGCTTAGCTTCCTCTGTAATTCCCATAGAAGTGAATTCAAAATTGTTATACATCTAGATGCGACACCTGCCTCACAGATCGGTCAGAAGGCCCTAGTTCATCATATCATTTTAGACATTCTTTGTGCTTCTGCATAAAACTTTAGGTACATGGGGGAGCAGTATGAGCATATACAATATCTGTCATATGAGCCTGTTGTCTTGCATGTATTACTCACAACTTAAAGGGTTTATCTTATCTCCGACATTTATAGCATATCCATAAGATATGCCAGTTAAGTCTGATAAGTTATTACCTCTGGAACCTGCGCCTTTCTCTAGGATAAGACAACTTCAATGTCCAGCTTCGAATTTCCAAAAGCAGACGGTTTTATTCAATAGACATTAAAGGGGTACTCCGGTGGAAAACTTTTATTTTTATTTTTAAATCAACTGGTGGCAGAAAGTTAAACAGATGTGTAAATACTTCTTTAAAAAAATCTTTATCCTTCCAGTACTTATTAGCTCCTGAATACTACAGAGGAAATGATTTTCTTTTTGGAACACAGAGCACAGTGCTCTCTGCTGACATCTCTGTCCGTTTTAGGAACTGTCCAGAGCAGCATATGTTTGCTATGGGGATTTTCTCCTACTCTGGACAGTTCCTAAAATGGACAGAGATGTCAGCAGAGAGCACTGTGCTCGTGATGTCAGCAGAGAGCTCTGTATTCCAAAAAGAAAATAAATTTCCTCTGTTGTATTCAGCAGCTAATAAGTACTGGAAGAATTAAGATTTTTTTAAAAGAAGTAATTTACAAATCTGTTTAACTTTCTGGCACCAGTTGATTTAAAAAAAATCGAATAAAAAAAAAGGTTTTCCACTGGAGTACCCCTTTAATGTATAAACAGTGTAGCACATAGTCTACGGAATTTACAAATGACATAAAAACACACAGTCAGCTGTTTTTGGAATCCTGGTCACCTCTAGATATGTAGATAATGTTTGAGTTGGGAATATCCCATTCATTCCTATACACATTGCTCTTTTTGTACAGCATCTAATGTTGACTGATTTTTGTATTACAGGATAGACCAGAAACATGGGAGGGTCAATGGCGATGCTTTAAAATGCTCCTTTTCAATCATTTCTGCATTCAGCTTCCTTTGATCTGTGGAACATACTACTTCACTGAATTTTTTAACATTCCATATGACTGGGATAATATGCCTAGATGGTAAGGAATTGGTTCTTAGAAGCTCAAAAATATAAAATCTTCAATATTGCACTTGATATAATAGCAAATAGGATCAGTCCTCTGCCTCTGTACTGATATAACATGTATATTTATTCGGGTGTTGTCCTCATTACTTTGACCTCGTTACTTTGACCTCATCCCAACCACAGGGCTGCCTGGTAACTCTTCAGCAATATCTATGACACTTGCCTTTGTTGTATAGGTCTAAATGGGGGGGACTATTCATGCATGACCAATTTTACTACTTAAAATGGTCTCTATATTGGAGAACATCTTATATTTCTAAAATAATTTGGAAACCTTTTAAATAATCCCTTACTGAAACACAAGAAACAGCAGTTTTGATAGCTTCCTTACTGTGTCACCTTCAGAGACTGTTCTAAATTAAATTATTTATGTTTAGAATGTTATCATACCATATTGCCTCTTTACACATGGGTTATTGGACCAAATCTTCATAAAAATGGTTTCTTTAAAAACAATATTGTCTTTTCTTGTAGGTATATGTTATGTGCCCAGTGTTTTGGCTGTGCAGTCATTGAAGATACCTGGCACTATTTCCTTCATCGTCTCTTGCACCATAAACGTATATACAAGTATATCCACAAAGTACATCATGAGTTTGCTGTAAGTACAGAGTTTGTTGGCCAAGCAGCATTGTACTGAAGTGTTAGCTTGACTTCATTTAAATTAAAGGGGTATTCCGGCCATCACACCCTTCCCATAGACATGAATGGAGGAGGGGGGGGCGTGGTGTAACGTCACGTCTCCAGTCCCGGAAACGCAGAGGCTTCTGAGACTGAAGAAACAGCCCCGCATAGAATACGGGTGCTGCACAAAGATCACGAGGGTCCCAGCGGCGGCCCCTCGCGATCAGACATCTTATCCCCTCTCCTATGGACAGGGGATAAGACGTCTTTGGCCGAAATTCTCCTTTAACCCATATATATATATATATATATATATATATAAATATGCAAGCAAAGTACATGATAGGTTGTTATATATCAAGTCCTGGTGTAGTGTCTGCATGTTAATGGCTGATCTTCTATGTGTTTTACAGTCTCCATTTGGGATGCAGGCTGAGTATGCTCATCCCCTTGAAACCCTCATTTTGGGAGCTGGTTTTTTCATTGGCATTATGGTCTTCTGCAATCATGTTATTCTCCTGTGGGCTTGGGTTACAGTTAGACTTTTGGAAACAATAGATGTTCACAGGTAAGTGGCATTTATACCTTATCTACTAGCATGTCATATAATTGCAAAGAATATTCCTTTATGGTCTATTCATACGCACAGTATTCTGTCTTCTGTGGCAGATTTCAATGAAAACTAAATGACTGAATACAGCTTCAAATTCTGCGCATCAACTCTGTGCAGAATACTGTACGTGGGAATAGACCCTTAAAATGACTATTGACACTAGATTTTTAATGACAGTCCTTCACTGGAGGCAGCCAATAAGCTAATATTTTATAGAAATCATGGCTTTGTCCAAGCTGAAGCACAGGCCAGTAAGTGAGGGTGGACTATCAGACAGGAGAGAGCACAGTGGAGTGCTATCAGACAGGAGAGAGCACAGAGGAGTCCTATCAGACAGGAGAGAGCACAGAGGAGTACTATCAGACAGGAGTGAGCACAGAGGAGTATTATCAGACAGGAGAGAGCACAGAGGAGTGCTATCAGACAGGAGATAGCACAGAGGAGTACTATCAGACAGGAGTGAGCACAGAGGAGTACTATCAGACAGGAGTGAGCACAGAGGAGTACTATCAGACAGGAGTGAGCACAGAGGAGTACTATCAGACAGGAGTGAGCACAGAGGAGTGCTAGCCCAACCTCACTTACTGGACCTTGTCTATGCCTGTGCTTAAGCTTGGACAAAGCCATGATTTTATAAGCCATGATTTCTATAAAAAGGAAATAACATTTTCTTATGTTTTGTCCAGATGTAAAACATATAGAAAGTTTTTGAACTGCACTAACCTGAATATCTAGTTAGATGGTGCGGGTGACCCTCTTTGTAATGCTTCTTGCTGGCAGAAAATCTATGCAGCCGTTCAGAATATATTTATTTTGTTATAATTTCTTCTTATACGAGTACTCCGGGTTAGGGACATGTATCCCCCTATCCTAAGGGATACACAATCTCCCGTATGACGCCCCAGTTCTCTGCATGAAAAGAGCTATGTCGACCACCGTACAAAGCAGTGGCCTACACTCCCCTCCATGCATCACTTTGGGAGAGCTGGTCGACACGCCTCCATTCTAGAGAAAAGTCGGGGCACCATACGGGAGATTGCAGGGGGTCCGATCGCTGGGTACGATCTGACACTTATACCCTATCCTTAGGATCTGGATTACTCCTTTTAACTACACTGGATTTGGCTTCTGCTGTATGTGTAATGCTTTCTCCTGTGATTACTCCACCTTTTCACAGACTTTCTGAGGAAAAGGGGTAAATATTTATGGAGGGGCGGAGTTATCTGTTTAAGGGAGTAGACTGGAGAAAGCATTGCACATGCAGCAGCCACCTCCATTGCAGATAAGAAGATATTATTACAGTGGGGCAAAAAAGTATTTGGTCAGCCACCAATTGTGCAAGTTCTCCCACTTAAAAAGATGAGAGAGGCCTGTAATTTTCATCATAGGGTTCCCTCAACTGTGATAGACATAATGAGAAAAAAAAAATCCATAAAATCACTGATTTTTAAAGAAGGTATTGGCAAATTATGGTGGAAAATAAGTATTTGGTCAATAACAATAGTTCATATCAATACTTTGTTATATACCCTTTGTTGGCAATGACAGAGGTCAAACATTTTCTGTAAGTCTTCACAAGGTTTTCACACACTGTTGCTGGTATTTTGGCCCATTCCTTCATGCAGATCTCCTCTAGAGCAGTGATGTTTTGGGGCTGTTGCTGGGCAACACAGACTTTCAACTCCCTCCAAACTTTTTCTATGGGGTTGAGATCTGGAGACTGGCTAGGCCACTCCAGGACCTTGAAATGCTTCTTACAAAGCAGCTCCTTCATTTTCCGGGTGGTGTGTTTGGGATTATTGTCATGCTGAAAGACCCAGCCACTTTTCATCTTCAATGCCCTTGTTGATAGAAGGAGGTTTTCACTCAAAATCTCACGATACATGGCCCCATTCATTCTTTCCTTAACACAGATCAGTTGTCCTGGTCCCTTAGCAAAAAAAAAAAAACTGCCCCAAAGAATGATGTTTCCACCCCCATGCTTCACAGTAGGTATGGTGTTCTTTGGATGCAACTCAGCTTTCTTTCTCCTCCAAACACGACGAGTTGAGTTTTTACCCAAAAGTTCTACTTTGGTTTCATCTGACCATATCACATTCTACCAATACTCTTCTGGATCATCCAAAGGCTCTCTAGCAAACTTCAGACAGGCTTGGGCATGTACTGGCTTAAGTAGGGGGACACGTCTGGCACTCCATGATTTGATTCCCTGGCGGCGTAGTGTGTTACTGATGGTAGCCTTTGTTATTTTGGTCCTAGCTTTCTGCAGGTCATTCACTAGGTCCCCCTGTGTGGTTCTGGGATTTTTGCTCACCCTTCTTGTGATCATTTTGACACCACGGGGTGAGATCTTTCATGGAGCACCAGATCGAGGGAGATTATCAGTGGTCTTGCATGTCTTCCATTTTCTAATAATTGCTCCCTCAGTTTATTTCTTCACTCCAAGTTGCTTGCCTATTGCAGATTCAGTCTTTCCAGCCTGTTGCAGGTCTACAATTTTGTTTCTGGTGTCCTTCGACAGCTCTTTGGTCTTGGCCAGTGGAGTTTGGAGTGTGACTGTTTGTACTTGTTATCAGTATAAAAGACACCTGTCCACAACCTCAAACAGGTTCCATTAATACAGGTAACGAGTGGAGGACAAAGGAGATTGTTAAAGAAGAAATTACAGGTCTGTGAGAGCCAGAAATCTTGCTTGTTTGTTGGTGACCAAATTCTTATTTTCCACCATAATTTGCTTTAAACATCAGACATTGTGATTTTATGGATTTTTTTTCTCATTACGTCATAGTTGAGGTATACCTATGATGAAAATTACAGGCCTCTCTCTCTTTTTAAGTGGGATAACTTGCACAATTGGTGGCTGACTAAATACTTTTTTTGCCCCACTGTATATCATCAACAAGATTAATATCTTCTGAACGGTTGCACCGATTTTTACCTGGTAAGAAGTGTGAGAAACAGGGTCATCCGCATTATTTCCTGTATATCAGGGTTTGTGCAAGTGACCCTGGTGTCAGTTTAGGACTGTGAAACTGGCTTAGTTGATATGGATATGTGTATTGAGAGATGTGTGAAAGTTACATATTGCTGTTAGGCCTCACATGACTGTATAGAATACACTAATAATACCAAGATGCCATACATGACAGTTGCTGGCATAGCCAGTACTCTTTTTTTTCAGTATGTATGCAATCTATCCCCAGCTGCTGATAGTTTCATCTTTGACTTGTTCCAGTACCTGTTTTCCTGAGAAAGGCATTTTTTCTACACAGATACCTTGATACTTTCTCAAGTATAATAATTCCTCTTTGGTCGACACTGACCAAAGAACACTGGAAAGCGAGCAAATACAGTGGTCCCTCAACATACGATGGTAATCCGTTCCAAATGGACCATCGTTTGTTGAAACCATCGTATGTTGAGGGATCCGTGCAATGTAAAGTATAGGACAGTGGTCTACAACCTGCGGACCTCCAGATGTTGCAAAACTACAACTCCCAGCACGCCCGGACAGCCAACGGCTGTCCGGGCATGCTGGGAGTTGTAGTTTTGCAACATCTTGAGGTCCGCAGGTTGAAGACCACTGTATTGGAGGTTATACTCATGTGTCCCCGCCGCTCCGGACCGTCACTGCTGCCCTGGATGTCACCTTCCATCACTGTCCCCGGGGTTTCCCCAACGCTCCGTCAAGGCCTTTGCTTCACCGGCATCCTCGCTCTCCGTCGCTGCCGTCACGTTGCTATGCATGCCGCTCCTATTGGATGACGGGACGGCGTGTGCAGCGACGTGATGACGACGATGGAGAGCACGGATGATGCAGGGGATCCCGAAGAGGATGCGCCGGAGCCCTGAGGACAGGCAAGTGATCTTCAGCGGACCACACAGGGCACCGTAAACGGCTATCCGGTGCCAGCTGAAGCAGTCAGCGCTGCCGGATAGCCGTTTATGCGATGGCCCCGACATACAAAAGCATCGTATGTTGATGCTGCCTCCAACATGCGATGGCCTCTGAAAGGCCATCGTATGTTGAAATGATCGAATGTCGGGGCCATCGTAGATCGGGGGGGTCACTGTACAAATAGATCTTTTATAAGATCAATATGTTCTCTCAAAAACACATTAATGGCCTATCCTGTCACTATGTAAAGTGACGAGTCGCTATGCCTGCATAAACCTTGAAGGCTGGGCTTCCACCTGTCACATATCTTTGGTCTTAGGGTACTTTAACACAGCTGCCGATATGAGCGTTGCTCGACTAATGATCATCCCAAGTAAATGGATTTTGTTATTAAAAAAAAAAAAAATTAAGACTTGCTAGGAGGTGTAAAATAATGAAATACAGCATAGTTGCCTTGCTGAGTCTAAGGCTCTGGTCCAGCTCAATGCCTCTGTTTGCTTACCTTAACAATACCCTCTCCAGATGATGTTCCTAAAATACAGCAGTCTCAGTGTTTGGAATGTCATCAGGAGAGAGCGTCATCAGTACAAGTGGGGGACAAGGGTTCCAGCACTGGACTCGGCAAGGTGATGGCTTGTATTGTGGAAAGAAAAGTGATATCCTAATATATTGGCCCTCATTTACAATTGCAAACTCGACATGTTTTGTCGGGTTGTGCACCAGATTCTGTCGCATTGTGCCAGAAATTCTGTCTGCGACAGAATTTGCGCCAGAATTGAAAAAACCCAGACTAACTCTCCATTTTGCTAAGAAAACCCAAAAAAGGGGCGTAGCCACCGGGAAAAGGGGACGTAGTCTCCGCAAAGGGGCGTGTTCCCGACATTTTCACTAAAACCCAACATATTTACTAAGGTTTCCACATAAAATGTGGTGGATTTGAGCTGAGGAAAACCAGACAGATCAGAACTTGTGTAGGGAAAATGGAAAATGTAGGGAAACCTTTAGTAAATACCGTGGAAAATAAATTGTAGGGAATTAAAGCTCACAAAGAAACCTCCACTCCACTCTTAGTAAATCAGGGCCATTGTGTGTTTGGTAATTGTACGATTTTGTATGTTTTCATTATCAGAACCTGAATTCTGTTACTTGCTAACATATATTCTCATTTCTCTTTTAGTGGTTATGACATTCCATTGAATCCACTGCATCTTGTACCTTTTTATGCCGGAGCACGTTTCCATGATTTCCATCACATGAACTTCGTAGGTAACTATGCATCCACATTTACATGGTGGGACAAGCTCTTCAACACCGATTCTCAATACTACGGCTACAGACAAAAAGTGAATGCACAAGAAAAAAAGAAGACAAAATAATTTATTTCCTAAAAACACAGCATAGTTTTTCATCTAATGGATTGTGAATTGCTCTTATTAAATCCTAAATGCGACCACAGGTGGCAGAGAGCTGTCACTGATCTGTATGTAGCGTGCAGGAGATACAGATGTGGAAATCAGCCACAAAACAGCTGCCACTATACAATGCCACATTGGGCCTTACTGTCAGAACATGAACACTAAATAAAACAGGACTCTTCAAGCACAGTTGGTTGTTATTTGCCGACTGTGACCATTCAGAGGATAAAAGGACTGCAAGAATATTTCTCATTTTTGTCATTTTCATACCTTTTATGTCTGTCCACTTTGCAAATGTCTCGTTTTATTTTTCTACATAGCGCATATTATAATTATTTAATGTTTAATTGACAGCCGCGCTTGGAGATATCTTCAGTTGTTTTTAACAATGAAAGCGTGGTGGTAACTGCATTTTTGTTGGTGAGGTATGATTGGAGCCTCTAGTCGGTGCTTCTCATGGTAAGCCATGTGTCCGTAGCATGGTACTGGTTCTGCCATATAGGTAAATTAAAAAGAATAAAGACTTTTTCTATGTTGCACTTTATACGTTGTGACCTTTTCCTTTAATGTGGTGTGTTGAATACAAATAGTATCAAGAGTAGTTTTGAGAACAACACTACTGAACTGTGTGTGTGTGTGTGTGTATATGTGTATATATATATATATATATATATATATATATATAATATATATATATAATTTTGACTAAAATTCCTATATTCTTGGCCCAGACCAAACTGACCAGATTTTGCCATGAGGGATTGTCAATATAATTGACAGTGAAGTGGTGCCTCATGGTACTCAACCCCCAGGGTGGATAGTTTTATGTAGATAAAGCTTAGAGGGGTACTCCACTTGAAAACACTTTTTTTTTTTTTTTTTATCAACTGGTGCCAGAAAGGTAAACAGATTTGTAAATTACTTCTAATAAAAAATCTTAATCCTTCCAGTGCTTATCAGCTGCTGTTTACTACAGAGGAAGTTCTTTCTTTTTGAATTTCCTTTCTATCTGACCGCAGTGCTCTCTGCTGACACCTCTGTCCATGTTAGGAACTGTCCAGAGCAGGAGCAAATCCCCATAGAAAACCTATCCTAATCTGGACAGTTCCTGACATGGACAGAGGTGTCAGCAGAGAGCACTGTGGTCAGACAGAATGGAAATTCAAAAAGAAAAGAACTTTCTTTGGATCACACAGCAGCTGATAAGTACTAGCAGTATTAAGATTTTTTTAATAGAAATAATTTACAAATCTGTTTAATAAAAAATAAATAATAAAAAAAAAAAAGTTTTCCAGTGGAGTACACCTTTATTTATTGGACACATACATTTAGCGTTTGTCTGATATATTTGTTTCAACTCACCGTTTTTAAGATCTCTGTCTGTAGTGATTTTTTTTTTTTTACACCCAGAGACCCCATCCATTTACACCCTAAAAACCCCATCCTATTTCATCAATGCTGTTGTTACAAGGAGTTCATTTGGTAAGAACGGTCATTGCACTGCTACTGTGCTTAGTACATAAAAAAAAAGTCTTTAGACTGATACATTGTAACAACTGTGTGAGCTGGAAAATCAAGACTCGTTTTGAAACAGAGATTTTAAAAACAATCGAGAGCCAAATAGACTTCTATTAATCCAGGCCGGCAGAGCAGGGCGAAACTGCTTTTAACTGCCCCAGCGGCTTGGTGCCCCTTCCCTGGCTGGCTTTATAAGTATGATTTCTTATACTTTCAGATAGAATCAGATATCGTATGACAGGGGGAGCCTGTCAGTGTTTCATGCTGCCTATTCGGTCACTATGAAACCGATGACAGGATCCCTTTTATGCTTTATACCTGCATAAGACCATAGAACTGCTTCAATCCTAATAACTAGAGTTGTGCCATATGACCTGCTAGGTCAGGGACAAACTACAATGTTGTTGTCATGTCTTAACACTGAGCTGGGCTATATTGCAACTTTTTACAGTGCTACAAATTGATTTAAACGTATTAATTACAGTCGCAATCCGCAAGATTACAACTCAGTTTATTGCTTAGGTTCTAACCGTAGCTTGATACTTTGTACTACAAAAAATTGCAGTGTAGCCCAGGCCCTATTTGGAGACTGCAAGTTTTCCAATGCAACAAGCACTTATACAAGGGGAAAATGTGGCTATGGACACATTCATCTAGATTACTGGTTTTCAAAGTTAGTCCATGACTTACGAATATAGCACGGTTATACAGACTGCATTATGTGCACGTTCAGTACATTTAACCCTATGGGTAACATGAAAACCTTGGATCTAGACTTCCATCAATGTTGTTTAGCACTTTCATTGCATCATATGTCTTTCTTAACGTCAGATTTGTTTGTTGTTCAATCTTTTATTTTTTTTTATTTTTTATGATGAAATAAAATCTTAATCATTCCATGTCTGGCTGTTCTTAAGTTACTACATTGACAGGTGTAGATAGACAGACAGATTAGTGCTGGGCCGTATGACCAAAAATGCATATCACAGTATTTTTGCAAGTTATGGCGGTTCCGCGGTATTTAACGGTATCCTGCCCCCCCCCCCCCGAACTAATCATATATGACCCCAGGCGCTTCTATATTTCTCTAAACCCCCCCCCCCCCCCCCCAACACCCCTCTCCTCCAGGCCGCGGCGCTTTAGAATGAATGACTTGCGGGCCACGCCTTAACCTCTTGGGGACGCAGGGCGTATGCATGCGCCCTGCATCCCCGATCCTTAAGGACTCAGGGTGTACCTGTACGCCCTGAACGTTTCCGGTCCTCGCCGCTCACACGACGGGGCCCGGATCGGGATGCCTGGGGGAGAGGGGGGTCCTGAGACTCCCCCATGTCGGCGATCGTGGCAAATTGCCGATCAATTCAGGTTTGCGCAATTCCGGGCTGATCGGGTCTCTGATGACCCGATCGCCCGGAAAATAGGGATGATCGGAGCTGTCAGTGACAGCCCCGATCATCCTAAGGGATAGGAGCGAGGTGGCAGTGATGCCACCCCCTCCTATCCCCTGCCATCAGTCAGTAATGACTACTGACCAATGGCAGTTGAAGGCGGGGGTTACCATGGAAACCCCCCGCTCTGCCCGCCCCTGGATGTCAGGCAGAGCGGGGGGGAGAAGATGGCGGCCGGTACCTGCGGTACTTGCTGCGGTCCCCGGCGATCATCGGTGGCATCAGCGGCAGAGGTAGGGAGACGACGGCGTGGAGCAGCAATGAAGGTAGCAGTAAAGCGATCTTTACTGCTGCCTTCTAGGGGTTGCCAAACTGCAACTCCCAGCATACCCAGACAGCCAAAGGCTGCCTGGGCATGCTTGGAGTTGTAGTTTTGCAACATCTGTAGGGCCACAGTTTGGAGACCACTATACGGTGGTGCCCAAACGGTAGTGCTCCAGATGTTGCAAAACTACAACTCTCAGACTGCCCAGGCATGCTGGGAGTTGTAGTTCTGTAACATCTGTCCCTTCAGATGTTGCAGTACTACAACTCCCAGCATGCCTGGATAATCTCAGCATGCTGGGAGTTGTAGTTTTGCAACATCTGGAAGAGCACAGTTTGGAAACCACTATACCACTTAGTGGTCTCTAAGCTATAGACCTCCAGATGTTGCAAAACTACAACTCCTAGCATGCTGAGACTGTCCAGGCATGCTGGGAGTTGTAGTTTTGCAACATCTAGAGCGCTACCGTTTGGGCACCACTGTATAGTGGTCTCCAAACTGTGCTCTTCCAGCTGTTGCAAAACTACAACTCCCAGCATGCCCGTCAGCAGTCTGGGCATGCTGGGAGCTGTAGTTTTGAACAACTGGAGGCACACTGGTTGGGAAACATTGTTTCCCGACCAGTGGGCCTCCAGCTGTTTCAAAACTATAACTCCCAGCATGCACTGACAGACCATGCATGCTGGGAGTTGTAGTCTTGCAACAGCTGGAGGGACACTGGTTGGGAAACGCTGAGTTAGGAAACAGACTATGTTTCCCAACCTAACTCAGTGTTTTGCAAGCAGTGTGCCTCCAGCTCTTGCATAACCAGCATGCACGGACAGCCAAAGGGCATGCTGGGAGCTGTAGTGTTTCAAAAGCTGGAGGTTTGCCCCCCCCCCCCCCCCCCCCCCCCCCATGTGAATGTACAGGGCACATTCACACGGGTGGGGTTTTACAGTTAGTCTCTCGCTGCAAGTTAGAGATGCAGGGTATTTTCTGCTGCAGCTCAAACTCCCACCGGGAAACTCGCTGTAATACCCCGGCAGTCTGAATGTACCCTAAAAACACTACACTACACTTTCACAAAATAAAGGGTAAAACACTACATATACACATACCCCTACACAGTACCCCCCCCCCCCCCCCCAATAAAAATGAGAAACCTCTGGTACGGCACGCTTACTTAAATGGAGCCTCCAGCTGTTGCAAAACAACAACTCCCAGTATTGCTGGACAGCCATTGACTGTCCTGGCATGCTGGGAGTTTTGCAACAGCTGGAGGCACCCTGTTTGGGAAACACTGCCGTAGGGTAATTTTCGTATTGGAGGCAAGTCTAACTCTTGCATCCGGGTCCGTATCTATGCAAATATATAATTTAGGCCTCAAATGCGCATGGTGCTCTCTCACTTCGGAGCCCTGATGTATTTCAAGACAACAGTATAGGGCCACATATGGGGTATTTCTGTACTTGGGAAAAATTGCCCAACACATTTTGGGGGGCTTTTTCTCCTTTTACCCCTTATGAAAAGGTAAAGTTGGGGTCTACACCAGCATGCACTTACATGCTGGTGTTGGCCCATACTTTTCATTTTCACAAGAAGGAAAAAAAAAAAGACCCCCAAAATTTGTAACGTTATTTCTCCTGAGTACGGAAATACCCCATATGTGGACGTAAAATGCTCTGCGGATGCACAAGGCTCAGGAGTTAGAGCGCGCTATGTACATTTGAGGCTTAAATTGCTGATTTGCACAGGGGGGGGCTCATTTTACAGAGGTTCTGACATAAACGTAAAAAAATAAATACCCAAATGTGACCCCATTTTGGAAAAAAACAAGGGGTAATAGGAAAAAAAAAAAGCCCCCCAAAATGTGTAACCCAATTTTTTTCTGAGTATATAAATACCCCATGTGTGGACGTAAAGTTTTCTGCGGGCGAACTACAATGCTCAGAAGAGAAGGGGCGCCATTGGGCTTTTGGAGAGAGAATGTGTCTGGAATTGAAGTCATGTATTGACAATCTTACAGAGCAAGCAGTTAGTGGGGTAGAAATGGAGGTTGGAGAAACTAGCCAGGAGGCCCAAGTAGGGAGCTGGGTTAATGTAGTTAGAGGGACTGGAAAGGGGGTAGGAAAGGAAAAGGAAGGTCACTTCTGCTTCTGATCTCCCAAGTAAAATTGCCAAGTTGGGACGATGATGCGAGGGCCTCAGTATCAGAGATGGCAACCCTAGTGGATACTGGTCTCCCTAAAAGCCGGGGGAACAGCTCAACTAGTAGTGTGGGGGATGGTAACGCAGGTAGGCCAAGACAGTTAGTTGTGGTAGGGGATTCTATAATCAGGAAGACGGATAGAATAATTTGTCGCCAAGACCACCTCAACCGAATGGTTTGCTGTCTCCCTGCCAGGGTTCGGCATGTGGTGGAAAGGGTGGACAAATTACTAGGGGGGGCTGGGGATGACCCAGCTGTCGTGGTCCATGTGGGAACCAACGACAGAATACATGGTAGGTGGAGGTCCTTGAAGAATAATTACAAGGAACTAGGTGCCAAGCTGAAGGGAAGGACCTCTAAGGTTGTGTTCTCTGGAATACTTCCTGTGCCATGCGCATCGCAGGAAATACAGCGGGAGCTTAGGGAGTTAAATGCATGGCTTAAGTCGTGGTGTGAGGGGGAAGGGTTTGGGTTTTTAGAGCACTGGGCTGACTTTTCATTGGGGTACAAACTCTTTTCTACGGATAATTTGCACCTGAATGGAAGGGGGTCTGCTGTGCTGGGGGAGAGAATCCTGGAAGGGGTGGCTGAGTATTTAAACTAGGTGAGTGGGGGGAGGATAATAAAGCAAAGAAAGCAGACAGTGGGATGGATAGGTTAGAGAGGGGTCAGGACATAATGGTGGGTGGAGAGGAGTCCTGTGGGGGGAGGTTAAGAGCAGTGGATAAGGAGATCCATGGGTTACAAACAAGCCGTAAAAATAAATGTAGCCCGAAAAATTGTAATCCCAATAATTCAAAAAATTCCATTAGCCCCAATAACTCAATACCTACAATAAGCCCCAATAACTCAAAAAATACCGTTAGCCCCAATAACTTAAATAACAACGTTAGACGCAATAACGCAAAAAATCCCATTAGCCCCAATAACTTAAATAATAACATTAGACCCAATAACTCAAAAAATCCCATTAGCCCCAATAACTTAAATAGTACAATTAGCCCTTATAACTCAAATAATAACATTAACCCCAATAACTCTGAAAATCCCATTAGTGAGACTATATGTGTAAAACTTAATGGAAATGTAAAGTGTATGTTCACAAATGCCAGAAGCCTAGCAAATAAAATGGGGGAGCTTGAGGCCTTGATACTGGAGGAACATATTGATATAGTTGGGGTCACAGACATGGCTGGACTCCTCGCATGACTGGGCTGTCAATCTGCAGGGGTTTACATTGTTTCGCAAGGATAGAATGAACAGAAAAGGTGGTGGAGTCTGTCTGTATGTAAGAAGTTGTATGAAAGTCAGTGTGAACGATGCCATAGTGTGTGATGATTCTGAGGAGGTGGAATCACTGTGGGTAGAATTACAAAAGGAGGGAAATACTGAAAAAATTATATTTGGTGTAATCTACAGACCCCCTAATATCACTGAAGAGATAGAAGGTCGGCTGTATAAACAAATAGAGAGGGCCGCCCGGGCAGGTACAGTGGTAATAATGGGAGATTTTAACTATCCAGAAATAGATTGGGGCCGGGGGCTGGCTAAAACTACAAAGGGGAGAAAATTCCTAAATTTATTGCAGGATAATTTTATGGGCCAGTTTGTGGAGGACCCAACAAGAAGTGATGCCTTGTTGGATCTGATCATTTCCAACAACGCAGAGCTGGTTGGTAATGTAACTGTGCGGGAAAAAATAGCGACCACAATATACAGTGGTCCCTCAACATACGATGGTAATTCGTTCCAAACGACCCATCGTTTGTCGAATCCATCGTATGTTGAGGGATCCGTGCAATGTAATGTATAGGAAGCTGTACTCACCTGTCCCCGCCGCTCCGCACCAGGTCCTCACGGCTCCCGCTGCTGTTCCAGGGGCTCCCGATGCTGTCCCGCTGCTCCGGTGTCTTCTTGGCGATCCTCCGGTGTCTTGCGCATCTTCTGCAGGGTCCGGGCCTCGCTTTCAGGTGACGTTATTACGCTGCTGCGCCGGCGCGGCGTGCGTAGTGACGTAATAACGACGCCGGAAAGCAAGGCCCGGACCCTGGAGAAGATGCGCAAGACACCGGAGGATCGCGAAGTGGACCCGGAGCAGCGGGGATAGGTAAGTGAACCTGCCAGGGATGCTTAAACTGCTATCCGACAGCAGCTTAAGCATTTTGCGCTGTCGGATAGCAGTTAATGCGATGGCCCCGACATATAAAAGCATCGTATGTCGATGCTGACATCGACATGCGATGGCCTCTGAGAGGCCATCGTATGTCGATTTTATCATATGTCGGGGCCATCGTAGGTCGGGGGGTTACTGTAGTTACTTTTGACTTAAAATGTAGAAAACAAAGACAGACGGGGAAAGCAAAAACATATAACTTTAAAAAGGCAAATTTCCCTGGGCTGAGAGCTGCACTACAGGGCATAGACTGGGGGAGGTGTTGTCAAATACTGATACAGAAGGGAAATGGGATCAACTAAATAAATCAACTCTAAATAACTATACAGCTAAATATATACCAAAGGGGAACAAATATAAACGATTAAAACTAAATCCTACATGGCTGACAAATGAGGTTAAAAGAGCAATAAACAACAAAAAAATAGCCTTCAAAAAATTCAAATCTGATGGGTCAGCAATAACATAAACAGTACAAGGAGCTTAATAAAATCTGTAAACATGTAATAAAAACAGCAAAAATTCTAAATGAGAGACAGGTAGCCAAAGAAAGCAAAACTAATCCTAAATATTTTTTTAGATATATAAATACAAAAAAACCAAGGACAGAGCATGTAGGACCCCTTAATAATGATAATGGGGAGGTTGTCACGGGTGATCAAGAGAAGGCGGAGCTACTGAATGGGTTCTTTAGTTCTGTATATACTAGGGAAGAAGGAGCTGACATTGGCCAGGTCAGTGCTGGTAACACATCATGTAATGTACTGAACTGGCTTAATGTAGAGATGGTACAAGGTAAGTTAAGTAAATGTAAAATCTCCAGGGCCAGATGGACTACACCCAAGAGTTCTTAGAGAGGTAAGTTCAGTAATATCTGTACCCTTGTTCATGATATTTAGAGATTCTCTGGTGTCTGGTATTGTGCCAAGGGACTGGCGCAAGGCGAATGTGGTACCAATCTTCAAGAAGGGCTCTAGGTCTTCGCCAGGCAATTATAGACCGGTAAGTCTAACGTGCATTGTGGGTAAATTGTTTGAAGGACTTATAAGGGATTACATACAGGAATACATAGGGGATAATAGTATTATAAGTGATAGCCAGCATGGGTTTACTAAAGATAGAAGTTGTCAAACCAATCTAATTTGCTTTTATGAAGAGGTGAGTAGAAGCCTTGACAGAGGAATGGCTGTGGATATAGAGTTTCTGGATTTTGCTAAAGCGTTTGATACTGTCCCTCACAGACGTCTGACAGGTAAGTTAAGGTCCTTGGGCTTGGAAACTTTAGTTTGTAACTGGATTGAACACTGGCTCATGGATCGTACCCAGAGAGTGGTGGTCAATGATTCGTACTCTGATTGGTCCCCGGTTATTAGTGGTGTACTCCAAGGTTCAGTACTGTGCCCGCTGCTGTTTAATTTATTTATCAATGATATAGAGGATGGTATTAACAGCTCTGTTTCTATCTTTGCAGATGACACCAAGCTTTGTAGCACGGTACAGTCTATAGAGGATGTGCATAAGTTACAAGATGACTTGGATAGACTTAGTGTCTGGGCATCCACTTGGCAAATGAGGTTTAATGTGGATAAATGTAAAGTTATGCATCTGGGTACTAATAACCTGCATGCGTCGTATGTCTTAGGGGGGATTAAACTGGCAGAGTCACTGGTAGAGAAGGATCTGGGTGTACTTGTAGATTACAGACTACAGAATAGCATGCAATGTCAGGCTGCTGCTTCCAAAGCTGGCAGGATATTGTCATGTATCAAAAGAGGCATGGACTCAAGGGACAGGGACATAATACTCCCCCTTTATAAAGCATTGGTACGGCCTCACCTGGAATATGCTGTTCAGTTTTGGTCACCTGTACATAAAAGGGACACTGCGGAGTTGGAAAGGGTGCAGAGACGCGCGACTAAACTAATATGGGGCATGGAACATCTTAGCTATGAGGAGCAATTAAAGGAGTTACAATTGTTTAGTCTAGAGAAGAGACGTTTAATAGGGGATATGATAAACGTATATAAGTATATAAATGGCCCATACAAAAAATATGGAGAAAAACTGTTCCAGGTTAAACCCCCCCAAAGGACGAGGGGGCACTCCCTCCGTCTGGAGAAGAAAAGGTTTAGTCTAAAGTGCCGACACGCCTTCTTTACCGTGAGGACTGTGAATTTATGGAACAGTCTACCTAAGGAACTGGTCACAGCAGGAACAATTAACAGCTTTAAAACAGGGTTAGATACATTCCTGGAACAAAATAACATTAATGCTTATGCAGAATTATAAAACTACATCCCTTTCCCTTATCCCCTTACACCCTTCCCTTCAATACCCTGGTTGGACTTGATGGACGTATGTCTTTTTTCAACCATACTAACTATGTAACTATGTACATTTACAAAGCCCCCATAGTGCCAGAACAGTAAACCCCTCCCCCCCACATGTGACCCCATTTTGGAAACTAAACCCCTCACAGAATGTAATAAGGGGTACAGTGAGCATTTACACCCCACAGATGTCTGACAGATTTTTTGAACAGTGGTCCGTGAAAATGAAAAATTTAATTTTTCATTTGCACAGCCCTCTGTTCCAAAGATCTGTCAAACGCCAGTGGGGTATAAATGCTCACTGCACCCCTTATTACATTCTGTGAGGGGTTTAGTTTCCAAAATGGGGTCACATGTGGGGGGGGTTCTGCTGTTCTGGCATCATGGGAGTTTTGTAAATGTACATGGCCCCCGACTTCAATTCGAGGAAAATTCTATCTCCAAAAGTCCAATGGTGCTCCTTCTGTTCTGAGACCTGTAGTGCACCAGCTGAGCACTTAACATCCACATATGGGGTATTTTCTTAACCGGGAGAAATTGGGCTTCAAATTGTGGGGTCCATTTTCTCCTATAACCCCTTGTGAAAATGAATAATTTTGGGTAACACCATCATTTTAGTGTTAAAAATCTAATTTTCAATTTTCACGTCCAAATTCAATGCAAAGTCGCCAAACACCTGTGAGGCGTTAAGGTTCACTATACCCCTTGTTATGTTCCTTGAGGGGTGTAGTTTCCAAAATATTATGCCATGTGTTTTTTTTTTTTTTTTGCTGTTCTGGCACCATGGGGGCTTCCTAAATGCAACATGGCCCCCAAAAACCATGACAGCAACATTTGTTTTAAAAAATCCTACAGTTGCTCTTTCCCTCTTGAGCCATGTTGTGAGCCCACAGAGCACTTTATGTCAACAAATGAGGTATTTACGTATTCTAGAGAAATTTCGCTACAAATTCTGTGGGGCTTTTTCTCCTTTTAACACTTTTAAAAATGAAAAAAAAATGGGGCTACAAGAACACGTTAGTATAGAAAACGCAGATTTAGATTTTTCTCCTCCACTTTGCTGCAATTCTTGTTAAACACCTAAAGGGTTAACACACTTTTTGAATGTCATTTAGTTTCTATAATGGGGTCATTTATGGGGTATTTCTCACAGAAAGGCCCCTCAAATCCAGTTCAAACTGAAAGGGGTATTCCAGGAAAAAAACTTTTTTTTTTTTTATATCAACTGGCTCCAGAAAGTTAAACAGATTTGTAAATTACTTCTATTAAAAAATCTTAATCCTTTCAATAATTATCAGCTGCTGAAGTTGAGTTGTTATTTTCTGTCTGGCAATAGTGCTCTCTGCTGACATCTCTGCTTGTCTCGGGAACTGCACAGAGTAGAAGAGGTTTGCTATGGGGATTTGCTTCTAAACTGGACGGTTCCCGAGACACGTGTCATCAGAGAGCACTTAGACAGAAAAGAACAACTCAACTTCATCAGCTCATAAGTACTGAAAGGATTAAGATTTTTTTAATAGAAGTAATTTACAAATCTGTTTAACTTTCTGGAGCCAGTTGATATATAAGTTTTTTTTCCTGGATAACCCCTTTAACTGGTCCCTGAAAAAAAGCCCTCTGATGTCTTCAAAAAGTAAAAATAGGTCAATTTTATGATGCCAACATAAAGTAGACATATTGTATTTGTGAAACAATATAAAATTTATTTTGAATATCCCTTTTCCTTACAAGCAGAGAGTTTCAAAGTTAGAAAAATTCAAAATTTTCATGAAATTTTATGATTTATCACCAAGAAAGGAGGCAAGTAATTAAAAATTTACTGCTATGTTAAAGTAGAATATGTCACGAAAAAACATTCTCGGATTCAGAATGATAACTAAAAGCATTCCAGAGTTATTAATGCATAAAGTGACAGTGGTCAGAATTGGATAAAAGGGCTCAGTCCTTAAGGGGTTAATTGAATGACTTGCGGGCCGCGCTTTAAATGAATGACTTGCGGGCCGCGCTTTAAATGAATGACATGCGGACCGCGGCACTGGAAACGATTTAAGTTGCGAGCAGGAAGCTGTCACCTCCCCCTGCGGCTCACATCTCATTCATTTAAAGCGCCGGCGGCCTGTAAGTCATTCATTTAAAGCGCAGCCCGCAAGTCATTCATTTAAGGCGGCCCACAAGTCATTCATTTAAGGGGGCCCACAAGTCATTCATTTAAGGGGGCCCACAAGTCATTCATTTAAGGGGGCCCACAAGTCATTCATTTAAGGGGGCCCACAAGTCATTCATTTAAGGGGGCCCACAAGTCATTCATTTAAGGGGGCCCACAAGTCATTCATTTAAGGCGGCCCACAAGTCATTCATTTAAGGCGGCCCACAAGTCATTAATTTAAGGGGGCCCACAAGTCATTCATTTAAAGCGCCGCGGCCCGCATCTCATTTATTTAAAGCACCGACGGCCCGCATTTCCTTAATTTAAAGTGCTACGGCCGCAAACTCATTCATTTAAAGCGCTGCCGCAACTCATCTGCGGCTGATAATTCATTTTGGTATTCGGTATGAACCAGTATACCGCCCAGCACTAAGACAGATGTGTATAATAAACTTAGCACTGCAAAGAATTTAAATGAGAACAGTACTTAAAGGGGTACTCCACCCCTAGACATCTTATGTCTGATCGCAGGGGGTCCAGCCTCTGGGGACCCCCGCGATCAGACATCTTATCCCCTATCCTTTTGGATACGGGATAAGATGTCTTGAGTCGGAGTACACCTTTAACTCACTGCTATGTGTAATGTTTTAGTTCACATTGGAGTCTTTTTCAAATCTCTGCTCGAGAAAACATGCTCTGATGTGCGCACCAGTGAATAAACCACAGGTCTGATTTGAATCTCTTGCAGCATTCAGAATATTATGGGGGAGATTTATCTTAACCTGTGCAGAGGTAAAGTTGCTGAGTTGCCCATAGCAACCAATCCGATCGCTTCTTTCATTTTTAACAAGGCCTCTGCAAAATGAAAGAAGCAATCTGATTGGTTGCTTTGGGCAACTCAGCAAGTTTTCCTCTGGACAGGTTTTGATAAATCTCCCCCTTTGTTTCTAGTGGGATATTGGTCGAGGTCTGAATTGCCTGCACCCGTAAAGAATCTGATATTATTTTAGGAGTGCTGTTCTCTTCCACACTATATTAGATATTCAGAATGTATTGACACATCTTCTGTTGTAATATGGTGCATTGCCATGTTATTTCACAGCACTGCTCATACCACCATAACACATTAAGAGGCAGCAGTGAGAAGAGCATGGTTGCCTGGTAAGAGGGAAGCGAAAAAATATAACCCAGTATTTTTTTTGAAATAACAATTTTATTAGAAATTTTCTAAACATTTGACAGAAATAGAGCAAAAGAATGCTTCCTTGAAAAACAATATAACCCATTATATTACATGTCAAGAGCTACAACATATGTAATAGGACCTACATATATCTGGTACGTCAGCATTCAGGTGGAACATTGCTCCATTATTCAGGACAGATGATAAAAAACAATACTGCGTTTAGGTTGATGAGAGGAGCAAATAAGGAGAGAGACTCCTCACGTGGAAGCATCTGTCTTACAGTCTGACAAGGACACAATCAGAAGAAATAAAAGATAAAAAACTTCAAAGCAACATCAACTCAGTCACAACTGCTACATTCACTCCTCTACTACTTCTAGGACTCCAAGAGTCCCCTTCAAGGACTCTAGCGCATACCATTCAGTCATTCGGAACTTGGACATCAGGCGCCTCCTGTCCCCATCAGGCATTATTTTTTCGATTACTGTCCTCCACTTAGCAAAAAAGGGTTTAGTAAGTTTGTCAGGCACTTCACCCCCACCAGCAGGAGGAGATGGATGTCTTTGGAGGCTATGTTGGATGAAACACCGTTAGTGTTTGGAGTAGGAATATAAAGAAATATGAAGTGTAGCGGTTCTAGAGGAATATGCACATTCCATATGTGTGAAAGAAAGAACTTGATATCCTTCCAATACCCCTGTATCCTATCACAGGTCCATAGGTAATGCCAGAGGTCCGCTCCATCTAGGTGACATTTTGGGCAAGCTTTTAAGTAATGGGGAGGTACTTCCCAATGGGAGAAGTTAAAAGCATAGATGGCCTCATGTAGAAGTTTGAAATGCATTTCTCTCCAGTCCTCCCCCACTACAGCGCTCCTGACGTGTTTTAGGCCCTGCAATAGTTTAGGAGTCAAATCGTCCATGTGCAGGACAGGAACCCAGTGATCGAATATTTTGTCAGCCAGCCCCCTTGAGCCATGTTCTCTCAAAATCTTGTATATAGTAGATAAAGAGAGCGAACCAGTGGGCTGAGCCAGTAAATCTGCAAACTGCACCTCCCCATGGACTTCATCAAAAAGGCGGGCTCTCGATCTACAAAAAGTCCTAATTTGATAATATTGTAATATATGAGAAGAGGGGAAATGAAATTTGTCCCTGACTTCCGGCCATGTCATAAAGGTACCCCTAGGAGGCAACAAGAGGTCTCCCAATTTCATTATCCCCCTTTCTTTCCATGCGTTAAAAAGTTTGTTAGTATGTCCGGGGGCAAATGATGGTGAATTCCATTAGGACATTACCGGGGAGATACTAAAGGGCACTTTATAGAGTAGTCTAATAGCTTTCCATGCTGCAATTGTGTCCCTTAACAGTACACTATGCTTGACCGACGGAGGGAGCTCAGAGTATTTGGAGTGTAGCAGAGCCACGAGGTCCCACGGTTCCGCCATTTGCCTATCTATAGTCAGGTCAGAAAAATAAGAGCTGTTCATAATCCAATCCCTCGCATGCCTATAGAGTGCCGCTAGGTTATAAGTGCGAATGCATGGCAAATTCAGTCCTCCAATATGTTTACCCAACTGAAGCTTGCTATACGCTATGCGTGATCTCCTTCCCTTCCACAGAAATTTAATTATAAGCGACCTAAGTGTACGGATGTCATCATGTCTGAGCAGTAGAGGTATCGTCTGTAGCGGGTATAGTAGCTTGCCGAAGCACATCATCTTTACCAAATGCGCTCTACCCACCACAGAGAGAGGAAGAGTGGACCACCTATCCAGATCACCTTTAATCTTAGTGAAAATAGGTTTATAGTTAAGGTTATAAAGAGCAGATGGGGTGCGCCCTAATTTTATGCCTAGGTATGTCATGTGTGATGTCGGAATTTCAACCTCCGGTATGGACACACGTGGGATGTTTCCCGTTCCCAGAAACAATAACTGACATTTGGAAGGGTTTATTCTAAATCCCGAGAAGGTACCAAAATCTTGAAGCAGATCTAGGACACGCTGGACGTGGAGGGCCGGTGAATCAAGAAAAACTAGGACGTCGTCCGCAAAACAGGTAAGTTTAATTTCCCTAGATCCCACCCCAATTCCCCGAAAATCTGCAGTGGAGAGCAGGCGACGCGCCAGGGGTTCCAAGGCTAAATCAAAAAGGAGGGGCGATAATGGGCATCCCTGTCGCGTCCCCTTCTGTAAATGAATAGTCTGTGACAGGAAACCTGGGGTATATACCTTTGCCACTGGAGCACTATACATAGTCTGGATATACTCCCTGAAAGTCCCTCTAACCCCGAATCTGTCCAGGACATCCCCCAACCAAGTCCAGCTGATGTTGTCAAAAGCCTTTTCGGCGTCAATGGCAAGCAAAGCTGGGAGAGACCTGGAGGGATCCATCCTCCCTGCAATATCCATGGCCGCCACCACTGCTCTGATGTTGGTCACAGCCGACCTTCCCTTAATGAAGCCAACCTGATGTGCGCCTATCAGTTTGGGGAGGATTCCCGCCAGCCTATCTGCCAATATTTTAGAAAGCAACTTACAATCTTGGTTAATGAGTGATATCGGCCGCTAGGATGACGCGGAATCGGCTGGTTTGCCCGGTTTAGGTATGACCTTGATATAGGCCAAGTTTCCAGAGGATAACATGGTTTTGTCTGTGAGAATAGAATTGAACACCTTCACCAGTGTGGGTGTAACCTGTTCCCCTAGTAATTTATAAAAGTCCGGTCCAAACCCGTCTGGGCCCGGGGCCCTACCTCTCTGCAGCCCCCCGATAGCGGTCTGAACATCCTCCACAGTCACCGGGGCATTCAGGGCGGCAAGATCCTCTTCTGATATACGGGGTAGATCAAGGGATCGTAAGAGTTCAAGGCCCCCATGCCTATGCACCTCATCCCCCTGATATAGTTTCTGGTAAAAATCCCCTAAAATTTGGTTGATCTGTTTGGGGTGAGTAGTAGGGTTTCCATGAGTGTCTCTCAGGCACCTAATGTCTGTTATGGGCCTCCAACCTCTCGCCAAGTTAGCTAATAACCTACCAGCTTTATTCCCATATTTATAATAAGTGGCATTTCTCTGGTCTCTGAACAAAGCGTCCAACCCCTCCTGCTTTTCCAAAAATTCTGTCCTGGCCCCAACCCATCTATCTCTATTCTCAGGACTGGGAAAATCAAGGAAAGTTGTATAAGAGTTCCTTAGAGTCCGCGTGGCCAGTTTGAAGGCGGCCACAGCAGCCCTCTTCTTATGTGCAGCATACGCCATGACTCTCCCCCTCAGCACGGCTTTTGCGGTGTCCCAGAACAATCTTGGGTTGTGTTCATGAGCAGAGTTTGTGGTACAGAAGTCCATCCACCACCCATTCAACTGTGACCCAAAGTCAGAATTGGTAGCCAGAGCTAGGGGGAAGCGCCATAAAATATCCTGACCCTTGGGGACAACCGGAAGGATTGTAATCAGAACCGGGGCATGATCAGAAATAGCAATGTCAGCAATCTCCACATCCAGCACCCTATGCAATAAAGAAGATGAGGACAGAAAATAATCTATTCGGGACCACGTGTTCCATACCGGTGAAAAGAAGCTGAACTCCCTCTCGTCCGGGTGATAATGTCGCCACGCGTCTGTGAGGTCCGTGCAGTCCAGTAGGTCAGCTAACCAAGAGTCCCCTCCCCCTCTGCGGTGTGTCCCCTCCTGATGTCGCCTCCTGTCCTCTACACCGGAAAGTACAGTGTTAAGGTCCCCCCGATTAGTACATCCCTCTCTGAATCCCCATGAATTGCTTCCCGCAAATTCCTAACAAAAGGGGTCTGATTGTCATTGGGAGCATAAACACTATATAGGCTCAAGCGCCCCAACTCCGAGTCTATAACTATGTGACATAGCCTGTCTTCAGTATCGCTAGTTTTAGAAATGAGCGTGTGTGCAAAATTCTTCCTTATCAGTATAAGGACTCCCGCTTTCCCCTGTACTGCTGGGGAACCATACACCTCCCCTACCCACATTTGGCGCATCCTAATGAAGTCCCCTTCCTCTAAATGTGTTTCCTGGAGTAATGCAATACTGGCCCTTAGTTTATGTAGATGACGTAGTACCATCCTTCTCTTAGCTGGGGATCGCAGCCCCTTCACATTCCATGTTATTATAGTCATTTCCACTCAAAATGTAAGGTTACACACCTCAATGGCCTGGGGGCAAGCGACATCCTTCCGTCCAAGCACACAGCATACAGTCTCTGTGAATGATATCTGATAAAAGACAGGTGAGGAGCAATAGTGAACATAAACATATAACAACAAATCAAAAATAGAAACCATAACAGGAGGGCATTGCGCCCTCTCCCAGTGACAATGTGGTATCGGGCTTCACTTTTTTCGCTGATGGCTACTAGTGGGGCACTGAACCACTCAAGTAATGTCGTGGTGTACTCAACAATCAACTGGTCTCCCCCTCCCACCCCTAGTCCCTCTGAATATTGGCCATTCCCCCTGCCCTCTCCCCCCCCCCATGAGAAAATATCCCCTGAAACTCTCACTAAGGTCAATTGTCAGTAAACCGCAAGTGGGAATACAGTAAAAAGGAGCAACAAAACACCTGTACAAAAATAAAGAGCATCAAAGTGGCCGTTTTAGGTAAACCCCCTCCCCCCCCGATGAGCCCCATAGCAAAAGGCTGCTTGAAATAGAGACAATGTGTATTCCGTCCTCATATATAGCTACAAGACTATAGAATAATAATACAAAGATAAAAGAAAAAAAAAAACAATGCAAAAGAAGCTTAATAGAGCTCATCAGAGTCAGGGCTCGGTCATCCTTGACTCACAGGCCAGAGCAGTTGGGTCTTTCCTGAGGTCACTAAGACTCCTAAACAGTCCAGCGACAAGCAGTGCAAATCAAATCCGACCGTCAATATAAGCAGGTCATCCTGTAGGATCCGGAGTGGTGACAGTCTTGTCATCACGTCTGCGTTTCTGCGCAGATGTCGTCGAGATTTCCATGTCCTCAGCAGAATCTAACAACATGGCGGCAGCTTCGGGAGTTTGGTATGTAGAAGAAGTACCGTCTTTCATAAAGACTCTCAAGATAGCAGGGTATTGCAGGGTGAAACGAATCTGTTTTTTAACCAGACTGGTGCAGATGGGAGCAAAAGATTTACGTCTCTGAGCCACTTCTGCTGAATAATCACCAAAAACAAGAAGCTTATGTCCCTGAAAAACCAGTGGAGTGGAACGTTTTTTAAAGGTGCGGAGGACCAGATCCTTGTCCATGTAATTGAGATAGCGGGCGATTACTTGGCGCGCTCTTGGGGACCGGTTAGGTCTATTCATGTCTGCTTGTGCCCACCCTATGCGCCCTTTCTATCAGGAAGCCACCTTCCAAACCAAGCGCTTTAGGTAGATCAACAGAAAAAAGCATACTAAGTTGGCTGTGTGGCACTGTTTCAGGGAGCCCCACCACCCTCAAATTGTTCCTCCTAGATCTGTTTTCCAAATCCTCCACTTTGTCCTGGAGAGCTTGCTGGGATTTAGATAGGATACGTAGCTCTCTGGTGACAGTATCCACTTCATTCTCCATGTGTACATATTTGCGGTCTAATTCACTGATCTGCGCAGTATGTGTGGCCACTTCTAATTTCAACTGCGCCACAGCCGTTTAGATGGAAGTCGCAATGGTGGCTGTAATTTGTGGGGAGATCAACTTCACCATCTCCATAGCATATTGCTTCCCTGTCATTCCCAAGGATGGGATAATTGTGTCCATCACCCCGCTTACTTGCGCATCCTGGGCTGCCTGTGTCTGTGACTGCTGCGCCTGTAGCTGCTGCCTCTCCAGCTCCGGAGCTGTGCCGTCCGCCGCCATCTTAGGAGGAGCGCTGCTCGGCGTCTGTGGGGCAGGTGAGGATTGGGGAAAAGCGGTGGTGCCGCACTTGACAAATTTCTCCATCGGAGAGATGTGAGGGGAGATCCGGGCAACAGATCAACCCCAGAACGGCTGTTTAAAGTGTCGGTTAGGCGGCGGTAGCAAGGCGGTGGGACGGAGCTCCCGCCGCTGCGACTACTCCATCAGCGCGCCAGAACCGGAAGCCATATCCCAGTATTAAGTATACAGTGTTCCCTCAACTTACAATGGCCTCAACATACAATAGTTTCAACATACAATGGTCTTTTCTGGATCATTGTAACTTGAAACCTGACTCAACATACAATACTATGGAATCTGCAAAACATGTCAATGGCTGGAAGAACCGACCAATCAGAATGGGCATTCACTGGTAAAACCCCTGTATTCCTAAAGTGCCTGCACTGACTGGTGTCTGGTAGCGCCCCTACAGTACAGGGAGGTATTACATGTTCTGTACACTTTTACCTGTGCCAGGGTTAGCTGCTCCTTTGGGCATCAGGTGAGGGCGGCTCCATTTCCCTTTTTTTTTTTTAGCACATTGCGTGTTCTGTACAGGACCCTGAAGAAACTTCTGTCCTCTACATAGACCAGTGTTTCCCAAAAGGGTGCCTCCAGCTGTTGCAAAACTACAACTCCCAGCATGCCCGGACAGCCGAAGGCTGTCCGGGCATGCTGGGAGTTGTAGTTTTGCAACAGCTGGAGGCACCCCCTTTGGGAAACACTGAAATAGACTCCCAGCTCCCAGCAGATCTTTCTTACTGTTATATGTAAGGATTTGCTTTATCTATATTAGTTATCTACTTATTTATCTTTAATTCTCACTTTTTCCTATTTTTGGGTCACATTTTGGTGGCTTCAGAACCAATTACCAGGTTTCCATAGAGTTCTGGTCTCAACATACAATGGTTTCAACATACAATGGCCGTCCTGGAACCAATTAATATTGTAACTTGAGGGACTAGTGTACAGTCATATTGTGTGCTTGTCATTATCATTTAAAGGGGTACTCCAGCCCTAAGACATCTTATTCCCTATCCTTTGGATAGGGGATAAGATGTCTGATCGTGGGGTTCCCGCCGCTGGGGACCCTTCGTGATCTCTTGTGCAGGCACCCAACTGTGGCAGCTGAACAGAGCAATGTTCACTCAGTGTCTGAAGGGTCACAAATACGGGGCCGTAGTTTTGTGACGTCACGACTCCGCCCCCTGGTGTTGTCACGCCCCCTCAATGCAAGTCTATGGGAGGGGGCGTGACGTCACAAAACTACGGCCCCATATTTGTGAACCTTCAGACACTGAATGAACATTGCTCTGTCAAAACTCCGGCCCCGTAGTCGTGATCCTTCAGACACGGATGGAACATCGCGGCAAGACCCCCGCGATCAGACATCTTATCTCCTATCCTTTGGATAGGGGATAAGACGTCTTAAGGCTGGAGTACCTCTTTAAGGAACTTTCCGGACTTACAAATAGGCCATTAGCATTAGACTGAAGGGGGTCTGACCTCAGCACCCCTGCAGAGTGCTACTACCTCTTCAATGTTTATAAATGCTCCTCCTGGCATAGCTGCCCCATTCAAGTGAACAAGTTAACTCTGCGGTACTTGCACTGTTGCTACTATAAAAACAATAGTATGGAGATGCAAGTATGAGCAAAGAAAAGGCTGTAGCACTCGCATGAGCGCCACAGCTTCTTCAAACAGCTGATCGGCAGGGGTGTTAGGAATCAGACCCCCACTGATCTATCATTGCTGGCCTATTTTGAGAATATTTTTTTATTTTATTTTTATTAAAGTCCTAGGAACCCCTTTAACCCCTTAACATGGCAGTACCATTTATATAGCTATATTGCATATAAGTGCATATTAGGTAAAGGGTTTCTAAATAAAGTAATACGATGTGATTTATCTGTATGTGTAACTTGGCTGTGTACATATATGCAATAAATAAGAAAATGTTTCATTGACTATAGCTGACTGCCAGTTACTGTAGGTCTTGTTTTATCTCACTGTTGTTGTCAATGAATTGTGAATTGATAATCTGCATTCAAATCTCATATTAGTCTTAAAATATCGTACATAGAGAATATTAAAGGAAATGTTACATTATTGAAACAAAGCATGTCATCTTGCTAGCAGTTGTGCTTTCGTCCACCAGGTGGCACATGTCCCATTCTGTAGTAGTGCAATTACTGAACTCTTAGGACACAGCTAGTGCAGCTAAGTCTTGTCTACACCAGGGGTCCTCAAACTTTTTAAACAGGGGGCCAGTTCACTGTCCCTCAGATCGTTGGAGGGCCAAACTATAGTTTAAAAAAAAAACTATGAACAAATTCCTATACACACTTATATATCTTATTAGTTGACTACCCCTTTAAGTGCGCAGCACAGTTCCCCCCACATTAGGTAGGCAGCATAGTTCCCCCCACATTAGGTTGGCAGTATAAATCCCCCATATTAGGTTGTAGTTCCCCCACATTAGGGTTGGCAGTATAGTTCCCCCACATTTGGTTGTAGTTCCCCCACATTAGGTTGGCAGTATAGTTCCCCCACGTTTAGTTGGCAGTATAGGTCCCCCACATTAGGATGGCAGTATAGTTCCCGCACATTAGGCTGGCAGTATAGTTCCCCCCACATTAGCTTGTAGTTCCCCCACATTAGCTTGTAGTTCCCCCACATTAGGTTGGCAGTATAGTCCCCCCCCCCCACATTAGGTTGTAGTTCCCCCTCATTATGCTAGCAGTATAGTCCCCCACATTTTGTTGGCAGTATAGTTCCCCCACATTAGGCTGGCAGTATAGTTCCCCCACATTAGGCTGGCAGTATAGTTCCCCCCACTTTAGGTTGTAGCCCCCCCCCCCTTCATTAGGTTGGCAGTATAGTTCCCGCACATTTGGTTTTAGTTCCCCCACATTTAGTTGGCAGTACAGTTCCCCCACAATACGCTGGCAGTATAGTTCCCCCCACATTAGGTTGTAGTTCCCCCACATTAGGCTGGCAGTATAGTTCCCCCCACATTAGGTTGTAGCCCCCCCCTCATTAGGTTGGCAGTATAGTTCCCCCACATTTGGTTTTAGTTCCCCCACATTTAGTTGGCAGTACAGTTCCCCCACATTACGCTGGCAGTATAGTTCCCCCACATTAGGTTGTAGTTCCCCCACATTAGGTTGGCAGTATAGTTCCCCCACATTAGTTTGTAGTTCCCCCACATTAGGCTGGCAGTATAGTTTCCCCACATTTAGTGGGCAGTATAGTTTCCCCACATTAGGTTGGCAGTATAGTCCCCCCCCCCCTCCTTAGGTTGTAGTTCCCTCACATTAGGTTGGCAGTATAGTTCCCCCACATTTAGGGTGCAGTATAGTTCCCCCACAGACATACAGTGCATGGCTGGAGGCTGTATGCCTGTGTACTGCTCCACTTCGGTGCTTCAACCACCGCTCCTCTGGTCCCACCATAGCAGTAGGTCCCGGGACCAGAGGAGCGGTGGTTGGAGCACTGAAGCTGACGTGCTGCTGGTAACACTTAACAAGCTGGCCTGCACACGTCCTGCTTGCTGCTCCGCTCCTCCACGCTCTGTTGCTATGGGCGCACGCACGGGACGTCAGTGACGTATTGACTCATGTAAATTTCAAAACATGTAAATTATACCCTAAAGTGTACAGCGCAAAAAAGAAACCCCCCCAAATTAGCAAAATTATGATTTTCGTTTGAAATTTCCTTACACAAGAATTTTTTTGGGGAGTTTACCATACATTTTAGGGTAAAATGATTGATGTAATTACGAAGTACAACTGGTCATGCAAATAAACAAGCCCTCATATGGGTCTGGGAATGGAAATATAAAAGATTTATGAATTTTAGAAGGCGAGGAGGAAAAACAAAAACGCAAAAATTTAATTGGCTGTGTCTTTAATGTCAAAATGGGCTTTGTCCTTAAGGGGTTAAATCCAATTGAAAATCTATGGAAAGAACTGAAGGTCAAGATTCTTAGAAGAGGCCCACGGAACCTTCAAGCTTTCAAGCCTGTGCGAAAGAACCCAAGAGCAATGCATACGACTAGTTTATACATACAGGAGGCATCTTGAAGTTGTCATTACCAACAAAAGCTTTTGTACAAAGTAGTAAATAAATATAACATTATCACACACAACCTAATTTCTGAGCTTATTTGATTTGGTTTCTTTGTATTTATGGATTACTTAGGTTGTTACCCACACATGGTAAACATTTTATGTCAATAGCATCTTTGGAAATATAGTTGGTGAGAATTGTGACGTGTTCAAAACTTCTTTTACCTGCTGTATATTCATCCAGTCAAGCCTATTATGCTGGAGTTCTTCCAAGGAAAGCAAGAAAAAACATAAGGTAGAAGCCAAGTTTCCTCACTTTAGGGGAAAAAAAATCTTCTTTACTCAAATCTGGCAACCAGAATAAATCTCTGGATTGAAGATCCTTCTCCAGTATCTAGTAACTATAATTTAGAATAGGCATCAAGCCTTCTTTTTCTGAATTAACCATGACAACTTCCTCCGGAAGAGAAGTCCATAGCCTCAGTTTTCTTACAGAATCCCCTTTTATGTTTGTGTAGAAACCTTCTTTCCTCTAGACAATGATGATGTCTTCTTGTTATATAGTTTTGGGTATACATAGATCATGGTAGAGATCTCTGTATATTTTGATATATTGACTGTATATTACCTAATTTTTTTTACATTTTTCAACTTTTGTTTCATAGGTGTCCAAAATAAAGGTTGTAATTTATGACTGGGTATTTGAAGTGATTTTTCATGCTGTTTTGCCTGTCGTATGTCATGTGTACCTAGGTGCGCCAAATGTGTCAAAATGGCACACGTTCTTCATAAATAGTTTTAATCTAAGTAAGTTTCAAAGGGTGATCCAGGCTGGTGTGAGACTGCACAAAATTTGCTGAAATTTTAAATTGATACATCTGATAAATAAGCTATTACTGCAAGAGTCAAAACAAATTTGAGCTCAACCTAAGTTTAAAAAACAAAAGTGTGGAAACGAAAAGTTTTTAAAAAATTTTTTAAATACAATGATTAATTCTACCAAAAGTGTGCAAATATAAGAAGGGTGGAGGGCATGATGTTGACGTTACTTAAATCTTTATACGGGTGCTAAATAAAAACAAGTTACTATGAAAAAAGAGCATCGTCCAATACTGGAATTCTGGTGAAATTATTTGCAGCTAAGGAGGGGTTGCTATAGACCTTGTTCAAAGACAGGATGAGCCAACTGTGAACTGTGTATTGTACAAATATATGCTGTTGTATATATATATATATATATATATATATATATATATATATATATATATGTATATATATATATTTTTTTTATATATTAAAATATAAGCTAAATAAATAAAGATTATTCTTTTATATCTTGATATATAAATCTGTTGTGGTGGTGCATTTCCTTTGGTTCGGTGTGAGAAATCAAAGTTGATTGCGGCGTCTAAAAGTCCTGAAATTAACTGCAGGTTAACTCAGGGATGCTGATTGGGATCACTGTGGTGAAATCGGGGTGTCCAGATCAGATGTGAGGATGGCTGGAGGTCTCTTACCGTGCTCCGTGCTGTCCAATCGTCGCTCCTTTACTGCTTCTACCCATGGCAGGCAGTAGTAAAGGAGCGCTGATAACACTGATCAATGCTATGCTATGGCATATAATTGATCAGTGTATGCAATCTACAGATTGCATGTAATAGTGCCCTATGGGGACTAAAATAAAAAGTGTAAATAAAATAAATAAATAATAAATGTGAATCGAAGGGGTTATCCACCATAAGGTAATTTTAGTACGTACCTGGCAGACAGTAATGGACATGCTTAGGAAGGATCTGCGCTTGTCTTGGGGCTAAATGGCTATGTTGTGAGATTACCATAACACTGTGGCTAGCTTTTTGTGAACTGGTATTTCCTGTTTGAGTTTTTCTTTTTTTTGCCTACAAATTCCATTTTCCTCCCTCCCACACATCAGCCACCCCACCCATTGAAACATAAAGGAGCTGCATCCACTCAAAAGACCTGTGGTTTTCAATCAGGGTGCCTACAGCTGTTGCATTAGTTGCATATTGATCTCTCTCCCATCATGGATCGCTCCACCCATTGAAGCAAACAGGCTCCCTGTCATCAGCTGACTAGTGAGTCAGGTCTCGGCCACATTGCAAGCTGGGAAAAATCTGAGGCAACAGTAATTTTGTATGCTGTTAAAAATAAATATTGGGGTTTAAATCCCAGAAGAATTGTGAGAAAACCGTCACACAGGTACAGACACTATATTATGAACTACACTAACTTTACAGCCCCTCTAGCATAGTCAATAAAAATAATTCCTGGAATACCCCTTCCCCCCTTTTAAATAAACAAAAAAAAAACACCACTTTTCCCCCCATTAACCCCTTAAGGACCAGGCCATTTTATACCTTAAGGACCGGAGCGTTTTTTGCAATTCTGACCACTGTCACTTTAAACATTAATAACTCTGGAATGCTTTTAGTTATCATTCTGATTCCGAGATTGTTTTTTCGTGACATATTCTACTTTAACTTAGTGGTAAAATTTTATGGTAACTTGCATCCTTTCTTGGTGAAAAATCCCCAAATTTGATGAAAAAAATGAAAATTTTGCATTTTTCTAACTTTGAAGCTCTCTGCTTGTAAGGAAAATGGATATTCAAAATATATTTTTTTGGGGTTCACATATACAATATGTCTACTTTATGTTTGCATCATAAAATGTATGAGTTTTTACTTTTGGAAGACACCATAGGGCTTCAAAGTTCAGCAGGAATTTTGAAATTTTTCACAAAATTTTCAAACTCACTATTTTTCAGGGACCAGTTCAGTTTTGAAGTGGATTTGAAGGGTCTTCATATTAGAAATGCCCCATAAAAGACCCCATTATAAAAACTACACCCCCCAAAGTATTCAAAATGACATTCAGTAAGTGTATTAACCCTTTAGGTGTTTCACAGGAATAGCAGCAAAGTGAAGGAGAAAATTCAAAATCTTCATTTTTTACACTCGCATGTTCTTGTAGACCCAATTTTTGAATTTTTGCAAGGGGTAAAAAGGAGAAAATTTTTACTTGTATTTCAAAGCCAATTTCTCTCGAGTAAGGACATACTTCATATGTCTATGTTAATTGTTCGGCGGGCGCAGTAGAGGGCTCAGAAGGGAAGGAGCGACAAATGGTTTTTGGGGGGCATGCCGCATTTAGGAAGCCCCTATGGTGCCAGGACAGCAAAAAAAAACACATGGCATACCATTTTGGAAACTAGACCCCTCAGGGAACGTAACAAGGGGTAAAGTGAACCTTAATACCCTACAGGTGATTCACGACTTTTGCATATGTAAAAAAAAATTATATATTTTTTTACCTAAAATGCTTGTTTTCCCAAAATGTTTACATTTTTAAAAAGGGTAATAGCGGAAAATACCCCCCAAAATTTGAAGCCCAATTTCTCCCGATTCAGAAAACACCCCATATGGGGGTGAAAAGTGCTCTGCTGGCGCACTACAGGTCTCAGAAGAGAAGGAGTCACATTTGGCTTTTTGAAAGCAAATTTTGCTCTGGGGGCATGCCGCATTTAGGAAGCCCCTATGGTGCCAGAACAGCAAAAAAAAACCACATGGCATACCATTTTGGAAACTAGACCCCTCGGGGAACGTAACAAGGGGTAACGTGAACCTTAATACCCTACAGGTGTTTCACGACTTTTGCATATGTAAAAAAATATATATTTTTTTTACCTAAAATGCTTGGTTTCCCAAAAGTTTTACAATTTTAAAAAGGGTAATAGCAGAAAATACCCCCCAAAATTTGAAGCCCAATTTCTCCCGATTCAGAAAACACCCCATATGGCATACCATTTTGGAAACTAGACCCCTCGGGGAACGTAACAAGGGGTAACGTGAACCTTAATACCCTACAGGTGTTTCACGACTTTTGCATATGTAAAAAAATATATATTTTTTTTACCTAAAATGCTTGTTTTCCCAAAAATTTTACATTTTTTAAAAGGGTAATAGCAGAAAATACCCCCCAAAATTTGAAGCCCAATTTCTCCCGAGTACGGCGATACCCCATATGTGGCCCTAAACTGTTGCCTTGAAATACGACAGGGCTCCAAAGTGAGAGCGCCATGCGCATTTGAGGCCTAAATTAGGGACTTGCATAGGGGTGGACATAAGGGTATTCTACGCCAGTGATTCCCAAACAGGGTGCCTCCAGCTGTTGTAAAACTCCCAGCATGCCTGGACAGTCAACGGCTATCTGGCAATACTGGGAGTAGTTGTTTTGCAACAGCTGGAGGCTCCGTTTTGGAAACAGTGGCGTACCAGACGTTTTTCATTTTTATTGGGGAGGGGGGGTTGTATAGGGGTATGTGTATATGTAGTGTTTTTTACTTTTTATTTATTTTGTGTTAGTGTAGTTTAGTGTTTTTAGGGTACAGTCGCACGGGCGGGGGTTCACAGTAGTTTCTCGCTGGCAGTTTGAGCTACGGCAGAAAATTTGACGCAGCTCAAACTTGCAGCCGGATACTTACTGTAATCCTCCGCCCATCTGAGTGTACCCTGTACGTTCACATTGGGGGGGGGGGGGTAATCCAGCTGTTGCAAAACTACAACTCCCAGCATGTACGGTCTATCAGTGCATGCTGGGAGTTGTAGTTTTGCAACAGCTGGAGGCACACTGGTTGTGAAACACCGAGTTTGGTAACAAACTCAGTGTTTTGCAACCAGTGTGCCTTCAGCTGTTGCAAAAGCTACAACCCCCAGCATGTACGGACAGCGGAAGGGCATGCTGGGTGTTGTAGTTATGCAACAGCTGGAGGCATACTACTTTGGCTGGGGATGCTGGGGATTGTAGTTATGCAACAGCTGGAGACACACTGGTTTGCTACTTAACTCAGTGTGCCTTCAGCTGTTGCAAAACTACAAATCTCAGCAGTCACCGACAGCCAACGGGCATGCTGGGAGTTGTAGTTATGCAACCACCAGATGCACCACTACAACTCCCTGCATGCACTTTAGCTGGTTGTGCAAGCTGGGAGTTGTAGTTCACAACAGCTGAAGGTACACTTTTCCCTAGAAAGAATGTGCCTCCAGCTGTTGCAAAACTACAAGTCCCAGCATGCCCATAAGGGCATGCTGGGAGTTGTGGTGGTCTGCCTCCTGCTGTTGCATAACTACAGCTCCCAGCATGCCCTTTTTGCATGCTGGGAGCTGTTGCTATGCAACAGCAGGAGGCTGTCACTCACCTCCAACGATCCTCGCCGCACAGGTCAGTCCCTCGTCGTCTCCGCCGCCGCCGCTGCTCCTGGGGCCCCGATCCCAACAGGGGCGCCGGGGATCGGGGTCCCCAGCACCCGGGGTGCACGTCCCGCACCCGCTCACGTCCTCCGGAAGAGGGGCGGAGCGGGTTGCGGGAGTGACACCCGCAGCAGGCGCCCTGATTGGTCGGCCGACGAATCAGGGCGATCGTGAGGTGGCACCAGTGCCACCTCACCCCTGCTGGCTCTGGCTGTTCGGGGCCGTCTCTGACGGCCCCGATCAGCCAGTAATTCCGGGACATCGGGTCACTGGAGACCCGATTGACCCGGAATCCGCCGCAGATCGCTGGACTGAATTGTCCAGCGATCTGCGGCCATCGCCGACATGGGGGGTCATAATGACCCCCCTGGGCGATATGCCCCGATGCCTGCTGAACAATTTCAGCAGGCATCGGGCACCGGCTCCGCTCCTGATGGTTGCGGGGGGCCGGTAAAACACATGACGTTCTCATACGTCATGTGTCCTTAAGGACTCGGAAATGGAGACGTATGAGAACGTCATGTGTCCTTAAGGGGTTAAAAAAAGAAAAAAATAACCTGTGACATGACATAGAAAAGAGTATTGGTAATTGGTATCCGCGAGTACTTAAAAAAAAAGTATCGGTGCTTTAAAAAAAAATGGTATCCGGACATCCTTAATTATTACTCAATTCTTCCTACTCCAGTGTTCTGCCACTTGTGATGCCCACTTGTGATGTCACTCGTAATGCCCACTTGTGATGTCACTCGTGATGGAAAACAAGATAAAAACAAAGGAAGGAAGGTATGTAGATTAGAATAAGGAGCTAGCTGACTGCCTTAATGAATACTTCTGTTCAGTTTTTACAGAAGAAAAAGAAGGAAAAGGACCTCCATTAGAGAGGAAAACTAAGGAATCGTTTGATGCATGTGTCTTTACTGAGGAAGAGGTTCTACGTTTGCTGTCTAAACTGAAGACAAATAAATCACAGGGGCCTGATGGGATACACCCAAAATTATTAAAAGAGCTTAGTGGTGAGCTAGCAAAACCGTTAACAGATTTATTTAACCAATCACTGGTTACAGAAGTCGTCCCGGAAGATTGGAAATTAGCAAATGTCGTGCCCATTCACAAGAAAGGTAGTAGGGAGGAATCAAGCAACTATAGGCCAGTAAGTCTGACATCAATAGTGGGGAAATTAATGGAAACCCTACTAAAGGATAGGATTGTGGAACATCTAAAATCCCATTGATTGCAAGATCAAAAGCAACATGGGTTTACTTCAGGGAGATCATGTCAAACAAATCTTATTGATTTTTTTGACTCGGTGGCTAAAATAATAGATGGCGGAGGGGCAGTAGACATCGCATATCTAGATTTTAGTAAGGCTTTTGACACTGTCCCACATAGAAGACATCAATAAACTACAGTCATTGATCTTGGACTCCCATATTGTTGAGTGAATTAGGCAGTGGATGAGTAACAGACAACAGAGGGTTGTAGTCAGTGGAAAATATTCAGAGCAAGGTCTTGTTACCAGTGGGGTACCTCAGGGATCTGTACTGGGACCAATATTGTTTAACCCCTTAAGGACCAAAGACATACCGGTACGTCCTTGGTCCTGCTCTCCTGATATAACGCGGGGTTACACGGTAACCCCGCATCATATCACGGTGGGCCTGGCGTCATAGTGAAGCCGGGACCCGCCGCTAATAGCGCGCAGTGCCGATCGCGGCGCCGTGCGCTATTAACCCTTTAGCCCCGCGCTCAGAGCTGAGCCGCGCGGCTAAAACCGAAAGTGAAAGCTGCCGGTTAACTCAGTGGGCTGTTCGGGATAGCCTCGGCGAAATCGCGGCATCCCGAACAGCTTACAGGACAGCAGGAGGGCCCCTACCTGCCTCCTCGCTGTCCGATCGCCGAATGACTGCTCAGTGCCTGAGATCCAGGCATGAGCAGTCATGCGGCAGAATCGTCGATCACTGGTTTCCTATGAGAAACCAGTGATCAATGATGAAGATCAGTGTGTGCAGTGTTATAGGTCCCTATGGGACCTATAACACTGCAAAAAAAAAAGTGAAAAAAAAAAAGTGAATAAAGATCATTTAACTCCTCCCCTATTAAAAGTTTGAATCACCCCCCTTTTCCCATAAAAAAAAAACACAGTGTAAATAAAAATAAACATATATGGTATCACCGCGTGCGTAAATGTCCGAATTATAAAAATATATCATTAATTAAACCGCTCGGTCAATGGCGTGCGCGCAAAAAAATTCCAAAGTCCAAAATTGTGCATTTTTGGTAACTTTTTATATAATTTAAAAATGAATAATTAATAAGTCCTATCAATGAAAAAATGGTACCGTTAAAATCTTCAGATCACGGCGCAAAAAATGAGCCCTCATACCGCCCCATACACGGAAAAATAAAAAAGTTATAGGGGTCAGAAGATGACAATTTTAAACGTATTGATTTTCCTGCATGTAGTTATGATTTTTTCCAGAAGTCCGACAAAATCAAACCTATATAAGTAGGGTATCATTTTAATCGTATAGACCTACAGAATAAAGATAAGGTGTCATTTTTACCGAAAAATGTGCTACATAGAAACGGAAGCCCCCAAAAGTTACAAAATGGCGTTTTTTTTTTTCAATTTTGTCGCACAATTATTTTTTTTTCCGTTTCACCGTAGATTTTTGGGCAAAATGACTGACGTCATTACAAAGTAGAATTGGTGGCGCAAAAAATAAGCCATCATATGGATTTTTAGGTGCAAAATTGAAAGAGTTATGATTTTTTAAATGCAAGGAGCAAAAAACAAAAATGCAAAAACGGAAAAAACCCCGGTCCATAAGGGGTTAAAGGGGTTCTCCGGTGCTTAGACATCTTATCCCCTATCCAAAGGATAGGGGATAAGATGCCTGATCGCGGGAGTCACGCCGCTGGGGACCCCCGTGATCTTGCACGCGGCACCCCGTTTGTAATCAGTCCCCGGAACGTGTCCCCTTTGGATAGGGGATAAGATGTCTAAGCACCGGAGAACCCCTTTAATATCTTCATTAGTGATATCGCAAAAGGTCTCAATGGTAAGGTATGTCTTTTTGCTGATGACACAAAGATATGTTGATGTTCCTGGAGTGATCCGCCAAATGGAAAAGGATTTAGGAAAACTAGAAGAATGGTCAGAACTCTGGCAACTGAAATTTAATGGATAAGTGCACGATAATGCACCTGGGGCGTAAAAACCCTCAGGCAGAATATAGAATATTTGACACAGTCCTGACCTCAGTATCTGAGGAAAGGGATTTAGGAGTAATTATTTCAGAAGACTTAAAGGTAGGAAGACAATGTAATTGAGCAGCAGGAAACTCTAGCAGAATGCTTGGATGTATAGGGAGAGGTATAAGCAGTAGAAAGAGAGAAGTGCTCAAGCCACTGTACAGAACCCTGGTGAGGCCTCACTTGGAGTATTGTGCGCAGTACTGGAGGCCATATCTCCTAAAGGATATAGATCTAGATCTAAAGAGAGTTCATAGAAGAGCTACTAAACTAGTACATGGATTGCAGGACAAAACTTACCAGGAAAGGTTAAAGGACCTTAACATGTATAGATAGGAAGAAAGTAGAGACAGAGGGGATATGATAGAGACTATTAAATACATAAAGGGAATCAACACGGTAAAGGAGGAGAGCATATTTAAAAGAAGAAAAACTACCACAAGAGGACATTGGTTTAAATTAGAGGGGCAAAGGTTTATGCAGTAATATTGGGAAGTATTACTTTACTGAGAGAGTAGTGGATACATTGAATTGCCTTCCTGCAGAAGTGGTCGGTGCAAATACAGTGAAGGAGTTTAAACATGCATGGGATAAGCATAAGGCTATCCTTCATATAAGATAGGGCCAGGGACTATTGATAGGATTCAGATTATTGGGCATTCTATGTTTCTATGTTTCTATAACCTTCTTTTTTTCCAGCCACTGCAGACTCTTCCTCTCACTCCTGATCCCAGTTGTGCTTAACGGGAATGGCAGTGCAATGCTTTCCTTCTAGTTCATGCTGATGAGGATAAGGACCTTTTTTTAAACCTGCCTGTTGCATTTAATACATGCTTACTTGTCTTTGGTTACACCTCCTCATAGTAAATGATGGGGGGGGGGGGGGGGGGGTCAGCTTTGGGGTTTTCATGAGCTGTAAGCCATAATCATCACAATTATGACAAATAACAGCTTGAACTATTTTTCTTTGTATGTAATGAGTCTCTTTCATACACAGCTCAAAAAATAATATAACACCAAAGAATATAACGCTGCGTAACACAGCCACACTGTATACTAAAAAGGAGTATTCTCATCACACTGCTCAAAAAAAATAAAGGGAACCCTTAAAGGGGTACTCCGCCCCTAGACATCTTATTCCCTATCCAAAGGACAGGGGATAAGATGTCAGATTTCTGGGGTCCCGCTGCTGGGGACCCCCGAGATCTCGGCTGCAGCACCCACCTCAACGGCATCCAGCTGGAGGCTTCGGATCCCGAACATGCGAGCGGAAGAGTGTGACATCAGGACTCCGCCCCAGTGTGACATGTCACACCCCACCCCTCAATGCATGTCTATGGGAGGGGGAGTGACACCCTAAACAAAAGCTCATTTTGCCACCCCTAAACCTTGGGGGTCTGGATTTTTGGCTAAAAAATATTGCCATACGGTGACAAAATAACACCAAAATATCAGAACAATACCGCCATACTGTGATTGAATAACACTACCATACTAAAAAAGAACAATACCACCATACCGTGACTGAATAACACCGCCAGACCAGAACAGAACAATACTGACATACAGTGATTGAATAACAATGCCATACCAGGACAATACCCCATACCGTGACTGAATAAAAACGCCATGCCAGAACAGAAACATACCACCATACCGTGACTGAACAATACTGCCATACCAAAACTGTTACAATACCAAATTTACAGTGACTGAATAACACCACCATACCAGAACAATATCGCCATACCGTGACTAAATAACAATGCCATACCAAAGCACAACAATACTGTCATAGATTGACTAAAACTGCAATAACACATATCGCAACTGGAGATGCAGGAGATATCTCTCACACATGCATGGTGTATATATATATATATATATCAGTGTTTCCCAACCAGGGGGCCTCCAGCTGTTGCAAAACTACAACTCCCAGCATGCCCAATTGTACGTTTACAACAGCTGGAGGCACCCTAAGAAACACTGGTATATTTGTGTGTGTGTGTAAATATCAGAATTTCCCAACCAGTGTGCCTCCAGCTGTTGCAAAACTACAACTCCCAGCATGCCCAATTACAGTTTTGCAACTGCTTGAGGCACCCTGGGAAACACTGATGTGTATATATATAATTACACATTGGCCACTGCTGGAGATAATGGTATGCAGGGCAAGTGCAAGGATATTTGCCTACTCAAGCATAGCTACATTTTGCGCCCCAACCCCCTCCTCCCCCCCCCCAACAATAGCACCCACTATACAGTGCCCCCATATAGTGCTCAAAATATACAGTGCCCCTATATAATGCCTGTTGACCCATATATACAGTGTCCCCAGCCCCCATATAATAGTACCCAATAAATTCAGTGCCCCCATATATACAGTGCCCCTGCCGGCTGCCATATATATATATATATATATATATATATATATATATATATATATATATATATAGTGCCCCCATATAGTGCTCTATACATATATATATATATATATATATATATATATATATATATATATATACACACAGTGCACCCATATATACTGTTCCCCCATATATCTTGTAAAACACACACTCTTCTCTGGTCTCTCTAGTCTAATCTGCAGCTACTGACTTCACTTCAGCTCAGACCAGCAGCATGATCCTCCACTCCGCTCCCACCATTCTCTGCTTCTGTGTGACGGCACACTCACGCAAAGCCTTAGGAAGCAGCGGTGTTGCTAGGGTTGGTGTCACTCGGTGTGGTAGAAAATGGTGTCACCCCATACAACCCTCCCCGAAGTAATCTTATAGTTTGTTTTGAAGGACGCCAGAGATGAAGCGCATTGCAGAATTTTTTTTCCAGTATGATATTCAAATATACCAATTGCCACATAATGGGAAAGTGCATAATGGGAAAGTGCTAAAGATGTTTTTACCATGTAAAACTGAAGCCCCCGGTATGACCTTAGCAGTGGTGAGGGTATGCTGAGAGTTGATGTTTCACCCACTTTACTGCAAAACTATAATTTGACTACAACACTGATGGGACATAGTGAGGAGAACTAAACAACAAAAACCCCAGGAGGCACCAGGGCAATAACCTATAACAACAACTTTAGGGGAAACCCCCAAAGGGGTACCCTAAACTAGATCCCTCCCAATTAAAATCTAACTTTTATTGATTGCTATTAAAATATGAATAATTGAGGAGCAGTTATCAATGTGTCCACTAGATGTCAGGACCACACAATAATTAAAACCACAGCTCCAGTCTACCTATGGTATAGTTTATAAGTGACAGCCGTGCTACTGTTGGTCAGGGTGCACTAATATTTGTATGGCCCCTCAGTTTGACCATTATTTATGGTTGTCACTTTGGAGACTGAAAAGCTGCTAGTTAAAATGCTAGTTAGCCAGTGCCTTTAACGTTTCACTTGTTCCCAAGCTTCCTCAGAAAAGACTGGTGGCCATACAAATATTAGTGCACCCTGACCAACAGTAGCATGGCTTTCACTTATAAACTATACCATAGGTAGACTGGAGCTGTGGTTTTAATTATTGTGTGGTCCTGACATCTAGTGGACACATTGATAACTGCACCTCAATTATTCATATTTTAATAGCCATCAATAAAAATTAGATTTTAATTGGGAGGGATCAAGTTTAGAGTACCCCTTTGGGGTTTTCCCCCTAAAGTTGTTGCTAAATAGTGAGGAGAATACACAATATCAGTGACTACAGGTGACGTCTTCTCTATAGTGAGGAAAATACACAATATGAATGACTACAGGTGATGTCTTCTCTATAGCGAAGAGAATATACAATAAAATCAGTGACTACAAGTGACATCTTCTCTATAGTGAGGAGAATACACAATGATTTCAGTGACTACAGGTGACGTCTTCTCTATAGTGAGGAGAATACACAATGATATCAGTGACTACAGGTGACTTCTCTATAGTGAGGAGAATACAGGTGATGTCTTCTCTATAGTGAGGAGAATACACAATATCAGTGACTACAGGTGATGTCTTCTCTATAGTGAGGAGAATACACAATGAAATCAGTGACTACAGGTGACATCTCTATAGTGAGGAGAATACACAATGAAATCAGTGACTACAGGTGACATCTTCTCTATAGTGAGGAGAATACACAATGATATCAGTGACTACAGGTGACGTCTTCTCTATAGTGAGGAGAATACACAATATCAGTTACTACAGGTGACATCTTCTCTATAGTGAGGAGAATACACAATATCAGTGACTACAGGGGATGTCTTCTCTATAGTGAGGAGAATACACAATGAAATCAGTGACTACAGGTGGCATCTTCTCTATAGTGAGGAGAATACACAATGATATCAGCGACTACAGGTGACGTTTTCTCTGTAGTGAGGAGAATACACAATGATATCAGTGACTACAAGTGACGTCTTCTCTATAGTGAGGAGAATACAAAATGATATCAGTGACTACAGGTGGCATCTTCTCTATAGTGAGGAGAATACACAATGATATCAGCGACTACAGGTGACGTCTTCTCTGTAGTGAGGAGAATACACAATGATATCAGTGACTACAAGTGACGTCTTCTCTATAGTGAGGAGAATACAAAATGATATCAGTGACTACAGGTGACGTCTTCTCTATAGTGAGGAGAATACACAATGATATCAGTGACTACAAGTGACATCTTCTCTATAGTGAAGAGAATACAAAATGATATCAGTGACTACAGGTGACATCTTCTCTATAGTGAGGAGAATACACAATACCAGTGACTACAGGTGACGTCTTTTCTATAGTGAGAAGAATACACAATGAAATCAGTGACTACAGGTGACATCTTCTCTATAGTGAGGAGAATACACAATGATATCAGTGGTTACAGGTTACTTCTTCTCTATAGTGAGGAGAATACACAATACCAGTGACTACAGGTGACGTCTTCTCTATAGTGAGGAGAATACACAATGATATCAGTGACTACAAGTGACGTCTTCTCTATAGTGAAGAGAATACACAATGATATCAGTGACTACAGGTGACGTCTTCTCTATAGTGAGGAGAATACACAATGATATCAGTGACTACAAGTGACATCTTCTCTATAGTGAGGAGAATACACAATGATATCAGTGTTTACAGGTGACTTCTCTATAGTGAGGAGAAAACACAATACCAGTGACTACAGGTGACGTCTTTTCTATAGTGAGAAGAATACACAATGAAATCAGTGACTACAGGTGACATCTTCTCTATAGTGAGGAGAATACACAATGATATCAGTGGTTACAGGTGACTTCTCTATAGTGAGGAGAATACACAATTCCAGTGACTACAGGCGACGTCTTCTCTATAGTGAGGAGAATACACAATGATATCAGTTATGTTATCTACACCCCTCCTCTTTACTATGTTCTCATGTTCTCTTGCTGAGCGGCAATACGGATTCCTTAACCCCTTAAGGACGCAGGGTTTTTCAGTTTTTGCATTTTCGTTTTTTCCTCCTTACCTTTTAAAAATCATAACCCTTTCAATTTTCCACCTAAAAATCCATATTATGGCTTATGTTTTGCGTCACCAATTCTACTTTGCAGTGACATTAGTAAATTTACCCAAAAATCTACGGAGAAACGGAAAAAAAAATCATTGTGCGACAAAATCGAAGAAAAAACTGAGTTTTGTAACTTTTTGGGGCTTCTGTTTCTACGCAGTACATATTTCGGTAAAAATTACACCTTATCATTATTCTGTAGGTCCATATGGTTAAAACGATACCTTACTTATACAGGTTTAATTTTGTTGTACTTCTGGAAAAAATCATAACTACAAGCAGGAAAATATATACGTTTAAAAATGTAATCTTCTGACCCCTATAACTTTTTTATTTTTCCACGTAGAGGGCGGTATGAGGGCTCATTTTTTGCGCCGTGATCTGAAGTTTTTATCGGTACAATTTTTGTTTTGTTTTGATCTGCCTTTTTGATCACTTTTTATAAATTTTTAAATGGTATAAAAAGTGGCTTAAAATACGCTTTTTTGGACTTTGGATTTTTTTTACGTGTACGCCATTGATCATGCGGTTTAATTAACAATATATTTTTATAGTTCGGACATTAACGCACGCGGCGATACCACATATATTTATTTTTATTTACACAGTTTTTTTTATGGGAAAAGGGGGGTGATTCAAACTTTTATTAGGGAAGGGGTTAAATTATCTTTATTAACACTTTTTTTCACTTTTTTTTTGCAATGTTATAGCTCCCATAGGGGCCTATAACATTACATACACAGGTATTAACACGCCTGTGATCAGTGTTTTTGGTGCTTGACTGCTCCTGCCTGGATCTCAGGCACGGAGCAATCATTCGCTGATCGGACACCGAGGAGGCAGGTAAGGTCCCTCCCGGTGTCCTGTAAGCTGTTACGGACAGGGTCCCGAACAGCCCGACTCAGTAGCCGGGATACTTTCACTTTCACTTCAGACGTGGCGGTCAGCTTTGATTGCCACGTCTGAAGGGATAATACAGGGCATCACCGCGATGCGTGATGTCCTGTATTAGCCGCGGGTCCCGGCCGTTGATGGCCACCGGGACTGACCCGATATGATGCGGGGTCACCGCGTGACCCGGCGGCATATCGCAGGTGCCGGCGGAGGACATAAATATACGTCCTTCGTTGTTAAGGGGTTAAGCTTGTGGTCTTTTTACTACCTTCTCAGTGCATTGGCTTACGTATTCCGTATTTCCTTTCCCTGCTCCTACGCCCCACATAGGTAGCTATAGCGGTCCCCTGCTACCAAATTTGTGCCTTTTGGCTGTTGTGTGAGTTTGTTGTGTGCCTGGTTTTTGTGCGCTTTTTGTTTTCTGTTCCCCCTTTCTCCTTCCCCTCTTCCTGTTTTTTGTTTCTCTTCTCTCCCAGCTGTTCTACTCCCTTCCTTACAGTTTACTTTTCTCTGATAGTACTTTAAGAGCCAGACCTATGTGCCCCTTTCCCGGTGGTGCTTTTCTGCTCTTCGCGTGCCTCTTTCTTGGGGATGGCATCGCTCAAGATCTCCTCCCTGAATGTTCAGGGCCTTAACATCCCGGGGAAACGGCCGAAAGTGTTGTAATATTTCCATAAGCAGAGGTCAGATATTGTGTGTCTGCAAGACACCCATGTCCGCCAGGACCAACTGTCGGGTTTCCGTAACCGGTATTACCCGACGTGGTTCCATAGTAGTTCCCCCTCCCAGAAGGTTAAAGGGGTATCGATTTTCTTCCATAAATCTTTGGCGGTGCAAGTTATTGATTCTCGCATTGACCATGATGCCCGTTATGTATTTGTGAAATGTTCCATCCAGGGTCGTGAGTACACCGTGGCTTGTGTCTATGCCCCGAACCATGGGCAGAGGACTTTCTTGGAGAGGATGCTGGAGGACCTCAACACCTTCTCCATGATAGTATGTGGGGACTTTAATGCTACTCTGAACCCCTCCTTGGATGCCTCCTCGGGCTCGAGTACACTCTCCTTTGCTGCTTTAGGGTGCGTTCACACTGCGGAATCTCCACTCACTGAATTCAGAGAGCGGAGATTCCGTCTGGCAGCCGCGGGGCACTGAGCAGTCACCATTGACGGCTATGCAGTGCTCGCGGAATCCGCGCAAAGAATGAACATGTTATTTCTTTGCGTGAAACAATTTCAGGGGCGGAATTGTCCGCTACTGAAATTCTGCATTGTGAATGGGTCACGCGGAGACCCATTCACACTAATGTTAAGTTCACACCGCAGAATTCTTATTTCTCACCATCTTCTCCCCTCACTGAGGTCCGGCACCATTGACCCGATGGTTCATTCGGATCATGCACCGGTCTCATGTGTGCTCCAACTCCCCGCTCTCTCCCGGAAAGAGTTTACCTGGTGCCTCAATGAGTCGCTACTGTTAGACCCCCTCTGTCTAGCTGACCTCAAACCATCTTCTCCCCTCACTGAGGTCCGGCACCATTGACCTGATGGTTCATTCGGATCATGCACCGGTCTCATGTGTGCTCCAACTCCCCGCTCTCTCCCGTAAAGAGTTTGCCTGGTGCCTCAATGAGTCGCTACTGTTAGACCCCCTCTGTCTAGCTGACCTCAAACAGGCCATCACTACCTTTGCGCTCACTCATGTTTCTGATCCCACGCTGCCTCAGACCCAATGGGAAGCGCTTAAATGTGTCCTGTGGGGAATCTTGATACAACATTGGGCCAGACACAAGTGGTAGGCTTCCTCGAAGCTCTCAACACTTATGATCCAGCTGCATTCTCTTGAATTGCGGCATAGATGGACCCTCGCAGAGGATGACCTCCGAGACCTCCTTAGAGTGCATAAAGAAATTCAGGTCCTGATTAATAAGAAACATAATAGATTTCGCCTAATGTGTGCAGCCTCCCACTATGAATGGGGTAACAAAGCGGATTGAATGCTAGCACGGGCCTTGAGAGATCGCAGAGCTACTCTTTTTGTCCCATCAGTGAAAAACACCTCAGGCCACCTGGAGCATCTTACTGACGATATTCTTGGTGCATTCCACTCCTACTACTAGAGCCTCCATGACCTGGCCGGTAAGGGGGGAGTTCATGCACCCTCATCACAGGCTATGGCTATTCTTTCCTACCTGAAGCATACTGCCCTACCCCCCTTGGCCCCTTCCACCCTCAAAGACCTGGAGCGTCCATTCACTCCGGAGGAATTGGAGTTAGCTATCTCTTCCTCTCCCTCTGGTAAATCTCCAGGCCCTGATGGCTATACGAGCCGATTTTTATAAAGTCCTCCAGGCGGACCTCCCCATTCCCTGACTCCATCCTAGCAGCGTTCATTACGGTAATCCCCAAGGAAGGCAAGGATCCTAACTTCTGACAAAGTTACCGTCCTATTTCTCTTCTGAATATGGACGCCAAGCTTTATGCAAAGCTCAATGCACTGCGCCTAGCGCCCCTCTTGGAGTTCCTGATCCACTTAGACCAGGTGGGCTTTGTTCCCAACAGGGAAGCCCGTGACAACGCTCTCAAAACATTCTCACTTCTCCATTACGCTCAGGTGACTAAGCTCCCTTGTATGGTCTTGTCCCTTGATGCTGAAAAGGCATTTTACCGTGTGAGCTGGGACTTCATGAGGGGTGTGCTGGAACAGTTGGGCCTTGGCCCTTTGGCTCTCCACTGCATCCTTGCTTTGTACTACAAGCCTTCCGCTAGAATACACATTAATGGCTCCCTTTCCGCCAATTTGCAATGGCACAAGGCAAGGTTGCCCCCTCTCCCCCTTGCTTTATGTTTTAGTCATGGAGCCTCTGCTGCAGGCAATTCACCTCAGTGAGGAGGTTAGAGGCATAGCGGTACGAGATCTCCACTTTAAGTGCTCTGCATTTGCAGACGTTCTCCTCCTCTATATCTCCTCCCCCGGATCCTTACATAGTTACATAGTTAGTACGGTCAAAAAAAGACATTTGTCCATCAAGTTCAACCAGGGAATTAAGGGGTAGGGGTGTGGAGCGACATTGGGGAAGGGATGGGATTTTATATTTCTTCATAAGCATTAATGTTATTTTGTTCCAGGAATGTATCTAATCCTGTTTTAAAGCTGTTAATTGTTCCTGCTGTGACCAGTTCCTGAGGTAGACCGTTCCATAAATTCACAGTCCTCACGGTAAAGAAGGCGTGTCGCCCCTTGAGACTAAACTTTTTCTTCTCCAGACGGAGGGAGTGCCCCCTCGTCCTTTGGGGGGGGGTTTAACCTGGAACAGTTTTTCTCCATATTTTTTGTATGGGCCATTAATATACTTATATACGTTTATCATATCCCCCCTTAAACGTCTGTTCTCAAGACTAAACAATTGTAACTCCTTTAATCGCTCCTCATAGCTAAGATGTTCCATGCCCCATATTAGTTTAGTCGCGCGTCTCTGCACCCTTTCCAACTCCGCAGTGTCCCTTTTATGAACAGGCGACCAAAACTGAACAGCATATTCCAGGTGAGGCCGTACCAATGCTTTATAAAGGGGGAGTATTATGTTCCTGTCCCTTGAGTCCATGCCTCTTTTGATACATGACAATATCCTGCCGGCTTTGGAAGCAGCAGCCTGACATTGCATGCTATTCTGTAGTCTGTGATCTACAAGTACACCCAGATCCTTCTCTACCAGTGACTCTGACAGTTTAATCCCCCCTAAGACATACGATGCATGCAGGTTATTAGTACCCAGATGCATAACTTTACATTTATCCACATTGAACCTCATTTGCCAAGTGGATGCCCAGACACTTAGTCTATCCAAGTCATCTTGTAACTTATGCACATCCTCTATAGACTGTACCGTGCTACAAAGCTTGGTGTCATCTGCAAAGATAGAAACAGAGCTGTTAATACCATCCTCTATATCATTAATAAATAAATTAAACAACAGCGGGCCCAGTACTGAACCTTGGGGTACACCACTAATAACCGGGGACCAATCAAAGTACGAATCATTGACCACCACTCTCTGGGTACGATCCATGAGCCAGTGTTCAATCCAGTTACAAACTAAAATTTCCAAACCCAAAGACCTTAACTTACCTGTCAGACGTCTATGAGGGACAGTATCAAATGCTTTAGCAAAATCCAGAAGCACTATATCCACAGCCATTCCTCTGTCAAGGCTTCTACTCACCTCTTCATAAAAGCAAATTAGATTGGTTTGACAACTTCTATCCTTAGTAAACCCATGCTGGCTATCACTTAGAATACAATTATCCCCTATGTATTCCTGTATGTAATCCCTTATAAGTCCTTCAAACAATTTACCCACAATGCACGTTAAACTTACCGGTCTATAGTTTCCTGGGTAAGACCTAGAGCCCTTTTTGAAGATTGGCACCACATTCGCCTTGCGCCAGTCCCTTGGCACAATACCAGACACCAGAGAATCTCTAAATATCATGAACAGGGGTACAGATATGACTGAACTTACCTCTCTAAGAACTCTTGGGTGCAATCCATCTGGCCCTGGAGATTTGCTTACATTTATATTACTTAACTTACCTTGTACCATCTCTACATTAAGCCAGTTCAGTACATTACATGATGTGTTACCAGCACTGACCTGGCCAATGTCAGCTCCTTCTTCCATAGTGTATACAGAACTAAAGAACCCATTCAGTAGCTCCGCATTCTCTTGATCGCCTGTGACAACCTCCCCATTATCATTATTAAGGGGTCCTACATGCTCTGTCCTTGTTTTTTTTGCATTTATATATCTAAAAAAATATTTAGGATTAGTTTTGCTTTCTTTGGCCACCTGTCTCTCATTTTGAATTTTTGCTGTTTTTATTACATTTTTACAGATTTTATTAAGCTCTTTGTACTGTTTATGTTATTGCTGACCCATCAGATTTGTATTTTTTGAAGGCTATTTTTTTGTTGTTTATTGCTCTTTTAACATCATTTGTCAGCCATGTAGGATTTAGTTTAAATCGTTTACATTTGTTCCCCTTTGGTATATATTTAGCTGTATAGTTATTTAGAGTTGATTTAAAGATGTCTCATTTACCTTCTGTATCAGTATTTGAGAACACCTCCCCCCAGTCTATGTCCTGTAGTGCAGCCCTCAGCCCAGGGAAATTTGCCTTTTTAAAGTTATATGTTTTTGCCTTCCCCGCCTGTCTTTGTTTTCTACATTTTAAGTAAAAAGTAACTATATTGTGGTCGCTATTACCAAGGTTTTCCCGCACAGTTACATTACCAACCAGCTCTGCGTTGTTGGAAATGATCAGATCCAACAAGGCATCACTTCTTGTTGGGTCCTCCACAAACTGGCCCATAAAATTATCCTGCAATAAATTTAGGAATTGACGCCCCTTTGTAGTTTTAGCCAGCCCCCGGCCCCAATCTATATCTGGATAGTTAAAATCTCCCATTATTACCACTGTACCTGCTCGGGCGGCCCTCTCTATTTGTTTATGAAGCCGAACTTCTTCCTTGATCCCTGCGCTCCTCTCGGCCATAGCAGAATTTAGTGTGGTATGCAACTACAAGATCAGTTTTTCTAAAAGTGTTGCGAAGAATGTCTCCCTGGACTCCGCTTTGGCCCATAGGCTCCACGGGCTCTTCTCCTGGCACCCTTCTTCCTTCCGCTATCTAGGAGTCCTTAATCCTAGAGACCTTACCCGCATTGCGGACCTGAATCTCACCCCGTTACTGGCCCAGTTAAAGGGGGATCTTGCTAAGTGGGATCGTAAAGACTTCTCGTGGATAGGCCGCATTAACATACTGAAGATGAACTTGCTTCCCCGCTTGTTGCATCTGTTTCAGACCCTGTCTGTGATGCTATTTCGAACCTTCTTCCGTCCTTTAACCTCACTTTTCACTAAGTTTGTGTGGTCGGGCGGCTGACACAGGCTCTCTAAGGACCTGCTGGCTCAGCCTAAAACAGATGGAGGTTTAGCTTTCCTTGACCCATATACTTACTATCTTGCCTCCATTGCGGCCCGTATCCTTGACGGATTTCACTCAGCCCATGTTAAACTGTGGGTCCGACTGGAGTCTGAGCTCTCACCCTTCCCTCTCACCTCCCTGCCCTGGATCTGCCCGTCCTACTGGACGGTAAGCTCAAAATGCCACCTTCCGTTTGTCTCTAGAGTTCTATTGTACTCCTGCCTTCATCACCTAGTTAGAATTGGTCTCCTTCGCCCATTAGGCCCCCTAACTCCCCTGATGGGCAACCCGGATTTTGCCCCAGGATCCTCTCCGGGTGGCTTTCTCTCTACCCCGCTAAAGTCCCCTTACCCATAGCTAAGGTCCTCCACTCCTCCTCTCTGAAACCCTTTTCGGATATTGTGGGTTCTCCTACCCCCTCCATCCTGTATGTGTTTCAGTAACTCCAGCTCCGTCATTTCTATGATACATGGCGGGTTCTGGGTGAATTGCATAGAGAGGCTTACCCCTTCGAACAGCTCTTTTTGAGTTCTGACAGACCTACCCATATGATCTCCTTGCTATATGCTATGCTTTGCAACCGTGACTCCCGAGCGCTGCTCCCCTATCAAACAGGTTGGGTTAGGTAGCTCGACTACACCCCCCAGCACCAACTTCATTCATGCTTTGTCATAAGGCCTCCAGGGCAGTAGCACTGCAGTAAACAAACTACAAATTGCTCTCTCGATGGTACAGGGTTCCATGCCTGCTCCATCGCTTCTATCCATCGGTGCCTGATGCTTGCTGGAGGTGTGGCCGAGCCAAGGGGTCTCTTGCTCACGTATGGTTAGGCTGCCCCTTACTAGCTTACTTTTGGTCCTCTCTGCGGGCCCTCATTGCTGATATTACCGGAGCCCAGTTGGCAAATACCCTGCAAGCTCTACTTTTTATGCTGCCTGGCTCCCCTGAGACCTTGCGTAAAGGCCTCACTGGTGTGCTCCTGGCAGCGTCCAGGAGAGTTATACCGAGACTCTGGAAATCTACCTGCCCCCCTACCACTACTGATTGGCTTCAGGAAGTTCTATATATCGAGGGATTAGAGGAATGCTTAGCCGACCTCCATGGCTCCTTCGAGCAGTATCTTAGACGCTGGTGACTCTGAATGGACTTTGCTACCTCTCCCCATTTCTTGCAGTTCGGCCTCTCCTCTTCCACACCTCCTCCCCTGTGATCTTCTTCCTCCTCTTAGGCTTCTAACCCTCTGGACTATGGACTTACTCCCCCCGCCTTCCTTCTTGTTTCTGGCTCCATTCCCCTGCATTTTTCTTGTTTTTGGTTTCTCCTACTCTGACCCTTTGTCCAGCCCTTAGAGTTCTTCTTGGTTTGTGTTTTTTCTAGTTTCTCATACTATTTGACAAATGCAAAGATTATGTGCCTTGTTTGCGATACCTGTATTTGTTGTTATAAATCTTCAATAAACTCTTCTTGAATGAAAAAAAAATATATATGTTTTCCAGGAATATAGCGGAAAAAGCTCCCTAAAATTAGTTGTACAGTTCACGATTACGGCTATACCTAATATGTGGTCATAAGGTGTTTGGGCACAGGTAGGGAAGGAGCACTATTTAGCTTTCACAGTGCTGATTTTGTTGGGAAAGATGAGGTCGCCACGTAGTATTTGCTCCTGAGGTGCCAGTACAAACCCCCTAGAAGGAAACTCATTTTAAAAACTGCACCTCAAGAACAGAGTATTTTCACCTCACAGTTATTTCACTGAAAGTTTTATTCAGTGGATGCTGTAAAGTAAAAACAGCAATTTATGCAATGATGTGCATTTTTTGTTACTCGGGGGATGGTGAGAATTTTGACTCCACAGGCGCTTTATAGATTTTATTTTCCAGAAATGAATCCCCCTTGAGGTTTTACTGGTAACCATGCAACAGGAACCGGTTCGCTCATGTAACAAGTGGGGTTTTGTTAAGATCTTCTACTTAAGTGGTCTCACACTGTGGCCACCGGCTGTCCGGGCATGCTGGGAGTTGAAGTTTTGCAACATCTGGAGGGCCACAGTTTGAGACCACTGCTCTACATCTTGGTCACCTACTCTTGCATCCCTGCTATACATCTGAAAATTATTTTCACTTGTCCATACACTTTATTTAGTTATTCTTGTGTCCACTTTTGTTTGTTTCACTGGGCACTTTATTGTTCATTTGGTGGTAACACATTGGTATACTTTATTCATTTAGGATATAGTGTCTAGAGGAGGTTAGCAGCGCGTGTATTGTCATTATTGTACAGAGAGTGACCAACACTAGGTCTCTCCTGTTAGTGTAGTGCGCCACTGCGGTGCGATGTGAGGTGTATGGGGCACATGTTGTAGCCCATGGGCAGATGGTGTTAACCCCTAAATTTTTGTGATGCCAGGGTGTGGTTTTAACCGAGAACCACCTGAACGGTAGCACCGCTAGTCCTAGTTAGACAGGGCAAATAAGAGTCCAAGGCTAGGTCAGGGTTAACGGTAGCTTTGCTGAGGTAGACAGATGGTACAGTCTTTACAGCTAGGCCAGGATCCCAGAGATTACCAGTAACACAAGGGACCTCGCAGATTGCTGGGACTTGCAGTGACTTTGACAGAATTTAGCACAGCCATGCTGACTATAATAGACTTGACTGAAGATAGCGACAGCAGACATAGATGACTTGACTTACTGACCTGTGGCTGTAATTTAGGTTTGAGGCCTCCAGATGTGCTGGACACTGGCTCTGAGACGTCTGGACTGGACTGGACCTTAGTAGAAGGTGAAACACAAGAGAAAGATTGTAGTACCTCCCCCTCTTATAAAGGGGTAAACAAAACATGTGACAACCATTATCATGTGACTAACAACCATGTGACCATATCAAAGGTCCTGTACATTCAATGTACAACTAATTAATTTATAAGGGAACACTGCAGGCGAGCCCTGAGGATGTAGAGCTGATAGGACTGTGGGATGACTATCCCATACCATTAGGCTCTGTCCTGAGCTCTTCCAGTCTTTTTAAATGTCAAATCTTTTTTTTTCTTGTTGCTTTAATAAACTTCATTACATTTTTTTGCGGAATTTGGGTGTGTGTTGTTTAACCCCTTAAGGACACAGGGCTTATCCATACGCCCCCGTTTCCTTAAATATACGCCCTGCGCATTTCCGGCCCCCGCCGCTTGCTGGAGGGGAGCGGATGCCTGCTGAAATCGCGGGTGCGGGAAGAAGGCCCCGGGAGCTGGGGACCCCGATCCCCGGCGTCAATGTTGGGATCGGGGCCCCAGGAGCGGCGACGAGGGACTGACCTGTGTCCCGGAGCAGCAGTAGGTGAGTGACAGCCTTCTGCTGTTGCTTAGCAACAGCTCCCAGCATGCAAAAAGGGCATGCTGGGAGCTGTAGTTATTCAACAGCAGGAGGCAGACCACCACAACTCCCAGCATTCCCTTATGGGCATGCTGGGACTTATAGTTTTGCAACAGCTGGAGGCACATTTTTTCTATGGAAAAGTGTACCTTCAGCTGTTGTATAACTACAACTCCCAGCTTGCACAAACAGCTAAAGTGCATGCTGGGAGTTGTAGTGGTGCATCTGCTGGTTGCATAGCTACAACTCCCAGCATGCCCGTTGGTGACTGCTGAGAGTTGTAGTTTTGCAACAGCTGGAGGCACACTGGTTGTGAAACTCAGAGTTAAGTAGCAAACCAGTGTGTCTCCAGCTGTTGCATAAATACAATCCCCAGCCAAAGTAGTATGCTTCCAGCTGTTGCATAACTAAAAATCCCAGCATGCCCTTCCCCTGTCCGTACATGCTGAGGGTTGTAGCTTTTGCAACAGCTGAAGGCACACTGGTTGCAAAACACTGAGTTTGTTACCACGCTCTGTGTTTCACAACCAGTGTGCCTCCAGCTGTTGCAAAACTACAACTCCCAGCATGCACTGATAGACCGTACATGCTGGGAGTTGTAGTTTTGCAACAGCTGGAGGTATTCCCCCCCCCCCCCCCAATGTGAATGTACAGGGTACACTCACATGGGTGGAGGTTTACAGTAAGTATCCGGCTGCAAGTTTGAGCTGCGGTAAATTTTCTGCCAGCGAGAACTGCCAGAGAGAAACTACTGTGAACCCCCGCCCGTGTGACTGTACCCTAAAAACACTACACTACACTAACACAAAATAAAATAAAAATTAAAAAACACTACATATACACATACCCCTACACAGCCCCCCTCCCCTCCCCAATAAAATTGAAAAACGTCTGGTACGCCACTGTTTCCAAAACGGAGCCTCCAGCTGTTGCAAAACAACTACTCCCAGTATTGCCAGATAGCCACTGACTGACCAGGCATCCTGGGAGTTTTACAACAGCTGGAGGCCCCCTGTTTGGGAATCACTGGCGTAGAATACCCCTATGTCCACCCCTATGCAAATCCCTAATTTAGGGCTCAAATGCGCATGGCGCTCTCATTTCAAGGCAACAGTTTAGGGACACATATGGGGTATCGCCGTACTCGGGAGAAATTGTGTTACAAATTTTGGGGGGTATTTTCTGCTATTACCCTTTTTAAAAATGTTACATTTTTGGGAAACCAAGCATTTTAGGTAAAAAAAAAATTTTTTTTACATATGCAAAAGTCGTGAATCACCTGTGGGGTATTAAGGTTCACATTACCCCTTGTTACTTTTCCCGAGGGGTCTAGTTTCCAAAATGATATGCCATGTGTTTTTTTTTTTTGCTGTTCTGGCACCATAGGGGCTTCCTAAATGCGGCATGCCCCCAGAGCAAAATTTGCTTTCAAAAAGCCAAATGTGACTCCTCTTCTGAGACCTGTAGTGCGCCAGCAGTGCACTCTTCACCCCCATATGGGGTGTTTTCTGAATCGGGAGAGATTGGGCTTCAAATTTTGGGGGGTATTTTCTGCTATTACCCTTTTTAAAAATTTAAAATTTTTAGGAAACCAAGCATTTTAGGTAAAAATTATTATTTTTTTTTTACATATGCAAAAGTCGTGAAACACCTGTGGGGTATTAAGGTTCACTTTACCCCTTGTTATGTTCCCCGAGGGGTCTAGTTTCCAAAATTGTATGCCCTGTGGTTTTCTTTTTGCTGTTCTGGCACCATAGGGGCTTCCTAAATGCGGCATGCCCCCAGAGCAAAATTTGCTTTCAAAAAGCCAAATGTGACTCCTCTTCTGAGACCTGTAGTGCGCCAGCAGAGCACTTTTCACCACCATATGGGGTGTTTTCTGAATCGGGAGAAATTGGGCTTAAAATTTTGGGGGTATTTTCTGCTATTACCCTTTTTAAAAATGTAACATTTTTGGGAAACCAAGCATTTTAGGTAAAAATTATTATTATTTTTTTTACATATACAAAAGTCGTGAATCACCTGTGGGGTATTAAGGTTCACTTCACCCCTTGTTACGTTCCCTGAGGGGTCTAGTTTCCAAAATGGTATGCCATGTGTTTTTTTTTTTTTTTGATGTTCTGGCACCATAGGGGCTTCCTAAAGGTGACATGCCCCCCAAAAACCATTTGTCGCTCCTTCCCTTCTGAGCCCTCTACTGCGCCTTCCGAACACTTTACATGGACATATGAGGTATGTCCTTACTCGAGATAAATTGGGTTTCAAATACAAGTAAAATGTTCTCCTTTTTACCCCTTGCAAAAATTCAAAAATTGGGTCTACAAGAACATGCGAGTGTAAAAAATGAAGATTTTGAATCTTCTCCTTCACTTTGCTGCTATTCCTGTGAAACACCTAAAGGGTTAAAACACTTACTGAATGTCATTTTTTCTGGCGTTTTTTCATTTGTGTGGAAATGGCATTTTTTGCACCTTTTGGCGTTGACCAAAATTTGTTGGGTACCAAAAAAAAAAAAAAAAAAGGATGCAGCAGTGATGGAAAAAATTTTATTGAACGAAATGTATATATTTTATAACAACATTTTTCTTATTTTATAATAAAGTGTGTTTCACTTTTTTGAATTTTTTTTTTAGGTAGTACTACTACTCCCAGCATGGGACAGACTGTTCCATGCTGGGAGTAGTAGTACCTGTAGTAATAGACAGATCGCCCCGGGTCTCAGTCTGACACCCGATGCGATCGTCCATTATATAGCACAGATGCCGCTGTATACATTGCTCACATCTCTGCACTATACTTCGGCCAGTGATATAAATATAACATAATTCATTCGTATTTTCCGCCCAGAGCTGTGATTGGCCGGATGGTTGCAGCCAATCACAGCTCTGAGGGAAACATCAATGAGTGGCCGGCCCGGAGTATAGTGCAGAGCAGGGATGCGAGCGATGTATACAGCTGCTCCATCTCTGCTATATACAGAAAGATCACAGCGGGTTTCAGTAGTGACATCCACAGTGATGTGTCCTTAACTCCAGGCACTACTACTCCCAACATGGAGCACACTCTGCTCTATGCTGGGAGCTGTAGTACCTGTATTAATAGACAGATCGCAGTGAGTGTAACTTCTGACACCCGTTGCGATCTGTCTATTAATGCAGGTACTACAGCTCCCAGCATGAAGCAGAGTGTGCTCCATGTTGGGAATAGTAGTACCTGCAGTTTTGGAAAGATCACAGCGGGTATCACTCCTGACACCCGCTGTGATCCTCCTGTATAATGTATGGATGCAGCAGCCGCTCTCCTATGGTCCCCTGCACTGCCGTATATATACACATGTTCCTAGAGCTGTGATTGGCTGGAACCATCTGGCCAATCACAGCTCTCTGTGTATATATACGTCAGTGCAGGGGACCAGAGAAGAGCGGCTGACCGCGTCTATACATTATACAGGAGGATCGCAACGGGCAATCTGTCAATTAGTACAGGTACTACTACTACCTAAAAAAAATGTCAAAAAAATGAAAATAAAGTGAAAAACACACACACACTACATTTTTATTATTGTCGGCTACATTTTTAGGTCCCCACCCTCTCACATAAATTGATCCCTGTTTAAAAATTATTACAAATTTTGCAATACAAAAGATACATTTCGTTAGATACAATTTTTTCCTTCACTACTGTAGCTTTTGTTTTTCTTTTATAATGGTACCCTACGAAATTGTATTAAAAAGGTATCACCATCACTTTTTTGGATCGCTAAAGTCCAAAAAAGAATAAAAACCGCCTGAAAAAACACCAAAGTTAAAACCCACATATTGTTTTTCTTGGCGTTTTCTCACTCCCATAGACTTCTATTGGACCAAAACGCCACGATTTTGACTAAAAACGTCGGTTTGAGCGACATACAGCATTTTTTCAGGAGCTGAAAAAAACGCCAAAAAAGGGAAAAAATGCCAAAAGGATTAAAAAACGCCAAAGTGAAAAAACGGCAAGTGGAATAAGAATCTTGAGATTTCTTGTAGACTTACGGCCAACATGTGGCCGCACCGTTTTTTTGCCCAAAAAAACGCCATGTGGCAGAATTGGCGTTTTTCTTGGCGTTTTCACAAAAAATAAATAAAAAAAACAAGTGGAATCCTAGCCTAAGACATTTATACAAATAAATCGCTGAGCACGGCCCGGGGCGAGAGAACACTATGGGGGACCAGCCGCACAAAAAGTCTCACTTGCGCCTAAGCACTTTTTTGTGCGACTTTTGTGAGTAAGCAAAAAGCTACAAACATCCTTACCTAAGCTAATTTCAGTTTTTGCAAAAGTCGCACGTAGGCAAAACCCTTCCAAAAAGTCGCAAGTCTGCTCCAAGTCTGACCTGGAGTACAAAACTCCCGTACTAGAGCAAATTTAAAAAGTCGCAAAAAAAGTATCACAAAAGTCTCACCTGCGAGTTTTTTGTTTTTCGTATGGGCTCCAAATTTATCAACACTCTGTGATAGTATGATAAATATGTAGCACATAAGTAAAACTAAAGCAAAAAAAAAAAAAAAAACACCTTCAGAACCTGCTTACCAAAGCAAACAATGATACATGTCCCCCTATATGTTTCCTGTCCAGCTGTGCGGCACTTCCTCCATGACACGGCGGTGCAATTAATGCTGCCTGCATCATTCTTCTCTGGCCAGGCCTGACTAGAAGAAGCCAGAGCAGTGGATACAATGCAGGAGTAGGGACAGGTAAGTATTTTCAGGTGTTCCCCAACCTTTAGCTTTTGAGTTGTTTCAAAACTACAGCTGCCATCATGCCATTTGCTCTGTACATGATGGGAGTTGTAATTAGCAAAACAGGGAGATCCACAGGTTGAAAAACAATGATATAGAGGGGCAGTTGCACATTTCATATGGGGGGCATAGTGGCACAATTTATTGTGGGGCAGAGTGGCACAGTTCATGGGAGGCATATTGACACAGTTCATTAGGGGGCACAGATACCTTTTTTTTAAGCGACACATAGTTATAATTAGTTGGCCAGGGCACAGTGTTTGGAAATATTATATTGGGGGGTACAACATGTGGCAGTATTATATTCACAATGTGTGGCACTATTACATTCAGTGTCACAATGTGTGGCAGTATTATATTCAGGGGCACAGTGTGTGGCAGTATTATATGCAGGAGCCCAGTGTGTGGCAGTATTATATGCAGGGGCACAGTGTGTGGCAGTATTATATGCAGGGGTACAGTGTGTAGCACTATTACATTCAGTGTCACAGTGTGTGGCAGTATTATATGCAGGAGCACAGTGTGTGGCAGTATTATATGCAGGGGCACAGTGTGTGGCAGTATTATATGCAGGGGTACAGTGTGTAGCACTATTACATTCAGTGTCACAGTGTGTGGCAGTATTATATGCAGGAGCACAGTGTGTGGCAGTATTATATTCAGGGGCAGAGTGTGTGGCAGTATTATATTCAGGGGCACAGTGTGTAGTAGTAATATATTCAGGGGTACAGTGTGTAGCAGTATTATATTCAGGGGCACAGTGTGTAGCATTATTATATTTAGGGGCACGCTGTGTGGCAGTATTATTTTTTAAAGCGCATTGTGTGGCGGTAATATATTCAGGGGCTCAGTGTGTGGCAGTATCAGGTCATACTGTGACCTAATATACCGGCAATAATAATGTTCTACAGCTTTTTTTGTGAACCAGGCCTTAGTATCCAGCTCAGACCTTCAGCTGATGGAAGACCTGGGTAAGCCTACTCCTACTTAAAGTAGTTATACAGCCTGCTATAGCGTGTTAGTCTGCTTTGGCAATTGGTATATTAGATTATTATAGAAGAAATCATTTTCCATGACGTGCTACACTTCGGCTATCCGTTACGCCAAGTAGACAACTTCTCTCAAATTTGAATTCCCCCACAAGAAAACCTAATTTCTCCTACAAAAAAGCACCTAAAGGGTGCTCCTTTAACGCCACACCCTGTGGCTGTAGTTGCCTATGTGCGAGGACAATGTAATAATATCAGTCACATTAACCAGTTTAAGGCTGCGTTCACACATTCAGGTTACTATTTGTAATTTTTGAATACAAAGCCGGGAAGGGCGGCCTGTCCTGGGCAGATGACTCTGCTGAATACTTATCTTGGAATCAGTCTGCCTGTGATTCATCAGATCTGTTCTTCTGCAGCAGGCACCAGATGTTGGAGAAAGCACATGTTTTTAGGGCTTGTTATTTACATTGTAGTCATCTGCAGGCTGCATCCGCTCTCTCTCTCTCTAATATATATATATATATATATATATATATATATATATATATATATATACATATATATATTTATATATGGGTACCAATACTGTAAAGCAGTGGGCTCCAAACTCCAGCATTCCAGATGTTGGATAAGCCACATGTTTTTAGGGCTTGTTGTTTATATTCCAGTCTCCACTCCATTTAACCCTTAACTATCCCCATTTTTGAGGGTTGGGGTTTTTGTTTAAAGTCCCATGCAAATCAATGGGAAATGTATGTTCCCACATAACTTCCGTACGGCTGGAGATATTTCAATACCTGGTACACCTGGACGGGATATGAGGACGGGATAGGAGGTTGGGATAGATGGACTGGATAGGAGGTCGGGATAGGAGGACGGGATAGGAGGTCGACATAGGAGGTTGAGATAGGAGGACGAGATATGAGGACGGGATAGGAGGTCGAGATAGGAGGTCGAGATAGGAGGTCGAGATAGGAGGTCGAGATAGGAGGTCGAGATAGGAGGTCGGGATAGGAGGTCGGGATAGGAGGTCAGGATAGGAGGTTGAGATAGGAGGTTGAGATATGAGGACGGGATAGGAGGTCGGGATAGGAGGTCGAGATAGGAGGTTGGGATAGATGGACTGGATGGGAGGTTGGGATAGGAGGACAGGATAGGAGGTCAGGATAGGAGGTTGGGATAGGAGGTCGAGATAGGAGGACGGGATAGGAGGTCGAGATAGGAGGTCGAGATAGGAGGTCAAGATAGGAGGATGAGATATGAGGACGGGATAGGAGGTCGGGATAGGAGGTCGAGATAGGAGGACAGGATAGGAGATCGGGATAGGAGGTCGGGATAGGAGGTCAGGATAGGAGGTCGAGATAGGAGGTCAGGTTAGGAAGACGGGATATGAGGACAGGATAGGAGGTCAGGATAGGAGGTCAGGATAGGAGGACGGATAGGAGGTCGGGATAGGAGGTCAAGATAGGAGGACAGGATAGGAGATCGAGATAGGAGGTCGGGATAGGAGGTCAGGATAGGAGGTCGAGATAGGAGGTCAGGATAGGAGGACGGGATATGAGGACAGGATAGGAGGTCAGGATAGGAGGTCAGGATAGGAGGGCGGGATAGAAGGTAGGGACATGAGGACGGAATATGAGGATGGTATGTGAGAATGGGATATGAGGTCGAGATATGATGACGGGATAGGAGGTCGCGATAGGAGGTCGGGAAGGGATCAGGGGTCTCCACACTTCATCCTTTCAGATGTTGGATAAGCCATCTTCAATCTATCTATCCATCTATTTATCTATCTATCCATACATGTATACAGTCATGGCCGTAAATGTTGGCACCCCTGAAATTTTTCTAGAAAATTAAGTATTTCTCACAGAAAAGGATTGCAGTAACACATGCTTTCCTATAGACATGTTTATTTCCTTTGTGTGTATTGGAACTAAACCAAAAAAGGAAGGAAAAAAAGTCAAATTGGACATAATGTCACACCAAACTCCAAAAATGGTCTGGACATAATTATTGGCACCCGTAACTTAAAGGGGTAGTCCAGGCAAAAAAAATTTTTTTACATATCAACTGGCTCCGGAAAGTTAAACAGATTTGTAAATTACTTCTATGAAAAATCTTAATCCTTCCAATAGTTACTAGCTTCTGAAGTTTTCTGTCTAACTGCTCAATGATGATGTCACGTCCCGGGAGCTGTGCATGATGGGAGAATATCCCCATAGGAGCTGGACAGCTCCCGGGACGTGAGTCATCAGAAAGCAGTTAGACAGAAAACAACAACTCAACTTCAGAAGCTAATAACTATTGGAAGGATTAAGATTTTTTAATAGAAGTCATTTACAAATCTGTTTAACTTTCCGGAGCCAGTTGATATATAAAAAAAAGTTTTGGCCTGGAATACCCCTTTAAAGGATTATCCAGGGAAAAACTTTTATATATATATATATATATATATATATATATATATATATATATATATATTAACTGGCTCCAGAAAGTTAAACAGATTTGTAAATTACTTCTATTAAAAAATTTTAATCCTTTCAGTACTTTTGAGCTGCTGAAGTTGAGACTTATGAGCTACTGAAGTTGAGTTGTTCTTTTCTAAGTGCTCTCTAATGACACCTGTCTCGGGAACTGTCCTTAGTAGAAGCAAATCCCCATAGCAAACCTCTTCTACTCTGTGCAGTTCTCGAGACAAGCAGAGATGTCAGCAGAGAGCACTGTTGCCAGACAGAAAAGAACAACTCAACTTCAGCAGCTGATAATTATTGGAAGGATTAAGATTTTTTTAATAGAGGAAATTTACAAATTGGTTTAACTTTCTGGAGCCAGTTGATATAAAAAAATAAGATTTTTCCTGGAATACCCGTTTAATATTTGGTTGCACACCCTTTGGAAAAAATAACTGAAATAAGTCGCTTCCTATAACCATCAATAACCTTCTTACACCTCTCAGACGGAATGTTGGACCACTCTTCCTTTGCAAACTGCTCCAGGTCTCTCTTATTGGAAGGCGCCTTTTCCCAACAGCAATTTTAAGATCTCTCTACAGGTGTTCAATGTGATTTAGAACTGGACTCATTGCTGGTCACTTCAGAACTTTTCGATATATGTTTGGGGTCATTGTCCTGCTGGAAGACTCAAGATCTCGGACGTAAACCCAGCTTTCTGACACTGGGCTGTACAGTGCGACCCAAAATCCGTTGGTATTCCTCAGATTTAATGATGTCTTGCACACATTCAAGGCACCCAGTGCCAGAGGCAGCAAAACAACCCCAAAACATAATTGAACCTCCACCATATTTCACTGTAGGTACTGTGTTCTTTTCTTTATAGGCCTCATTCCGTTTTCAGTAAACAGTAGAATTATGTGCTTTACCAAAAAGCTTTATCTTGGTCTCTTCTGTCCACAAGACGTTTTCCCAGAAGGATTTCGGCTTACTCAAATTCATTTTGGTAAAATGTAGTCTTGCTTTTTTATGAAATAGGAGGACGAGATAGGAGGACGGGATAGGAGGACGGGATAGGAGGACGGGATAGGAGGACGGGATAGGAGGTCAGGATAGGAGGACGGGATAGGAGGACGGGATAGGAGGGTGGGATAGGAGGACGGGATAGGAGGACGGGATAGGTGGGCGGGATAGGAGGACGGGATAGGAGGACGGGATAGGAGGACGGGATTGGAGGTCGGGATAGGAGGACGGGATAGGAGGACGGGATAGGAAGTCTGGATAGGAGGACTGGATAGGAGGACGGGATTAGAGGTCGGGATAGGAGGAAGGGATAGAAGGTCGGGATAGAAGGTCGGGATAGGAGGATGGGATAGGAGGATGGGATAGGAGGATGTGATATGAGGACGGGATAGGAGATCGAGATAGGAGGATGGGATAGGAGGTTGGGATAGGAGGTCGGGATATGGGGTTGAGATATGACAACAATATATGAGGACGGGATATGAAGTCAAAAACTTCCTCCTTTGTTGAAAAACTGGGCAACGCCGGTACTCAGCTAGTATATATATATATATACATATATACCAATACTGTAGAGTAGTGGTCTTCAAACTGCAGATGTTGCAAAACTACAACGCCCAGCATGCCTAGACAGTCTGGGCATGCTGGGCGTTGTAGTTTTGCAACATCTGGAGGGCCACATTTTGGAGACCACTTCTGAGGAGGAAAAATTTAGATTTTTGTGTAGTGGTGTTGGTTGTGCAGCTCCGCACTGGTGCCCTTGAATATAAATGGGGGCTGAACATGAACTGGTGCGTTTTTTACACCCCTAAAAGTGGCTTATATGGGGGTCTGGCTACCTGTTTTCCATCACATTGGTGATGCCATCTGCATCGTCCACATCTGCAGCAGGGAGAGCCCAGGAGAGGAAGGTGTGAGGAGGGTGGAGAGGCTGACACTGGAGGAGGAGGAGGAGGAGGAGGGCTGGAGAACACATCAGTAAGCAGCCAGTGACAGAGATAAGGAGACAAAGGGAAGGATCTATAGGGCACTGCAGCGCCGGGCACACAGGTGATGGTACAGGGCACAGTACACACAGCACAGCACTGAATTACTCCGCATAGCTGACAGGTAAGAAGATGGTGCGGGGCTCTCTATGGCTGGCTGCCTGCGGGCTGCTGCTCCTCCTCGGCTGCTCTCCATCCACACCGTCCGAGGCTCAAGGCAGGCGGCGGAGGCTGAGCAAAGAACCGGGCGGCATCTCGTTCGAGTATCACCGGTACCCGGAGCTGCGGGAGGCGCTGGTGGCCGTGTGGCTGCAATGTCCGTCCATCAGTCGGATCTACACGGTGGGACGGAGCTTCGAGGGCCGGGAGCTGCTGGTCATCGAGATGTCGGATAAGCCCGGAGAACACGAGCCCGGTGAGTGGTGAACGGCATCGTCTATGGATGAGGCAGATGTAGCAGAGCTGAGTGTGTACGGTGCAGCAGAGGCCATAGGTGCTACGTACCTGGAGATTGTATGTAGCAGAGCTGAGTGTGTACGGTGCAGCAGAGGCCATAGGTGCTATGTACCTGGAGATTGTATGGAAAAGATGGAGAATTGTGACTCATCGCTGTGGTGATCTGTCAGGGGCTATTCCCATCTAGAATAATGGAGCCATTCAGCTCTGCTACAATACCTGTCCATGGTGCTATATTTAACCAGCACTGGAGCATTATATGATTATCTTCAGCTTAGTCCCTGCATGTCATATAACAGGATCAGGCTATACCCAGCTCTAGAGGCCTAATACATAGGACACTGGAGGAGTGCCAATTAGGGTTGCCACCTGGCTGGTAGTTTATGGCACAGTCGGTATTTTGGCCACCTTGCCAGTATTTTTATATCCAAAATACTGGGGGCATTTACTAAGGCTTGTTTCACACTCCAAAGTTACTCCATTTTAAAGATCCGTACGAAGTTCCGCCTGAAAATCAGCTGAAAACAGCAGTTAAAAAATCCTATACGGCCGTTAGAAAATCCCATTATAGTCTATGGGATTTTTCTAATAGCCGTTTTAACCCGTTATAGGACTATTTCTCCCGTTACTATCTTCCATCACAAAATAACGGCCGTTATTAATAAAGGGCTATAACGGGTTAAAACGGCTATTAGAAAAATCCCATAGACTATAATGGGATTTTCTAACGGCCGTATAGGATTTTGTAACTGACGTTTTCAGATGATTTTCAGGCGGAACTTTGTACAGATCTTTAAAACGGATACATTTTTTAGTGTGAAAGGGGCCTAAGATGTGTGTGATTTACTTTATTTTATAGCTCTTTTTTTTGCAAGTTTTTTTGCGTGACTTCGCCAAATGTATTAATTGGTCGCAGGGCATGTGAAACATTTTGTGGAGGATACACATTTTCTGAAATTTCACCCTTCACATACATCAAAAAGCTACGCTAGGTCTGGGCTGGTGTACAACTGCGCCTTATTAGTGGGTTTTGCAACCTTTTTTGCAAAAGTCGCAGTTGATAAATTCATTACCCCTGCACAAGACAAACCCTTAACCCCTTAAGGACCCAGCAATTTTACACCTTAGGACCCGGCCATTTTTTGCACATCTGACCACTGTCACTTTAAACATTAATAACTCTGGAATGCTTTTAGTTATCATTCTGATTCCGAGATTGTTTTTTCGTGACATATTCTACTTTAACATAGTGGTAAAATTTTATGGTAACTTGCATCCTTTCTTGGTGAAAAATCCCAAAATTTGATGAAAAATTTGAAAATTTAGCATTTTTCTAACTTTGAAGCTCTCTGCTTGTAAGGAAAATGGATATTCGAAATAATTTTTTTATTCACGTATACAATATGTCTACTTTATGTTTGCATCATAAAATTGACATGTTTTTACTTTTGGAAGACACCAGAGGGCTTGAAAGTTCAGCAGCAATTTTCAAATTTTTCACAAAATTTTCAAACTCCCTATTTTTCAGGGACCAGTTCAGGTTTGAAGTGGATTTGAAGGGTCTTCATCTTAGAAATACCCCACAAATTACCCCATTATAAAAACTGCACCCCCCAAAGTATTCAAAAGTACATTCAGTCATTTTTTTAAAACCCTTTAGGTGTTTCCAAAGTGAAGGAGAAAATTCACAATCTTCATTTTTTACACTTGCATGTTCTTGTAGACCCAATTTTTGAATTTTTACAAGGGGTAAAAGGGGAAAATGTATACTTATATTTGTAGTCCAATTTCTCTTGAGTAAGCACATACCTCATATGTCTATGTAAATTGTTCGGCGGGCGCAGTAGAGGGCTCAGAAGCGAAGGAGCGACAAGGGGATTTTGGAGAGTACGTTTTTCTGGAATGGTTTTTGGGGGGCATGTTGCATTTAGGAAGCCCCTATGGTGCCAGAACAGCAAAAAAAAAAAAACACATGCCATATCATTTTGGAAACTAGACCCCTTGAGGAACGTAACAAGGAATAAAGTGAGCCTTAATACGCCACAGGGGTTTCACGACTTTTGCATATGTAAAAATTTCACAAAAATGTGTGTTTCCCCCCAAATTTCACATTTTTGCAAGGGTTAATAGCAGAAATACCCCCCAAAATTTGTAACCCCATCTCTTCTGAGTATGGAAGTACCCCATAAGTTGACCTGAAGCGCACTACGGGCGAACTACAATGCTCAGAAGAGAAGGAGTCCTATTTGGCTTTTTGAGAGCAAATTTTGCTTGGGGGGCATGTCACATTTAGGATGCCCCTATGGTGCCAGGACAGCAAAAAAAAACACATGGCATACCATTTTGGAAACTAGACCCCTTGAGGAACGTAACAAGGAATAAAGTGAGCCTTAATACCCCACAGGTGTTTCACGACTTTTGCCTATGTTAAAAAATATATATATTTTTTCACTAAAATGTGTGTTTCCCCCCAAATTTCCCATTTTTGCAAGGGTTAATAGCAGAAAATACCCACCAAAATTTGTAACCCCATCTCTTCTGAGTATGGAGGTACCCCATAAGTTGACCTGAAGCGCACTACGGGCGAACTACAATGCTCAGAAGAGAAGGAGTTCTATTTGGCTTTTTGAGAGCAAATTTTGCTTGGGGGGCATGTCGCATTTAGGAAGCCCCTATGGTGCCAGGACAGCAAAAAAAAAAAAACACATGCCATACCATTTTGGAAACTAGACCCCTTGAGGAACGTAACAAGGAATAAAGTGAGCCTTAATACCCCACAGGGGTTTCACGACTTTTGCATATGTAAAAAAAAAAAAAAATGTCACAAAAATGTGTGTTTCCCCCCAAATTTCACATTTTTGCAAGGGTTAATAGCAGAAAATACCCCCCCAAATTTGTAACCCCATCTCTTCTGAGTATGGCGGTACCCCATAAGTGGACGTCAAGTGCACTGCAGGAGCGCCACAATGCTCAGAAGAGAAGGAGTCACATTTGCAAACTTTGCTGAAATGGGGGGGACATGTCGCATTTAGGAAGCCCCTATGGTGCCAGGACAGCAAAAAAGCCCCCACATGGCATACCATTTTGGAAACTAGACCCCTGGAGGAACATAACAAGGGGTAAAGTAAGCCTTAATACCCCACAGGGGTTTCACGACTTTTGCATAGGTAAAAAATATATATATTTTTTTCACAAAAATGTGGGTTTTCCCCAAAATTTCACATTTTTACAAAGGTTAATAGCAGAAAAGACCCCCCAAAATTTGTAAATACATTTCTTTGGAGTAAGGGCATACCTTATTTTTGGATGATTTTGGCTCCGCGGGTGCACACCAGGTCTTGGAGTGGGAGGTCATTCAGGGGCCTTGAGCTTTTCATAGCAGCCAAGATGTGGGACCCCCCCCTCAAGGAGCATTAATGGGGGGGGGGGGGGGGGAGCACTGAGCTCTAAAATAGGGGAAAACTGTGGGGAACAACGGGACGTAACTGGGGTAGACAGTATGTACTGTGTGGTGCTTGGTGTAAAAACTTTAACAGTAATAGGAAAAAAAAAAGCTGCTGCTGCCAAAAAAAAGGGGTGGCAAATGCAGCTCCCTGAACCCCTAATAGGACCCGGGGTCAGGGATCAGACCCTAATAGGACCCTGGGGACCTATTAGGGGGTCGGAGGGGGGGGTACTTTTATTTATTTTTTTACTTTTTTTTTACTTTTATTTAACTTTTTTTTTAACTGATTTACTCCTACCTTTCCCTGCAAACCGGTGTCCCTATTCTAAAGCTCGTGAGGGGGCTCCGGAGCTCTGAGGGGGGGATCCAAGGCTTCTTCTCACTGCTGCACCCGCTGACTGAACGAAGAGAGCGGGTGCAGCAGCGGGAAGGAGCCGTTAACTCCTCCTCTGCCGCTCTGTTATTGGCTGGACGATTGCAAGCCAATAGCAGCGTTGCTGGGGCGGTGACAGTATTGTCACCGCTCCCCAGCAACAGCAGGTGATTGGCGGTGAATTGTACACCGCCGATCACCATTTATTTCTGGGTCTTCGGGTCACAAGTGACCCGAATGACCCGAATCACCGAAGATCGCTTGCGTGATTTCGCAAGCGATCTCCGGCGATCGCCGACATGCGGGGGTCCCGGGACCCTCCTCGGCATTTGCATGGCATGCCTGCTGAAGGATATCAGCAGACATGCCATTCTGATCTCTGCCCGGTGCGCGGCAGGGACCGGAATACGCCAGGACGTCACAGGACGTCCTGGGTCCTTAAAGCCCAGGGTGTCAGGACGTCCCCTGACGTCCTGGGTCCTTAAGGGGTTAAAGGGGTACTCTGGTGGAAAACATTTTTTTTTTTAAATCAACTGATGTCAGAAAGTTAAACAGATTTGTAAATGACTTCTATTAAAAAATCTTTACCCTTCCAGTACTTCTTAGCAGCTGTATGCTACAGAGGAAATTATTTTCTTTTTGAATTTCTTTTTTGTCTTGTCCACAGTGCTCTCTGCTGATGCCTCTGTCCATTTTATGAACTGTCCAGAGCAGCATATGTTTGCTATGGGGATTTTCTCCTGCTTTGAACAGTTCCTGACACAGACAGCGGTGTCAGCAGAGAGCACTGTGGTCAGGCAATAAATAAATTAAAAAAGAAAATAATTTCCTCTGTAGTATACAGCTGCTAAAAAGTACTGAAAAGATTGAGATTTTTTAATAGAAGTGATTTACAAATCTGTTTAACTTTCTGGCACCAGTTCATAAAAAAAAAAAAAAAAACTTTTCCACCAGAGTACCCCTTTAGCATCTTGCCTGTACGATCTTTTAAAACAAAACAAAATACTTGTACATCAAAAGGACGCAAAAAATAGCCTTAGGCACATCGCTACGCCTAAATTGAGACAAATCTACGCACAAAAACTGTTCTAAAGACAATGATAAATGCCCCCAATTGTCCTTGGCCAGTATTTTTCCAACAATTCCTCCAATTCCAGGAATATTGCACTATATATTATCCCAGTGTTTCCCAACCAGAGCACCTCCAGCTGTTGCAAAACTACAACTCCCAGCATGCCCGGACAGCCGTTGGCTGTCCGGGCATGCTGGGAGTTGTAGTGTTGCAACAGCTGGAGGCACCCCTGGTGGGGAAACACCGACCTGTACTATATACTACTATATAGTCCAACATGCTGGGAGTTGTAGTTTTTGTTTGGGGCAGCTGCTGAGCCACAGGCTGTATCAGGATATGCTGGGAGTTGTAGTTAGTAACTAACTACAACTTCCGAATTTAATAAAAAAAATAAAAAAAATGATCAAAAAGTCCCATCAAAACAAAAATGGTATTGTTAAAAACTACAGATCGGGACACAAAAAACGAACCCTCATACAGGACCGTATAAGGGGAACTAAAAAAAAGTTATGGGGGTCAGAATAGGACCAAATTTCCCCTGCATATGTATCCTGTGATGTCATGCATATATAATTAGTTACACAAATTACCATGGCCGGTATTTCTTTGCAAGAAAGGTGGCAACCCTAGTGCCAATGATATTGTGCCCAAAGGTGTTAGTAATAGAAATCCAGCCATTATAAAGCCCCTTGCCCACCCAGTCTATAATAATAACGGGAAACAGCTAAAGAAAATATATAAGGGATGGGGTGTAATACTAAGACTAGGTTTCCACACAGGTTTTTTCTGGCCACTGCGGTTTTTGAGCCAAAGCCAGAAGTGTATTTTAATGTGGAATATAAAGGAAGGACTTATATTTCTCCTTCCTACTGGATCCACTTCTGTCTTTGGCTCAAAAACTGAGGTGGCAGGATTCCAAAAAATGCCAGAAAAAAACCTATGTGGAAACCTAGCCTAAATAGAGCATCACCTTTCACAGTTCTTTTCCAAGTTTGGGTGCTACCCCCACCCTGTTGTGTTTATTACCTGGCACAGTTGCTCTGTGGCATCACAGCCCGTTTTCTCGGTATCAGGAGCAGGCCTCAGGTTAGTACCCATCAATCTGTATGACTTACAACACAGGGTGTGGGGGCAGTATCTGATCATTGAACGGGGTACTCCCCTGGAAAACATTGTTTTTAAATCAACTGGTGCCAGCAAGTTAAACAGATTTGTAAATTACTTCTATTTAAAAATCTTAATCCTTCCAGTATTTATCAGCTGCTGTATACTACACAGGAAGTTCTTTTCTTTTTTAATTCCCTTTCTGTCTGATCACAGTGCTCTCTGCTGACACCTCTGTCCATTTGGGGATTTGTTCCTACTCTGGACAGTTCCTGACATGGACAGAGGTGTCAGTAGAGAGCACTGTGGTCAGACAGAAAGGAAATTAAAAAAGAAAAGAACTTCCTCTGGAACATACAGCAGCTAATAAGTAATGGAAGGATTAAGATTTTTTTAATAGAAGTAATTTATAAATCTATTTAACTTTCTGGCACCCGTTGATTAAAATATTTTTTTTTCCAGTGGAGTACCCCTTTAACCCGTTAACGACAATGGACGTAAATGGACGTCATGGTGCGGTGGTACACCATGACGTACATTTACGTCATGGACATGACCGCTAGCAGTGGACCAGTGCTTGGGTCATGCGTGGCAGGTCCTGGCTGCGATCGCACTGATGTCTGCCTTTAACCCCACAGATGCCGTGATCAATACAGATCTGAGATCGAGCAGACCAGAGCAGAAGATAGCTGATAACACTGAACAGTATTAGCAATCAAATGATTGCTATAAATAATCTCCTATGGGGACATAAAAAGTGTAAATAAAAGTGTAAAAAAAAAGTGTAAAAATTTAAAACGTCCCTTTTCCCCCATTTTACCCCCAAAAAGCATAAAAAGATAATTAATAAACATATTTGGTATCGCTGTGTACATAAAAGTCTGAACTATCAAAATATATTGTTAATTATCCCGTACAGTGAACGGCGTAAATGTAAACAAAAAAAAGGCCCAAATTGCTGCTTTTTTGGCACATTTTATTCCCCCAAAAAATAATAAAAAATTTATAAAAAGTTAAATATAAGTAAAAGTGGTACTGATAAAAACTACAGATCATGGCGCAAAAAACTAGCTCTCATACCACCCTGTATATGGAAAATTGAGAAAGTTACAGGTGGTCAAAAAGCTAAAGCGCTACAATTATAGAAAAGCATATAACATGGGTATCATTTTAATTGTATTGACACACAGAATAAAGAAAACATGTCATTTTTACTGTAAAGTGTGAAAACAAAACCTTCTGAAATATGCTAAATTGTGGTTTTCTTTTCAATTTCCCCACATATATAAGAAAAAATGTTGTTTCGCCGTACATTTTATGGTAAAATGAGTGATGTCATTACAAAGTACAATTGGTGACGCAAAAAACAAGCCCTTATATGGGTCTGTGGATGAAAATATAGAGTTATGATTTTTAGAATGCAAAAAGTCCTAAAGGCCAAAATTGGCTTGGTCCTTAAGTGGTTAAGGACTTTTCTGAGCACCACTGGAAGAGATGCCAAATGGTGAATAAGCAGGGCCTCTCTGGAGATGGAGCCACAATGCTATGTACTGGAGTTAGAAAATTGTCTACACAAAACAGATGATACATTTTGCTTGAAATATCTTGTTTTATGTTTCCCTATCTGCTGTAGGGAACCCATTTTCATATACAATATAAGGTATGATTGCTCAGGAGGACCCAGCAATACATTATATGAACCACATGGTTCACAAATATAAATAAATGTTGGCAATCTTATGTGTATATAAAGTGATTCTTTAAATATTGATATTTATAGAAACATTTTATATACATATAAGATTGCCAACATTTACTTATTTATATATTTGTTTATTTATTTACCTACATCCTAGATCGTCAAAAACACTCTTGATTATTTAGGATTATTTATTATTGTCCTTGGTAACTGGGCCATTTTCCTTTTCATACTCTCTATAGATAAGTCACCAATTTTCCAATGATGCTATACGCATGTGGAATCACTTATTGTAATAAATACATACAGAAATCCATTTCTAGAGAAAGTCCTCACAGCTTTATTAACCACGAGTTTTAGAATCTAGGGAAACATGTTTACACACTGACGCATTTCAGTCATCAGTGTTTGAACTTGGAGACACATGACAGAGGCAGCTGTTACTGTAGAGGAAAGATACAATTTACTACACATTTTTTCTCCAGCATTTATTATAGGGAAAATGTGATATTACATGGTAGCCATTTCAGTGAAAGGCTGTTTATGTAATAGATAGATAGGGTGCGCTCTCCATAGTGGGAGCCATTAATCATTAGTTACAGTGTTGTAGGGGTATTCCCATCTGGGAACAAGAGCTCTTCAGTCCACTTAGGCCTAGGAGATTATCCTAAAGCCAAAGAAAACAAAAATAGGCAAAAACTGTTTTACATAATTTGCATACCTCCCATTAACTTGCGCAACTCTCAGACTTACACAGCATAGTAAATTGCATAAAACTGTCTGCAAGACTGGTTTTCCCATCAGGCAGCAGAGAGGCTAGATTTACGGGTAACCATGGTCAGACCAGCATCTAGGGCACATTTATGGCATCCTGTGGATATGCCATATATGTCACAGATAGGAAATCCCCTTTAACCAGAATACACATCAAATTATCCAGGTTCTCAGAGGTTTTCAGTAAAATGTGGTTGTCATTTTTTATCATGTAAAATAATAATAGAAGATTATAAAACAAGTCTATTTACAGTGCATTGCTGTCTGCTACCATACAATGTCCTATACACCATACAATGTCCTATATTTACAGTGCATTACTGTCTGCTACCATACAATGTCCTATACACCACTCTACTCTACATTGAACCTAGTAATCCATCCTGATTTATTCAAGAGAAAAAATACAGAATTTTTTAAAAAATAAACAGCCGTGAAAACAACACAGCCTCAAAAAAATATATTAGGTTCTATTTTTGTGTTCTATTACTGTTAATCCCTTTCTGAGTGGAACTACAGGGATCCACCTTGTTGTATCTAGGCTGCTCAGTTAGCTATCCCAGTGTGCTGGTGCTAAAACTTTCTTATAGTTAGGTTCTATTTGTGATTTTCACAAAATCAGAGCAGTTTTGCAAAAAGACGAGTTCCAACCACTTGTGTGAACACAGGCCTTAGGCGGCGGTCTGATGGCCTTAATGGGGATGCATTTTATCTTCATATACAAGGTGCAAGACTCAGCTCCTCACAGTCGAAATGAATGAAGTTTAGATGCCCATAGCACCACTGGGGTACAGACTGGCACACTGCTCTGATGACGTGTGCTGTGGATCCCCATACAATGGGTTATTGGTATCATTGGTAAATCTTATAGCATCATTACATTCCACAAGGAACTCTTTTTTTTCCATGGGAAATGCCAAAAATAAGTGATCTGCATAAATGTCATACAAAAGGGATGGGGAATACTAAGAGGCACCAGGCCCATCTGTGCTGATGAGGATTCATTATTATTCTGTGCAAAGTGTATTGATACACAGTTCTCCTCAGTCCTTTGTGAAGAGTTCATAGACATATAAGGCAGTATATATTACTCAGGGTAGAAGTACGTTATTTAGTTTTTAGAGAAAGTCAACACACCTATATTGACAAAGAGTCAGGTAGACACATTTACATGCTGACGCATTTCATTCTGCAATATTTGAGCAATGAGGCACGAGACATATAGTAAGTAACCACGGGCAGCTGTTATTACAGAGGGATAAGTGCAGTTAGCTACACATTTCGTACCGTAGGGTCTTTAGTGATAATGTAACATGGCAACCGTTAAGGAAAGGCTCACCATAGGAGGGGCCCCTGATACTTAGTGGCCCTCTGCTGTAGTTCATAACAGGAGTCCCCAAAAGAGCAGCTGCATTGTCTGTCCATAACTTCCCTGGAAAACATCTTTTGTATTTGCCAGATACTAAAACATGCTCTTTTTTCTAATCTGTTTTCTGATTGTAATTTTTTTAATTTCATTTTTTGCATATTATTATAGATAAAAAATAGATAGATAGATAAAAAATAGAGGCAGCCATCTTGCCTGAACTGTTTTAACAGCATTTATACATATGCTTTACTGCAAGCTCCATGTATGTAGCCAAAAATAGACTGAAGCTGTCCCATTGATATGAATGGGAATAGGGTCTGGTTATGTCCCGTGGCCTTCACAGAGGTCATTCTACAGGAAGGGGAGGCTAATCTGTGAGCATCAGCTATTAAATCTAAAATAAATTCATTAGATGTCTATAGTAAATGCAGCATATATTATTAACAGACTGTTCAAAAACTCACAGAGACATATTAAGAAACTGAGGGATCCATGAAGAATGGTGCAGGCGATAACAGACCTTGTTCTTCTTCTGCCTTCACATTCATGTTATGTTTACAGTTATTGTGCACATCATAGAAATAAATAATAGGGGGTTCCTACTAATGCCCTGGCTCTCAGAAGCAAGCATATTCTTTACTTTGCTTTCTCTTTTGAGAGATAGATGGACACTTCTGCCTGAAGTCTAGCTTATCTGTGATAACCGTTTCCTCTTAATACAGAGGACTTCCTGTCCTGGGTCAAGGCTGAGTCTGTCAGTTATTTTAGTTTCCCCGGTGTCATTGGCTCCCTGACTAGGAATTAGTAATATGAAATATGATCAGAAGAATTGGGCCTCTATAGGAACCTGGGGATGCTGGTTTGTTTACAGGACATAAGGCATACACCCCAAACAATATAGTAATATAAAATAACAGGCTCAGTATAGTTTAAAGGCAACCTAATACCCTGTTTCCCCAAAACTAAACCCTACCCCGAAAGTAAGCCCTAGCAGGATTATCAGGGTGGGCTGCAATATAAGCCCTACCCCGAAAATAAGAACTAACTAGGCCAGGGGTAATCAACTGGCAGACCGTGGTCCAGATCAGGACCGCGGCCGCCAGTAATGCCCACAGACTTCCCAAACCCCCCCCCCCCCTTGGCTGGTCCCGCGACAAGTTACCGTAATAGAGCCGTGGCAGGGACGCTGTCACTTTAAAATGTCCGCGCGTATGCACGGCCAACATCACGGACGTGTCCCTGCCCCCGGCTGCTACGCAACAGAAGGAGATCCCGCTGCCGCTGAGAGCTGCAGCTTCCGTACAGTACAAGTTGAAGGTAGGGAAGTGCTGGTCTCTGCTGGGGATGAAATGTGTACCATAGTTTATTATGGCAGAGGGGTGGGGGGCACAGTAGGAGTGTGGAGGACGACGGGGGAAGGGGAGGATGGGGGGGCTGTAGTAGTGTGGAGGATGGGGGGCTGTAGGTGTGTGGAGGATGGGGGGCTGTAGGAGTGTGGAGGATGGGGGGCTGCGGGAGTGTGGAGGATGGGGGTCTGTGGGAGGATGGGGGCTGTAGCAGTGTGGAAGATGGGGGGGTGCAGCATCCTCCACACTGCTACAGCCCCCATCCTCCACACTGCTACAGTCCCCCATGTTGGTCAAGGTACATACCGTAAATAAATAAGCCCTACCCTGAAAACAAGCCCTAGTGTGTTTTTTGTGACTAAAATTAATATAAGACCCGGTCTTATTTTCGGAGAAACACGGTACTCTGATCATGCTCCCGTTAGTGACAGTTAGTGACAGTGTTGGGATTTATTCCCATTATGCTTGTTTATTGAAAGGGTACTTCTGTTTTTCCTCGGCATTGTCAGCTACTCATGGATATTGTTCTTTGTATATGCTCCTTTTTTGTCACTGACACTATTATTTGTGTTGCTTTTTTGGTGATTAATAAAAAAAACTAAAACAAAACAAAAATAAATAAAAATGAAAATAAAAGCACTCTTTCTTTGCACTTTCCTAATTTAAAACAGAATGTCTAAGTTTGTGAATGGATTTACTATGCTGGTGCATGTCCATTTATAGATTTGGCACATTTTACACATATGCTGCTTTTTGCACATGCCACATTCTTAAGAAATGCATTGGGTAGTCAATGTGTTACAATTGTGGTGCATATTGAACCATAATTCCGACACATTGGGCATAGTAAATGTGGGCCAGTGTGCTTAGTAAAATAAGGAAACAGAGGGAGGGTATAATTCAATATAACCTCAGTTATAGCACTTTGCTTCAGTAAGCAGGTGCACTTCAGTTACTATTAAAGCGTTCTTAAGTTTCCAAATTTTATTTGTACCATGTGCCATGAAAGCCTATTTGCCCTTATTGAGGTAATCTTCAAATGCTTTGTGCAACTAAATGATGCCCAGACTTCTACTAATTCCATTTATGCAAATGCCATGTTGAAGTAAATATACAACATCTATGTACCTGAAACTTTATACTACATTCTAAAGCTAAAGGAGTAAATTGGAGCTAAAGGAACTCTAGGGTAAATTAGAGATAAAGGTAAAGGAACACCAGGGTGCGTTAGAGATGAAGGTAAAGGAACACAAGGGTAAATTAGAGATAAAGGTAAAGAAACACCAGGGTAAATTAAAGATAACGGTAAAGGAACACCATGGTAGATTAAAGATAAAGGTAAAGAAACACCAGGGTAAATTAGAGATAAAGGTAAAGGAACCCCAGGGTAAACTAAAGATAACGGTAAAGGAACACCGTGGTAGATAAAAGATAAAGGTAAAGAAACACCAGGGTAAATTAGAGATAAAGGAACACCAGGGTACATTAGAGATAAAGGTAAAAGAACATCAGGGTAAATTAGAGGAAACATCAGGGTAAATTAGAGATAAAGGTAAAGAAACACCAGGGTAAATTAAAGATAACGGTAAAGGAACACCGTGGTAGATTAAGATAAAGGTAAAGAAACACCAGGGTAAATTAGAGATAAAGGAACACCAGGGTACATTAGAGATAAAGGTAAAGGAACACCAGGGTACATTAGAGATAAAGGTATAGGAACACCAGGGTAAATTAGAGATAAAGGTAAAGGAACACCAGAGTATATTAGAGATAAGGGTAAAGGAACCCCAGGGTAAATTAGAGATAAAGGTAAAGGAACACCAGAGTATATTAGAGATAAGGGTAAAGGAACCCCAGGGTAAATTAGAGATAAAGGTAAAGGAACACCAGAGTATATTAGAGATAAGGGTAAAGGAACCCCAGGGTAAATTAGAGATAAAGGTAAAGGAACACCAGAGTATATTAGAGATAAGGGTAAAGGAACACCGTGGTAGATTAAAGATAAAAGGTAAAGAAACACCAGGGTAAATTAGAGATAAAGGAACACCAGGGTACATTAGAGATAAAGGTAAAAGAACATCAGGGTAAATTAGAGGAAACATCAGGGTAAATTAGAGATAAAGGTAAAGAAACACCAGGGTAAATTAAAGATAACGGTAAAGGAACACCGTGGTAGATTAAATATAAAGGTAAAGAAACACCAGGGTAAATTAGAGATAAAGGAACACCAGGGTACATTAGAGATAAAGGTAAAGGAACACCAGGGTACATTAGAGATAAAGGTATAGGAACACCAGGGTAAATTAGAGATAAAGGTAAAGGAACAACAGAGTATATTAGAGATAAGGGTAAAGGAACCTCAGGGTAAATTAGAGATAAAGGTAAAGGAACACCAGAGTATATTAGAGATAAGGGTAAAGGAACCCCAGGATAAATTAGAGATAAAGGTAAAGGAACACCGTGGTAGATTAAAGATAAAGGTAAAGAAACACCAGGGTAAATTAGAGATAAAGGAACACCAGGGTACATTAGAGATAAAGGTAAAGGAACACCAGGGTACATTAGAGATAAAGGTAAAGGAACACCAGGGTACATTAGAGATAAAGGTAAAGAAACACCAGGGTAAATTAGAGATAAAGGTAAAGGAACCCCAGGGTAAATTAGAGATAAAGGTAAAGGAAAACCAGAGTATATTAGAGATAAAGGTAAGGGAACACTAGGGTATATTAAAACTAAAGCTAAAGGAACACCAGGGTAAATTCCATGGTCATAGTATAATATAGTCCTGAGTCCAAAAGGTTTACAGACTGTAACAAATTGTTTTGTTACATTTATTACAATCACACTTGTCAGACATTGTATTTGATGTGCCTAACGGTCACTTAAGGTATAGTCTTTTATTTCTAAGTTTAAAACCTCCATTTTTCCTAGTGACAGCATAGTCTAGTTTTTGTTATTTGGGTGGGGAGTTGATTTCTATTGTTTTATTTGTCTTGTCAAGTAGCACAATGCTGTTTTATAATATATCTTACTCCGTTTCCTTAAATCATTCTGTCAATAAAAATACATTGCCATTCATTGCCTCTAGTAGAAACTTGATAATTCTGAGAATAATCACAGTAATTTCCCCAGTGGTCTCATAAAGAAACATATACGTTACACTAATAAAAAACAGGCTATCAATAGCTAGCCATTTAAGTTGACACTTGATATTTCTAATATAGATTCTATAGATTCTCCGAAGGTCTTGGTATCGGACTTCATGTTTGCTAAAAGAGGATGACTACATCGTCCATAGGCTCCCATAATAAAAAAGAAAGACTATACAGTATACTATAGGGCCAGATTCATCAGCCTGTCTTAGGACAACAATTGCCTGACTTGTCCATAGGGTTTAGTGCAGGTGAACAGGTTGTCAGTTTCACTTTAGGGTTACGATCCCACGTCCCGCTTACACAGCTTATTTCACGCTGCGCAAAATCTGCTGCTGTATCAGTAAATACACTGCGTAATCCCAGATCACTATGCACACAGGGCTTTCTGGCAGCATCCCTGTGTGTGCAGTGGTTTTGGAGGCGGGCCGCATGCCAGCGTGACTATGACATGCGGCCCCTCCTCCAAAACTCACTGCACAAGTAGGGCTGCTGGCGGATAGCCCTGTGTGTATGGTGATCAGGGATTACGCAGCGTATTTCCCGCTGCAGCAGCAGATTTTGTGCAGCGTGAAATACACTGCGTAATCGGTACGTGGGACCGTACCCTTATACTTAAACTGTTTTGTTAATGAAAGCAGCACTGTGACTTGTTGCTATAGGCCACAGAGACAGTTTTTGGGCCCAAGTACACTAAAAAATTTCTCTGGGTGGAGATTCTGTGTGAGCAGAACTGTGTGAATGTCTGCATGAACATCCCCATTGACAGTAATGCATGCTGAAATCCAAAATTTCCTAAATTCCACTGTGGAAATTCCACAATGTGCACAGAATAGCAGAATCCTATTGAAAACAAGCAAAATTTTCATAGTGTGCAAGGACACTTACTGTTATAAAGGTCCAGATTGATCAATCTGAGGACAAAAACTGTCTGATCACCCAATCTCTCATTTTACCAGAGTAATTTGAGAAATGAATCTAATGAATCTATGCTTAAAAAAAAACTGCCACTAGGTGTCTCCCTACTTGTCCAGAGCACATTTCCCCCATCTCTTGCACAGACTTTGGACTCCTGCTGGTCTGGCAGAAGTCCAAAATCAGGAAATGCAGTCTGGAGTGCTGAGGGGTGTGTGTGTGTGTGTGTGTGCAGCCTTAGCCAATCATAGCTCATCTCACATACTGAACTGCTCTGCGCTGTGTGTAGCAGAGTGAGGGAGGAAGTTCTCCCATATATGGCTTCAGATGATGTCACGCCTGCTGGGTAATGCCCCTTCCCAGTCTGTGAATCTGACTGAGACTAAACAGAAAATACAGAGCAATATTATGGTAGAAAACAAAAAAATAATAAAAATAAAGGCAGGGGTGGTTTATCATGATGGGTGCATTGAACTGGGAGGATTATAAAATTTTACAAAATCATGAGAGGTACTCTTTAAAGTAAATGTTTTACTGGATTCTTTTTGGTGTTTGCTTATATGCATTCGTATGTGAATCTACAAATCCTAAATATTTACGAAAACTAAACAGTGAGAAGCCCTGCATTTAGGCTGTCAATCAAGCCTGACTAACGAAAGAAGTGTGCGCGAGCTTGACTGTGCTGCGTTCACTTTCCCGTGACTGGATAGTAGTCACCTGTTTACAGTGTGCGCACCATATTTTTTAGTTCACATAGAGCATAGGAAAACAGCATCAGAACGCTTTTCTCCTCACTTGTCTGGTCCTGGGGCTGGTGTGTGAGACACCAAGGACCTGACAGGTTCTTTTTATAGTGATTAGATAAACATGCATGTGCCCAAAGGCTGAAAAGTATCATTCTAAATGCAAACCGAAATGTTCATAGTTGTACAATACATATTACAATAAACAAAATAGAATCTGACCTAACAATATGGTAAATACATACAATAACTGTAACCAGTCAGGATGTTTTGTGTCATATCAAATATCTTTGTATCAGGTCCATATTACAGCACATTTTAATAAATTCTGCATCAATAAAAAGCCTGATGTTCCATGATCACCTTGCCTTGTAATGTAACCGCCTTTAGCTATTACAATAGTTAATAAAAAAAGGTAGCTACAAATTCACCAGTGAAGAGTATTTAACACACGCTTTATTAGTGGCATTTACGCTTGTAATAAAGCTTCTTAATATTGCAGTTCAATGTGAGGTAACCTCTGTACCCTGTTTTCTTTAGTCGATGACACTTAAACACACTGAGTGTGCCATGCCTTAAAGGACATGTCCGGTGCTCACTTTTCTCATTGTATCCGTTCCGGGCTGCAAAAAAAAAGAAAGAAAATAAGCTTTCTCTTGCCTGCCTAGGCTCCCCCGGTGCTCCGGTACAGGCGTTCGGTCCCTGGGCTGTATTCTTCTTACTTCCTGTTAGCCCGGCACGTCACACGGAGCTTCAGCCTATCACTGGCCGAGGCGGGACATCGCTGCGGCCGGTGATAGGCTGAAGCTCCGTGTGATGTGCCGGGCTAACAGGAAGTAAGAAGAATACAGCCCAGGGACCGAAAACCTGTACCGGAGCACCGGGGGAGCGTAGGCAGGTAGGAGAAAGTTTGTTTTCTTTTTTTTTTGCAGCCCGGAAGGGATAGAATAAGAAAAAGTGAGCACCGGACATCTCCTTTAAAGGGATTATCCACCGTAAGGTGATTTTAGTACATACCTGCCAGGCTATCTTTTTGTGAACTGGGTATTTCATGTTGGAGTCTGGTCTCTTAAACTACACATCCCATAGTTCCATATTTGTAAGTGTGAAGTTACATTTCTCTCATCCACACATCAGGGACGGGAAACACTTTAGGACACTGCATACTTAAATCATTGTAGACCTGAGGAAGGCACGTGCCAGCGCTGAAACGCGTTGTCCAGTATCTTTTATTCCAATAAACTGTCCTGTGCACTTATGGCATTCCGAGTCCTTTCCTTGCAAGCAGTAGCGCTCTGCCTATTCCCCATTTTTTCCTGTTTATCCTGCTCCCACACATCAGCCACCTCACCCAATGCAGCACAAATAAGTGCACTGCAACCTGGGAAATCCCGAGACCTGAGTAATTTTGTATGCTGTTAAAAATAAATATTGGGGCGAAAATCACATAAGAATTTGCGAGACCACCATCACACACAGGTACAGACACTATATTATGAATTACACTAACTTTACAGACCCTGTAGCATAGTCAAATAAAATAAATTCCAGGAATACCCCTTTAAATACAGTCGCTGTCTCCTCCATACATCCTACCATGATCCATGCCTGCAGGCTATAATTGAAGATAGGGGTACAGAGATGGACAGGCACACACAACTATGTCAGGTATTACAAATCTCACTGGTCCTTAAAGGGGTACTCTGGTGCTTGCACATCTTATCCCCTATCCAAAGGATACGGGATAAGATGCCTGATTGCGGGAGTCCCGCAGCTGGGGATGCCCGCGATCATGCACGCGGCACCCCTATCACGCCCCCTCCTGTAGGCTTGCATTGAGGGGCGGAGCGTGACGTCACACGGGGGCGGGGGCGTGACGTCACACGGCACCGGCCCTGCGGTCGAGCGTAATCAGACCCGGAGCGTGCTGCTCCTGGGAATGATTACAAATGGGGTGCCGCGTGCATGATCGCGGGCGTCCCCAGCTGCGGGACTCCCGCGATCAGGCATCTTATCCCTTATCCTTTGGATAGGGGATAAGATGTGTAAGCACCAGAGTACCCTTATAAATTAATGTTGCATATGCTGTTATTAGTTGAAGCAGAAATGGTGATAAGTTAGTGCATCAAAACTCTTTATGTTCTTTTCCCCAAAAATACTTTCCTGACTTCTGCAACAGTATGGGAACCCATGTGGAGCCCTGTATCATGGTTTATCCATTTGTATGTTTATAATTATCCTTATATTTCAAAATGCATTGCATTGAAGGCCCCTCTATACAGAACAGTGTATTGACCATTAATTGAAAATAACTGTATTAGCAATCAGTTGTTGTAAACTTACATGCAATATTCCGTATTTATCGGGGTATACCACGCACTAGCCTATAACACGCACCCTCATTTATCCAAGGAAATTTGTTTAAAAAAGTATTTTTTACCCAAATATCCTTGTTTAAATGAGGGTGCGTGTATTTTTATTTACCGTATTTACAAATTTTTAGCCTAAAGTCTATGTGCGTGTTATACCCCGATACACCCCCAGTAAAGGCAGGGGGAGAGAGGCCGTCGCTGCCCGCTTCTCTCCCCCTGCCTTTCCTGGGGTCTAGAGCCCTGCTGCCGGCCCTCCTCTCCCCCTAGCTATCGGCGCCGCTGCCCGTTCTGTCCCCCTGACTATCGGTGCCGGCGCCCCACTGCCGGCGCCGATAGCCAGGGGGAGAGAAGCGGCGCCGACAGCCAGGGGGAGAGAAGGGGCAGCGGCACCCATTGCCGGCGCCGCTGCCCCGTTGCCTCCCCCATCCCCGGTGGCATAATTACCTGGGTCGGGTCCGCGCTGCTGCAGGCCTCCGGCGTGCGTCCCCTGCGTCGTTGCTATGTGCTGCACGGCGCGGCGCATGACGTCAGTGCGCCGCGCCGTGCATAGCAACGACGCAGGGGATGCACGCCGGAGGCCTGCAGCAGCGCGGACCCGACCCAGGTAATTATGCCACCGGGGATGGGGGGAGGCAACGGGGCAGCGGCGCTTCTCTCCCCCTGGCTATCGGCGCCGGCAGTGGGGCGCCGGCACCAATAGTCAGGGGGACAGAACGGGCAGCGGCGCCGATAGCCAGCGGGAGAGAAGGGCCGGCAGCAGGGCTCTAGACCCCAGGAAAGGCAGGGGGAGAGAAGCGGGCAGCGGGGTATACACGGGCACACACGCACCCTCATTTTACAATGGATATTTGGGTAAAAAACTTTTTTTACCCAAATATCCTTGGTAAAATGAGGGTGCGTGTTATAGGCCGGTGCGTGGTATACCTTGATAAATATGGTATTTTTTTAAATCAACTTATGCCTAAAAGTTAAACAGATTTGTAAATTACTTCTATTAAAAATTCTTAATCCTTCTAGTACTTATCAGCTGCTGTATACTACAGAGGAAATTCTTTTCTTTTTGGATTTCTTTTCTGTCACAACCACAGTGCTCTCTACTGACACCTCTGTCCATTTTAGGAACTGTCCAGAGCAGGAGAAAATCCCCATAGCAAACATATGCTGCTCTGGACAGTTCCTAAAATGGACAGAGGTGTCAGCAGAGAGCACTGTGCTCGTGACAGAAAATAAATTTAAAAAGAAAATAATTTCCTCTGTAGTATATAGCCGCTAATAAGTACTGGAAGGATTAAGAATTTTTAATAGAAGTAATTTACAAATCTGTTTAACTTTCTGGCACCAGTTGATTTAAGGAAAAAAAAGTTTTCCACCGGAGTGCCCCTTTAAGCTATACATAATACTAGGGATCGACCGATTATCGGTATGGCCGATATTATCGGCCGATAATCACGATTTTGGGCATTATCGGTATCGGCAATTACCTTGCCGATAAGCCGATAATGCCCCACCCCCGCACCGCCCCCACCGCACCGCCCCCACCGCACCGCAACCGCCCCCCGACCCGCCGCACCGCATCGCACCGCATCGCACCGCATCGCATCCCCCACCGTAGTGCTGGTCGGTATACCGGTATGGATTTTTGCTCATACCGCTATATCGGTCGGGCCCCTCTCCACCATCCGAGTCAATAAAAAAAATTGAACTTACCCGTAATGGGGGTGGTCCGGGCCATCCATCCATCCTGCGTCACTGCGCAGCGGCGTCTATGCAGCGTACTAGGCCGGAGCCTGCCCGGAGTGGAGAAGATGACCCCCGGAGAAGAAGGACAGCCCGGACCGGTTCCCCCCTCCACCCGGAATGCTGCCGGACACTACAGGAAGGAAGGATGGATGGCCCGGACCACCCTGATAGGTAGGGGGAGAGAAGCGGGTGGCGGTGGCGGTGGCGGTGGCCTATGGCACCACAAAAGCCACTGCAGTGCATTGATTTAAAGCGCCCGCTTTAAATCAATGTTCTGCAGCGGTGTCGAGGGGGGATAAATAGCCGATAACTTATACCGGAATATCGGTATAAGTTATCGGCTATCGGTCCTAACCTCCACCGATTATCGGTATCGGCCCTAAAAAAACGATATCGGTCGATCCCTACATAATACCACATACTACTCTAACATTCCTGCACACAATATACAAACAAAGTAAAACAGACAGTAGACAGTAAAAGTGGATGGGGGTTAGAAAAAAGGTGGAAGAAGAAAGACAAAACACATGAGGGGAGAGAGGAAAGGAGGGGGTGTTTATGCTTTTCTCTATCGATGTCCAGAATGTCTACCAAATAACATCCCAAGGATATGGTTGGTATAAGGAGAATCCGCACAGCAAGTTGAGAATACACACTTCTCTGGTGAGTGAGGAGCACCAATGTCGCTAGTAGAGATGAGCGAACTGACAGTAAATTCGATTCGTCACAAACTTCTCGGCTCGGCAGTTGATGACTTTAGTCTGCATAAATGAGTTCAGCTTTCAGGTGCTTCCGTGGGCTGGAAAAGGTGGATACAATCCTAGGAGACTCTTTGCTAAGACTGTATCCACCTTTTCCAGCCCACCGGAGAACCTGAAAGCTGAACTAATTTATGCAGGATAAGTCATCAACTGCCGAGCCGCGAAGTTTGTGATGAATCGAATTTACTGTCAGTTCGCTCATCTCTAGTCGCTAGCAGTGACATTTAAAGGGAACCAAGCACTAGATTTTACCATATATAATGCTTGGCAATGCGTTATATATGGTTAAATCCTTATCCTCACGATCCCAGGGGGACATTTTTAACCCCCCCACCCCCACCCCAGGGATGGTGAGGATATGAAGTTTGTAAATTTCCCCCATCACCCTGTAAGTAGTCCCCTGGGCAAAGAGCTGTACTTACCTAGTCCTTTCGCTCTGCCCATAGTGATGCCCCCACGGCGTGATTGACAGTCCACGTTTAGCGCTTTATATGGTAAAATCTAATGTTTGGTTCCCTTTAAGACAAAGTCAGGAAAAAAAATATTTTTTTAGTTGTACTATTTTGTGGTCCTTGGGTTTCTGGATTCCAACAGTTTTTTTTTTACTTTCTTGCTACACCCTCCTGTTTTCAAAATTTTACTGTTTGAGTAACCCCCTCGACATAATTTACGCCCCCTTAGTCAGGCGCTCACACCACTTTTTGCAAAAAAGCTCCCACCCATCTGACAATTCAGTGAAAGTGAAACTGACAACCAATTAATCCAAATTAAACCAAATAAATAATTAATTATTTTTACACTGACCCAGGTCCTCTAACTGGTCAGGATTGACATTTATTTATATATTTATTTTTCTCTGATATCTGTGTATTAATTTTCACCAAGAAATAAAGCAATATTTAGTATTTGGGGGAAGCCATGTGTTTCACTCACTAGTGTATGATGACTGAGTATAGTTGGCATATTCCAAGCAGAGGATAGGTTCTGTATAATTCTATAAAGCAATTAACAGCTGTATTTGTGGACCCCGTCATATGCCATCATGAGCACACAGGGAATGTACAGAACATGTGGCAAGTCATATGCCTCTTACAATCAATTATTTTATTGCTACAGCCATATGAACATTAATAAAAAGTAAGTGAAAATAGTTGATATTCAGGTCAATTAACCTCACTGTAATAAGTATAAATATTTGTACATAAATCCTGTATTATTTTATGGCCAAGATGAATATAACATAGGAAATATTTCAGTGAGGCAGAAAGTACCTATGTCAATGTGCTATAAGCTGTGTCCTAGCCAGACATCTGTATATTTTCCATCTGCTGATATTTTATGACCTATTTCCTGAAGTCTTATCCAGGAACACAAAAATACACTATAATGAGTGAAGCTGAACACGTTTACTGTACACATACATGAAATTGTAAGGAAGGGACTGTAGTATTGACTTAAAGGGGTACTCTGGTGGAAAACATTTTTCTTTTTTTAAATCAACTAGTGCCAAAAAGTTAAACAGATTCGTAAATTACTTCTATTAAAAATCTTAATCCTTCCAGTACTTATTAGCTGCTGAATACTACAGAGGAAATTCTTTTCTTTTTTTATTTCTTTTCTGTCTTACCACAGTGCTCTCTGCTGACACCTCTGTCCATTTTAGGAACTGTCCAGAGCAGCATATGTTTGCTATGGGGATTTTCTCCTGCTCTGGACAGTTCCTGACACAGACAGAGCTGTTAGCAGAGAGCACTGTGGACAGACAGAAAATAAATCCAAAAAGAAAAAATCCTCTGTAGTATACAGCCGCTAGTAAGTACTGGAAGAATTAAGATTTTTTAATAGAAGTAATTTACAAATTTGTTTAACTTTCTGACACCAGTTGATTTAAAAAAAAAAAAAAGTTTTCCAGCGGAGTACCACTTTAACCCCTTAACGACGAAGGACGTATATTTACGTCCTCCGCCGGCTCCAGCGATATGCCGCGGGGTCACGCGGTGTCCCCGCGTCATATCGGGTCGGTCCCGGCGGCTATCAACGGCCGGGACCCGCGGCTAATACAGGACATCATCGATCGCGGTGATGCCCTGTATTAACCCTTCAGACGCGGCGATCAAAGCTGACCGCTGTGTCTGAAGTGAAAGTAACCTGGCTGCTCTGTCTGTATGTTCGGGACCGCCGCGGTGAAATCGCGGCATCCCGAACAGCTTACAGGACACCGGGAGGGCCCTTACCTGCCTCCTCGGTGTCCGATCGACGAATGACTGCTCCGTGCCTGAGATCCAGGCAGGAGCAGTCAAGCGCCGATAACACTGATCATAGGCGTGTTAATACACGCCAGTGATCAGCATAGGAGATCAGTGTGTGCAGTGTTATAGGTCCCTATGGGACCTATAACACTGCAAAAAAAAAGTAAAAAAAAGTGTTAATAAAGTTCTTTTAACCCCTTCCCTAATAAAAGTTTGAATCACCCCCCTTTTCCCATAAAAAATAAAACAGTGTAAATAAAAATAAAAATAAACATATGTGGTATCGCCGCGTGCATAAATGTCCGAACTATAAAAATATATCATTAATTACACTGGACAGTCAATGGCGCAAAAAAATTCCAAAGTCTAAAAAAGCTTATTTTTGGTCACTTTAAAACAGATCAAAACACAGATAAAAACTTCAGATCACAGTGCAAAAAATGAGTCCTCATACCGCCCTGTACGTGGAAAAATAAAAAGTTATAGGGGTCAGAAGATGACATTTTTAAACGTATAAATTTTCCTGCATGTAGTTATGATTTTTTTCCAGAAGTACAACAAAATCAAACCTATATAAGTAGGGTATCATTTTAACCGTATGGACCTACAGAATAATGATAAGGTGTCATTTTTACTGAAATATGCACTGCGTAGAAACGGAAGCCCCCCAAAATTACAAAATTGCGTTTTTTCTTCGATTTTGCATAATAATTTTTTTTTTCCGTTTCGCCGTGAATTTTTGGGTAAAATAATGTCTATGCAAATAGAATTGGTAACGCAAAAAATAAGCCATAATATGGATTTTTAGGTGGAAAATTGAAAGGGTTATGATTTTTAAAAGGTAAGGAGGAAAAAACGAAAGTGCAAAAACTGAAAAACCCTGCGTCCTTAAGGGGTTAAGACTGTACCGCTTGCATAACAGTGAGTGTACCCCCATAACAGTATATGGCTTATAAAAATACGGATTTTAAATATGGATTATTATCAGAAAAAAATTCTTAAAAGTAAAAAAAAAAACACATCAGAACTAGAATGGTACCAATAAAAACTGCAGATCACGGCGCAAAAAATAAGCCCTCTTACATCCCCGTATATGGAAAAATATAAAAGTTATATAAAAACTATATTTAAAAAAAAAAAGTGTCCGGGCAATGCATTTTGGTTTAGGTTTTTGGCCAAGCATAGCCTAAATTTTGGGTTTTGGTCCCAAATTTCCCTTTCGGTACATCCCTAAACCTAAGTGACTTTAATGGGGCTGTTGGGCTTCTGTCACTGTCTGCTATTTATTTACCTGACAAAATAGTACTGCATTATTTTGTACTGTATTCTTGACAATTGGCAACATGGGGTCCTACTTTATTGTGCTATGGCTATCCTAGCTAATGGGACATTTGAATGGAATAATAAAATGCTAAGAAGACCATAGAATGAGATTTTACCCTAGATCAGTCAGTAACATTAATATGTCCACTTCCTTAGACCACAAAGGAACCTAAAATACCTATAAAATATTTATCCCTATTTTCTGTTGTCTAAACCAGAGGTGCGTCTAATAGTCAGGTGCGTCTTGCCTGCTCATGGGTCTTTGATCGGTCACAATGTATGAATAATTGCCAGACCAAACTGGCAGATTAGTGTAGTGTTTTTTTTTGTTTCTTTAAATCACTATAAACCTACGCGAAGTGCCAAATAATCAGCTGATTTTATATGATCATGCCCTGCACTGTTTTTTTTTTAAGTTGACAACAGCTAGAAAATTCCAGTATTGAAAAATAGTGTGTAGTTTACAAACAATGGTTGGCTGAAATGACCAAAATCGTCCGTTTAAGCCAACCATTATCTTATGTGTTTGTTCAGCCTAAGAGCTGGTGCTTGGGTTGTTGTTGGGTAGGTCTTCCTTGACAACCATTCTATCTAAAAGATAGATGGAAGGATGGATAGATAGACAGACAGACAGACAGACAGATAGATAGATCTTAGGCTAGTGAACAGTATAATGTCCTACCTTGTTCATGTCATAATACTACTACAATGCACAGGGGACTGTAAGAACCCATAGTGAAGAATATCGTAGGCTATGGAAATGATTAAGCTAGGGCTGGGCGGTATGGCCAAATATGCGTATTGTGGTATTTTTGTAACTTATGGCGGTTCCACGGTATATAACGGTATTTCCCCCCCTCAAATTAATTATTATCCCAGCGCTGCGCTGTCCCCATCAGGGTACTACTCACATCACCCGCAAGCGCTGCCCTCCTTGTCCTCCTGTTTGTTGCGGCCGCCAGCGCTGACACTCGATACTGTCACGATGCCGGCTGGCAGGTAGTGGATCCTCTGTGCCAGAGAGGGATTGGCGTGGACCGTGCTAGAGGATCGGTTCTAAGTCACTACTGGTTTTCACCAGAGCCCGCCGCAAAGCGGGATGGTCTTGCTGCGGCGGTAGTGACCAGGTCGTATCCCCTAGCAACGGCTCAACCTCTCTGGCTGCTGAAGATAGGCGCGGTACAAGGGAGTAGACAGAAGCAAGGTCGGACGTAGCAGAAGGTCGGGGCAGGCAGCAAGGATCGTAGTCAGGGGCAACGGCAGAAGGTCTGGAATCACAGGCAAGGAACACACAAGGAACGCTTTCTCTGGCACTAGGGCAACAAGATCCGGCGAGGGAGTGAAGGGGAAGTGAGGTGATATAGGGAAGTGCACAGGTGTAAACACTAATTGGAACCACTGCACCAATCAGCGGTGCAGTGGCCCTTTAAATCGCAAAGACCCGGCGCGCGCGCGCCCTAGGGAGCGGGGCCGCGCGCGCCGGGACAGAACTGACGGGGAGCGAGTAAGGTACGGGAGCCGGGGTGCGCATCGCGAGCGGGCGCTACCCGCATCGCGAATCGCATCCCGGCCGGAGGTGGTAACGCAGCGCCCCGGGTCCGTGGAACCGACCGGGGCGCTGCAGTGAGGGAAGTGTAGCGAGCGCTCCGGGGAGGAGCGGGGACCCGGAGCGCTCGGCGTAACAGTACCCCCCCCCTTGGGTCTCCCCCTCTTCTTGGGGCCTGAGAACCTGAGGATCAGACTTTTGTCCAGGATATTGTCCTCAGGTTCCCAGGACCTCTCTTCTGGACCACAACCCTCCCAATCCACTAAAAAAAAAGTTCTTCCCCTGACCTTTTTAGAGGCCAAAATCTCTTTGACAGAGAAGATGTCCGAGGAGCCGGAAACAGGAGTGGGAGGAACAGATTTAGGAGAAAAACGGTTGAGGATGAGAGGTTTAAGAAGAGAGACGTGAAAGGCATTAGGGATACGAAGAGAAGGAGGAAGAAGAAGTTTGTAAGAGACAGGATTAATTTGACACAAAACTTTAAAAGGACCAAGATAGCGTGGTCCCAACTTATAGCTCGGGACACGGAAACGGACATATTTAGCGGAGAGCCATACCTTGTCTCCAGGGGAAAAAATGGGAGGAGCTCTTCTTTTCTTATCTGCGAATCTCTTCATGCGAGAAGAAGCCTGTAAGAGAGAATTTTGGGTCTCTTTCCATATGGTGGAAAGATCACGAGAAATTTCATCCACAGCGGGCAGACCAGAGGGCAAGGGGGTAGGGAGGGGGGGAAGAGGGTGACGGCCGTACACCACGAAAAACGGAGATTTGGAGGAAGATTCAGAGATTCTGAAATTATACGAGAATTCGGCCCAAGGTAGAAGATCTGCCCAGTCATCCTGGCGGGAGGAAACAAAATGTCGTAAATAGTCACCCAAGATCTGGTTAATTCTCTCTACTTGTCCATTGGATTGAGGATGGTATGCAGAAGAAAAATTTAATTTAATCTTGAGTTGTTTACAGAGAGCCCTCCAGAATTTAGACACAAATTGGACGCCTCTATCCGAGACGATCTGTGTAGGCAACCCGTGAAGACGAAAAATGTGTACAAAAAATTGTTTAGCCAACTGAGGCGCTGAAGGAAGGCCAGGAAGAGGGATGAAATGTGCCATTTTGGAGAATCGATCAACGACCACCCAAATAACAGTGTTGCCATGGGATGGGGGTAAGTCAGTAATAAAATCCATACCAATCAGAGACCAAGGTTGTTCGGGGACAGGTAGAGGATGAAGAAAACCAGCGGGCTTCTGGCGAGGAGTCTTATCCCGGGCACAGATAGTGCAGGCTCGCACAAAGTCCACCACATCAGTCTCTAGAGTCGGCCACCAATAGAAGCGAGAGATGAGTTGCACAGATTTCTTGATGCCCGCATGACCTGCGAGATGGGAGGAGTGACCCCATTTGAGGATCCCAAGGCGTTGGCGTGGAGAAACAAAGGTCTTTCCTGGAGGAGTTTGCCTGATGGAGGCTGGAGAAGTGGAAATCAGGCAGTCAGGAGGAATGATGTGTTGAGGAGAGAGTTCAATTTCAGAGGCATCTGAGGAACGAGAGAGAGCATCGGCCCTAATGTTTTTATCAGCAGGCCGAAAGTGAATTTCAAAATTAAATCGGGCAAAGAACAGAGACCACCTGGCCTGACGAGGATTCAGCCGTTGGGCAGACTGGAGGTAGGAGAGGTTCTTGTGATCGGTGTAAATAATAACTGGAAATCTTGATCCCTCCAGCAGATGCCTCCATTCCTCAAGTGCTAATTTAATGGCTAGAAGCTCTCGATCCCCGATGGAGTAGTTCCTCTCCGCCGGAGAGAAGGTCCTGGAAAAAAAACCACAAGTAACAGCATGCCCGGAAGAGTTTTTTTGTAGAAGGACAGCTCCAGCTCCCACTGAGGAGGCATCAACCTCCAATAGGAAGGGTTTAGATGGGTCAGGTCTGGAGAGCACGGGAGCCGAAGAAAAGGCAGACTTGAGTCGTTTAAAGGCGTCTTCCGCTTGAGGAGGCCAGGACTTGGGATCGGCATTTTTTTTTGTTAAAGCCACAATAGGAGCCACAATGGTAGAAAAATGTGGAATAAATTGCCTGTAATAATTGGCGAACCCCAAAAAACGTTGGATGGCACGGAGTCCGGAGGGGCGTGGCCAATCTAAGACGGCAGAGAGTTTATCTGGGTCCATTTGTAGTCCCTGGCCAGAGACCAAGTATCCTAGAAAAGGAAGAGATTGGCATTCAAACAGACATTTCTCTATTTTGGCATAGAGTTGATTATCACGAAGTCTCTGAAGAACCATACGGACATGCTGGCGGTGTTCTTCTAGATTGGCAGAAAAAATCAGGATATCGTCCAGATATACAACAACACAGGAGTATAGTAGATCACGAAAAATTTCATTAACAAAGTCTTGGAAGACGGCAGGGGCGTTGCATAGACCAAAGGGCATGACCAGATACTCAAAGTGTCCATCTCTGGTGTTAAATGCCGTTTTCCATTCATCCCCCTCTCTGATGCGGATGAGATTATAAGCACCTCTTAAGTCCAGTTTGGTAAAAATATGGGCACCTTGGAGACGATCAAAGAGTTCAGAGATGAGGGGTAGGGGGTAGCGGTTCTTAACCGTGATTTTATTAAGACCGCGGTAGTCAATGCAAGGACGTAGAGAGCCATCTTTTTTGGACACAAAGAAAAATCCGGCTCCGGCAGGAGAGGAGGATTTACGGATAAAGCCCTTTTTTAAATTTTCTTGGACGTATTCAGACATGGCAAGAGTCTCTGGGACGGACAGAGGATAGATTCTGCCCCGGGGTGGAGTAGTGCCCGGGAGGAGGTCAATGGGACAATCATAAGGCCTGTGAGGAGGTAGAGTCTCAGCTTGTTTTTTGCAAAAAACGTCCGCAAAGTCCATATAGGCCTTAGGGAGACCGGTTACATGAGGAAGCACAGGGACACGGCAAGGTTTACTGGGAACCGGTTTTAAGCAGTCCTTGGAACAAGAGGGCCCCCAACTCTTGATCTCCCCAGTGGACCAATCCAGGATTGGGGAATGGAGTTGAAGCCAGGGAAGTCCAAGAAGGATTTCAGAAGTGCAATTGGGGAGGACCAACAGTTCAATCCTCTCGTGATGAGATCCGATGCACATTAGAAGGGGCTCCGTGCGAAAACGTATAGTACAGTCCAATCTTTCATTGTTTACACAATTGATGTAGAGGGGTCTGGCGAGACTGGTCACCGGGATGTTGAACTTGTTGACGAGAGAGGCTAAGATGAAATTTCCTGCAGATCCAGAGTCCAAGAAGGCCACAGCAGAGAAGGAGAAGGCAGAGGCAGACATCCGCACAGGCACAGTAAGACGTGGAGAAGCAGAGTAGACATCAAGGACTGTCTCACCTTTGTGCGGAGTCAGCGGACGTCTTTCCAGGCGGGGAGGACGGATAGGACAATCCTTCAGGAAGTGTTCGGTACTAGCACAGTACAGGCAGAGATTCTCCATGCGGCGTCGTGTCCTCTCTTGGGGTGTCAGGCGAGACCGGTCGACCTGCATAGCCTCCACGGCGGGAGGCACAGGAACAGATTGCAGGGGACCAGAGGAGAGAGGAGCCGGGGAGAAGAAACGCCTCGTGCGAACAGAGTCCATATCCTGGCGGAGCTCCTGACGCCGTTCGGAAAAACGCATGTCAATGCGAGTGGCAAGATGGATGAGTTCATGTAGGTTAGCAGGGATTTCTCGTGCGGCCAGAACATCTTTAATGTTGCTGGATAGGCCTTTTTTAAAGGTCGCGCAGAGTGCCTCATTATTCCAGGATAATTCTGAAGCAAGGGTACGGAACTGTACGGCATACTCGCCAACGGAAGAATTACCCTGGACCAGGTTCAACAGGGCAGTCTCAGCAGAAGAGGCTCGGGCAGGTTCCTCAAAGACACTTCGAATTTCCGAGAAGAAGGAGTGTACAGAGGCAGTGACGGGGTCATTGCGGTCCCAGAGCGGTGTGGCCCAAGCCAGGGCTTTTCCAGACAGCAGGCTGACTACGAAAGCCACCTTAGACCTTTCAGTGGGGAACTGGTCCGACATCATCTCCAAGTGTAATGAACATTGGGAAAGAAAGCCACGGCAAAACTTAGAGTCCCCATCAAATTTATCCGGCAAGGATAGTCGTATTCCAGAAGCGGCCACTCGCTGCGGAGGAGGTACAGGAGCTGGCGGAGGAGATGATTGCTGGAGCTGTGGTAGTAACTGTTGTAGCATAACAGTCAGTTGAGACAGCTGTTGGCCTTGTTGCGCAATCTGTTGTGACTGCTGGGCGACCACCGTGGTGAGGTCAGCGACAACTGGCAGAGGAACTTCAGCGGGATCCATGGCCGGATCTACTGTCACGATGCCGGCTGGCAGGTAGTGGATCCTCTGTGCCAGAGAGGGATTGGCGTGGACCGTGCTAGAGGATCGGTTCTAAGTCACTACTGGTTTTCACCAGAGCCCGCCGCAAAGCGGGATGGTCTTGCTGCGGCGGTAGTGACCAGGTCGTATCCCCTAGCAACGGCTCAACCTCTCTGGCTGCTGAAGATAGGCGCGGTACAAGGGAGTAGACAGAAGCAAGGTCGGACGTAGCAGAAGGTCGGGGCAGGCAGCAAGGATCGTAGTCAGGGGCAACGGCAGAAGGTCTGGAATCACAGGCAAGGAACACACAAGGAACGCTTTCTCTGGCACTAGGGCAACAAGATCCGGCGAGGGAGTGAAGGGGAAGTGAGGTGATATAGGGAAGTGCACAGGTGTAAACACTAATTGGAACCACTGCACCAATCAGCGGTGCAGTGGCCCTTTAAATCGCAAAGACCCGGCGCGCGCGCGCCCTAGGGAGCGGGGCCGCGCGCGCCGGGACAGAACTGACGGGGAGCGAGTAAGGTACGGGAGCCGGGGTGCGCATCGCGAGCGGGCGCTACCCGCATCGCGAATCGCATCCCGGCCGGAGGTGGTAACGCAGCGCCCCGGGTCCGTGGAACCGACCGGGGCGCTGCAGTGAGGGAAGTGTAGCGAGCGCTCCGGGGAGGAGCGGGGACCCGGAGCGCTCGGCGTAACAGATACTGTATCCCTATGCCCGGGCTGCAAAAGGTAAACAAAAATAAACTTTAACGCATGTTCCTACGTTGGCCTTACGCTCTTCCAAGGGACGTGAACGTCGACAAGCCGTCAGCCTATCACCGGCCGCAGCGATGTTCCGCCTCGGCCGGTGATAGGCTGAGCCCGCTGTCATGTAAGAAGCCGGCTTCTTACATGACAGTGGGCTCAACCTATCACCGGCCGAGGCGGAACATTGCTGCGGCCAGTGATAGGCTGACGGCTTTCCGACGTTCCATTCCTTAGGAAGCTGGTCCGGACCGACGGGGGAAGGTGAGTTAAAGTTTATTTTGTTTACCATTTGCAGCCCGGACATAGGGATACAGTATAGAGCAGTGGTCTTCAACCTGCGGACCTCCAGATGTTGCAAAACTACAACTCCCAGCATGCCCGGACAGCCACTGGTATAGAGTGTCAGCGCCTGCGGCCGCAACAAACTGGAGGACGAGGAGGGCAGCGCTTGTGGGTGACAGCGATGAGGACAGTGCAGCGCTGGGCTAATAATTGATTGGGGGGGGGCAGAACAGCGCTCGTGGGTCACATATGATTAGTTCCCTGATGTGGGGACAGCGCAGCACTGGGCTGATAATTCATTCATTCCCGAGGGGGAGGGGCCAAACCAGTATTGCGGTATGGGTTAAAATTCATATCGTGCAGCACAAAAATTTCGTTATTCGGTATGAACCGGTATACGGCCCAGTCCTAGATTTAGCACAAGCCAATATATCCACAGAATCAAATTACTGTAAATCAAAAGTCAAAAATATTCTGTCTTTGGCATTAAATGCATTCTGAGCTACCCTGCTCTCACTTTTATTCTGTCAACATTTCATAATATAGACATATTGTACACAGTACAATATGCACAGCTTCTCAAAGTACTGCCTGTTCTTAGATGTCGGCAGCAGGAATACAGAAAGCTGTTCATACATTCTAATTCTTTGTTTCAGTCATTAGGAAACGAATAGCTTGACCTTTAAAATGGATTTAATGTTTCTGCCCCAATGGAGACCGGTTAATCCATTTAATGAATTCTGGGCATAGTCCTGCATTAGTTGTTTTCATGAATGAGAGGATGCTGATATTTTACAGACAATGGGGTAAATTATGCTGGCAAACTATATGTAATGGTACTACAGTCTCCCCCTCCGTGCAGCATGTGCCAGATTCAACAACATGGTGCATGATGTTCATGAATACAGACAGCATGGCCGAGAAGCGATACTGCCATTTAACAAAACAGACAGGTTACACCTTTTGATTCATCAAAACCCCCACCGATCTCTAGATATAGGCAAAAGAAGGGTGCGGCTGTGTGCTTCACTCCCTGGCTCGCTGTTAGACCCTATTCAGAACAGACAACAGACTCCTATGTCTGTAGAGCTCTTCTCCTGCAATGAGTTGGATTGGATGGTGAGCCCGGGAGTGAAGCCCACCGCTGTGCACTTCTCCCAGTTTACAAACATATCCTAATAAATTTATTAAAGGGGCTGTCCAGTGAAAATTAACTTATCCCCTATCCACAGGAGATCAGGGGGATACCAATGGCCTTTCCCATGACAATCATACACTCATCCCCTATCCTGTGGCAGCTTTTCAGTCCACCACCGATTGAGCATAGTGGCCATTTTCTTTGAGTAGACCACCACCATAGACCACTTTTCAATGCAATGTTAGGTGGTCTCCTCAACGACATTTTACTGTATATGCAAATAAAATACATTTCCTTCTTGGTACCACACTGGTATCAGAAAACCTGTTGAGCTACATGTCACTTTGTTTCACACACACATCAATTAAAGACCAGACTAGATGACAGTGTATACCCCTTTTTCTCTTCCCAACCTTACTGACACCAGTACTAACCTGGCACCTTTCCTGTTACTCTTTGTGTTAATTGAACCACTTAACCCCTTATATTTTATCAGAAAACCTGCCCAGTAATGTTAGGGAATCTATACAGTTTAACAGATGTCTAGCCCATGCTGTTTAGCGGCACAATTTCTTGTTGACCATGCTGTTTTTTTTTCCATAGAATTTTCCACTGTACGTGGGCCATGTAATGGGTATAGTGAACAAACACTTGTAAGGTTCCTGCATGGCCATTTGATTGAGACGTAAAAGATTTGTCCAGGAGATGTTACCATGGTGACAGAGAGGATTAGCAGACGGCGATGATTCCGTTGGTCCTTCTGCTGGCTCTGGTTACTGTTCTTAGCTGCATTAATATGTTCACTCCTGCTGCTGTATGCCTATTGACCATCTGCTGTCACCCAGCATTACGTCCTAGGCTCTGCTTCTACAACAGTGTATAGACTATTGCTTGGAAATACATTATCCAGTTTATTTATGAATGATGACTCTTCAGTATGGCTGAGAAGGCGAATAAAAGTTTATAAGCTTGTGAACATAACACGCAGTATTTACTGGACATAGAAAGGATCATAGTGTGTTTATAGAAAATCTCTTACCTGCCCCATTCTTAGCTGGAATATATAAAATACACTGTATATATATTTACCCCCAGATGTACAGTCCATTGGTGTCTTCTGGCCACCATGTTCCTTTTTCTGATCAAAGACTGATGGGTTATTCTAATGAAAAAACAATAGAAGATTGTGTGGTATGGGGTGTGAGATGCAGAGCAGATGGAATTACCCTAGGGGCAGATGGCAGTAACACCTTGTATTCCTGATGCCAGGGCGTGGTGTATCCTCAATACTACCAGATGGTATACCGCTGGATCCTGGGCTAGGTACGAGGCAATAATGACTTAGACTCCAAGTTACGGACAACAGAAGCTTTACTAGGTGACAGGTGGAACAGTCTATACAGAGTAGCCAGGCCCACGGATGTGACCAGTGACTTCAGAGACCTTAAGGGCTTGCTGGGACTTGCAGTGGTTTTTAGACAATTTAGTGCAGACCACGTTGACTTGACAATAGATTACAGTGACTGATTTGACTGGAGACAGACTAAGCTGTGGCATTAGATTACTTGTAGACTTGTAGCTTGTGGCTGCAGACTTGACTTGAGGCATCCTTTGACTCCAGACACACTCTTAGGCTCGACTGCACCTCAGCAAAGGCTCAGGAACTAAGAGAGTGAAGAGACTCTTCCCAGGGCTTTTATGGGGGAGACTCTGGTGTAGTCCCATTGGTCACCCTTAAGTCCCCTGGTCACTGATACCTCCTGGGTAACAATCACTTGACAACTCACATGATAACTGGTGATCACACGTTAACCTTTCTTAAATATACAACATTCTTATATACATAACATAGGGGATAATACAGATGCAGGGAGGCCCAGGGGAAACTGCAGGGAGGCTGCCTGACAGGGCAGCAAGGGTACGGGGTAACAACTCCCGTACTGCACTACCACAATTGGAAAACCCTTTTTGGGTGGTGTTATATCCAAACACCAACTAAAATACAGTGACCCCCCGACCTACGATGGCCCCGACATATGATCAAATCGACATACGATGGCCTCTCAGAGGCCATCGCATGTCGATGTCAGCATCGACCTACGATGCTTTTTTAAGTCGGGGCCATCGCATTAAGTGCTATCCGGCAGCTCAAAATGCTTAAGCTGCTGCCGGATAGCAGCTTAATGTTCCCCGTGTGGTGCGGTGAATATTACTTACCCCTCCACGATGCTCCAGGGAGCCCTCCGGGTCCAGCGCTGGTCTTCCAGTGTCTTCTCGGCCCTCTCCGATGACGTCAATACGCTGCTGCGCGCGTCATCCAATAGGAATGGTGTATGCAGCGGCGTAATGACATCGCTACGCAGGCCCAGTAAGGCCTTGTGGAAGACAGCGGAGGACCGTGGAAGACCAGGAGAGCCCAGCGGAGGCCCAGAGTCACCATCGGGAGCGGCGGGGAAAGGTGAGTACAGCTTCCTATACTTTACATTGCACGAATCCCTCAACATACGATGGATTCGACAAACGATGGCTCGTTTGGAACGAATTACCATTGTATGTTGAGGGACCACTGTATGTCCTTCACACCCCCTCCCATATATTTGCATTGAGGGGGCGGGGTGTGATGTCACAAGGGGGCAGAGTCATGACGTGACAATACTCCTTCAGATACGGAATCTCCAGTGCTGCATGCTGAGACAGGTGGGTGCTGCATGAGAGATTGCGGGGGTCCCCAGTGGCGGGATCCCTGCTATCAGACATCTTATCCCCTATCCTATGGATAGGAAATAAGATGTCTTAAGGCCAGAGTACCCCTTTAAGTTTAGTTTTTTTTGCATTTGTAGCATTTTTAGGGTGAATTACTTTCTTATTAAAATGTAACATGCTGTAGCTATGACATTTTTATTCAGTGTTTTTCTCCATAGGCTCACTGGGGGGAACCTTAAAAACACCAGAAAATATTGGTGTACAAAATATCTTAACATCAAAGATTTCATTAAAAATGTTCATTCTTTCTTATATTCACTTTAAAATGCAAGAAAAAAGTGAGTGTGAAGGCCAAGGCAGCACAGTTACTAGATTTATTCTTCATATCTCTAATGTACAGTTGGGCAGTAAGTTTTAAGGCCATGCACATGGCTACTGTATGGCTCTATACGGTATGTAGAGCCAAAAACTGAATCAGATGGCATTTTTTGCCTAAGGCTGCCCAATGTCTTAGGACAGAATTTGAACTTGTCTTTGACTCCAAAAAATGAAGCCAATACATAAAAAGAGCCCTATTTACATGCTTACAGGGTGGATTTTATTACGTACTTACAGTAGAATTACATCAATCTGTACATTAAACCAGTATCTAACACTGATGACTAACATTTCCATTACCGTTTGACATAGGCATGACATATTTAGTCTAGCGTGTCTGGTCAGCTGTTGGTCTGATATGTCTAGCAAACTCCCATATTTACCCAAACCATATACAACTATGGATGAAATAAACTAAAGATTGAAGATCCCTATATTCTTTTCTTTAAATGTCTACATATCCAGTGACACTTTTTTGTCTCCATATATTGCATTTGGTTAAAACCCTTTGTTTCTCTTCATTTGTGTCTGAGTAGTTTTTTCGGCTGTTACGAGATAGAGAAAGCTGAAAGCACATTATTTAGTGTTAGTGTTTACACAAACCTCCCATTATGGGAAAAATATGGGAGCTGAAGATTGTTGCCATAGAGAAGTCTATCCTCCGGAGATCCGGGGCCTTGATGAAAAGAAATGGTATCTTTTGTTGATGCTATCACAGTATAGGAAATGTTCACAACCAGGAAATGGTGCAGTTTATCAGACATATTGCTGACATCAATTTCTGTACAGTCTTTATGGAAACTCTCAGTGTAACTCGGCAACACTGTTACATGGTAGAGATTTAGGCTGGGTTCACACTACGTTTTGTACTTACGGTTCCCGTATACGGCTGGGAGGAGGGGGGGCGGGCCCTAATCGCGGTCAACCGCGCTTTTGCCTGCCGTCGGGAAACCGCATACGGCCGAAAACGCAGCCGACCGGAGGCTGCGGTTCACTCCGGTCGGCTCATAGACATGCATTAAATACGGTTCCCGAATACGGCTGAGTGCGGGCGCCGCGATTAAGCCCCGCCCCCTCCTCCCAGCCGTATACTGGAACCGTAAGTACAAAACGTAGTGTGAACCCAGCCTTACTTTTTAGCAATGCCGTTTATATTAGTGTGTTTGCCAACATTGGATCTTTTGTACACACAGCAATCACTAAGTAACAATATCATTCCATTAGTTATGAGGGAATGATAAACCTCCACCCGTATTTAGTACATTGTTCACAATTTTGTATATGGACAATCTCAGTACTTTTATGTACCATCTGTAGCAGAAATCCTTCGATGTGGACCTGCATCACCATAAAAGACTATGCAGTCCACACGGAATTCTGCTGAAAGAAGGAACATGTTTATTCTTTCAGGTGGGTTTAGAGTTTCTGCAGTGTGAATGGGTTAATGGAAAACCCATTCACACCAATATCTTCTTCATGCCTTGGAATTTCCAAATGGGATTTCAACTGTTGTAGCCGGTCAGCTGTTTTTAGTGAGTGAAAGTATAGTGCAAGTGTCAAATAGCAGACTGGATAGCCCAGGAATAATTCTTCCCCTGGGCAAACCCTTTAAGGCAATTACCACAAAAGAATGGAGGCTCCCCCCTCCATCGCCTTAAAGGGGTTATCCAGGAAAAAAACTTTTTTTTTTATATATATATATCAACTGGTTCCAGAAAGTTAAACAGATTTGTAAATTACTTCTATTAAAAAATCTGAATTCTTTCAGTACTTATTAGCTGCTGAAGTTGAGTTGCTATTTTCTATCTAAGTGCTCTCTGATGACACCTGTCTCAGGAACTGCCCAGTTTAGAAGCAAATCCCCATAGCAAACCTCCTCTACTCTGTGCAGTTCCCGAGACAAGCAGAGATGTCAGCAGAGAGCACTGTTGCCAGACAGAAAACAACAACTCAACTTCAGCAGCTGATAATTATTGAAAGGATTAAAATTTTTTAAATAGAAGTAATTTACAAATCTGTTTAACTTTCTGGAGCCAGTTGATATAGAAAAAAAAGTTTTTTTCCTGGAATACCCCTTTAAGCACTGAGCCCGGTAAAATATCATGCATGCTCCATTCATACTAACAGGTGCCCACATGCTGTCACAGGCCCTCACGTGGGCACAGGATTCACTGCATCTCTTTGTGGGGGAGGGAGGGGAAGCCATAATGTGTGCAATGCTGCAGCATTTCAGCATTGCCTCCTGGACACTTGACCTGGGAAAAAATCTAATCAATCACCAGAGGCACAGACAGATATGGTCGATTTCCTTGCCCTATCATTTATGTACCCATGTCTTCAGCTTTTCATGCAAAATCCGCTGACAGACTCCCTTTAAAATAAACAGATTTCATATGCAAAGTGTATTTGCCTATTTACTTTAGCAAGCAGCTACTTTATATGGATGAGATACAAACATTGCAGACTATACATGTATTTTGAAGACATCAGGATGAGTGCATTTAATAGAGGAATATTTACCTGTCTAATAATTTCAGCTGTGCCGCATGTGAATTGTGTATAGTGGTGCACATATAGTATATAGGTAATCAATTTGTATTGTGTGTAGTTGTGCACATATAGTATATAGGTAATCAGTTTGTATTGTGTGTAGTTGTGCACATATAGTATATAGGTAATCAATTTGTATTGTGTATAGTTGTGCACATATAGTATATAGGCAGTCAGTTTGTATTGTGTGTAGTGGTGCACATATAGTATATAGGTAATCAATTTGTATTGTGAGTAGTTGTGCACATATAGTATATAGGTAATCAATTTGTATTGTGTGTAGTTGTGCACATATAGTATATAGGTAATCAATTTGTATTGTGTGTAGTTGTGCACATATAGTATATAGGTAATCAATTTGTATTGTGTATAGTGGTGCACATATAGTATATAGGTAATCAATTTGTATTGTGTATAGTGGTGCACATATAGTATATAGGTAATCAATTTGTATTGTGTGTAGTTGTGCACATATAGTATATAGGTAATCAATTTGTATTGTGTGTAGTTGTGCACATATAGTATATAGGTAGTCAATTTGTATTGTGTATAGTGGTGCACATATAGTATATAGGTAATCAATTTGTATTGTGAGTAGTTGTGCACATATAGTATATAGGTAGTCAATTTGTATTGTGTATAGTGGTGCACATATAGTATATAGGTAATCAATTTGTATTGTGTGTAGTTGTGCACATATAGTATATAGGTAATCAATTTGTATTGTGTGTAGTTGTGCACATATAGTATATAGGTAATCAATTTGTATTGTGTGTAGTTGTGCACATATAGTATATAGGTAATCAATTTGTATTGTGTGTAGTTGTGCACATATAGTATATAGGTAATCAATTTGTATTGTGAGTAGTTGTGCACATATAGTATATAGGCAGTCAATTTGTATTGTGAGTAGTTGTGCACATATAGTATATAGGTAGTCAATTTGTATTGTGTATAGTGGTGCACATATAGTATATAGGTAATCAATTTGTATTGTGTGTAGTTGTGCACATATAGTATATAGGTAATCAATTTGTATTGTGTGTAGTTGTGCACATATAGTATATAGGTAATCAATTTGTATTGTGTGTAGTTGTGCACATATAGTATATAGGTAATCAATTTGTATTGTGTGTAGTTGTGCACATATAGTATATAGGTAATCAATTTGTATTGTGTGTAGTTGTGCACATATAGTATATAGGTAATCAATTTGTATTGTGTGTAGTTGTGCACATATAGTATATAGGTAATCAATTTGTATTGTGTGTAGTTGTGCACATATAGTATATAGGTAATCAATTTGTATTGTGTGTAGTGGTGCACATATAGTATATAGGTAATCAATTTGTATTGTGTGTAGTGGTGCACATACAGAGTATAAATAATCAATTGGAATTATGTATAGCGGTGCGCATACAGTATATAGGTAATCAATTGAAATTGTGCATAGTAAACTACAATTCCACTGTGCACTACTATACACAAATCTAGTTAATTACCTATATAATGTATGTGATTAGGCACTACTATAAGTAGTGCACGATCACATACAGTATATAGGTCATTAATTAGAATTGTGTAAAGTAGTGCACAATCACATATGTATGTAATACGTTGGGATTGTGTATAGTGTTGCATATATAGTATATAGGTAATCAATTAGAATTGTGTATAGTGGTGCAAATATAGTATATACAGTAGATAATCAATTGGAATGTGCTCAATGGTGCACATACAGTATATAGGTAATTGATTGGAATTGTGTATAGTGGTGTCAGGGGCGGATCCAGAGTGGAGTCTCGGGAGGGGCACTATTAGAGTATTTTGTGTTGGCGGACAGAAAACAAGATGTTGCTCACGGAACTTACAATATTATTAAATGTATCATACAGTCCTAACCTTGTTTAAGACTCTTAGGCCATGTTCATATGTCAGCATAATAATAATCAAATATACCAATTGCCACAGAATGGGAAAGTGCTAAAGAGGTTTTTACCATTTTAAAACTACAGCTCCCAGTATGACCTAAGCAGTGGTGAGGGGATGCTGGGAGTTGTTGTTTCACCCATCATTACTGCAGAACTTACAAGTGACTCCAGCTCTGATGGGACATAGTGAGGGGAATACAGAATGGTATCAGTGACTACAGGTGACGTCTTCTCTATAGTCTTTCCTTATCTAATTCAGATGTACATACCGCCAGGAATTGTTCTATATTTTTGTTGCTATATTTTCTCTCAGCAGAACTTGATGCCCAGATGGTTTCTATGTCAGCGGATTCTGATCCTCTATATGAAAACAATAATTATTATAATACTGCCAAACACTGTATTCTTCTAATACAATACCGCCACACACCCTCTAAATATAATTCTGACACACTGTACCTCCTGAATATACAACACACCGTACCCTCTGAATATAATACTATCACACACTGTGTTCTCTAAATTTAATGCTACCAAACACTGCACCCTCTGAATATAATACTACCACACACTGCACTCTCTGAATATAACTTGCTGTGCATTACACACTCTGAATAAAATACCCAAATGTTTTGTGGCCCATAAAAAACGTACCACCCCAGAAATTCCTCATCATATACACTATACTTCTGAAATGCAGAACACTCTGTGCCTTCACATATAGTAATAATGCCCCATCTTGTGCCCCTACATATAATAATTATGACCTGTCCTGTTCCCCCCACATAATAATAATGCCCTCTGTCCTGTGCCCCTAACATATAATGCCCCCTGTGCTGTGCCCCACACATATAATTTATATGTGAGGGGCACAGCACAGGGGGCATTATATGTGTGGAGCACAGCACAGGGGGCATTATATGTGTGGAGCACAGCACAGGGGGCATTATATGAAATAATGCCTCCTGTGCTGTGCCCCTCACATATAATGGCCCCTGTGCTGTGCCCCACACATATAATTTATATGTGTGGGGCACAGCACAGGGGGCATTATATGTGAGGGGCACAGCACAGGGGGCATTATATGTGTGGGACACAGCACAGGGGGCATTATATGTGTGGGACACAGCACAGGGGGCATTATATGAAATAATGCCTCCTGTGCTGTGCCCCTCACATATAATGCCCCCTGTGCCCCACACATATAATTTATATGTGTGGGACACAGCACAGGGGGCATTATATGTGAGGGGCACAGCACAGGGGGCATTATATGTGAAGGGCACAGCACAGGGGGCATTATTTCATATAATGCCCCCTGTGCTGTGCTCCACACATATAATGCCACCTATGCTGTGTCCCACACATATAATGCCCCCTGTGCTGTGCCCCACACATATAAATTATATGTGTGGGGCACAGGGGGCATTATATGTGAGGGGCACAGCACAGGGGGCATTATATGTGAGGGGCACAGCACAGGGGGGCCCCCTGCCATGTGCTCTTCCCATATAATGCCCCCTGTACTTTGCCCTACACATTAAATATTCCCTTTTCCCAAGTTTTAAATCCCCCTCCCCCTGTATATAATTTCCCCAAATCCCCTGGCCCCTGTGCATACTCTTCAGTACTCACAGTATGTGGGCTGCGGGGACAGGATCTCCGGGCGCCGGCGCGATGATGTGATGTAATCGCGCCGGCCTCTAGTGGATCGCGTCCCCGCAGCTCACATACTGTGTAATCACAGCGTGTCAAAGTTCAGTGAATGGTGGAGCTGGAGCTTACAGCTTCGGCTTCACCATGCAAGGTGGTGGGGCGGGTGCTGCGTGCGGCAACCCCGTTGCCCCCCCCCTGGATCCGCCACTGAGTGGTGTACATTGGAATGGTCTATAGTGTAATTGATTGGAATTGTGTTTAGTGGTGCAAAATCACATACAGTATATATGTTATCAATTGGAATTGTGTATAGTGGTGCACAATTACATACAATATAAAGGTAATAATTGGAATTGTGTATAGTGGTGCACATTGGAATGGTCTATAGTGGTGCAAAATCACATACAGTATATATGTAATCAATTGGAATTGTGTATAGTGGTGCACAATTACATACAGTATAAAGGTAATAATTGGAATTGTGTATAGTGGTGCACATTGAAATGGTCTATAGTGGTGCACAATTACATACAGTATAAAGGTGATAATTGGAATTGTGTATAGTGATGCACATTGGAATGGTCTATAGTGGTGCACAATTACATACAGTATAAAGGTGATAATTGGAATTGTGTATAGTGATGCACATTGGAATGGTCTATAGTGGTGCACAATTACATACAGTATAAAGGTGATAATTGGAATTGTGTATAGTGGTGCACATTGGAATGGTCTATAGTGGTGCACAATTACATACAGTATAAAGGTAATAATTGGAATTGTGTATAGTGGTGCACATTGGAATGGTCTATAGTGGTGCACAATTACATACAGTATAAAGGTAATAATTGGAATTGTGTATAGTGATGCACATTGGAATTGTGTATAGTAGTATAAATACAGTATATAGGTAATTAGTGTAAATAAATCAGTATGTTATCCCACCAGAGAATGTTATCAGTCAAATAGCAGTATTGGAGATTTTCCTCATTATTATTTCCGCTGAAAGCATGGAAAACGTCTGTAACTCTCATTAATCATTCGTCATGGCCCTGAACATAAATGCTTTTTTTCTGCATTAGAAGGCCAGCTGTTGTCTTTTGTGTGCCCCATTAAGCATACATGAAGCACCTTTGTTTGCTACAGTCTGTTCCTATTATCCACCTACACACATCCTAAGATGCGTCATCAGCGCTGTCTCCTGCGTTATTCTGTCTCTAAGTGATACTCAGTTACACTGCCTTTATTAGCCAGTAAACCACTGAAGCTGCATTCACAGCACTTATTGCTGTTATATTGGGATGATGCAAGTAGGAAATATCGTTCGAATACTTTATACTAAAAATAACACTTAGGTTATTATGTATATACATGATTGTAACTATAGCCATAGCAGACATAGCAGCTGCTACAGTCATGGCCGTAAATGTTGGAACCCCTGAAATTTTTCAAGTAAATGAAGTATTTCTCACAGAAAAGGATTGTAGTAACACATGTTTTGCTATACACATGTTTATTCCCTTTCTGTGTATTGGAACTAAACCAAAAAAGGGAGGAAAAAAAGCTAATTGGACATAATGTCACACCAAACTCCAAAAAGGGTCTGGACAAAATTATAATTAATATTTGGTTGCACACCCTTTGGAAAAAATAACTGAAATCTGTTGCTTCCTATAACCATCAATAACCTTCTTATACCTCTCAGCCGGAATGTTGGACCACTCTTCCTTTGCAAACTGCTCCAGGTCACTCTTATTGGAAGGGCACCTTTTCCCAACAGCAATTTTAAGATCTCTCCACAGGTGTTCAATGGGATTTAGATCTGGACTCATTGCTGGCCATTTTAGAACTCTCCAGCGTTTTGTTGCCATCCATTTCTGGGTGCTTTTTGACATATGTTTGGGATCATTGTCCTGCTGGAAGACCCAAGATCTCGACACAAACCCAGCTTTCTGACACTGGCCTGTACAGTGCGACCCAAAATCCATTGGCAATCCTCAGATTTCATGATGCCTTGCACACATTCAAAGCACCCAGTGCCAGAGGCAGCAAAACAACCCCAAAACATCATTGAACCTTCACCATATTTCACTGTAGGTACTGTGTTCTTTTCTTTGTAGGCTTCAGTTGAATGATGTGCTTTACCAAAAAAGCTCTATCTTGGTCTTCATTTTCTTGAAAATATTTGGGGGTGCTAACATTTACAGCCATGACAGTATAAGAATTGTGTAAGTCTTTGTAGGTAATAAAAAGATAATTTTTTTCTGTATCTATCACTACTATATGACTACTCTGATATGTGGCACTAGTATCCATTCCATTATTTATTTGTTATTTTAATTTCCTGTCATTAAATGATTTGGGCCCATCTCCTGGCGAGGACAGGAAGTGGGCGGTCCCGGCAGGCACAACGTCATCTGAAGCCTGGCCGGGGATCACTTCCGCCCATCTCCTCCCTCTTCTGCAGCTCGCGCGCTGCAATGAATGAGGAGAGGGAGATGCAGAGGGGCGGGGATATTTAAATTTTGCGTGCCGCGCGCGAACGAGCGCTGTACTCACTCTCTGCCTGTATAGGAAACAGGCAGAGCATGAGCACAGTGCTCGTGCATGCACGACGCGCGAAATATCCCCGCCCGCCTTGCATCTCCCTCTCCTCATTCATGTGAACGCGCGTTTCGGACCACGCTGGGCCACGCTGCCCGGCCAGCGTTGGTCCGGACGTGCTGAACGTGAGGGGAAGGAAAAGTAATCCTGAGCCATATAGGGTGACACCTAGTGGCCAGAATTACAAACGTAAAAAAAACACATAAAACATGATTTTTTTTAAATAAAATATATTAGAAACATTATTTTTTTACATTATCTTTTTAATAAAACATTTTTTTTTTATGAGAGTACCCATTTAAACCATACCTTACTGCTATGATGGTTTACTGATGGCGCATTGGCTATTAATATTTTTTTGTGCATCCAGGGGTCATATTGGTTTAGTATTTACACTTTATGCATTTTCAGCAGTAGATAGGGCTTATTATTCAGGGTCAGCCTCAAGAGGGAAGCAGGTATTTAAATGTATAATTTTTGCATGTTTCAGTATAACTTTTGCATGTTTTTAAATGTTTAATTTTTGGGGTTTATTAAAGGGATTAACCACCATAAGGGTATTTTAGTATTACCTGCCGGACAGTAATGGACATGCTTATGAAGAATATGCGCTTGTCTTGGGGCTAAATGGCTATGTTGTGAGATTACCATAACGCTGAGGCTACCATTGATGAATTTAAAAGATCAGTGTGTGCAGTGTCATAGGCCCCTATGGCAGCTATAACATTGCAAAAAAAAAGTGGGGAAAAAAAGTGAATAAAGATCATTTAACCCCTTTCCTAATAAAAGTTTGAATAACCCCCTTTTTCCCATTTAAAAAAAAAAAGTGTAAATAAAAATAAAATTAAACATATGTGGTATCGCCACGTGCGGAAATGTCCGAATTATAAAAATATATCATCAATTTAACCGCATGGTCAATGTCGTACGCGCAATGAAATTCCAAATTCAAAAATAGCGTATTTTTGGTCACTTTTTATATCATGAAAAAATAAGTCCGATCAATACAAAAATGGTACCGCTAAAAAACTTCAGATCATGGCGCAAAAAATTAGCCCTCATACCGACCCATACGCGAAAGAAATAAAAAGTTATAGGGGTCAGAAGATGACAATTTTAAACGTATACATTTTCCTGCATGTAGTTATGAATTTTTTCAGAAGTACGACAAAATCAAACCTATATAAGTAGGGTATCATTTTAATCGTATCCACCTACAGAATAAAGAAAAGGTCACATTTTTACCTAAAAATGTACTGTTTAGAAACGTAAGCCCCAAAAAGTTACAAAATGGCCTTTTTTCTTTAGAACTTTGTCGCACAATGATTTTTTTTCTGTTTTACCATAGATTTTGGGGTAAAATGACTGATGTCATTACAAAGTAGAATTGGTGGCGCAAAAAAAAAAGCCATCATATGGATTTTTAGGTGCAAAATTGAAAGAGCTATGATTTTTTAAAGGTAAGGAGAAAAAAACGAAAGTGCAAAAACGGAAAAACCCCGGGTCCTTAAGGGGTTAAAGGGGTACTCCGCTGGAAAAAAAAATTTATATTTTTTTTTAATCAATTGGTGCCAGAACGTTAAATAGATTTGTAAATTACTTCTATTTAAAAATCTTAATTCTTCCAGTACTTATCAGCTGCTGTATACTACAGAGGAAGGTCTTTTCTTTTTGAATTTCCTTTCTGTCTGACCACAGTGCTCTCTGCTGACAACTCTGTCCATGTCAGGAACTGTTCAAAGCAGGATAGGTTAGCTATGGGGATTTGATCCTACTCTGGACAGTTCCTGACATGGAAAGAGGTGTCAGCAGAGAGCACTCTGTGATGAGACAGAAAGGAAATTCGAAAAGAAAAGAAATTTCTCTGTAGCATACAGCAGCTGATAAGAAAAATGTTTTCCAGTGGTGTGCCCCTTTAAGAGCCTAAGATAATAGCCATAGCCACGTTCAGACACAAATATAGATACCTGCATAATCTGTATTTTATTACATGAAAGATTCAATCTCTGTATGGTAAACTCTTTGTATACCCTTCATTGCCTTTTCTTTTGTCAGCCTAAGTAGACTACCCCTTTAACCCTTGTTAAACACAGCTGACTTAACATCCTCCTTATTCACCAATAGTTTACTTATCAAGTGACTCTGTTTATAAACTTTCTTATTCTCTCTATAAACTGAAGCATAATTCTAAAGCCCCTGCCCATCCCGAGGAAACAGGGCCATCGGATAAGGGTGTTGTCTTTGCCCAGAAGTTTCTTTATATTGGATGACATTTAATGTCCCAGCTTTCTAGTTGTCAGATTGTTTATTGTTGTAAATGCCTCTTTTGGTTTTCTCATCATTAAGTTACAGATTGTAAATGTGATTCTTTCTGTACTTGTCTTTGAAATTTAGTATACAGGGTAATAATATACTAGTAATACATTCACTATAAGAGCGGCTGAAGAGTTGGATCGACAGAGTCTAGAAGTTCTTTCTCTTCGGCACTCCCAGTTTGGCAGTATAAGACCTGTTTGGGTACAGTTGAATCCTTTAGTATACTAGGTGACTAATATTTTAATAATTTGTAAATTTTTCCTTGTAATGCACATATTTGCCACCAAAGAATACAAAAAATATGCACAGTTTATTATGGTAATTGTATTAATTAACAAAGAGCAGATGGGAAACAGGTATGTACAAAAAGGGATAGAACATCTTCCCATCCACCATTTGTAATTTAGTAATTTAATAAAATTTCCGTAATAAAGGGTGTGTATTTTTGTATTCTGCGACAGTTGGGGTACAGTATTATATAATAAACACTGCATCTGCCAAAGAATATTTTCTTAAAGAAAGAGGGAGCATAACATACTGTAGATGGCTGGCACATGAGAAGGTACTTACAATGGGGGCATGGCTTGGCTGCGGAGTGAGATGGCCACTTGAACTCAGAGCTCCTACAGCTAGCGACATTAGAGAGCAACTATCACCCTGCCCGACCGTGAAACCTTCTCTAAAACAGCATCGGAGGCTTCATAAACCCCTCCTGCCCATCATGACTTCCAGGAGAAGAGGAAAGTCTACTCACAAACCAAAGCAATTAACAGATTTCTACACACCTGTTACGCAGATTTCTAATGTAGGATTCTTTTCTATTTTCTCTTTTGCAAAATGGGGGAGAGATGAGATGGGTCTGGTACTGCTGTCATTTTCTATTCCTGTGACAGAAATTGTAATCCCAGATGTAAACTTAGCCTAACAGCATGCAGTCTGAAAGAGAGAGAGAAAGGGAGAGAGAGAGGCTGCAGCTGCATTCCCCCTCCTCAGTGTTTTTTTATAAACAGAGCCTGCAAGTAGGCAAGACTAAGTTCACATTGGCATTGTGCTCTGTCCCTTTCAGGGTCAGCTTGGCTGCTTTTTTTTGCGCCATACTGCCCTAAAGCGGGTCTGAGCACAACTAACTTCCCAACAAGTGCACAAAGACCTTTTGCTACCACAAGGGCCTCAAGGTGGTTTGCCTCACATTTATCTAGCTCCTCTTTCCAATGCTATCTTGCCTCCGCCTATTACCAGTTCTTAGCATATGCTACCAACAAGACCAGGGGTGTGGCCGTCTACTTTTGGTATTCTTCCTCCTTTGCTTAGCACTCTCCAATCAGTGATCCCGACTGCAGGTACCTAATAGTAACAGGTCTCATCATGGATGACCTAGTCACTTTTGTCTTCTACTACTCCATTTGCTATCAGACTGCCTTTCTCTCCAAACTCTTCACCACAGTAGAAGCACAAGCCAATGGCACAAGCCAAATATATCTCGAACAAGGACAGATCTTTCCTGCCTACTATAGCTCACCCTTCCCTTGTTTTCTACTGCACATTTTTTCAAAAACTTTTCACCTGTTTCTGCCCTTTCGAATGCAGTGAGGGCACTCCACCCATAAGATTGCAACTACACTTCTCTAGCCCTCATTCCCTTAATGCTAGAATCAACCAGATTCTTGCCCAACTTACTTTTCTTCCTCAGGTTGGAGTGGCATCTTTTCTCTCTGTCCTATGGTCCTACCACAGCCTGGCATTAATGGAAAACTCCAGCCAAAATTAACTTATCCCCTATCCAGAACGGGACCCTGACTCTCTCAGTGTGGAGTGCATGTTGTCTACCAGTAGACTACCAGTAGTGCCAGTCAGAGCTCCCGTGATCAGCTACATATCCCCTATGCTGTGGATAGGGAATAAGTTTATTTTGGCTGGAGTTCCCCTTTAAGTTGCACCTTGTTAGTCCACCAGCCTCCTTTCATAGCATGGCTGGTAAATGACAATATATAACATGGCTACTTCTGTAATATAAGGTATCTTCCTGTCTTGGAAGCCTGATGAAAGCTCCATGAATTTTTGGCTCTTTAAACTTCCTCTGCCTCAACGCTCAAGTCTGTATGGGAAGTGCATTACATAGTTGTGCACAATGTCTGCATTCAGGAACATAAGGGAATGGAAAAGGGAATGGATATACACCCTGTTACAAATTATTATGCACATGATATTTTTCTCATTTACCTAAATAATTGATGTAAATAACAGTCAGCATAATTCTCATGTTATCAAGTATTAAGAGTACAATTCAAATTTTATTGAACAAACCTCCTAATGATAACAGTATTTTTTTAAACAAAAAACTTACAATGCACTGTTCAAAATTATTACGCACAGTAAGTTTCAAAACACTTTATAGGTTGTAAAGAACTTAAAATTGTCATTTGTTGTGTCTGCAGCATTTTTACTGAAATCAAAAGCTATTTAAATCAAACTTTTAACAACATTTTAACTTTTTAAACATTTTAACAGGTAATGTTACATTTTAACATAGGACTTCTTATTTGATAGCAGCTTCACAAGTCTTGCATCGATTGAACTTGTGAGTTTTTGGACAGTTTCTGCTTGAATTTGTTTGCAATATGTCAGAATAGCCTCCTAGAGCTGCTGTTTGGATGTAAACTGCCTCCCACTCTCATAGATCTTTTGCTTGAGGATGCTCCAATGGTTCTCAATAGGATTGAGGTCAAGGGAGGATGGAGGCCACACCATGACTTTCTCTCCTTTTATCCCCATAGCAGCCATTGATGCAGAGGTATTCTTTGCAGCATGAGATGGTGCATTGTCATACATGATTTTATTACGGAAAGCATAGTTCTTCCTTCTGTACCAGGGAAGAAAGTGGTCAGTCAGAAACTCCACATACAGTACTTTGCAGAGGTCATCTTTACACCTTTGGGGACCCTAAAGGGGCCGACTAGCTCTCTTCCCATGATTCCAGCCCTAAACATGACTCCACCACCTCCTTACTGACGTCGCAGCCTGGTTGGTGTTACGCCGAGCGCTCCGGGTCCCCGCTCCTCCCTGGAGCGCTTGCAGCGTTTTCCTGTTCGCAGCGCCCCGGTCAGACTCGCTGACCGGGAGCGCTGCGATAATGTCTCTAGCCGGGATGCGATCCGCAATGCGGGACGCGCCCGCTCGCAATTCGCATCCCGGCCCGCTTACCAGACTCGTTCCCCGTCTGTTCTGTCCCGGCGTGCGCGGCCCTGCTCCCTAGGGCGCGCTCGTGCCGGTTCTCTGCGATTTAAAGGACCGGTGCGCCACTGATTGGCGCCTGGTTCTAATTAGTGTGTTCACCTGTGCACTTCCCTATATAACCTCACTTCCCCTTCCCTTCCTTGCCGGATCTTGTTGCCATTGTGCCAGTGAAAGCGTTCTTTGTATGTCCCAAGCCAGTGTTCCAGACCTCTTGCCGTTGCCCCTGACTACGATCCTTGCTGCCTGCCCTGACCTTCTGCTATGTCCGACCTTGCTCTTGCCTAATCCCTTGTACCGCGCCTATCTCAGCAGTCAGAGAGGTTGGGCCGTTGCCGGTGTTTACGACCTGGTTGCTACCGCCACTGCAAGACCATCCTGCTTTGCGGCGGGCTCTGGTGAATACCAGTAGCAACTTAGAAGCGGTCCGCCGGCACGGTCCACGCCAATCCCTCTCTGACACAGAGGATCCACCTCCAGCTTGCCGAATCCAGTTGGAACAGGGTGGCTGTCCAACAACCATCCACTACTGTATCCATCTGGACCATCCAAGGTTGCAAGGTTCATCATTGAACAGGACTGTTTGAAAATTAGTCTTCATGTATTTTTCTGCCCAATTCAGCCATTTCTGCTTGTGAGCATTGGTTATTGGTGGCCAAATAGAAGGTTTATGCACAGTTGCAAGACTCTGGAGGACTCTATACCTTGATGTCCGTGGGACTCCAGAAGCACCAGCAGCTTCAAATATCTGTTTGCTGCTATGTAATGGTATTTTAGCAGCTGATCTCTTGATCCTATGGATCTGGCAGACATCTTCCTCAAAGTCCCTTTATCTGCACAAACCCATCTGTGCTCTGAATCAGGCACAAATGTCTTAATAGTGCGATGATCATGCTTACGTTTTTGTGAAATATCTAATAATTTCATACCTCGTCCAAGGCATTGAACTATTTCACTCTTTTCGTCAGCAGAGAGATCCTTTTTCTTCCCCATATTGCTTGAAAATGGTGCTCTGCTTAATAATGTGGAACACATTATTGGGCTCACCTGCCAATCTAATTATCACAGGTCTCTGAGATTGTTTTCAGTGATCAAAAGAGCCCTGAGACACAATGCCATCCATGAGTTAAACTGAAAAACAAAATATTTAATCTTTGTGACACTTAAATAGAATTTGCATAATAATTTTGAACAGGGTGTATAAACAATGGGACCATAAAGCACTGCAAGCCGATCTGGATCCTGTTTTCATTAATTTGCCCTAGCTCTTGCATGAGCATTCTTTGATCATATATCTTACTTGTATTCTTACTTGTATTCTTTGTAATCTTTAAATGGACACTGTCAGATCCAAAAACTTTTTATATGGTGTTACTGATGAAAATTAAAAACATTTTGTAATATGGTTGTTACATTTTTTTTTTTAATATTTCATAAAGAAAACGGCTCCTGAAAATAACACCACTAGAGGTCCCTATACCTACTGGAATACTAACCAATCCTGCAGCAGCATCAGCTTGTCCCTGAGTCATGGACAAGAGATGACTCATGGACAAGGTTGTATGAGCAGACACACCAATCACCTCCCACCACCACAAGGGAGGGACACACCCCTTCCCCTGAGAGGATTTCTAACACTATGAGCTAATGATAAGAGGTATTTTTTATAATAAATACAGTCATGGCTGTAAATGTTAGCACCCCTGAAATTTTTCAAGAAAATTAAGTATTTCTCACAGAAATGGATTGCAGTAACACATGTTTTGCTATACACATGTTTATTCCCTTTTTGTGTGTTGGAACTAAACCAAAAAAGGGAGAAAAAAAGCAAATTGGACATAATGTCACACCAAACTCCAAAAATGGTCTGGACAAAATTATTGTCTTCCTTTCAAAAATTGTGGGAAAAAAAAGCATGTTTCAAGCATGTGATGCTCCTTCAAACTCACCTGGGGCAAGTAACAGGTGTGGGCAATATAAAAATCACACCTGAAAGCAGATAAAAAGGAAAGAAGTTCACATCGTCTTTGCATTGTGTGTCTGTTTGTGCCACACTAAGCATGGACAACAGAAAGAGGAGAAGAGAACTGTCTGAGGACTTGATAATGTTGTGGAAAAATATTAACAATCTCAAGGTTAAAAGTCCATCTCCAGAGATCTAGATTTGTCCATAGTGCGCAACATTATCAAGAAGTTTGCACCCATGTCACTGTAGCTAATCTCCTGGGCGTGGACAGAAGAGAAAAATTGATGAAAGATGTCAACGCAGGACAGTCCGGATGGTGGATAAGGAGTCCCCAACAAATTCCAAAGATATTCAAGCTATCCTGCAGGCTCAGGGAGCATCAGTGTCAGCGTGAACTTTCCGTCAACTTTTAAATGAAATTAAACGCTATGGCAGGAGACCCAGGAGGACGCCACTGCTGACACAGAGACATAAAAAGCAAGACTACATTTTGCCAAAATTAACTTGAGTAAGCCAAAATCCTTCTGGGAAAGCATCTTGTGGACAGATGAGACCAAGTTAGAGCTTTTTGGTAAAGCACATCATTCTACTGTTTACTGAAAAGAGCACCCAGAAATGGATGGCACCAAAGTGCTGGAGAGTTCTGAGTTGCCAGAAATGAGTTCAGATCTGAATCCCATTGAACACCTGTGGAGAGATCTTAAAATTGCTGTTGGTAGAAGGTGCCCTTCCAATAAGAGAGACCTGGAGCAGTTTGCAAAGGAAGAGTAGTCCAACATTCCGGCTGAGAGGTGTAAGAAGCTTATTGATGGTTATAAGAAGCGACTGATTTCAGTTATTTTTTCTGAAGGGTGTGCAACCAAATATTATGTTAAGAGTGCCAATAATTTTGTCCAGCCTGTTTTTTGGAGTTTGGAGCTTTTTTTCTCCCATTTTTTGGTTTAGTTCCAATACATACAAAGGGAATAAACATGTGTATAGCAAAACATGTGTCACTGCAATCCTTTTCTGTGAGAAATACTTCATTTTCTTAAAAAATTTCAGGGGTGCCAACATTTACGGCCTTGACTGTATAGATGATAGAGTCATAAAATAGATTTACATGGTCAGGATTAGGTACTGAGCAGCATATAAAAAAAATGTTGTGGGATATGACAAGCATGCTTTAATGGTTTTATGATGAAAAACTTAAATAAAAACAAGTAAATATTTTTTTTATAAAACAAATTAAAAAAAGAAACATACCTCATAGTATGGGGTTTTCTTCTTTTAACTGTGAGTGACATGTCAATAAGTGGCATTAGTTACTTATTCCAAAGTTTCCATTCTGACTAACACCTTGCATGGCCCAGATTTACCTATACTGTCTAAACTTTTATTTGGCGGCCTAAGAATACACCAGATTAATCACAGTGGCTCAAGCAGTTTGATATATCTGTCATATTTCTAGACTGTCTAGTCTATGTTTAGACCAACTTTTAGTTGGCCCAACTGAACCAGAATCTTGTTCCAGAATTTTGACACATATTTGGTGCACAGTGTCACATCTTTACTGGATATAGCAAATTTATGCATCTTATAGTGAGGCCACGCCCTTTTGTTGGATGCAAAAGAAACTGTGTAAAAATTGGGAAACTATAATATGGTGTTTGCATGTAGTAAATTTGCCCTATGTGAAAAGAGCCTAATAGTCATTGTTGAAAAGCTAGGCAAGTGACAGTTTGTAGAAAGCTCTATCAATGCAGGTGCAGATAAGATTCACAAAAGCCCTTAAACCCTTAAAGCTTATAGATTTAAATTCCTCCATTTTTACAAGTCTGCTGGATACGGTCTGTTCACCAAAAGATCTGCCGTAAAAAGTACCTGTTACCAAATAAACTGTTCTCAGCTACCTTTAGGCTATGTTCCCTAACTATTCCCAACACCCCTCCTGCCCTTAAAAACAATTTCAGAGCTTTAAAATGCTGTGTATCATATCTTTTTTCTTGTTTGCATAGTGCATTTTCCCAGCAGGAGAAAGTGGGCGTTTCCCAACAAGCATGACATCACTGAAGCCTGATAGGGGACAACTTCTACCCTTACATTGTTGCAGCATTGTGATGAATAGAAGAGCTCAGGCTCTGTGCATGTTTCAGTCTGTGTTGCTATCAGTGAGGCTCTCTCCTTCAGCTGACAGTCTGTGTGGCTTTATATGAGAATCTGTGGAGCTTTCACTTTCTATGGAGCTGACAATCAAGCTCTGTGCAGAGAAACACTTCCTGAGTTCGGCCAGGAGGAGACCGAACTCACTGTATTAATTGTGGCAGGGAACAGAACAGAGCCACCTAGTGACCATTTTTTATATTATATTTTAAACATATTTATGTTGATAATTTTAAAAGCAAGTGAATGGGGAAAGTGTCTGCTAATTACACAAGAAACACTATATTAGAAGTTTTATATGGTGACAGGTACTCTTTAAGTAAGTGATCTTATAAATGATTCTGCAACCACTGTGTCCTGTGGGAAATAGTATCATGCACCACATGTAGGTTTTTTCCTGTATTACTTTCATGACCAGAACATATGTGTTTCTACTACCAACATTCCATATAATATAGTCATAGAATAGTGGTTGGCAATTTTGGGGCCACATCTACTGTGATTTATTCAGCACCAGTGAAATGTGTACGTTATTTAAAACAGAATGATGTCCTAAGTAGTATTTACAGAGAAAAGTAAGAAGAATTCACATAAAAAAAATATGGCTGGGATAAAATGTGTAAACTGTGGAGTGACGCCACAGTAGGTTTTATTAAAGACAAGATCTGGAGCCTCAGTGATATTTATTCATAGGTAGTTACAATGTACATATGTTACAGTTAAATATACATAAAGTAAAACAAATGTGTAGAAATGCAGTTCCTATTTTCAAACAACAGGTTTTATGTGGGCTCTATTTGCAGCTATGCATTATTCCCTTATAAACATTTAATGGAGCTACTTTACTACTCAATAATATTATCATTTTACTATGCTACTAAGGCATTGGGAGGATGCAACAATTATGTCTAATTAATTGTCTCTTTACAGCAATAAAATCACTCGGAGAACTATATCCTGCAGCTGGTAGCGTATACCTAAACTTTCCAAAAGCTTTATTTAACACATCGCAATACAGCTGGGTTCTAACACATTCTTATATATATATATATATATATATATATATATATATATATATATATGTGTATTCAGCAATACTATACTGTGTTTTTTAGATCAGAAAAGGTAATGGAATTCTCAGCTCACCCTCCAGGGCCCCAGGCGCACGGACTGTGCGAGGCAGCACTGTTATAGCAAAACAAGAAACTGGATGTCCAGCGCCAAGATTCGTGCAAAACGGATTCTTTAATGCTTAAAAAGCCATAACAGGGGTCAATGTGACGCGTTTCAGATGCGTTAGCACCCTTAATCGTACATGTACGATTAAGGGTGCTAACGCATCTGAAACGCGTCACATTGACCCCTGTTATGGCTTTTTAAGCATTAAAGAATCCGTTTTGCACGAATCTTGGCGCTGGACATCCAGTTTCTTGTGTTTTTTAGATGGATTACAGCTCCTTTATTGGCTGATTATGTTACTATACAGGTGGGGCAAGCTCTGTCGGTGCCAAAGGCAGCGGTTACAAGATGCTTCCCACAACCCTTTGTCCCTGAAGTATGTCAAAGTAAAACCTAAGTTTTTCGGCTTATCAGTGACATGTTCCTGATTTCTTAGTGTTCATACTTTTTGTGGCTTGTTGTTCACGTTTGGTTCTCACATACCTTCAATAGTTGTTAACCAACAGCTGTTCCTCCTAACTCCCTCAATGGTAAAATGGGGATACGGGGCTGCCAGACAGCAGTGGCTTATCCCCAGGAAAACAAAAGGATGAGGTGCTAGGAGATCCCATTTTCTATGCCTTAGCTGAAGATAGCTGAGGATAGGAAGTTTACATCCAAGATTTAATGATTCATGGCATCATCTATTGTACCTTTGACGCTGTAAAGTTGTCTTGTCCCCTTAGCAGAAAAAAACCCAAAGCAAGTTTTCACTTCCAGTGGGGATGGAGTTCTTGAGGTCATAGGCAACATTTCTCCTTCTCTAAACATGGCGAGCTGAGGTGATGCCAAAGAGTTTTATTTTGGACTCATCTGACCTCAACACCATCACCCTGTTCTCCTATGGATTGTAAACTGCAGGGCCTCTACATGTGCTTTCTTGAGCAAGGAGACCTTGTGGGTGGTGCAGGCAAAGTGTGGTACCAATTGTTTTCTTGGTGACTATGGTTCCGGCTGCCTTGAGATCATTGACAAAATTATCCTGTGTAGTTCTAGGCTGATTCCTCACTGTTCTCATGATGATTGAAACTCCACGTGGTGAGATTGTGCATAAAGCCCCCGACCGAGGGAGATTGACAATTATTTTGTGTTTCTTTCATTTGGGAATAATCGCACCAACTGTTGCAAACTTCTCACCGAGCGGCATGGAGAAAACCTTGCAGCCCATTCCAGCCTTGATGTGGTCTACATTCTGGTCCCTGACATCCTTGCACAGCTCTTTGGTCTTTGTCAAAAACTTCTTTAACCCCTTAACGACGCAGGACGTATATTTACGTCCTGCGCCGGCTCCCGCGATATGAAGCGGGATCGCGACGCGATCCCGCATCATATCGCGTCGGTCCCGGCGCTCATCAACGGCCGGGACCCGCGGCTAATACCACACATCGCCGATCGTGGCGATGTGTGGTATTAACCCTTTAGAAGCGGCGGTCAAAGCTGACCGCCGCTTCTTAAGCGAAAGTGAAAGTGACCCGGCTGCTCAGTCGGGCTGTTCGGGACCGTCGCGGTGAAATTGCGGCGTCCCGAACAGCTGACAGGACACCGGGAGGGCCCTTACCTGCCTCCTCGGTGTCCGATTGGCGAATGACTGCTCCGTGCCTGAGATCCAGGCAGGAGCAGTCAAGCGCCGATAACACTGATCACAGGCGTGTTAATACACGCCTGTGATCTGTGTAGAAGATCAGTGTGTGCAGTGTTATAGGTCCCTATGGGACCTATAACACTGCAATAAAAATGTTTAAAAAAAGTGTTAATAAAGGTCATTTAACCTCTTCCCTAATAAAAGTTTGAATCACCCCCCTTTTCCCATAAAAACAAATAAAACAGTGTAAAAAAAAAAAAAAAATAAACATATGTGGTATCGCCGCGTGCGTAAATGTCCGAACTATAAAAATATATCATTAATGAAACCGTACGGTCAATGGCGTACGCGCAAAAAAATTCCAAAGTCAAAAAATTTGCCTTTTTGGTCACTTTTTATACCATTAAAAAATGAATAAAAAGTGAACAAAAAGTCCGATCAAAACAAAAATCATACAGATAAAAACTTCAGAACACAGCGCAAAAAATGAGTCCTCATACCGCCCTGTACGTGGAAAAATAAAAAAGTTATAGGGGTCAGAAGATGACATTTTTAAACGTATAAATTTTCCTGCATGTAGTTATGATTTTTTCCAGAAGTATGAATGCTGTACAACACTTCCAAGCATGATTAAAAAAACAAATGTCCATCCACCTTGGCCTATTACCCTGCAATGTTGTATGATAACTCTGAATAAATCCCTGAATGACTGACTTCTCCAGAGTGTTATTACTATAGCTTGCAATATTATTACACAAATCTAGTAACAAAATGGCATCCAGGCCCTATTTGAACACTTTTATTGCGTTCACCATGACCACTTCCTCTGGCAGTGAGTTTCTATAGTCTCACTGCTCTTACTGTTAAAAATCCTCATCTGTGCTGGTGTAGAAACCTTCTTTCCTCTAGAAGAACAGGATGCTGCTTTGTTATAAATACAGCCCTGGGTATAAATAGATCATGGGAGAGATCTCTGATCTGACCTTTGATTAACATCTAAACTAAATAACTCTATTTTTTTTTTATTCAATGTTCAAACTCACTATTAATTTTTAATGTAGATAATATCTGTTTGTCCATTTGTAACTCAAATAAAAATTCTAAGTATATTTCCATGTGTCCAAAATTAAAATGTTTTTCCAAGACATACAGACACAATAATAAAATATTTACACACAGCACAGTAATATAATATCATGTGCAGGGCCAGATTAAGGCTGCCAAGAAGACGGAGCACTTCATTATGATGCCCCTCCCCCCCCCCCCCCTGACAGTTCCCCCACATTAGGTGCAGTACAGTTCCCCCACATTAGGTGCAGTATAGTTCTCCACATTAGGTGCAGTACAGTTCCCCCACATTAGGTGCAGTATAGTTCCCCACATTAGATGCAGTATAGTTCTCCACATTAGGTGCAGTATAGTTCCCCACATTAGGTGCAGTATAGTTCCCCACATTAGGTGCAGTATAGTTCCCCACATTAGGTGCAGTATAGTTCCCCACATTAGGTGCAGTATAGTTCTCCACATTAGGTGCAGTATAGTTCCCCACATTAGGTGCAGTATAGTTCCCCACATTAGGTGCAGTATAGTTCCCCACATAAGGTGCAGTATAGTTCCCCACATTAGGTGCAGTATAGTTCCCCACATTAGGTGCAGTATAGTTCCCCACATTAGGTGCAGTATAGTTCCCCACATTAGGTGCAGTATAGTTCTCCACATTAGGTGCAGTATAGTTCCCCACATTAGGTGCAGTATAGTTCCCCACATTAGGTGCAGTATAGTTCCCCACATTAGGTGCAGTATAGTTCCCCCACATTAGGTGCAATATAGTTCCCCCACATTAGGTGCAGTATAGTTCCCCACATTAGGTGCAGTACAGTTCCCCCACATTAGGTGCAGTATAGTTCCCCCACATTAGGTGCAGTATAGTTCCCCCACATTAGGTGCAGTACAGTTCCCCCACATTAGGTGCAGTATAGTTCTCCACATTAGGTGCAGTACAGTTCCCCCACATTAGGTGAAGTATAGTTTTCCACATTAGGTGCAGTATAGTTCCCCCACATTAGGTGCAGTATAGTTCCCCACATTAGGTGCAGTATAGTCCCCCCACATTAGGTGCAGTATAGTCCTTTACATAAGGTGCAGTATAGTTCCCCCAAATTTTGTGCAGTACAGTTCCCCCACATTAGGTGCAGTATTGTTCCCCCACATAAGGTGCAGTATAGTTCCCCCACATTAGGTGCAGTATAGTTCCCCCACATTAGGTGCAGTATAGTTCCCCACATTAGGTGCAGTATAGTTCCCCCACATTAAGTGTAGTATAGTCCCCCACATTAGGTGCAGTGTAGTTCCCCACATTAGGTGCAGTACAGTTCTCCCACAGACATACAGCCTTAAACCATATACAGTGTATGGTTGTAGGCTGTATGCCTGTTTACTGCCCCACTTCAGCGCTCCGACCACTAATCCACCGGTCCGGGGACCGGGGTCACGATCTACTGCTATGGCCTATGGACCATAGCAGTAGGTCCCTGGACCAGAGGAGCGGAGGTCGGAACACTGAAGATGACATGCCGCTGGTAACTTACCATGCGCGCGCGTCCTCCTCGATGCTCCGCTTTCCTCCTATGGGCCCTCCCGGCGGCCCCTGCGTTTTTAAAGTTGACGCGGGGGCCGCCGCAGAGAGGTGACCGCCGGGACATCCTTGTGTCCTGAAAAGATTTTTCGGGACACGGATGTCCCAAATGATGATCCGGCCCTGATCATGTGTTCAATATCATGTATTTAAAGATAGAGATACTGTTAAATTGAGGAACATTTGTTAAAGCTGGTGATCTGATGTCTTACAGGTGAACCTGAATTTAAGTATGTTGGCAACATGCATGGGAATGAAGCTGTGGGTAGAGAACTTCTTATTTATATGGCCCAGTATCTCTGCAATGAATACCAGAAAGGCAACGAGACAATCATCAATTTGATCCACAACACCCGTATACACATCATGCCTTCCATGAACCCTGATGGGTTCGAAAAAGCTGCTCAGCAGGTAAGTTATGGCATAAAACATATAAAGTGATGTTGATGTTTTTTCTGTTACACACTGAGGAAAGGAAACTGATTTCCTCTGAATTTATTTAAAAAGATTTTCCAGTTATGTAAATTAATGGTTGATCCTAATGAGTAGGCAATCTGTATTCTCTGGAGCATTGTGCCCCCCGTTGTTAAAGGGAATCTGTCATCTCTAGATCATGCACAGAGCTCAAGTGTCTAGGAGGCTGTGCTGAGCCGCAGGTTGCAAGTCTTATTTCCCATCTCTCCCTTGCTCAATTGATGGTTTGGCTTCCAGCACTGAGCCGTGCATGTCAAACACTCAATGCAGGGTGGATTGGAGGAGGGAGAAGGCATGCATGCTGTGGCTTGGCGATACCAAATATGTTTATTTTTTTTATTATACACTTTTTATTAGAAAGATGGAAAAAGGTGATTTTAAGTTTTATTGTGGGGACATTTTAAGTCTCCCTAGAGGACTTGTATGAGCAATCATTTGACTGCTTACACAGATCAATATAATATATAGTATTACATTGATTAATTCTGTCACTGATCTACTGGTACAGTCTGCCACAGATGTCTAGAACAGGCCACAGGCTGCTGATCTGACCCCTGAACTACCAATGTTTTGACAGCAGGATTTGAACAGTTAAATAGCCAGAAATGGAGATCACTAGAGGCATTTGTCAGCTACTGAATGCAGCTATAAGCTGTCGGTTTGGGGTATGGATCAGGCTTAGCTTCTGAGCCTGCTCCATTCACTCTTAGACTATATTCAGCACGCGTAAAATGTGCGGTGTAAAATGTCCACCCGAAAAAAACACGGGTAGACATTTTGCATATTTGCATGTTTCGGGAGTGCCAGTACCGCTCGGAAATGTGCCATCTCCATAGAACGCAGTGCATTTCTGATTGGAATTTATTTCTGCCATGTGCACAGTGCAGCAGAATCCTATTGAAATTTCTAAGCAGAATTTCTTGGAAATATTCACCTTAGAAATTCCTCTCTGAAATTCTGATGTGTAAACATGGCCTTAAAGGAGAAGTATTATGCACAAAAACTTATACCCTATCTGTAGTCACATTTACTGACACACTTGCCCACACTTCCCAGCAGTCAGACACCCTGTGATCTTAAAGTTATCTGAATGATATATCTCCTTTGAAGGCACTATGACAAATATATCTATTATAGATCATTTGTGGTGAATCCAGACACAGTGGGGGAAATTTATCAAAACCTGTCCAGAAGAAAAGTTGCCCATAGCAACCAATCAGATCGCTGCTTTCATTGTTCAGAGGTCTTTTCAAAAATGAAAAAAGTGATCTGATTGGTTGCTATGAGCAACTCAGCAACGTTTCCTCTGGACAGATTTTGATTAATCTGCCCAGAGTGTCTGTACATGTGACTGTGCCTAGGACTGAATAGCTCACCCACTCTGAAGGAGTTTGCTCATTAGCTATCCTTTGAGTAGCTCACCAGTGTATATTTTAGGAAAATTGCATTTAAAAAAACAAAAGCATGTTTTTATGTTTTTTTCCCCACCCCGGGAATTATTACCTGTCATTTTTCAAGTGAGAGTCAACAGGGAAATAAAACGCTATACCTACATGCTTTTTTGTTGTTGTTGTGTTTTTTCCACAGTTGCATTTTTGTGCCATTTTTTTAACATTTTTATTGAGAAACCCTTGAATCACATGAACAATTACTTGACTTGTAGCAAGAAAAACGAATTCACAAAAACAACAACAACAAAACCATATACTGAAACATGCTTGTCGCGTATGGACAGGGAAGGAGTGCAGTACTGATCTCATCCACTCCCTCTATCCCTGCCTACTTGCCTATCCACTCTAAATAGAGGATTGACAACCATGGTGACAGTCTCTCCCTAAATATGTCATGGAAGTCAAAGTCAACAAAATAAACTCACAAACAGGGCAAGATGCTGTGTACTAACAAACAGTTCATAAACTGGAATCCAGATAAACGGCAGACATGATTAAATGAACAAGACTAGGTATGGAACAAGTATACAGCAGAATCCAGGAGATGCAAGGGATGAACAAAAGAACTGAATGCTAAACACCAAACTGATCAGGAACATAGAACACTGTTCACACTGGACTCAGATAACTAACATAAACAGATAAAGTTTAAAGGACACAGATCAGTGATTAAGCACAGAGGAAACTATAGACCAATAGTAAAGCACAGAGGAAACACTAGATCAGTGATGATGTACTCTTTCAACAGTGCATGTACTAAACTCTTAAGATAAGCTATATTGACCTCTATAAAAACGGATACAAGAAAACCAAACTGCACAACAAGAAGGGACACAGGTCAGGATACAAGACAGGATATATTTCAGGATACAAGGCAGGATATATTCAAAACCAAACTTCACAACGTGAAGGGACACAGGTCAGGATTCTCACAGTGTGAACAGAGACTAAGAAACAAGGTACAAGCAGAACAGACATACAATAATCCTAAAGACAGACAATAATAATTCACACTAAAATCTACAATAAACAAGACTATTGACCATGGTTAAAACTCTACAATATTACAAGATAAATACAAAGTGCATGATAAAGCAGACATGGTCAGAGTAATGCACAAATGCCCAAATAACCAGCAAAGAGTGCAGGAGAGCTCGGGTTTAAATAGCCACATAAGTACTCATTGGCTCAGAGCATTAACTATTCCCCAGCCAGGGAGAATAGCACATAAAACAGATAATACATAAAAGCCTGAACAGGGCCTAAAAAGGAAAAATGCAAAAACACAAAAAACACAAAAAACGGACATTACAGTACCCCGCTCCCCCTTTAACGAGCGGCCACTGGACCCCCTAAAAAACTCAAGAGTAGCAAAAAAAACATACCAGAAATTTTTGGTAAAAAAAATTTCTGGTAGTTCCAAAAAAATTCTGGTGGCTCCATGATTGCCACCTGGATGCAGATGATTGACTCAGGTATGGAGGTACGCCAACTGTAGCTTCAGGACTAGCCGAAGAGGTCCTTGCGTCTGGTCCACTTGAAAACAGAATCCAGGAACACAGAAAGTGGCACCAGAGCAAGTAGGTGGGCTGGTTATTCTATCATGACCGGGGGTAGACAGGGAGAGTGAGCCCTAAACTGACCCTAGAAAAACTCTCCCTGCCTACATGCTCATTCACCCTAAATGGTGGATCAACAACTTGGAGCTGGTCGTCCACTGCACTTTAGCGCAGGGAGGGACCAACTCCAAGTTGTCGATCCACCGTTTAGGGTGGATGGGCAAGTAGGCAGGGAGAGTTTTTCTAGGGTCAGTTTAGGGCTCACTCTCCCTGTCCACCCCCTGGTCATGACAATGCTATTTTGGGAAAAATTTGAGAGAACAAGTTTTTTAAGCAATAAAAGACCACAAAAAGTGTGTGAAGTTGGGCTTAAAGGAAATCTGTCATCAGTGTCACTTGCACTAACCTGTTGGTGCAGACAGATAGCGCAGGTAACACTGATGACAACGATACGTACCTGATCCCATTCCGTGATGTTCTCCGGCTATCCTGTTCGATATCTTCAGCTCCGTGCCGTGGGCGGAGCTTATAACATCACCGCTGCTGTTTGCTAACAGCAGGACACAGCAACGTTGACATCACTAAGCTCCGCCCATGCTCTGAGTTGGGCCCGGAGCTGAAGATACTGAAGAGGATAGCCGAAGAACCATAGCACGGAACGGGCCCAGGTAAGTATGGCGGTCATCAGTATCACCTGCAATACCTGTCTGTACCGACAGGTTAGTGCAGGTGACACCGATGACAGATTTCCCTTAAAAGAAAACAGGAATGGAAGATGTGTAGTATTTTTCTAGATGATACAAAGGCCATTTTTTTGTGACACCTGCATAGTGTATTATCCTTATTGTATGGTTATAAAGATTGAGTCATTTGCTTAGTTTGCTTTGTTGTGAATTAATAGATATCATATGTTGAGAGCAAACAACTAAAGCACCACAGGGAAAACAGAGGGAAATCAGTTACAGTTGTGAAGTGCTGAATAGTTGCAGTTCTGACATGGCTCATGACAACTTAGTACTCGCAGCATTTAATAATTTAATACCTAGGACAGTGTTACCCAGCCAGTGTGCCTCCAGCTGTTGCAAAACTACAACTCCCAGCATACCCGTTGGCTCTCTGGGCTTCCTGAAAGTTGAAAAGCTGGAGGCACACTGGTTGGGAAACACTGACACAGTGGTTGGGAAGTTATTGTCATGCCTAGCCACTTCTATGTAAACTACACAACCTGTAATATTAATGGGATACTACAGGGAAGTTCAATTTATCCCCTATCCAAAGGTCTGATTGGAGATGGGGGGGGGGGGGGGGTTCTCCTGCTCAGTGCTCTGTCTCTCTTCGCTTCAACAATGGGATTCTGCTGCACCGGAATTTCCAGGCGGAATTTCTAAATGGAATCCCACTTCTGAATTGGGTAGAGTGAACCTTGCCTAAGTGCCCCTCTTTGGTCATCCAAAGAGTTGGGAGGTATGGACAACAGTGTGCTCACTTGACTGCAAATAGAGATCTTGAAAACGTAAAGGAATTTAAATTCTAGGTCTTGTTTACGGAATTTCCGAGCAGAACAAGCACACGGCAGAATTTCTGCACCAGAAACATCTGCCATGTAAATTCAACCTTCGGCCTCCACATGAAAGAATTGAGATGTTAATTTTTTCTGTGGAATCTGCTGGGAAATGCATTGTCTGCTATGTAGATGGCTCATTTTCGAGCAATGCTGGCATGTTCTCCCAGCACCCGCTCACTGCAGTGTGGCCAACTAAAATTTTCCAACCAGACACGCCACCAAAATTCCGATGTGTGAACATAGCCTTAGGGTATGTTAACGCGGCGGAATTTCCACAATTCCACAGAAATTCTGTGGAATTGTGCCGGATTTTCGCTGTAATTCTGTGTAATCTACAATTACAATAAAATTCTATGATTTCAATGGCATTCCACTGGGGAAGTCCGCAAAATAAAAGACTAGTCCTTTATTTTGACGGAATGTGGGAATCAGAATTTCCGCAGTGGGAATTCTGCTGTCTGAATGGGGCTGCAGAATCCCATTGAAATTAATTTGAACTAAATTACGGTGGCATTGTCGTCGGAATTCTTCTGCGGATTTAAACACTGAAATTCCATTGTGGAAAACATACCCTTAGGGTGGGGTCACACAGAACGGATCTGCAGCATATTTTACACTGCAGATCCGCCGATGATGAACCCTACAGTGTGCCTCCAGCTGTGCCTGGTCGTAGCGTCAATCTGCCGCTATAAGCAGGCCCACAGTGTTCTGCGAGTAGCTTGCGCCTGCACTGCAAAATTCTGGCCTAACTCAGGGAAGAGGCGGAGTGGTCGTGATGTCTGCGAGTACACTGTGGATGCGTGCAGCGACTCGCAAATCACTATGTGTCTGCTTATAATGGAGGACTGCCGCTACGAGCAGACAGGTACAGTTGGAGGTACACTTTAGTGTCCGTCATCGGTGGATCCGCAGCCTAAAATACGCTGCGTATCTGTTCCATGTGACCCTACCCAAAGGGGGAGATTTATCAAAACTTCTGCAAAGTAACATTGGAGCAATTGCCTATAGCAACCAATGAGATGTAAACTTTCAGAGGCCTTTTAAAAAATAAAAGATAGAATCTGATTGGTTGCCATGGGCAACTGCTCCACTGTTACTCTGCACAGGTTTTGTTAAATCCTTCCCTAAGTATATTGGAAAGTAATATGAAGCTTTTTTTGTATAAAACCAGAAAACCCCTTTAAAGTTTGCAATGGAACAGTGTGACCTATTCTTAGTATACACAAACCTAGGATATGATGTTTTACGTTAAAAAAATAATATACTCTTTAAGGTAGGGTCATGCCTCGTATTTTGCTGCATATTTGGTGTTGAATATTGTCCTATCTATTGAAGTCAATGGGTAGCAAAATCAGCTGCAGAATATATGCAACAAAATATGGCATGTGAGACCCTACCCTAATGGCTCGTTCACATGAGCAGATTCTCTTTCAAACTCGCAGCATGTTTACTGCTGTGAGTTTGAAAGGGGGCGGGCTCTTCGTGGGCTGTCTATAGCAGCAGATTTCAGCTGTTTAAAATCCACTCCAGACCCTATTGCCTTCAATGGGGTATGCAGCGGGAAACCCGATATGAGTTTGAAAGTAAATCCGCTTGTGTGATTGAGCCCTAAGGGTGTTTTCACACGTACAGTATCCTGCACATGTTGCACAGAATTTGAAGCTGTAGATTTAAAGCTGCGTTCAGTCATTTAGATTACATTGGACACTGCAGCATAAAATCTGAACAGGATACTGTACGTGTGAATAGACCCTTAATGTGTTACGTTACATGACCTTACTAATGAAAACACAATCTGGCTTCTCCTATATATCCATGTTGAAAATAGCATTTCCTTTTGAAATTCTGTGTGATTTGAGGTCTACTTGCACCCCCTGCTGGTTGCTCAGTTCGGAAAAATGTTACTTTTGTCCAGTACTATCTTTGTAAGGGTGGTTTCATGGCATTTCCTGGAAAAATTATGGGGGAAAAAAATACGCATATAATTTTTTTTTCTCAGACATTACCTGGGAGTCAAAAGAGAAATATAAAACTACCTACCTACAATGTTTTCTCATTTGTGGTGATTCTTTCTCCCATGAGTGGCATTTTTTGGCGAAAGTGACAGTTTTTCTAAAATGCTGCATGCGGTATCGATAATGGGGGAAATTTATCAAAACCTGTCGAGAGAAAAAGTTGCTGAGTCGCCCATAGCAACCAATCAGATTGCTTCTTTCATTTTTGAAAAGGTCTACAAAAAATGAAAGAAGCGTTCTGATTGGTTGCTATGGGCAACTCAACAACTTTTTCTCTGGACAGGTTTTGATAAATCTCCCTCAATGTCTTTTCACTTGGCTTTTTTTCTCCCATAGACCTTTAGAAGTTAAAAAAAAAAATATATATATATATATATATATATATATATATATATATATATATATTGTGGATTTTTCACATTCCTCAGTACAAATCCTTGAGTCACATGATAAAAGAATCACATGACAAGAAAATTCAACTAAATAAACTTTCACTGGAAAATGCATGTTCTAATGCACACTATTTTTTGGGGAAAAAATCTCATAAAAACTGCACCATGGAGGACAAAAACCTATGCATTTTTTGTGGTGTTTCTTCCCAGTGAACAAAAAGCTATGCAAAAAGAATAAGTGAAACATCCTAATAGAAAATGCCTGCACCACAATAAAGAATATGTTTCAAAAAGAAATATTTAAGAAAATAAGAACATTTCTTCAGGTACTGAAGTCTATACAATATAATTAATTGCTGTCTTTTTTGCTCAAGCCTGGAGACATAAAGGACTGGTTTGTGGGTCGTAGTAACGCACAGGGAATCGACCTGAACAGAAATTTCCCTGATCTTGACCGGATTGTCTACATTAATGAGCAAGAAGGCGGAACCAACAACCACCTGCTGCAGAATCTGAAGAAGACCGTTGACCAAAACACTAAGGTGTCTATAATTTTGCGTGGTGTCAGTTATTTAAACAGTTTTTTTTTCTGTGAGCACTGTGTATAATACTAATTCTCCTAAAGGATTACGGTGATTAAATAACTTTTCTGGGCTCATTAAGGTCTTAAAGGGGTACTCCACTGCCCCAGTGTCCAGAACCTTTAGTTCAGAATGCTGGGTGCGGGGGTCATGACATCACGGCCACGCCCCTCATGATGTCACACCCCCTCAATGCAAGTCTATGGGAGGGGGCGTGACATACGTCACGCCCCCTCCTATAGACTTGCATTGAGGGGACGTGGTGTGACGTCACAACCCCCGCAGCCCGTACCCAGCATTTGGAACTAAATGTTCCAGAACCTGGGGCAGTGGAGTACCCCTTTAGAGGGGTACTCCGGTGAAAACTTTTTTTCTTTTAAATCAACTGGTGGCAGAAAGTTAAACATATTTGTAAATTACTTCTATTAAAAAATCTTAATCCTTCCAGTACTTATTAACTGCTGAATGCTACAGAGGAAATTCCTTTCTTTTTGGAACACTGATGACATCACGAATACAGTGCTCTCTGCTGGCAGCTCTGTCCATTTTAGCAACCATACATAGCAGATGTATGCTAAGGGCAGCATGGTGGCTCAGTGGTTAGCACTGCTGCCTTGCAGTGCTGGGGACTTGGGTTCAAATCCCACTAAGGACAACGATAAATAAAGTGTTATTATTATTATAATAACGTCAGCAGAGAGAACTGTGGTCGTGATGTCATCAGAGAGCATTCATAGTTACATAGTTAGTACGGTCGAAAAAAGACATATGTCCATCAAGTTCAACCAGGGAATTAAGGGGTAGGGGTGTGGCGCGATATTGGGGAAGGGATGGGATTTTATATTTCTTCATAAGCATTAATGTTATTTTGTTCCAGAAATGTATCTAATCCTGTTTCAAAAAAGAAAATAATTTTCTCTGTAGTATTCATCAGCTAATAAGTACAGGAAGGATTAAGATTTTTGAATAGAAGTAATTTACAAATATGTTTACCTTTCTACCACCAGTTGATTTAAAAGAAAAAAAGGTTTTCACCGGAGTACCCCTTTAAGCTGGATTTCAGATCAATGATTGTTGATCTTTGAAGGTTGTTGCTTTGAGACCTCCATATACATATATGAAAAGTCATCCCAACCTGCAATTTTCAGTCTGGTACATATGGAGGCCTCTCGACTCAAATAATGAAGGAAAAGAGAAGGGTCAGGCATGTTAGCTTTCGACCCCTCCTTTCTTTATTTTTGAGGTAAATAAGCCACCATATCTCAGGAGTGGTGGTGGGGCACATAGCAACAATATAAAAACATTGGTGTTGGCATCGGGCACCCTCAGGTCGCCTGATCTCTCACCTTGTTACAGTCTCTTAATACTCCCTTTTGGTCCTGAGATATATTAGGGTTTAGAGTTTGACTGACAATACAGGGAGTCAGTCAGAAAGGCATGAACTTAGTCTCCACTATCTCCTGATAGTCACTCCCATTCTTAAATTAAAGGGGTACTCCATTGGAAAAAATTTTTTTTCAAATCAACTGGTTCCAGAAAGTTTTACAGGTTTGTTAATTACCTCTATTAAAAAATCTTAAATCAGCTGCTGTATGTTCCATAGGAAGTTGATTAGTTATTTTCAGTCTGACCACAATGCTCTCTGCTGACACCTCTGTCCATGTCAGGAACTGTTCGGAGCAGGAGAGGTTTGCTACGGGAATGTTCTCCTACTCTGGACAGTTCCTGACACGGGCAAAGGTGTCAGCAGAGAGCATTGTGGTCAGACTGGAAATACTTTACAACTGTCTCTGTAGTATACAGCAGCTGATAAGTATTGGAAGGATTAAGATTTTTTTTAATAGAAGTAAATTACAAATCTTGAAAATAATATAAAAGTGGAGCTCAAAGATTACTGGGCAAACTAATAAATTTATTAAAATACATAAACACCAGTCAGCATATCATACTGGGCTGACACCCACCGGATCCTAGTAGGTGCAGCTTACAGTAAGGCAAAACAGAATTCTAATAGGTTTATACTCTTATGTCTAAAAACTCAATGGTAAAATCAATCTAAAATACAGATAACACTATAAAAACATTGCCCTTGAAGTGTTATCTGTATTTTAGATTGATTTTACCATTGAGTTTCTAGAGATAAGTGTATATACCTAGTAGAATTCTGTTTTGCCTTACTGCAAGCTGCACCTACTAGGATCCGGTGGGTGTCAGCCCAGTATGATATGATGACTGGTGTTTATGTATTTTAATTAATGTATTAGTTTGTCCAGTAATCTTTGAGATTCACTTTTATATTATTTTCAGTATTTTTGTCTCTCCTAGGGTATGGAGTTTTTGTGGTACAATCGGATCGGTTGTGATTTGAAAAGTGAGCCTGGTCTAATGCATTCTTGTTTTGCAGAATTACAAATCTGTTTAACTTTCTGGAACCAGTTGATTTGAAAAAACTAAAAATGTTTTCCACTGGAGTACCCCTTTAAAGGGGTATTCCAGGAAACAGACAATTTTTATATATATATATATATATATATATATATATATATATATCAACTGGCTCCAGAAAGTTAAAGAGATTTGTAAATTACTTCTATTAAAAAATCTTAATGCTTTCAGTACTTATGAGCTTCTGAAGTTAAGGTTGTTCTTTTCTATCTAAGTTCTCTCTGATGACACCTGTCTCGGGAAACGCCCAGTTTAGAAGAGATTTGCTATGGGGATTTGCTTCTAAACTGGGCGTTTCCCGAGACACGTGTCATCAGAGAGCACTTAGACAGAAAAGAACGACCTAACTTCAGAAGCTCATCAGTACTGAAAGGATTAAGATTTTATAATAGAAGTAATGTACAAATCTGTTTAACTTTCTGGAGCCAGTTGATATATATAAAAATTATAAGTTCACTTCCATCTGACTGATTCCTTGAATTGTCAGACAAACTATAAACCACAACTCTGAAGGGGAGGGGCATATCAAGAGACTGTAAAAAGATATGTGATCGTGGCACCATAAGCCATTTAATGATAGTAACATATGATTTTTGGGGAGATTGGTCACAGGTCCTCTTTGAGTGGAAGACAGTACTTGTTGTATGGTAACTATAGTCGTTCATTTTCCAGCTTGCCCCTGAAACCAAAGCAATAATTCACTGGATAATGGATATTCCTTTTGTACTTTCTGCCAATCTACATGGAGGTGATCTTGTGGCCAATTATCCATATGACAAGACTCGAAGTGGTAAGTCTTTAATATGTCTGTATCCTATGTTGATGCTCAGCTCTATACACACTGCCTACAGACAAGTGGCAGATCCGGGTGCAGAAGGCTCTTTTTTTTAAGACTCAATAAGCTTCTAAATAGAAAAACAGACATGATATTTTTTTTATTTTTTTTTTGTATTTTGTTAATTGTGTCTTTGGCTCAAAAACCTGAGTAAATGTCTGCCACAAAAACGGCAGCATTTTTTAAAAAAACTGTGTGTCACACCAGCTTTAGGCCGCTTTCACACAAGTATACTTTACCTCTGTATTAGGCTTGCTTTACGTGGAGGATGGGTATATGTCTATAATATGGAGCCAGATATGAATGTAATACATGTATGAAATAACATCAGTATGTCATAAGTATTTTGTAGAGTTAATACTAATGAGCATCTTATTGAATTATACTTAAAGATAAACAGATGATAAAATAAATAAATAAATAAATTAAAATATTTACTCAATAGACTCCGTTTGATGTATTACATTTGCAAAAAGGTAAATAACCCCATAGATTAACATTAGTTCCATATCTCAATCCACAAAAACAGATGTAATACAGAAGCAAAATATCAATAATGTTAGAGATGAGAATTCCCCTTCGGGTCTATTCATACATACAGTATCCTGTGCATATTTGATGGGCAGGATTTGAAGCTGCAGATTTGATGCTGTGTTCAGTCATTTAGTTTACATTGAACTCTGCAACTTAAAATCCACAGCTTCAAATTCTGTGCGTCAAATAAATGCAGGATACTGTATGTGTGAATACACCCTTAGGGTTGGGTCAACCATGCAGCATTTACAGCATATTTTGCTGCATATTTTCTGCTGCTGATTTTCCTACCCATTCACTACAATTGGAAAGAAAATCAGCAGCAGAAAATATGCTGCAAATGCTGTATGTAAGACCAAACCCTCCGGAAGTGTATTGTTCCGAACGCTGTGTACGGGCTTCTGTGTTCAGGGCTTCCCCTCGTGACGTCGCGTCTGCCCCCTCGTGACATCACGCCTGCCCCCTCAACGAAAGTCTATGGGAAGGGGGCGGCCCTGAACATGGAAGCCCGCACACAGCATTCGGAACAATAAACTTCTGGACGCTGGAGAGCGGAGCCCTGGTAGCAGGGCAGTGGACTACCCTTTTAAGACCCAAAGTAGGTCGGTCCTAAAGAGGTTCAAATTTAACTTTTTAAATTCACCCTTTACTCAAAAAAGTAGTACAATTCCCGAAAGGTAAAGACTGTTCTGGCTGTGTGTTCCATTTGTGTTCTGTTATGTGTCTAGGTTAGATTATAAAATCTCCCTGGATTTTGGCGCAGTCACTTAATAATTGGTGGGATTCTAAAGTACGTAATCACTAGGTCCCAAATGTTAAAACACATGTCGAGCAGAGACGGAGTGGCTGCCTCTTGTATGCTTCTTAACTGCACGCAAGCAGATTTTGGGAAAAAAGCAACAGAAAAGTAACAAAACAAGGAACATCTGTAACTATTAAAGTGTTGGAAGAGAATGGCTTAATGATAAGGTTCCATCTGCATACAGGTCTCTACGTAAATAAGAGAGGACAGCTGCACTGTAAGAACAGATCCTGATGTAATTTGCTTTGCTCTTATTTAAGGTAGTTCATTAGGGATGCATATATAATGCATGCAGAAAGTTTTCAGACCCTTCCACTTTTTAGTATTTTATTATATTGTAACCTTATGCTAAAATTTAAAAAATATATAGTTCTTCCCCATCTTTTTGAGGTCAATACCACATACAGACAAAGTCAAAACAAAATGTTATACATTTTTGCTAATTTATTCAAAAGAATACACTAACATTTTGCATGGACAAGTGATGAGCAGTGCCTGGTTGCCTCTAGACATGACGTTTAGAAGTAAGGCAAAAAATTCAATTTTTTGTTTCATCAGACCAGGGAATCTCGTTTCTCACAGTCTGAGAGTCCTTTAGGTGATTTCTTGTAAACTCCAGGTGAGATTTTATTTTTCTGTTACTGTGGAGAGGCCTCCTATTGGCCACTCTGCCATGAAGCCCAGATTGGTGGAGTATGCAGTGATAGTTGACCTTTTGGACCTTTAATACATCTGCACACAGGAACTTTGGAGCTCAGCGACCATTTAGTTCTTGGTCACCTCACCTTACTTTGTTTTGTGTGGCAGCCAGCTCTAGAAAGAGTCCTGGTTGTTCCAAACTGCTGCCATTTCAGTATGATGGAGACCACTGTGCTCTTGTGAACTTTCACTCCAGCAAAAAGTTTTTGTACCAGTCTCCAGATCTGTGCCTCCACACAATAATGTCCCTGAGTTATACAGGCTGTTTTACCACCTCATGGCTTAATTGTTGCTCTGATATTCAGAAAGACAGGGGAGTGTATTTCCAAATCATGTCCAATCAACTGAATTTACCACAGGTAACTCCAATCAAGGTGTAGAAACATCTCATACTGACTTATAGCTATCAAAGTTTTTTAGTTTTTTCTTTTTTTAATAAATGCGCAAACATTTCTAAAATTTCAATGTTCTTATTATGGGTTATTAAGTGCAGAATGAAGAGGGAAAAAGAGTTTTGTTTTTTTAAAATAGGTATTTATTGTTTTTTCGAAAGTAACAAAACAAAAGGCAAAACAATAAAAAAAGAATCAAATCCCCCTTGGAGGGTAAGTGGTCCATCTTGGCCTTATAGGTGCATGAAACATATAAGAAAGATAGCATAATGCAGAGATCACTGCAATATAACAGGAAAATCACAGCATCAGTAACCATAGAGGAAGTATGCCTAAGGTGTAATGGTAGGATCCACTACAACGTGAAAGAGCTGGCATTAAACAAGGGGAGAAGAATCATAGAAAAGAGAAGAAAAGAGTGAGGTAGAGGGAATGAAAAAAAAGAGAGAGCTAAGAAGATGAAAGGGAGGAGGCCAGATGTAGCATTGCAAGGTACCTTATGTTCCAGACGAATTCCATAGATCCCCAGGTTCTGCAGCGTTGGGACACATAAGGGTGAGAGAGAGAGAGAGAGAGAGAGAGAGAGAGAGAGAGAGTTACTTGTCGAGATGAAGGGTTTCAAAATCGGATAAAGACATAAAATTTAACAATGGCCACCATATCGAGTGGAATTTATCTATCTGACTCTTGAGAGTCAGCTAGCAATTCCTCCATCTTACATAGGTGTGGCACCTCATTAAGCTAAGACGAAATGGAAGGGGGTGTAGTAGATTTCCATAATCGGGGAATAACGGTTCTGGCCGCTAACAATAGAAATTTGGTTAAACGTGCCGTTGATGTAGGCATGGAACAAGGAAGTATGGATAAGAGGACTAGTTTGGGAGTGTTAGGGAGTGAAGAGGATGTCAGTCTAGTCATGATATCGAGGGCCTGCATCCAGAAAGAGTCAAGGTCTGGACAGGTCAGCCAAATGTGTGTCATAGGGCCACGAGGTTCTTCACATTTGGGTATATACGAGAGAGTAAGGTAGGGACTCTGTACCATCTTGACAGGGTCTTGTAATTGGTTTCCTGAGCTTTGCTTGAAGTGGATGTCCGGTGGCACAACAAGACGACTCTCCTCCAGTCCTCTTCGGAAAAGGAGCTCTGTAATTCCCTTTCCCATAAAGAGGTTTTTTTATTTTATTTTACTTTAGCACAAGGCAGCAACATGACAAAAATGTAAAAGAGTCAAAGGGTCTTGCATGGTAAACACACTGTCCTATGTAAGCAAAGTAAAACAAACTCTCCCACTCAATCTGACAACAGACAAGACACAACTGCGCGCTGGACAGTCAGATTTCCAAGGAGGCTGTGCCACATCTGATAAATATAGTGCACAGGTTATTTTTTAATCAATGAGATCTATACATAATACTGTTGGATTATTGTATTGGCACACTGGCATCCTAGCATGCAGTTGTGTCTGTTCACACCCAATATCATATTGAGTAGGAGAGTTTGCCAGGAAAATCCCTTTAATAACTCTAAAAAATGAAAAGTTATTTTTATTGAAAAGTTACATATAGTCTTTATTGAATTGTATAGAGAACCATCAGTAATAATGATGATAGGAAATATTGTGGGGTATAGACACTTTTAACCCCGTAAGAAGACTTGGTGTGCCTAAATGTTGTCCAACAAAAGTTGCAAATAATAAATCGACGAGCATTGCTATAAATATTCAATGGTATACACAAATGCAGGGGTGTGTAAAAATTGCTCTTAGAGATAACAGCAAGGAGGGGGAATGACTCGCACACCAATGTAAAGAGTAGACTTGTGGGAGAGAAACCTTGGAAGACCGCTCACACAGACTGGTGAAAATTAGGTGAATAGATACACGGCATTTGCATAGGAGAATCATATAGGGTGTGTACAAGTATAGAAAGAAAGTAGAGCTCACACAACAGACTAAAGATACTTTAGAAGCAATAGTAAGCAACATTTTTAATAAAGACCTATGAAGAAAATGTTTTCTGCATTATAATAAATACAAAACAAAACAATGTCCATAGCCATAACATTTTTGTAACACAATTTATTTTATTCATTTTGCAGGAAGTGCTCATGAATACAGTGCTTGCCCCGATGACAGCATTTTTCAGAGTTTAGCTCGTTCATATTCTTCCCTCAATCCAGCCATGTCTGACCCAAAGAGGACACCGTGTCGCAAGAATGACGATGAAACCAGCTTTGTTGATGGAACCACTAATGGTGCAGCTTGGTACAGTGTTCCTGGAGGTAAACATAACCAGTTACATTTATAGAATTAAGGAGCTGAAGGAAGCCACAAAATATAAATTCTTACTTAAAGCTTAGGTGAATGTATGCATGTGTATGAGCCTGGGTTCACATATGTCTGGCGTGCGGCATAGTTTCCCTCTGATGCTAGAGCTGATCCCATTCATTTCAATCAGACAGTTCACAATCATCCAGCATCTCACTTTTGACACTGGATGGTTGGACATCAGTTGCGTTAAGATTTAGGCTGGGTTCACCTATGCTGGGGGCCGGACAAATGTGAACCCAGGCTTATAGAGCCTCATATACTGCAGTTTTCTTAATAGGAAGTGTAAAATATGTGTAGCTCACTTAGGATAAAAGAAATAATGTGCTTGAGGTTAAAGGTGTTGCCTTCACCCAAAAGGCCTAATGTAATATGTAGAAATTATAAATAAAAAATATTTATGTGAACCAGTCCTCAAAAGCACAGGGGAGAGAAAAAGGAAAAGACTAGTGGAGATGGGATCCAAGAAATGGTCTTTATTATATAAAAAGGATATATATGACCAATCGCCTAGCAGGGCCCTTGCTAAAGGCGAATGGAATATACTGGGTAAAAAATAGATATAATAAAAAATACAGAATATAGTAGGATTAAAATGAGATAAATATGATGGGTAAGTAGCACCAAAGAAAATTCATTAATTAAATATCTGCTGCATATATCAGGAGAAAACGTTCTCAGTCCATATAATTCATAGGGATATTTCAATGAAAAATCCACAAGAAATGTCCAGAATGAAAAGTCACAATTAGTTTGGGTGTATCCGGAGTAACGGTATATATGGTAGTGAGTGTAGCGACAATAGCTACAATAGGAAATTCATGGACAGGTAATGCAGACAATGTGGCAAACACTGTCAGCGATGAAGATGTCAAGTCTCGGTGCACAGCACCACTCACCCTCCTTTGGAGTCCTCAGGTCCGGGCTGGCACGGCTGAGTCCGGCACTCTGGATATCAATGCCCGCCTGGGTGGTATGCTGGGTGAATGGCTGAATCTCCGGGGGTCCGAGTGTCCTGGGCTGGCACGGGAGGCGTCCGGCCTTGGGGAGGATGATGTCCAGGAGTAACTCTGCCGACCGGGGCTGTGAGAGGATGCAGGTAACAGGTGGTGCAGATTGCACGTATGAATAAGGTGCTAACAGCGCGCATGCAGCAGTGGTCCCGGAATCGCGGGCATCCAGCTGTTGCAATTGGAATATGGCAGATACAGTCTATTTGAAGTGATATACACTTATGGATAAGGTGCAGATAATGGGCTAGACGCGTTTCAAGGCCGCGGGCCTTTTCTTCAGTAGCTATAGGTCGTTACTCCGGACACACCCAAACTAATTGTGACTTTTCATTCTGGACATTTCTTGTGGATTTTTCATTGAAATATCCCTATGAATTATATGGACTGAGAACGTTTTCTCCTGATATATGCAGCAGATATTTAATTAATGAATTTTCTTTGGTGCTACTTACCCATCATATTTATCTCATTTTAATCCTACTATATTCTGTATTTTTTATTATATCTATTTTTTACCCAGTATATTCCATTCGCCTTTAGCAAGGGCTCTGCTAGGCGATTGGTCATATATATCCTTTTTATATAATAAAGACCATTTCTTGGATTCCATCTCCACTAGTCTTTTCCTTTTTCTCTCCCCTGTGCTTTTGAGGACTGGTTCACATAAATATTTTTTATTTATAATTTCTACAGTTTTCTTAATATACTTAGTTACTGAAATCTCTTCCTTCATTAGTTGAAGCAATTTTACAACATCTGCTGGGAAATCAAAGTCTCTTATAGCTTCTATGCAGCATACATAGCATTTCCTCTGTAGTATATAGCCCCTAAAAAGTACTGGAAGGATTAAGATTTTTTAATAGTAGTAATTTACAAATCTGTTTAACTTTCTGGCACCAGTTTATTTTTTTTTTAAAGTGGAAAAAAATTTTTTTTTAAATAAACTGGTGCCAGAAAGTTAAACAGATTTGTAAATTACTACTATTTAAAAATCTTAATCCTTCCAGTACTTTTTAGGGGCTATATACTACAGAGGAAATGCTTATCTTTTTAGATTTCTCTGATGTCATGACCACAGTGCTCTCTGCTGACCTCTGCTGTCCATTTTAGAAACTGTCCAGAGCAGGAGAAAATCCCCATAGCAAACATATGCTGCTCTGGACAGTTCCTAAAATGGACAGCAGAGGTCAGCAGGGAGTACTGTTGTCATGACATCAGAGAAATCTAAAACGAAAAGCATTTCCTCTGTAGTATATAGCCCCTAAAAAGTACTGGAAGGATTAAGATTTTTTAATAGAAGTCATTTACAAATCTGTTTAACTTTCTGGCATCAGTTGATTTTTAAAAAAAGGTTTTCCACGGGAGTACCCCTTTAAGGCAGCCTGTACTGTATTGATGAACTTATAATGCAGTAGTGTAAAATTTGTATTTCCCATTGCAGCTCTGCTTTATAATCATAAATCACAAATTATTTTTTTGTAGAAATGCTAAAAAATGTTATGTGTGCTTATTTTGATGTTAAAATTGAAGGATTTAAAACATTTTAGCGTGTAGTGTTATTTACAAAAGATACATGTATTAACACAAATCTGTGATCCCTGCCAAAATAGTACTCCTATTACACCCTCTGTAATAGGAGATCAGCAAAATGACAGCACCATGCAAGATATTATTTAGTAATTACATATTTAAAGAAGTACTCCAATTCTGGAAGATTTATTCCTAAAGGATAGGGGATAAGTGTCTAAATACAAGAGGTCCAACCGTTGGGACCACCCGAGATCACCACGTCACCCTGGAAGTCTCCAGGAAGGGAGCATGCGGCCCCACTCACAAAGCAGTGGGCAACACGCCCCCTCCATGTATTTCAATGGGAGAACTGGAGATACCCAAACGCTATGTCTCAGGCTGTACCATGGAGTTACATCCAGCAGCAGGACCCCCGCGATCAGACATCTTATCCCCTATCCTTTGCATAGGGGATAAAATGTCTAGGGGTAGATTTCCCTTTAAATCAGTACCACAAGAGTGTCCCTATAATAGTATCAGAACAAAAAAGTGCTCTATTGCAGTGCCCTCAGGAGTGCCAAACGTGTCCCCTAACAATGAGTACCAGCCACAGTGCGCCAGGCACTGGGTATCAGGCACATTTTCCCCCACCTACTACCGGCTACAGTGTATCACTTTATTGACTGTTTTATGCTCTTCACCTTCCCATATATTTTTATGTGATATGCATTTGTTGGTTCTCCTGCCTGCTGTTAACCCTTGTGGTGCGATTTTTGTAGGTATGCAGGACTTCAACTACCTAAGCAGTAACTGTTTTGAGATAACTGTGGAGCTGAGCTGTGACAAATTCCCACCTGAGGAATTGCTGAAGAATTACTGGGAAGAAAACAAAGACTCAATGGTGAATTACATCAAGCAGGTATAACCTAAGGTTTTAACTTTTACCAAAGCATAGAGGGTAAAAGAAGTTTTCCCATTATAGGACTTTTATTTGATATAAAAGAAAATGACATTTATTCAATGTGGTGGATTTAGAGCTGTACAGCCTGTTGGGTTGGCTTTAGGGCCTACAGTCAAGTGAGTTGGTGTGTGAGTGAGTGGCAGAAGATGTCGGGGCAGTAGAGGCTGGTGCTTAATTTCACTATGCTTATACAGTTGGCAGTGCACATTAGGGGCAACAGGTTCAGGAACTACAAGGTGCTTTTTCAGTGTGACAGTTTGGGAGTAGTTGAGGCTATCAACCGCCTCTTTGTGTCATCTCTGCCTGTAGTGTGCTTGCCATTTGGAAGGTTCCCCAACCACTGCCACTGGATCTGATATACTGGCAGGGCTCCTTGTCCTACAATGGATCCAGGGAGTGGGGTCTGAGCTGAGGTGCTCCAGGGACCAGATCCTCCGAGACTGGCATCCCTCAGGTGAAGCAGACCTGCTCTTTCACCAGACCCCCCTTTGCAGCCCTGGACTTGTGCCTGCAGCCATTTGAACTGCACCCCAAAATTGCAACAGCAACTCCCCCCGAGATGACATAAAGGAGATGACGCATAGATTGTATACAGAGCTTCTAACTCCTCTGTCTTAAAATGCAAAAAGGCTGCCAGCCTGCCTTATTCTTCCCTTATATGAAGTAAATTTCTACTACCCATTAACTCCTCCCTTCCCCTTTCTTAACGGCTATTCCCCGGTTCATTCTCTTTTGGCCTAGTCATGAAGGCCTCCCCTTATTCAGTATTCACTATTTTAGTACAACTATGAAGATTTAGTCTCCGAAATCTGAAGCATAACTAAACAATCATCACCACCCACCATCTTACAGAGGTTCAGCCTAAAATCTAATTATTAAAACTTTTCGTGAGTTGAAAGCTGGACCTACCTTCATTATTCTACTGGTGTACAACCAGTTTATTTGATGAATCCTCTTTAGGAGATGATTCTGGTTCTAAACATCCTCTAAGAGCAACTTCTCACAACCATCCAAAAGCAATTTAGTGATGAACATTACTTTTTCCAGCATGACGGAGCACCATGTTAATGGCGTACAAAATATAGACATTTTGGGTCCAGGGCCAGGAAACAAACCATTCCTCAATCACATTGGGAACCTTTGGTCAATCCCCAAAAAGTGTGGACAAGCAAAAACATAGAAAGGGTACGTTCACACATACAGGATCCTGCGCAGATTTGATGCGCAGGATTTGTAACTGCAGATTAGAAGCTGTGCTCAGTCATTCAGTTTACATTGAGATCTGCAGCAGAAAATCCTGCGTATCAAATCCTGCGCAACAAATCTGCAAAAGATCCCGTACGTATGAACTCTTACTGATAAGGCAGGAGTGGGTTACCATCAGTCAGGATTTTTCCCTGACAACAAAGGGTCAACACTGTAAATATTGAGTTTTTGTATGTACTGTATGTATTTGTCAATACAAGTTTAAACACTTATGAAATGCTTAATATTGTAAATTAGCAATCATTATGCCATAAAAAGATTGTACATTATACCATTATACTCAAAAGATCTAAAAGCACCAAAGCAGTAAACTGTGAAAACCAAAATTTGTGTGAAGAGAAAAGGAAGGTTCTGGAGATATCACCTACAACAGACACTGATAAAATAAAGAGAGGGCAAAGCCTACAAAAATAGAGGGTAGTTTGAAAAGAGCCTTAAAGGGGTACTCCATTGGAAAATATTTTTTTTTAAATCAACTGGTGCCAGAAAATTAAACAGATTTGTAAATTACTTCTATTAAAAAAATATTTGTCCTTCCAGTACTTATTAGCAGCTGTATGCTACAGAGGAAATTCTTTTCCTTTAAAAATTATTTTTCTTGTCCACAGTGCTCTCTGCTGACATCTGATGCCCGTATCAGGAATTGTCCAGAGCAGGAGAAAATCCTCATAGCATACCTATGCTGCTTTGGACAGTTCCTGACATGGACAGAGGTGTCAGCAGAGAGCACTGTGGACAAGACAAAAAAGAAATTCAAAAAGTAAATAATTTCCCCTGTAGCATACAGCTGCTAATAAGTACTGGAAGGAATAAGATTTTGAAATAGAAGTAATTTACAAATCTGTATAACTTTCTGGCACCAGTTCATAAAAAAAAAAAAAAAATTTAGTTTTTCACCAGAGTACCCCTTTAACCCCTTAAGGACATAGGGCGTATCCATACGCCCCGTTTCCAAGTCCTTAAGGACCGAGGGCGTATGGATACGCCCTGAGCTTTTCCGGCCCCCGCCGTCATTATGTCCCCCATGTCGGCGATTGCCGAAGATCGCTGGACAATTCAGTCCAGCGATCTGCGGCGGATTCCGGGTCAATGGGGTCTCCAGTGACCCGATGACCCGGAATTACTGGCTGATCGGGGCCATCAGAGACGGCCCCGAACAGCCATTGCCAGCAGGGGTGAGGTGGCACTGGTGATCGCCCTGATTCGTCGGCTGACCAATCAGGGCGCCTGCTGCGGGTGTCACTCCCGCAACCCGCTCCGCCCCTCTTTCGGAGGACGTGAGCGGGTGCGGGCAGAAGACCCCGGGTGCTGGGTACCCCGATCCCCGGCGTCCCTGATCGACGGCGGCGGCGAGGGACTGACCTGTGCGGCGGCATCGTGGAGCAGCAGCAGGAGGTGAGTGACAGCCTTCTGCTGTTGCTTAGCAACAGCTCCCAGCATGCAAAAAGGGTATGCTGGGAGCTGTAGTTATGCAACAGCAGGAGGCAGACCACCACAACTCCCAGCATGCCCTTATGGGCATGCTGGGACTTGTAGTTTTGCAACAGCTGGAGACACATTTTTCTATGGAAAAGTGTACCTTCAGCTGTTGTATAACTACAACTCCCAGCTTGCACAATCAGCTAAAGTGCATGCTGGGAGTTGTAGTGGTGCATCTGGTGGTTGCATAACTACAACTCCCAGCATGCCCGTTGGCTGTCGGTGACTGCTGAGAGTTGTAGTTTTGCAACAGCTGAAGGCACACTGAGTTAAGTAGCAAACCAATGTGTCTCCAGCTGTTGCATAACTACAATCCCCAGCATCCCCAGCCAAAGTAGTATGCCTCCGGCTGTTGCGTAACTACAAGACCCAGCATGCTCTTCCGCTGTCCGTACATGCTGGGGGTTGTAGCTTTTGCAACAGCTGAAGGCACACTGGTTGCAAAACACTGAGTTTGTTACCAAACTCGGTGTTTCACAACCTGTGTGTCTCCAGCTGTTGCAAAACTACAACTCCCAGCATGCACTGATAGACCGTACATGCTGGGAGTTGTAGTTTTGCAACAGCTGGATGTTTCTCCCCCCCCCCCCCCCAATGTGAACGTACAGGGTACACTCACATGGGCGGAGGATTACAGTAAGTATCCGGCTGCAAGTTTGAGCTGCGGCAAATTTTCTGCCGCAGCTCAAACTGCCAGCGAGAAACTACTGTGAACCCCCGCCCGTGCGACTGTACCCTAAAAACACTACACTACACTAACACAAAATAAAAAAAAAAGTAAAAAACACTACATATGCACATACCCCTACACAGCCCACTCCCCAATAAAAATGAAAAATGTCTGGTAAGCCACTGTTTCCAAAACGGAGCCTCCAGCGGTTGCAAAACTACAACTCCCAGCAAGCACTGATAGACCGTACATGCTGGGAGTTGTAGTTTTGCAACAGCTGGATGTCCCGTCCCCCCCCAATGTGAACATGCAGGGTACACTCACATGGGAGAAGGTTTACAGTAAGTATCCGGCTGCAAGTTTGAGCTGCGGCAAATTTGCTGCCGCAGCTCAAGCTGCCAGCGAGAAACTACTGTGAACCCCCGCCCATGTGACTGTACCCTAAAAACACTACACTACACTAACACAAAATAAAATAAAAAGTAAAAAACACTACATATACACATACCCCTACACAGCCCCCCTCCCCTCCCCAATAAAAATGAAAAACATCTGGTACGCCACTGTTTCCAGAATGGAGCCTCCAGCTGTTGCAAAACAACTAATTCCAGTAGTGCCAGATAGCCACTGACTGTCTAGGCATGCTGGGAGTTTTACAACAGCTGGAGGCACCCTGTTTGGGAATCACTGGCATAGAATACCCCTATGTCCACCCCTATGCAAGTACCTAATTTAGGCCTCAAATTCGCATGGCGCTCTCACTTTGGAGCCCTGTCGTATTTCAAGGCAACAGTTTAGGGTCACATATGGGGTATCGCCGTACTCGGGAGAAATTGTGTTACAAATTTTGGGGGTTATTTTCTGCTATTACCCTTTTTAAAATTGTAAAATTTTTGGGAAAACAAGCATTTTAGGTGAAAAAAAATATTTTTTTTTTACATATACAAAAGTTATGAAACACCTGTGGGGTATAAAGGTTCACTTAACCCCTTGTTACGTTCCCCGAGGGGTCTAGTTTCCAAAATGGTATGCCATGTGGTTTTTTTTTTTGCTGTCCTGGCACCATAGGGGCTTCCTACATGCGGCATGCCCCCAGAGCAAAATTTGCTTTCAAAAAGCCAAATGTGACTCCTTCTCTTCTGAGACCTGTAGTGCGCCAGCAGAGCACTTTTCACCCCCATATGGGGTGTTTTCTGAATCGGGAGAAATTGGGCTTCAAATTTTGGGGGGTATTTTCTGCTATTACCCTTTTTAAAAATGTAAAAATTTTGGGAAACCAAGCATATTAGGTAAAAAAAAAATATTTTTTTTTACATATGCAAAAGTCGTGAAACACCTGTAGGGTATTAAGGTTCACATTACCCCTTGTTACGTTCCCCGAGGGGTTTAGTTTCCAAAATGGTATGCCATGTGTTTTTTTTTGCTGTTCTGGCACCATAGGGGCTTCCTAAATGCGGCATGCCCCCAGAGCAAAATTTGCTTTCAAAAAGCCAAATGTGACTCCTTCTCTTCTGAGACCTGTAGTGCGCCAGCAGAGCACTTTTCACCCCCATATGGGGTGTTTTCTGTATCGGGAGTAATTGGGTTTAAAATTTGGGGGGGTATTTTCTGCTATTACCCTTTTTAAAAATGTAAATTTTTTGGGAAACCAAGCATTTTAGGTAAAAAAAAAAATTTTTTTTTTTACATGTGCAAAAGTCGTGAATCACCTGTGGAGTATTAAGGTTCACTCTACCCCTTGTTACGTTCCCTGAGGGGTCTGGTTTCCAAAATGGTATGCCATGTGTTTTTTTTTGCTGTCCTGACACCATAGGGGCTTCCTAAAGGTGACATGCCCCCCAAAAACCATTTGTCGCTCCTTCCCTTCTGAGCCCTCTACTGCGCCCACTGAACACTTTACATAGACATATGAGGTATGTGCTTACTCGAGAGAAATTGGGTTTCAAATACAAGTAAAAATTTTCTCCTTTTTGCCCCTTGCAAAAATTCAAAAATTGGGTCTACAAGAACATGCGAGTGTAAAAAATGAAGATTTTGAATTTTCTCCTTCACTTTGCTGCTATTCCTGTGAAACACCTAAAGGGTTAATACACTTACTGAATGTCATTTTGAATACTTTGGGGGTTGCAGTTTTTATAATGGGGTAATTCATGGGGTATTTCTAATATGAAGACCCTTCAAATCAACTTCAAAACTGAACTGGTCCCTGAAAAATTGTGAGTTTGAAAATTTTGTGAAAAATTTAAAAATTGCTGCTGAACTTTGAAGCCCTCTGGTGTCTTCCAAAAGTAAAAACTCATAAATTTTATGATGCAAACATAAAGTAGACATATTGTATATGTGAACCCAAAATTTTTTTATTTTGAATATCCATTTTCCTTACAAGCAGAGAGCTTCAAAGTTAGAAAAATGCAAAATTTTCATTTTTTTCATCAAATTTAGGGATTTTTCACCAAGAAAGGATGCAAGTTACCATAAAATTTTACCACTAAGTTAAAGTAGAATATGTCACGAAAAAACAATCTCGGAATCAGAATGATAACTAAAAGCATTGCAGAGTTATTAATGTTTAAAGTGACAGTGGTCAGATGTTCAAAAAATGCTCTGGTCCTTAAGGTGAAAAAGGGCTCGGTTCTTAAGGGGTTAATCCCTACAGGACCCATTGCCACCCCTCCTATCCCTGCTATTGGTGGTCTAGACGCGACCACCAATAGCAGATCGGGGGCGGGGGGGTTTACTTTAGTTTTCCCCGTCCTACCCTCCCACAATAGGCGGGGCAGGATGGGGAAACGACGGGGACCGGCGCCGAGGATCCACTTACCGATCCGGGCGGGCGACGGAGGCTGCGGGCGACGGAGATCGGCGGGCGGCGATGACGTGCGGCTGGATCCAATGGAAGCCGGTGAGTTGCCTAGCAACATCTTGAGGGTACAGTTTGAGACCATTATACAGTAGTCTCTAACTGTAGCCCTCCAGATGTTGCAAAACTACAACTCCCAGCATGCCCAGACAGCTGTTTGCTGTCAGGGCATGCTGGGAATTGTAGTTTTGCAACATCTGGAGGACCACAGTTTGGAGATCACTTTGCAGTGTTCTCTAAAACTGTAGCCCTCCAGATGTTGCTAAACTGCAAATCCCAGCATGTCCAAACAGCAATCAGCTGTCTCGGCATGCTGGGAGTTGTAGTTGCGTACCTCCAGCTATTGCATAACTACATCTCCCAGCATGCCCTTCGGCAATCAGTACATGCTGGGAGTTGTAGTTTTGCAACAGCTGGAGGCACACTGGTTAGAAAATACTGAGTTAGGTAACAGAACCTAACTGAAGGTTTTCCAAACGGTTTGTCTCCAGCTGTTACAAAAGTACAACTCCCAGCATGCACGGTCTGTCAGAACATGCTGGGAGTTGTAGTTTTGAAACAGCTGGAGGTTTTCCCCCCCATGTGAACGTACAGGGTACATTCACACAGGCAGGTTTACAGTAAATTTCCTGCTTAGAGTTTGGGCTGCGGCAAATTTTTCGCCGCAGCTCAAACTCCTAGCGAGAAACTCACTGTAACCCGCCAGTGTGAATGTACCCTAAAAACACTACACTAACACATAAGAAAGAGTAAAACACTACATATACACCCCTTACACTGTCCCCCCCCCCCCAATAAAAATGAAAAACGTATTGTATGGCAGTGTTTCCAAAACGGAGCCTCCGGCTGTTGCAAAACAACAACTCCCAGCATTTCCGGACAGCCACTGACTGTCCAGGCATGCTGGGAATTTAGCAACAGCTGGAGGCACCCTGTTTGGGAATCACTGGCGCAGAATACTCCTATGTCCACCCCTATAAAATCCCTAATTTAGTCCTCAAATGCGCATGGAGCTCTCTCACTTCGGAGCCCTGTCGTATTTCAAGGAAACAGTTTAGGGCCACATATGGGGTATCTCCGTACTCGGGAGAAATTGCACTACAAATTTTGGGGGGCTTTTTCTCATTTTACCCCTTATGAAAAGGAAAAGTTGGGGCTACACCAGCTTGTTAGTGTAAAAAAAATTTTTTAAAAAATTACACTAACATGCTGGTGTTGCCCTTTACTTTTTATTTTCACAAGCGTTAAAAGGAAAAAAAGACCCCCAAAATTTGTAACACAATTTCTCCTGAGTACAGAAATACCCCATATGTGGGCGTAAAATGCTCTGCGGGCGCACAACAAGGCTCAGGAGTGAGAGCGCACCATGTACATTTGAGGCCTAAATTGGTGCTTTGCACAGGGGTGGCTGATTTTACAGCGGTTCTGACATAAACGCAAAAAAATAAATACCCACATGTGATCCCATTTTGGAAACTACACCCCTAACGTAATGTAATAAGGGGTACAGTGAGCATTTACGCCCCACAGGTGTCTGACAGATTTTTGGAACAGTGGTCCGTGAAAATGAAAAAAACATTTTTTTCATTTACACAGCCCACTGTTCCAAAGATCTGTCAAACGCCAGTGGGGTGTAAATACTCACTGCACCACTTATTAAATTCTGTGAGGGGTGTAGTTTCCAAAATAGGGTCACATGTGGGGGGTCCACTGTTCTGGCACCACGGGGGGCTTTGTAAACACACATGGCCCCTGACTTCCATTCCAAATTTTTTTTCCCAAAAGCTCAATGGCGCGCCTTCTCTTCTAAGCATTGTAGTGCGCCAGCAGAGCACTTGATGTCCACACATGGGGTATTTCCATACTCAGAAGAGATGAGGTTACAAATTTTGGGGGGTCTTTTCTGCTACTAACCCTTGCAAAAATTTGAAATTTTGGGAGAAACACACATTTTAGTGAAAAACGTTTTTTTTTTTTTTACATATGCGAAAGTCGTGAAACCCCTGTGGGGTATTAAGGCTCACTTTATTCCTTGTTACGTTCCTCAAGGGGTCTAGTTTCCAAAATGGTATGCCATGTGTTTTTTTTTTTTTTTTTTTTGCTGTTCTGGCACCATAGGGGCTTCTTAAATGCGACATGCCCCCCGAGCAAAATTTGCTCTCAAAAAGCCAAATATGACTCCTTCTCTTCTAAGCATTGTAGTTCGCCCGTAGTGCACTTCAGGTCAACTTATGGGGTACCTCCATACTCAGAAGAGATGGGGTTACAAATTTTGGGGGGTATTTTTTGCTGTTAACCCTTGCAAAAATGGGAAATTTGGGGGGAAACACACATTTTAGTGAAAAAAATTGAAAAATTATAATTTTTTTTACATATGCAAAAGTCGTGAAACACCTGTGGGGTATTAAGGCTTACTTTATTCCTTGTTACGTTCCTCAAGGGGTCTAGTTTCCAAAATGGTATGCCATGTGTTTTTTTTGCTGTTCTGGCACCATAGGGGCTTCCTAAATGCAACATGCCCCCCAAAAACCATTTCAGAAAAACGTACTCTCCAAAATCCCCTTGTCACTCCTTCGCTTCTGAGCCCTCTACTGCGCCCGCCGAACAATTTACATAGACATATGAGGTATGTGCTTACTCGAGAGAAATTGGGCTACAAATATAAGTATACATTTTCTCCTTTTACCCCATGTAAAAATTCTAAAGTTGGGTCTACAAGAACATGTGCGTGTAAAAAATGAAGATTGTGAATTCTCTCCTTCACTTTGCAGCTATTCCTGTGAAACACCTAAAGGGTTAAAACGCTGACTGTATGTAATTTTGAATACTTTGGGGGTGCAGTTTTTATAATGGGGTCATTTGTGGGGTATTTCTAATATGAAGACCCTTCAAATCCACTTCAAACCTGAACTGGTCCCTGAAAAATAGTGAGTTTGAAAATGTTGCGAAAAATTGGAAAATTGCTTCTGAACTTTGAAGCTCTCTGATGTCTTCCAAAAGTAAAAACACGTCAATTTTATGATGCAAGCATAAAGTAGACATATTGTATATGTGAATCAAACATTTTTTATTTGGAATATCCCTTTTCCTTACAAGCAGAGAGCTTCAAAGTTAGAAAAATACAAAATTTTCACATTTTTCATCAAATTTGGGGATTTTTCACCAAGAAAGGATGCAAGTTACCACAAAATTTTACCACTATGTTAAAGTAGAATATGTCACGAAAAAACAATCTCAGAATCAGAATGATAACTAAAAGCATTCCAGAGTTATTAATGTTTAAAGTGACAGTGGTCAGATGTGCAAAAAACACTCTGGTCCTAAGGTGTAAAATGACCTGGTCCTTAAGGGGTTAAAGTGTCACTTCCACATGCCAACATTTTTTGACATGGTATAGAGACATTTTGGAGAGGATTTGGCCAAGCACTTTTCTTTCCTCTTACTACTTGCTATAGGAGATGGACTCTATACTAAGTCTATGAGAGAGAAAAGAGACATAGGGGGGCATTTACTAAGGGGTTTAGTCAGTTTTTTCTGACTATTTTTGGCGCAAAATTGTCGCAATTGCGCCTACCCTATAAATTGTGCGACTTTCCCTAGCAAGAGCTAGAAAGTAAAAAAAAAATTTCCCGCTTAATTTACGCAAGTTTTCAGTTTTGACTTGCAGTGGTCAGGAATTTATTAACTGAGACAGTCGCAGTTGCGCAATAAACTGTCGCAACGGCCATAAAAATTGACTAAATTTACTCCAGCTCCAACATGGAGCAGGAAAAGCTGCTGCCGCCCGGGCTCCGACATACTTTCTCCCCGCTGCCCTCACTGCGCTACCGGGACACTGCAGTGATTTATATCCCCCCCTCTCACCTGCCAGCGCCACACAACTCCCATCTGTCTGCTGTTGCAAGACTACAAGTCCCAGCATGGCCTTACAGTGAGGACACGCTGGGAGTTGTAGTCTTGTAGCAGCGGGAGCTGAGCGGCGCGGGCGGGAGACAAGGGGGGTAGCGGGGAGACCGTATGAGGAGCCCGGGCGGCTGCACTGTAATGTCAGCCCGGGCTCCTGCCCTGAGAGCCATAGGCATTGGCTGTCAGGGCATGCTGGGTGTTGTAGTTTTGCAACAGCTGGAGGGCCACAGTTTGCAGACCACTGGTGTGTGGTCTGTAAACTGTAGTCCTCCAGCTGTTGCAAAACTAAACAGCTGAAGGGGACCGGCGAAGAAGTTCACTTACCCTTCCGAGGCTCCAGCGACGATCGCTGACGGAGATCGTCGCGCGGCAGTGTCGTGCAGCGCTGGATCCTACGGAAGCCGGTAAGTTGCGCAAGCTTCCCAACCAGGGTGCCTCCAAATGTTGCAAGACTACAACTCCCAGCATGCCTGGACACCCTTTGGCTGTCCGGGCATGCTGGGAGTTGTAGTTTTGCAACAGCTGGAGGCACCCTTGCTGGGAAACACTGGCCTAAAACAGTGTTTCCCAACCAGGGTGCCTCCAGATGTTGCAAGACTACAACTCCCAGCATGCCTGGACAGCCATTGGCTGTCCGGGCATGCTGCGAGTTGTAGTTTTGCAACAGCTGGAGGCACCCTTGTTGGGAAACACTGGCCTAAAACAGTGTTTCCCAACCAGGGTGCCTCCAGATGTTGCAAGACTACAACTCCCAGCATGCCTGGACAGCCATTGGCTGTCCAGGCATGCTGGGAGTTGTAGTTTTGCAACAGCTGGAGGGCCACAGTTTGCAGATCCCTGGTTTGTGGTCTGTAAACTGTAGTCCTCCAGCTGTTGCAAAACTAAACAGCTGAAGGGGACCGGCGAAGAGGTTCACTTACCCTTCCGAGGCTCCAGCGACGATCGCTGTCGGAGATCGTCGCGCGGCAGTGTCGCGCGGCAGTGTCGTGCAGCACTGGATCCTACGGAAGCCGGTAAGTTGCGCAGGCTTCCCAACCAGGGTGCCTCCAGTTGTTGCAAGACTACAACTCCCAGCATGCCTGGACAGCCTTTGACTGTCCAGGCATGCTGGGGCTTGTAGTTTTGCAACATCTGGAGGCACCCTGGTTGGGAAACACTGTTTTAGGCCAGTGTTTCCCAGCCAGGTTGCCTCCAGATGTTGCAAAACTACAACTCCCAGCATGCCTAGACAGCCTTTGACTGTCCAGGCATGCTGGGACTTGTAGTTTTGCAACATCTGGAGGCACCCTGGTTGGGAAACACTGTTTTAGGCCAGTGTTTCCCAGCCAGGTTGCCTCCAGATGTTGCAAAACTACAACTCCCAGCATGCCTAGACAGCCTTTGACTGTCCAGGCATGCTGGGACTTGTAGTTTTGCAACATCTGGAGGCACCTTGGTTGGGAAACACTGTTTTATTCCAGTGTTTCCCAGCCAGGTTGCCTCCAGATGTTGCAAAACTACAACTCCCAGCATGCCTAGACAGCCTTTGACTGTCCAGGCATGCTGGGGCTTGTAGTTTTGCAACAACTGGAGGCACCCTGGTTGGGAAACACTGTTTTAGGCCAGTGTTTCCCAGCCAGGTTGCCTCCAGATGTTGCAAAACTACAACTCCCAGCATGCCTAGACAGCCTTTGAATGTCCAGGCATGCTGGGACTTGTAGTTTTGCAACATCTGGAGGCACCCTGGTTGGGAAACACTGTTTTAGGCCAGTGTTTCCCAGCCAGGTTGCCTCCAGATGTTGCAAAACTACAACTCCCAGCATGCCTAGACAGCCTTTGACTGTCCAGGCATGCTGGGGCTTGTAGTTTTTCAACATCTGGAGGCACCCTGGTTGGGAAACACTGGCCTAAAACAGTGTTTCCCAACCAGGGTGCCTCCAGATGTTGGGAAACACTGGCCTAAAACAGTCACCCTGGTTGGGAAACACTGTTTTAGGCCAGTGTTTCCCAACCAGGGTGCCTCCAGATGTTGCAAGACTACAACTCCCAGCATGCCTGGACAGCCTTTGACTGTCCAGGCATGCTGGGGCTTGTAGTTTTGCAACATCTGGAGGCACCCTGGTTGGGAAACACTGTTTTAGGCCAGTGTTTCCCAGCCAGGTTGCCTCCAGATGTTGCAAAACTACAACTCCCAGCATGCCTAGACAGCCTTTGACTGTCCAGGCATGCTGGGGCTTGTAGTTTTCCAACATCTGGAGGCACCCTGGTTGGGAAACACTGGCCTAAAACAGTGTTTCCCAACCAGGGTGCCTCCAGATGTTGCAAAACTACAAGTCCCAGGTTGGGAAACACTGTGCCCGGCCTCCGCCCCACCTTACTGTAAGGGCATGCTGGGAGTTGTAGTCCTGCAGCTGGGGGCAGGGGACAAGCTTGTCACATTTATTATCACCTGCTCACACATCTCCTGCACCACACAACTACAACTCCCAGCATGTCCTTACTGTAAGGGCATGCTGGCAGTTGTAGTCGTGCGGGGCGGGAGATGTGTGAGCAGGTGATAATAAATGTACTAACCCATTTTTTTGTTTTCTTCTCATTTCAGATCCGTTTATCCTGTGGACTCCTTCGGATTCGGTGGACTACTTCGATGACCAGCGTTTTTCTTTGTTTGATTTTAATAAAATGGTTAACGAGGGCTTGTGGGGGAGTGTTTTTTGTAATAAAAATTTTTTAAAACCTGTTGTGTTTTTTTCTTACTTTACTAGACAGGCTTAGTAGTGGAAGCTGTCTTATAGACAGAGTCCATTACTAACCTGGGCTTAGCGCTAGCCACAAAAACAGCTAGTGCTAACCCCCTATTATTACCCCGGTACCCAACGCCACAGGGGTGCCGGGAAGAGCCGGTACCAACAGGCCTGGAGCGTCAAAAATGGCGCTCCTGGGCCTAGGCGGTAACAGGCTGGCGTTATTTAGGCTGGGGAGGGCCAGTAACAATGGTCCTCGCCCACCCTGGGAACGTCAGGCTGTTACTGTTTGGTTGGTATTTGGCTGAGAATGAAAATAGGGGGGACCCTATGCGTTTTTTTTTTTTTAAATAAATAATTAAATATATTTTAAAAACGCATAGGGTCCCCCTATTTTTATTCTCAACCAAATACCAACCAAACAGTAACAGCCTGACGTTACCAGGGTGGGCGAGGACCATTGTTACTGGCCCTCCCCAACCTAAATAACGCCAGCCTGTTACCGCCTAGGCCCAGGAGCGCCATTTTTGACGCTCCGGGCCTGTTGGTACCGGCTCTTCCCGGCACCCCTGTGGTGTTGGGTACCGGGGTAATAATTGGGGGTTAGCGCTAGCTGTTTTTGTGGCTAACGCTAAGCCCGGCTTAGTAATGGACTCAGTCTATAAGACAGCTTCCACTACTAAGCCTGTCTAGTAAAGTAAAATAAAAATAAAACACAACAGGTTTTAAAAAAAATTTATTACAAAAAACACTCCCCCACAAGCCCTCGTTAACCATTTTATTAACATCAAGCAAAGAAAAACGCTGGTCATCGAAGTAGTCCACCGAATCCGAAGGAGTCCACAGGATACACAGATCTGTAGAAGAAGTAACCAAAAAAAAAAAAAGTGTAAGTACATTTAGGGAGAAAAAAACTGTGTTAAAAAAATGTAATAAACACACACACACACACACACACTAAACGCCGTTTACCACTTCTGAGCCATGACTACAATTTACAGTGATCCCTCAACTTACAATGGCCTCAACATACAATAGTTTCAACAAACAATGGTCTTTTCTGGACCATCGTAAGTTGAAACCAGACTCAACATACAATGCTACAGACAGTCCAGATCTGTAAAACGTGTCAATGGCTGGAAGAACCAACCAATCAAAATGGGCATTCACTGGTAAAACCCCTGTATTACTGAAGTGTATGCACTGACTGGTGTCTGGTATTACATGTTCTGTACACTTTACCTGTATCAGGGTTAGCTGCTCTTTTGGACACCAGGTGAGGGCAACTCCATTACTTGTTTTGGACATTGCCTGTACTGTACAGGACCCCTGAAGAAGCTCCTGTCCTCTACATAGACCAGTGTTTGCCAAGCAGGGTGGCCCCATTTTTTGCAAAACTACAACTCCCAGCATGCCCGGACAGCCTTTGGCTGTCCAGGCATGCTGGGAGTTATAGTTTTGCAACAGCTGGAGGCTCCCTGCTTGGGAAACACTGACATAGACAGTGATTTACAGCTCCCAGCAGATCTTTATTACTTTTATATGTAAGGATTTGCTTTATCTATATCAGTTATCTACTTATTTTTCTTTGTCACTTTTTCCTATTTTTGGATGACATTTTGGTGCCTTTAGAACCAATTACCCTGTTTCCATAGAGTTATGGTCTCAACATACAATGGTTTCAACTTACAATGGTTTTCCTGGAACCAATTAATATTGTAACTTGAGGGACCACTGTAGTTATTGAATTATTTAGATGTGGTGAAAAAGCTAAAAAAAAACTCAAAAACAAAAGATCCAGAAGGAAACCAGCAGCCAAACCTATTCAGACAGCAGGAAAAAGGAACAGACTATTTTTTCTACTACATGAAGTAAATTTCCCACTTTTGCCTATGTGTGCCAAATTTATTAATGCCGTGCAACAATTTAGTAAATTTGTCGCACATAGTCAAAAAATGAAGTAGAAAAAAACAGGGTAAAAACCAGACTACATAGTAAAAGATTAGTAAATGCCCCCCATAGAGAGAAGTGATTAGCCGAGTGCTTCTCCTGGCTTCTTCTAGTGATTAGTGGGGGTCTGAACACCCAGACCCTGACAGATGACATGTCAAAAGTTTTTTTTTAAATCACAATGACCATTTCTGTAATCCAATATAATAAACATTTGTGTTTTTTTTTTTTTTTTCAGGTGCATCGTGGAGTAAAAGGATTTGTCAGAGATCACCAAGGAAATCCAATTGCTAATGCAACAATATCTGTAGATGGAATCAACCATGACGTGACTTCAGGTGTGTTTTGCTAAACAATCTTCTTTACAAGATGTATTACTAGTTATACCTGCAATAGATAAACCTAAATAAGACCTTATTTACATAGCAGCACTCTTGTGCATCAAAGCCAGAAACACGGAAGAGGTGCAACTCATTCCATTATACTATTTCTTTGTGTCAGTTTCACTGGATTTGGCTTACAAATACTGATGAAAAATAATGGCCAGAATACTACTGGATGGTGCTCTTATATGCAGTACTACCGGTCACAGCTAGAGCTTGGGATTGTGATCATTTCGGGTGGGACTCTTACTTGACACTTTAATCCATGGCAAGTCCAAGTTCAGCACATATTTATTGGGGAATAGCAAGTGCTAGTGGCTGCGGCTAGCATTTGTTTAAAATGGCAAGTTCAGGTCACGTCTGCAGTTATCAGAATTGCAAGCGTGTTCCATGACTGGTAGCACTGGAAGTAAGAGCACCCTCGGCATACACAGCAACTAGAGATGAGCGAACTTACAGTAAATTCTATTGGTCACGAACTTCTCAGCTCGGCAGTTGCTGACTTTTCCTGCATAAATTTAGTTCAGCTTACCGGTGCTCCGGTGGGCTGGAAAAGGTGGATACAGTCCTAGGAAAGAGTCTCCTAGGACTGTATCCACCTTTTCCAGCCCACGGGAGCACCTGAAAGCTGAACTAATTTATGCAGGAAAAGTCAGCAACCGCCGAGCCGAGAAGTTCGTGACAAAAATCGAATTTACTGTAAGTTCGCTCATCTCTAAAAGCAACCATAAACTAGCCCTTGTACTAACATGGCAAAAGCAAGCAGCTGAAATCATTAGAATTTCTTTAAAATTGGACAGATTCTTACCTTTCCATTTAGACTGGGGCTACATGGTGGCATTGGTCATGTTATATGACATGTGTTGTGTGGCCATAACCAGAAATCCATGAATTTTAGGTAACTAGTGGGCTACAGCATCTGTTTTGGGTTGCAATTAAACTTTTATCAGGTGTGCAGCCAAAGCCGGAGGACTTATTCAAATGTAGTGTTGAGATTTTTGTGAATTTCTGTCATCCTACGGCTAGCATATTAGAGAACAGAAAAAGATGCTATGCAGGTTTAGTGCGACAGTAGGTGCATTAGTTATTGGGTGGTATAAAAAAGGCTCACCTTTAAACGTTTTGCATTAAAGGGGTACTCCGGTGCAAAACATCTTATCCCCTATCAAAAAGATAGGGAATAAGATGTTAGATCGCGGTGATCCCGCTGTTGGTGACCATGCGATCTTGGGGCAGGCAGCAGCAGCGCCTGGAACACGGGAGCGTGGAGCTCCCGTGTTCGTGACGTCATGCCACGCACCCTTCATTCATGTCTATGGGAGGGGGCGTGACGGTTAGTATGTAGCCGTCACACCTCCTCCCATAGACCTGAATGAAGGGGGCACGGCGGCTGTAGTCGCCAGTCATCTGGCACAGAGCAGAATTTGCTCCGTGCACGGATGACTGAAGTGCCAAGCCGGAGATCACGGGGGGTTCCCAGCGGTGGGATCCCTGCGATCTAACATCTTATCCCTTATCCTTTTGATGGAGGATAACATGTTTTGCGTCGGAGTACCCCTTTAAAAGGTAAAACACAACAGAGAGAAAGTGCAGCCCATGTTAAGTAGAGGAAGCTGCCTTTACTCGGAAGATAAATGCAAATATATGACAGCGAACCAGTGTAGAGATCCAAAGATGGGGTGGCGCAACATAATTGGTTGATAATTCCCAACTCATGTTTCCAGGCTCCAATAGTTGGCATTTGAACACTTCCTTGTTCCTGGAGGAAAGTGAATGAACATAATAGAATGCAGGGCCCCTATTCTGTATGAGCAGCTGGAAAGAGTTATACCAGCTGTTCACGGCCATTTAGAGAATCCCTCCCTCAAATTTACATTTTAAAATAATATTTCCAGTTTTAACTCATACATGTACAGTATTTTAAGTTATTCTCATTAATTAAATAGTTTTTTTTTCTTTTAATCCAAGCCAGGGATGGTGACTACTGGAGGCTCCTTTCTCCTGGAAACTACAAAGTTACAGCCTCAGCTCCGGGGTACCTTGCAGTCACTAAAAAAGTAGCTGTTGCTTATAGCCCTGCTACTAAGGTAAGTAACTGGTACTGATACTGTAGCTGTTACATAACTTTAGAGATTCTGAGATTATTATATTCTACTATTCAATATTATCTTACCCTCATTTACAAAAAAAAAACTAAATGTGGGATTGCTGCAGAACTCAGCATGCACTTATATCTGAGACAGATATGTATATGATTACAGGAGTGGTCTGTGTAGACACAAGTCTGGTAATAATAACTGGTAATAATAATATAAATGGTAATATCATAATAATAACTGGTCTTGCCACAAGAGGGTGTAAAAGTGCTTTCCCAGATGAAAAGGCCTTCATGCTGATAATAGATCATTGACTGGTAGATATGCCTGTATCATGCACATGAAGACATTTTGTCCAGTTGACAGACTTTGAGAGGGGACACTAGTGTTGCTCGCGAATATTCGCAATGCGAATTTTATTCGCGAATATAGCACTATATATTCGTAATTACGAATATTTGTGTTTTTTTTTTGTGTTTTTTTTTCTTTACAGTACACATCACAGTGATCATCCCTCTGTGCTTCAAGCTTGTGTGGTGTAAAGAAGGCTCTAATACTACTGTGTGAGACCAGTGTGTGAATTTTTGCATATGCGAAAATTTGCATATGCTAATTTTCGCATATGCGAATTTTCGCTTATGTTAATTTCTGTATATGCATATTTTCGCATATGTCAATTTTTGCATACGCGAATTTTCGCATGTGCGAAAATAAATCGAGAATATTACGAATATGCGAATATTCGCGAATATATGACGAATATTCGTCCATATATTCGCGAATTCGAATATGGCCTATGCCGCTCAACACTAGGGGACACGTCATTGGACTGAGAAGCAGGATGGTTGCCTTTGGTGAATTATATGTCATCTAGGGCAAACTGAACAAACTGGTAAGAGCTGTGGGGGGCAGTGGTTAAATAACAGCACACACACACACATCGTGAACAGGTTGTGGATGGCCCAGACAGACCACTGGTAGAGAGGATCACTGACAAGCACGAGCAGCTCCTACAATTTCCTTGTGCATCAAGACACAGACGACATCTTCATTATGTACCCTTATCTCTGCCAAGACCATTTCCGGGCACCTATTAATTGTCCTGCCAATGACAGGCAGCCACTGTCGTCTCTCTTTGCTGTGGTGTCATGAATAGAGATGAGCGAACTTACAGTAAATTCGATTCGGCAGTTGATGACTTTTCCTGCATAAATTAGTTCAGCTTTCAGGTGCTCCCGTGGGCTGGAAAAGGTGGATACAGTCCTAGGAGACTCTTTCCTAGGACTGTATCCACCTTTTCCAGCCCACCGGAGCACCTGAAAGCTGAACTAATTTATGCAGGAAAAGTCATCAACTGCCGAGTCGAGAAGTTCGTGACGAATCAAATTTACTGTAAGTTCACTCATCTCTAGTCATGAACAATAAACCTGGACTTGTACCTAATTGAACCATATCGTCTTCAGTAGAGATGAGTGAACTTACAGTAAATTCGATTCATCACGAACTTCTCAGTTCGGCAGTTGATGACTTTTCCTGCGTAAATTAGTTCAGCCTTCAGGTGCTCCGGTGGGCTGGAAAAGGTGGATACATTCCTAGGAAAGAGTCTCCTATAACTGTATCCACCTTTTCCAGCCCACCGGAGCACCAGAAAGCTGAACTAATTTATGCAGGAAAAGTCATCAACTGCCAGGCGGAGAAGTTCATGACGAATCAAATTTACTGTAAGTTCACTCATCTCTAGTCTTCAGCAATGATCCAAGTTCTGTTTGAGATGTAATGATGTTCAGGATTTAGTATGGAGGCCTCTTGGTGAGCGCTTGAATGCTGATTTGGCTGTGGAGGGACACACGGCCCCAACTGATGGTGTGGTGATCTGGGGAGGAATCACATACAACAGTCTGTCATCCCTAGTGGTAATACAAGAGACACTAACAGATCTGTGATATATTCAAGACATCCAATGGCCAGATGTGTTGCCTATCATGACAGGGTTTTCAACTGGCATTTTGTAGCAGGATGTTTGCCCACACACAACAAGGCTTTCACAGGAATATTTTCCACCAGATTGCAACACTTATTTTTATAAATTATATTACTGAGGTTTTCTCTTAGATAGTATTTAACCCCTTAAGGACCAAGCCCATTTTGACCTTATGGACCAGGCCAATTTTAATTTTTGCACTTTCGTTTTTCTCTCCTATTTATCTATAAATCATAACACTTTAAATTTTGCACCTACAGACCCATATAAGAGTTTGTTTTTTGCGCCACCAATTGTACTTTGTAATGACATCAATCATATAATAACAAAATCTACTGCAAAACCAAAAAAATATATATTTTTGGGGTGAAATTTAAAAAACTACAACACCATTTTATAAATGTTATAAATTCCGTTTCTACGCAGTGCAATTTTCGGTAAAAATGACACATGATCTTTATTCTATAGGTCCATATGGTTACACAGATACCCAATTTATGTAGGTTTTATTTTATTTTCTACTTTTAAAAAATCCTAACTACCGTATATGCCGGCGTATAAGACGACTGGGCATATAAGACGACTAGAGATGAGCGAACTTACAGTAAATTTGATTCGTCACGAACTTCTCGGCTCGGCAGTTGATGACTTTTCCTGCATAAATTAGTTCAGCTTTCAGGTGCTCGTGTGGGCTGGAAAAGGTGGATACAGTCCTAGTAGACTCTTTCCTAGGAATGTATCCACCTTTTCCAGCCCACCGGAGCACCTGAAGGCTGAACTAATTTACGCAGGAAAAGTCATCAACTGCCGAGCCGAGAAGTTCGTGACGAATCGAATTTACTGTAAGTTCGCTCATCTCTAAAGACGACCCCCAACTTTTACTGTTAAAATAGAGAGTTTGAGATATACTCACCATATAAGACTACCCCTCCTACCGCGATGTACGGTACACCTTATATTTCCCCCCACATTAGGTAGGCATCATGTTACCCCACATTAGGTAGGCAGTATAGTTCCCCCCACATTAGGTAGGCAGTATAGTTCCCCCCACATTAAGTTGGCAGTTCCCCCACATTAAGTTAGCAGTTCCCCCACATTAGGTTGGCAGTTCCCCCACATTAGGTTGCCAGCTCCCCCACATTAGGTTGCCCGCTCCCCCACATTAGATAGGCAGCTCCCCCACATTAGGTCGACAGTTCCCCCGCAATAGTAGGCAGCTCCCCCAAATTAGGTCGGGAGTTACCTCACATTAGGTCAGCAGTTACCCCACATTAGTAGGCAGCTCCCCCACATTAGTAGCAGTTCCCCCACATTAGTAGGCAGCTCCCCCACATTAATAGGCAATTCCCCCACATTAGGTCAGCATTTCCCCCACAATAGTAGGCAGCTCCCCCCACATTTATTGGCGGCTCCCCCCACATTTGTAGCCAGCTCCCCCCACATTTGTAGCCAGCTCCCCCCACATTTGTAGCCAGCTCCCCCACATTTGTAGCCAGCTCCCCCCACATTAGGTCAGCAGTTCCCCCACAATAGTAGGCAGCTCCCCCCACATTTGTAGGCAGTTCCCCCACATTAGATTGGCAGCTCCCCCCAACAGACATACAGCTTCCAGAAAAGATCCCCCACAGTGTTCCGATCACCGCTCCTCCGGCCCGGGTCACCAGCTACTGCTATGGCTTATGGACCATAGCAGTAGGTGCTGGGACCGGAGAGCGGTGACCGGATCACTTAAGATAGCACGGCCGGTCACCCACCAGGCCCTGGTCGGCACGCGTCCTCCTGCGGTCCTCCTGGTCCTGCGCTCCTCTGCCTCTATGGTTGTAGACACTTGACGTCACTGACGTCCCGTGCGTACAACCATAGAGACGGAGGACCGGACCGCAGGAGGACCGAAGGAGGATCGCAGGAGGACACCGGGGAATGGTAAGTGATCGGCGGACATCCTTATGTCCCGAAAAGATTTTTCAGGACACAGAGATGTCCGGCATAGGAATATCTATGATTATCTGCCCGGGCCGGCTCCCGTGTGTGGCTGCAGGCGGGGGCCGGCCAGAGCAGGTAAAAACTAATACTGTATACTAAAAACCAGGGGGCCTCCAGCTGTTGTAAAACTACAACTCCCAGCATGCCCGGACAGCCTTTGCCATGCTGGGAGTTGTAGTTTCACAACAGCTGGAGGCACCCTGGTTTTTAGTATACAGTATTAGTTTGTACATGCTCTGGCCGGCCCCCGCCTGCAGCCACACAAGGGAGCCGGCCTGGGCAGATAATCATAGATATTCCTATCCCGGACCTCAATACCCGGCGTATAAGACGACCCCCGACTTTTCAGAAGAAAATTCGGGGTTAAAAAGTCGTCTTATATGCCAGCATACATGCGCCAAAATTTGTAATTTAAAATGATCATCTTATGACCCCTATAACTTTATTATTTTTCTGCATACAGGGCTATATGAGGGCTCATTTTTTGTTATTTTTTTGTTACTTATTTATTAGTTTTTTATGGTATATAAAGTGACCAAAAATGCACAATTTTGGACTTTGGTATTTTTTTACGTGTATGCCATCGACCATGGGGTTTAGCTAACCTTATTATATATATATATATATATGTATATATTTTTTTTTTAACAGTTCGGACATTTACACATGCGGCCGTACCGCATATGATTATTTTAATTTTTTAGTACATTTTATTTAAAAAATGGGAAAAGGGGGGTGATTTGAATTTTTAATGGGGAAGGAGTTAAAGTGTAAAAATAAAAGTTCATAAAAGTGAATAATTTTTTTTATTTTTTAGCCCCCACAGGGGGCTATAACATGCAATCTTTTGATTGCTTACTCTGATCAATACACTGATTGCTTACTCTGATCAATACACTGATTGCTTACACTGATCTTTGCGCTCTGCTGCTCTAGCAGGCTTGGAGCAGCAGATCACTCAACGGACGATGAAGAGGCAGGTGAGGACCCTCTAGTCGTCCAGTAAGCTGATTGGGACATCGAGATTTTGTCGTGATAGTCCCGATCAGCTCCGCTGCAGCTGCCGGGATAGTTTTAGTTTAATTTTAGACACCGTGATCAACTTTGATTGCGGCATCTAGAGGGTTAATGCCGGGCATCGGCCCGATTGGTGGTGTGATGTATTGAGCCCAGCCCCCGTCTTCTTCCTGGTATCGGGGCCCTATACATCCCACTGACAATCAGCTAATCACTAATCACTGTCCGAGGTGGAACATCTTTGTGGCCAGCAATTAGCTAAGCTGCAGTCTGATCACCCCCGGCAACCAGAAAGAGGATCGCAGCGGAGGTCGGAGCAGGATACCTGGGGAACTGGGGGAGCAAAATTTTTTTTAATCATCAGCAGCCTGGACAGGATTTTTTTACAGAAAAGTTTAACACCCGAGTATCACAGCATAGGAATGACAAAATTCTAATTTCTTTGAAATATTATATTTCTTAACTAATTTGTTATATATGTTTTGCCTTGATTCAATGATTTTTTCCAGTTCTATGCATTATCATTGTTTATTTACTTGTATTTATTTTTCTTTTAAAACAGATTGATTTTGATCTGGAATCATTATCAGAGAGGAAGGAAGAAGAAAAAGAAGAGCTAATGGAATGGTGGAAGATGATGTCTCAGACTTTGAATTTTTAAAGAAGCACACTCACCGCTGATGTTAAATTATGTGTTGACTTGGTATGCAGTAATGTGGACTATATATTTATAGGAATGGGTGTGTACAACAATGCATTTGTATCCTCGCATGCATGTTACAAATACTCATTCCTATACATATTGGATAATGTGTAATTTTGAACTTTCACCCTCTGTTTACTTTATTTTTGTGATAATCTGGATAGGAATCTGCACTCTTTATAATAGCTAGGCTTTTAGCTAGGGTAACCGTAGAACTGGGCACAGAAAATCTCTCAGTATATGGCAATGTTTGAGCAACAGTTTAGTTTGAGTTTTCTACCCAATGTCAAGGATGAAACAGTGGAAAAGTTAAAATGCAATATTCTATGTTCAAGCCATGTGTTGTAGAGTACATATTAGTTTACACAATAGTATATAGCACAGCTGTTGCCAAAAATATCTTGGCAGTATGTATGTAGAAATGATGTCAGCTTCTCTAGTGTGGGTCCTGGAAGAAGAAATATAATATTGGACTTATTTCTTATCCTTAAGCTTAAAATGTAATTTCTTCCATGGGCAACTGTGGTTTGTATATTGATGCTGCCTCCAAAAATGAACATCTTCATACTAGATGACATTGTAATAAGCTACTAAACAGAAACACAATATAAAAAATAAGCACATATTAAAGGGGTACTCCAGGGAACTAAACCCATAGCCCACTCTTTCCCTCTCACCAACCTATGTATTTGTCTAAATATCATTTGTTAGCTATATACAGCAGGAAATGAGAGAAAAATTTAATTCTCAAATCCACCTTGTCTTGGTGTAAACCCCTCACTGAGAGTAGCCCCCACTCTTCAGGACAACACCACCTTATTTCTGTCTGATTTCTGTTTGGTGTAGAGCTCTGGTTGTACAGCCACACCTCCCCCTCCCCTCCCTGTGTGAGAGCCTGTGAGCTGTGAGAGAAAAGCAGTGAAGATTCTTAGTCACAACTGAGCACATAGCTGCTGTTTTTATGCTGAATATTTAATCACTGACTTCTGCTATTCAGAGCATAGCAAGATTTATTGCTGGAGGAAGGATAGTCTGAAAGAAAAGACATGTACAGTGTGTGTGAGATGCAGTGTAAGCATGCACACAGATAGTGAAAGCAGTTGGCTGGCAGCCATTACAGAGCTGCACTGACTTCTGGGAGTTGTAGTCTGTGCTACAAACAAGGAAAAAGTATTTAGGAGACATCAGGGGCCAAAGCAGCTGCAAAAACCGCATGAATAACTACAGAGGACACAGAAGAGGTATTGTGGTGGCTTTGGGGCATTTTTATTTTTCTTAATGTCCCTGGAGTACCTCTTTAAGATCAGCAATTGTTTCTTTTAAAGGGGTTATCCAGGAATGGAAAAACAGAGCTATTTTTTTTCTCCAAAAAATACACTAAACCTTGTGTGGTATTACAACTTAACTCCATTTACTTCACTTATGGAACTGAGCTCAATAGCAAACATAACCTGAGGACAGGTGTGGTGCTGTTTTTTGAAGAAATCAGCTATGTTTTTTTTAATCCTGAACAACCCCTTTAAGTTATTCCATATTGCTGGACTAAATAGTAAGCTCATGGTTTGCATAGTTTTATACAGGATAATTTGAAAGAAAGGTTTTTCTAGCACACTGTTTATCGATGTTGCCTTCTTTGGTACCCAACAGCAAATCTAAAAAAAAAATCCTTGGGTAACTGACTTCACTAAGTGTTTCTTGCTGTATTTAAAACACCCCTATTGTCTATATACTGTCGTCTGTTCGGCAATAAACAGGGCATCACTGTCTAACTGACAGCACTGTAGTGGAATAGACTACTGTACTGCTAAGGGGGGGTTCTACCAGTACTATGAAACTGTGATTTTAGTGACCTAAAAATTTATTTTATATGGATTGTTACCACCTTAGGGCAGGGTTTGCATTATCTCCTCCCTTTCGTAATCTTGTTTGCAGGATTGTCCTAATCAAAATTAGTACTGTTGGCAAGTATGGTCTGTATAAGTTAAAATTCATGAGTCCTATTGTGGCTGGTTCATATTGTATTAGAACCTGGGACCACTATATACTTAATGTTGTGTAAACAGTGATCCTACATTCTAAAACAAGATGTAGTATAACTGGAACTCTTGATAAAAAGTTATAGTGTGCCTAAGGCCTTATTTAAACTCTGCATAAAATATGCGAAAATAAAATGCGAATATTACGAATATGCGAATTTAGCGAATATATGACGAATATTCGTCCATATATTCGCGAAATATCGCGAATTCGAATATGGCCTATGCCGCTCAACACTAAGTCAGATATACTAGCATAGTAAACTGGACTTAAAAAAAAAATCCTGTTAACATAATGCAATTTTTGGTGCCTAGTTTCTAGGAGAATTTTGGAATGCAGCCGTAGCCTGACCCTTAGTCCAGCATCAGTGGGAAGCATTGCAAATGCTATTGTTGGATTGATCAATACAGTCATTACCAATAATCAGTGGCATTAGTTGATGTTCTGTGTAATAACTATACTTGTATGTTTCCTTCATTTATTAAAATGATTATTTATGGCAATTGTATAATAGCAACATTTTACTACAAAGTACGTGTTAATACAATACTTTATCAAAACACAGTGAAGCACTGTTAAACATTGGTGTGTTAAATGACTACTCTCCTACATGACCGGAAAAAACTGATTTGTTGTTAAATAAAATTTCCCATTCCCAAGTGTGCAAACTGCCATGTGTTCTTGTGTTTAGCAAATGAAGATATATCTGCTTCTAAATAGGACATTCACATTGTCCTATTTGTTGTGTCGTTTGTAAATGCTCTCGGTGTACCTTCCTTCATTTAGAATATATTGCTTAATTTCCTATCAATGTTTGGTTATTGTTAGACATGTATACTTACAACAGCTGTCATCTCAAGTCTGGGAATTGAATTTTTGTTATATACCTATTGGAGATAGGAACAGAATTCATCATAACTTCTTAATTACTTGGATATCCATTAGGTAAAGAAATAAGAGGTATAGATACAGAAACTCAGAAATTTGACTAGGCCAGTTTAGGTAATAATTACACTTTTTTGCTGGCCCAATGTTACTCTAAACTTATATTAAACTGTTGGTTTAAAGGGGTACTCCATTGGAAACATCTTATCCCCTATCCAAAGGATAGGGGAAAAGATGTGAGGTCACGGAGGTCCAGCCGCTGGGGAATTCACGATATCCGGGCCGGCAGCGCTTGTGATGTCAGCATTTTTTATGTCACGCCACACCCCCTCCATTCATGTCTATGGGAGGGGTTGTGACAGCTAGTACATAGCCATCATGCTTCCTACCATAGATGTGAATGGAGTCGGCATGACGGGTTGCTTCGACAGTCATCGGGCACGGAGTTCGCTCCATGCACCGAATGACGGTGGTGCTGCGGCGAAGATCGTGGGGGTCCTCTGGATAGGGGATAAGGTGTTTTCAGCAGAGTACCCCTTTAAGTGGTCAACATATGACCCATATAACCATGCAAATGGCTTGGGGGCCATTCAAATGTTATGTTACTCTGCCTTGCTATCCTTCCCCAAGTCCCATTTCACCAAGTCTAGTTTTGTGGCTTTATGAATGATTGAATGTTCTTTCTACACTGCTCAAAATAATAAAAGGGAACACTTACACAACACAATGTAACTCCAAGTCAATCACACTTCTGTGAAATCACACTGTCCACTCAGGAAGCAACACTGATTGACAATCAATTTCCCATGCTGTTGTGGAAATGGAACAGACAACAGGTGGAAATTATAGGCAATTAGCAAGACACAGCTTCCTGGCTGATGTTTTGGTCACTTTTAAATGCTGGCGGTGCTTTCACTCTAGTGGTAGCATGAGACGGAGTCTACAACTCACACAAGTGGCTCAGGTAGTGCAGCTCATCCAGGATGGCACATCAATGCGAACTGTGGCAAGAAGGTTTGCTGTGTTTGTCAGTGTAATGTCCAGAGCGTGGAAGCGCTATCAGGAGACGTGGAGGAGGCCGTAGGAAGGCAACAACCCTGCAGCAGGACCGCTACCTCCGCCTTTGTGCAGGAGGAGCACTGCCAGAGCCCTGCAAAATGACCTCCAGCAGGCCACAAATGTGCATATGCCACTTAAACGGTCAGAAACAGACTCCATGAGGGTGGTATGAGGGCCCAATGTCCACAGGTGGGGGTTGTGCTTACAGCCCAACACCGTGCAGGGCGTTTGGCATTTGCCAGCAAACACCAAGATTGGCAAATTCGCCACTGGCGCCCTGTGCTCTTCACAGATGAAAGCAGGTTCACACTGAGCACATGTGACAAACGTGACAGAGTCTGGAGACACCGTGGAGAACGTTCTGCTGCCTGCACCATCCTCCAGCATGAACGGTTTGGTGGTGGATCAGATCAGATATCCCTGAGGAAGGGGAATAATCCCCTCAACGCGTCGGATCTATATGTACTAGTGCACTTTTTATATGTTATGTTTGTTTTAAATGTAGTAAAATAAATTGTTACCTTGAGAACGGGGGGGGGGGGGGGGGGGGGGTTTACTGGACGAAAAACCCCTCTCAGTAAAGTAAGTTAAAACCCCAAATCACTGCATGTGTTTGTGTGCAATATTGATCTGGTCCGCTCTCCCATTTTTTTGTATTTTTCTTGCTTTCATTTTTCGGAGGGATGGAGACCTGACCGAAAGGGATTGCAGCGGATGAGAATCATATAGAGATTTCGGAGTGTGTATAACCAAGCGTCTTTCATATGTGAGTGGTTTGTAAAAAAAAACACTCACCAAGTGTAAGTGATATTTTTCTTTCTTGGAAAATTCCTGTACTGTAACAGTGAAAAAGCCTATGCTATAGGTCCTAATGCAAGACAATGCTAGACCTCATGTGGCTGGAGTGTGTCAGCAGGTCCAGCAAGAGGAAGGCATTGATTGTATGGAATGGCCCACCCATTCCCCAGACCTGAGTCTGATTGAGCACATCTGGGACATCATGTCTCGCTTCATCCACCAACGCCACATTGCACCACCACCTCATCAGGAGCATTCCCAGGCATTGTAGGGAGGTCATATGGGCACGTGGAGGCCACACACGCCTCTGAGCCTCATTTTGACTTGTTTTAAGGACATTGCATCAAAGTTGGATCAGCCTGTAGTGTAGTTTTCCACTTTGATTTTGAGTGTGACTCCATATCCAGATCTCCATGGATTGATAAATTTGATTTCCATTGATAATTTTGGTGTGATTTTGTTGTCAGCACATTCAACTATGTAAAGACGAAAGTATTTCATAGGATTAGTTCATTCATTCAAATCTGGGATGTGTTATTTTAGTGTTCCCCTTTTTTTTTTTGAGCAGTGTGTTTGGAATGGTCTGATTCAGTAGAGTTTCAGAGACTTGGCCTTTCCGACTGGAATATTTTAAATATTTTCTCCCCATCATTTTAGAACTTTCTTTGATCATTTGATGTGGCGGGCATCGTAAGACTTAATTTGTAGTGAGGTTTACTTTTACCAGGGCTGTGTGTAATGCTCCTGAACATGTAACCAAATGGTCCATGATATAGAACTAAATTACATCAGCCTCTGGTGTTTTATATGGTGGAAAAGGAGTCCCACAGAGGAGTCTCAACAACTTAAAAAAAATTCTTCATACAAACCTTTCAGAAAAATTACGTTTTGTTTTTAACTTTATATATTACAAAAATCTATAATATTTTTCAAGATGTGGAAGAGTCAATGCCTGGTCATCAGTCAACAGCCACAGGATCTATTTCATCTGTCACAGAAGGAGACTAATGCATTGTGGGCATGCTCAGATGCCCCCCGCACACACACATACACTGATACAATGCATCATTCTCCTTCCGTGAAAAAGGAGTTGGATCCCGTGGCTTACCGGTTGGCTGATGATCATAAAACTGCTAAAAGCAGTTACTTTCTCAGATAGATAAACAAACAAAATCATTTGATAAATATATATAATTTTGAATATCTAAAAGGAGTTACGGTCATACATAAAAAATACACATCTAAATATAGATTTCCATGTTTTGCATCAGCTAATTTGCATTTTGGAATTCAGACTGTTCCAAATGTATTTGCCCCTAATAATCCTTATGCAGTATCATGACAAAAACAACCGCACTTGACTGTATAGCAGAATGCAGCACCATGAAATAAGTAATGGAAACTGCAGTGGTAATGAATAGAAAAGGTAATGTTATCCCTATGCTCCCAATGAATTGCTGACTCTCTTTAGGTTGCAGAATGTTAGGGACACATTACTCAATACTCCAAGGAATTTACCCTGTACAGCCTTATTCATTTGGCAAAATGACAACTAAAGCATACGAGCTGTATATTCAGCCACACTAACTAAGTCGGAATTCCATCAATGTTGGCAAAACAGACAGGATCTGATCAAGTTTTTGAAAGTAAGTACATGACTACCACATGCAGTCGCTAGGTTTACACAGTGTATTTTCAGGGGTATTTCATTGTATAAAATGTGTCTGCAAAATCGCTGAAAAATTGTGTCCGTATTTTTAACATTAATGTGCTCTTTGTAAGTGTGGTGTCGGGAGAGTGATGGTGTCTAGGGTGTTGCGGTAATAGTGTAGGGTCTGGTGGTATTAACCCTTGAATGTCGTGACGCCAGGGTGCGGTTTCCTCAATAGTAATGTTCCTACCGCCAACCGTCCCACAAACGGCAGGGAGAAATAACGGAATGTCCACAGCAGAGATTATGAAGTAAACTGAAGAAACTTTACTTGCAGATTTTATGCAACGGTATTGAACATAACAGTCTTTTCAAGAGTGAACCAGGATACAGGTTCCTCACAGGTTTGCTGGGACTTGGAAGCAATGAGCTTTTGATGCTAGCCCCTGTGCTACTATTTTAGAATATTTGAGCTGATAGTAGTCACACAGGATTCAGTAGTTTGAGCTTTGAGTAACTCACGTTTTGTGGCTGCAGATTCTTAGGCTTTGGGCCTAGTTGAATTAATGATGAGATTTGTGCTGAGATGTGCCTGGCTTGATAATCCGGAACTAAGAGAGAGAATTGATTGACTACAGCCCTTTATATAATAAGGGGCTGGACTAAGCTCATTGGTCAGCAAACCTGTAAGTTATGAACCCAGTGAACTCTGGGTACATTACAAGACCTCCAAAGGTCCTTAAGCATTTTATACATTACAACTGTGTATCACGTGACCACTAAGGTCCTATACATATATTTCCTATACATTAAATTACACACTTTACACATGTACACACTTTACTTAAGACGACTAGGGGTAAGCCCTACAGGAGAGCCCTATAGACATGGAGGGACTCTAGCTACGGGGACCTTAGACAAGGGACAGGACAAGGTCCTGTACTGGGACACGACATAGGAAAGTGGTTGTCTTTGCACACAGTGGCCCTCATTTACTAAGAGTGGAGTGTCGGTTTGTGTTTCTTTTTTGTGTTTTCAACCTTTTTTTCACTTGGTATTTACTAATCTGTCGCACTTTTCTCAATATTTTTTGTTGCAGGGAAAAATTATTTTGCACGGTAATTTCTGTTGCATGGTTCTGTCGCACAGTAATTTCTGTTGCAGGGTTTTCTGTCGCACTGTAAATTCTGTCGCAGGTAGGTTTATTTCTGTCGCAGGGTTTCTTCTACAGAAGTACAGATGTGGGAGGTGGGAATCCCAGCAGGGGTTTCCTTGACCTTCCAGTGAATATCCGACTTCGTCACTGGAGCGCTACACCGGCGGGTATAGATTTGTAATTGCTTTTTATTGAAAATCATAAAAAGTGGCAATACATGGTAGGACTATGCGTTTCTGAGGTGATCCCTCCTTCCTCCGGTCCGAGTTACAGTGTTTGGATACAGTACTTTATATATACATATTTCCATGAATACATTAACCCATTAAACATTTTCCATTGTAGGCTGAGTATGACGTCAGCCTCCAGGGTTTATTGGTGGTGTATAGGAATGAATGAGCTAGATCTATAACATTTCGATTTTTTTTGCCCATTGAAATCATTGTGGTCTATGGAGATCTTGTGGCAAATGGGGTAGAAAACTGAACAGCAGGGTCCTGGTTGTAATGTGGATGGGAGACCCTGGTGTAGGTTCAATTCCCGGGTTGATATACAGTGTTGGAATTATACTTTAATTATAATAGACATGATTTTTTGAACCGTGGGAACTAGGTCAATTGGATACCACACATTACCTCCTGTTTCAATTAAGATAGTTGCCCATTTATGGTATCCAATTGACCTAGTTCCCACAGTTCAAACACTTTCTTAACTATCAATTGACCCATATATGGCTATCCTATTAAAATATAATCCCAACACCATACAGGAATTGAACCAACACCAGGGTCTCCCATCCAGATTACTACCAGGACCATGCTATTTAGCTTTCTACCCCATTTGCCACAAGATCTACATAGACCATAATGGGCCCATTGATTTCAATGGGCCCATTGATTTCAATGGGCCCATTGATTTCAATGGGCCCATTGATTTCAATGGGCCCATTGATTTCAATGGGCAAAAAATCACAATGTTATAGATCTAGCCCATTCCATTCATTCCTATACACCACCAATAGGCCCTGGAGGCTGACGTCATACTCAGCCTCCAATGGCATTCCGACCCGGCAAACTTCAAATGTTCAATGGGTTAATGTATTCATGGAAATATGTATATATAAAGTACTGTATCCACACACTGTAACTCAGACCTGAGGAAGGAAGGAGACACATATAGATAGATGTATTAAAACCATGCTTAAAAATTAAATTGTGCAAAATTAAAAATTACAAGTAAGAATTGCTTGAAAAAGAGGAGGCAGGCAAAGGAACAAACAGCCAGAGAATTAACTCTGCTTTCTGAAACTTTATACATGCTTTAACCCCTTAAGGACGCAGGACGTAAATGTACGTCCTGGTGAGGTGGTACTTAACGCACCAGGATGTACATTTACGTCCTAAGCATAACCGCGGGCATCGGAGCGATGCCCGTGTCATGCGCGGCTGATCCCGGCTGCTGATCGCAGCCAGGGACCCGCCGGCAATGGCCGACGCCCGCGATCTCGCGGGCGTCCGCCATTAACCCCTCAGGTGCCGGTATCAATACAGATCCCGGCATCTGCGGCAGTTCGCGATTTAAATGAACGATCGGATCGCCCGCAGCGCTGCTGCGGGGATCCGATCATTCATAACGCCGCACGGAGGTCCCCTCTCCTTCCTCCGTGCGGCTCCCGGCGTCTCCTGCTCTGGTCTGTGATCGAGCAGACCAGAGCAGGAGATGACCGATAATACTGATCTGTTCTATGTCCTATACATAGAACAGATCAGTATTAGCAATCATGGTATTGCTATGAATAGTCCCTTATGGGGACTATTCAAGTGTAAAAAAAAATGTAAAAGTAAAAGTTAAAAAAAAGTGAAAAATCCCCTCCCCCAATAAAAAAGTAAAACGTCCGTTTTTTCCTAAACTATATAAATAAACTAAATAAAAAACATTTTTTATAGACATATTTGGTATCGCCGCGTGCGTAAATGTCCGAACTATTAAAATAAAATGTTAATGATCCCGTACGGTGAACGGCGTGAACGAAAAAAAAAAAAAAAAAAGTCCAAAATTCCTACTTTTTTAATACATTTTATTTAAAAAAAAATTATAAAAAATGTATTAAAAGTTTTTTTATATGCAAATGTGGTATCAAAAAAAAGTACAGATCATGGCGCAAAAAATTAGCCCCCATACCGCCACTTATACGGAAAAATAAAAAAGTTAGAGGTCATCAAAATAAAGGGATTATAAACGTACTAATTTGGTTAAAGTTTGTGATTTTTTTTAAGTGCAACAATAATATAAAAGTATATAATAATGGGTATCATTTTAATCGTATTGACCCTCAGAATAAAGAACACGTCATTTTTACCATAAATTGTACGGCGTGAAAACGAAACCTTCCAAAATTAGCAAAATTGCGTTTTTCGTTTTAATTTCCCCACAAAAATAGTGTTTTTTGGTTGCGCCATACATTTTATGATATAATGAGTGATGTCATTACAAAGGACAACTGGTCGCGCAAAAAACAAGCCTTCATACTAGTCTGTGGATGAAAATATAAAAGAGTTATGATTTTTAGAAGGCGAGGAGGAAAAAATGAAAACGTAAAAATTTAATTGTCTGAGTCCTTAAGGCCAAAATGGGCTGAGTCCTTAAGGGGTTAAAGTGTCGGGTTTTATTCCCAGATAATTCACATGAATTTCAGAGTGGTTTTAGGAAAAGACAAGTGATTTTGGCAGAAATGTAGGGAACACACCCCTTTTCCCGAAAACAATGCCCTTTTTGTAGGGTTTTCTTTTTCACTCTGAGTGATTCAGATTCTGTCGGGTTTTTTCTGTCGTACATTCTGTTGCACATTCCTTGTGACAGAATTTAGGCGCAAAACCCAACAAAAAGAGTTGGAATCATGTGAGTAAATGAGGGCCAGTATGTAACATGTTTTTTTCAGCCACATACAAATGTGCCACGTCTATTGCATGTACAGACAACCTCAATCCTATAGACATACATAGAGCACACTACAACACGGAAGCAATTTTTCTGCGATTTTGCAGACATATCAAACTATACCTGAAAATACACTGTGTGAATCTAACCTCAAGATGGCCATCAAAAGAACATAAATTAATAATAGATAAGATGCCCTTGGTGCGTAGTTGAGGAGCAGCACTATTTCTGGTCATTATTTAAAGAGTAGCTATCCCTAAATTAAATTTCCCTATTCCCCCTCCCCATCTGTCCCTGACACTAGCTACATCTATCCCTGTCTTTATTTTCCGCCTGTCTCCTCTCTCTCCTGCAGCTCGCGCGCTGCAATGAATGAGGAGAGGGGATATTTAAATCCCCCCCCACGAGCGCACGAGCGCTGTGCTCGCTCTCTGCCTGTACAGGAAACAGGCAGAGAGCGAGCACAGCGCTCGTGCGCGTGCACAATTTAAATATCCCCGCCCCCCTGCATCTCCCTCTCCTCATTCATGTGAACGCGCATTTCGGACCACGCTGCCCGGCCAGCGTTGGTCTGAACGTAATCAACGTCAGGGGGGAAAAGTAATCCTGAGCCATACAGGGTGACACCTAGTGGCCAGGTTTCCAAATGTAAAAAAAAACATGTAAAACATGATTTTTTTTAAATCAAATATATTACAAACATTTTCTTTTTACATAATGTATTTAATACATTTTTTTTTTTTATGAGAGTACTCATTTAACTTGTATATGGTATTTTTCAGCAGATTTCTGTTCTGCAGGCTTCATTTGGTTGTGTAAATGTTACAGATTTTAACTATTTGTAATGCATAGGATGAATTAAGCCACAAAATGTGCATGTGTTAAGAGTAGACTAGTGGCCACTAGGCTTTTTACTTACCCTGAGTGAGTAGTGAGGTAATTTGTTGTAGTAGAAAAGTAGGAGAATTCTAGTTTCACAAAAAGGACAACAGCAGGAACAGTCTTTGAACAGTAAGGAGAGCAGGTCAGCTGTTAATACTTACCTGAGTATTAAAGTGTACCTGTCGTCAACAAAAACATTTTATATAACGTAGATAATACCACTATATGTATATTTGTAATATACATTGGTTAAAAAATATGTGTATTTTTGTCCCTACAGCTATTGCCTGTGTGTCTCTATGAGGAGTCCAAATGCAGGAAGTGAGGGTGGACAAGCAGGGCTCTGTGCACTAAGGACAAGCAGGACAGTGTGCACTGAGGCTCTATAACATGCTCCTGGCTCATACATCAGGATAATTGACAAACCAGGAGTCCGCACAGACTCCTGCTTGTCTTGCCCTAACTTCCTGTATTTGGACTCCCCACAGGCAATAACTGCAGGGACAGCACTTTTTCACCCATAAATAAACACATTTTTTAACCAATGTATATTACAAATATACATATAATTGTATTATCTACATTATATAAAAAGTTTTTATTGACGACAGGTACACTTTTACATAGAGGGAAAATATTTTTTTCTGTGGAGTGCCTCTTTAAAAGTTTCATCATGATTTAGCATCTGAGAATGAGGAATTATTAAAATATGTTTTTTATTATAAACATATTTTTTTATGACAAACCATGTTGAAAATATGTTGAAATATTCAAGCTTTTACATCGGCCACAATACACTTAAATCAAATTCATAAAACTAATATGAAATGTGGGAATACCATTATACCATTCCCATACATTCTCTTTGCAGGCTGAAACAACAGTGCTGAAATATGTGATCAATGGAAAAATACTATAGATAAAGATATATTTCTGCACTGGGAATTCTGACCTTGGCCTCCCTTTCCTTTTTATTAGATCACAATGCTAGGTCAATGCTAGGTTTTTGTACCTGAACAGTTAATGGAAGTTAATAATATACCTGTGCTGAACGGCTGATGTTGCAATTTTTGTCATTAAAACGGTAACAAGAAATGTCACTGTATACAGCCTATGTAGCACAATGTTAAAAAAGTATGTATGGTACAGTTTTTGTTGTGGAACTCTGCATAAGAATTGTATGGGGGTTATCTAGGATAGGACTTTTTGTTACCATGCTGCCTAGAATGCCGGCATTTTGGTATCCTGCTCTCATCCTTCAGTGTGGTCTTCTTCCTGGTGTCAGGGCCCAGTACGTCATACTGCTGATCAGCCTATTGCTGGCCAAGGTAGGACATTTCTGTGGTCGATCACAATAACTAGGAAGAAGACTGCACCAGAGGATGAGAACAGGATACCTAAGGCATTGCGGGAGCTGTGGAAGGAAGGTCCAGTTTTTTTTTTAAATGCCAGCATTCTGGACAGCATAGTCAAAAAAAAATTCATTCCTGATAACCCCTTTAATTCCTTCTATTGTAAATATGAATTTGACACAAACTGTGAGTTCTAAAGGAGTATGCAGATAACTTAAATTTGTTGAATCGTTAAACAATGAGATATGATATTCCTTCAAGGCACCAAATGACAAGACATTTCTCTTTATTAAAAAATCCATAAAAATTGGTCAAATACAACTGGGACATTTCAGTCAATATGGCGTTTGTCACACCAAAAGGACTTATTTCTTGTCATTTCATTGTAATTCTCTTCTGACAAAGTCGATATTGGCTGAAATGTCACAATTGTGTTATTGCCGATTTTTAATGCATTCGTAATAAAGAGGATTTCTTTTTTTTTTTTTTCGAGTTGGTATCGTTGGAAGGACACTAACCTGTAGTTATATTTGAATACATTTAACATGTCACTGAACAATATAGGACCATACTCATCTGAATGGGGCTTGTATATGGTGCCTCCTACTGAAACTGTCCCAAAATTAGAAGAAAAAACAAAATGTAAATGTAAAGCACAATTGAAATCTCATAAGGTCCCTAGTCAGTGATTATCTGACCAGTGACATCATAATACCCCATCTATAAAAGGTGAGCCAGTCAGCATCTAGTTCCATTTGCCAAGTAGATAGAAGCAGCAGGTACAGTATATTATTTAGAATAAAGGACCACTATAAGGTACATTTCAAAATATTTCATCTGTTCATCTGATACAGTGAAAGGAACATTGGTCTTTAGCCATGATATAAATTACGGTCAATATTGATGTCAGAGAAAACAATATTTGTGGTCACTTTACATAGAGGGATGGTGTACTGTCTTTTCCCAAGTTACCTCTGACTGCTATGTAAGTTTGTTTGTATATATTAGCAGCACAATAAGTCAGCGGTTTACTTCAATGTTTTACTATTTTACTTCAATATTTTTTCTTCTACTAATTGTTAAGAAATATAATTGATTGGCACCTTCTCAGCCCTAGCACAGGGCAGCATGTAAACCTCATATGGCTTTCTTGTTCTAATTCATCTGGTTGAATCTACTACTACTACCACCACTATGTTCACATTGATCAGTCATAACATTATAATTGTTTGATTAATTATGATTGGCCACATCCTTATTGGCTAGGATGGCATCATTGGGGATGGGACGTATAGTTGATTGTTCAATCCATTGGAGGTGTCCTAAAGGTAGCTGGTTGCATTCCTTACCAATGGTTTGAGGGCACCATCATGAATTTTGTTATTTTAAGTGAACTATCCTGTGTCTTCGCTATGGCATGTGCATCCTAATGTGTAAATTAAAGTTTATTCACATTATTGCCATTTATTTTATTAATCTACTTTCAGGCTTCACACTCTATTTATTATAATGTGTAATAGAGTAGGAGACTTAAATAACTACAGTCATTTACTTCCTTCTTTCTGAGCAAGAGATAGTTAAAAAGTAGGTGACAGATGTAGTTAAAATAACTGGACTATCTTGCCCAAACAGGAAACACTCTTCACACACTGATAGCAACACTGCAGGAGAAATACTAGCACAGGCTTCCAGTATCCGTAGTTTCAGGTGCTGCACATCTCGTATCTTCACAGCATAGACAATTGCCTTCAGATGACTCCAAAGATAAAAGTCTAAGGGGGTCAGATCGGGAGACCTTGGGGGCCATTCAACTGGCCCACGATGACCAATCCACTTTCCAGGAAACTGTTCATCTAGGAATGCTCGGACCTGACACCCATAATGTGGTGGTGCACCATCTTGCTGGAAAAACTCAGGGAACGTGCCAGCTTCAGTGCATAAAGAGGGAAACACATCATCATGTATCAATTTCGCATATCCAGTGGCCTTGAGGTTTCCATTGATGAAGAATGGCCCTACTATCTTTGTACCCCATATACCACACCACACCATCAATCTATGGTCTGACACTAACCCAGGGATCTATCCAATGTGGGTTAGTGTCAGACCAATAGCGGTGGTTTTGTTTGTTAACTTCACCATTCACATAAAAGTTTGGCAAAAGCTTCACAAAATCTTCTGCGTAAACTGAGGGTCTTGTTCCAATTTTTGTCTTGCCCATTCTGCAGCACCTGAAACTTCGGATACTGGAAGCCTGTCCTAGCCTATATTAAATTCTTTTATTTCTAATTTTAACAATTTAACAGGATGCTTCACAAAACACATAAAAAAATATTATCTTACTATTACATGCATTACTTACCAACATTTCCAAATACTTTTCAGGCACTTTTATGAGAGTTCATACCTTCAAAAGCTCTGTATGGGCCTCTGCTCCCTAGAATTAATTCACAGCTGGAGAATAACCTAACTTTATCAAGCTGTTTGCCAAAAGCAAAAGGACAACTTCAACTTTTAAACTGAGTGAATAAAAACTCAGCTGATATTGTATGAAAAAATACAGAAAAAAAGTAATCTGTCAGTATTCAGTACCTGTGTATCTGTGCACGGGAGTTCATTAGATCACCGCCGATGCAGGAGCCCGGTTTGATTCCCGGCCAATGCAGCATCACTCTTTTAGTATAGGGAGAGGTATAAGCAGTAGAAAGAGGGAAGTGCTCATGCCGCTGTACAGAGCACTGGTGAGACCTCACTTGGAATACTGTGCGCAATATTGGAGGTCGTATCTCCAAAAGGATATAGGGGAAGATTTATCAAAACCTGTCTAGTGGAAAATAGCAACCAATCATATCGCTTTTTGAATTTTTCAGAGGTCTTTTCAAAAATGAAAGAAGCGATCTGATTGGTTGCTATGGGCAACTCAGCAACTTTTCCTCTGAACAGGTTTTGATAAATCTCCCCCATAGATATTTTGGAGAGAGTTCAGAGAAGAGCTACTAAACTAGTACATGGGTTGAAGGATAAAACCAGGAAAGGTTAAAGGACCTTAACATGTATAGCTTGAAAGAAAGACGAGACAGTGGGGACATGATAGAGACTTTTATATACATAAAGGGAATCAACACGATAAAGGAGGAGAAGATATTTAGAGAAAAACTACTACAAGAGGACATAGTATTAAATTAGAGGGACAAAGGTTTATGCAGTGATATAAGGAAGTTTTACTTTATTGAGAGAGTAGTGGATGCATGGAATAGCCTTCCTGCAGAAGTGGTCGCTGCAAATACAGTGTAAGGCTATCCTTCATATAAGATAGATATAAGGCTATCCTTCATATAAGATAGAGATAGGCATAAGGCTATCCTTCATATAAGATAGAGATAGGCATAAGGCTATGCTTCATATAAGATAGAGATAGGTATAAGGCTATCCTTCATATAAGATAGAAATAGGTATAAGGCTATCCTTCATATATGATAGACATAGGTATAAGGCTATCCTTCATATAAGATAGAAATAGGCATAAGACTATCCTTCATATAAGATAGAGATAGGTATAAGGCTATCCTTCATATAAGATAGAGATAGGCATAAGGCTATCCTTCATATAAGATAGAGATAGGTATAAGGCTATCCTTCATATAAGATAGAGATAGGCATAAGGCTATCCTTCATATAAGATAGAGATAGGCATAAGGCTATCCTTCATATAAGATAGAGATAGGTATAAGGATATCCTTCATATAAGATAGAGATAGGTATAAGGCTCTCCTTCATATAAGATAGAGATAGGTATAAGGTTATCCTTCATATAAGATAGAGATAGGTATTAGGCTATCCTTCATATAAGATAGAGATAGGTATAATGCTATCCTTCATATAAGATAGAGATAGGTATAAGGCTCTCCTTCATATAAGATAGAGATAGGTATAAGGCTCTCCTTCATATAAGATAGAGATAGGTATAAGGTTATCCTTCATATAAGATAGAGATAGGTATTAGGCTATCCTTCATATAAGGATAGCCTTATACCTATGAATATAAGGACTATTCAAAGTATTCAGAATATTGGGCAGACTAGAGTAGCCAAATGGCTCTTATCTGCCGACACATTCTTTTTTTCTATGTTAATGCCGATGAAGACAACGAAAATCCAAAATAATTTGAACTTCATTGTCCCATAGATAGAATTTTTGAGAAGGACGGTAGCATATATAGTAAGAGAACATAACAGCTATTCTAAAGCAGAGTTGACATGAATAATCAGGCAGGCATTACTGCTTGTTTTAATAGTTCCATAGTTACTATAACCAAAAGGAGAGTTTTGTTTTTACAACCACTGCTGCATGGTCATTTGGCTCCATTCAGGGGAGTTCCGTTCACTGAGTCTGTTAAAACAGAGAGACATGAGCGGGAAAAAAACCTGCAAGCAGTAATGTTTTCATTTTTTTTTACGCTTCAACAGATTCCCAAACGGAGCTCCCTACAGAGCTATATGGTACCCCAGTGGAGATGAGACTAAGTTACAAACTGAGAAAACCCACAAGATCCATAGACAGGGATCACTAATTCCACAAAAAAAAAACTTTTACTGTAAACTGATAAGATGCTGTAACACAGCAAATATATATTAAAATGATTAATAGTGCCAAAGTGCTTTATTCGTAAAGTCTTCTTATCAGACAGTAATCGGTTTGTTGCACAGCTAAACGTCCAGAACTCTGATGAAGCTCTGAGAAGCTAAACATGTAAGGGGGCTGTGTGTATCTGAACTTTGAAAGGCTTGTGTTGCCATTGTGCAATAAACTAATTACAGTCTGATTAGAAGACAGCTGCAGTAGTTGTGGGACATTTATAATTTAAGCACTTTGCCAAAATTGGTAATTTTAACATATATTTGCCATGATATTGCATCTTATCAGTTAAAGGGGTCATCCAGGAAAAAACTTTTTTTTTTATATCAACTGGCTCCAGAAAGTTAAACAGATTTGTAAATTACTTCTATAAAAAAAATCTTAATCCTTCCAATAATTATCAGCTCCTGAAGTTGAGTTGTTCTTTTCTGTCTGGCAACAGTGTTCTTTGATGACACCTGTCTCGGGAACTGAGTAAGAGAGGTTTGCTATGGGGATTTGCTTCTACTCTGGACAGTTCCCGAGACAGGTGTCATCAGAGAGCACTTAGACAGAAAAGAACAACTCAACTTCAGCAGCCCATAAGCACTGAAAGGATTAATATTTTTTAATAGCAGTCATTTGCAAATCTGTTTAACTTTCTGGAGCCAGTTGATATATATAAAAAAGTTTTTTCCTGCATAACCCCTTTGACAATAAAAGTTTCCCAATGCTTTGGCGGCCTGCAAGGGGCCAGGTTCTCCAGATAATAGGTATGCCACTAACAGGGCATCAGGATCAGGAAAGGTTTACGGATTCTAAAGAAAAAGTCTGGCACCACAGTTAGGTGACACTGCTGAGACAGCTCTTAAAGCGGCACTGTTGGCCACCACACTTAAAACGGTGGCTGTGGCTTCATTGCTGTTGGGCGGCCCGGCCTGTGCAGCACGCCGGCAAAGATCTGTCTTTTTTGCATTCTATTCCCGGTACTTTGAAAGCGGCGGCCGCTGCTCCTCCTATTACTAGAGTGTGTGACATCAGGGCAGGTGGACAGCCCAGCCCACTGGGCAAATGCCTGGTATGCCAGATGGCCAGTCTGGTAGCACAACTCAATACCTGTCTGTCAATTAAATCTGACCTTTTCACTATGCAGCTAAAAGGTTGTATTTGCTGGCCATTCATGAAATGAACAGTGCCACTCACTTTTCTGTCTTATAAATCACAATTGCAGCGGGTCTCAGGAGTGACATGTGACAACTTGGGACATGTCTGGACATCATGTCAAAAGTTTTTTTTTCACAAAAATTTCAGGAAACTGCTGATATCCTCTTATTCTCAGACTCTAATAGAAGATCTATCATGGAAACTACTGGTGCTTTCAGAAAGCCCCTGGCTGCCATGACAACCGATCGGCACACCACATTAGAATTGCAGAGATAGAAGGGGAAGTTATCTAAGACATGACTGGAGCAGAACCTGTTAAAACACTGGCTTAGAACCACCTAGATGCCAATCCTGGCAGCTGCTGGTGAGTTCCAGCTTCAATATACAGCCAACACCCGCCATAGCTCCATATCATCTCACTGCACTTGTGACTAAAAAGGGGCTAATGGACAACTGTGAACAACTTTTGACATGTCAGAAAAGCTGATAGGTCATTGTTCCATATTAAAGTGCACCTGTTGTTTTCAAAAACTTTTTATATAATGGAGATGATATTATATGTATACTTGTAACATATATTGGTTAAAAATGTTTTGTCCCTGCAGCTATTGCCTGTGTGTCTCTGTGAGGAGAACAAATACAGGAAGTAAGCAGGACGAGCAGGGCTCTGTGCTGGCTCCTGGCTTGTCAATCATCCTGATGTATGAGCCGGGAGTGTGTCACAGAGCCTCATTGTACAGAGCCCTGCTTGTCCTCACTGTACAGGGCCCTGCTTGTCCTCAGTGCACAGAGCCCTGCTTTTCCTCACTGCACAGAGCCCTGCTTGTCCTCACTGCACAGAGCCCTGCTTGTCCTCAGTGTACAGAGCCCTGCTTGTCCTCAGTGCACAGAGCCCTGCTTGTCCTCAGTGCACAGAGCCCTGCTTGTCCTCACTGCACAGAGCCCTGCTTGTCCTCACTGCATGGAGCCCTGCTTGTCCTCAGTGTACAGAGCCCTGCTTGTCCTCAGTGTACAGAGCCCTGCTTGTCCTCAGTGCACAGAGCCCTGCTTGACCTCAGTGCACAGAGCCCTGCTTGTCTTCAGTGTACAGAGCCCTGCTTGTCCTCAGTGTACAGAGCCCTGCTTGTCCTCACTGTACAGAGCCCTGCTTGTCCTCAGTGCACAGAGCCCTGCTTGTCCTCAGTGTACAGAGCCCTGCTTGTCCTCACTGTACAGAGCCCTGCTTGTCCTCAGTGCACAGAGCCCTGCTTGTCCTCAGTGCACAGAGCCCTGCTTGATCTCAGTGCACAGAGCCCTGCTTGTCTTCAGTGTACAGAGCCCTGCTTGTCCTCAGTGTACAGATCCCTGCTTGTCTTCAGTGTTCAGAGCCTTGCTTGTCCTCAGTGCACAGAGCCCTGCTTGTCCTCAGTGTACAGAGCCCTGCTTGTCCAGAGTTTACAGAGCCCTGCTTGCCCTCAATACACAGAGCCCTGCTTGCCCTCAATACACAGAGCCCTGCTTGTCCTCAATACACAGATTCGTGCTTGTCCTCCGTGTACAGAGCCCTGCTTGTCCTCAATACACAGAGCCCTGCTTGCCTCAGTGTACAGAGCCCTGCTTACCCTCAGTGTACAGAGCTCTGCTTGTCCTCAGTGCCGAGAGCTCTGCTTGTCCTCAGTGAACAGAGCCCTGCTTGTCCTCAGTGCACAGAACCCTGCTTATCCTCAGTGTATAGAGACATTATTTTGCTTCAGTGCACAGAGCCCTGCTTGTCCTCAGTGCACAGAGCCCCGCTTGTCCTCAGTGTACAGAGCCCTGCTTGTCCTCAATGTACAGAGCCCTGCTTGTCCTCAGCATACAGAGCCCTGCTTGTCCTCAGTGTACAGAGCCCTGCTTGTCCTCAGTGCACAGAGCCCTGATTGTCCTCAGTGTACAGAGCCCTGCTTGTCCTCAGTGTACAGATCCCTTCTTGTCTTCAGTGTTCAGAACCTTGCTTGTCCTCGGTGCACAGAGCCCTGCTTGTTCTCGGTGTACAGAGCCCTGCTTGTCCAGAGTTTACAGAGCCCTGCTTGCCTTCAATACACAGAGCCCTACTTGCCCTCAATACACAGAGCCCTGTTTGTCCTCAATACACAGAGCCCTGCTTGTCCTCCGTGTACAGAGCCCTGCTTGTCCTCAATACACAGAGCCCTGCTTGTCCTCAGTGTACAGAGCCCTGCTTATCCTCAGTGTACAGAGCTCTGCTTGTCCTCAGTGCACAGATCTCTGCTTGTCCTCAGTGCACAGAACCCTGCTTGTCCTCAGTGTATGGAGACCTGCTTTTGCTCAGTGTACAGAGCCCTGTTTGTCCTCAGTGTACAGAGCCCTGCTTGTCCTCAGTGCACAGAGCCCCGCTTGTCCTCAGTGCACAGAGCCCCGCTTGTCCTCAATGTACAGAGCCCTGCTTGTCCTCAGCATACAGAGGCCTGCTTGTCCTCAGTGTACAGAACCCTGCTTGTCCTCAGTGTACAGAGCTTTGCCTGTCCTCAGTGTACAGAGCCCTGCTTGTCCTCATTGCACAGAGCCCTGCTTGTCCTCAATACACAGAGCCCTGCTTGTCCTCGGTGTACCCCTGCTTTTCCTCAATACACAGAGCCCTGCTTGTCCTCAGTGCACCCCTGCTTGTCCTCAGTGAACAGAGCCCTGCTTGTTCTCAGTGCACAGAACCCTGCTTGTCCTCAGTGTAGAGACCCCTGCTTGTCCTCGGTGTACAGATCACTGCTTGTCCTCAGTGTACAGAGTACTGCTTGTCCTCAGTGAACAGAGCCCTGCTTGTCCTCAGTGCACAGAACCCTGCTTGTTCTCAGTGTAGAGACCCCTGCTTGTCAACCCACACTTCCTGTATTTGGACTCCTCACAGAGACACACTGATATTAACTGCAGGGACAAAAATATACACATTTTTAAGCAATCTTTATTACAAATATAAATATTATGGTATTTTCTACTTTATATAAAAAAAAGTTTTGGATCATGACAGGAACACTTTAATAATCCCCTTAATGTAGTTATGAATTTTAACAATTCTGATGCTGGGTGGTAGCAGTGCCTACAAATGAAATAAAGTTTATACATATTTTGCATGTAAATATGACCTAAATATGACCTATTTGGTTATAGGCAATGTAGGGGAAACTCTTAATATTTATGACGATCTTGAGATCTACACATATGAATTTCTCTTTATCTTTTTTCTCAGGTTGGGATTTCTTGTTACCATTTTAATATAAGGTTTGCAGCATCAGTCACTTTCAAACAAGCGATGTATTGACTTCTGAAACCCATTAACTGCTCATATAACAAAACCAGATATTGACTTGTTTTGAGCTGGAAAGGAAGGGGAAGGCAAGGTCATTATCCTCAATGAAGTAGCAATGAAGCTTCGTATTTACTCAGAAGGATATACTGTGTCCTTACACTGATTTGTTCAACACTATTTTCCTTCTCAGCCGGAATCCACTGAAAACAACCCAACTGTTTAGTCTATATAAACGTTACAATAGCAAATAGAATAAAACTAATTTGTGTGCATATATGAGCTGCCTTTCTATCCACCCTTATGCAAATCATTGCTTATTGTTGCCCATTACGTGTAAATGCCACTCATTATAACCTTTGTGTTCATTCTAACCTTTGCCACCTTGTGCATTGCCCTCATGAAAGCCAATAAGCCAATACTTTTTAGACCAGTGTTTCTCAACCAGTGTGCCTCCAGCTGTTGCAAAACTACAACTCCCAGCATGTCCGTACAGCCTTCGGCTGTCCGGACATGCTGAGAGTTGTAGTTTTGCAACAGTTGAATGTGCCCTGGTTTGGAAACACTGGTCTAGGAATTAGACTGCTTTAAGAATATCACAGTAGCGTCTAGAGTGTCTAGTCTTAGTTTCCACCCCATAGTAGCTGGCTTAAAGGGGTACTCCCCTGAAAAACATTTTATTTATCTGTTTATTTTTTTAAATCAACTGGTGCCAGAAAGTTAAACAGATTTGTAAATTAGTTCTAATTTAAAATCTTAATCCTTCTAGTACTTAGTACTAGTACTTATCAGCTGCTTATCAGCTGCTATATGCTCCACAGGAAGTTCTTATCATTTTGAATTTTCTTTCTGTCTCTCTGCTGACACCTCTGTCCATTTTAGGAACTGTCCAGAGCAGGATAGGTTTGCTATGGGGATTTGCTGCTACTCTGGACAGTTCCTAAAATGGACAAAGGTGTCAGTAGAGAGCACTGTGGTCAGACAGAAAGGAAATTCAAAAAGAAAAGAACTTCCTCTGGAACATTCAGCAGCTGATAAGTACTGGAAGGGTTAAGATTTTTAAATAGAAGTAATTTACAAATCTGTTTAACTTTCTGGCACCATTTAATAAAAAAAAAAAACAAAAAAAAAAAAAAAAACATGCTTTCCAGTGGAGTACCCCTTTAATCTATGCCAGTTATTGGCACGTGGTATTGCATATTATGCCACACTCCCTTTAAGGCCATGTTCCCACAGCAGAATTTATATGCGGAATTCTGCAGAAGAATTCCGCTGGAAATTCTGCCGAAATGTACTGTCTATTGATTTCAAAGGGATTCTGCAGTCCCATTTAGGCAGCAGAATTTCCGCCAGTCTTATATTTTGCGGAATTCCATTGAAGTCAGTGGAGCTTGAATTTCAGTGGCTTAGGGTTTAACCATTAACATTAGCAAGGAAAGGATAACCTGTCCCCTACCTAAGAATTGCAGCAACATGCGTAGAGCTGAATTTGATCAAAGTGGGCCTATTTTATAGTCATTGGAAGGCCATGTTCACACGACTGATTTTCTGTGCAGAATTCCGCATGGACATTCCGCTGCAGCAGAGTCCCATTGATTTCAATGGGATTCTGCTGCACTGTGCCCACAGCAGAATTTCTGTGTCAGATGTTTCTGCCATGGAAATTCTGATTCTGGCATCCCCAGAAAGAATAGAAAAGTCTATTCTTTGTGTGGATTGCGCAAGGAAATGCACTGCCGTCTATGAGCGCATTTCTGAGCGGGCCTAGCGCCGGCATGTTCTGCCGGTGCCCACTGTCTGGGGAATGTTAACATGGAAGATTTTTATGCGGCCATTTCAACATCTGAACATAGCCTAAGATTTCTTATCCATATGTTGATTTGTTAGGTTCCAGGTCAAATCAAAGGACAACACCAGCCAGGTCAAAAGGAGGTAGGTGGTAAGGCCCCTTACACACTGCTGTTGCTCCCCATCCAGAACGGCGGTCAAAGCCTATTTTTTTCTCTCCTGATTTGAATGGCCATTCTCATGACGGGGAGCAACAGCAAACAGTGGGGGCCACCGGGCGCTATTATAAATAGTAGGAGTAAAAGTTGGCACATGCAGTCATTTTTTTCCTGTTATTCTGCCCGGCTCTCTCGGCGGCCGTCACACTGCCATGCACTAATGGCAGTGTGAAAGAAGCCTAACACAAACCTAACAGCATGGCTCGTGTACAGTCGACCTATAGATTACAAATCAGGCCTCCACTACTTTGCAGTGGCGATCGGCGATGTGTGGTATTAGCCGCGGGTCCCGGCCGTTGATGAGCGCCGGGACCGAAGCGATATGATGCAGGATCGCGGCGCGATCCCGCTTCATATCACGGGAGCCGGCGCAGGACGTAAATATACGTCCTGCGTCTTTAAGGGGTTAAAGAGTACCTGTCATGATCTTGTTACATTTTACAATCCTCCCAGTTCACTGCCCCCCCCACCCATATTTTTATTATTTTTTAGTTTTCAACCTTGATATTGCTCTGTATTTTCTGCTCAGTCTTAGTCAGATTCACAGACTGGGAAGGGGCGTTTCCCAGCAGGTGTGACATCATCTGAAGCCATACAGGGAAGAACTTCCTCCCTCACTCTGCTACACACAGCCCAGAGCAGTTCATTGTGTGAGATGAGCTATGATTGGCTAAGGCTGCACACCCCCCCTCCACTCCAGACTGCACTTCCTCATTTTGGACTTCTGCCAGGCCAGCAGGAGTCCAAAGTCTGTGCAAGAGATGGGGGAAATGTGCTCTGGACAAGTGGGGAGACACAAATAAAACAGAAAACTTCAAAGTACATTATAAAGATTTTTTTATTTTTTATTTATCTTAAGGAGTAAAATTAGTTTTAAGAATAGTGCCCATTTAAGTGATGTGGTCTTTAGAAAGGGTCTAAAGCACCATTTTTGACAGTCTATAGTCTCTAATGTGAGGCTGTTTTAAGGTTAAATGGAAAAAAGTTCAGCGAACTATGCTGCTTTTTTATTGAAGTGCAATGGTAACCTGATTTAATGGATTCGAAAGTGTGAACAGAGCCTTAATTTAATAAGCCATGTGGAAAATGGTCAATACATATAAGGGGTGCTAACCAGCTTTCACATTGATATCCTCATCCAATGTTATCATGTATCAACATCTTGTAACTTTTTTTTGTAAGTGTAATCTCTAGTTATGAGCGAGTAAAAAAGTTTCTCCTTTCAGACCTTGCAGTTCATTTCAGTGCTTTCTCTTGTTTCATTTTATAATCATGCAAACCACATTTTACATTATTTTGAATGCAAAGAAATCCAAGAACTTTGGAAAATATTCCTTTCATGTAATGCAAACTAATTGTCACTAGATGGCATAACTTCAACATGGTAAAAATGACGCCTCCCAAATAACAGTATCGTTTACAACTAATATTATTGCTAGATAGAATTCACATTTGATTCGACTATCAAGAGAAATTGGCAATTTCAAGCAGCAAACAAGAATGATTTCAATTTACAACATATCAAATTACGCAATTTAACTAAATTATGGCACAGTAAACCTCCATGAGGAATAGTAAACATTTTTGGAAATGGAAATTCAGAAGAATATGATACTTCAGAAGAAGTGCAAAAAAAAGAAAAAAAAGGTAATGATTTTTGTTCTGCCATGTCTGTCCTTACCTGAAAAAATCCTCCAGTCTGTTACAGTTTATCGCTAGTTTATCGCAGTATATGAGCTATAAGTAAAGAATGATTTATTAGATAGTTCTAGTTGTGTCCATAGAGCAGAAAGCTGGTCCTACTGTAGCTGATTCCCACCCCGCTATCACACACCAACAACCCTGTATAGGGGTAATGTATGTTCTAAGCAAATGTCAGATTTAGATTGGCGCTTGTTTAGCGAGCCTGCTATAATGTTTGACAACTATACGGGCAGGGCTGAAGTTATACAGGAGCACAGAGGAACCTACACTTTTTCCGCCACAGGAACAACATTCCCATACCTTCCAAATGCCCCAGTAATGTTCCCACATGTCCTTCAACTGTAAATGCATCCTAATGACATGCTTACAGTGTAATGAGGTGCTCTGCTGTAATTTTGACACAACTGTGGTAAGGAGGGCAGATGTTACTACCCTAGAGACAGATGGCATTAACCCCTTGTGTTCATGATGCCAGGGCGTGGTTTTACCTCTACACCACCTGAAGGTATTGCCGCTGGATCCTGGGCTAGGCACGGGGGCAAATAATGACTCCGATGCCAAGTTACAGAACAACGGCAGCTTTACTGAGGCAGACAGATGGAATAGTCTTTACAGCTCAGTTAGGCTCAAGAAGGGGACCAGTGACTTTAGAGACTTGGGGGCTTACTGGGACTTGTAGTGGATTTGGAAAATTTGCTGTAGGCCCACGCTGACTTTATAAAGACTGATCCTGACCAACCCGACCAGGACCAACCAGACAGACTTCACCCCGTATGTAGCTTACCAGGCCTTGACTTTCACCTGTGGGGCACTGCATCGGTAGAAGCATGGCTGGGTGGTAGGTCCTAGGTCTCCTCAGGACACCAGACAATCTCTCAGGTCTTGACTTTACTGTAGCTCAGATAAGACTCAACTGACTAGCTAGCTCCTCCTAGGGTTTTTATGAGGGAGACATGGAGGGGTCTTATAGGTCACCCTATAAGTCACCTGATCACTGATACCTTCCTTGGTTAAAAGACTTGGTAACAACATTTATATATATATATATATATATATATATATATATATATATATATTACTTTAGATAATATAGGCACTTATTAACCATTTAACATACTCAGCTTAAAGGGGGACTCGGGACACTGCAATAGACTCTTCCAAACAGGACAGTAAGGGTATAGGGGTGCAACTCCTGTACTGGGCGACCACACAACAAAAAGCTCTTGGCTCCTTGTCCTGTCAATCACTATTGTGGCTGCCAGCAGCATTACTGTATACTGGCAGCCACAAGATACTGAGTGTCCTTTCTTCTGCATTCTGGGACAGATGAATGATGAATGACAGTCTACTGAATGGATCAGGAAGAAGACAGTTCCTGCTGTGGACTGTCCTGGAGCTGGCAAGGGAAAATGAGTATGAGTGTTTCTCTTTTAATCATTGTGAAGGGGCAAATATCTCAAGGGGGTCTACCTTAAGCTTGCAACTATCTATCTAGGGTGTGTCTAATTACAGGGGCAAACTATCTCCAGGGGCTTTACCTACAGGGGCCACTTTCAACAATCTTTATGTGGTCTACCTACAGCGAGAATCTATGAAGGGGAGCAGCTTTTTTCCAGGTGGCAACTACCTACAGGGGTCATCTATTTATAGGGAAAATACCTACAGGGGGGACCTACTTCCAGGGGAAAACCATCTACAGAGGACCTACCTTCAAGGGGAAACTATAAAAAAACCAACATATAAGCAACACCTATCTGCATGGACCTATCTACAGTGGGAGGACTCATTTTCTCTTCCCCAATCCACTTATCTACCACTCTACTGTGTGTGGGACATTAATGTGCTGGTAAAGTGACAGTGAGAGAATTCTGAGTATGTGAAGAAGGAGAATGGGTGTATTTGGGTATGTCAGAGGGCAAGACTGGAAATCTTGTTTATGTTCACAGACTTTTTTCCCCCCCAGTACTTATTCGCCAGCCACACATCCCCTATTATATGGGGAAATATGTGGCTGACAAGTTACTTTTATGACAGTTCAGAACAAAGCAGTTAGTTGATGAACGATCTTGATAGCTGGCCCTATTCTGGAAGGCATTATCGGCCTCTTCAACTGATAACTATCCCATGTAATAGGGTTCTAATCTGAAACTCAAGGGATAGCCTAGTGGGCAGGATTATTTTGCTATCTGCTATGGCTATTGATTATTTTGCTATTTGCTATGGCTATTTATTTAACATATGTATTATTGCTACATACTGTACACACATATAATCCTGCTATATACTGTACTCACAAAAAGCTCTATATGCTATAGTCACATATAATACTGATAAATGCTGTTCACACATAATATATCTATACCGTACCCTCAAAATATTGTTTTATACTTTTGCTGTATACTGTGCCCACACATATTGCTATATACTGTAAACACGTAATGTAATTACATGCTGTCCTTGTACCCTGTACATGATTTTATATTGTGCACGCAAAATGTGCCTTCTATAGCATAATATTTTATACAGTATTTCTATAATATGTTATTTATAGAGCTCATCTACATGTTACAATGTGTATTGTAAACCACTGACCGATTAAGCTATATTTTAAGGCCATTTAATCGATAGTGGAGATTTTACAGGCAGATTTATTACTTATAAGCTCATAAAAATACAAGTCTGTATGTAGCTTATTTATTTCTTAATATCATGGGAATTTTGAGCAGCTTGTGTGCCCATTCATAGTCAGGAATCAGGAAATGCTTACTCCAGTGAGCAGTATTCACTTCTGGGTCAGGTATTTCCTGTGTGTTGTTTACTTTACATTCCAGGAAACACTTCCTTTCGAGTCCCATTTGCTTATATTTTAATGAAAGCATCCTCCGCTTGGTAAATTACCGGAAAAGAAGGACAGAATATTGGCCATGCATGGCAGTGCTAGCAGCAAACTATTCAGTCTGAGATGCACTGTTTAATGTACAGAACATACTGATGGCTTCATACAACATTTACTCAGCTGGAAAAGCAAAGCCTCAACAGTGAAAACCCAAACATTCGAGTGGGGAATACCGGAAGAGATTAAAAGGTTAAAGACTGACATGTAAAAATATTGTTGCGTTACTAGCTGATGACTAAGAGGGGGAAACTGTGACTGATGTCACAACGAATTTCCTTGTGATAGCCGCACAAATGGCACTTAAGCGTAACTGAATTCCCCTCCAGTAATAGACCAAATACTAGATCATTAAACTACACGAAACCAAATAAAAGCAGAGCATGTAGGGCCCCTTAAAGGGAACCACTCATCAAATTTTACCCTATATAATGCTTGACAAAGCATTATAGAGGGTAAAATCTTTATCTTCATCATCCTTGGGGGACACTCCTGCCCCCAGGGATGGTGAGGATATGAACTTATAAACTAGTCACAGCCGCGCCTGTAAGTAGTCCCCTGGGCAGGGAGCTCCTCTCACCTACTCCTGTTCTTCGGCCGGCAGCGATGCCCCCTACGCTTGATTGATGGGCCACGTCATCGCTCTGCTCCGTCTTTTCAGTGAGCAGAGCAATGACGTGGCCCATCAATCAAACAGAGGGGGCGTCGCTGCCGGCCGAAGAACGGGACTAGGTGAGAGGAGCTCCCTGCCCAGGGGACTACTTACAGGTGCGGCTGTGACTAGTTTATAAATTCATATGCTCACCATTTCTGGGGGCAGGAGTGTCCCCCGGGGACGGTGAGGATAAAGATTTTACCCTATATAATGCTTTGCCAAGCAATATATAGGGTCAAATCTGATGATTCGTTCCCTTTAATAATGATAATGGGGAGGTGGTCAGGAAATGATGCAGGCCGGGCCAGTGCTGGTAACAAATCATGTAATGTACTGAACTGGCTTAATGAAGGTATGGTCCAAGATAAATTATATAAAGGGAATGTAAGTAAAGCTCCAGGACCAGATCCACACCGTCTATCTGGTGTAGGATTCTATTGTGGCACTTGTAGTCCGCTGCAGGCATCCTCCATTGTATGCATTTTTATGCTGGGGATCGCCCCTAGCAACGGACTACAAGGGCAGGATCTGCTCCCCCAGTATAAATGCACAACCGCATTTGGGATTGAGCACCTCCAGCCATTTGAGACCACGTTTTTGTTGTTTGTTTAAAATTTATACTTGGAGGTGTGTAAACTCCATATGTTAATGCGCCTTGAATATCTTCCAGGCAGCATTAGGGTAGCACCTGTGAGGCCATGCACCTATATTAGCCAACTTAGGTGGGGCTTGCAGCTTGCCTCTCTCCTCCCATTGTATGTGTGTGCTTGTAGCCACACTGGAGGGTACCTGGGAGGACGCTGTGAGTCGACCGAATGCTGCCGTAAGCCTTCCTCTGCTGTCTAGTACATACACCAGCTCTCTTAGTTATATACACACGAGGAGGCGCCCTTAGATGACGTCACTTCCTGCCCGGCATGGCGGGTGTGACGTCAGTCGTCATGACAACATTACGTAAACAATAAAAGTGTAGTGAAACATAACAGTGGCATAACAATAGAAACAGTAGCTAAAATCATATATCAAGGTAGTGAAATCGCGCTGGCAAGCGGGTTCACCAGAGTTCATAAGAGCGCTCCGGCCGGGCGCTCAGTGTATCCCGGCTGACAGCTGCCATTGGACTTGTAACATCAGTACGCGTGAGTTACTGATAGGGTAAGGCAGATGAAGTGGGCGTATCCTGTTCTCGGTGTGACGGAGCGCTGATTCAACATGGGGCAGCATGTTGATGATGGATAGGCGCTCATGTCGGGGGATACCTGACAGACCTGCAGCGCATCGCATAACACCATGATAGAAAGTGGATCGGGCATTGCGGGGCAGCGCATTGCTCCTAGGCTTGGGGTGGAAGTCTTTAAATCAGATGCGGGGCCATGTCTAGGTAAGTCCACTGCAGGAGATAGGAATAGCATCACAATGAAGGCTCCATAAAGTCCAAAGAAAATAATGTATATCTCTCAGCGCACAAGTTAGATATCAAAGTCCCAAAGTCAATGTAACATATGGCTTAAATGGAGAGAGACGCCATACTGGGACTAAGGTAGATGGCTAGCATTGCCAGTAAATAGGGGATACATATAAAATGCAGAGGAACATGAAGCTAATATCTGACATTATGTCCACTGCAACAGTATATACAAAATATACATATGTACAAGCCAAGTGGTACAACAACCTTGGTAGAGAGGAAAGAAATAATGCATGAATCCAGTACACATGTCAGGCATATATCAGGACTAGATGCTAGTTTGTCCCATCGGTTCGAACCTGAGAGAGCTAAAAAAAAAAAAGCAAATGTTAGACTAAGATCAACCGAATGATACCTATAACAGAGTACTTATCTCATACTCCCTATTTAGACCTTTGGGTGCAAGCATCTGGAGAGTATGTATCCAGTAGGCTTCGCGTTGTAAGAGATGTCTTTTCAAGTAACCCCCCCCCCCCCCCGTTTGGGCAGCGTGACTTGTTCAATCACCTGAAAGCGCAATTGCGAAACAGTGTGATTCTTTTCTTTAAAGTGTTCAGGTATAGGGAGTAGTAGGTTTTCACAGCGTATGGTAGATTTATGTTTAGAAATCCGATCTTTAATGGCCTGCATCGTCTCGCCTATGTACAATAGGCCACAAGGGCATTTAATCGCGTAGACCACATTCTTAGTTCTGCATGTGAAGAAACCTTTGATATTGAATGTTTTACCGGTATGTGGATGAAAGAGTTTGTCCCCTTTTAAGACATTATTGCATTGTGCACACTGTAAGCAGGGGAATGTCCCTTGTTGTCTTGGTGCCAGTGTATTGCATTTGGTCTCTCGTGTTTCAGGTTCTGCCCTAACCAGGTTGTTCCGCAAATTGGGTGCACGTTTATTACAGATGAGGGGTGGTGAGGCAAATTCTGTTATGTTGGGATATGCATCATGTAGGATTTTCCAATGTTTGCGAATGATGTTATCAATGCGGGGAATGGACGGGTGGAATTGGCGGACAAAAGGTATACATGGTGTGGATATGTTGTTGTTAGAGTGTGTTGTAACATCAGTTCTTGCTTCTTTAAGTAGGGCCCGTGGGTACCCCCTTTCCATAAATTTGTGCTCCATTTCAGTGAGTCTTGTCTCCATCAGGGTGGGATCTTTGACAATCTGACGGACTCACTGAAATTGGGACTTGGGCATAGCTTTTTTAATACTGTGAGGGTGGGCACTTTGATAATGTTGTATGCTGTTCCTGTCTGTCTGTTTTATATGCAGGTCTGTAGTAAGCCATATTTTTGCATGCGTCTGAAAAAAAGTGTGGTTGTAAATATAAGTCTCTTCAAAATGCACCATATATGCATTAGCATACGGGGGGGGGGGGGGGGGATTGGGGCCACGTTTGCCCCCATAGCCGAGCCACGCTTCTGAAGGTAATATGTATTTTGGTACATAAAATGGTTGTCATGCAATACAACCCTAGGTAGGTCTGTGAAGAAGTCTTGTTGTTGTCCAGTATATGTGCTTTTGTCCAGCAGCCACCTGGTGGCTGCAATCCCCTTCTCATGATCAATGGATGTATAGAGGCTTACTATATCGATGGTAGTAAGCCATGTTTCACTCGAGATGTTAGTCAGTCTGTAAATGTTATTTAAAAAGTCTGAGGTATCAAGTAGGAAAGATGTAGTTTGCCTGACTAGTGGGGTAAGTGCCTTTTCAAGTGTAATGGATAACGGGCTTAGTACCGAGTCAATGGAGGCCACTATGGGTCTACCAGGGGGGTTGGTGAGTGTTTTGTGCACCTTAGGTAGAATATAAATGACTGGGGTGATAGGGGATTCTTTTTTAAGGTATGTACCCATTTTAGTGTCTATGGTCCCTGTCTAAATATGATGTTTGATAAGGTCATCAATCTCCTTCTGAATGCGTGGTAGCGGGTTTCTGGTGAGAATTTCATATGTAGAACTGTCTGAGAGCTGGCGAAGAATTTCATTGTTGTAGGCTACAGTGTCCATCACAACAATGGAACCGCCTTTATCAGCAGGTTTTATGGTAACTTCGCTTTCTCTCATCAGTTCTTGCAAGGCCATCCTTTCTTCTTTTGAGATGTTATGTCTAATGTTGAGTTGTTGGTTAGTCTGATTATGCATGATCCCTTCTATTTCTTGTTGGACTATTTGTATATAGGTCTCTGTGGGATGGTAAATACGTGGTGGAGTGTATTTACTTTTCAATCTAAGGCCAAGTTGGTCAAGTGTTATTCTATTGTCTTGAGCTGTAGGTTGTGAAGAGTGAAATGTGGAAGTGTCTATTGAGGAGAAAAGTGTTTTTAAACGAATGTTACGGTAAAATTTATGCAAGTCTAGGTCCAGTTGGAACTTATTAAGTTTACCAACTGGACAGAAGGATAATCCTGCTTGTAAAAGTTCCATTTGTGTGATACTTAATGGTTTGGAAGAAATGTTAATAACGATGGACTGGTTCCTACCTGGGATCTTGTCTGTACTTGAAGCTCCGTTGAGCTGGCGGCCCGCCCTCCTCGTTTTCTTGGGCGCCGTCCTCCTTGTCCCCTGGGTAAAGGGTAGCGCTGTTGATATGTTATGGATTGATCGCTGCTTGATCCTGATGAACGGTAGCCACCCCCTCCTTGGCTGAGAACGGGCGTGAGCCTCCTTGTGAGTCCTGCCATCTGTATACGGTTTTGTTGAGGTAGTCCCCTGTGTCCCTGATGAATTTAGCACGCTTCGTTTCTTCTATATCCTTCTTATATTTCTCCAGCTGGGTATCTAAATTTTCTTTCAGCTACTTGAAGTCTTCTTCTTTGAGACAGTCATGTAGTTGTTGTTGGACGGTCTCTACAGCTTTTCTAGTTTCTTTAATAGCGGTATGAAGTCTGTCGATTGTATACAGTATTATATCAAATGAACACTTGTTAATTATTTGCTCAAACCCTTTGCAGAACTCAGTATCTTCCGCAAAAAAGGTGGGTCTCAGATTCACACGTAGTCCTCTAGGGATTTTGGCTTGTTTGTGATATTCACTCAAGGTTGCTGCATGTAGCTAATAGGCTATCGATTTTCTAGATTCTTTTTCAAAGTCTATCTTGATAAACACACTGGGTGAGATTTGTAGAAATTCCGTTGAGACAGTTGGCTGTGACAAAATACGGGCAGTCTCATCATCTCCAAAGGATAAGATAGACATCTGGTCTGTACAGTGGGTGCACGAACATAGGATGATCAATATAGATGTAGGTGGTCGGCACTCCCGCAATGGTGGTGGTGCGCGAGGCTAAGATGCTGTAAATATACAAAAAAGGCCCAGCACTCACCAAGGTAGATCCGAGAATGTGAAGTTTATTCACATAAGTGGACAGAACACGTTTCGGCGGGATAGCCTTCCTCTGCTGTCTAGTACATACATCAGCTCTCTTAGTTATATACACACGAGGAGGCGCCCTTAGATGACGTCACTCCCTGCCCGGCATGGCGGGTGTGACGTCAGTCGTCATGACAACATTATGTAAACAATAAAAGTGTAGTGAAACATAACAGTGGCATAATAATAGAAACAGTAGCTAGAATCGTATATCAAGGTAGTGAAATCGCGCTGGCAAGCGGGTTCACCAGAGTTCATAAGAGCACTCCGGCCGGGCGCTCAGTGTATTCCGGCTGACAGCTGCCGCTGGACTTGTAACATCAGTACGCGTGAGTTACTGATAGGGTAAGGCAGATGAAGTGGGCGTATCCTGTTCTCGGTGTGACGGAGCGCTGATTCAACATGGGGCAGCATGTTGATGATGGATAGGCGCTCGTGTCAGGGGATACCTGACAGACCTGCAGCGCATCGCATAACACCATGATAGAAAGTGGATCGGGCATTGCGGGGCAGCGCATTGCTCCTAGGCTTGGGGTGGAAGTCTTTAAATCAGATGCGGGGCCATGTCTAGGTAAGTCCACTGCAGGAGATAGGAATAGCATCACAATGAAGGATCCAGAAAAACACATATACTGAACACAATAAGATTTCTTCACAGACCTACTTAGGGTTGTATTGTATGACAACTATTTAATGTACCAAAATACATATTACCTTCAGAAGCGTGGCTCGGCTATGGGGGCGAACATGGCCCCCCCCCCATATGCTAATGCATATGTGGTGCATTTTGAAGAGACTTATATTTACAACCACACTTTTTTTCAGACGCATGCGAAAATATGGCGTCGATTTATCGACGACATATTTTGCATTTGGGAGGGACCTCTTGAAACACTACAATCTTTTCTGGCATATCTGAACTCCATATGGACAGAATTACGGTTTACTATGACATGCTCACAAGAGTCAGTATCTTTCCTTGACACAGTAGTCAGCAAAAATACAGAGGGTGGACTTACTACAGACCTGCATAGAAAACAGACAGACAGGAACAGCATACTACATTATCAAAGTGCCCACCCTCACAGTATTAAAAAAATCTATACCCAAGTCCCAATTTCAGCGAGTCCGTCGGATTGTCAAAGATCCCAACCTGATGGAGACAAGACTCACTGAAAAGGAGCACAAATTTATGGAAATGGGGTACCCACGGGCCCTACTTAAAGAAGCAAGAACTGATGTTACAACACGCTCTAACAACAACATATCCACACCATGTATACCTTTTGTCCGCCAATTCCACCCGTCCATTCCCCGCATTGATAACATAATTTGCAAACATTGGAAAATCCTACATGATGCATATCCCAACATAACAGAATTTGCCTCACCACCCCTCATCTGTAATAAACATGCACCCAATTTGCAGAACAACCTGGTTAGGGCAGAACCTGAAACACGAGAGACCAAATGCAATACACTCGCACCAAGACAACAAGGCACATTCCCCTGCTTACAGTGTGCACAATGCAATAATGTCTTAAAAGGGGACAAACTCTTTCATCCACATACCGGTAAAACATTCAATATCAAAGGTTTCTTCACATGCAGAAGAAAAAATGTGGTCTACGCAATTAAATGCCCTTGTGGCCTATTGTACATTGGTGAGACGATGCTGGCGATTAAAGATCGGATTTTTAAACATAAATCTACCATACGCTGTAAAAACCTACTACTCCCTATACCTGAACACTTTAAAGAAAAGAATCACACTGTTTCGCAATTGCGCTTTCAGGTGATTGAACAAGTCACGCTTCCCAAACGGGGGGGGGGGGGGGGGACTTGAAAAGACGTCTGTTACAACGCGAAGCCTTCTGGATACATACTCTCCAGATGCTTGCACCCAAAGGTCTAAATAGGGAGTATGAAATAGGTACTTTGTTATAGGTATCATCCGGTTGATCTTAGACTAACATTTGCTTTTTTTAGCTCTCTCAGGTTCGAACCAATGGGACAAACTAGCATCTTTTTCTCTCATTACGGGGGTGGTGCGGTATGTATAAGTACCATTATAGTCCTGATATGTGCCTGACATGTGTACTGGATTCATGCATGATTTCTTTCCTCTCTACCAAGGTTGTTGTACCACTTGGCTTGTACATATGTATATTTTGTATATACTGTTGCAGTGGACATAATGTCAGATAGTAGCTTCATGTTCCTCTGCATTTTATATGTATCCCCTATTTACTGGCAATGCTAGCCATCTACCTTAGTCCCAGTATGGCGTCTCTCTCCATTTAGCCATAAGTTACATTGACTTTGGGACTTTGATATCTAACTTGCGCGCTGAGAGATATACATTATTTTGTTTGGATTTTATGGAGCCTTCATTGTGATGCTATTCCTATCTCCTGCAGTGGACTTACCTAGACATGGCCCTGCATCTGATTTAAAGACTTCCACCCCAAGCCTAGGAGCAATGCGCTGGCCCGCAATGCCCGATCCACTTTCTATCATGGTGTTATGCGATGCGCTGCAGGTCTGTCAGGTATCCCACTTGAGCGCCTATCCATCATCAACATGCTGCCCCATGTTGAATCAGCGCTCCGTCACACCGAGAACAGGATACGCCCACTTCATCTGCCTTACCCTATCAGTAACTCACGCGTACTGATGTTACAAGTCCAGTGGCAGCTGTCAGCCGGGATACACTGAGCGCCCGGCCGGAGCGCTCTTATGAACTCTGGTGAACCCGCTTGCCAGCGCGATTTCCCTACCTTGATATATGATTCTAGCTACTGTTTCTATTGTTATGCCACTGTTATGTTTCACTACACTTTTATTGCTTACATAATGTTGTCATGACGACTGACGTCACACCCGCCATGCCGGGCAGGGAGTGACGTCATCTAAGGGAGCCTCCTCGTGTGTATATAACTAAGAGAGCTGATGTATGTACTAGACAGCAGAGGAAGGCTATCCCACCGAAACGCGTTCTGTCCACTTATGTGAATAAACTTCACATTCTTGCATCTACCTTGGTGAGTGCTGGGCCTTCTTTGTATATTTACAGCATCTTTGCCTCACGCACCACCACCATTGCGGAAGTGCCGACCACCTACATCTATACAGATAGGTGACCAGATGCAACAGCCAGATTCCGGAGGGAGGTATGTGACATTTTGTATTAACGGCACTTCAAGGGGGGGAACAGTTATGATTGTGAAAAAAGAAGGGGTGCAATTGACAGCAAGCATAAACAATGAGGAAGAAAATCATAAAAAAAGAAAGATCGTAGCGCTACGTTGCAGGCTCCATACCTTTCTGGACAATAGTTATTTTTATTTCTAATTTAACCCGTCAATGTTCTGATGGAACAGAATCTCTGGGTAGGAAAATCTCTAGGTGTAAATGTCTACAAGATGAAGGTGTATTTATAGCAGAAAAATGGATACAATAGAGATGTCCAAATACAAGTGAAAAAATGATACCATGTATACACAGTATGTATCTCTGAGTAAAATTGATATAATGTAGTGATGTTGGGAAGGTAACTTGAAATCAGAGTGTACATATGGGGACTATCTGAATTGGAATTGGGTGTGTATAAAATACGAAGGAAATGTAAAGAAGAATGGAGGTATTGAAAATGCAAATATAAATTTAGATGGGAGCGTGCATGTAAAAATGCAATTCTACAGTATAAATGCTGCTGGATGTAAATGCGTATATATGAGTGATTATGAATGAAATTTGCAAGGAATTATGATGGTGTGGCGGTTGATGAATGGCTCACTGGTAAGATAAATATAATGGTATGAAAATATAAATAAAGGTGTACATATAAAATATGGGTATATATGAAAAAAGAAAAATGAATAAATATAAATGAAATAGAAGTGTCAGAAATATAAGTATGAAGTATGAATGTAGGATATAAGCTGGAGACTTCACTGATGGCCATGCAGACAGGATATCGTGTCAGACAAGCCGCTGAGGTGAATGTGATGTAAAAATGTTAAAAATTGAAATCACACGCATCTCTGCTGTTTTTACTACATTATTATTATGATGACAATAGGACGAACTTACAATATTTGTACAATGTGAAATAGTTTCTATTGAATGCATGTTTTTTTTATTTAATTGAATGTTTTGATTTGCTCATGGCTTATTCCCCTTTGCTAGGCATGAGACACTGACAGTTGTGCCACTAACTCTAAAGTCCCAAGAAGGTCGGCACAGAAATAAGTAGTTGGTGCCCGAGGACCAAATATAACGATAATCCAAATGAAGAAAGGGTCCCGGCACTCAGATGCTTGTGAAATCTTTTTTCACAACATGCATAGCATACAGGGTAGGTACGCGTTACGGCTCAATAGCCTTTATCAACCAGCATCTGAGTGCCGGGACCCTGCATTGTCGTGCCACTAACTCTGGCTGGAAGCCCACAAAGAGTTAAGTGATTATAGAAGAGTACTTTCTTAGTTGTTCTTTCTTCTGTCTAGAAAATTCTTCCTTTAGGGCAGGAAAAGGATACTTAAAATGAATTGTCCTCTTGGTGTGGACAGTTGTGTGAAAACCTCGTGAAAACCACAAGATCTCGTGATCACTGTGATGGATCCAAACTCACGTGAACCATAGCAACACAACTGGTGTTGACATGCTAGCAAAGTCAAGGCTAAATTACTTGCTTTGCAGCAAACTTTGGGTAGAAACTGGAACACTGTAATGCCCCAACAGATGTGGACCTACTGTACCACCTACTGGTTTGACTTGGAGCCAAACTTGGGAATGGAATCTAGGTATTTCACCCGTTATCTCCCTTCAGAATGTGGAAGCTGGACTTCTGCTGCAGGGGAGATACCAGGTTGCTACCCCATGAGTGGTCCTGATTAGGTGGCTGCTGGCCAGACACTGGGGATATAGGCAGGGGGGTGAGCCGACACTGTAGCTGGTAGTTTCACAGCACAGCAGAGTACAGAATAGCAGAGCTAAAATTGTGCTGTAGCAGCACTAAATCTATAGCACAGCAGAGCTGAGAAGGTCAGATGCAGCCAGGTAGTGCAGGCTTGATTAGAGCATAGGCATTGTCGACATTCCGGATTATACACTGTAGAATCAGAAAGTTCCGACACCTTTGCTAGCAGTAAACTACACAATTTTTCAGGACACTGCAATAAAATTTACAACCCCATATACATTATGGGCCTATATGGTAATGGCTAATTTTTTAACAATACTTTATGCTTAATACCAGTAGCGTTGCTGTGGGGGTGACACCATCAAGCGGGAAGTAATCCTGCGATGGTGTCACCCAGCAACGCGAGCAAGTGTACTGTCTCTGGGAACAAAGAGGCAGTACACTAGAATGGTGGAGCGGGAGCTCTCAGCTCCCGCTCCTCCATTCACTCAGACACTTTTGGCTTGCAGTGTGTGGGCCGCAGGGATGCGATCCCCGGCAGGCCAGCGTGATGATGTGACATCATCGCGCCTGTCAGAGATCCTGTCCCTGCGGCTCACACGCTGCAAGCCAGAAGCAAGGAAGAGACCTGCTTGTGGGAACGTTGACTAGGTGACTATAATTGTGTGTTGTTTTTTTTTACTATGTTTGGGGCACTATAGGAGCATTATACAGGGGGCATTATATCTGAGGGGCACATTAATGGGGGCATTATATCTGAGGGGCACATTACAGGGTGCATTTTATCTGCATTTATTTTATATTAAAGGGGGCATTACATTTGAGGGGCATGTGAAAGGGGGCATTTAATGTATGCGGCATAGAACAGGGGGCATTTTATGTCAGTGGCACAGAACAGGGGGCATTATATGTGAGGGGCACAGGACGGGGGCATTATAAGTGAGGAACACAGGACAGCGGGCATTATATCTGGCACATGATGGGAAATTATATGGGAGGGGCACAGGGTTACGTCGGGGGAGGACGAGGGCATTAGTATTATATGTGAGGGGCACTGGACAGAGAGAATTATTATGTGGGGGGAAAGGGATGAGGCATTATTATGTGGGGGAACAGGACGGGGCACAATTATTGTGTTGGCACAGGACAGGGGGCATTATAATGTCTGGGGCACAGGACAGGGGGCTTTAATATGATGAGGGCACAAGACACTGTACAGTGTGTGGTAGTATTATATTCAGAGGGTACAGTGTGTGCCAGTATTATATTTAGAGGGTACAGTGTGTGGTAGTATTATTTTTAGAGGGTACAGTGTGTGGTAGTATTATATTCAGAGAGTGCAGTGTGTAGCAGGGTTATAATGATTATTGTTTTCATATAAAGGATCAGAATGCACTGACATAGTGAGGAGCCATTTGGGCGTCACGTTCTGCATAGTGAATATTTTCCTGAATGAAGTCCTGGCGGTATGTGCCATCTGAATTAGATAAAAGAAGACTATACAGAAGATGTCACCTGTAGTCACTGATATCTTTGTGTATGCTGCCTGACTGTCCCATCAGAGCTGAAGTCACTTGTATGTTCTGCAATGATGAGTGAAACAACAACTCCCAGCATAACCTCACCACTGCTAAGGTCATACTGGGAGGTTTAGTTTTAAATGGTTTAAACTTCTCTAGCAATGTCCCATTCTGTGGCAATTGGTATATTTAATTATTATACTGGAAATAATTTGCCACAATGAGCTACACCACTGGCGTCTATCACAACAGGCTAAAAAAAATTATTTGGGGGGTATGAGTTTGGGGTGACACCATTTTTTACTGCACCGGATGACACCAACCCTAGCAACGCCACTGCCTAATACTTCTATTTGCCTTTTTTTTCCTCTGTAAAAGTCATAAAGTAAAAACCACAGCATAAGAAGGTGATTGCTGTCCTGTCACACCACTATTTGTACATGTAAACATACCCTTATGCAATCCAGTTGAATATTTTGTTTCCTTAGGCCTGGAAATGACCAATGCTAACATATTTCCAACATTTACACCAAGAAAAAAAATAGAGCTACTCCAATATGTATTAAAAGTACAAATGTTTATTAATCATCTTTAACAATATCATGAGAGGTATTACAAACAATGACAATAAAAAACAACAGGGTGGTGCTGGGTTGTATGCTATCAATAGAATACACACTATAGTAGTTTTAGGGGAGTGTACTCAGGATGAAAAGTCAATATATGTTACACAACAAGGTCACTACAGGCTTAGTATAAATACCGTGGGTAGTAATCCCATCCATTAGTTATCTGCCAGTAACCTCTTGTTTCCATGTAACTATTCCATAATGCCTACATGATAATAAGGCAATATTGACCAGCAGCATGTACTCTTATGTGCACTCACCCATGATGTGATGCTACCAACGCGATCCTGGACCCCTACAGCTGCTGTTTCGCTCCTTCCTTGCTCTCACTTGCTCTCTGTCTACTTATATACAGCCCTCTCTAATTCATGTTCTGGAATGCTAACCTTACTTCTGGTTCTCTTGTAACGTTGGCACGCACCCAGCATCCTGCCAGAGAATCCCGCTGCCCTCATTCGGAGTCATGATGTCAACGCACATGTCCGTTCCTCCTCAGCTGATCATGCGCACTGTGTTCTAAGACATCAGGAGTGACAGCGCTCCAGCTATTGTATGCTGCGTGTACGGAGATGTGTTGTTAGTTGGCTGTGCAGTGGGTATTAGCAATGTAACTTCCACTTAAGTCGTACAGGTTATGTTAAGCATATCTAATGGTCATATTATAAGCGGGAAATGTAAGGAATAATTCTATCACTGATATTGCATGGCACTAAATACCCACTATGCTTCTTCCCACTCTATAAATCAATTATCAGTGTATTATAAATCTATATTATTCTATGTTGTATGCTATCCAGTGTAAGAAAATAAATAATCTTTTAAAACACCTATTATCATTAAGACATAATATAAATAATTATGATAGTACAAAAGTGAAAAAATTACACACATGTTATACCATATTTAGACTTTAATCCCAAAAAATATTCCCATATTTCTCTATTAGCAGCTACCCTTAGGCACTGTAATATCATGTGAACCACTACATACTTTATCATCATAAAGTATGTAGTGCTCTGACGCAAGCATTGAGCAATATACAAGTTAAAGGTCCAATGGGACTATTGGTTACATTGATATTTACAACATTGCATGTAATTCTAGGGCCCCTTACAGATGAATCAGCAGTTTTAATTAGGAATGATTTATATACTTATATATTGCGATCATTTGTAGGGATCTTGAATCTGGTCAAATATTTTGGCAAGTGGGGCAATATACATTGAAGATCCAAGTATTCTTCTAAAATACAACATTTAGAATCTTTAATAACTTCTAATATCACTTCTAATATTGGCTACTACATTAAACAATAACAATTAAACACAAAATATTATAAAGTTTTTAAATGGTAAAAATTTCTTCCAATGAAGCATATGTGCACACAATTTTATTTTATCCCACATTGCATGGAAGCCAAAAGTGATTCAGAAATTTACATGAATTTGATGATCTTATTTAACCTTCCAGGATGACTCCCATTAACTTTCAATGCTTGCCAATCCATTATTACTGTAATTTCAATTTCAAACATATTTCCACATATGTTTATATTATTTGCATATAACAATGATCCGTATATTTATAGGAACACAACATTTAGAAAAATGTTTCATTGTTTTAACATAACATTTTATTTCTTAATCACATTGCTTTACATCAACCATGAAGTTGAGTTGCTGATGACATTCTGATATTGTACAGGTTAGCTGAAAGGAATGGCAGAGCTCCTTCAGTATGAAATGGTCATCAGATCAAAGTATTTTGGAACTCATGTGTGAAAGATTGAACAGGGCCAAGAGAAATGCTCCATACACATAGTCATCATTTGGACACATTTTATAGAATGTCCAGGGAGTAAATTCATGACGTAACATAATTATCCTATTTCGGAGCAAAGCCAGTAGTTATTGTTGGGCATTAGTCATATATGCCTTTTGTACAGATCTTAACCAAATATAAATTCTTCTTAAGAATACTTTACTTAAAGAGAAGCTATGGCCTCCTCTGACCTGTCTGCTTTAGTCAATACATGTATTCCCCATGAAAAATCAATTCGGAACTTTATTTTTTACATTTTTTTCTATACCTTTGTGCTGAACTGCCTGCTTGGCTGTTTTGGCTGACTATGCCACCACTTGTCCACTTCAAGCCGCAGAATAGGGGTAAAGTGTCAGATTGTGGGAACCGCCGTGATCTCGAGAACACTGTTCCAGAGGGAACAAAGTTGTGGCCCTCAGTAGAGCAGCGAATTGCTCATGCACACCACTGCTTCATTCATTGTCTATGGAGCTGCCATAGATAACCAAGTACAATATATAATGTATAATGAATGGAGTGGCAGAACACATACATGACTCCCAGTGGTCAACCCCCCATGAGCTAACACGTATCCGGGGACTGCAATGCCCTAGGACCGCCACGCTTGTCTTGAACAAGGTCACAGTACCAGCCCTGTGCAAACAACATACAGCTCCTCCACACATGCGCTGTCTCTGACCATTACATTGCTCCCAAAGAAGTCCCATCACTAGAGGCAGGGAGTAAGCGCACAAGGCTGGTGCTATGATGTTGTTCAAGAGAAGTGTGGCGTCCCTAGGGCAATGCAGCCCCCGGCCACACCTCTCTGACTGTTTGTGGCTTTTGATAGAAGAATTTTTTATCATCCTAATAGCGCTGATTAGGAATACAGTGGTCCCTCAACATACGATGGTAATTCGTTCCAAACGAGCCATCGTTTGTCGAATCCATTGTATGTTGAGGGATTATTGCAATGTAAAGTATAGGAATCTGTACTCACCTGTCCCCGCCGCTCCAGACCGCTCCCGATGGTGTCCCCGCCACTCCCGATGGTGACCCTGAGCCTCCGCTGGGCTTTCCATGTCTTCTCCGGACCTCTGCTGGGCTCTCCTGGTCTTTTCCGGTCCTCCGCTGTCTTCTCCGGTCCTCCGCTGTCTTCCGCAAGGCCTATCTGGGCCTATGTAGCGACCTAATTACGTCACTGCGTACGCCGTTCCTATTGGATGACGGGACGGCGTGTGCAGCTTCGTATTGACGTCACTGGAGAGGGCCGAGAAGACACCGGAGGACCAGCGCTGGACCCGAAGGGCACCCCGGAGCATCGTGGAAGGGTAAATAATACTCACCTCAGCTTAAGCATTTTGCGCTGCCGGATAGCACTTAATGCGATGGCCCCGACATAAAAAAAAGCATCATATGTCGATGCTGACATCGACATGCGATGGCCTCTGAGAGGCCATCGTATGTCGATTTGATCATATGTCGGGGCCATCGTATGTCGGGGGGTCACTGTACAAAGATTTGGTTGCATTACTGTGCTTTGTACTGTACATAGCTTTAAGGGCTAAATCCTGATCACAGTTGCACTTTAGGCATTTTATTTATAAGAATAAAATTATTTTTAGCCTGACCTCTTTTCCTGGTGTTGGAATTAAGTGTTTCAAGAATGTTACTAACCTAAACTTAAAGGGGTTATCGAGGAAATGAAAAACACAGCTAATTTCTTTCAAAAACAGCCCCATGTCTGTCTCCAGGTTGGGTGCAGCTTTAGAACTTGGCTCCATTCATTTCAATGAAACTAAGCTGCAGAACCACACCCAACCTGGAGACAGACAGGGAGCGGTTTTTGAAAGATAGTAGCTCTATTTTTCTATTCCTGGATAACCCCTTTAAGTGTTGATCTGTGTATTCAGATCATGATTTTTAGGATCATTTCGAGTTTGTCTGTCTATTAGCCAGACCTGATACAGGTAGCACACTCATTGTGGTTCATAATCCTTGCTAGCCTGTTTTTGCCTGGGGAGAAAAGCCGCACATTGGAGGAATCGCTGCCATGTCTGCAGCAGGAAGTTTCACACTGGCTCTCTGCTCATAATCGGAGATTGGGCAATGTGGTCACCAATAATGGCACAAACATCTAGGTGACATGACACACTTTTCTTGTATGATATGTGCTAAATCTTGTCGTCAACGCTTCTTGAAAATTGTGGCAGTCTCAGTGATGTGCTGGTTATGTGCAGGAAAGTTTGTGTTTGGTTTAGTTGTTCTTATGATTTCAAATTGAACCTGCAGTCCTAGACCTAGAGCAATAAACTAGTCTTTCTCAACACCACCTCATTTGCAACGTTTCAACTCGGATGAACTCAATACTACACATGTACCAGCAGCGCAAAGCAGTGACAGACTGCAGACAGTTTTCAAGCTAGTGTGATTGTCAGCTAAGGCATTCATAGCCAAACAGAGACACCTTTCGCGTGTCAGCAAGGACGAGTGGAATTAATGATGTTATGCCACTGATATTCCTTCTGGAGTAAACAGTGATGATTGAGCAAGGCGGTATGGAGGAAGGTTTACATCTGGCTGGTAGCAGTATGGAAGTTCTTCTTGAGGAGAACTTGAGGAAGTGGGACCAGAGGAGGAGGATTTGGAGATGGAATCTATTGAAGAGATAGAGAACAAGGAACCTACACAAGGCAACAGTGATGATGCTGACAATGAAGACCATAACAAACCTTGTCAGTATGGGACAGAGGTGGAACAAGCTGGAGCAATGGAAAAGCTGTCAAGGATGGCGAGCTGCACGCTTTCTTGCTTGCACAGTGAAAGCCATGTTGCAACCTTGAAGAAAAGAGATGAGTACTAGATAGACGCACTCTTTTATAGAGAGAGTCTATCCAGCTACCTTTCCAAAGATATATACAACCCCCCCACCCAAACAAGAAGGTCAACGCATGCCTAAGCTGGGCCCCTACTCTCACACAGACAACGTAAGTCAAGACCCCATGGGCTTCTGGGTCACCAGATTAGACCATTGGCCAGAAATTGGCCAGTTTTCCCTGGTGTTCTGTCTTGTCCATCCTCCAGTGTAAGAGAGAGATGTTTAGCGCTGCAGGCGTCATCGTCACCCCTAAGTGAATAACATTGTCTGTCAGCAACGTGGAAAAACTACCGTTTGTTAAAATAAATCAGCCATGGGTCAGTGAGGAAATTATACCTCCGGCGACAGATGCCACTGATTAGACAGTAATACCACCACCCTTGCTGTCCTGTTCGCTAGCTACTACAACTCCCACATTATACATGTGGCTTATTGCATTGCCGGTTCACAAAGATTCCGCAATGAACTGAACTTTTTATAAAAGTTTGTTGGGCCAAATTTTTTAATAGTTCACACAACTCTAATCAGTACCTATAGGTAAGGCTTACCTGCTATTTATTTTCTTTAGAAAGCTTACACATCAGGGCCATAGTATGACATTTTCTTAAATGAGCACTGTCAGATACAAAAACTTTTCTTATGTTGTACATCTTGGTAAAACATTAACCTTTCCAATATACTTCACACGAAAATATTATTTCCTTTTTGTAGAAATTATGGCTTATAAAATCATTGCTTTGTCCAAGCTGAAGCACAGGCATGGACAAAGTCCAGCAAGTGAGGGTGGGCTAGCACTCCTCTGTGCTCTCCCCTGTCTGATAGGACAGGAGAGAGCACTGAGAAGTACTGTCACTTACAGAGAAGTACTATCACTTACTGGACTTTGCCCATGCCTGTTCTTCAGCTTGGACAAGATTTTATAGGCCATGATTTTCATAAAGAGGAACATAAATCCCTTATGCAATACATTGCAACACCTCTGTATTGTGCAATTAGGTTGGGTAACTGAAGGATTTGTGAACAAGTTGGATTTAGTTTTTATTTATTTCTGTGGTCATTTTCACACAATCAGGATTCTAAGTGGATTTAGACAAGAGTTCTACAACTAAATTCTGACAGCATCCACTGACATTCCACAGCTAGAGCAAGCCAATTGGATCTACTCTGTAGTCAGGGTCGCACTGTCAAAGGCACATCAAGCTCCAGTGGTTTACTAGGCCCCACCAAAGTACTTTAATCCAAATGAGAAAAGCAGCAGTCCAGTAGTGCAATTTATGGAATGTTTATTGTCCCAATGTGAACAAGCAGAATTTCAACTCTACTGCCAAGTCAATTGGATGGTGTCAGGACCTAGGACAACAGTGGCTGGACCTGAAAATGAACTAGAGAGCAAGGATAGTAAGTACTATTTGCAGTCATCCATTCAATTAGTTTAATAAATTGTATAAAAAGATACAGTGGCAGGTCACGTGCACTTTGGGTGGTCATTGGTCCTCATAGTAATTGGCCACTGGCATCTGGAGTTTTTTTTTTTTATTGATATTTGCTTACTTGTCATCCAGTTACTACCATTGAGTATTGTTTGCTGATTTTTGTACAACTTATTCACACCTATTTTGCAATGAACTACAGCAAGACAGAATCGCTTAAAGCTTTACTCTGAATTTAAAAAACTTTTGACTTTATCACACAAACATGGGAAAAGTTTGTTGGAGTGACAGATGGCTGAGCACTTCACTCCCTGGCTTGCTGGTCTGTCTGTCTTTTTGAGTAGCCGATATTCATTACCTTACTGTAGAACCCTATTCCTGCAATGTGATGGGTAGAGCTGTGAATCAGGAATAAATAATTTACTCACATGCTTCTCCCGACCCTATTAACTGATCTGTGGGATGCATGATAAGAGTGTGAAGGATGTTGTAACATTTTTGAATTAATATTGTGTAATACAATAGAAGCCGGACCAGCTTTGAAACACGTTGTACAGAGTAATAAATCTTGTTTTTATCTAATTTTATTTAAAATAAGTTTTGGGTCTTTTTAATCTATGAGGCAACACCCGGCTATCCCCAGGAGAACATATTGGAGGAAATTTGTTACGCCCTGCAGTGTTGTTTGGGGAGGATCGGCAGCCTTTCTTTATCAAGTGTTTGAGCGAGTTGTGCCGATCTTTGCACAACTAAATAAGCGGAGTTATTTCTTGTTTTGGATGTCACCTTATCATTACAAGAAGGACCTATACAGGGGAGTGCTCTGTTCTTGCATAGTTTGTATGAATTTTGAAGTGAAATACAGTATATTTTTTGCTTTGCTAGCGAGCAAATATTTGTTCTATAGACTATACTACATTACTTTTTCTCTTTGGAATGTGGACTTAACATTTCACAATCTTATCTTTGTAAATCAGTGCATGATGTTTCCATGAACGTTTTGTCATTGTGGATCACAACAATTCACTAAAAGAATATAAACTCAAACAGAAATAAAAACAGGTAACATATTATAAGATTTAGATTAGCAATATATTGCATTTTTATGTGTTATTCAGTTTTAGTGTCTATGAAACACTTTAGCTGACAAAATGAATTATTTGGGATTAAATCAATCTTTACAAATAATCTTATTTTGTGAGTCACCTTAATAGACAATAAAGATAGCTTATTTTAGGAGTTTTTTTTATGATGTTTTTATTGTGGTATGTCATGTTAGCCTTGAAAGAAATATATTAGATAAATTGTATTTTCACATAAAAAATGGATCAATACTGTCAATAGTTTATGTTACAAGAGTTTCTAGCACAATATTCTTCCTGTAAATCTTTATCTGTGGCAGAAGTAAAATATTAGGTAATAATCCCTAAATGCAATGTGAAAAGAAATACATAAGACCACACAGGGGATCTGCACACTGTAGTTCATTCATCTATTCTGTATATATGAGCCACTGTAAAACAATTTCATAAAGGGTTCACCACAGAGAAAATATTTGTACAAAAAGGATTCACAAAATATACAGTACATAAACTATATACAGTGTATCTGTAAATTCTTCAGAACTTTCACTGTTTTTAGTTTGTTCACATTTTGTTATGTTGGAGATCCTGTGTTAAAATAAGGTCATTCTGTGATCAATACCCCACAATGACAAAGTGAAATATATTTACGTAAGTATTCAGACCCTTTACTCTGTACTTAGTTGAAGCACCTTTGGAAACCATTACAGCCTTCTTCTTGGATATGATGCTACAAGGTATACACCACTAGATTTAGGGATTTTCTGCAATTCTTCTATGCAAATCATCTCAAGCTCTGCCAGGTTGGATGGGGACCGTTATTGGACAGCCATTTTAAGGTCTCTTCAGAAGGTTTGATTGTCTTCAAGTCAGGGCTCTGGCTGGACCACTCAAGAACATTCAATCTTGCTTTCATCAGACCAGAGAATCATGTTTCTGACAGTCTGAGAGTCCTTAAGGTGCTTTTTTTGCGTACACCAGGCAGACTTTCATGTGTCTTTTACAGGACAGGTCTTTTGGCCACTCTGCCATAAAGGCCAGTGATGGTTGACCTTTTGGAAGTTTCTCTAATCTGCAAACAGGATCTTTGTGAGTGACTACTAGATAGTTTGGTGGGGCAGCCAACTCAGAAGAGTCAAGATTGTTCCAATTTTTTTAAATTGAAAACTGAATTTACAACAAGTGACTCTGATCAAGGTGTAGAAAAAGCTCACAGATGATCAAGAGAAAAGTGAGGCCCCCCAGAGCTAAATTGTCAATGTCATAGCAAGAAGCTAAATACATTCTGTTCATTATGGGGTGTTGAGTACAGCTTGATGGGGAAAACCTGATTAAATTTTTCCCCATATATTTTCGGTGGACAGTTTGCAATATAGGATCTGATAAAATAAAGGGTGTCCCCAGGGCCGGCCCAAGACATTATGCTGCCTGGGACCAAGAAGGAAATGCCCCCCCAGAAAAAAAATAAAAAAGAATGGCCAGTGCTTCATACCTGGCCTCTGATGTCGGCACTGTCTCCTTCCGGCCTCGTTTGGAACCGGACCTAACAGCTCACCACTCCAGTCAGTCCGCGTGGGGCTGCAGCACGCGTACCGCAAGTCCAGTGGGGCTCCTCCGGTCAGCGTGCATCCAGCTCTCCGGTAAGTCAGAGCTGGGTGCCACACCGGGAACCTCTAGTTACTGACATACACTGGGTCAGCGGCTTACCTGCACGGCTGTTAGTTTTGCTTTTACTTCCTCACGTGCACGACGGGGGCGGGGCGGAACTGAGCAGTATATGACATGCCGGACAGTCAGCCATGCTGGCAGCAGGCAAATGGTACTATACACTGCATGTATGTATATATATATATATATATATATATATATATACACACAATGTCACCTCATGTGATGCTATATACTGTGTGTAGATGCTGTACTCTTATGAGATGCTATATACTTTGAGTGGAATTAAGAATCTGTTAAAATGTTCATTTACTTTTCTGGGTGAGGTATTGTCCTTATGTGTAGCCATGTCTGCTCCTGCCTTAATCCTAGGGGTGAGTAGGGAAGATCAGGCTTCAGGGTTATCTTGTTACATATGTCTACCCTTGCTCAGGCTCATATGCTTGGTCACATCTCATAGTATTCAGGGGATACCATTGCTTGGATTTAATTCCCATGGAAGCACCATATAACAATTAGTGTTGCTCGCGAATATTCGCAATGCGAATTTTATTCGCGAATATCGCATATTCGCAAATTCGCGAATATTCGCGAATATAGCACTATATATTCGTAATTACGAATATTCCTTATTTATTTTATTTTTTTCACAGTACACATCACAGTGATCACCCCTCTCTGCTTCCAGCTTGTGTGGTGTAAAGAAGGCTCTAATACTACTGTATGAGACTGGTGTGCGAATTTTCGGATATGCGAAAATTTGCATATGCTAATTTTCGCATATACGCATTTTCGCATATGCTTATTTTTTTCTATGCTAATTTTCGCATATGTTAATTTTCGCATACGCGAATGTTCGCATATGCGAAAATAAAACGAGAATTTTACTATTAAGCGAATATTCGCGAATATATGACGAATATTCGTCCATATAGTCGCGAATATTCGCGAATTCGAATATGGCCTATGCTGCTCAACACTAATAACAATGCTGGATGTGGATTCTCTCACCCGTGTGGCAGATGACATGGGCCATATCTCACCCTGTCATTATAATCAGTGCTGATTACTGCACGTCTGCATTTATTGTTTCAGAGCCCATCCAAAAATCACCTGTCCCCAAAAAGCTGGCAAATCAGTAGTATGACTAAGCGTGATTGATACGGATTATCTGGCACTATGTTTCCAGAATCATTCGGATCAACAATTTGTTGAATTTCTCTTGTCAGGCTTCCTGAGGGGTTTCCACACGGGGTTGGTTGCTTTGTCAGACAGGATTCATGAGTGCAGAAACTTATTGTCGGCCCAAAGCAATCCACTCACAGTGGACTCCCTCATACAGGCAGAGCTGGTTAAAAGGGTTTTTGATAGGTCCCTTTAACTCTTTCACATACGAGTGTTGGAGAATAAATCCCATTGGTATTGTTACTGGTAAATTTAACAATAAAACCAAGATTAATTTACGACCTCTCTGCTCCTCATTCCTCCCACATCCCCAGCCTAAACTCCTTGATTTCATCTGATGAGGTCACCATGAAATACGCTTCTATTGATCAAGCAATTGCGGTCATCCTACACATGGCTCCTGGAGCTTATTTGTCAAAAGCGGATATCTCAGATGCCTTAAAGTTGCTGCCACTTATGCCAGAACCATGGCAGTGGCACAGGTTAAAGTGAAGAGAATCGTCATATTTTTCTACCAAGCTCACGTTTGGGTCCATAAGCAGTCCCTTGCTGCTTGACAGATTAACTCAGGCCCTCTATTGGGTCTTAGAAGAGAAGTTCGATTGTCAACACGTAATTTATTACCTAGATGATTTTTTGTTAATAGAACGCTCAGACAAATCTCCCCAAGACCTTGACACTCTGTTAGCGTGTTTTCCCAAATGGGGGTGCGAGTTTCTCCTCAAAAAGTCGAGGGTCCTACCAATGTCCTCACCTTCCTGGGCATAGTGTTAGTGTCAGGAACCGGACTGGAAGCGGGTAGTGGATCCTCTGTGTTAGTGAGGCGATGGCGTGGGCTGTACCAGGGGACCGGTTCTAAGAAGATACTGGTTTTCACCAGAGCCCGCCGCAAGGCGGGATGGACTTGCTGTGGCGGTAACTCCCAGGTCGTATCCCCCGATAGCGACTCAACCTCACTAACAGCGGAGGTAGGCGTAGTACACAAGGACAAGGCGAAGGCAAGGTCGGACGTAGCAAAAGGTCAAGGCAGGCGGCAAAGGTTCGTAGTCAGGGGCAACGGCAAGGGTCTGGATACACAGGCTTGGAAATACACAGAACTCTTTCTCAGGGCACTAGGCAACAAGATCCGGCAAGGACAGGAAGGGGAAGTGGGGTTTTATATATTTGGGAGTGATTAGCACTGATTGGGCCAGGCACCAATTAGTGGTGCACTGGCCCTTTAACCCCTTAAGGACCAATGACGTACCAGTACGTCATTGGTCCTGCTCTTCTGATATAACGCGGGGTTACACAGTAACCCCGCGTCATATCATGGCGGGCCCGGCGTCATAGTGAAGCCGGGACCCGCCTCTAATAGCGCGCAGCGCCGATCGCGTCGCCGCGCGCTATTAACCCTTTAGCCGCGCGCTCAAAGCTGAGCCGCGCGGCTAAAAGTGAAAGTGAAAGTTCCCGGCTAGCTCAGTCGGGCTGTTCGGGATAGCCGCGGCTAATCGCGGCATCCCGAACAGCTGACAGGACAGCGGGAGGGCCCCTTCCTGCCTCCTCGCTGTCCGATCGCCGAATGACTGCTCAGTGCCTGAGATCCAGGCATGAGCAGTCATGCGGCAGAATCGTTGATCACTGGTTTCTTATGAGAAACCAGTGATCAACATAGAAGATCAGTGTGTGCAGTGTTATAGGTCCCTATGGGACCTATAACACTGCAAAAAAAAAGTGAAAAAAAAAAGTGAATAAACATCATTTAACTCCTCCCCTATTAAAAGTTTGAATCACCCCCCTTTTCCAATAAAAAAAAAAACACAGTGTAAATAAAAATAAAAATAAACATATGTGGTATCACCGCATGTGGAAATGTCCGAATTATAAAAATATATCATTAATTAAACCGCTCGGTCAATGGCGTGCGCGCAAAAAAATTCCAAAGTCCAAAATAGTGCATTTTTGGTCACTTTTTATATCATTTAAAAATGAATAAAAAGTGATCAATAAGTCCTATCAATGCAAAAATGGTACCGTTAAAAACTTCAGATCACGGCGCAAAAAATGAGCCCTCATACCACCCCATACACGGAAAAATAAAAAAGTTATAGGGGTCAGAAGATGACAATTTTAAACGTATTAATTTTCCTGCATGTAGTTATGATTTTTTCCAAAAGTCCGACAAAATCAAACCTATATAAGTAGGGTATCATTTTAATCGTATGGACCTACAGAATACATATCAGGTGTCATTTTTACCGAAAAATGTACTACGTAGAAACGGAAGCCCCCAAAAGTTACAAAACAGCGTTTTTTTTTAAATTTTGTCGCACAATGATTTTTTTTCCCGCTTCACCATAGATTTTTGGGCAAAATGACTGACGTCATTACAAAGTAGAATTGGTGGCGCAAAAAATAAGCCATCATATGGATTTTTAGGTGTAAATTTAAAAGAGTTATGATTTTTTAAAGGCAAGGAGCAAAAAACGAAAATGCAAAAACGGAAAAACCTTCGGTCCTTAAGGGGTTAAATTTCAGAGAGTCGGCGCGCGTGCGCCCTAGAGAGCGGGGCCGCGCGTACCGGGACATTACAGCAGGAGAACGGGGCAGATGAGAGGACTGGAATGCGACCCGCGGGCGGGCGTGTCCCGCCACGCGGATCGCATCCCCACCGGTCTGACCAGGGTGCTGCACGCTGGAGAATGCCGCAAGCGCTCCGGGGAGGAGCAGGAACCCGGAGCGCTAGGCGTAACAGTTAGACTCTGCACGCATGATAGCAAGGCTACCGGAGGACAAAATTCTTAGAATCAGAGAGGTGATCAACAAATTTGCTTGGTCTCTAGTTGTTATGAAGGAGTTGCAGTCGTTACTAGGGATGCTCAATTTTGCCATGAGGATCATTCCTCAGGGATGATCTTTTGTCTCCCGTCTGTTTGATCTGTTACCTTCAGCCCCTCACCAGGATAGCCTGTTCAATTGAGACAATCAGGCCATTTCAGACCTCATCATGTGATAAGATTTTCTTTGCCATTGGTATGGTATCTAATTTTTTATCCCAGCCGCCAACAGTCCGTCACCAGTGGTGTTCTGTGATGTTTCTTCCATGGGGGGGGGGGGGGGGTTTCGCAGCATAACTTATTATGTTTGTTCACATTTCAGAGGTTCCTAAATATCGCTGCTGATGCTCTCTCTCGTCACAATCTCCCACTCTTCTTTCAGGTCATGCCCGAGGCGGACTCACTAGGGGCCACGGTTCCACCATACACAGCACTTAACATGGATTAGCCATCCACTTCAACATGGCACGTAAGCTGGTCACTGCCTCACTCTCTAGCAACACTAACAAGATATATAATTCAGCCTGGAACACGTTTATCAGATTTGAGCACCTGTACCCACCAACTGACACAATAAGATGAAGGTCTTATTGTTTTAACCAGTACATTCTTAACCCTAGACGCAAAATGTCTGAAGCCTTTGTTCAGCTGGTCTTGTAATCTATTCAATAAACATTTCTAAAGATATCCTTGTTGTGTGTGATCTTTGCCCCTTAAGGTAACTTTACCCTTCATGGAGGTTATGGCACAATGCAATCTGCTTAGGTAGTTTAGGGCATCTGTCACTGTGGTAGCTACGACCACAAGTTGTAAGGCTAAAGCTTAGCCTGCATTTGTGGTAGGGGCTACTGGGCTTTTTTAAATGGCCGGTGCTTCATACCTGTCCTCTGATATTGGTGCTGTCTCGCCCACCCAAACCCCCCCCCCACATTTTAATTTATTTCCATAGGGTATGCCCCTTAAGGTAACTTTACACCTCGTGGCGGTTATGGCTCAATGCAAACCGCTTAGGTAGTTGGTTATGTTCGTTTAGGGCATGTGTCACTGTGTAGTTATGACCACAAATATATATATATATATATACATATATATATATATATATATATATATATATATCATAATACTGTATACCTAAATACCTAAATATACTAGATATGCAGTCACCAATTGATACCACTAAACAAGGAGCAAATGTTACCTTACATTATTGTAACCTGAGCAGATCGGGCATACTGAGACCAACAATACCAATAATACCGGTAAATATTACCAATAAAACACCTATGTAAGGGACACATAATGCACAAGGACCATTACACCACAAAGTGACTAGTAACTGGATAATTCCACTATTACCTCAACCCCAGCTGTACACAGGATCTGTATAACATGTAAATGATTATATACAGGACCATATATTGGTATATACCAGCAATATACACATCTGTATACCATATAAGTCATTACAATTATATTTAGGGGCTCAAAATTACATCTTTTCTGATCAGCATCGTCCTCTTTCCTTTTCTTCTCCATCTGGCTCAGACCGCCATGATGTCTTCTTCCAGCCAAAACTTAATCTCTTCAGCATCTGCGGGACAAACATGTTAGACTCTGCATTTTTCCAGCACTCTCCATTGCCAATGGCCCATTGTCATTTCAATTCCCAATCCCCCCCCTCCTGTACCATTGCAATTCCCCCCTCTGAACCCCTCTGTGCCATTTCAACCCCCCTTCTGATAGGGGGAGGGGATGAAATAGCACAGGGGATCAGAGGGGAGGGGGGGTAATGGGAATTGAAATGGCACAGGGGGGATCAGAGGGGGGATTTGGAATTGGTGGCCCCTCCGATCCCCCTGTGCTATTTTAATTACCCCCCTATGCCATTTCTTTCACAATCCCCCCACCCCTGTGCCATTTTAATTACCCCCATCTGATTCCCCTGTGCTGTGCCATTTTAATAACCCCCCAATCAACCCATGCCATTTCATTAACTTCCCCCCTCCCTGTGCCATTTCATTGCCTCCCTCCTCTCATCCCCTCTACTATTTCATTAACCCCCCTCCCCCTGTGCCATTTCATTAACCCCACTCCCCCCTGTGCCATTTAATTAACGCCCTCCCCCTGTGCCATTTCATTAACCCCCTTCTCCCCCCTGTGTCATTTCATTAACCTACCTCCCCCCATGCCATTACATTAACTGCCCCCTTCTCCTCCCTGAGCCAATTAATTTACATCCCCCATCTCCCTTGTCACTTCATTTACCCCCCCTGGTGCTGCCTCACCTGCTAGATTGAAGATTATACGGCCGGGGCAGGCAGCTCTTTTCTTCTTTGCACCGGCGGGGCGCGGGCTCTGAGATGACGAGTGACGTCCTAGAGCTGGCCAGTGGCGCTCACTGATTTAAAGAGGCCGTGCGATGCCTGCCACTGAGGCCCGGCCATTTGGAACTGTGAGTGGCGGGGGTGAGTAGCAGGGGGCCCGATGCAGGACTGGCCATAACATGGGTCCCGGTGGGACTCGTGGGACCCATTTTTTTGCAGTAATAAAAAAAATATATATTGGACAGCAAAGTGCTGCCCCTGAAAGTGCCACCTGGGACCAATGGTCCCACATGGTCCCATGGTAAGGCCGGTCCTGAGTGTCCCTAATATGGAAGCAAATGGAGGGGTATTTCATGAGACATGTCTATCAGCATCCTCCATTAAAACTGCACAACCATCACTTATCTGGACATTTGAGAACTGCGCAAGTGCATGTAAAACTATTTGTCATCTTAAAGGGGTAAATTGAATTCTAAACGAAATTATATTTTTGCTGGAGGAAAAAAAATATACCCTGTTGGGGACGGAGGGCGTACCTGTACGCCCTTCACCCACTCCCGTTCTATAACGTGGGGCCACAGCATTCTAACAACTGCCGGAACCCGTGGCTAATAGCGGCACTGATCGCGGTGCCGCGCGCTATTAACCCTTTAGATGAGGCGTTCAAAGTTGAACAGGAGTCTAAAGTGAAAGTAAATTAATGTCGGTTAGCTCTGTGGTCTGTTCGGGATCACCGCGGTGAAATCTCGGCATCCCGAACAGCTGAAGATCAGCAGGAGGATCCCTACCTGCCTCCTCGCTGTCCGATCGCCAAATGACTGCTCAGTGCCTGAGATCCAGGCATCAGCAGTCAAGCGGCAGACTCATTAATCAATGGTTTCCTATGAGAAACCATTGATCAATGTAAAAGATCAGTGTGTGCAGTGTTATAGCCCCCTTTTAAAAAAAGTTTTTTAAAAAAGTGAATAAAGATCACTTCACCCCTTCCCTAATAAAAGTTTGAATCACCCCCCTTTTCCCATAAAAAAAAAAAAAAAACTGTGTAAATAAAAATAAACGTGTGGTATCACCGCGTGCGGCAATGTCCGAATTATAAAAATATATAGTTAATTAAACCGCACGGCCAATGGCGTACACACAAAAAAAATCAAAAGTCCAAAATAGCGTATTTTTGGTTACTTTTTATATCATGAAAAAATTAATAAAAAGCGATCAAAAAGTCCGATCAATACAAAAATGGTATCGCTAAAAACTTCAGATCACGGCGCAAAAAATTTGCCTTCATACCACCCCGTACGCAGAAAAATAAAAAAGGTATAGGGGTCAGAAGATGATAATTTTAAACGTATTAATTTTCCTGCATGTAGTTATGATTTTTTCCAGAAGTATGACAAAATCAAACCTATATAAGTAGGGTATCATTTTAATCGTATGGACCTACATAATAAAGAGAAGGTGTCATTTTTTACCGAAAAATGTACTGCGTAGAAACGGAAGCCCCCAAAAGTGACAACATTTTTTTTTTTTCAATTTTGTCACACAATGATTTTTTAGGTCCGTTTCGCTGTAGCTTTTTGGGTAAAATGACTGATGTCATTACAAAATAGAATTGGTGGCACAAAAAATAAGCAATCATATGGATTTTTAGGTGCAAAAGTGGAAGAGTTATGATTTTTAAAAGGTAAGGAGGAAAAAACGAAAGTGGAAAAACCCTCCGTCCCCAAGGTGATACTCACCTACCTTGTTCCCCTGGGGCTTCTTATGTGGCATCTTCCACTGTGAATTTGGGTAATAAGATCTGCATTCACGCCAGGACCTGCATCTGTAATATGGACACAAACATGAATCAATGTTATGCACGTATGAAAGTGGCCTAACTAATGTAAGGATCATGGGAGTTTCAATACTCTGCTCAGGCTGGGATTCCACCTAGCCACTTACCGGTTTGGCTTTGGGCCAAACTCGGTAGCGGAGTCTAAGTGTTCTCCTGGTTTTTACCCTTGATCCAGGATGGGGAGGCTGGACTTCAACTAATATTATTTTACTCCATATTAACAGAACTATATATATTTTTTTCTATTGGTCATCTGAACTACTATTTACATTGTATACTTATGAATATTATAGAAAAAAAAATCACTATCAATTATTGTCATCTTTGCTTTGAAGACAATAGGGGGCTTTTGAACAATGGGTCATTAGATATATGGAATAATGGAATATCAGTAGTTTTGGCTCCCACTGAGATGGTGACTGGCTGAGAAACATTGAGGAAGCACAGATGCAGCCTGCTATTAACATTTTCTCTAGGCTGCCTATTTTTACTCTTAAAAATTACAGGAAAATATTAACACAGGAATGAATCACTTAATATGAAACAAAATAACTGAACTGTGAAATGTGAAGGTTTCATCCTGGTTTAATATCAAACAATTACTATAAAAAGCAAAATACTGTGATAGCTGACTGTTTCAGTTCACATTAACTCTTACAAATGACTTATTATGCTATCAAAGTATGAAATGTGTAATATTGGCAGATCTTATGATCTAGTTGTGCCCTTGACAATGTACATAAATACACCCTAAATTTACAGCTACAAAGTTGTTTGAGACCACCAACCAAAATGACATTAAAAATGGTTGGGCCAGTAGGCATATTGTACAAAAGAGTCATAAAACTGCTGTCTTTGGAGAGGTTTGACTGTATAAAACTTTACTTTCTTAACTTCAGCTACACCAGACTCATAAAGTAAAATGTTGAGAATAAGGGAATGTAATGGTGCAGCTGCCTGATAAGAATGGGTACCACACAGAGAGGAGGCAAAGTAGTATTCCAGGCCAAGTGAGGCGGCATTCACACCTGGTTATTGGGAAGTGTGGCAGAATAGACCAATGTGAGACTGGTGTTGCAGTAACTGTTGTCTTAGATTCGTCTCCCTTAGGCTAGGTTCAGACTACGGAATCTCAGGGATCGGAATCTCAGAAAATTTCCGCCCGGAGATTCCAAGTGCGGCCAGCGCCGACTGAATCAGTTGGCGCTAGGATCGCGTGGACACTGCAGTCTCCAATAGACTGCAATGTGTTCCGCGATTATTTCCGCTTGAAGAAAGAGCAGCGCCATTCTTCAGGCGGAAATTTCCAAGCGGATTTTCGATTCACAAATTCCGCTTCACAAATTCCATTCACTACACTATACCTTTTAGCAAGCAAAATTTTTGCCTGAAATTTCAAAGCGGAATTGCAGGTGGAAATTTCGTAGTCTGAACCTAGCCTTACAGGTAAGACACACTCTTGACCTTTAGAAACAGTCTGCACTTCCACCGAGAACTGGTGACATGCCTCTTCTGTTGTTTGTAGCTTGCAGTTAGTGTAGTGTCTTTAACCAGTTAAGGACCAAGGACGTTCTGGAAAGTCCCCACACCCTGGGCTTTAAGGACCAAGGACGTTCCAGAACGTCCTTGTGTTTCTCCGGTCTCTGCCGCGCGCTGGGCAGAGATCGGAATGGCATTCCTGCTGAAATCCTTCAGCAGGCATGCCGTGCAAATGCCGAGGGGGGTCCTGGGACCCCCCATGTCGGCGATCGCAGAAAATCGCATGTCAATTCAGACATGCGATTTTCTCCTATTCCGGGCTGATCGGGTCTCTGGTGACCCGATCACCCGGAAAATTGTGATGATCTGACCTGTCAGTTACAGTCCAGATCATCCTGAAGGGTAGGAGTGAAGTCACAATGCTGCGATTTCCTCCTATCCCTTGCCATTGGTCAGAATTGATTCTGACCAATGGCAGGGCAGGACAGTGGGTTGCCATGGCAACCCCCCGTTCTGGCCACCCCTGGATGTCGAGGGGATCGTGGGAAGAAGATGGAGGTCGGTACCTGCGGGAGAAGATGCCTGGAGACCCCGATAGTTGCTGGAGACTGCTGGATCCTGGGTCAGGCAGGGAAACTACTGTGGGGGAGGGGGGAATTAAAAGTGAAAGTAAAGTGATCTTTACTGTGGCAACCACTAGGAAGGCCAAACTGCAACTCCCAGCATGCCCAGACAGCCAAAGGCTGTCTGGGCATGCTGGGAGTTGTAGTTTTGCAACATCTGGAGGGTCACAGTTTGGAGACCACTGTTACAGTGGTGCCCAAACGGTAGCCCTCCAGATGTTGCCAAATTACAACTCTCCGCATGCCCACACTGCCCAGGCATGCTGGGAGTTGTAGTTCTGTAACATCTGTCCCTTCAGATTTAGCAATTTTCATAAAATCTTTGAAAATTGCTGCTCTACTTTGAAGCCCTCTAATTTTTTCAAAAAGCAAAAATATGTCCATTTTATGATGCCAACATAAAGTGGACATATTGTATTTGTGAATAAAAATAAAAATTTATTGGGAATATCAATTTTCCTTACAAGCAGAGAGCTTCAAAGTTAGAAAAATGCAAAATTTTCATGAAATTTTGGGATTTTTCACCCAAAAAGGATGCAAGTAACGCCGAAAATTTACCACCAAAATAAAGTAGAATATGTCACGAAAAAACAGTCTCAGAACCAGAATGATAACTAAAAGCATCTCAGAGTTATTAATGTTTAAAGTGACAGTGGTCAGATGTGCAAAAAATGCTCTGGTCCTAAAGTGTAAAATGGCCTGGTCCTTAAGGGGTTAATTGGACCCAACAGATCACTTTCTTCCTCACACTTGCTGCTTACTCTCTTTCTTTGGACAGGCTCTCTCCTTCTGTAGTCCTGAGCCTTGATAGAGATGCCAAAACTAGCTATTCACATGTTTCCTCAGCAGACTTTTGGTCTGTCCTTTTCACCACATTTCTGGGTTTCTGAGCTAAAAGGGGTTATACTTTTTTTTTTATATATCAACTGGCTCCAGAAAGTTAAACAGATTTGTAAATTACTTCTATTTAAAAATCTTAATCCTTTCAGTACTTATGAGCTTCTGAAGTGCTCTCTGATGACATGTGTCTCGGGAAACGCCCAGTTTAGAAGCAAATCCCCATAGCAAACCTCTTCTAAACTGGGCGTTTCCCGAGACACGTGTCATCAGAGAGCACTTAGACAGAAAAGAACAACCTTCACTTCAGAAGCTCATAAGTACTGAAAGGATTAAGATTTTTTAATAGAAGTAATTTACAAATCTGTTTAACTTTCTGGAGCCAGTTGATATATAAAAAAAAGTTTTTTTCCTGGAATACCCCTTTAAATGTGGCTCTTGCTCACCACACACACTTTTTTTTTATTCTTTCATGAATGCTAACTAACTGACTGCAAGTGATACAGTATTAGCCATAATTAAGGCCTGACCTTTAACTCAGCCAGATTGTTAATTCTGGGGTTCATGAACATCCTTCAGCCCAGGTACATGCTACATAAGCCCCTGAGTTGCCAAGATGACACCTATTCAAAACATACAGGACTCGAGTCCTGCAGGAACGCATGGGAACGATGTTCCTGCACTTCTTTCACAACAGGAACGTCCTTCCCATTGCAGGTGTCCTGCAGGACTGGGGGTGTCTGTGCCCATTTACTGTGAAATTGAGATCAGTGACAAGAGGCAGCGGCTGCGAAAAGCTGCTCCTCCCATTCACCAAAACGTTCCGTCCCCCTTATGCAGCAGAAGACACTGGCAGAGGCACCTCCCCTATATCATAATGCTGTACAGATAGGGCATTATGACATTTAGTCCCTGACTGAAAATGTGCCTAGCCGGGCAGAATGTCAGAGTCTCCTGGCTACAGGGCTGGACTGTGGCAGCTCCCGGGGCTTCTCCTGCACAGCTGGGTATTACAGCGAGTCCACTGTGCAGGAGAAGAGAGGAGCACACAGGCGATCAGGTCCCATAACTGCTCCAGGTAAGTGATATCACATTAGGGGGCAGGGTCTATTCCGGGAAGGGGCGGGGCCTGTGTAGTACTGAAGTATGTATGAAGTGGTAAGTTGCTGGCTGCTGGTTGGGGGAGTGATAGTGTAAGGCTGCATTCACACCACGTTTTTGCAATACAGTTCCCGTATACGTTTTCAATGTGAAAACCGTATGGAACTGCATTGAAAACCGTATGCATTGACTCTCCATTGAAAACTGTATGTCAAAAGATGCATCAGGTTCTGTCCATTTTGCATCCTGTATGGCTTTGTCAGTTTTTTTACGGTACACAAAACCGTAGGCTACCACGGTTTTTGGTCCTTGAGAAAAACTGTATTAAACCGTATGCTTTTTTTTTCCCCATGGGAGTCAATGGGAACCGTACAGAACCATATGTGCATACAGTTCTATCCGGTTTGCACCATACGGTTTTTGACTTTGCACAGTTTTTTTTTCTTGGAATTTCAATCAAACAAGTGAAACTTTATTCATAATGGAGTGAAAAGTTAAAAACATATAGTTTTTTTTTAAAAATTTTAAACAGATGCAACCGGACATTATTTTTCAAACCGCATACCGTACATACTCGAGTATAAGCCGAGTTTTTCAGCACGATTTTTCATGCTGAAAACGCCCCCCTCGGCTTATACTCGAGTGAACTCTCCGCCTGTCAATCCCTTTCAGTGGTCTTCAACCTGCGGACCTCCAGATGTTGCAAAACTACAACTGCCAGCATGCCCGGACAGCCATCGGCTGTCCGGGCATGCTGGGAGTTGTAGTTTTGAAACATCTGGCGCTCCGCAGGTTGAAGACCATTGCGGCCTTCATCATCATCCAGACCCCCCCTTTAGTTTTCTACTTACCTCCCCTCGGTGGGAAGGAAGGGTGAGCTGGTCCGGGCCATCTATGCTGCAGGGACAGTCCGGTTAGTCGTTCCGGGCTGTCCATCTTCGCCCGGAGGCCCTCTTCTCCGCTCCGGGCCCGGCCCCGGACTAGTGATGTTTCCTTGACGACGACGCACAAGGACGTCCCTGCGTATGAACGTCCCTGTACGTCGTCATCAAGGCAACGTCTCTAGTCCGGGGACGGGGACAGGCCCGGAGCAGAGAAGAGGGCCTCCTGGTGAAGATGGACAGCCCGGAACGACTAACCCTCCCCACTGGACGGTCCCTGCACCATAGATGGCCCAGACCAGCTCACCCTTCCATCCCACCGAGGGGAGGTGAGTAGAAAACTAAAGGGGGGGGGGGGTCTGGATGATGACAAAGGCCCGGCAGTGGTCTTCTACTTGCGGACCTCCAGATGTTTCAAAACTACAACTCCCAGCATACCCAGACAGCCGATGGCTGTCCGGGCATGCTGGGAGTTGTAGTTTTGCAACATCTGGAGGTCCGCAGGTTGAAGACCATTGATTGAAGGGATTGACAGTCGGTGATAATGAGGGGGGGGGTGGGGTGGATGATGACAGAGTGATGATGACGGGGGTCTGGATGATGACAGGGTGATGATGACGGGGGTCTGGATGATGACAGGGTGATGATGATGGGGGTCTGGATGATGACAGGGTGATGATGATGGGGGTCTGGATGATGACAGGGTGATGATGACAGGGGTCTGGATGATGACAGGGTGAGGATGACGGGGTCTGGATGATGACAGGGTGATGATGACGGGGGTCTGGATGATGACAGGGTGATGATGACGGGGGGTCTGGATGATGACAGAGTGATGATGATGGGGGTCTGGATGATGACAGGGTGATACAGACGGGGGTGTTAATGATGAGGGCCTGGATGATGACAGGGGGATGATGTATTTCCTACCCTAGGCTTATAGTCGAGTCAATAACTTTTCCGGGGTTTTTGGGGGGAAATTAGGGGCCTCGGCTTATATTCGGGTTGGCTTATACTCGAGTATATACGGTACGTTTTTTTTTAACTGAATACAGTTTAAAATGTGCACACACATTTTGATACAGTTTTCAGTCCGGTTTTGAGGAATCCGGTTTTTATCAAAAACCTGATACGGGAACTGTAGTGCAAAAACGTGATGTTTATGCACCCTAATGGAGAGGGATATTCTAGACATGGGACTGTATGATGGAGGGAGAGAGCGATGTTATTTACATGTGACTGTATGTATGTGGTAGGGTAGTGATGCTATGTATATGGGACTGCATATAGGTGTAGGGGTAATGTTATTTGCGTGGAACTGTATATTGGAGGTGTCTGAAGGGATGGAGTCATGGTATTTACATGGGACTGTATGTTGTAGGAGCCTGAAGGGAGAAGTGACTGTTTGTTAGGTTGAAGGGAGGGGAGATGGTACTTATCTGGGACTGCTTTAACTATTTGTTAGCGTACCATTACAATAATAAGTGCAGTGAATGGAGTTAGGCCGATTTCACATTGATGTATGGTCAAAGGTACTTTTTCACCACAGGAATGTTGTTCCCATAGCAGAAGTGCAGTAGAACCGGTCCTTGCAGTATAGACCACGGTAACACAAGCAGCCACCATCTTGTTTCTGTGGTACTGGCATCAGCGGAGAGGAGGAATGGGAGGCTGAGCCAAAGTGGTGGCTGGAGCAGAGACCAGGGGCAAATACAAGTGATGAGTGCCTGCGGGGCTTCTCCCTTTTTGTGGGGCACTATGCTATAAGGGAGGATGTAGGTTTTATGGTGAACTACAACTTCCAGCATATCCTGACAACCTTAGTGCATTTGAATGCTCCTAAACTGCAGAAAAGTCCTGGTGGTGCACTATGTAGACACTGTTTTATAAAACAATGTTTTGAATGCTGTGACTCTCCAGCTGTTACAAAACTACAACTCACATCATGCACTGGCAGTCTGGATCCTCTATTACAGTTTTTCGTACCACGTGGTCTACAGCTTTTGCAAAACTACAACTCCCAGCATTTCCTGACAACGAAATCTCTGGCTTTTTGGCTGTTCCAAAACTACAACTCCCTGCACACCGAGTTGTAGTTTTAGAACAACCAGACAGACACAGACTAAAAAGCACAGCTATGAGGTGATGTCCACGTACATGCTTCGATTGGATGTACAAACGGGCGTGCCTCCTTCACTTGTACCACTATAAGCAGAGTAAAGTAGCCTCTGACCATTGACTTCCATAATAAAAATGTTTTTGTTTGTTTTTTTACCCCCTCAGTGCCAGAAAGAAGTAGTGTAATGTGTGGAGCATTGCCCATTCTACCCATAGTGGGTGTGTTTAAGATTGCATGTGGGTGTAGTAAGGGGCGTGGCTGGAAATCTTGCGTGAGTTCCCCCACTTTTTTTCCCAGGACTTGTCCCCTGAAAACATATATATCACAAAAGAAGACGTCCGGCACTCAGGGAATAGCGGGTAAAACTTGTAAATGGCTTTATTCAGAAAGCAATAGGCAGGACAAGATCTGACGCCAGATCTTGTCCTGCCTATTGCGTTCTGAATAAAGCCATTTATAAGTTTTACCTGTTATTCCCTGAGTGTCGGACGTCTTCTTTTGTGGTTTCTATTGAACCGGGAGCGGTACCGGTGTCCGTGGCACGAGGACGTGCAGTAGACGTAGGAGCGGTGAGCGGTTCTACCTTATTTATATAATGGGGCACATAGGTAAGTATACAAATTAAAAATATAGGGGGACATGTATCATTTCCAGTGTATAATAGAAGTTTTTTACCCCTCTGCCTGTTGTCTAAATTTGGCGCAGCTGCGTTAAATTTATCATTCTTGCGCAGCTACTTTCTTGAATTGCGTTTAAATTTAGAATTCTCCTCAGGGCATAAATTTACACCGCAGCTCTATTTAGTAGGAGCTTTTTGCACCCAATTATAACACATCAATTATACCAATGTCCATATTCTTCATTTAACATCTGTGACACCCCTGTGCAAATCACCTCAAATGTACATGGTGCACTCTACCTTATGGGCCTTGTTGTGCGCCCGCAGAGCACTTTGCGCCCACATATGTGGTATCTCCGTACTCTTGCTAAATTGTGTCCCAAAAAATGGGGATCTTTTACATTTGAAAATGTAAAGTATGCGGCAACGCCAGCATGTCAGTGTAAATAATATTATTTTTATACACTAACATACTGGTGTAGACTCCAACTGTTCCTTTTCATAATGAGTAAAAGGAGAAAAAGCCCCCCAAAATCTGTAAGGCAATTTCTCCCGAGTACGGCGATACCCCATATGTGACCCTAAAATGTTGCCTTGAAATCCGACAGGGCTCCAAAGTGAGCCCTGCACATTTGAGGCCTAAATTAGGGTTTTGCATAGGGGTGGACATAGGGGTATTCTATGCCAGTGTTTCCCAAACAGGGTGCCTCCAGCTGTTGCAAAACTCCCAACATGCCTGGACAGTCAATGGCTGTCCGGCAATACTGGGAGTTGTTGTTTTGCAACAGCTGGAGGCTCCATTTTGGAAACAGTGCCATACCAGACGTTGTTAATATTTATTGGGGAGGGGAGGGGGGCTGTGTAGCGGTATGTGTATATATAGTGTTTTTTACTTATTTTATTTAAGTGTAGTGTAGTGTTTTTAGGGTACAGTCACACGGGCGGGGGTTGACAGCGAGTTTGCTGCATCTCAATCTTGCAGCACTCCCTGTAAACCTCCGCCCATGTGAGTGTACCCTGTCCATTCACATTGGGGGGGGGAGGGGGGGGGGGACATCCAGCTGTTGCAAAACTACAACTCTGAGCATGCCCTTTGGCTGTCCGTGCATGCTGGGAATTGTAGTTTTGCAACAGCTGGAGGGACACTGGTTGCGAAACACGGAAACAGACTCAGTGTTTCGCAACCAGTGTGCCTTCAGCTGTTGCAAAAACTTCAAATCTCAGCATGCAGTGACAGCAGAAGGACATGCTGAAACTTGTAGTTATGCAACAGCTGGAGGCATACTGCTACAACTCCCAGCATGCCCTTTGGCAGTTCGTGCATGCTGAGGGTTGTAGTTATGCAACAGCTGAAGGCACACTGGTTGCAAAACACTTGAAAGTTTTTTACTTAACTTAGTGTTTCCAAACCAGTGTGCCTCCAGCTGTTGCACAACTTCAATTCCCAGCATGCATGGTCTGTCAGTGCATGCTGGGCGTTATAGTTTGGAGGCACAGCTGGAGGCACACAGGTTGGGAAAAAGAGTTAGGAAACGAACAATGTTTCCCAACTAGTGTGCCTCCAGCTGTTGCAAAACTATAATTCCCAGCATGGCCAGACATGCTGGAAGTTGTATTTCGGCAATATCTGAAGGGTCAGATGTTGACGAACTACAACTCCCAGCATGCTTTGGCAGTCTGGGCATGCTGGGAGTTGTAGTTTTGCAACAGCTGGAGGTCCACAGTTTGTAGACCACTGTATAATGGTCTCCAATCTGTGGTCTTCCAGATGTTACAGAACTACAACTCCCAGCATGCCTCGACAGAGTGGGCATGCTGAGATTTGTAATTTTGGAACATCTGGAAGAGCACAGATTGGAGACCATTATACAGTGGTCTCCAAACTGTGGCCCTCCAGATGTTGCAAAACTACAACTCCCAGCATGCCCAGAAAGCCAAAGGCTGTCTGGGCATGCTGGGAGTTGCAGTTTTGAAACTCCCAGAGGCAGCAGTGAGATCGCTTTACGGCGATCTCACTGCTGCCAATGAAGATGCCGCCCTGCTGCTGCAAACTCACCGCGGGGACGCACCACGCCCGGGACCGCCTGGAGGACACCGCTCGCACCGGGACTGCTCAGGACACCGCATGGCCGGGTAAGTGACGCTGGGGGACAGGTAAGGGACACTTAGCAGAGCGGTGTGTGCCCCGATCTCCGTGATCCGGACTCACACACCGCGCTGCTAAGTATTCTCATAGCGAAACGCTGCTATCAGCTAGTCAGATTTGACCAGCTGATAGCAGCGATTGCTGGGGGGGGGGGGGTATAAAACCCCCCCGTGGTCACATGGTAAGATGACTGGCCACCATCTTACCGGGCGCTGGGGAAAAGTATAACGGAAAGCAGTAAATTTTAAAAATAAAAGGAGAATGATCTACAGTGTTAAGTGGATTACAAAGCTATTTTAATGTGACGGAGCTTGTTCAATGATAAGTTATCAAACATTTCCTATGTAAATGTATTAAATTGTTGGATCATAAAATAACAAAACCAATATCCAAGTGATCTAATGAAAACTGAACTGTAAACAAATATTCTATATGCTAATTATTTTCAAAGTGCTTTGGAATAACCAAGGAGTAAAGAGCAATATAAAGCAAACCAAAGGAGGAATTGTGATAACATTCTAGTGGTTCCTTAGTAGAACTTTCCTTCAGAAATAGAAAGGATCGCTACGTGCAGTTAAAGTTGGCTTATATTTATGGGGAAAATTTTTTGGTGCAAAGGAAAAGAACGCAGGTAATAAATCCATGTGTACTATAGATGTCACTCCAAGGTACCCTGATTCAGCCACATCTGGAGGACATGCTCTACGAAAATGTGCGCAAAAAAATGCGCAAAAAAAAAGGTCTTGCGCAAAATTTTGCGCAAAAAAATACACACAAAACAGGGGTAAAATCTTTGATACATGTCCCCCATAATGTACAGAAAATATATACAAAGCATGCTACAAAATGATGGCAGCAGGCTGCTACCCAGACTACACATTCACATATCACACATATTTAAAGGAGTACTGCAGCCATAGAACACTTATCCCCTATTCGCATGATAGGGAATAAGTGTCTGACTGCAGGAAGTCTGACCGCTGGGACCCCCCGTGATTTCCTGCACAGGGCCCCGACTCTGCCATGGGTCGGACCCCCCGCGATCAGACACTTATCCCCTATCTTGCGGCTATGGGATAAGTGTTCTATGGCTGCAGAACTCCTTTATCAGGGCCGTCACACCCCCTCCCATAGATTTGCATTGAGGGGGTGTGGCATGATGTCATACGGGGGCGGAGTCATGATGTCACGATAATCCGTCCCTGTGGTCGGGAGGCATAACACTGAGAGCCTCCAGCGCTTCCTGCAGTGCTTACAGGTGGGTGCTGCATGCTAGACTGCGGGGGTCCCCAGCGGTGGGACCCCCACGATCAGACATCTTATCCCCATCCTTTGAATAGGGGATAAGATGTCTTGGGGTCTTAAGGACCCATGACGTATGCATACGTCATGTCTTTTCCTCCCACCTCCTCCGATCCCCTGCGATTCTTCGGTTAGTTAACCGACCAATCGCAGGGGGGGGGGGGGGGGCGGTTACTTCCTCCTTCCCTGCCCGGCCCCTGGAAGTCCGGAGAGGACGGGAGGAAGACCGGAGGACGCGGCGGGGGACGGGGTAGAGCTGGGGCCCGGCCCCGGTACTTACCTCGTTCCTGAAGACCCGGATCCCGGCGAGGAAGATGGCGGCGGCGGCGACAGGTGAGTGGATCTTCAGCCGCGGTCGGGCCCTTTACAGCAATGCACGTCGCCGTAAAGCGACATGCATTGCTGTATTGGGACCCTGTATACTACAACTCCCAGCATGCCCAGACAGCCCTTGGCATCTGGGCATGCTGGGAGTTGCAGTTTTGCAACATCTGGAGGTCCGCAGTTTTGGGACTACTGTGCCCTTCCAGATGTTGCAAAACTACACATTCTCAGCATGCCCTTACTGTCCAGGCATGCTGGGAGTTGTAGTTCTGTAACATCTGGCCCTTCAGATGTTGCAGAACTACAACTCCCAGCATGCCTGGACAGTTTTGGCATACCTGGAGTTGTATTTTTGCAACATCTGGAAGGGCACAGATTGGGAACCACTGTATTAGTGGTCTGCAAACTGTAGTCCTCCAGATGTTGCAAACTACAACTCCAAGCATGCTGGGAGTTGTAGTTCGGCAACATCTGGCTCTAAAGATGTTGCCGAACTACTACTTCCAGCATGCCTGAGAATGTTTGGGAGTTGTGGTTTTGCAACAACAGGAGGCACACTGGTTGGGAAACATTGTTTCCTAACTCAGTGTTTCCCAACCCGTGTGCCTCCAGCTGTTGCAAAACTATAACTACCAGCATGCACTGATAGACTGTGCATGCTGGGAGTTGTAGTTTTGCAACAGCTGGAGGTCCCCCCCTGTGAATGTACAGGGTACATTCACATGGGCAGGGGCTTACAGTGAGTATCAGGCTGCAAGTTTGCGATGCAGCAAATTTTGCGCGGCAGCTCAAACTCGCAGCGGGAAAATCGCTGTAACCCCCCCTGCCCGTGTGACTGTACCCTAAAAACACTACACTACACTACACTAACACAAAATAAAATAAAAAGTAAAAAACACTACATATACACATACCCCTACACAGCCCCCCTCCCCTCCCCAATAAAAATGAAAAACGTCTGGTACGCCACTGTTTTCAAAATGGAGCCTCCAGCTGTTGCAAAAAAACAACTCCCAGTATTGCCGGACAGCCGTGCTGTTCTGGCACCATAGGGTCTTCCTAAATGCGACATGCCCCCCGAGCAAAATTTGCTCTCAAAAAGCAAAATATGACTCCTTCTCTTCTGAGCATTGTAGTTCGCCCGTAGTGCGCTTCAGGTCAACTTATGGGGTACCTCCATACTCAGAAGAGATGGGGTTAGACATTTTGGGTGGTATTTTCTGCCATTAACCCTTGCAAAAATGTGAAATTTGGGGGGGAAACACACATTTTAGTGAATTTTTTTTTTTTTTACGTATGCAAAAGTTGTGAAACCCCTGTGGGGTATTAAGGCTCACTTTATTCCTTGTTACATTCCTCAAGGGGTCTAGTTTCCAAAATGGTATGGCATGTGGGTTTTTTTTGCTGTCCTGGCACCATAGGGGCTTCCTAAATGCGACATGCCCCCGAGCAAAATTTGCTCTCAAAAAGCCAAATATGACTCCTTCTCTTCTGAGCATTGTAGTTTGCCCGTAGTGCCCTTCAGGTCAACTTATGGGGTACCTCCATACTCAGAAGAGATGGGGTTACAAATTTTGGGGGGTATTTTCTCCTATTAACCCATGTAAAAATTTGAAATTTGGGGGGAAACACACATTTTATTGAAAATTTTTTACATTTTTTTTACATATGCAAAAGTCGTGAAACACATGTTACGTTCCTCAAGGGGTATAGTTTCCAAAATGGTATGCCGTGTGTTTTTTTTTCCTGTTCTGGCACCATAGGGGCTTCCTAAATGCAACATGCCCCCCAAAAACCATTTCAGAAAAAGGTACGCTCCAAAATCCCCTTGTCGCTCCTTCCCTTCTGAGCCCTCTACTGCGCCTGCCGAACACTTTACATAGACATATGAGGTATGTGCTTACTCGAGAGCAATTGGGCTACAAATATAAGTATACATTTTCTCCTTTTACCCCATGTAAAAATTCAAAAATTGGGTCTACAAGAACATGCGAGTGTAAAAAATGAAGATTGTGAATTTTCTCCTTCACTTTGCTGCTATTCCTGTGAAACACCTAAAGGGTTAAAATGCTGACTGAGTGTCATTTTGAATACTTTGGGGGTGCAGTTTTCATAATGGGGTCATTTGTGGGGTATTTCTAAGATGAAGACCCTTCAAATCCACTTCAAACCTGAACTGGTCCCTGAAAAATTGTGATTTTGGAAATTTTGTGAAAAATTGGAAAATTGCTGCTGAACTTTGAAGCCCTCTGGTGTCTTCCAAAAGTAAAAACTCGTCAATTTTATGATGCAAATATAAAGTAGACATATTGTATATGTGAATAAAATAAAATAATATTTGGAATATCCATTTTCATTACAAGCAGAGAGCTTCAAAGTTCGAAAAATGCTAAATTTTCTAATTTTTCATCAAATTTTGGGATTTTTCACCAAGAAAGGATGCAAGTTACCAAAAATTTTTACCACTAAGTTAAAGTAGAATATGTCATGAAAAAACTATCTCGGAATCAGAATGATAACTAAAAGCATTCCAGAGTTATTAATGTTTAAAGTGACAGTGGTCAGATGTGCAAAAAATGGCCGGGTCCTAAGGTGTAAAATGGCTGGGTCCTTAAGGGGTTAATGATAAAACAGTAAGGGCCCAGTCACATTACATAATTTCCGCTAGGAAATGCCACACGGATTCCACTTATAGCAGAATCCAATTGATCTTAATGAAATTCTGTTGCTTAGTTCACACTAACTGAACATGAGGTCACAGCACTGACGATTTCTGTAGAGTCTGGAAATTCCGGGGGAAATTACGTAGTATAAATAGGCACTGAGGCATATATTTTGGGGCTACTTCCGCCTATGCACAAGGGGAGCTGTAAACATAGGCCTGTATGGCTACCCTTGAAGGCTGTATGCTCTACTGGTACATAGTCACCCAGTCTCCATTAGGATATTCTTCATGTATCAAGACATGCAATGTTTTTTCTGGAGCATGCCACAATTTTCACATTCATACAAACTATGCTAGATACCTCTATGCCTTTGTATGCAATTGGAGGTATACAGAGGTACAGATGAGGCATCTCTATGGCAGACCTATTTTGGTTCTATACAAAATGGAATAATTATAAGACCATATGAATGAGCCCTAACTTATGTTTTTGCTGAGGACATTGCTAAATAAAATACAGGTACTATACTTTACCTTTTCCACGGATATATATGTGAATTAACAAAAATCATTTCCACCTGCAACAATGACAGAATGACAGATATTGTACTACTATACTAGTACTAGTTACCATTGCTTTTTACTTTAATTAATGCACATTTTTTTAACTGTATGGAATGATTTTCTTAAAAAAAACATTAATAGGATTTTAATTCTCTAAGTAGGGGTTAATAACAACATAAAGCAGAAAGGATTGGCTGGTTCTCAAGGACTGGGTAAGAAATAAATAATAAATAAATAAATAATAAGTAATAATGTAAAAATAAATAGGTAATGGATGTGATGGTGTGTGTCAGTAAAGGATTGTGTGGATGTGAAGGAAAGCGGTGTTGGTTAGTGTTGGTGTGTTGTAACAAATGAATCCAGGGGATAAATAAATATTAGTGTATTGCAATAAATCATGTGCTGACCATGTCCAAAGTGTAACAATATTTATTTGATACAATACATATACATAACACTATAAAACAAGTGCTGGGTCCTGGCACTTCCTTACAGCGCTTAGAGTAAAACTTAGAAAAAACTCTTCAAATAATTTGACATGAAAGTTAAAAATTAAAATTAAAATTAATGGACATAGCTCAAACAGTGTTAGGAGGTATGGGGAACAGATGGAAAATGTTAGTTGGGTGGTGGCCTGCAGTGCACTTGCAGGCGCTGGAGTACCACAGTTTTTTGCCCACTCCTATTTAGTCACTGTATCGTTCCTCATTGATGGTAAAACAGATAAAAGGTGCTGGAAAAGCTGATATAATGTTTTAGATGTTATACAGTAGATGATGGACGGCTCGGTGGCCGTCTGGAGGTACAGCTCGGCGGCTGTGTAGCGAAGTAAACCGGCACGGCGGCCGTGAAATAAGTGAAGTCCCGCTGGTAGAAAGTACCTCTTACCCTGTGCTGGAGGATATGGCAGTCCTCTCCTTCCTCTGCAGAGAGTTCCTAACAGTCTCGGCCGGGTCTCCTTTCAGCAGTCCGATCGTCCAGGTCAGGTTAGCACTCCATCAGGGATCGGGTAAGTGGCTTGCGGGACCGCGCTCAAAGCTGTGGACGTGGAGTGATGAGCGCCGGTGGTGCGTTCAGCAGTAGTGGCGATGATGTCCTTGTTGTTGTCCGCAATGTGTCCGGTACCTTTAGTGAGACTGATGGTGATGTCCAATTGATATTGTGGCTGGATCAGCCACAATATCAATTGGACATCACCATCAGTCTCACTCGCTGGTACTCCAGCGCCTACAAGTGCACTGCAGGCGCTCCCACCACCCAACTAACATTTTCCATCTGTTCCCCATACCTCCTGAGACTGTTTGAGCTATGTCCATTAATTTTTATTTTTAACTTTCATGTCAAATTATTTGAAGAGTTTTTTCTAACTTTTACTCTAAGCGCTGTAAGGTAGTGCCAGGATCCAGCACTTGTTTTATAGTGTTATGTATATGTATTGTATCAAATAAATATTGTTACACTTTGGACATGGTCAGCACATGATTTATTGCAACACACTAATATCTATTTATCCCCTGGATTCATTTGTTACAACACACCAACACTAACCAACACCGCTTTCCTTCACATCCACACAATCCTTTACTGACACACACCATCACATCCATTACCTATTTATTTTTACATTATTACTTATTATTTATTTATTTATTAGTTATTATTTATTTCTTACCCAGTCCTTGAGAAACAGACAATCCTTTCTGCTTTATATTATTTTCTCCAGTGGTTTGAGGATACCATTTTAGGCTAATTTCTCAGACAATACACTACTTAGATAGATAGAGTACCCCCACCTAGTGTTATTTAATAACAACATGTCTCAATGGCATACAAAATCACAATGGTGCCCCCTATTGGTACAAATTTTTAATTAGTTCAGCCCAAATGAAACACCACAGTCCTAACAATGTTGTTCATTATCCTAAAATCTTATTTCCATTCATTGTAAAAGATACTGGGCGAGATTTATCAAAACCTGTCCAGAGGAAAGTTGCCCAGTTGCCCATAGCAACCAATCAGCTTGCTTCTTTCATTTTTAACAAGGCTTCTGCAAAATGAAAGAAGCAATCTGATTGGTTGCTATGGGCAACTGGTAAACTTTCTGCTACACAAGTTTTGATAAATCTCCCTCACTGGGTTCAAAATCGTTCATTTCCCTTGCTATGGGTTTCACAGTAGCTGTATGTAATATCTCTATGGTATGTATTAGAGATAAGCGAACTTACAGTAAATTCGATTCGTCACAAACTTCTCGGCTCGGCAGTTGATGACTTATCCTGCATAAATTAGTCCAGCTTTCAGGTGCTCCCGTGGACTGAAAAAGGTGGATACAGTCCTAGAAGACTCTTTCCTAGGACTGTATCCACCCTTTCCAGCCCACCGGAGCACCTGAAAGCTGAACTAATTTATGCAGGATAAGCCAGCAACTGCCGAGCCGAGAAGTTCGTGACGAATCGAATTTACTGTAAGTTCGCTCATCTCTAGTATGTATGCCTTGTTCTCAGTTTTAGAAATGTAACTTCTATTCAAGTTATATTAATATTTTGTTCATATGCCATGTCACATTCCACCATGTCAGACATTTAAATGAAATGTGTGTTTTATGTGTTTGTCCTTGTCTGGTTTCTGGTCTTTTCCAAAGTGAATCGAACATAATTAATTGTTTACTGGATAAACATTCTATGTTAAAATGGCAGCAGAGGTTCCCTTACCCAGCCTACTGCCACAGGATCATTGCCAATGATGCAGCCTAGCAGAGCCAGGCTGTATCAGTAGAGTTCCAATCAAACTGTTTACTGTTATGCAATAGCATAACTTTGCACAGTGAATTCAATCTAATGATTACATATAATAGTCCCCTATGGGGACTTAAATAGTGTAGAATATAAAAAATAAAAAAGTAAAAAAAAAGTTAAATGATATAAAAATCCCCTTACCAGACTGTCATGGCATAGAAGTGAGTGTTATGTGCTGTTCTGTGAATGGCCAGAGAAGTAAGGGAAGAAGTAAGTGTGTGTACTGTTGGCAAACAGTCTAACTCTGCTCCTAACCCTGACATGGTGGTAATGAAAAATAGCCCAAAATTCACTGAAAATGGGATCAAAATTATTTAACTTCACTGAACTAAGTCATAGGCCATGTTGGTGCAAAAGCAGGTTCACCATAATGCAGATTAGCCACAATGCTACATAGGGGAGGTTGCACAGGTGCGAAAAGTTGATGAATAGCTGCTCACACCTATTCATGATGGGGCGTAGCTGCTAATATGTTACCTGTCTACCTACCTACTATGAGGGCTCTATCTATTTTGGCACAGACAGGGACGGTTTTAGGCTTAGCGTGGCCCTGGGCAAAATCAAAAGTGGGGCCATAGCAGTAGGTCCCGGGACCGGAGGAGTGGTGGAGCACTGGAGAGGACGTGCAGGTAACTTAACATGCACGCATCCTCCTCGATGCTCCGATGCTCTGCTCCTTCCGGCGGCCCCAGCGTTTTTAAAGTTAATGCGGGGCCGCAGAAAGGTAGCCGGGACATTCTTGTGTCCCAAAAATATCTTTCAGGACACAGGGATGTCCCGAATGTGGCGGGGCCCCTGCGGGCTGCTCAGTGGCAGATCCCTCCTGGATCCTGGGGGATGGGGGTCCTGGGCAATTGCCTGGATTGCCCCGCCCTAACACCTGCCCTGGGCACAGGATACAATGCATGTTGCTTTTTTATCAACTATATAGTAAGAAAGGAGGAGCAGCATTTGATGTGGACTGGTGGTGGTTGTGTGCCAGAGTAGCTTTCTTGTTCCATTCCAATTGGGGTGGATAGACTCAAACCTTAAAGGGGTACTCCGCCCCTAGACATCTTATCCTCTAACCAAAGTATAGGGGATAAGATGTCTGATCGCGGGGGTCCCGCCGTTGGGAACCCCCACGATCTCTCCGGCAGCACCCCCTGTCATCTTGTGCACGGAGCGAGCTTCACTCCGTGCCTATTGACTGGTGATGCAGGGGCCAGGGGATCGTGACGTCATGGCCTCGCCCCCTTGTGACGTCACGATCCCCCGGACCCTGCCTCGCCAGTCATCAGGCATGGAGCGAAGCTCGCTCCGTGCACAAGATGACGGGGTGCTGCAGGAGAGATCGTGGGGGTTCTCAGCGGCGGGCCTCACGCGATCAGACATCTTATCCCCTATTCTTTGGATAGGAGATAAGATGTCTAGGGGCAGAGTACCCCTTTAATCCAGTTACAAGTAGGTGAAGTGGACTCAGTACCTCTAGGAGCTGCTGATTTGCAGAGATGGAGATGGAGACCCAATGTACATTCTAAATGAAGCCATTAATCTGTTCATTCGCTGTGTGTAAAATTATTTCAATGGATCTGCGTCTGAGAATTTTTAGTAGAAAATGGCTCAGTACTCCTTAAAAATATATTTTCTAGTTTCTGTGGAATAACAAAGAAAACTAGTAATGCCAAGGCGAAATATAAGCTAGACAATAGATGCAAACTTACTAAAAAGGCATGTCCCATATTATCTATGACTTTTAGCATCTGAATGTCCTTATATACTTCCTGTTTCTCTTGAATATAAGAATTATTAAGTTGTGTCAAATTAGGTTTTTATTCTTATCTTCTAAGGAAGCATAAAGGAAGTAAATGTACGGGTGTGACATGAACAGTATCCATAGATGATTTACTGAACTGACTCCTTGTTGTCAGGGGTCAGTACAAATTGTCATTTTTACTCTTATTCAGCACTTTCAGAATTTATTAATTATTTCTATAATAAATCTTAACCCCTTAAGGACATTTTTTGGGCCTTGAGGATTAAGCCAACTTTCATTTTTGTTTTTTTTAGTTTTTTCTTTCTTCTGACCTTTTAAAGAGACAGAACTCTCTTATTTTTCTGGATATAAGAAGAAGGATAAATAGGAGCAACTCACCCAAGACCCGAGAGGAGGTAGCAAAGTCTTTACTTTATTGCATATCGTGCAGACATAGGTGCAAACCACGGGGGGCAGATGTCACGGTGGGGGAGTAACAGACAACGGCGGGCCACCGTCCGTATCGTGCTTTGAAAGCACTTTGTCAGGCCCCTGAGGGGCCTGACGAAGTGCTTTGAAAGCACGATACGGACCGTGGCCCGCCGTTGTCTGTTACTCCCCCACCGTGACATCTGCCCCCCGTGGTTTGCACCTATGTCTGCACGATATGCAATAAAGTAAATACTTTGCTACCTCCTCTCGGGTCTTGGGTGAGTTGCTCCTATTTATCCTTCTTCTTATATCCGCATCATATGGACTGTACCGCACTGTGTGAGCACCACGCTTAGCAGGCACATTGCTTCCTATGCTGATTCCACGTTAATAGGAACATATACATATCCTTTGAGCCCTATACTACTGGTGCCAGGTTTTTTGCTTTTTCTACATTGACTTTCTTTTATTTTTCTATCCATAGAGCAATTTGAGGACTTGTTTTTCATGTTACCAATTGTACTTAACAATGATACTTTGAATAAAATTGTCTTGGGGGAAAAGGAAATTCGGTAATGACATGTTTGTCACGATTCGGCAGGCTGGAGGTGGATCCTCTGTGTCAGCGAGGGATTGGCGTGGACCGTGTCGGTGGACCGGTTCTAAGTTGCTACTGGTTTTCACCAGAGCCCGCCGCAAAGCGGGATGGTCTTGCTGCGGCGGTAGCAACCAGGTCGTATCCACCGGCAACGGCTCAACCTCGCTGACTGCTGAGAAGGCGTGGGACAGAAGGACTAGGCAGAGGCAAGGTCAGACGTAGCAGAAGGTCGGGGCAGGCGGCAAGGTTTGTAGTCAATGTGGATAGCAGGAGATCTGGAACACAGGCTTTGGACAACACTAAAAGCTTTCACTGGCACAAGGCAACAAGATCCGGCAAGGAAGTGCAGGGGAAGTGAGATAATATAGCCAGGGAGCAGGTGGAAGCTAATTAGGCTGATTGAGCCAGGCACCAATCATTGGTGCACTGGCCCTTTAAATCTCAGAGAGTTGGTGCGCGCGCCCTAGAGAGCGGAGCCGCGCGCGCTAGAACATGACAGCCGGGGACCGGGACGGGTAAGTGACTTGGGATGCGATTCGCGAGCGGGCGCGTCCCGCTATGCGAATCGCATCCCCGCCGGCAATGTCAGTGCAGCGCTCCCGGTCAGCAGGTCTGACCGGGGCGCTGCAGAGAGAGAGACGCCGCGAGCGCTCCGGGGAGGAGCAGAGACCCGGAGCGCTCGGCGTAACAGTACCCCCCCCCCTTAGGTCTCCCCCTCTTTTTGTCTCCTTGTCCCTTCAAAAGAGACGAGAACATAGGGGGCGCCTCTTGAGTCTCCTTCTGAAAAAATAAGTCCTGGGTAGCTATACCAGTGGCAGGTAGTTCAGAAGAAGTGGGAATGGGGAGGGGGGGCAGAGGGTGAAGCTTGTCACGGGGCAGAGTGTCACCAGGACGGGGGCTATGAGGAGGCACGGCACAGTCCGGATAGGCCTTGGGGAGACTAGGCACAGGAGGAGACACTGAGGCCCAACAGACGGGACTGGGAGCAGAGGTGAGGCATTTCTTAGGGCAAGCAGAACCCCAATTATTGATCTCCCCGGTGGTCAAGTCAAGGGTGGGAGAATGATGCTGGAGCCATGGCAGACCGAGGAGGACTTCAGAGGTGCAGTTGGGAAGGACGAAAAATTCAATCTTTTCGTGATGGGGTCCAATGCACATTAAGAGGGGTTCTGTGCGGTAACGCACAGTACAGTCCAACTTCACTCCGTTGACCGAAGAAATGTAGAGCGGCTTGACGAGATGGGTCACCGGGATGCAGAACTTATTCACCAAAGAGTCCAGAATAAAATTTCCAGAAGCACCAGAGTCCAAGCAGGCCACGGCTGAGAGGGAGGAGTTGGCAGAAGGAGAAATCCGCACGGGCACAGTGAGACGTGGAGAAGCAGACTTCGTACCAAGAGACGCCACACCCACGTGAGCTGGGTGCGTGCTTGCGTTTCCCAGGCGTGGAGGACGAATAGGGCAATCCACCAAGAAATGTTCGGTACTAGCGCAGTACAGACAAAGATTTTTTTCCCTATGGCGAGTCCTCTCTTCCTGGGTCAGGCGAGACCGATCCACTTGCATAGCCTCCTCGGCGGGAGGCACAGGGGTAGATTGCAAAGGATACTGTGGGAGAGGTGCCCAGAGATCAAAGTCTTTTTCCTGGCGGAGCTCCTGGTGTCTCTCAGAAAAACGCATGTCAATGCGGGTGGCCAAATGGATAAGTTCTTGCAGGTTGGCAGAAATCTCTCGTGCGGCCAGCACATCCTTGATGTTACTGGATAGGCCTTTTTTAAAGGTCGCGCAGAGAGCCTCGTTATTCCAAGATAATTCGGAAGCGAGAGTACGAAATTGGATGGCGTACTCGCCTACTGAAGAATTACCCTGGACCAGGTTCAGCAGGGCAGTCTCGGCAGAAGAAGCTCGGGCTGGTTCCTCGAAGACACTACGGACTTCAGCGAAGAAGGACTGGACTGTGGCTGTGGCAGGATCATTGCGGTCCCAGAGCGGTGTGGCCCAAGACAAAGCCTTTCCAGATGGAAGACTCACTACGAACGCCACCTTAGACCGTTCTGAAGGAAATTGGTCCGACAACATCTCCATATGCAGGGAACATTGAGACAAGAAGCCACGGCAGAGTCTAGAGTCCCCATCAAATTTGTCCGGCAGGGACAAGCGGAGGCTAGGAGCGGCCACTCGCTGCGGAGGAGGTGCAGGAGCTGGCGGAGGAGATGGTTGCTGCTGTAGCAGTGGCAGAAGTTGCTGTAACGTGGCGGTCAACTGCGACAGCTGCTGTCCTTGTTGGGCAATTTGCTGCGATTGCTGGGCGACCACCGTGGGTAGGTCAGCGAGACTTGGCAGCGGCACCTCAGCGGGATCCATGGCCGGATCTACTGTCACGATTCGGCAGGCTGGAGGTGGATCCTCTGTGTCAGCGAGGGATTGGCGTGGACCGCGTCGGTGGACCGGTTCTAAGTTGCTACTGGTTTTCACCAGAGCCCTCCGCAAAGCGGGATGGTCTTGCTGCGGCGGTAGCAACCAGGTCGTATCCACCGGCAACGGCTCAACCTCGCTGACTGCTGAGAAGGCGTGGGACAGAAGGACTAGGCAGAGGCAAGGTCAGACGTAGCAGAAGGTCGGGGCAGGCGGCAAGGTTCGTAGTCAATGTGGATAGCAGGACATCTGGAACACAGGCTTTGGACAACACTAAACGCTTTCACTGGCACAAGGCAGCAAGATCCGGCAAGGAAGTGCAGGGGAAGTGAGATAATATAGCCAGGGAGCAGGTGGAAGCTAATTAGGCTGATTGACCAATCATTGGTGCACTGGCCCTTTAAATCTGAGAGAGCTGGCGTGCGCGCGCCCTAGAGAGCGGAGCCGCGCGCGCCAGAACATGACAGCCGGGGACCGGGACGGGTAAGTGACTTGGGATGCGATTCGCGAGCGGGCGCGTCCCGCTATGCGAATCGCATCCCCGCCGTCAATGTCATTGCAGCGCTCCCGGTCAGCAGGTCTGACCGGGGCACTGCAGAGAGAGAGACGCCGCGAGCACTCCGGGGAGGAGCAGGGACCCGGAGCGCTCGGCGTAACAATGTTCTCTTTATTCTGTGGTTCAATTCAATAAATGATACCCATGTTAACGTGTTTGTCTATTATTGTACAACTTTTGAAAACAGTCAAACATTTTTGACAAAATAAGCATGCTTAAATGGGCACTGTTAGATTCAAAAACTTTTTATATATTGTACATCTTGGCAAAATATTAACCTTTCCAATATACTTCATAAGAAAGAGCATTTTCTTTTCTTTTTATAAAATCATGGCTTATAAAATCATTGCTTTGTCCAAGCTGAAGCAAAGGCATGGACAAAGTCCAGTGAGGGAGGGCGGGCTAGCACTCCTCTGTGTCTGATAGGACAGGAAAGAGCACATAGGAGTACTATCAGACAGGAGAGAGCACAGAGGAGTCCTATCAGACAGGAGAGAGCACAGAGGAGTACTATGAGACAGGAGAGAGCACAGAGGAGTATTATCAGACAAGAGAGCACAGAGGAGTACTATCAGACAGGAGAGAGCACAGAGGAGTACTATCAGACAGGAGAAAGCACAAAGGAGTATTTTCAGACAGGAGAGAGTACAGAAGAGTACTATCTGACAGGAGAGAGCACAGAGGAGTGCTATCAGACAGAAAAGAGCACAACAGAGGAATCCTATAAGACAGAGGAGAGCACAGAGGAGTCCTATCAGACAGGGGAGAGCACAGAGGAGTCCTATCAGACAGGAGAGAGCACATAGTAGTCCTATCAGACAGGGGAGAGCACAGAGGAGTCCTATCAGACAGGAGAGCACAGAGGAGTCCTATCAGACAGGAGAGAGCACAGAGGAGTGCTATCAGACAGGAAAGTCATGAGAGGTGCTCTTTAAGTCCCACCCATCAGCCATCTGCAAGCTGAAAACGGATGAGATTAGAAGAAAAGTTACCCTGTGCAAAGACTTGCAGAACATTTAGAAAGCCCTGCAGACAATCAGAGAGGACAAGGATGACCTGTTTATGTCTATAATTAAATTTTTGGTTTAATGCTCTTTTAATTTAGTTTATGAACTTAATCACTTTAATTGTAAACTAGGAGCAGAAGACGTTTTTCTACGCTTTTCTTATATAGCTTATAGTAACATTTCTGAATGAGTCTTTAATAAAGTACTGAATGTTCTGGTATGAAATCCATGTGGGTGTTATTTTCACAGCATTCATAGGTATCACAGAGGACATAAAATATGTTGTTTCATGGAATGCTGAATTTAAAAAAGTATTATGTAAGAGATTGGCGATGACTCCGAATGGAAAGGACGTGAGCAGCATATGCAACATTAGCATTTTGAGAACCACATTCAATAAAACACCCTGTTCCCTTATGTGTCTAAATATTGCATATTTGTGTGTCATAATGCCTTATGACAAATATGCCAAGAATAATTACGGTATGTAGCTTTTTTTTCCAGCTGTCATCTGCTCGGTCCACTCAGGCATAGAGAGTGGCATCCGTGCACATTGGACCTTTCCATGTCTTTGCCTCAAACTCTTGCCCTCTTTCCTTTCCGCCCACAAGAATCTGCATGATCTTGTTTACTAATACCAAATATAAGCCTTTGTAGTTCTGCATATAAAGATGTGTATTTTAAAACCACAAGGTTCCTTTAACAGTCACCTTAGCCTGTCAAGGATGTGGCCTATTTTGGCCTCCAGAATTCAAGAATATGTATAGTATATATGTTTTTATTTTTTATTTTTTTGGAGGATGGCTTACATTTTAATGGCACCTTTTTGGGGAACATATGGATCTAAAGAACTTTTATTCATTTCGGGTGGAGAATGAAAAATAAACTGTATTTTGACAATTAATTGAGCTTTGTTTTTATAGTTTTCACTGGAGAGATCCATTTAGATGCCAATAGTAATTTTTATTTTTGGGTACATACAACTTTTTGGTTGAATAAATTTTTTTTTTAGGGGAGATAGACAAAAAATTGCTACTTTCACATTTTTCTTAAAGTGTTTACCTGCAGTTTACATTACATATTCATTTACAACATGGGGAGTTATAGATGTGTCAACACCAATTATGTACAATTCAGTTTATTTGGTAGCTATATTTGGGTGTTGCATTCATCATTGATCCCATCTGAGGGTGACAGATGGCCAGGTTGTGGAGTGAATAAAACAGCTTAACCTGTGTCATGAGAAAATTATCTATGGTTTATTTATGTTGGTGTGTTAAAGGGTACCTCTCATCAAAAAAACTTTTGATATATTGTAGATTAATGTATGCAGAATAACTTTACAATTGCATGTTATTAAAAAATATGCTTCTTTCTATTTAATTTTCCACTTTGAAGAAATGACCACTAGGGGTCTCCCTACCAGTCCTTGCAGCAAGCATTTCAGACTCATGCTGGAGTCCTAAACACTACGAGCTGCCATTCTGCTTTGTTCACAAAGGAGAACACTCAGAGCTGCCAGCCTGCTTTGTTCACAGCCTGTTTGGCTGTGAACAAAGCAGGCTGGCAGCTCTGAGTGTTTCAGACTCCAGCATGAGTCAGAAATGCTTGCTGACAGGACTGATCGGGAAAAATACAATAGAAAGAAGCATATTTTTCATTAACATGCTATTGGAAAGTTATTCAACATTCATTAATCTAAAATATATCAAAAGCTCATTTGATGAGAGGTACCCTTTAAACATATTTTTTAACAATTGTTGTTTGTAAAATGTTTTCTGATTTTCAATTTGATTGTTTATATGTTAATAATCCCAATTTTTTTTAGTGTGGTCACTGAGCCTCATAACACTTGACAATTGTAAAGATAATACTGGATCAGGCCATTCACAATAGCAGATGGTTACAGCTCTCTTCCTCCACCTACCTTAGCAATGACCTCTGCACAGTTCACAGAGCATGCCAAGAAAACTTTTTAATAGACGTCAATAAGTCCCCTCTGATGGATTGTTTTCTATGATTCATGAAGCTGCTGTAAAGCATATGTCAAAATGCAAACAAAAAACATTTCAGTAGCTGGTTCTAATCAGTAAAAAGTATCAAAGTGATACAGATGGAAAAAGAATTGTTGGCACACTTCCATTAAAGACAGAAAAACTCACAATGCTCCCTGAAAAAATGACTAAAAATGTATAAAAAATTAACTGATAAAAATTAGACATTGCTTTTGAATTGTGATTTAACAGAATTGTTTTGAAAAACTAAATGAACTAAATTATGAAAAACTAAAAAATGATGGTCCCCTGAACTTAATATTTTGTTGCACAGCCTTTTGAGGCAGTCACTGTGATCAAGTAATTTCTGTAACTCTCAAGAGACTTCTGCACTTGTCAGGAATCTTGATTCACTCTTAAAGGGGTACTCCGTGGGAAAACATTTTTTTTCAATCAACTGATGCCAGATAGTTAAACAGATTTGTAGATTACTTCTATTTAAAAATCTTTTAATCCTTCCAGTACTTATCAGCTGCTGTATGCTCAACAGGAAGTTCCTTTCATCTTGAATATCTTTTCTGTCTGACCACAGTGCTCTCTGCTGACACCTCTGTCCATGTCAGGAAGTGTCCAGAGCTGGATAGGCTTGCTATGGGGATTTGCTCCTACTCTGGACAGTTCCTAAAATGGACAGAGGTGTCAGCAGAGAACACTGTGGTAAGACAGAAAGGAAATTCAAAAAGAAAAGAACTTCCTGTAGATCATACAGCAGCTGATAAGTACTGGAAGGATTAAGATTTTTAAATAGAAGTAATTTACAAATCTGTTTAACTTTCTGGCACCATTTGATTTAAAAAAATTTTTTTCAGTGGAGCATCCCTTTAAGATACTGCTCCAGCTGTCTCAGGTGTGAAGGTGCCTTCTCTAGACTGCCCGTTTCAGGTCCTTCCACAGATGTTTAGTAGGATTTAGATAAGGGCTCATAGAAGGCCATTTCAGAATAGTTCAATGTTTTGCTCTTATTTGGGTGTTTTTAGCGGTGTGTTTTGGTTCTTTATTCTGTTGGAGGATCCATGACCTGTGACAGACCCCAAGCTTCCTGACATCGAGCAGCACATTTCACTCCAGAATGCCTTGATAGTTTTGAAATGTTATTGTACCCGGTACTGATTCAAGACACCCTGTATCAGATTCTGCAGAGCAACCCCAAAACATAACCAAGCCTCCTCCATGCTTCACAGTAGGTACAGTGTTCTTTTCTTTGTATGCTTCATTTTTGCATCTGTGAACATTGGGGAAAATTTAAGCAATCTGATTGGTTGCTATGGGCAATGTTATGTCTTGTACTTATTGTTATTGTACTTATTGTCTTTTAATTATTGTTGATAATTAATTTGACGTGACAGCATTGGTTTATGCCTTTTAGTGGTCAAACAAAATGGAGACTGAACAAGGAACCAAAGAGTTTTTTTTTACATGTGTGACAAACAAGATTAACATAAATGACATTACTATTCTATTATAGAACCTCTCCGCTACAGAGCCATCTAGTGGCACGAGACATACATAACAGACAATGCACAACAAACAATACATAACAGGCAACTCAGCAACTTTTCTTTTGGACAGGAATTGATAAATCTCCACATAGAGATGATGCAACTTGCCAAAAAGCTCCACTTTGGTCTAATCTGTCCAAAAGATATGTAACAAAGCTTGCTTGAAGCTTCATTGTAATAAGTAGCTACCATCTGATACTATAATAACTGTGTGCAGTAACACCATTATTTTAGATACGTTAAATAAAAGTTATGTTTTATTTAATAGGGATCTTTGTGCCCTGGGATTTTTGCCCTGGATTATTGTGTTTGGTAAGCAAGATAAGCTGCTCTGATATCAGGAATGTACTTCTGTCAACTAAGGGTCTGTGACATCACAATATTTATATCAAGTAATGGTCTATGACACCACAATATTTATGTCAGGTAAGGGTCTATGACATCACAACAATATTTATGTCAGATAAGGGTCTGTGACATCACAATATTTATGTCAGATAAGGGTCTATGACATCACAACAATATTTATGTCAGGTAAGGGTCTGTGACATCACAACAATATTTATGTCAGGTAAGGGTCTGTGACATCACAACAATATTTATGTCAGGTAAGGGTCTGTGACATCACAAAAATATTTATGTCTGGTAAGGGTCTGACATCACAACAATATTTATGTCAGGTAAGGGTCTATGACATCACAACAATATTTATGTCTGGTAAGGGTCTGTGACATCACAACAATATTTATGGCAGGTAAGGGTCTGCAACATCACAATATTTATGTCTGGTAAGGGTCTGACATCACAACAATATTTATGTCAGGTAAGGGTCTGTGACATCACAATATTTATGTCAGGTAAGGGTCTATGACATCACAACAATGTTTATGTCAGGTAAGGGTCTGTAACATCACAACAATATTTATGTCTGGTAAGGGTCTGACATCACAACAATATTTATGTCAGGTAAGGGTCTGTGACATCACAATATTTATGTCAGGTAAGGGTCTATGACATCACAACAATGTTTATGTCAGGTAAGGGTCTGTAACATCACAACAATATTTATGTCTGGTAAGGGTCTGACATCACAACAATATTTATGTCAGGTAAGGGTCTGTGACATCACAATATTTATGTCAGGTAAGGGTCTATGACATCACAACAATATTTATGTCAGGTAAGGGTCTATGACATCACAACAATATTTATGTCAGGTAAAGGTCTGACATCACAACAATATTAATGTCAGGTAAGGGTCTGTGACATCACAACAGTATTTCTTTCAGGTAAGGGTCTGTGACATTATAATATTTCAGGTAAGGGTCTATGACATCACAACAATATTTCTGTCAGGTAAGGGTCTATGACATCACAATATTTATGTCAGGTAAGGGTCTATGACATCACAACAATGTTTATGTCAGGTAAGGGTCTGTGACATCACAACAATATTTATGTCTGGTAAGGGTCTGACATCACAACAATATTTATGTCAGGTAAGGGTCTATGACATCACAACAATATTTATGTCAGGTAAGGGTCTGTGACATCACAATATTTATGTCAGGTAAGGGTCTGACATCACAACAATATTTATGTCAGGTAAGGGTCTATGACATCACAACAATATTTATGTCAGGTAAGGGTCTGACATCACAACAATATTAATGTCAGGTAAGGGTCTGTGACATCACAACAGTATTTTTTTCAGGTAAGGGTCTGTGACATTATAATATTTCAGGTAAGGGTCTATGACATCACAACAATATTTCTGTCAGGTAAGGGTCTATGACATCACAACAATATTTCTGTCAGGTAAGGGTCTATGACATCACAACAATATTTATGTCAGGAAAGGGTCTATGACATTACAACAATATTTCTGTCAGGTAAGGGTCTGCGACATCACAATATTTCTGTCAGGTGAGGGTCCGTGACATCACAACAATATTTATGTCAGGTAAGGGTCTGTGACATCACTACAATATTTATGTCAGGTAAGGGTCTGTGACATCACTACAATATTTACAGTGGGGATCAAAAGTTTGGGCACCCCAGGTGAAAAATTGTATTAATGTGCATAAAGAAGCCAAGAAAAGATGGAAAAATCTCCAAAAGGCATCAAATTACAGATTAGACATTCTTATAATATGTCAACAAAAGTTAGATTTTATTTCCATCATTTACACTTTCAAAATAACAGAAAAAAAAAATGGCGTCTGCAAAAGTTTGGGCACCCTGCAGAACTTACAGTATGCACTGCCCCCTTTCCAAAGCTGAGACCTACCAGTGTCATGGATTGTTCTTAATCATCATCTGGGAAGACCAGGTGATGTCAATCTCAAAGGTTTCAAATGCCCAGACTCATCTGACCTTGCCCCAACAATAAGCACCATGGGTTCTTCTAAGCAGTTGTATAGAAATCTGAAACTGAAAATAGTTGATGCTCACAAAGCTGGGGAAGGCTATAAGAAGATAGCAAAACGTTTTCAATGTCAATATCCTCTGTTTGGAATGTAATTAAGAAATGGCAATCATCAGGAACAGTGGAAGTTAAAGCAAGATCTGGAAGACTAAGAAAAATATCAGACAGGACAGCTCACAGGATTGTGAGAAAAAAAAGTTGTGGTACACTATTCCACTATAAAAAGATACTTGTACAAATATGGTTTTCATGGAAGAGTCATCAGAAGAAAACCTCTTCTACGTCCTCACCACAAAAATCAGCATTTGAACTTTGCAATTGAACAAATAGACAAGCCTGATGCATTTTGGAAAGAAGTTCTGTGGACCAATGAGGTTAAAATTAAACTTTTTGGCCGGAATGAGCAAAGGTAAGTTTGGAGAAGAAGGGGAACAGAATTTAATGAAAATAACCTTTGTCCAACTGTTAAGCATGGGGGTGGATCAATCATGCTTTGGGGTTGTATTGCAGCCAGTGGCGCAGGGAACATCTCACGAGTAGAAGGAAAAATGGAATCAATAAAATTTCAGCAAATTTTGGATGCTAACTTGATGCCATCTGTGAAAAAGCTGAAGTTAAAGAAAGGATGGCTTCTACAAATGGATAATGATCCTAAACACACTTCGGAATCCACGGGGGATTACATCAAGAGGCGTAAACTGAAGGTTTTGCCATGGCTTTCACAATATCCTGACCTCAACATAATTGAAAATCTATGGATAGACCTTAAAAGAGCAGTGCGTGACAGACAGCCCAGAAATCTCAAAGAACTGAAAGACTTTTGTAAGGAAGAATAGGTAAAGATACCTCAAACAAGAATTGAAAGACTCTTGCCTGGCTACAAAAAGCATTTACAAGCTGCGATATTTGCCAAATGGGGCAGTACAAGATATTAACTCTGCAGGGTGCCCAAACTTTTGCAGACGCCATTTTTTTGTTTTCTGTTATTTTGAAAGTGTAAATGATGGAAATAAAATCTAACTTTTGTTGACATATTATAGGAATGTCTAATCTGTAATCTGTAAGTTCCTGTGTGTTAACATAAGGTAAACCACTGTCTTTACAAGTGACTTCCAAACACCTGATGTGACATCACAACTAGTTTTAGTCAGGTAAGTAACTGTGATATCACAACCCTTTGTTAGGAAAGTTATCAAGTAAGTTTTGGTTAGGTAATGGCTGTGCCATCACAACAAGTTGTGGTCAGATAAAAGTTGGATGTACCATATGTGCTATCAATTAGTAATTGTAAATGAAGAACGCCATATACTATTTTAGCACAGTGCCCTTCTGCTGTTGATTTCTCACATTTGTGGTTAGCCTATGTAACTGGACCTATGGAATAAATAGCTTTAAACTATTTGCTTTATTTGTGGTGATCAGTGAATAAGCCATATGGACAGAGGGTGTGAGAGAAAAAATGAAGGTTTCTTTAAATTAAAAGGCAAAACTACATCTCACTGTAGAAAGCAATAATAAAATGGTTGTTCCCTTTTTTAAAACATATTTTCGATTGTGGTTCCTCTTGCCACAAGCCAATTTAGGCAACTGCTTCAAGAATGTGGTCCTTTCGAGGGTTAAAATGGCCCACAGGACAATCCTCCCATGAGTCCCTGTGATTCTTCTAGGTTTTCACACAATAAATGGGGCCATTTGTTTTGACTGGACTTTTTTTAAATCACTCTTTATTCATTTTGTATGTGACAAAAAAAATCAGCCTTTTTGGGATTTGCCATGTTTTTACATTTACATTATAACTATAATTTTATATAATTTGAAAAACATTTTTTTATTTTTTATTTTACACTTCCTATGTCTTCATAGAGGGATATTATATGTAATCATTGGATTGCATTCACTGTTCAAGACTATGGTATTATGTAGCATAAACCTGTTAAGGATCTCCGCCTCTCCCATAGAGCTGTATGGAGGGAGCGTGTTGTCGACCTCAGTGAGGTCAACGACACGTGCACTAGTCGCACAGAGCGACGGCAATGCCAGGTCCCCGTATGGGAGATTGTGGATCCTACGGATAGGGAATAAGTGTCTAACACTGTAGTATCCCTTTAAGGACTAAGGACATACCTATACACCCTGAATCCTGTACTGCACTCGCTTCAGAGCAGTGAGTGTCAGCTACTATCAGTAGACAAGGCATTTAACTCTTTAGACGCCATGATCAATGCCGATCACGGCATCTAAAGTTAAAGTGGAAGATGCCAGCAGCTCAGTGGAGCTCACGGAACCCCCATGATCTTGTTGCGGTTTGGTTCCGTGAGCCAAAATGGCGGAGGAGGGTCTCCTTACCTGCTCCCTGCTGCCCGATTGCAGTTTCAATTATGTAACCTGGCTTAGCCAGGCTATATCAGTGGATCACCAATCTTACTGTCATAGGCATAGCATTATACAGTAAATGCAATCTAATGATTGCATATAAAAGTTTCTAAAATTATATGATCCCCTCTAAACTAATAAAAAATCAAATCCCCATTACTTTCCTATTTTACAAAAAAAATTAAAACGTATTTGGTATCACTGCGTGCATAAATGTTCTAACTAGTAAAATATAATGTTTAAGATCAAACACGGTAAACTACGTAAATGTAAAAAAATAACAAACACCAAATTTTCAACATTATATTTTGGAAAAAAATGAATAAAAAGCTATCAAAATGTCCCATAAAACTACAAAGCAAAAAATGATCCCTCATACATTCCTGTATATGGAAAAATAAAAATGTTATAGGGGTCAGTAAATGACAATTTTATGCATATCAATTATGTTAAAAAAAAGCTTACATTTTTTTTAAATTAGTATAAAAATAGCAAAACTACCGTATATACTCGAGTATAGGCCGAGTTTTTCAGCACGATTTTTCGTGCTGAAAACACCCCCCTCGGCTTATACTCAAGTGAACTCCCCCACCCGCAGTGGTCTTCAAACTGCGGACCTCCAGAGGTTTCAAAACTACAACTCCCAGCAAGCCCGGGCAGCCATCGGCTGTCCGGGCTTGCTGGGAGTTGTAGTTTTGAAACCTCCGGAGGTCCGCAGGTTGAAGACCACTGCGGCCTTCAACATCATCCAGCCCCCTCACACCCCCTTTAGTTCTGAGTACTCACCTCCGCTCGGCGCTGGTCCGGTCCTGCAGGACTGTCCGGTGAGGAGGTGGTCCGGTGGGATACTGGTTCCGGGCTGCTATCTTCACCGGGGAGGCCTCTTCTAAGCGCTTCGGGCCCGGCCTCAGAATAGTCACGTTGCCGTGACAACGACGCAGAGGTGCGTTCATTGCCAACGTACTTCTGCGTCATTGTCAAGGCAACGCCTCTATTCTGGGCCGGAAGCGCGGAGAAGAGGCGCCCCCGGTGAAGATAGCAGCCCGGACCACCTCCCCACCGGACCACCTCCTCACCGGACAGCCCTGCAGGACCGGACCAGCGCCGAGCGGAGGTGAGTACAGAACTAAAGGGGGTGAGAGGGGGCTGGATGATGTTGAAGGCCGCAGTGGTCTTCAACCTGCGGACCTCCGGAGGTTTCAAAACTACAACTCCCAGCAAGCCCGGACAGCCGATGGCTGCCCGGGCTTGCTGGGAGTTGTAGTTTTGAAACCTCTGGAGGTCCGCAGGTTGAAGACCACTGAGGGCGAATGATGAGAAGAGGATGATGAAGGGGGGGTGTGGGGATGATGAAGGGGGGTGGGGATGATGAAGGGGGGGGTGTGGGATGATAAGGGGATGATGAAGGGGGGATGTGCGGGATGATAAGGGGATGATGAAGGGGGGATGTGTGGGATGATAAGGGGATGATGAAGGGGGGATGTGCGGGATGATAAGGGGATGATGAAGGGGGGATGTGTGGGATGATGATAAGGGGATGATGAAGGGGGGATGTGTGGGATGATAAGGGGATGATGAAGGGGGGATGTGTGGGATGATAAGAGGATGATGAAGGGGGGATGTGTGGGATGATGACAAGGGGATGATGATGAGGATGTTAATGACGGGTCTGGATGATGACAGGGGGGGGATGAGGTATTTCCCACCCTAGGCTTATACTCGAGTCAATAACTTTTCCTGGGATTTTGGGTTGAAATTAGGGGTCTCGGCTTATACTCGGGTCGGCTTATACTCGAGTATATACGGTATATCAATTGGGTATTGTTTTAATTGCATTAACCTACAGAATATAGATAATGTATAATTTTTACCATAAAATTCACTGTGTAAAAACCATACCCACCAAAAGTAGCAAAATTACTGTGGATCATAACAGCAGCTAAGTACTGGAAGGATTAAGATTTTTAATAGAAGTAATCTACAAATCTGTTTAACTTTCTTGCACCAGTTGATTTAAAAACATTTTTTTTCCAGAGTACCACTTTAATAATTAAAAAAATATATATATGACAGTATCAACAACAGCAACATGCAGGAAAAAACAGGCCCGTGAGAATTCATGTCAAGATTATTACATATGACTAACGTATGGAATGTAAAAACTTTAATATGATACTGTACAGTGTGGATAATGTTTCAGAACACACATTTTTTGTGTTATTGTGGTACCATAAGTAAAATTTAATTTGGTTGCTATTTGCATAGGCTCAGTAACTTACATTATTGAAATACTTATAGTAGAAGTTTAGAAATACAGTTCTCAATGTGATTTTTCAAAACTTAGAAAAAATTGATGCATTTGACATGGAAAAAAATATTTTTACATATGTTAATGGTTACCTGTACTGAATTTAAGTCTGACTTTCATATTTCTTTATTGATTTTTAGACCCTTGGACACTCTATTTACCCCCTCTAGTTTCAGACTTTTCTTATATGGGGTGTGTCCCTCCCACTAAAACATGGTGAATTTGAGATCTGGGTGGCCAGGATATTGCTGCCTTCACTAGTTCTCATATAGAAGCACAACTTAATCCATGTACAGGGGCAGACAAAGTTGCCAGGTATAGGGCCCGCCTCCGCAACTACAGGATACTTGTCCTGGATCCCTAGGCTAATGCTGCTTTCAGCTGTATGCGCTGCTCACACATACCTGACCCACATCCCTGGCTGCCCCCCACAGACCTGGCTCACATACCTGGTTGCCCTCACATACCAGGCTGCCCCCACATACATAGCTTCCCCCACATACCTGGCTGCCTAACCTGGCCCACATGCTTGCCTAGCTTACCTGGCCCACATACCTGGCTGCCTAACCTGGCCCACATGCTTGCCTAGCTTACCTGGCCCACATATCGGGCTGGCTAACCTGACCCATATACCTGGCTGCCTAACTACTTACCTACATACATGTCTACCTAACTACCATCATATCTGGCCTACCTACTTGTCAGCCTAACTATCTACCTACAAACCTGTCTACCTAACTACATACCTGGCTACATAACTACCTACCTACATATATAGCTATGTAACTACCTAACCAACTACATACTCAGCTACCTAAATATATACCTGGCTATCTACTTATATACCTGGCTGCCTAACTACCTAACTACATAACTGGCTGCCTAATTACCTACTCACACACCTGGCTACATAACTACCTACTTACATACCTGGCTACCTAACTACCTGGATACCTACATACCTGGATACCTAATTACATACCTACCTACATACCTACCTAGCTACCTACCTACCTACATACCTGGCTACCTTACTACCTAACTAGCTACCTACTTACCTACATGCATGGCTACCTACGTGGCTTGTGATCTACCTACATATCTGGCAACCTAACTACATAGTTAGCTACCTACCTACCTGCCCTTTTCTATGCAGAACACCAAGGAGGGCATTATAACAGTTCAAGGCTTATAGATGGGGAGATTGTGTAGAGGAGGGGACCGCACTGGAAAAATGCAGAGTCTAACATGTTTGTCCTGCAGATACCAAAGAGATGAGTTTTGGCTGGAATAAGTTGTCAAGGCGTCTGATCCAGAGGGAGAAGAAAAGGAAAGAGGACAACGCTGACCAGAAAAGATGTCTGTAAGTTCCCTAGATGTAACTGTAATCACTTATATGGTGCATATACCATATGTACAGATGGTATCTACCTCTATGTGGTCCTGTATATAATCACTTATATGGTATGCCAATCATGTGTACAGCTGGTATCTACCTCTATATGGTCCTGTATATAATCACTTATATGGTATACAGATCCTGTGTACAGATGGTATCTATCTCTTTATGGTCCTGTATATAATCACTTAAATGGTATACAGAACTGTGTATAGCTGGTGGTCTCTACCTCCATATGGTCTGGTATATAATCACTTATATGACATACAGTTCCTGTGTATAGCTGATATCTACCTCTATATGGGCACTGTATGGGGGAATACTGGTCTGTGTATAGTGGTTTTATTCATTACAGTATGGTGGTATTGTCTAGTTATTGTGTGGTGATATAAATGTTATTTTGTGTGTAGGGGTGGGGCATGAAGAGGGATTTAGGTGGGATAGAGTGTGGCAGAGGTGTGGCCAGGGGCAGAGTCTCACAGTTGGTCCTTGCTTTATTTGGACAGGGGGCCGTGAGTGTTGTCAGTCCCCGCCCTTGCCCATGTACTGTTTTTCTCTACAGAGGGTTTTCCTCTCATTTGTGCCAACATTCACTGATGTATGATAAATGTGGGATTCTCCTCTACCTGCAGAGTTTACTGTGGGTGCTCTGCTTTTTTCTACATTAAACAACATACCTTATGTGAACTTTCTTCCCTGTCACAATCTGTGGGAGCTGCCCTCCTTGACAGCTTTACGCACTCTCCACACTTCAACCTGACGATCTTCTCCCCCTCTCTACTGCTATCACAAGGAGGGAAGGTAGAAGCAGACCAGAAAGAGCTTCATTAAAGAGGAACAGTGGTCTGGATTTAGATCAGATTTAGCAGTGCCACCAGCTAGGGGAAATCCTTTTATAATCCTCTCTATTCTTTAAGGGTAAAGGAGATTTATATCAGGGGGAAAAAAAGAAAGGTTTTTAAAGTATCAATTGGCTTTCATTTAGGTAATATAATGCTTAGCTATGCTTAGCTATTTTGTAATGCACTCTACATACCAGTATAGTCTGTAAACAAAAAATAAATCTCATGAACTGTACTGTATGGAACAGCATGTGTTTGATCATAAGAATTCTATAAACAAGCTTACATTAAAGCCTACATACATGTATGTCTATGCACATTTGGAGAAGCTAGTAATGAGAGTGCATTGGTCTATTTGTTTAACACTTAAGGATGCAGGATGTACACCTTGTGCCCCTTATGGGACTTTGTATGGCTCCTGAGCTTGCTTCAAAGCTGTGAATAATGGCTGCTTCAAAGCTGTAAGTCATGAGTCTGTTTACTGGTAAGGACTCAGATGACCGATAACACCATGCTATTATGGAGATCCAGTGTAGTTACTATCACTAAAAAGGCTGGTAGAGGGTAATCATATTCACCACAATCACTTCTATTACCAGCTACCAGAGAAAGAACATTGTGCCAGACAACAGATTCATAAGAAAGTGCTTTTTAAAGAATGTTCTGGCTGGGAGACAGAATGTTGGATTTTTTCTTCAAAGAAAAATTCTGGCTAAACTCTAAATTTGACATTTTCCAGACAGAGGCCATTTTTATCCACCATTTAAATAGTAGCTGAAATTGTGGTTCCATTATTGAAATCTATTGCTAGGACAGCTCTCCATTATTACTGGAAGGTCTTAGGCTAAGTTTCCACTTGGTTTTTTTCTGGCAGTTTTTTTGGAATACTGCCACTGCAGTTTTTAAGCCAAAGCTAGAAATGTATTCCAAAGGAATAGGACATATAAAGGAAGGACTTACACTTCTCCTCCCTTATGGATCCACTTCTGACTTTGGCTCAAAAACTGCAGTGGCAGATATCCCAAAACTACCAGAAAAAAACAAACAAGTGGAAACTTAGCCTTAGAGTAGCATTTTATATGAAACAGCGCTTCAGTAATTTTCTCTTTCAAGTTCATGTCCAAGAGTCTTTGCTAGCTAGATAGCAGTTGGTATGCAGGTAGCTCTAAAACAAGAATTGTAGAGTTTTACAGTCAAAAAGAATTACTAGGTTGGAAAAAAAACTTGATAGAATGAAGAAAACAGTTCCCAGATACTGTAGGTCTTGTGGGTGGCACCATGTCACTGACAGTATTTATCCTCTCCAAGACTTTGGTTAGGGTTTGAGGAGCTTTACTTGGCAGTCCCAGGACTTAGGTTTGACCGATGGTTGATACAATGGACAACACAAAGCTAAAGGGGAATAAAACTTAAAAAAAGTATAATTAAATGTATATTTGCAATAGTGTTACTTAAGCGGTTAGTCAGGGGAGTCAAGAATTCAGTAAAGGTGGTCAAGAAAAGTTAAATATGTTGCACTTTGGCACAGTAGCACAGAAGAAAGTGTTGCAGAAGGGGAGTCAATCAAACCATGTCAACTTCTAGGTACTACAATAGTTTGGAAGCACAAGCCTAGCTTGCCTTGCCAGGCACTGAAGTGTATGCTCTGCTCTGCACATGAGTTATTCAACATCCCTGAAATCCTCTACTCAAGACTTATGGCAGTGGTTGCTGGAGGGACTGACAGACAGTGCTGGATCACAGAACATTGCACTGGAAAGATGCACTTTAAGTACTGGACAATCTCTTTTAAGGATAACTGTCAGCCAGTTCACCCACACTAAACCCAATATACTGGGTGAAAGTGTGGGTGAACCGGAGTCCATAAAGGGTTCAATTACTTTTTTGTGTGCTCTGACCGCTGAGTTCTCCCCCGCTAAAGTTGTGTTTTCAGTCTTCTCAGTGGCGCTTTGAAGGCGACGTCCGTCTCGCTTTGGGTCCCGGAGGAAGGGGCCCAAGTCCGCCCCCGTTGCTTGCATATTAATTTTCTTCAAACCCACGTCCTAGTGACGTGGAGTCACATGCCTCCTGAGCACAGCGCTCTGTCTGCAGAGCGCATGCACCTGATGTTTTTACGTCCAGGACGCACAGCTCTCACGTCAAGAGTGAGAGCTGCGTAAAAACGTCAGGCGTATGCACTCTGCAGACAGAGCGCTGCGCTCAGGGGTTATGTGACTCCACGTCACTAGGTTGTGGGGTTGAAGAAAATTTATAGGAAAACAACAGGGTGGGCTTAGGCCCCTTCCTCCAGGACCCAAAGCGAGACGGACGGCAGGGGACTCACCTTCAAAACCCTTTATGGACTCCAGTTCACCCACACTATCACCCAGTATATTGGGTTTAGTGTGGGTGAACTGGTTGACAGTTTACATCATATATCTGCACTATGGATTGGTATACATTGGAACCTCCATAAAGGTATACAGGATACATACATATATATATATATATATATATATATATATATATACACACACATACACACAGACACCACAGTACACCCTTGGCTGGGTCTTTCTCCTTATTGTACTGAACATAGTCTATATATATATTTCCCAGTATAGACTTTTTTTCTGTGAGAATAGGTTTATACTAGTGCTTCTGAACTGCAAATTGCTGACTCAGAAGTTAATACTTTAAACTAGACCAATGACTAAAAAGCAGCAGATAAAGGACACAATTTATAAGGAACATATATGTCATCAGCTTTTTGTAACACTCAAATGACAAAATGCCCTAGAACAGCAAAAAGGACACATTAGTCATCACAGCACACTAAGTACACTGATATTTTTATAGAGTGGTAACATGGTGTAGGCTGTGCAATGTTTGTCTCTCAGATGGCTCTGCCAAAAATCTGTTCTTAGCATTAGGCAAAGTCAAATCACAACCTGCACATGAGACATAATCTGTTTTATTTCTGTACTATTTTTGTGCTTATTGTTGTTATTGTACTTATTGCAGAGGTACAGTCCATAGGTGCATTAACATATAAAATACATCAGTTTCTATAGCAGGTTATATATTTGTGATACTTTAATTTATATAGCATGTGTAGTGGTCTGTGATCTGACCAGAGCAGATATAGTCAGCTGGGTCCTGAGCTGTGCAGTGTAATGTAATTAGCATTGGGCTAGTCATTGACATGGTTATGAGTGCCTTCTCAAAAAGACACCAAAATGGGGATTACTATTTATACAGTCATGGCCATAAATGTTGGCATCCCTGAAATTTTTCAAGAAAATTAAGTATTTCTCACAGAAATGTATTGCAGTAACTCATGTTTTGCTATACTCATGTTTATTCTCTTTGTGTGTATTGGAACTAAACCAAAAAAGGGAGGAAAAAAAGCAAATTGGACATAATGTCACACCAAACTCCAAAAACGGACTGGACAAAATTATTGGCACCCTTTCAAAATTGTCGAAAAATAAGATTGTTTCATGCATGTGATGCTCCTTTAAACTCACCTGGGGCAAGTAACAGGTGTGGGCAATATAAAAATGACACCTGAAAGCCAATAAAAAGGAGAGAAGTTCACTTCGTCTTTGCATTGTGTATCTGTTTGTGCCACACTAAGCATGGACAACAGAAAGAGGAGAAGAGAACTGTCTGAGGACTTGAGATCCAAAATTGTGGAATAATATCAATCTCAAGGTTAAAAGTCCATCTCCAGAGATCTAGGTTTGTCTTTGTCCACAGTGCGCAACATTAGCAAGAAGTTTGCAACCCATGGCACTGTAGCTAATCTTCCTGGGCATGGACGGAAAATAAAAATTGATGAAAGGTGTCAACACAGGATAGTCTGGATGGTGGACAAGCAGCCCCAAACAAGTTCCAAAGATATTCAAGCTGTCCTGCAGGCTCATAGAGCAGTGTCAGCACAAACTATCCATCGACATTTAAATGAAATGAAATGCTATGGCAGGAGACCCAGTAGGACCCCACTGCTGACACAGAGACATAAAAAAGCAAGACTACATTGTGCCAAAATGAGCTTGAGTAAGCAAAAATCCTTCTGAGAAAACATCTTGTGGACAGATGAGACCAAGATAGAGCTTTTTGGTAAAGCACATCATTCTACTGTTTACCAAAAACGGAATGAGGCCTACAAAGAAAAGAACACAGTACCTACAGTGAAATATGGTGGAGGTTCAATAATGTTTTGCGGTTGGTTTGTTGCCTCTGGCATTGGGTGCCTTGAATGTGTGCAAGGCATCATGAAATCTGAGGATTACCAACAGATTTTGGGTCACACTGTACAGCCCAGGGTCAGAAAGCTGAGTTTGCGTTCGAGATCTTGGGTCTTCCTGCAGGACAATGGCCCAAAACTCATGTCAAAAAGCACCCAGACATGGATGCCATCAAAGCGCTGGAGAGTTCTGAAGTGGCCAGCAATGAGTCTAGATCTGAATCCCATTGAACACCTGTGGAGAGATCTTAAAATTGCTGTTGGGAAAAGGCGCCCTTCCAATAAGAGAGACCTGGAGCAGTTTGCAAAGGAAGAGTGGTCCAACATTCCGGCTGAGAGGTGAAAGAAGCTTATTGATGGTTATAGGAAGCAACTGATTTCAGTTATTTTTTCCAAAGGGTGTGCAACCAAATATTAAGTTAAGGGTGCCAATATTTTTGTCCAGACCATTTGGTGTGACATTATGTCCAATTTGCTTTTTTTCCTCTCTTTTTTACTTTCGTTCCAATACACACATAAGGAATACACATGTGTATAGAAAAACATGTGTTACTGCAATTTTCTTTGAGAAATACTTAATTTTCTTGAAAAATGTCAGGGGTGCCAACATTTACGGCCATGACTGTATGTACAAAAATCAAATAAAATAAGTTCTCCGAGGAACACTGAAATGAACAGAAGAACACATAGATCAATGGAAGTGAAACAATTGGGATAGTATATACTTTACTTCCATTGATGAATTGTCATTAATTTGTCTCATAACTAAAGCACTACTGCACCTTGAACATTATACTTGTGCTTGTGTATTATCTATCCATGTAGACCATGACTGCCTATTTTGCTCTCGTTTGTTCACACATTTTTTTTTTATTGTATGTTACTATTCATACTCTTCTTGTTACTTATATAACTTATCTTTGTATGGGCTCCTGTTGTGTAGGGATAATTATATCAAACAGTCAACAATATTTCATTTAGCAAGATTTCAAGAGGAACATACAAGAAGCCATTTCTTAAAATTATTTTTAACAGGACCAGAATGAAAAGGGTGTTTCAGCAAATTAGACAGGATCATTTGTTATACTCATTTATTTGTTAGTAAGCCAATTAATAAAATATAAAAAAAAAATTAATAATTAAAAGACACAATCTGATCCATTTAAGTTTGACCTGAAGAGGAAGTGCAGTTTGTGTGTGTGTAAAGGCAAATAAATAGATGTGTATAGAAAAATGTTTATACAATCTGAAATCCATATACAGTGAGTATATATAGGTAGTAACTGGCCTTAGATATAGTACTGCTTTATGTCTTACTAAATACCCAAATTAATATCAATACTTCCCCTTTCTAGGGCATCTTCAGCACAATCCAGGTATAGGAAGAGAATCAACCGTGCATATTATCAACTCTAAATGTATTACTGGATGACGTGTTTCCAGGTCGGACCAACCTCTTCATCATATTCGTCCCTATACCTGGATTGCGCTGAAGATTCCCTAGGGAGTGGAGGTATTAATATCGCTTTGATCATCGCTCAAGACAGAGAGTGAAAGCTGCAGCCAGGCTTTGTTCATTCACATGCTGTTATGCTGTTATCAGAGTTGTGCCTGCTTTTGCACAACAAATCCAGTTAGCTTTGTTAGCCTAGTTGGGCTGAGTTTACATTAGGATTAGTTCTCCTTTCACTTTTATTTTCTTTAATACCCAAATTGTTATACTATACTCTGTCATACAAGACAACTGATGTTATTTTATAGTAGAAATAATAAAAGCCAACAATGCAGCTGCAAAAAACAGCATTATATAAAATCTTACAAAATGGCACAGCAACAGCATACATTGTAAAAAATACTTCCAACACTTAAAACTAAGTTCTTCTGGGAGCAACTTAAGCACTAGTACAGTTCTTCAGGAGATCCATGTATCAGGTATGAATACCAAGGCAGACAAGTATGAGGTCACTATGTGCAATGCCAACGGCTAACTAGAGAAGTGTAAAGTTCGCTTCCATTAAAGAACTGGAAACATGTTCTTTGGCATGGTGAATTGTGATATAATATTTGGTAATCTGAGTTTTGTAGATGCCAGGAGAATGATTCTGCCCTAATTCATAGGGAGGATTTATCAAAACCTGTGCAGAGGAAAAGTTGCACAGCTGCCCATAGTAACCAATCAGCTTACTTCTTCAATTTTTAACAAGGCCTCTGAAAAATGAAAGAAGCGATCTGATTGTTTGCAATGGGCAACTGGGCAAATTTTCCTCTGTGCAAGTTTTGATAAATCTCCCCCATAGTGGAGTCCTAGTGGGTGCTTTCTGTCCAGCCGGCCTGAGTGACACATCTCGCCCTATATGTGTAGAGGACTGGCAGGACAGAGAACAGCTGGGACTCACCCTTATGACTGGTACCTGGGTCCAGCTACATTTTTCAGCTATGAGTACTCTGAAACGTCCAAGTGTTTCAGAGTAATTTAAAGTGTCCCTGCATCACGCTGCCTGCACCAGTTTTATGCAGCCCGTGGTTTGGATTCCCAATAATAATTATACTTTACATAAGTTATAGATTCCTTCCTCCACTCTTCTTTAGCATTGCATACAATTTAATAATATTGTTTGCAGAGTCTGATGAGGTACAAGAATGGTAACACTTTACACCACTGTGGAATATGTCAGTGCTATCTAAACAATGGGAATGTTGTTCTAAAGCTGAATAAACACTCCTGCTTACACTTCCAGTCTGACGATGACATGAAATGTATGGATCCTTGTCATCAACAGCGAAGACAAATGTAAACCAACATTATGTATACAGACTTAATATATTTGATATATTTCCACTTTTAGTAAACCTTATTTTCCACTCATTTCTATCTGCCTTGGTACAGCCATACCGTTCTATCCTTTTTGTTTTCTTACATAATGTACTTCCTTATTTTCAGTAGTGAAGGAAATATAATGCTGAGAACCGGACCTGGCTGCTGCCTCCTCAAAAGGTTTTCCTATAAGTGGAAAAGGGAAAGTCAGCACTGCCAATATTTCGAGGATATAGCTTATCCTACAATAGCTGGCAGTGCTGAGCTAGGCTTTTTTGTTGCCATACTAAGATGAAAGAAATCTATTTCCTGAAGTATTGTGCTAATATTTTGTTGGCAGACTTTTAGTGAGTAATAAATCAGGACAATATCATTTTTATTAAGAAACAATTCCTGAATCCCTTCTCATAATGTAAATGGAAATTTACGCCACAGCAATACAACAATAACATTTAGAGAATAAATAGTCTCTCGGTATTTTATCTAAACCATAAAATATTTTACGACAGTAAATTACTCTTGTGCCATTAACTCATTTTAATGCTAAATATAGCCTAAATATAGGCATTGTTTTGGTGACATGGATTATCAGTCATCCCAGCCAACAATCTCCAACATTCCCTATTCGTTTATGTGTTTTGAGAGCCTAGAAACAGCCTAGTAGGACAGCAGAGATTTCTCCTATAATGGTCAAAGTAAATGGTCATTCAGGTTATTCACTGGTCTTTGTGCCCCTGTGGAACTACAACTATCAATTAACATGCTGTGAGATGTGCCCATGCCTCTTCAATGCGTTATATTAAAATCTCTAATGCAGCAATTCTTCAATATAGAAATATAGGACATAAAAGACCACTATTAAGTACAAAATGAAAAGATAAATGTTTACTCTATAACGCTAATAAACGACGCAGTGGATTTTGTTGCTGCTGAGGTTGATTGTGTATTTTAGTCTTTGTTTATGATATTCCCTCAATTTATATAAAAATAAAGGAATTAATTATTAATAACCCACAAATTCTGCAGTGCTGTAAAAAGCTTGGCATTACTCAAATAAGTCCATGTCCCGATTCGGGCTCACAATCTAAATTCCAAATTCGTCTATTAGTATGTTTTTGGAGTGTGGGAGCAAACACATGAAAACTTACAATCTCCATGCAGATGTGGTCCTTGGTGGGATTTGAACCCAGGACCCCAGTGTTGCAAGTCAACAGTTGTACAACAATAAATGCTTTAACACTGAGCCACCATGCTGCATTGATGATGAAATTGGAGTCTACCATATCTATATATATATATAAAACTCAATGTGTGTGTGTATGTGTATATGTTCCTGCATCACTTCCAAACGGCTAAAGATATTAACAAGAAACATGATACACGTTACTTATATGTCACAGCAAACATAGGATAGGTAATTTAACCCTTACCAACCCCCTATGTGCAAAAGTCTAGGTTTTTTATTTAAAGACCAACTCAAGTCTATGGGAAATATATGTTACGGCATAACTTCCAAACAGCTGGAGATATTTCGATAATCATCAGTCACATGTTACTTATATGTCCACTAAAAATATAGGATAGTTAGCGTAACCCTAACCTACCCTCATTTGAGAGGGTCTGGGTATTTGTTTAAAGTCCATTGCAAATCTATGGGAATGTTCCTGCATAACTTCCGTACGGCTGGAGATATGTCGCTAATACTTGGTCACATGTTACTTCTATGTCAAATAAAAATATGTAATAGTTAAATTAACCCCTACGCTACCCCCATATGTGAAGGATGGGGTTTTTGTTTCAAGTCCCATGCAAGTATATAGGTATTCTGGCAGGTTACTCCACAAGCTCTGCTTCTCTTGGTGAATAAGTCAGTCCGGCAGGCAAGCCACGCACTCCCTGCATTCCATTCCCCATCTTGCAAAGACATGCCCACCCTTTAACCCCTTAAGGACCCAGCCATTTTACACCTTAGGACCCGGCCATTTTTTGCACATCTGACCACTGTCACTTTAAACATTAATAACTCTGGAATGCTTTTAGTTATCATTCTGATTCCGAGCTTGTTTTTTCGTGACATATTCTACTTTAACATAGTGGTAAAATTTTGTGATAACTTGCATCCTTTCTTGGTGAAAAATCCCAAAATTTGATGAAAAATTAGAAAATTTAGCATTTTTCTAACTTTGAAGCTCTCTGCTTGTAAGGAAAATGAATATTCCAAATAATTTTTTTTTATTCACATATACAATATGTCTACTTTATGTTTGCATCATAAAATTTACGTGTTTTTACTTTTGGAAGACATCAGAGGGCTTCAAAGTTCAGCAGCAATTTTCCAATTTTTGGCAAAATTTCCAAAATCACAATTTTTCAGGGAACAGTTCAGGTTTGCAGTGGATTTGAAGGGTCTTCATCTTAGAAATATCCCACAAATGACCACCCAAAGTATTCAAAATTACATTCAGTCAGCATTTTAACCCTTTAGGTGTTTCACAGGAATAGCAGCAAAGTGAAGGAGAAAATTCACAATCTTCATTTTTTTACACTCGCATGTTCTTGTAGACCAAATTTTTGAATTTTTACAAGGGGTAAAAGGAGAAAATGGCTTGTTATTTTTGTAGCCCAATTTCTCTCGAGTAAGTGCATACCTCATATGTCTATGTAAAGTGTTCGGCGGGCGCAGTAGAGGGCTCAGAAGCGAAGGAGCGACAAGGGGATTTTGGAGAGTACGTTTTTCTGAAATGGTTTTTGGGTTGCATGTTGCATTTAGGAAGCCCCTATGGTGCCAGAACAGCAAACCCCCCCCCCCCACATGGCATACCATTTTGGAAACTAGACCCCTTGAGGAACGTAACAAGGAATAAAGTGAGCCTTAATACCCCACCGGTGTTTCACGACTTTTGCATATGTAAAAAAATATATAATTTTTTTCACTAAAATGTGTGTTTCCCCCCAAATTTCAAATTTTTGCAAGGGTTAATAGCAGAAAATACCCCCCAAAATTTGTAACCCCATTTCTTCTGAGTATGGAGGTACCCAATAAGTTGACCTGAAGTGCACTACGGGCGAACTGCAATGCTCAGAAGAGAAGGAATCATATTTGGCTTTTTGAGAGCAAATTTTGCTCTGGGGCATGTCGCATTTAGGAAGCCCCTATGGTGCCAGGACAGCAAAATAACCCCCACATGGCATACCATTTTGGAAACTAGACCCATCGAGGAACGTAACAAGGTGTACAGTGAGCATTTACAACTTACTGGTGTCTGTCAGATCTTTCAAACAGTGGGCTGTACAAAATGTTTTATTTTCACAGCCCACTGTTCCAAAGCTCTGTCAGACACCTGTGGGGTGTAAATTCTCACTGCACCCCTCATTACATTCCGTGAGGGGTGTAGTTTCCGAAATGGGGTCACATGTGGGTTTTTTTTTTTTGCGTTTGTCAAAACTGCTGTAACAATCAGCGACCCCTGTGCAAATCACCTCAAATGTACATGGTGCACTCTCCCTTCTGGGCCTTGTTGTGCGCCCTCAGAGGACTTTACGCCCACATATGGGGTATCTCCGTAGTCGGGAGAAATTGCATTACAAATTTTGGGGGGCTTTTTTTTCCCTTTTACCTCTTGTCAAAATGAAAAGTATAGGGCAACACTAGCATGTTAGTGTAAAAAATTTATTTTTTTACACTAACATGCTGGTGTAGACCCCAACTTCACCTTTTCATAAGGGGTGAAAGGAGAAAAAGCCCCCCAAAATTTGTTAGGCAATTTCTCCCGAGTACGGCGATACCCCATATGTGACCCTATTCTGTTGCCTTGAAATACGACAGGGCTCCGAAGTGAGAGCGCCATGCGCATTTGAGGCCTGAATTAAGGATTTGCATGGGGTGGACATAGGGGTATTCTACGCCAGTGATTCCCAAACAGGGTGCCTCCAGCTTGGACAAAACTCCCAGCATGCTTGGACAGTCAACGGCTGTCCGGCAATACTGGGAGTTGTTGTTTTGCAACAGCTGGAGGCTCCATTTTTGAAACAGTGGCGTACCAGACGTTTTTCATTTTTATTGGGAGGGGAGGGGGGCTGTGTAGGGGTATATGTAGTGTTTTTTTACTTTTTATTTTATTTTGTGTTAGTGTAGTGTAGTGTAGTGTTTTTAGGGTACAGTCACACGGGCGGGGGATTACAGCGAGTTTCCCGCTGCGAGTTTGAGCTGCCGTGCTAAATTTGCTGCATCGCAAACTTGCAGCCTGATAATCACTGTAAGCCCCCTGCCCATATGAATGTACCCTGTACATTCACAGGGGGGGGGAACCTCCAGCTGTTGCAAAACTACAACTCCCAGCATGCACAGTCTATCAGTGCATGCTGGTAGTTATAGTTTTGCAACAGCTGGAAGCACACGGGTTGGGAAACACTGAGTTAGGAAACAGACAATGTTTCCCAACCAGTGTGCCTCCAGTTGTTGCAAAACCACAACTCCCAAACATTCTCAGGCATGCTGGGAGTAGTAGTTCGGCAACATCTTTAGAGCCAGATGTTGTCGAACTACAACTCCCAGCATGCTTGGAGTTGTAGTTTTGCAACATCTGGAGGACTACATTTTGCAGACCACTAATACAGTGGTTCCCAATCTGTGCCCTTCCAGATGTTGCAAAACTACAACTCCCAGTATGCCAAAACTGTCAAGGCATGCAGGGAGTTGTAGTTCTGCAACATCTGAAGGGCCAGATGTTACAGAACTACAACTCCCAGCATGCCTGGACAGTAAGGGCATGCTGAGGATGTGTAGTTTTGCAACATCTGGAAGGGCACAGTGGTCTCCAGATGTTGCAAAACTGCAACTCCCAGCATGCCCAGATGCCAAGGACTGTCTGGGCATGCTGGGAGTTGTAGTATACAGGGTCCCATTACAGCAATCCATGTCTCTTTACGGCGACGTGCATTGCTGTAAAGGGCCCGACCGCGGCTGAAGATCTACTCACCTGTCGCCGCCGCCGCCATCTTCATCGCCGGGATCCGGGTCTTCAAGGACGAGGTAAGTACCGGGGCCGGTCCCCAGCACTCCCCCGTCCCCCGCCGCGTCCTCCGGTCTTCCTCCCGTCCTCTCCGGACTTTCAGGGGCCGGGCAGGGCGGGAGGAAGTAACCGCCCCCCCTGCGATTGGTCGGTTAACTAACCAACAGATCGCAGGGGATCGGAGGAGGTGGCCGGCTTGCCACCTCGCTCCTATGCTCCAGCATGGTCCTGGCTGTCTGTGACAGCCGGGATCATGCAAAATTACCGGGCGGTCGGGTCCCAGAGACTCGATCAGCCTGGTATCGCCGCAGATCGCAACGGCGATTTCCCCTGCGATTTGCGGCAATCGCCGACATGGGGGGCCTACATGGCCCCCCTCGGCTTTTGCCCTGGATGCCTGCTGAAGCATTTCAGCAGGCATCCGCTTCCGATCTCTGCCCGGCGTGCGGCAGGGACCGGAAACCGCCAGGGCGTAAGTTTACGCCCTGGGTCCTTAAGTACCAGGGCGTCGGGGTGTAAAATTACGCCCTGGGTCCTGAACAGGTTAAGCCACACCCCTTTTATTTTCAGCTTACAATATCTTTACCACAACGCAGTCCCACCAGAGGACAGGATATGAGGATTAGAAATGAGGATTATATATGGGGACAGGCTACGAGGATTAAAAATGAGGATTAGATATGGGGACGGGCTAGGAGGACGCGATATGAGGTCGGGATATGGGGACGGGATATGAGAACAAAATATGAGGACAGGACATGAGCTCGGAATATGAGGAGGGTATTTGGGGTTGGGATATGAGGAAGGGATATGAGAACAAAAGCTTCCTCCTTTGTTGCTTTTCCTCCCCCACAAGGTTTAGTTAGGAAAAACGGGCAGCGCCGGGTACCCAGCTAGTATATATTTAAAAGTCGAAATGTCCTTGGTGAGAGTTACCATTGAAGTTACGAACTTTAAAGGATGCAAGATACTTCTAGCTTTTACTATACATATCTCATATGTTTAATGAAGGGAACCCTAGAAAAAGGTTTTGCTCCAGGGAAGCAATTACTCATATGCATTCATATCTTTAAGAGACTTAATGTAGGGGATAGTAAAAAATGTGTCTAATTGCTTGTACCCATGGCAGGCATCTACTATGTGAGCAGGCTGTAGTTGCAGGGAACAGTTATGACTTCAAATGAACCAAAGAATTGTGAGTTATTATTGTTATATTGTTATATTTTTACAATAACTTTCTATTTGCCATAATGCACATATGATGAACTGATGTCTTTATTATAGTTCATATATATGACAAGGTATTTTTTTGCGGCCCGCTTGATTTATTCACTTAAGGTTAAACATTTACTATGCTATATAAATATATTTACTTGTACATCATGGGCTTATGCACAATGTAGGGCCACTTTGGCTTTTTGTGCAATGGATTTATTGCTGCCATAAATTGCACTGCACTTTTTTGTGTATGTATACTTCATAAAACATATGCACACTACTTGATTATTTTATCCCCTATATTGTTTGGCATGCTTATGTAATATATATACCATTCATCCTTTGGATGAATTTATTATATGTGCCCCAGTAGTGATGTCGCGAACATAAAATTTTCGGTTCGCGAACCGCGAACGCCAACTTCCACAAAAGTTTGCGAACCGGGCGAACCGCCATTGACTTCAATGGGCAGGCGAATTTTAAAACCCACAGGGACTCTTTCTGGCCACAATAGTGATTTAAAAGTTGTTTCAAGGGGACTAACACCTGGACTGTGGTGTGCCGGAGTGGGATCCATGGCAAAACTCCCATGGAAAATTACATTGTTGATGCAGAGTCTGGTTTTAATCCATAAAGGGCATAAATCACCTAACATTCCTAAATGGTTTGGAATAATGTGCTTTAGGCAGCACATAGAGCCCCCCTTTAGGCATCACATAGTTAGATCCCCTTTAGACAGCACATAGATTCCCCCATATTAGGCAGCACATAGTTAGAGCCACCTTTAGGCAGCACATAGTTAGATCCCCCCATTAGGCATCGCATAGTTAGAGCCCCCCTTTAGACAGCACATAGATTCCTCCATATTAGGCAGCACATAGTTAGAGCCCCCCTTGAGGCAGCACATATTGGGATTTGAACCCAAGGCCCCAAGGCAGCAGTGCTAACCTCTGAGCCACCATGCTACCCTTAGGATACATCTAATATCCACGGTTGCTAAAATGGACAGAGATGTCAGCAGAGAGTACCAGAAAAATTAGGCATGTACACATGCCTGAAAAATTTGGTATTGTGGCTGCCGCTTCTGTAGCAGCGCTGCGATAATGTCCCTAGCCGGGATGCGATTCGCGATGCGGGACGCGCCCACTCGCGGTGCGCATCCCGACCCGCTTACCAGACTCGCTCCCCGTCTGTGCTGTCCCGGCGTGCGCGGCCCCTCTCCCTAGGGCGCGCGCGCCGGATCTTTGCGATTTAAGGGCCCGGTGCGCCACTGATTGGCGCATGGTTTTTAATTAGTGTGTTCACCTGTGCACTTCCCTATATTACCTCACTTCCCCTGCACTTCCTTGCCGGATCTTGTTGCCATTGTTCCAGTGAAAGCGTTCCTTGTGTATCCCTAGCCAGTGTTCCAGACCTCTTGCCATTGCTGCCTGCCCTGACCTTCTGCTACGTCCGACCTTGCTCTTGTCTAATCCCTTGTACCGAGCCTATCTCAGCAGTCAGAGAGGTTGAGCCATTGCCGGTGGATACGACCTGGTTGCTACCGCCGCTGCAAGACCATCCGCTTTGCGGCGGTCTCTGGTGAAAACCAGTAGCAACTTAGAACCGGTCCACTGACACGGTCCACGCCAATCCCTCTCTGACACAGAGGATCCACCTCCAGCTTGCCGAATCCTGACAGCCACCAACAAATTTGTTCCGTTGTCACAAACCACCTTGCCGATCTCCAGTTAGTGCGGAGTCAGCCACTGGTCCACCTGTGAGTTCAGGGCCGACAGGAGCGCTGGTGTGGTGTGACTCTCCGCTTTGAGGCAAGTCAACCCCAAGATGGCATGACACTGCCGTATACGGGATGTGGAATAGCACCTGGGGAGCTGGGGGGGGGGGGGGGTGCCGGTGATGTGGAACAAGACGCAGCAGTGGGAGAGGACTTGGCTGAGGATGTTATGGAAGAGGATGGAGCAGGAGGAGTAGAGGAGGTGGCAGCAGGCCTGCCTGCAAAACGTGGCGGTGTCACCAACTCCTCTGCAGAGCCACGCATTCCATGCTTGGCAGCCGTCACCAGGTTTACACAATGCGCAGTGTAGGTGATATACCTGCCCTTACCATGCTTTGCAGACCAGGTATCAGTGGTCAGATGGACCCTTGCCCCTACACTGTGTGCCAGACATGCCATAATTTCCTTTTGCACAATGGTGTAAAGGTTGGGGATTGCCTTTTTTGCAAAAAAGATTTCGTCCGGGTACCTTCCACTGCGGTGTCCCAATGGCTGCAAATTTTTTAAAGGCCTCAGACTCCACCAGCTTGTATGGTAAAAGCTGGCGGGCAAGCAGTTCCGACAAGCCAGCTTTCAGACTCCGGGCTAGGGGGTGACTTTGAGACATTGTCTTCTTGTGCTCAAACATCTACTTGACAGACACCTGACTGTGGGCAGATGAGCAGGAACTGCTCAAGGCGAGAGACGGAGAGGCGGATGGTTGAGAGGGGGCAAGGAGGGGGCAGCAGTGGTTGACCTGGCTGAAGATGCTGGACCAGGAGGTGGATGGCAGCTTTGACTTTGTGTGCTGCTTGTACTGACGTGTTGATCCCATAGGCGTTTGTGATGTGACATCATGTGCCTTCGCAAAGCAGTTGTGCCTAGGTGGGTGTTGGACCAGTTTCTTCTGGCACAGGTTGCAAATGGCCTCGCTGTTGTCGGAGACAGACACACAAAAAAAATGCCACACTGCTGAGCTCTGCGATGACGGCATTCTGGTGGTGGCAACAGCATGCATTGATTGGCGTCCCGTCTGTCTGACCCCGGGTGCCGATGCATGCTGTCTGACTGTGCCAATAGCTCCTTGCGACGACCTCCCCCTGCTTCCAACTTGTCTCCTCCTCCTCTCTGTCTCCCCATCTGAACTTTCCCCCTCTTCTTCTCTTCTAGCAGGCACCCACGGGGCATCCACGGACACATCTTCATCATCAACACCTTCACCGCTATCTGACACCTCAAGAAAGGAAGCAGCAGCGGGTACAACCTCTGGCAATAATGGTTGTGCATCACTCATGTCTAACTCCTCTGAAGGATCAAGTAAAGCTGCTGTGGTGCTAGTGTTGGTGGTGGCGGCAGGCGGGCAAGTGGTAGCATGAGAGTCAACTAAGTCCTAAGAAATTTGGGGGTTCAGGGTACGTGGCCTCTGAACACTGGCCATTCTAGGGCCAAAGGGAATCCCAGCACCATGACGGCTCCTGCGGGGTAGCCTTCCTCTGCCTGTCATTTTTTGGGTTAAATTTGCACAAGTGTCACACCAAATGTGATTTGCACTAGGGTGACACAATTTGCCCTGCAGGCAAAAAAAACTGGCAACTGTGACGTGAACTGATAGTGACGACTGGTTTTATTTAACAGCCAAAAAAGGTATTTTTTTTTTTATTTGCACAACTGTCACACCAAATGTGATTTGCACTAGTGTGACAATGAGCAAAAAAGCTTGCCAGCAGAGTTCCCCTTTTAAGCAGTGGTCCCCAACCAGGGTGCCACCAGCTGTTGCAAAACATACAGACTGATATATTTCAGCCCTTTGAAAACTGTAGTAGCTAGTTGCTTGAAGGAACTTAAGTTTGATTCTGGAGTACCCCTTTTAACCAGTGGTTCCCTCCCAACCAGGGAGCCTCCAGCTGTTGCAAGACACACGGACTGATATCTTTCAGCCCTAAAAAGGGCTTTTTTGGGTGCTGTCCTTAAAGCAGATGTTACACTAGTGCTTTAGAAGTAAACTGGACCCTGAATACACCACCTAGCAGCAACCTAGCTACCGCTCTCCCTATACAGCAGGAGCAGCTTCTCTAACCCTCCACTTCCTAAGCCTGCAGCATGCTGAATGAGGTTAAAATGGCGTCCGTGCAAGAGGTAGGAGGGTCTGGAAGGGAGGGACTGCTGCTGATTGGCTGTAATGTGTCTGACGACTCTGACTCACAGGGTCAAAGTTTACTGCAATGTTAAAGTATAGGGGGCGGATCGAACTTCACATATGTTCGCCCTGCGATGCGAACGCGAACATGCTAAATTCGCCGGGAACTGTGGGATTTTCTTTGTTGTTCTTGTGCATTCTGATGTTATGAATTTTATCTATATATTGTATATGTTTATGCAATAAAGATCATACCTATTTGTAGATTTAACAAATGTCTACCGTTATTCTTTGTAGGAGTTTTTTCTGTGCTTTTGGTAGCATATGGCATGGATGGAGTTTAAATTATGTGGAATATTTTTTATTACACTTACTAATTATTTTTAATTATTTTAAATGAATGGAGGCCGTGATGCTGGTGTTTGACATTTATTGAATGTGATATTTGACAGCATAAAATGTACAACATAGCAAAGTAGCCATGACAGTTATCAACACTCATTTCATCTACTCTCACCCATCCAACTGCTATCACAACCCTCTGGTCATCCACATATTTAATAATGTCTCAGCATATTATGCTTTGACCTGCTTTAGAGATAAAACATGTCTCTGTAAACTGTTATTACTGTATAAAAATATGAACTTTGCTGCACTGTATCAATGATTAATTGTATATATGGTTTTTATTTGGCTGTTTTCACTTTGTTTTATTATTTTGTTTGCTGTCTACACACTTATTTAAATGTGTGATTTAAATGGTCACTGGCAAACTTTGCATAAACCAGTTATAAAAGTGAAGGTGAGAAACTTTTTTATGTTTCTTATCAGGGAAAATGCTTCGGTCACCTCTTATGCTTATTTTCTCCTTTGCTATACTAAACCTTCACTCTCAATTAACATTTTAATTCTATCATGTGTTTACAAGAAAACTCCTGAGGAAGCCGCAGATAGCGGCGGAACTCGTGGAGCTGCTGTGGTCCCCTGTACTGGTGAGGTATCCCTGGGTCATGTATTTATATGTGTGATCAGTGATTTTCTTTCTTTGCACGGTATTGGGCAATTGATTATTTATAGTTGACTCTTGACACACTGTAATTTTGCATTTGCCCATACAGTGGCAGGATCTTCCCTTCCCTTGTTTGTTGGGATACCCGCCAGGGACCATTGTTGGTCCTGCAGGGGCCCTTAAGTGTTTTGCAGGGCTATAGCACTCCACCGGATTTATGTATATGTTTTTAAGTAGTTTTATATATTGGTGTTGCTGCTTTGTGTATTATCAATAAAGATTTCATTATTTGTACGATTTAGTGGTGTGCGTTATCTATAGTGGTTACTTTCTTTCTTTTTGTGGTGTTTACAAGAAGGACCAGCAGCTCACTGAGAGATCAGATTACATGCTTCCCACACAAGTCTATAAAGAGAGAATAAGTGAGGTAGGAGATGGGAGGTGGAGTGAGATCATAAAGCACAGGCAGAGAGAGACATACACAGTGACTACAAAGAGACTATCTAGGCTAACTGTAAGTAATAGATCTCACCCCAGGGCTTGATTCACACAACAAGATTGTTCACAGCTGCTAATAAATACCCTCTATGCTGCTGCTTAGGGTGTATTTGGAGACATAGATATGAAGGATTCTCTTCTGTGTGTGTGCAGTGTATGGAAGTGCCTTTCTACTATCTTAGAACTGAAAATAAGAGATGAATCTTGCACAGTAGAAAACTGATGAAAACTGCCATATACACCGTGGAGCAGCAATAGGGGTGTTAGAGGTTGTAGTTGTGACTGGGGCCCTTCTAGCGCACACTAGACTAAGTGCTCTTATGTACTTACTGTAAAACTACACTGAACATGAAATGAGATAAAAGAAGATGATCTAGGACACTCATGCTGCTGGACTCTTTATGTCTCCAGTCTATAAGCAATTGAGACAACCAGGACTTCCACTCCCTATAACAGGTGGCACATTCAGAAAAAGGACCCAGTAACTGACATGAGATTGGTGAGGGAGAGTTTTGTGTTATTTTTTCATTTTTCTTACAGCAAAGAGGGAAAACTGGTGCATTGGGTTCTCAACAACGGCTAAGTACTGTATGGGGGTCTCAATGGGGCTAAGTATTTTGGGGGGCACAAAGGGACCTAACTATTAAGAGCCGGCACAAACAGGGAAAACTGCTGTGTGTGGGTGGTGGGGGGGAGGGTTGAGGGTTTGAAGGTTGTCACAAAGAGAATTAACTACTCTATAAGGGCACAGAGAGAACTAACTACAATGCCAGTCCAAAATTTGCCCTAAGCGCCGTAGTACTCTAATTACCCAACTTGCATATACAAGTTATGCAATGGCTGTTCCCCATGTACACACATGACAGCCTATTCTCAGAAGTTACCTGAAATGACAGGTACTCTTTAATATTTTAATTGAGTATGTGGTCAGTAGTTCTTAAAGCTGCTCTTTTGCATATAAACAGCCAAAAACCAACAACTACCTGTGATGTTATATTTTATGTGCAGTATACTTCTTGTGTTATATTGGCCTTTAAGGCATTGCCTTTTTTTTGATACAGGAGTTACTGTACACTTTAAATCCTGTAGGTGGTGGCATGCCCTTAAGGGAGTTTAGTTTTCCAGATGCCAAAAATCTAAAGTGATTGAATACACAAAATATGTATCATAATTTATGACTGAAATTATATTTCAACGAAAATTCCTATACAGTACAGTTTGGCACAGACACCACAAAAAATATATAATACATGAAATATACATATTCTGGTATTTTCCCATAAAAGAACAAGATAAATACATACACAAATTGACTCCTATAATAGGGTTCTAAATCAGGGAAAATAGCAATGATTTGACATATTAACCATAATAGATTATTGTACTGGCATTGGAATTCCTGTTATTGATATCAGCTGTGTTTAAATACATTATGAAAGGCAATTGTGTTTTTTTTTTTTTTTTTTACTGGGAATATAATAACCAAAATTCTATAGTGGCAATGCAATTTAGTATAAAGCGATCAGTAATAATTATACTACTACAAAACAGCATTAGGATGACAGAGGACAACAAAATCTGAGTTATGAATCTCTGGATCAATAGTTAAACGTTAAAAGTAAAAAGGAGAAAAATTACCTGTGACAAGCTCCTCCTTACACCTCCCTCCCATATTCCAATCGACATTTCAAACAATGACATTTCAGCTTTTCGGACAAGCATGTAACCTAGCCTAAGGAGTCCTCTATCTGGTATTAACACTGCCCACACTTGATGTGCAAAATTGCTCACTTACTTAGGAATAAGGTTACATGGACAGGGTCACGACTTGATGTAACTTAAAAACACTATGCGGGAGAATTATCAAAATCTCTGCAGAAGAAAAGTTGACCAGTTACCCATAGCAATCAATCAGATCTTTTATTATTAAAAAGGTCTCTGAAAATGAGAGAATGCAATCTGATTGATTGCTATGGGCAATTGGTCAACCTTAAGCAAGGAAGGCAGTAAAATAGACACTGAGGGTAAGAATTATCCCAGAGTGCAAAAAAAAAAAAAAAAAAAAGAAAGGTAACCTAAAAATTACTTTAGTAATTAAGTGTCATACAGTAAGAAACATTCTTACCAAGGTTCTGTGCTTTTGTTGGTGGTAAACAGCCATGTCCTATGTCCCCCCATCAGGCTGCTGGATTGTTTTTGGGACCTGACTACTTCCGATTTCCGTGATCTTCCTCAGACTACAATCCCCAGGATCCTTTGACTTATTTCCCTCCCACACATTGGTCGCTCCACCCATTGCAGCATAGCCACATTCCCTTTGATTACATTACTTACCCATCATCACCTGGCACACAAGCTGTGGATCTGGGATGATGCCTGCACGCAAATTTACAATGGTAACGTCATCAGGGGCTGGTTTCACACACAACAGATGAAGTAGCCAAGCCCCCTTTCAGCACCTGACTTTTGATGTATTGTTCTGAGCCACACAGCAAGCTGGGAAAGGTCCAAGACAGCACTCATTTTATAGGCTGCAGAAAATGAACTTCAGGGGAAAGGAAAGACAAAGAAATGTAATACCAGCCCCCAAACAAAGGTAAGCAAAGTATATTAGTAACTAGATTAACTTGACTGCCCCATTCAGAGAAAAAAAATCCCGGAACACCTCTTTAAAAGGGTACTCCGCCCCTAGACATCTTATCCCCTATCCAAAGGATAGGGGATAAGATGTCAGATCGCCGGGGTCCCGCTGTTGGGGACCCCCGGGATCTACCATGCAGCACCCACCTGTAGAGGCTTCCGGAACCGCTGGAGGTTCTTAGGCTGAGTCCATCGCGAGGACGGAAGATTGTGACGTCACAATTCCGCCCCCTTGTGACATCACACTCCGCCCCTCAATGCAAGTCTATGGGAGGGGGATAGGGGATAAGATGTCTAGGGGCGGAGTACCCCTTTAAGCCTAGATGGGTTAAATATTGCTAAAGGCATTTAATTTACTTTTTGCAAGACCATTTTATTTCTGAACACATTAGACTTCACCATGAAAACTAAGGATTTCCTTTTAACAATGCCATTAAAGGGTTATTTCAAAAATTTAATGTTGTCTGGGTGATCAGCGGGTTCTGACTGCTGGGATCCCCACTGATCACTAGATTAGATGAGAAATGCCCCTAGCAATTAAAGCCGTGGACTGCATATTAGCATGCAGCGCTCAATTCATTCACTATGAAGTAAATGTTTACCTATACCTTTAAGTTTGGCAAGCTACTGACAGTCTTCAATGTACTGTGAATACAAGGAATGCCAACATTAATTATTAGAGATGAGTGATCTGAATCATTAGAACCCAGGTCCGGTCAGACCATTGCAAAAAGTTTGCTTCCGTGCAAACTTAAGCCTTGGGTGGTTTGGTTTGGTGGAACCTGTTCAAATAATGTCAGCCATCTGGCAAAAAAGCAGAAGGAAGAATCACATGACCTCAGAGTAGCCCATGCAGTGCAAACAATTCTTCCAGCCAATCAGGAGGAAGCATAGGGGTGATGTCAGATCCATCCTTAAAGTCTATGCACATAGCTTCAGCAGCTATTTTAGAGATAACAGGTGTTGGGAGCAGGGGCGTAGCTATAGAGGTAGCAGAGGTAGCAGTGGCATCAGGGCCCTGGGGTCTAAGGGAGCCCCAAAACACATCTGCCCCATAAGAGACCAGTATTATATTTAGCATATGGGGCCCTGTTGCAGATTTTACATCGGGCCCAGAAGCTACAAGCTATGCCTCTGGTTGGGAGAAAATCTCTTTGAGGGACATTAAGCAGTGAACAAAACCGACAGGAGTAGAATCACACATATAGAATCATTGTGGTAAAGCAGCATTACATAGAGCGTTCTGCATTTGATCTGTACAAAATCTGTTATAATTGCAATTTCCCTTTGCCCATTCTTTCACAGTGCAGTGATTGTGAAAAAGCAGTGCATAGAGGGTTTTGGGCAAAACAAAGAATCTACTAATGCAGAGGGTTTTTAAATAATCTGTTAGTTACCACTGGGTACTATCAGTTCCCTCATTGCCATACATGTTGCCATAACAGGGCTTTTAGGGCCGTTATAGATCTGTTTTTGGGCTATTGGTGAAATCAGGGTTCAAACCGAATTTGTTTGGTCAAAACCAAACATTTGGTGAACCAGCAGAACTGATCATTTAAAAAAGTTTTCCCATGTCTATTAATTGTGTTACAGAGCAAGAAGGTTTTTTTTACAAAGCTGTATACAGATATTAAGTCCATCTATAAATACATCTGACAGCAGTACCGGTACTTCACGTTGGAGCAACTAGATAATATGAGAAGTGTGGGACCCTCTGGCACTGCATATATCCAATAGCGGATAAATCTGTCAGGGAAAAGTTGGCCTAGTTGGGAGAGGGATCAGCAATATTTATGAAAAAAAGAAAAACATTTTTTATTGAGCATTGGGCTTGACGCAAGCCTTTAAATCTGACAATGCTGACAAGGGCAAAAATGTTTTAAAGAGCAAAATTCTAAATTCCAATAAAGCTAAGGAAGGCAGGTAACCTAGAAGGTCAACTGCAGATTCAAAATAAGGTGCATTAATCCCTTAACCCCTTAAGGACTCATTAAGGACTCAGCCCTTTATGCATTAATGACTTTGTGATGCTTTTAGTTTTCATTCTGATTCCAAGAATATTTTTTCGTGACATATTCCACTTTAACATAGTGGTAAATTTCCAGCGCTACTTGCATCCTTTCTTGGTTAAAAATCCCCAAATTTCAAGAAAATTTAGCATTTTTCTAACTTTGAAACTCTCTGCTTGTAAGGAAAATGGACATACCAAATAAATTATATATTTATTCAAATATACAATATGTCTACTTTATGTTGGCATCATAAAGTTGATATGTTTTTACTTTTAGGGTACGTTCACATGGGCGGATTTTTTGCGGGTTTTCCGCTGCATATTTGAAAGTGGGCGGGCTCTTCTCGGCTGTCCGCAGCAGATTTTCCGCGGTGGAATTGACGCCGTGAAAAATCCGCCGCAGTCCCTACTGACTTCAATGTATTCCCTACTGCAAATTTGCTGCGGACATCTGAGAAGAGCCCACCCCCTTTCAAATACACAGCGGAAAACCTGCAAAAAAATCTTCCCATGTGAACGTACCCTTATAGTATAGCAGCAATTTTCAACATTTTCACAAAAAATTTCTAAATCTGAATTTTTTGGGGACTAGTTAAGTTTGAAGTGGATTAGAGGGGCCTTTCTGTGAGAAATACCCCATAAATGATCACATTATAGAAACTGCACTCCTCAAAGTATTCAAAACGACATTCAGAAAGTTTGTTAACCCTTTAGGCGTTTCACAGGAATAGCAACAAAGTGGAGGAGAAAAATCTAAATCTGCATTTATTTTTACACGAACATGTTCTTGTAGCGACAGAAAAGAGAATTTTGCTGGAATTGAAGTCAGGGGCCATGTGCATTTACAAACCTCCCATGGTGCCAGAAAAGCAGGAAACCCCCTACATGTGACACCATTTTGGAAACTACACCCCTCAAGGAACGTAACAAGGGTTACAGTGAATAACTTACACCTCACAGGTTTTTTTGAACAGTGGTCCGTAAAAGGGAAAAATTAGATTTTTCGTACTATATTGATAATGTTACCTCAAATGTTTTATTTTCACATGGGGTAATAGGGGAAAAGGCCCCAAAATTTGTAGTGCAATTTCGCCTGAGAAAGAAAATACCCTATATGTGGATGTAAAGTGCTCTGGCAATGCTCAGAATAGAAGGAGCGCCATTGGTCTTTTGGAGTGAAAAGCTTGTTGGAATTGAAGTCGGGGGGCCATGTGTGTTTACAAAGCCCCCATTGTGCAAGAACAGCAGAAATCCCACACGTGACAAAATTTTGTAAACTAAACCATTCAAGGAATGTTACAAGGGTTATAGTGAGTACTTACACCTCACATGTTTTTTGATCAGTGGGCCGTAAAAGTGAAACATTTTATTTTTAACACTGAATTGCTGGTATTAACCAACATTTTTTTTTGTTTCACAAGTAGTAAGAGAAAAAAAGCTCCACAAAGTTTGTAGCCCAATTTTTTCAGAATAAGGATATACCCCATATATGGCGGTAAAGCACCATGCGGGTGCAAAACAGGGTTTAGGAGTGAGACAGCATCAATGAGATTTGAGGCCTAAAGTGGTGATTTGCACTGCAAAGGCCACGGATTTGACATAAAATCTAAAAAAAAAAAAAAACCCCGGCAAGTGACCACAATTTGGAAACTACACCCCTCATGATAGGTAACAAGTGGTACAGTGAGTACATACACTTCACAGGTTTTTTGAACAGTGGGCCGTAAATTGAACATTTTAAGTTTTTTTACACTAAAATGCTGGGGTTACCCAATGTTTAACATTTTCTTTTGAGGCCGATGTTTGTTATGGACCTAACGGTTAAATACATTCAGAGGAAAATACAAGAAAGGAACACCCACATGGGAGCCTATTGCAAACAGTACTCCCCCTAGGGAAGGTGTATAGGGGTGAAGTAGAGATTTGGAACAGACGGGTGTTCCCTAAATTTATTTTCCAGGAATCGATGTAGTGTAGTTTGGGGAAAATGAAAATTGCAATTTTACTGCTGATATGCCAATTATTTTCCCAGAATGATGACCCAGAGTATAGCCAAAAGTAAAAATGATGCCTGCCCAAACCCTATGTTCTGATTCATCATTCTGGGAATGTCCCTATTCTGTTACCTCAAATGCGCACCCCGTTTAGGTGGGGAGAGAGCGCTGCACATTTGAGGCAACTTGCAAACCCCCAATGCTGTTCACTGTGTCCCATGACCCATTTTTTGGGGGGGGAAAACATATATTATCAGGGGTATTGGGAAAGATTTTTTTTTTTTTTTTGGGGGGGGGGGTGTTTGGTTTTAAAATTTGGAAGACAATGTACTCAGGACTGCTACATTGAAGTAGAATTCTGGGGAATTAAAATTAGGGAAAAGGATTTAAAATTTAGTGCTCCATGGAAGTGTGATACTCCCTGAAACAATCTCTAATACAGAAGCCCGGATGATCAGGGCAAGTGTCTTACTGAGTGGTGGTGTCCTTTCGAATCCCCCTCCAGTGACACACTCTGCATTTTTTCTGGGATCGTCCCTTCTTTCCAGTGTGGGAGACATCACCTGGAAAATGTTGGCTGGGGATGATCGGGGGGGAACCCCATTTCCAGAGGTGCTCTGACCCACTCTTTGGCAGTCACCAACGATTAGGGTCTTTAGAACTTCCTCTTGGAACTGCAGGAATGCCTCTGTGTTGCCAGCGTACTGGGACTGTACAAAAGAGTTGTACATGGCTGTACCATGTAGACCGCAACTTTTTTGTATCATGTCCGTGTTTTACACATCATATGGCTTGAGGAATTGATCCCAATATCCCAATTGTAGTCCAGAATGCAATCGGGCTTGAGGACCGGTCATGCATTACCTTACACAGGGACAGGGGTGCTGCCGTTATAATGAATTGTGGACAGCATAAGGACATCCCTCTTGTCCTTATACCTGACCAGCAACAGGTTTTCATGGGAAAAGGCACGAGACTCATCCCGGGGGGGGATAGGTGTTTGTAGGGGATGGGTTGGAAGGCCTTTTCAATTCTTCCGGACTGTCCCACAAGCGACCGTGGATCTGGTGGTGAGGAATGTGAAAAGAGGGATACTAGTGTAAATGTTATCCACGTAAAAGGTGGTAACCCTCATCTAGCAATGGGTGCAAAAGGCCCCAAATGATGGGGGGGACATTCTGGGGGTTTAATACGGGAATCTTGTCCCTCGTACACTATAAACTTGCAAGCGTACCCTGAGGTACTCTCCCAAAGTTTATACTTCTTTACGCCATACCTCGCCCGCTTAGTCCCTGCTCCAGTACGGCCTGATACTGTTTTTTTTTTCAACTAGGCCCATATGCAGGTCTGTTTCTGAGTACAAGAGACCCAATCCCGCAAATAAGGAATCTACTGAGGACAACTCCGGAGTGTCAGGGTCAAAGGAGAATACCCACTCTTGGGGACCCCCTTGCAGAAGGGACATAATAATTCCCACTCTCTGGGCCTCAATGCCAGAAGAGTTAGGTCTCAAACAAAAGTATAAAATAGTGTGTTCTTGGTCACTTTTTATATCATGAAAAAAATGAATAAAAAGTGATCAAAAAGTCTGATCAATACAAAAATGGTACTGTTAAAGACTTCAGATCACGGCGCAAAAAATAAGCCGTCATACCGCCCTGCATGCCCAAAAATAGAAAAGTTATAGGGGTCAGAATATGATCATTTTAAACGTATAAATTTTCCTGAATGTAGTTATGATTTTTTCCAGAAGTACGGCAAAATCAAACCTATATAAGTAGGGCATAATTTTAATCTTATGGACCTATAGAATAAAGATAAAGTGTCATTTTTACCGAAAAATGTACTCTGTAGAAACGGAAGCCCCCAAAATTTACAAAATGGTGTTTTTTCTTTAATTTTGTCGCACAATGATTTTTTTCCGTTTCATCGTAGATTTTTGGGTAAAATGACTGATGTCATTACAAAGTAGAATTGGTGGCACAAAAAATAAGCCGGCATATGGATTTTTAGGCGCAAAATTTAAAGAGTTATAATTTTTAAACGGTAAGGAGGAAAAAATGAAAGTGCAAAAACGGAAAACCCCTTGTCCTTAAGGGGTTAAATACACCTGAGCAACTAGCAGGAGGATGCTGATAGGCTGCAACAGAAACACACCCAGAAGCTCAGAGGCGTCGTCCCAGCAACCAGGATAAACAAAAGTTCTCAAGGCAGATTAACCCTTCAGGTTCTTACAGACTTATTTACATTCATTAACTTTTTTACACTTGTTTACCTTTTTTTTTTTAGCCCCCATAGGAGGCTATACCATGCAATCTTTTGATTGCATACACTGTTCAATGCTATGCCAAAGCAAAGCATTGATCAGTGTTATTGGTGCTCTGCTGCTCCAGCCTGCATGCCAGGCTTGCAGCAATAGAACACCGATTGGACAGCAAGGAGTCCGGTGAGTGCCCTCTTCTCAGCTGATCGGGACATCACGATTTTCTCAAGCTGCCGGGATGCTACCAGTTTCCTTTTAGACGCTGCGATCAACTTTGATCGCAGCATCTAAAGGGTTAATGCCAGGCATTGGCCCGATCAGTGATGCCTGGCATTAACCCTGTGTCCTGGCTGTTTATAGCAGTCAGGACCCACCGGGTTTAAAGCGTTCTCCGCTCGTGAGAACACTTTAAACGCCGGTAACAAGACCAGTGCCTACAGGTATGTCCCGAGTCCTCAAGTACAAGGAAACGAGGACATACCTGTATGCCCTGCGTCCTTAAATGGTTAAATGCATGCAGTAAGGTTTCTACTACAGATCTATAGATATATGCAGCATCTATAAAATAAGCAACATGGCAATTAAATACTCAGTTTTTAAAGTGTACTTGTTGTTAACAAAAACTTTTTATATAATGTAGGTAATACTATTATATGTATATTTGTAATATACATTGATTAAATAATTTGTATATTTTTGGGTGAAAAAAATGCTGTCCCTGCAGCTATTGACTGTGTGTCTCTATGAGGAGTCCAAATACAGAAAGTGAGGGCAGGACAAGCAGGGCTCTGTGCAGGCTCCTGGCTGGTCAATCATCCTGATGTGTGAGCTGGGAATGTGTCACAGAGCCTCAAAGCACAGAAGCCTGTCTGTCCTCAATGTACAGAGCCCTGCTTGTCCTCAGGGTACAGAGCCCTGCTTGTCCTCAGTGTACAGAGCCCTGCTTGCCCTCAATGTACAGAGCCCTGCTTGTCCTCAGTGTACAGTGCCCTGCTTGTCCTCAGTGTACAGAGCCCTGCTTGTCCTCAGTGTACAGAGCCCTGCTTGTCCTCAGTGTACAGTGCCCTGCTTGTCCTCAATGTATAGAGCCCTGCTTGTCCTCAGTGTACAGTGCCCTGCTTGTCCTCAGTGTACAGTGCCCTGCTTGTCCTCAATGTACAGAGCCCTGATTGTCCTTAGTGCACAGAGCCCTGCTTGTCCTTAGTGCACAGAGCCCTGCGTGTCCTCAGTGCACAGAGCCCTGCTTGTCCTCAGTGCACAGAGCCCTGCTTGTCCTCAGTGCACAGAGCCCTGCTTGTCCTCAGTGCACAGAGCCCTGCTTGTCCTCAGTGCACAGAGCCCTGCTTGTCCTCAGTGCACAGAGCCCTGCTTGTCCTCAGTGCACAGAGTCCTGCTTGTCCACCCTCACTTCCTGTATTTGGTTATTTTAACCAATGTATATTATAAATATACATATAGTGCTATTATTTTCTACATTATATAAAAAGTTTTAGTTGACGACGGGTACACTTTAAGAATCTTCATCATTGACTCGAATAGCTGCTTCCAATAGCACATTATCCGTAGAACCTTTGCTGCTGCACTTCCCTTCATTGTGTCCTAGTAGATACTATTTCCTGTTAATGTCCTATATGTCTAATTTTCTTCAGGAAAAGATATGTCAAATTATATTAACTTCATTGTAAAAGCTCTGTAGAGCAAAAAAGGATTTTATTATTAGTATACAATATTATCTAAATGTATATACATATAGTAATAATGTTGGTATAATGACACTTTCTAGGTACTAGACTGCAGAAATGGGTTTCACCTTTAGCAGTCACAGTTCCTGGGTCCCATATGTGGCTTCTAATACTTAACCGGGAGACTTGCGGAAGAGCAGAACAGAATGAAATGCAGGCACTTGCAAGAAAAGCGTAAACACATTTTTCAATTTTTTGCACTTTAATTTTTTTCTCCTCACCTTTTAAAAATCAAAACCCTTTCAATTGGCACCTACAGAATTATGAGGGATTTTTTTTTGTGTCACCAATTCTACTTTGTAATGACATCAGTCATTTTACCCAAAAATCGACGGTAAAAAAAATAATAATCATTGTGCGACAAAATTGGAAACAAAAACAAAATAAAAACAAAACGCCATTTTGTAAGTTTTGGGGGCTTCCGTTTCTATGCAGCACACTTTTTGGTAAAAAATGACACCTTCTCTTTATTCTGTAGGTCCATATGATTAAAATGATACCCCAATTATACAGGATTGATTTTGTCTTACTTCTGGAAAAAAATATTAACTACATGCACGAAAATGTATATGTTTAAAAATGTCCTTTTCTGACCCCTATAACTTTTTTATTTTTTCGCATACGTGGATGTATAAGGGTGCATTTTTTGCACCGTGATCTGAAGTTTTCATCGGTACCCTCTTTGTTTAGATCGGACTTTTTGATAACTTTTTATACTTTTTTTATGGTATAAAAAGTGACCAAAAATACGCTATTTTGGACTTGACCGCCATTGACCATGCGGTTTAATTAAGGATATATTTTTATAGTTTGGACATTTATAAACGCCATGATTCCACATATGTTTATATTGATTTCTATTTACACAGTTTATTTTATTTTTTATGGGAAAAGGGGGGATTCAAACTTTTATTAGGGAAGGGGTTAAATTATCTTTATTAGCTTTATTTTTGCAATGTTAAAGCCCCCATAGGGGACTACAACATGCATTACACTGATTGCCAGCACTGATCAATTCTATGCCATAGCATTGCATTGAACAGTGTTGTCGGCAGTCGATTGCTCAAGCCTGGATCTCAGTCTTGGAGCAATCAATCGCCAATCGGACACCGAGGAGGAAGGTAGGGATCGTTGTGTGTCCTCAGCTGATCGAGACAACGCAGATTCACTGCGGTGGTCCCGATCAGCTCGTCTGAGCTGCCGGGATGTATTTTTTTTACATTTTAGACGCGGCAATCGGTGCTGTCCGGTATTAGCCACGTGTCCCGGCTGCCGCTAGCCACCGGGATAGGTAGGTCCATACAATTAAAATGATACCCAACTAGGTTTAATTTTGTTTAACTTCTGTTAAAAAGTTATAACTTTATGCACAAAAATTTGTAGGTTTAAAATTTCCCCTTCTGACCCCTATAACTTTTTTATTTTTCCATATACGGGGCAAAATGAGGGCTTATTTTTTGCGCCATGATCTGAAGTTTTCGTCGGTACCATTTTTGTTTTGATGGAACTTTTTGATTGGTTTTTATCATTTTTTTTAGAGTATGCAAAGTGACCAAAAATATGCAATTTTGGACTTTGGTAGCTTCTTAAGTATACACCATTGACCGTGTTGTTTAATTAACATTATATCTTATAGTTTGGACATTTACACACTGGGCAATATCACAAATGTTTATTTTTATTATGTTTTTATATTTTTTATCAGCAGTTACAAATCCCTGTGCATCAAATCTGCGCAGGATCCTGTATGTGTGAACGTACCCTTAATAAGGAAGGGGTTAATGTTTTTTTTTTATCTTTTATTAAACTTTTTTTCCCCCTTTTTTTTGGGAGGAATCATTAGATTCCTCATACAGATCAATGTGGTTCCATAGAACCACATTGATCTGTGTGCTCTGCACTCGATTGATAAAGCCTGGTTTAGCCAGGCTTTATCAATATGAGACCGGGACCAGCAGAGGATGAGAGGTAAGCCCTCCGGCTACCTCAGAGGGGGATCGCCCCCCACGATTGCGCTTTGGGGGGAGGGGATTGATCCACCCCACTGGACCACCAGGGAGTGTTTACAGGGTTCTTTAGATGCCGCTGTCAGCTTTCACAGTGGTGATCTAAAGGGTTAATTGCTGGCAGCCGCATGTCGGCTATTAACGCCGGCCCCCAGCTACAGGAATCAGTTGAGGGCTGGCTGGTATGGCGCGGGCTCGAGTCGGGATCCCGCACCATACCCTGTTAACGGCACAAGGATGCACTGTATATTAATATTAGGAGGGAAGAAGAAAGAGATCATCAACTCACCATTTGATTACTGGAACTGGAGATGATGGATTGAATGGTGATGGAAACAAGAGATAATGGTGGCAGCCAGGAATGAAACAAAAAGACAAAAAAAGGTAGGTAACTGAATTGTTAACATTAGAAAGGAGGTCACATGCACAAAGTTAGAAACAAATGAAACTATAATGGGAGACTTATTAAAACCTGCCCAGAGAAAAAGTTGCTGAGTTGCCCATAGCAACCAATCAGATCGCTGCTTTGGTTTTTTAGAGGCCTTTTCAAAAATGAAAGCAGCAATCTGATTGGTTGCTATGGGCAACTCAGCAACTTTTCCTCTGGACAGTTTTTGATAAATCTCCGTCAATAACTATGTCATTCACCCACTGTCTATTACTCTTACGTGGACAGTTTAGAATAGATGAACCTATGTGAAAATACATTAATCAACCATAATCAGAGAGATATAACCTAACTGATTCCAGGTGTTTACACTTTATTCATTTATTACTCATTGAGTGATGATGTAAAGCAGGTTGTCCCATGTGGTCTGCCAAATAGATTTCCATATAAGTTTTAATAAATTAATGGGGAAGAAAAGTCATTTGTTAGAGTTAAATGTGGCATATACTTATACAGGCTTGTATCATTTTCTTTACCATATGGTTGTACAGTTTCTTCTACAATATGAGTGACTACAAGCATGATTGACAGATACATTACAGCAGACTACATCTTGTGAAGGGCGTCAGTAATGGAGTGTCTTTGTGAACAATGAGCCTTTCATGTACTATACATTATATATTTCTCTTATCTTTAATAATGTATTATCTAAAACATGTTAGTAAAATCCTCAAAGTGACTTTGAAGAAAACATCAATAACTATTAAGGAATTGACTTGACTCATAGAGGCAGGTTTACTTTATTTAAAGAAAATACAACCTGGAATTGTAAGTTACATTATGACAAGCAGAAAATAGGACGGGAACTTCTATTCAGCCCCAACTAAACTAATGCTATTGTTTAGGCATCAAGGTGCATTGATGTTCTACCTATAATACATTAATAATACATTAATATATAATGTAACAACTAATCTACTCTAATTTAGAAATATCTATATCACCTTACATTTCCTTAAAAAACAGCAACTATAGGAATGTTTTCCCTTTGTCATAGTTGAAAGCAATTTTTCTAACCTTTTCTTATTCTGGGGCCCCACCAAGATTAGTGAAAGTCCTGCCATAAGATCACTTCCATGATAACTATCTCCACTATCTCTAGGCTGCAGATCAGCACCTCACCAACAATTGTAGGTCATCTAGTCAGTGAGAACCACTGTTTGAATAGCCCTTGCCAGAAGTTTGCATTTTAATGCTTATACCATGCCCCAGCACTGCAACAGATGACCTCCTACTACCCATACATTAACTATGTAAACATTAAAGGGGGACTCCGGTGAAAAACTATTTTTTTCAAACAAACTGGTGCCAGAAAGTTAAACCGGTTTGTAAATGACCTTTATTAAAAAATCCTAATCCATCCAGTACTTATCAGCTGCTGTATACTACAGAGGAAGTTGAGTTGTTCTTTTCTGTCTGACCACAGTGCTCTCTGCTGTCCAGAGAAGGAGAAAATCCCCACAGCAAACCTCTCCTGCTCTGGACAGTTCCTGACATGGACAGAGGTGTCAGCAGAGAGCAGTGTGGTCAGACAGAAAAGAACATCTTTCTCTGTAGTATACATCAGCTGATAAGTACTGGAAATACTGGTCTCCTGCTTTTTGTACATTATCCATATATTTGGAAATAGTTTTTATTATCAAGTTTAATCCACGTCACATGTCACTCCACATGCACTTTGACTATTGATTTTTAACCATATTTTCTTTTTTTTCCAGAGACGGAGCTGGAATTAGGTCTTCATTTTCCATACTGGAGCCCTCATCATCTTTCTACAAGCTATTCTTATGTATACCAGATCACTCCGGTGAATGTAATAGTTATCTACCATATTGATCACATCTTTGTATGGTCCCAGAGTGTGACTGAGTGGGGGTGGCTGGGTGACGCCCGGGTGACTCTGGTGGACATTGAGGGGGTCCTGTTTTGGGACTCTCCTCGATGGCCTCCGTTGTCAACTCCGGGAACCACTTAGTGTGACCTTTGATGACGAGGGTTCATGTCTGATGGGACCTTTGCATATCTTGCAATTTGTATGTACACCATTGTGTTTGTTCCTTTGTACTGATGTTACTAATTATTAATCAACCAATCACCGCACTTGTTGCTTGCTTTTGTACCCATATATTCCACTGCATTTCCACTTGAAGAAGGCTGTTATTACACAGACGAAATGTAGCCTGTTTCTCATGGAATAAAGCCAGAATTTGCATTACTACTTCTTCTGTGTGCGGCAGCCTTTTTCCATTTGTTGTATTTACCTGGACCCTGGACCGGGACCTACAGCTTGCATGCACCCGAAATTCACCGTTCTAACTCCACTGGGAGTGCTGCTTCCTCTTTGCTATATATATATATATATATATATATATATATATATATATATATACGCACAGTGCAGACCAAAAGTTTGGACACACCTTCTCATTCAGAGTTTTCTTTATTTTCGTGACTATGGAAATTGTAGATTCACACTGAAGGTATCAAAACTATGAATTAACACATGTGGAATTATATACATAACAAAAAAGTGTGAAACAGCTGAAAATATGTCATATTCTAAGTTCTTCAAAGTAGCCACCTTTTGCTTTGATTACTGCTCTGCACACTCTTGGCATTCTCTTGTTGAGCTTCAAGAGGTTGTCACCTGAAATGGTTTTCACTTCACAGGTGTGCTGGTGGGGAGGAGTAGGTGTGATGGTGTGGGGGTGCTTTGCTGGTGACACTGTTGGGGATTTATTCAAAATTGAAGGCATACTGAACCAGCATGGCTACCACAGCATTTTGCAGCGGCATTCTATTCCATCCGGTTTGCGTTTAGTTGGACCATCATTTATTTTTCAACAGGACAATGACCCCAAACACACCTCCAGGCTGTGCAAGGGCTATTTGACCAAGAAGGAGAGTGATGGGGTGCTGTGCCAGATTACCTGGCCTTCACAGTCACTAGACCTGAACCTGAAGATGGTTTGGGGTGAGCTGGACCGCAGAGTGAAGGCAAAAGGGCCAACAAGTGCTAAGCATCTCTGAGAACTCCTTCAAGACTGTTGGAAGACCATTTCAGGTGACTACCTCGTGAAGCTCATCAAGAGAATGAGTGTGCAAAGCAGTAATCAAAGCAAAAGGTGGCTACTTTGAAGAACCTAGAATATGACATATTATTATATGTTATGTATATAATTCCACATGTGTTAATTCATAGTTTTGATTCCTTCAGTGTGAATCTACAATTTTCATCGTCATGAAAATAAAGAAAACTCTGAATGAGAAGGTGTTTCCAAACTTTTGGTCTGTACTATATATATATATACATACATATATATACACACACACACACACACACTCAGAGTACACAACATTTTAATATAGCCACATATGTACAGACACTTGGAGAGTGCTAACAGTAGTACTCTGCCATGACAGGATTATATCATCTTACATGGTATTTAGTATTAGACAGATCTTGCTAGTGGCATCAACTGCAGATAAAACCTTTTATTTTACTTTGAAAATGTTAATTACTTCCACCACTAGTGGGTGCTGTAACACACTAAATCCCATTGATTTGATGAAATGTAGGCGACTTTATTACAGTTATCCCTCAACTTACAATGGCCTCAACATACAATAGTTTCAACATACAATGGTCTTTTCTGAACCATTGCAACTTGAGACCAGACTCAACATACAATGCTACGGACAGTCCAGATCTGTGAAAGATCTGACCAATCAGAATGGACATTTTACTGGTAAAACCCCTGTATTACTGAAGTGTATGCACTAACTGGTGTCTGGTAGCACCTCCAATAGTACAGGGAGGTATTACATGTTCTGTACTACTCTTTACCTGTGCCAGGGTTAGCTGCTCCTTTGGTCACCAGGTGAGGAAAGCTCCATTTTACTTTTTTAGGCCATTGCGTGTACTGTACAGGACCCTGGAGAAGCTCCTGTCTTCTACATACAGTGATTGACAGCTCCCAGCAGCTCTTTCTTACTGTTATATGTAAGGACTTGTTTTATCTATATTAGTTATCTACTTATTTTTCTTTCATCCTCACTTTTTCCTATTTTTGAATGACATTTTGGTGGCATCAGAACCAATTACCAGGTTTCCATAGAGTTATGGTCTCAACATACAATGGTTTCAACATACAATGGTCGTCCTGGAACCGATTCATATTGGAACTTGAGGGATCACTGTACATTGCAAATTCTAGATCACATTGGAAAAATAAACATCAACATTTATATTTAAATGGGCACTGTGAGATATAAAAACTTTTCATATGTTGTACATCTAATATACTTCTGTAAAAAAAAAAAATATTAAAGAAAACTGGCTTTGAAAATCCCACCACTAGGGGTCCTTATACCTTCTGGGACAATGATGAGTCCTACAGCAGCATGAGTGTGTCCAAGGGTCATGGTCATGAGATGGCTGATTGACAAGGCTGCGGGAGAAATACAGCTTGCAGCAACACTGCTGTAACACAGAGCTTTACCAATCCTCTAGCTGTTGCAAAACTAAAACTCCAAGCATGCCTGGACAGTCAAAGTATGTCTGAGCATGCTGGGAATTGTAGTTTTGCAAAAGCTGTAGGCACACAGCTGAAGGCAACACTGCTGTAAAAAGAGTTATCCAATCACTGTACCTTCAACTTTTCCAAAACTACAAGTCCCAGCATTACAGGACTGCCTAAGGATGACACACATGAATGACATAGGGAAATCTACATTATACACTCACCATTTTCTTTGGTGGTAGAGTACAGGCAATCTCTACTAATCAATAATCATTGTGTGTAAATCATTGTGTGCATGTGTGTGTGTACTGCATAAATCCCGAAATACAGAGCAGGGCTGCCAAGCTCGATCCCCAGCACAATGAGTCAGTCAGCAGAGTAAGGGAGGGGGAGGAGTCATCACAGTGCAGGCAAGTGAAGGACACGCCCCCTCCCTTTGACAAAGATGAAAAAACATTGAACAGCTGTAGTATGCTATTTTTTAGTGAGATATGGATGAGAGACATAAAATGCTTTAAGGTTACATTATTGTTAGAGTCAGGGTAAAATTACAGCAAAAGATTTACAGAGGTATTCCAGGATTATTTTTTTTTGACTATGCTTCAGGGGCTGTAAAGTTGGTGTAGTGTATAATAAAGTGTCTGTACCTGTGTGTGCTGGATGGTCTTGCAATTCTTCTGTAATTTTTGGCTCAGTGTTTATTTTTAACAGCATACAATGTGAGTGTTGTCCCAGGTTTTCCGAGGTTGCAGTGTGGCCCGTGACATTACATCACTAGTCAGGTGTTCAGAGGGAGTCTGTCTTTGCTTCAATGGCTGGAGTGACCGCTGGGTGGGAGCTAGATCATTCTGCAGTGAATTGTACGTTTGCAACAGCTGGAAGCCTCACACTTACAAACAAGGAATTATGGGACATGTAGTTGAATGGAGGGAACTCCAAAAGGAAATAGCCTAGAACGTGTATCTAGTATTTATTATTCTATACATTATTAAAGCAAGGCTATACAAAGATTGTTTTGTAAGCAATTCCATAAAAAAAAAAATTATCTTTTGCAATGTTATAGATATCAGAAAATCCCACTGGTGGAATCTATAAGCTCAGTATAGCATTGGTTTATAAAATGAGGGGCTGCAATACTCTATAGATGGGTATGCATGGTTATCTTCAAAGGGTGATATAAAAAATCATTATGAAGCTTCATTGGAGTGTTGTGTACACTAGACTTTCCTCTATTCTTATACTGTAGCTCTTACCACAGAAGATGGAGCAGATGATAAGGGACAAAGGTGACTAGAATCCCTTCTCCCAAAATACTAACGATCATATCTCTATACAGGCTGCCCTACCTGTCATCGCACCACTGCTCCTGGAAAAACTCTTCCTAATAATAGCAGTAGTATTCCCCCAGCGTGCTCTTTCAGGCTCTATACGGTACATCACACTATGCTGCGGGGACATAGCTACATTTTTAAAAGATTAAGGACAAAGGCCCCAAGTCAGTTTTTTTTTTAAATGACAGGCTTAGCTTCACCACTGTGCAGTATACGGTCCTTAATACCTTGTAAGAAAGATCAGCATTGTGGACCCTGAAACCATGTATGTATTAACCCTGTTCTTGAATAATTATTTCCATTATAAAATCTATTTTATGTATGATAACATATCTAATAAATATATAAAATTACTAATTATAATTTCCTCACATTTACAGATATCAACACAGATGATAAATTAATACTGCATTGATAAATGTAATAACTCACTTGAGTCTTCCCTAGTGATTGCTTTTCTAGCTGACCCAGAGCTCTAAAATAGTAAAATAGTCCTTTAGAAAGTAGTTGTGCCTACATAATGCCATAGACAGTAGTAGTGCCATACAGTATCCAAGACAGTAAGGGATTTCCCAATATAATGCTTCAGACAATAGTGCCCTATATAAAGCCCTAGACAGTAGTAGTGCTGCACAGTGTCTAAAGCAGTAAGTTATATCCCACATAATACTTCAGACAGTTGTGCCCTAAATGGGTTTTGCACACCTGTGTTGGATTGGGACTCACCATCAGGAAACATACTTAGGGCTTATCCTCCATCTTTACAGAACATGTGGATGCACACAGTGACATATCAGTATGTCAGGGCTTTTGTGAAACAACCCATAACAAAGAAGAATGCTGTGACAAGTCATTGGCTCCAAAGTAAGCCCCATATGAAGCCTGAAGTCAGCCTGGAAGCTAACTTTAAGAAACAAGACATTGCTAGGTTGTATTTGTCCTTTCGTTCATGGCAATGATTTTCCACTGGCATGAGGGAGTAAGTGAGTAAATCTCTTCGCTCTATAGACAGAATGCAGTATTCCATTTCCTGCTGAAGGGAACTCATGTGCTAACTTGCTCAGTACTGGACTGTCTTGCTCAAGGCCTTTGTGAAACCAAGAGCTCTCATTGTTTGATGAGTGTTAATGGACTGCCACTGGCTATAGCTACTGCGTATGAGCTCATTAGACCTGACCTAACATATCTCATCACCTGAAAGTAAAATGTTCCTGTTTGATAGCATTTTACAGATCATATACACAAAGCATTCTAAATGTCTTCAGACCTTTTCGGCATTTTGTTATTGTTTTCTCCCATGAATCTACACTCAATACCACGTTATGAGAAAGTGAAAATAGAATTTTGAAAATTTTTTGCAAATATATTAAAAAAGAAAAACTAAATTGTTGCAATGGTCAAAAGTATTCAAACCCTTTGCTGCGACACTTGAAATCTAGCTCTGGAGCCTTCCATTTCTCTTGATAGTCTCTGAGATGTATTTACACCTTTATTGGGGTTACCTATGATAAATTCAGATGATTGGACAGGATTTTGTATGACACAGCCCTATCTATTGAAGGAACAGCTTAGAAAGTATATCAGAGGAAAACCAAGCCATGAGCAGGAAAGAACTGTTTGTAGAGGCACAGATCTGGGGAAGGGTGCAATAAATTATGTTGCACTGAAAATTCCCAAGAGCACCATGGCTTCCGTTACTAAGGGCCCTGGAAAAAGAGGTGATCAAGAAACAATGGTCACTATAGCTGAGCTCCACAGTAGAGCCCTGCATTGGGATTAGGATTTTGCGGGACCCAATAAAAAACTCATGGGCGCTGGTGGTAATGATGTTGTTGCAGGGGGGGAGTGGGCAGGCACAAAACATACAGCGGGTCCTACAATATCTTCCTCAGTCCTGCAAACCTCTCAAGTGCCACAGGGGGATGAGGAACTGTCACAAGGGAGCAATAAAATGGCACTAGGGGGTAATGAAATGGCACAAGGGGATGATGAAATGGTACAAGAGGGTAATGAAATGGCATGGGGGAACTATTTCTAAAAGATGTGGCAAACTGAAAGGTCAACCATTACTCCAGTACTTGATAAATCTGCACTATATGGCATGATGGCCAGAAAAAAGCCTCTTCTCGGTGAAGACACATTAAATGCCCACATGGAATTTGCAAAAAAAAAACTACATCATTCTCAGACTGTGAGAAATAAGACCCTCTGGTCTGATGAAACCAAGATTGAAATTTTTACCTCAATTTTAAGCATCATGTTTGGAGGAAACCAGACAATGCTTATCATCTGCCATCACCATCCCTACAGGGAAGCACTGGGGGGAATGCTCTGGACTCCATACTAGGCCAAAAGTTTACCTTCTGACAAGACAATGACATTGAGCCCAGAGCAAAGACAATATGGGAGTGGCTAAGGGACAACTCTGTGAACGTCCTTGAGTTACCCAGCCAGAGCCCTGACTTGAGCATCTCTAAAGAGACCTAAAAATGGCTTCCACCCATAGTCCCCATAGTCCATCCTGACAGAACTTTGAGGATCTGCAAAGATGAATGGCAGAAAATCCCCAAATGCAGGTGTGTAAACCTTGTGGCATCATAGCCAAGAAGACCGAAAGCTGTAATAGCAGTCAAAGGTGTTTTTACTGTAACACGGGGCTGAAATTCTACCAGTTAATACATTCAACAAACTTGTTAATAGACTCTAAAAGCTTAAAACTAAAAGGTGAGAACCTATAACAATGTTAGAGAAAGTTTATTCAGGTGGAGGCTTGTATAAGTTATGTTTCTATGTTTTATTCTTTTTTTAATTGCTTTTATTTTAAATCTTGTTGATTTGTTTTTAATGTTCATGTTATGTTTTATAGTATGTGTTAAAGGGGTATTCCGGGCAAAAACATTTTATCCTCTATTCAAAGGCTAGGGGATAAGATGTCTGATCGCAGAGGGGCCGCCGCTGGGACCCCCCGCGATCTCCCTGCAGCACCCGCATTCTATACGGGAGCTGCATCTCCAGTTTCGGAAACCTCCGGGTTTCCGGAACTGGGGACGTGATGTCACGCCACGTCCCCTCCATTTATGTCTATGGTCCCAGCGGCAGGCCCCCCGCGATCAGACATCTTATCCCCTATCCTTTGGATACGGGATAAAAGTTTTTTGCCCGAATACCCCTTTAATTTGCCATTACATTAGCTTATATACATGATATATCTCTGTTAACCTCTTAATGACCACCGATATACCTTTTTACTGCCATAATTAAGGAATATTATTTTAAATAGCTGTATTTGTGTATAAGGGCTAGAATAAGGCGGTGTGGGTCTCTTGTCCGGGGATCGCAGAAGCTCCTGCTGACATCTGGGCTCCAGCTGTAACTACCAGGACCAGAGAGACCTCCACTTACCTCCTGTGGTCAAATCATGAATTCTACATTAGAGGTGTGCATAGCTTGCCCCACCGGCTTTCTGGTGACATAATTGCTGGGCCGAAGTGTTTCCATGGCAGCCCCTGTACATTGCCTGGCTTTCAGCTTTATGTTGTCAAGCAGTATACACTGCACTGGTGTACTAGTGCATCTTATTATACAAAGTGATTTGTTAATACCTGTCAAAGTTCCTTTGTGGGAGTAGTTAAAAGTAAGAAAAATAAAAATAAATAAATAAAATTTTCTGCATAAAACATAAAAAGGAAAAAAACAATACACCTCCATAACGATGCTATATAACATTTTTTCATTATTTATCCTGTACGTTAAACCTTGTAAAAAAAAAATGCCATGATTGCTGTATTTGCTGTTAATCTGCCTCCCAATGTCATATGCATTCTAAAATTGTACCAATAAAAAACTAAGTTTGCACATGTTGTCAGACGGGGAAAAAAAAAAAGTATGGTCCTTGTAATGTGGTGACACTAATTTATGTTTCTATTGAAATTATTGGACTGGAAAAAACTACACAACTTCCTGTGGAGCATACAGCATCTGATAAGTACTGGATGGGTGAAGATTATTAATTCTGTATAACTTTCTGGTACCTGTTGATTTAAAAACAGTTTTTTTTTATTCCACCCCATCTTTATTCTTTGGTTCTTTGGGTCAGTACAATTACAGTGAAACCCAATTATATATACATTGTGTATCACTGTAATTGTACTGACCCAAAAAACCAAAGAATAAAGATGGGGTGGAATAAAAAAAACTGTTTTTAAATCAACAGGTGTCAGAAAGTTATACAGAATTAATAATCTTCATCCATCCAGCACTTATCAGCTGCTGTATGCTCCACAAGTTGTGTAGTTTTTTCCAGTCTGACCACAATTTTTCTAGTTCCTGACATGGTCAGAAGAGTGGCAGAAGAGTGCACTGTGGTCAGATTGGAAAGAACTACACAATTTCCTGTGGAGCATACAGCAGCTGATAAGTACTGGAAGGATTAAGATTTTTATATATTAGTAATTTACAAATCTGTTTAACTTTCATATTTTGTTACCAATTTTTGTAAACAGTGGATCAAAATGTTCCTCCTAGCTTGATACCCTCCAGAAGCCCCTGAGGAAGTCACCCAGAGTGACAGAACGCATGGGGACCAAGGTCTTTTGGGAGGGACACCCGCTCTCTCCATGATTCTGTGATGTATACTAATTTTTTTCTCTGACAACCTAATGTACTTTGATACACTTGTTTAATTACAGTTGTGCAGCTCTGTATACATTGTCTACAATTCAGGGTTTACTTGTATGTAGAGCTAACACTATTTTGTATTTCCTTACTACTATATACAAGCCCTTGTGATGGGTTAGAGGAGCTGCCTTTTCTGTTTATTATCACATATTGCACTTTATTTGTGTGGGGCTGGTTGTCTCAGTGTTTATATTGCACTTTATATTGCATCATACGGGTGTCCCTGTTCGGGTGGGGGGGGGGTGGGGGTGGGGGGGTCCCGGACTAGTTCTGGGGTCCCTCTCCATGACTCTAGGTGGTCAGTGGTATGGACCTCCTTTTTAAGTGCTTTTAAATGTATGTGGTAGTTTGTACAATGAAGGTACAAACAAGTAGAACCAGCTCCACCCCAGGCTTCTGCGCACGGACAGGACCAGGACTGGGTCCAAATATGTGCAAGAAAGGAAGAATGTCCAGCGCACACACGTATAAAACCGAGATGCTTTATTGCATAGTTGCCATAGGAAACATCGGACACTCAGGTAACGTGACGCGTTTCGGTCCGCAAGGCCGTATGACTAAGACCTTGCGGGCCGAAACGCGTCACGTTACCTGAGTGTCGGATGTTTCCTATGGCAACTATGCAATAAAGCAGCTCAGTTTTATACGTGTGTGCGCTGGACATTCTTCCTTTTTTGTACAATGAAGTATTACTTTTTGATAATTCTTGGTGTGCCACCTATTTTCTGCTTTGCTTACTTCTTTATGTGATATGTACAATTAAAAAGCATAGATGGCACCCAGCTTTACTATTTGTGGTTGAGCCCACTTTTTTATAGTATCACTGTGTACATTAAGGCTAGGTTCATACAACGAAATTCTGTTTTGAAATTCTGCTCATAAATTCCAGTTCAGCAGAATCCCAGAAAATGATTACAATTGTGAAACCTCAACCATTCCATTTTAGAGGACTCTTACACAGTCATGTGCTCACTTTGATAACCGATTCCTAAGCATGGCTTTGTATGCCCTCTACTTCCCTCTGATCTCAGTTTACCCTTTCCTCTTGCTGAATTTGCCAGCAAGCACATTTTCTGTTGTTCCTCCGGCCCATTCATTAAATTCACCTCTTGTTTTTTCTTACAACGTTCTGTAGAACCACTGTTTATTTTTTATAATGTGTTTCCTATTATTATGGCAAAGAAAATAAACGGCTGGGACCTAACCAGTTCTACTGCAAAAAGGTCTTGTTTTATTTTTTCTTTAAGAAAAAAAAAAGAAAGGGACAAAAATTATCTTTAACCCAAGGTTTTTCTTGGCCAGCAGAACTCCCTGACTTGACACTTGCCGTATCAGACTTTGGATTCATTTCAGTACAGGGATATCCTTTAGAAAACAAAATTCAGCCACTACACAAAAAATATATTCCATTAATTTATTTATTTAAGAACAGGTTTTGTTCATCTACATCTTAATTTATCTTTCTTGACTTAACACTTTGCAGAATGTGAACTGTATATAGTTAACCATTTTAGTTTGGGATTAATTAGTGAAACAATTATTCCAAATATATTTATCTATTCACTAAGGGTGGATTTACACACAGCGTTTTTTGGGAAAAAGCCATGTACAGGTTGTTTTTTTTTTGTTTTGCTTTTTTACACATTTTTGAGCCAAAAGGTAAAAGTTATCGTATTTATCGGGGTATACCACACACCGGCCTATAACACGCACCCTCATTTTACCAAGGATATTTGGGTAAAAAAAGCTTTTTACCTAAATATCCATGGTAAAATGAGGGTGCGTGTGTGCGCGTGTATACCCCGATACACCCCCAGGAAAGGCAGGGGGAGAGAGGCCGTCGCTGCCCGCTTCCCTCCCCCTGCCTTTCCTGGGGTCTAGAGCCCTGCTGCCGGCCCTTCTCTCCCCCTGGCTATCGGCGCCAGGGGGAGAGAAGCGGCGCCGACAGCCAGGGGGAGAGAAGGGGCAGCGGCACCCATTGCCGGCGCCGCTGCCCCGTTGCCTCCCCACATCCCCGGTGGCATAATTACCTGGGTCGGGTCTGCGCTGCTGCAGGCCTCCGGCGTGCGTCCCCTGAGTCGTTGCTATGCGCTGCACGGCGCATGACGTCAGTGTGCCGCGCCGTGCATAGCAACGACACAGGGGACGCACGCCGGAGGCCTGCAGCAGCGCGGACCCGACCCAGGTAATTATGCCACCGGGGATGGGGGGAGGCAACGGGGCAGCGGCTCCGGCAATGGGTGCCGCTGCCCCTTCTCTCCCCCTGGCTGTCGGCGCCGCTTCTCTCCCCCTGGCTATCGGTGCCGGCACCGATAGTCAGGGGGACAGAACGGGCAGCGGCGCCGATAGCCAGGGGGAGAGAAGGGCCGGCAGCAGGGCTCTAGACCCCAGGAAAGGCAGGGGAAGAGAAGCGGGCAGCGACGGCCTCTCTCCCCCTGCCTTTCCTGGGGGTGTATCGGCGTATAACACGCACATAGACTTTAGGCTAAAAATTTTAGCCTAAAAAGTGCGTGTTATATGCCGATATATACGGTAATTGAGCAGGGAAAAAGTAATTCTTTCATATAGGCCATTGCTTTTGAATCCACTAGTGCAAAATTGTGTATGCAGTGCGTTTTTTTTTATGCGCTTTGACTTGCACCGATATCATTATTTAATTGTGCTCTATTTTTATGTTGTCTTCACTGGCTTTGTCAATTTTTCTTGATGCGCTTCTGGGGGGCATTATTAGCAGATGCACTGGTTGGTGTGCTGAATTTGAATTTATTATGTGTGCAAAAATGATTTTGTATTCCAGTGACCAGCTTGTATTAGAATGTATTTGGACTTTTCATCCTTTTTTGCACAATCCTGAGGTTTCTGTCATTTGCCCAAATATATCAAGTGACTTGGGCAACAAATCCATTTTTCCACAGCCACAATACATTTATGTAGCAGGTTTAGCTTTGTGCAAAAATCTGCACTAATAATAAATCTCCCCATGTGTAAAACTGTTCTAAGGCTGGTGTTTAACAGTTTTATAAAATTTTTGTAAAACTGCCACTGCAGTTTTTGTTGTAGTTTTTGTGAGCAAAAGCGAGAAGTGGATCCAGCAAGGAGAAGTATAAGTCCTTTCTTTAGATTTCCAATTTCTTTCGAAATCACTTTTGGCTTTGGCTAAATGAACAATTGCCAGAAAGACTATTTTTTTTTAATTATTATTAAAGACTATTAGATTTCTTTACTAAATGCTATGTGTAACACAAGCCTAATGAGGTTTCCCGATACTTTTATAAAATATAGTAATATAAGAGAAGACGGGCACTGCAAAAAATGTAAAGAAACCTTGGGGTGCATGGCAAAATTGACCATGTATAAAAAGAGAAAAAAAAGCTGACAACTATGAATCAATGTACATCCATGAACCTTATGAGAATAACTTCAATTTTATTAGACACAAAAAGCATACAAACATATAAAACACTTAAAACTGTACGTGCCAGAGTGGAGAATTAAATATAGTCAGTCCTACAAAACTCATCCCCATGGAAAGGTATAATAACCAAACAAGAATGGTACCAAGATATTTTAAAATGTCAGCTGCATTTAAATAAAAAATAAAAAAATACATTTATATTAGATGACCACTGCCAGAAACTTTTATAAACCTGGCTAATAGTGTTCTCAAATGACCTAACCACACAGAGCAATAAAGTGCAAGTGTACAGTGTAACAAACCATCACAGAAAAAAAAAATGTAGATATACACTGCTCAAAAAAATAAAGGGAACACTAAGATAACACATTCTAGATCTGAATGAATGATCTAATTGTGTGAAACCCTTTCTTCTTTACATAGTTGAATGTACTAACAACAAAATCACACAAAAATTATCGTGGAAATCAAATTTATCAACCCATGGAGGTCTGGATATAGAGTCATACTAAATATCAAAGTGGAAAACCACACTACAGGCTGATCCAACTTTGATGTAATGTCCTTAAAGGGTACCTCTCATCAAATAAACTTTTGATATATTTTAGATTAATGAATGTTGAATAACTTTCCAATAGCATGTTCATGAAAAATATGCTTCTTTCTATTGTATTTTTCCTGATCAGTCCTGTCAGCAAGCATTTCTGACTCATGCTGGAGTCCTAAACACTCAGAGCTGCCAGCCTGCTTTGTTCACAGCCAAACAGGCTGTGAACAAAGCAGGCTGGCAGCTCTGAGTGTTCTCCTTTGTGAACAAAGTGGACTGGCAGCTCGTAGTGTTTAGGACTCCAGCATGAGTCTGAAATGCTTGCTGCCAGGACTGGTAGGGAAACCCCTAGTGGTCATTTCTTCAAAGTGGAAAATTAAATAGAAAGAAGCATATTTTTTAATAACATGCAATTGTAAAGTTATTCTGCATACATTAATCTATAATATATCAAAAGTTTTTTTGATGAGAGGTACCCTTTAAAACAAGTCAAAATGAGGCTCAGTAGTGTGTGTGGCCTCCACGTCCCATATGACCTATCTACAAGGCCTGCTCCTGATGAGGTGAACTCCTGGACAGTCTGTGGATGGAGTGAGACATGATGTCCTAGATGTGCTCAAATCGGATTCAGGTCTGGGGAATGGGCGGGCCAGTCCATAGCATCAATGCCTTCCTCTTGCAGGAACTTCTGACACACTCCAGCCACATGAGGTCTAGCATTGTCTTGCATTAGAAGGAACCCAGGTCCAACTGCACCAGCTTATGGTCTCACAAATGGTCTGAGGATCTCATCTCGGTACCTAATGGCAGTCAGGCTACCTCTGGCAAGCACAGGGAGGGCTGTGCGGCCCCCCAAAGATGCCACCCCACACCATTACTGACCCACCACCAAACCGATCGTGCTGGAAGATGTTGCAGGCAGCAGAACATTGTCCACGGCATCTCCAGACTCTGTCACTTCTGTCACATGTGCTCAGTGAACCTGCTTTCATCTGTGAAGAACACAGGGCACCAGTGGCGAATTTGCCAATCTTGGTGTTCTCTGGCATATGCCAAACATCCTGCATTGTGTTCGGCTGTAAGCTCAACCCCCACCTGTGCCCCCATTGGGCCCTCATACCACCCTCATGGAGCCTGTTTCTGACCATTTGAGTGGACACATGCACATTTAAGGCCTGCTGGAGGTCTTTTTGCAGGGCTCTGGCAATGCTCCTCATTGCACAAAGGTGGAGGTAGTGGTCCTGCTGCAGGGTTGTTGCCCTTCTCAGGCCTCCTCCACATCTCCTGGTAGCGCCTCTATGCTCTGGACACTATTCTGTCAGACACAGCAAACCTTCTTGCCGCAGCTCGCATTGATGTGTCATCCTGGATGAGCTGCACTACCTGAGCCACTTGTGAGGGTTGTAGATAGAGATGAGCGAACTTTTGAAAAATTCAATTCGGCCAATTCGCCAAATTTTTCTAAAAAAATTGGTTCGATCCAAATTTATTTGTGGTGAATCTATATTAAAAACGGCTATTTCTGGCCTACAGAGAGCCTCAATAGGGGTGTAGAACACTTTGCTGTGTTCTAACATGCATATGGAATGTGCTGGGGTAGTGAAATAATACGGTTGTTCAGAATAACATGCAGATTACCTGCATCGCATTTTGAATCACTGCCGCAAAGCGGCACAATGACAGAGCCTGGAGGTGGCATCAGTATGAGCAGACCATATAGTGGCTGAATGACACAGCTTTGAGGTGTTGGCAGCATAAGACCATATAGTGGCTAAATGACACAGCTTGGATGAGGCTGAAGCATGAGACCATATAGTGGCTGAATGACACACCGTGGAGGTGTTGGCAGCATGAGGAGACCATATAGTGGCTGAATGACACAGCTTGGAGGTGTTGGCAGCATAAGGAGACCATATAGTAGCTGAAAGACAGCTTGGATGAGGCTGAAGCATGAGGAGACCATATAGTGGCTGAATGACACAGCGTGGAGGTGTTTGCAGCATGAGGAGACCATATAGTGGCTGAATGACACACCATGGAGGTGGTGGCAGCATGAGGAGACCATATAGTGGCTGAATGACACAGCTTGGATGAGGCTGAAGCATGAGGAGACCATAAAGTGGCTGAATGACACAGCTTGGATGAGGCTGAAGCATGAGGAGACCATAAAGTGGCTGAATGACACAGCATGGAGGTGTTGGCAGCATGAGGAGACCATATAGTGGCTGAATGGCACAGCGTGTAGGGTTTGGCAGCATGTGGAGACCATATAGTGGCTGAATGACACAGCGTGGAGGTGTTGGCAGCATGAGGAGACCATATAGTGGCTAAATGACACAGCTTGGTTAAGGCTGAAGCATGAGGAGACCATATAGTGGCTCAATGACACAATGTGGAGGTGTTGGCAGCATAAGGAGACAATACAGTGTCTGAATGGCACAGCCAGGAGTTGACAGCAGCATGAGTAGACACTAGGCCTTCACAATCCCTAAGATTATAAAATGAATTCTGAACTTTAAACTGAGCTAGTGCTACCATAACAAAAATTTTATTCCCAGACCCAGCAGCATCAGTGAACCATTGTCACGATGCCGGCTGGCAGGTAGTGGATCCTCTGTGCCAGAGAGGGATTGGCGTGGACCGTGCTAGTGGATCGGTTCTAAGTCACTACTGGTTTTCACCAGAGCCCGCCGCAAAGCGGGATGGTCTTGCTGCGGCGGTAGTGACCAGGTCGTATCCACTAGCAACGGCTCAACCTCTCTGGCTGCTGAAGATAGGCGCGGTACAAGGGAGTAGACAGAAGCAAGGTCGGACGTAGCAGAAGGTCGGGGCAGGCAGCAAGGATCGTAGTCAGGGGCAACGGCAGGAGGTCTGGAACACAGGCTAGGAACACACAAGGAAACGCTTTCACTGGCACGATGGCAACAAGATCCGGCAAGGAAGTGCAGGGGAAGTGAGGTGATATAGGGAAGTGCACAGGTGATAACACTAATTGGAACCACTGCGCCAATCAGCGGCGCAGTGGCCCTTTAAATCGCAAAGACCCGGCGCGCGCGCGCCCTAGGGAGCGGGGCCGCGCGCGCCGGGACAGGACTGACGGAGAGCGAGTCAGGTACGGGAGCCGGGGTGCGCATCGCGAGCGGGCGCTACCCGCATCGCGAATCGCATCCCGGCTGGAGGCGGTATCGCAGCGCCCCGGGTCAGTGGATCTGACCGGAGCGCTGCAGTGAGGAGAGTGTAGCGAGCGCTCCGGGGAGGAGCGGGGACCCGGAGCGCTCGGCGTAACAGTACCCCCCCCCTTGGGTCTCCCCCTCTTCTTAGAGCCTGAGAACCTGAGGAGCAGACTTTTGTCTAGGATATTGTCCTCAGGTTCCCAGGATCTCTCTTCTGGACCACAACCCTCCCAATCCACTAAAAAAAAGGTTTTCCCTCTGACCTTTTTGGATGCCAGAATCTCTTTGACGGAGAAGATGTCCGAGGAGCCGGAAACAGGAGTGGGAGGAACAGATTTGGGAGAGAAACGGTTAATGATAAGTGGTTTAAGAAGAGAAACGTGAAAGGCATTAGGAATACGAAGAGAAGGAGGAAGAAGAAGTTTGTAAGAGACAGGATTAATCTGGCACAAAATTTTGAAAGGACCAAGATAGCGTGGTCCCAACTTATAGCTAGGGACACGGAAGCAGACATATTTAGCGGAGAGCCATACCTTGTCTCCAGGGGAAAAAATGGGGGGAGCTCTTCTTTTCTTATCCGCGAACTTCTTCATGCGTGATGAAGCCTGTAAGAGAGAATTTTGGGTCTCTCTCCATATGATGGAAAGATCACGAGAAATTTCATCCACAGCGGGCAGACCAGAGGGCAAGGGGGTAGGGAGGGGGGGAAGAGGGTGACGGCCGTACACCACGAAAAATGGGGATTTGGAGGAAGATTCAGAGACTCTGAAGTTATACGAGAATTCGGCCCATGGTAGACGATCTGCCCAGTCATCCTGGCGGGAGGAAACAAAATGTCGTAAATAATCACCCAAGACCTGGTTAATTCTTTCTACTTGTCCATTGGATTGAGGATGATATGCAGAAGAAAAATTTAATTTAATCTTGAGTTGTTTACAGAGAGCCCTCCAGAATTTAGACACGAATTGGACGCCTCTATCCGAGACGATCTGCGTGGGCAACCCGTGAAGACGAAAAATGTGTACAAAAAATTGTTTAGCCAACTGAGGCGCTGAAGGAAGACCAGGAAGAGGGATGAAATGTGCCATTTTGGAGAATCGATCAACGACCACCCAAATAACAGTGTTGCCACGGGAAGGGGGTAAGTCAGTAATAAAATCCATACCAATCAGAGACCAAGGCTGTTCGGGGACAGGCAGAGGATGAAGAAAACCAGCGGGCTTCTGGCGAGGAGTCTTATCCCGGGCACAGATAGTGCAGGCTCGCACAAAGTCCACAACATCCGTCTCCAGAGTCGGCCACCAATAGAAGCGAGAGATGAGTTGCACAGATTTCTTGATGCCCGCATGACCTGCGAGATGGGAGGAGTGACCCCATTTGAGGATTCCGAGGCGTTGGCGTGGAGAAACAAAGGTCTTTCCTGGAGGAGTTTGCCTGATGGAGGCTGGAGAAGTGGAAATCAGGCAGTCAGGAGGAATGATGTGTTGCGGAGAGAGTTCAACTTCAGAAGCATCCGAGGAACGAGAGAGAGCATCGGCCCTAATGTTCTTATCGGCAGGCCGAAAGTGAATTTCAAAATTAAATCGGGCAAAGAACAGAGACCACCTGGCCTGGCGAGGATTCAGCCGTTGGGCAGACTGGAGGTAGGAGAGGTTCTTGTGATCGGTGTAAATAATAACTGGAAATCTTGATCCCTCCAGCAGATGCCTCCATTCCTCAAGTGCTAATTTAATGGCTAGAAGCTCTCGATCCCCGATGGAGTAGTTCCTCTCCGCCGGAGAGAAGGTCCTAGAAAAAAAACCACAAGTAACAGCATGCCCGGAAGAATTTTTTTTGTAGAAGGACAGCTCCAGCTCCCACAGAGGAGGCATCAACCTCCAATAGGAAGGGTTTAGATGGGTCAGGTCTGGAGAGCACGGGAGCCGAAGAAAAGGCAGACTTGAGCCGTTTAAAGGCGTCTCCCGCTTGAGGAGGCCAAGACTTGGGATCGGCATTTTTTTTGGTTAAAGCCACAATAGGAGCCACAACGGTAGAAAAATGTGGAATAAATTGCCTGTAATAATTGGCGAACCCCAAAAAACGTTGGATAGCACGGAGTCCGGAGGGGCGTGGCCAATCTAAGACGGCAGAGAGTTTGTCTGGATCCATTTGTAGTCCCTGGCCAGAGACCAAGTATCCTAGGAAAGAAGAGATTGGCATTCAAACAGACATTTCTCTATTTTGGCATAGAGTTGATTGTCACGAAGTCTCTGAAGAACCATACGGACATGCTGGCGGTGTTCTTCTAGATTGGCAGAAAAAATCAGGATATCGTCCAGATATACAACAACACAGGAGTATAAGAGATCACGAAAAATTTCATTAACAAAGTCTTGGAAGACGGCAGGGGCGTTGCACAGGCCAAAGGGCATGACCAGATACTCAAAGTGTCCATCTCTGGTGTTAAATGCCGTTTTCCATTCATCCCCCTCTCTGATGCGGATGAGATTATAAGCACCTCTTAAGTCCAGTTTGGTAAAGATGTGGGCACCTTGGAGGCGATCAAAGAGTTCAGAGATGAGGGGTAGGGGGTAGCGGTTCTTAACCGTGATTTTATTAAGACCGCGGTAGTCAATGCAAGGACGTAGAGAGCCATCTTTTTTGGACACAAAGAAAAATCCGGCTCCGGCAGGAGAGGAGGATTTACGGATAAAGCCCTTTTTTAAATTTTCCTGGACGTATTCAGACATGGCAAGAGTCTCTGGGGCGGACAGAGGATAAATTCTGCCCCGGGGTGGAGTAGTGCCCGGGAGGAGGTCGATAGGACAATCATAAGGCCTGTGAGGAGGTAGAGTCTCAGCTTGTTTTTTGCAAAAAACATCCGCAAAGTCCATATAGGCCTTAGGGAGACCGGTTACAGGAGGAACCACAGAGTCACGGCAAGGGTTACTGGGAACCGGTTTTAGGCAGTCCTTGGAACAAGAGGGCCCCCAACTCTTGATCTCCCCAGTGGACCAATCCAGGGTTGGGGAATGAAGTTGAAGCCAGGGAAGTCCAAGGAGAATTTCAGAAGTGCAATTGGGGAGGACCAAAAGTTCAATCCTCTCGTGATGAGGTCCGATGCACATTAGAAGGGGCTCCGTGCGGAAACGTATGGTACAGTCCAATCTTTCATTGTTTACACAATTGATGTAGAGGGGTCTGGCGAGACTGGTCACCGGGATGTTGAACCTGTTGACGAGAGAGGCCAAAATAAAATTTCCTGCAGATCCGGAGTCCAAGAAGGCCACAGCAGAGAAGGAGAAGGCAGAGGCAGACATCCGCACAGGCACAGTAAGACGTGGAGAAGCAGAGTAGACATCAAGGACTGTCTCACCTTTGTGCGGAGTCAGCGTACGTCTTTCCAGGCGGGGAGGACGGATAGGACAATCCTTCAGGAAGTGTTCGGTACTAGCACAGTACAGGCAGAGATTCTCCATGCGGCGTCGTGTCCTCTCTTGAGGTGTCAGGCGAGACCGGTCGACCTGCATAGCCTCCACGGCGGGAGGCACAGGAACAGATTACAGGGGACCAGAGGAGAGAGGAGCCGGGGAGAAGAAACGCCTCGTGCGAACAGAGTCCATATCCTGGCGGAGCTCCTGACGCCTTTCGGAAAAACGCATGTCAATGCGAGTGGCTAGGTGAATGAGTTCATGTAGATTAGCAGGGATTTCTCGTGCGGCCAGAACATCTTTAATGTTGCTGGATAGGCCTTTTTTAAAGGTCGCGCAGAGGGCCTCATTATTCCAGGATAATTCTGAAGCAAGAGTACGGAATTGTACGGCATACTCGCCAACGGAAGAATTACCCTGGACCAGGTTCAACAGGGCAGTCTCAGCAGAAGAGGCTCGGGCAGGTTCCTCAAAGACACTTCGAATTTCCGAGAAGAAGGAGTGTACAGAGGCAGTGACGGGGTCATTGCGGTCCCAGAGCGGTGTGGCCCAAGACAGGGCTTTTCCAGACAGAAGGCTGACTACGAAAGCCACCTTAGACCTTTCAGTGGGAAACTGGTCCGACATGATCTCCAAGTGCAGGGAACATTGGGAAAGAAAGCCACGGCAAAACTTAGAGTCCCCATCAAATTTATCCGGCAAGGATAGTCGTAGACCAGAAGCGGCCACTCGCTGCGGAGGAGGTGCAGGAGCTGGCGGAGGAGATGATTGCTGAAGCTGTGGTAGTAACTGCTGTAGCATAACGGTCAGTTGAGACAGCTGTTGGCCTTGTTGCGCTATCTGTTGTGACTGCTGGGCGACCACCGTGGTGAGGTCAGCGACAACTGGCAGAGGAACTTCAGCGGGATCCATGGCCGGATCTACTGTCACGATGCCGGCTGGCAGGTAGTGGATCCTCTGTGCCAGAGAGGGATTGGCGTGGACCGTGCTAGTGGATCGGTTCTAAGTCACTACTGGTTTTCACCAGAGCCCGCCGCAAAGCGGGATGGTCTTGCTGCGGCGGTAGTGACCAGGTCGTATCCACTAGCAACGGCTCAACCTCTCTGGCTGCTGAAGATAGGCGCGGTACAAGGGAGTAGACAGAAGCAAGGTCGGACGTAGCAGAAGGTCGGGGCAGGCAGCAAGGATCGTAGTCAGGGGCAACGGCAGGAGGTCTGGAACACAGGCTAGGAACACACAAGGAAACGCTTTCACTGGCACGATGGCAACAAGATCCGGCAAGGAAGTGCAGGGGAAGTGAGGTGATATAGGGAAGTGCACAGGTGATAACACTAATTGGAACCACTGCGCCAATCAGCGGCGCAGTGGCCCTTTAAATCGCAAAGACCCGGCGCGCGCGCGCCCTAGGGAGCGGGGCCGCGCGCGCCGGGACAGGACTGACGGAGAGCGAGTCAGGTACGGGAGCCGGGGTGCGCATCGCGAGCGGGCGCTACCCGCATCGCGAATCGCATCCCGGCTGGAGGCGGTATCGCAGCGCCCCGGGTCAGTGGATCTGACCGGAGCGCTGCAGTGAGGAGAGTGTAGCGAGCGCTCCGGGGAGGAGCGGGGACCCGGAGCGCTCGGCGTAACAACCATGTATTACCTGAATGACACAACCTGGAGTTGGCAAAAGCATGAGGAGACCATTGAAATTTAAGAATTTTAAATAGAAATCTAAGATTTTGAAATTGAAATTGAGAATTTTGAAATGGAACTTTTAACATGTCACATGGCAGCACAATGACAGAGCCTGGAGGTGGCATCAGTAGGAGGAGACCATATAGTGTCTGAATGGCACAGCCTGGAGTTAGCTGAAGCATGAGGAGACCCCAGGGCTTCACAATCCCTAAGAAAAAAAGACAAAGCTTGAAATTTAAAGTGAAGATTTTGGGTAGCTAGTACTACCATAACAAAAGTTTTTATTCCCAGGCCCAGGTCCAGCAGCATCAGTAAACCATATATTGCCTAGACATGTGCAATTCGTTTCGGAACGAATACTAAACTTAACAAATTTTCCCGGTTTCGGGTGTTCTTACAATACGAATGCACGAAAAAAAATCAAATATTTCAGAAAAAGAATACGAATATACAGTTAACGAATGCATTCGTTAAATAACGCATAACGAATAATGCATGTTAACGAATAACGAATGCATTCTTTATCAGTAAACCGAATGTAAGGAATGAATTCGATTTTTTTCATTGGGTTTATCTGAGGAAAACTTGCCTTCCTACACAGAGAAAACTGCAAAAAAAGGTGAAAACAACAAGGATCCTAAGGTAACACCTGCTATTTATTACAAAAGAGGATCAGCAAGTGAAACTAATGTGCATTTCGTTTAGTAACGAATGCTACATTTAAAATTTTTTACAGATATAACGAAAGATCCGAATTAACGGATGCATTCGATGTTATTAACGAATGCATCCGAAAACGAAAATCATTTTTTAGCCTATGCATCCCAAAACTGAATATAATGAATTAACAGCATTCTGAATATTCATAGAACCGAAAAAATTTTAAAACGAAAACGAACGAAACGAAAAGAAACCACATTTTTGGTTCTGCACATGTCTAATATTGCCTGAATGGCACAGCCTGCAGTTGCCAGCAGCATGAGTAGACACAAGGGCTTTACAATTCCTAAGTAAAAAAAAATGAAGTTAAAATTTTAAACCAAAGATTTTGGGTAGCTAGTGCTACATAACAAAATTTTTATTCTCAGATCCAGTCCCGGCAGCATCAGTAAACCATATATTGCCTGAATGGCACGGCCTGGAGTTGGCTGAAGCATGAGGAGACCTTATAGTGTCTGAATGGCACAACCTGGAGTTGGCGGCAGATGAGGAGACAATAGGGCCTCACAATATCTAAGAATAAAAGATGAATTTTGAAATTTCAATTGAAGATGTATAGTGCCTAGTGCTACCATAAACATATATAGGTAATGCCCTAGGCTCAGCAGCATCACTAAACCATGGAGGTGCTATATGACATATACAGGAGCAGACAGCAGCATGAATACACAAGAGATGTTCACAACCCCTAACACTAAAAGGTGAATGTTGAAATCTCTATTGAAGATGCATGTTAGCTAGTGCTACCATCCAAAAATTTAAGGCCCAAGCCCAGCAGCATCCCTAAAACATGTAGTTGCTCAATGACTCAGACAGGAGCAGTCAGCAGCAGGAGTACACAAGAGAGTTTCATAACCCTTAAGATTGAAAGATAAACGTTGAAATCTCAATGAAGCATGTATGTAAGCTAGTGCTAACATCCAAAAATGTAAGGCACAAGCCCAGCAGCATCAGTATGCTAAGTAGTTCCTGAAAAACACAGTCAGGAGCAGGCATCAGCAGTACACCAGAGGGTTTCATAACCCCTAAGATTGAAAGATCAATGTTGAAATTCCTATTAAGCATATATTTAGCTAGTGCTAAACATCCCAAAATTTAAGGCCCAAGCCCAGAAGCATCAGTAAGCCAAGTAATTCCTGAAAGACACAGGAGCAGTCAGGAGCAAGCATCAGCAGTACCCAAGAGGGTTTCATAACCCCTTACATTGAAAGATCAAGCTTGAAATCTCAATTAACTATTTATGTTAGCTAGTGCTACCATAACATATTTGGAGTTAATATCCCAGTCCCAGCAGCATCAGAAAACGATATATTGGCTGAATGACAAAGCTTGGTGGTGGGGAAAGCATAAGGAGACCATATAGTGTCTGAATGGTACAGCCTGAAGGTGGCTGAAGTATGAGGAGACCATAAAGTGGCTGAATGACACAGCGTGGAGGTGTTGGCAAAAGCATGAGGAGACCATATAGTGGCTGAATGAAACAGCTTGGAGGTTTTGGCAGCATGAGGAGACCATATAGTGGATGAATGGCACAGCCCGGAGTTGCCAGCAGCATGAGTAGACACTAGGCCTTCACAATCCCTAAGATTAAAAGATGAATTCAGAAATGTAAACCGAAGATTTTGGGTAGCTAGTGCTACCATAACAAATTTTTTATTCCCAGACCCAGTCCAAGCAGCAGTATCAGTAAACCATATATTGCCTGAATGACACAGCCTGGAGTTGGCATATACATGAGGAGACCATTGAAATGTATGATTTTGAAATTAAATTTTAAGATTTTGAAATTTAAATTCAGAATTTTGAAATTGAACTTTTAACTCCCAAGTTTTAGTGTCCCGGGCCCTGGCGTGTGGGTACAAAGGACCAAATCTAACAAGGAGTCACGTCACTAGTGTTGAGCGGCATAGGCCATATTCGAATTCGCGATATTTCACGAATATATGGACGAATATTCCTCAAATATTCGCTAAATTCGCATATTCGTAATATTTGTGTTTTATTTTCGCATATGCGAAAATTAGCATACACAAAAATTAGCATAAGCGAAAATTTGCACGCCAGTCTCACACAGTAGTATTAGAGCCTTCTTTACACCACACACGCTGGAAGCAGAGAGGGGTGATCACTGTGATGTGTATTGTGAAAAAAAAAAATATTCGTAATTACGCATATATAGTGCTATATTCGTGAATATTCGCGAATTCGCGAATAAAATTTGCATTGCGAATAATCACGAGCAAAACTACATGTCACATGGCAGCACAATGACAGAGCCTGGAGGTTGAATCAATAGGAGGAGACCATATTGTGTCTGAATGGCACAGCCTGGAGTTGGCTAAAGCATGAGAAGAGACCATATAGTGTCTGAATGGCACAGCCTGGAGTTGGCGGCAGATGAGGAGACAACAGGGCCTCACAATCTCTAAGAATAAAAGATATATTTTGAAATTTCCATTGAAGATGTATGGTACATAGTGCTGCCATAAACATATATAGGCAATAGTGTGACTCTTTTCGCCAGGGCAAACCACGTGAAGAACAGCGTGACACCGCCATGCCCTGCACACATTGTATGCTGAAGGGCCACTGAGACTTGTCCAGGCAGTGAAGGCTGAGGACACGGTGGAGGATGAGGAGGCAGAGTTGCACACTGTCACAGGACCAATGGGCTGACAGCGTGGAGGAGGAAGCAGCGTGACCTGTCCAAGTAGGGGTTGTGGCTGTGCAGGAACCACATTCACCCAGTGAGCCATAAAGGACATGTATTGTCCCTGACCGTAGTTACAGCTCCACAATTCGGAGCTGCCATACACTTTGGTACACACCGACAGGTTCAAGGACTGGCCCACCTTCTCTTCCGCAAAATTGTGCAGGGCTGGTACTGCCTTCTTCGCAAAGAAATGACGGCTTGGCACTCTCCACCTCGGCTCGGCACAAGCTATCAGTTCTCTGAAAGGTGCAGAGTCCACCACTTGAAAAGGGAGAGACTGCAGCACCAGCAACTTAGACAGGAGCACATTCAGCTTCTGCGTCGTTGGATGAGTGGGTGCATACTGATGTCTCTTAGATATGGCTTCGTGGATCGATTGTTGGCAGAATGGCTGAGTAAAAGTGGGAGAAGCAGGAGCATCTGGAGCAACAGAAGGAGGGTATGACACAAAGCTCCCTATGGCTGAGGTGGTGGAGCCTTGGCTGGCTGAAACAGGGAGCGTTGTGCAACTGGGTGATGCAGCAGGCTGGACCACAACATTGGAGCCACGGTTCTCCCAGGCTGCTTTATGGTGGCAAAGCATGTGTTGACGCAGGGCTGTGGTGCCAACATTGGGACCCTGGCCATGCTTCACCTTCTGCCGACATATCTTGCATGTGGCTATGTGAACCTCCTCCGGATGCTTGATGAAAAACTCCCACACCGCCGAGTAGCTGATTTTTCCGGGAACAGTCCGCACTAATTGACTGCTACTGCCACCATCTCCAGAAACCACTGTTCCACTACCTCCCGGGAAGATAGGCTGCCGCGAAGCAGGTGGTCTCCCCCGGGCATGTTTGGCTCCAGAATTTCCACTTCTGCCACCACGCTGACTGCCAACCATGCTACCGCCTTGCTGGCTCTGCTGGTGCCTCAAGGGCAACCTGCAACTCTTTTCTCCTGATGATGATGAAGCCCCTTCTGCACCCGGCTCCCAATTACGATTGGCTTTATCATCGAGTTGTGTCTGCATGTCACTGATGTCCTCCTCAGGTTCCTCAACAGTGTCTGCTTCAGGACCCTGAACCCTGGCAACACCGCCTCCCACGTCACTCTCCTCATCACTAATTGCCCGCCTAGCGGAGGAAGCGGCGCATGTCTTTTTTTGCCTGCAGGGCAAATTGTGTCACCCTAGTGCAAATCACATTAGGTGTGACAGTTGCGCAAATGAAAAAAAAAATATTTTTGGGCTGTTAAATAAAACCAGTTGTCACTGTCAGTTCACGTCACAGTTGCCAGTTTTTTTTGCCTGCAGGGCAAATTGTGCCACCCTAGTGCAAATCATATTAGGTGTTACAGTTGTGCAAATAAAAAAAAAAAAACCTTTTTTGGCTGTTAAATAAAACCAGTTGTCACTGTCAGTTCACGTCACAGTTGCCAGTTTTTTTGCCTGCAGATTGTGTCACCCTAGTGCAAGTCACATTAGGTGTGACTACAAGAAAAAAGAAAGATAGCCGGCACAACAGCCTAATACACGGGTGCACACTGCCATGGCATATACAGAGTATACAAAAAAAGAGGATTGCAGCAGCACACATTGGTCAAAAAAATTGAGGCTCTTAGCGCACTTTTTGATCAAAACGTGTCCCCCATCCAACACGGGGAGGTGGCCTCATTTAGGATGGGAACCTAGCACAAATTTTGAGCCTAACACTCAACTATCCACTCACCTCTGCTGGGCATATAGCCTCTGACTGGGTGACATGCTGGATCCATTTAAAACTCCACCTGTGAGAAAGGGGGAGGGGTGCACAGCTAAAGAGGGTGCCATTTCCCCCTGAATTGTACATACAAGAAAAAAGAAAGATAGCCGGCACAACAGCCTAATACACGGGTGCACACTGCCATGGCATATACAGAGTATACAAAAAAAGAGGATTGCAGCAGCACACATTGGTCAAAAAAATTGAGGCTCTTAGGTGTGACAGTTGTGCAAATTTAAAAAAAAATACCTTTTTTGGCTGTTAAATAAAACCAGTCGTCGCTGTCAGTTCACGTCACAGTTGCCAGTTTTTTTTGCCTGCAGGGCAAATTGTGTCACCCTAGTTCAAATCACATTAGGTGTGACAATTGTGCAAATAAAATAAAATACCTTTTTTGGCTGTTAAATTAAACCAGTCGTCATTGTCAGTTCTCGTCAGTTACCAGTTTTTTTTGCCTGCAGGGCAAATTGTGTCACCCTAGTGCAAATCACATTTGGTGTGACACTTGTGCAAATTTAACAAAAAAAATGAAAGGCAGAGGAAGGCTACCCCGCAGGGGCCGTCGTGGTGCTGGGATTCCCTTTGGCCCTAGAATGGCCATTGTTCAGAGGCCACATACCCTGAACCCCCAAAGTTCTGAGGACTTAGTTGACTGGCTATCACAAGACACCCAATCTACTACAGCTTCCGCTCGGAACCTTGACGCACCATCCTTCTCCTCCTCTAGCTTAGCTTCGGGCACCTCTCATGCTACCACTTGCCCGCCTGCCGCCACCACCAACACTAGCACCACTGCAGCGTTACTTGATCCGTCAGAGGAGTTATATACACATCAGTTTGAAGACATGAGTGATGCGCAACCATTATTGCCAGAGGATGTAGTTAACAGGGATATGTCTCAGTCAGGCAGCATTACACACATGGACGTATGGTGTGATGATGTTGTTGTACCTGCTGCTTCCTTTCTTGAGGTGTCAGATAGCGGCGAAGGTGTTGATGATGACGATGTGTTCGTGGATGCCACATGGGTGCCCGCTAGAAGAGAAGAAGAGGGGGAAAGTTCAGATGGGGAGACAGAGAGGAGGAGACGAGTTGGAAGCAGGGGGAGGTCGTCGCAAGGAGCTATTTGCACAGTCAGACAGCATGCATCGGCACCCGGGGTCAGCCAGATGGGACGCCAATCAACGCATGCTGTTGCCACCACCAGAATGCAGTCATCGCAGAGCTCAGCAGTGTGGCATTTTTTTTGTGTGTCTGCCTCTGACAACAGCGAGGCTATTTGCAACCTGTGCCAGAAGAAACTGAGTCGTGGGAAGTCCAACACCCACCTAGGCACAACTGCTTTGCGAAGGCACATGATGTCACATCACAAACGCCTATGGGATCAACACGTCAGTACAAGCAGCACACAAAGTCAAAGCCGCCATCCTCCTCCTGGTCCAGCATCTTCAGCCAGGTCAACCACTGCTGCCCTCCTTGCCCCTCTCAACCATCCACCTCTCCGTCTCTTGCCTTGAGCAGTTTCTGCTCATCTGCCCACAGTCAGGTGTTTGTCAAGGAGATGTTTGAGCGTAAGAAGACAATGTGTCAAAGTCACCCCCTAGCCCGGTGTCTGAGAGCTGCACACCGCTGGGACACCGCAGTGGAAGGTACCCGGCCGAAATTTTTTTGCACAAAAGGCAATCCCCAACCTTTACTCCATTGTGCAAAAGGAAATTATGGCATGTCTGGCACACAGTGTAGGGGCAAGTGCCCATCTGACCACTGATACCTGGTCTGCAAAGCATGGTCAGGGCAGGTATATCACCTACACTGCGCATTGGGTAAACCTGGTGACGGCTGCCAAGCATGGAATGCGTGGCTCTGCAGAGGAGTTGGTGACACCGCCACGACTTGCAGGCAGGCCTACTGCCACCTCCTCTACTCCTCCTACTCCATCCTCTTTCATAACATCCTCGGCCGAGTCCTCTTCCACTGCTGCGTCTTGCTCCACATCACCGGCACCCCCCCAGCTCCCCAGGTGCCATTCCACATCTCGGATACGGCAGTGTCACGCCATCTTGGGGTTGACTTGCCTCAAAGCGGAGAGTCACACCGCACCAGCGCTCCTGTTGACTCTGAACGCACAGGTGGACCAGTGGCTGACTCTGCACCAACTGGAGATCGGCAAGGTGGTTTGTGACAACGGGACAAATTTGTTGGCGGTTGGGCAAGTTGACACGTGCCGTGCATGGCACATGTGTGTAATCTGATTGTACAACGCTTTGTGCTCAAGTACCCAGGCTTACAGGATGTCCTGAAGCAGTCCAGGAAGGTGTGTGGCCATTTCAGGCATTCCTACACGGCCATGGCGCACTTGTCAGATATCCAGCTGCGAAACAACATGCCAGTTAGGCGCTTGATTTGCGACAGCCCGACACGTTGGAATTCAACACTTCTAATGTTCGACCGCCTGCTCCAACAAGAAAAAAACGCCAACAAATATTTGTATGACCGGGGTGCTAGGACATCATCTGCGGAGCTGGGAATTTTTTTGCCACGTTACTGGAGGCTCATGTGCAATGCCTGTAGCCTCATGCGTCCTTTTGAGGAGGTTACAAACCTGGTCAGTCGCACCAAAGGCACCATCAGCGACATCATACCATTTGTTTTCTTCCTGGAGCGTGCCCTGCGAAGAGTGCTGGATCAGGCAGTAGATGAGCGTGAAGAGGAAGAGTTGTGGACACCATCACCACCAGAAACAGCCTTATCAGCATCGCTTGCTGGACCTGCGGCAACGCTGGAAGAGGATTATGAGGAAGAGGAGTCAGAGGAGGAATGTGGCTTTGAAGAGGAAGACCAACCACAGCAGGCATCCCAGGGTGCTCCTTGTCACCTATCTGGTTCCCGTGGTGTTGTACGTGGCTGGGGGGAAGAAGATTATACCTTCCCTGACATCACTGAGGACGAGGAACAGGACATGAGCAGCTGGGCATCCGTCCTTGTGCAAATGGGGTCTTTCATGCTGTCGTGCCTGTTGAGGGACCCTCGTATAAAAAGGATGAAGGAGAATGACCTGTACTGGGTGTCCACGCTACTAGACCCCCGGTATAAACATAAAGTGCCTGTCATGTTACCGCATTACAGCAAGGCGGAAAAGGATTCAGCAGGTCCAAAATAAATAAAAGAAGAATGCTGTACACAGCATATAAGAGTCATGTCACAGCACAACAGGGATCTAACAGGGGAAGAGGTGAAAGTAATCCTCCTCCTCCTCTCATGAACACGCCGGCAAGGACAGGATGCTGTACAGACATGCTATTGATGGAGGACATGCAGAGCTTTTTAAGTCCTACGCATTGCCACAGCCCTTCAGGGTCCACCATCAGAGAACGACTTGACCGACAGGTAGCAGAATACCTGGCCTTAACCGCAGATATCGACACTCTGAGGAGCCATGAACCCCTTGACTACTGAGTGTGCCGGTTTGACCTGTGGCCTGAGCTATCCCAATTTGCGCTCGAACTTCTAGCCTGTCCCGCTTCAAGTGTCCTGTCAGAAAGGACCTTCAGTGCAGCAGGAGGTATTGTCACTGAGAAGAGGAGTCGCCTTGGTCAAAAAAGTCTGGATTACCTCACCTTTCTTAAGATGAATGAGGGATGGATCCCGAAGGGACTGACACTGGGCGATACATTTGACTGAACAAGGCCTGATCAGATGAGCTGCCTTGGGCTAAAAATGGTCCACACGCTGCTGTATTTGAACTCTGAATGCCGGATGACTTGCATGACTTATCCGCCACGAACTAGGGTTCAAGCCGCAATTTTTTAGGGCACGTCCTGCCTGGCAAAACAAACAGAAATTTTTCTGGCCACTGCTACAGCAGCGGCTGCGACAATACCAAATTTTCCAGCCAGGTGTACATGCCTAATTTTTCGTGCCTCTGCTGCTGCACTTGTTATGGTGCTGCAATTTTTCTGGCCGCTGCTACAGCTGCGACAATACCAAATTTTCCAGCCAGGTGTACATGCCTAATTTTTCGGGCCTCTGCTGCTGCACTTGTTATGGTGCTGCAATTTTTCTGGCCGCTGCTACAGCTGCGGTTGCGACAATACCCAATTTTTCCTCCATGTATACATGCCTAATTTTTCTGGCCTCTGCTGCTGCACTTGTTATGGTGCCGCAATTTTTATGGCCGCTGCTACAGCTGCGACAATACCAAATTTTCCAGCCAGGTGTACATGCCTAATTTTTCTGGCCTCTGCTGCTGCACTTTTTCTGGTGCTGCAATTTTCTGGCGGCTGCGACAATACCAAATTGTTCATCCATGTGTACATTCCTAATTTTTCTGGCCTCTGCTGCTGCACTTGTTATGGTGCTTCAATTTTCTGGCGGCTGCGACAATACCAAATTGTTCATCCATGTGTACATGCCTAATTTTTCTGGTACTCTCTGCTGACATCTCTGTCCATTTTAGCAACCGTGAATATTAGATGTATGCTAAGGGTAGCATGGTGGCTCAGAGGTTAGCACTGCTGCCTTGCAGCGCTGGGGCCTTGGGTTCAAATCCCACTATGTGCTGCCTAAAGGAGGGCTCTAACTATGTGCTGCCTAACATGGGGGAATCTATGTGATGCCTAAAGGGGGCTAAAGCACGTTATTCCAAACCATTTAGGAATGTTAGGTGATTTATGCCCTTTATGGATTAAAACCAGACTCTGAATCAACTATGTAATTTTCCATGGGAGTTTTGCCGTGGATCCCACTCCGGCACGCCACAGTCCAGGTGTTAGTCCCCTTGAAACAACTTTTAAATCACTATTATGGCCAGAAAGAGTCCCTGTGGGTTTTAAAATTTGCCTGCCCATTGAAGTCAATGGTGGTTCGCCCAGTTCGCCGGTCCGCGAACCTTTGCAGAAGTTAGCGTTCGCGGTTCCTGAACCGAAAATTTTATGTTCGTGACATCACTAGTCCTCACTAAATAGTGGAGCTGAACCCACAGCATAAGATACTTCTGTAGGTGAGGGAACAGCATTGGACAGAGGCAATGGGAGGACAGGGACTGCTCCTGGGCCATGCCAACTGAGGGTTGTGTCTGAGGAACCCACTGACTGTTGACTGGGGGTGTCAGATGTCACTTGTGATGAAGTGGATGACCGTGTTAACCAATCGACGAAGGCAGATGGATTGCTGGTCGAGACACGACCGCTAGCTGATAACGGGAGCTCAGGCCTCTCGCTGTGACTCCTGCTGCCACTCGCCCCTAATCTGCTGCGACCTCTGCCTGAAGGATTTAGGCCTCTGCCACTCCTCTGTGCACTTCCTGGCACTTCTCTGCCTGACATAATTTGTGCGTATATGAGGGGAGGGCAATACGCTTCACTACGCTTAAAACAGTATTTGTCTAGAACAGCAGCAGGTGTGCACTTTTGGCTGTCCTTTTACAGTATCTAGGCCCTTGACAGATTAACAGGTACAAAATAGTATACTACTTAGATGTACGTATTCTGTATCCACTTATGAGGGCAAAAACTGTATTTTTGTAAAATACCAGCCGGTGATTACTTTTGGCTGTCCTTTCACAGTATGTAGGCCTTTGACAGATAAACAGGTACAAAATGGTACACTACTTAGATGTAGGTATGTGGTATGCACGTATGAGGGCAAAAAAATGCGCTACAGTACACTTGGAAAACATATTTTCATAAAACACCAGCCAGTGATTACTTTTCCCTGGCCTTTCACTGTATGTAGACTTGTTACAGATTAACAAGTACAAAAAGTGCACTACTTAGATGTAGGTATGTGGTATGCACGTATGAGGGCAGAAAAATGCACTACAGTCCGCTGAAAAAACGTGTTTTTGCACAACAGCAGCAGTACACAACAGTGCAGCACCAAAAAAAGAAAAAAAATGTGTATTATACACAAAATTGCACTCTGTCAAAGAGTATTAAAAATGGAGTAAACTGCTGGTTATTTTACAGTCTACAGACTAGTATAAGGAGCAGATAATTTCTTGTGGAAAAAACACACAGAATTGCGCTACAGAATTGCGCTAAAAAATCATTCATGCCTCCTCTGCTAAGGTTGATGAAGTTGAGGCAGCTTGTTGAATTGTATGAGGCAACTAAAAGCTATCTGCCCCTCTCTGATAAAATGCTGAATAAAGTGACTGGAAGGTCAATGGCAGGCGTAAAAATCCTTTTCAGAAAGAATAAGCACTGCTCTCTGTCCACAACGCTGATGTGACTAGCAGTTGGAAGTGGAACGCTGCGGTATGATCAATTCAGCGTCTGTGTAACACAGAGACATGCAGTCCATCCTATCCCTCTGCAGTGTACGGCAAGAAATGAAACTGGTCATTACCTGAGTAGCTAGCATTTCCTTATTCCCTTGTTTACCCGGCAACTTGATTTCCGGCTTCCTATCTGACTTCTCTTTTGTTATAGCGATTTGGCACCTCTTCCCACTCCTGGCTTGACTCGGTTTGACTGACATCGACTTTATGTGTGTATGTTTAGTTTGTCTTTGTTAGTTGCTTGTTTCCCTGTTGCTCCTGACAACTGACAGGATTATATTTTACTGTGTTGACATTTGACTGCCCTCACTTATTTAGGAAGGGATTGTGGACCAGTTGCCGGCCTATCATTTCGGATAGGCGGACAAGTAGGCAGGGACAGGGGCGCGGGTAAGCTTAGCGAGCACTCCTTCCCTGCCCATACGTGACAGCTGTGACAGGGGTGACTGAATGATGCTAGGCTGCATCCTGCATGTGATACAGGTTCATCCCGCCTACCTCCCTTCCCGCCTTCCCAGCATCCCCTGCCCCATGTACTGACATGTACATCCACCATTTTAGGTGTCCGGGAGCCTGGAACGCTGTAAAATGGAGTTTAATTACGCGATTGGCGAGATAGAATCGCAGCGATATTCGCTTTTGTTGCAAATCGAATATTTCCTGAAATTCGTAACGAATTTGGGGTTCGTCTGCTTCGATTCGCTCATCTCTAGTTGTAAACTCCGTCTCATGCTAACAGTAGAGTGAAAGCACCGTTAGCATTCAAAAGTGACCAAAAAATCAGCCAGGAAGCATAGGAACTAAGAAGTGTTCTGTGGTCACCACGTACAGAACCACTCCTTTATTGGGGGTGTCTTGCTAATTGCCTATAATTTCCACCTGTTGTCTGTTCCATTTGCACAACAGCATGTGAAATTGATTGTCAATCAGGGTTGCCTCCTGAGTGGACAGTGTGATTTCACAGAAGTGTGATTGACTTGGAGTTACATTGTGTTGTTTAAGTGTTCCCTTTATTTTTTTGAGCAGTATAATAACAACCTGTGTGCAAAAAGGAATAACTCACAATAATGAGTCTAACCACCAACCCTAATATGAACAGATTGAAATGGCCTATGCAAGCTGACTAAATTTCTATCTGGGCAAAGATAGCTACAGGGATACAACACCATCACAGGACTATGGAAGACAGCATTCCGCCACCAGCCACGGTAGCTTCCTCAAGACCTCCCGAAACAATGTATTTGTCAAAAGGTATCAATCTTTACAATAAAGACATAAAACATACAGTGCCTTGCAAAAGTATTCACCTCCCTTGACTTTTTTTTGGATTTTGGTACATTGCAGCCTTAAAGCGTACATATCATTTTACAGAAAAAAATTAAAATAAAAGTTATATGTTACTCAGTACCTCATCCTGATCACGCACATATAACTTTTATGTGCCCAGCTTTTGTATTTCTTTTAAAATCAGCTTATATCAGTTCACTCTGAACTTCCATCTTCTCTCAGGCAGGGGGCGTGTCCCTCTCTTGGCCTCACTGTACATGACTAAACTTCCTCCCTCACTGTGTGGCACTGAGCTGTCAGCCAATCACTGCACTCTGCTCTGTAACCCTTTCCTCTCTGGTTTTATGCTGCTGTTCTCCTTATACACTATGTAGTAGAGCCCTGCACAGGACTGTTTTTTCAATCCTGCTCCCAATGATTTTTTCTCCAATCCCATCCGCTAACATAGGAATGTAAAGACACTAGGGTGCAATGCTCTGCATATATTCCCCATATATAACTATATATAACAGTGTGTGTAGTACACACACTGCTATACATGGGGGTATGTGCAGAGCATTGCATTCTAGTGTATGTACAGATGTGAATAGCAGTGACTAGGTCACTGACTGATGCAATGCTAGGCACATACCCCCACCTGTATAGGAATGTACACCACACACACTGCCATACACATGGTGGGTATGTACAGACTGCAGAGCATTGCACCCTAGGGTCTGTAGAAGACGCTAAGGTGCAATGCTCTGCAGTGCACTTACCCCTATGTGAATAGCAGCGCAGACTGAGGCTGCAGCACAGTGCACTGTGCGTGTGAATTGTGAGTAACATTGATGGCAGCTTTGACCTACCAGGCCTGGGGGAGAAGATGGAGTACAGAATAGACAATCCTCCAGGGCAGGCTAACCGTGCCACAAAATGGTGGTGCAGTGGCGGCAGGGATAGGAGACAGGACTGGGAGGAGCACTGAGAGATAATCACTGAGTCGGACTTATATTAATGCTGCTATGGTGGTGCAGGATATTGCGAGATTTGGACCTGACCACCCACAGCAGCCATCTGACCGCCCGCACGTAGTAAAGCTAAATAACAAATAATATGTCTGTCAACATGTATGTTATCCAGCTTTCCCATGCTTACTACTGGGGTGACACTAACAAACCTCCTCTTCATGTAATCTTCTTACTACTGGGGTGACAAACTGTAACAAACCCCCTCCCCATCTCCTTACTACTGGGGTGCATGTTGCTGTATAAGGCTGAACATGCTGTCACACTTGTTCCTTCTATGCTATGGACTGAGCTGTGCACTGAATCATTATTCTTCTTGATGCTGCTGAGAGCTGGGGAGGTGTGAGGGGGTGTGGCCACCTCTCAGCCAATCACAGCAGCTCACACACTGCCTGCTCTCTGTGTGTTCGGATTTCATTTCCTGTATTCTGCGAGCTGATGTTGCTAATGTCGGAAAGACCATAGTAACAGGTGTGGGACATTTTATGAAGACCTCTAGTGGCCACTTTAATAGGAGCAGTTTTCTAAGGGAAACTGTAGAAAAAAATAATGAAATAATATTAGAGATATACTTATTTTCTATGACTTTTCTATTGTTTTAAAAAAATATAGTTTTCGTGATAGTGGCCATATAAGTTCAATGTTTTATTAATCTGAATTTTATGTAATGGATCAGAACACAATAGTCTAAGTTGGTGAAGTGAAATGAGAAAAATATATAAATAAAACTATTTTTTTAGAAATAGAAAACAGAAAATGGTATTCACCCCCTTTGTTAGCAAACCCATAAAAAGCTCTTGTGCAACCAATTACCTTCAGAAGTCACATAATTAGTGAAATGCTGTCCACCTGTGTGCAATCTAAGTGTCACATGATCTGTCATTACATATACACACCTTTTTTGAAAGGCCCCAGAGACTGCAACACCTAAGCAATCAGTAGCAGAACACTGCAATGAAAACCAAGGACCTCTCTAAACAAGTAAGGGACAATGTTGTTGAGAAGTACAAGTCAGGGTTAGGTTATAAAAAAAATATCCACATTTTTGATGATCCCCAGGAGCACCATCAAATCTAGCATAACCAAATTGAAAGAAGATGGCAAAACAGCAAACCTGCCAAGAGAAGACCGCTCACCAAAACTCACAGACCGGTCAAGAAGGACATTAATCAGAGAGGTAGCACAGGGACCTGAGACATCCCTGGAGTAGCTGTAGAGTTCCACAGAAGAACTGGAGTATCTACATAGGATGACAATAAGATGTCCGCTCCATAGAGTTGGGCTTTAGGGCAGAGTGGCCAGAAGAAAGCATTACTTTCAGTTAAAAACAAAAAAGCATGTTTTGAGTTTGCGAAAAGGCATGTGGGAGACTCCAAAAATGCATAGAGGAAGGTGCTCTGGTCTGATGAGACTAAAATTGAACTTTTTGGACATCAAAGAAAAAGCTATGTCTGGCGCAAACCCAACACATCACATCACCCAAAGAACAGCATCAGCAGCAGGGACTGGGAAACTGGTCAGAGTTGAGGGAAAGATGGATGGTGTTAAATACAAGGATATTCTTGAGCAAATCCCATACCACTCTGTGCATGATTTGAGGCTAGGACGGAGGTTCACCTTCCAGCAGGACAATGACCCCAAACACACTGCTAAAGCAATATTCGAGTGATTTAAGGGGAAACATGTAAAGGTGTTGGAATGGCCTAGTCAAAGGCCAGATCTCAATCCAATTGAAAATCTGTGGTCAGACTTAAAGATTGCTGTTCACAAGCGCTAACCATCCAACTTGAAGGAGCTGGAACAGTTTTGCAAGGAGGAATGGGCAAAAATCCCAGTGATAAGAAATGGCAAGCTCATAGCGACTTATCCAAAGCAACTTGGAGCGGTGATTGCCGCAAAAGGTGGCTCTACAAAGTATTGACTTTAGGGGGGTGAATAGTTATGCACATTGACTTTCTCATTTATTTATTGTGAAGTGAACAACAAATAGGACAAAATAACAAAGTTGTGGGTATGTTCTGTAAATTAAATGATCAAAACCTCAAACAATCTATGTTAATTCCAGGTTGAGGCACCAAAATCCGTAAAAAGTCAAGGGGGGGTGAATACTTTTGCAAGGCACCGTAATTAAAAGACATACAGTATGTAGGCCACATAATATACAAATAAAAAAATTAGGTACAAAAGTAAAAGTCCTGCAGATAGTAAAAATAGCACTGTATGCCTGATAAAATATATGAAATATGCACTAGTAGACCAGGTAGACCAATTGTTTCTGGACGCGAATCAGTTACATCTCATATTTCCATCTTTCTAGACAAACTTCTCAGTTCCTATGCTACTAATACCCGATCATATATAAAAGACACCTCAGAGTTCTTAACAAAGATTCGTAATGTGACTGTCACCAATCAGACCATCCTAGCTACACAGTCAGCTTGTATACCTCCATCAATCATGATGGGGGGGGGGGGGGGGGAAATACACACCATGGAAAATGCTTTAATTTTATCTGACTTTCCTCCACACAAGATTGACTTTATTGTCTCACTGTTAAAAAAGTACTTGAATGCAACTACTACTACCACAGCAATGTGGCGCCCACATACACCAATATCTATGTGGCACACCTAGAGGAGGAGTACATCTATCGCACCACTTCAGCCACGTGCTTAAGTGGTGGCGATACATTGATGACATCTTTGTATTGTGGACTGGGACTGTGGAGGAGCTCCAGCTCTTCCATGAGTTCCTGAATCAGCAGAGGAAAAAAATGCAGAGATGGCGCAATATAGTGCAGTTAATCCTTATTAAAAGGGGTGGACAGCTGTCCAAAAACAGAATATTGCTCACCTATTGGTGTTGTGCAGGCAGGCACAACACTGGCGATCACATGTAGTAAGTAGCTGGAAGCGATGTTCAGTATCGGGAGGCAGCCGGCCTTTGGTCCCGCTATGCAAGCGGAGTGGATACTGGAGAAAACAGCTGGTTCTGTGAGCCCCTGGCAAGGTTCCCACAGAGCTCCGGCAGAAAAATCCGATTTTGGCTAGGAGGCGCACACCCAAGTATAGTGCAAAAAAGCAGGCTTTATTTATTTTTATTTATTTATTTACATAGTGCCTACAGATTCCGCAGCGCTTATTAATCCATAAAACATGCAGTGTGTACAGGACAACGCCTTTCAAAGGTTTTCCTTCTTCTTCAGGTCCTTTACCTAAAGGACCTGAAGAAGGAGGAAAACCTTTGAAAGGCGTTGTCCTGTTCACACTGCATGATTCATGGATTAATAAAGCCGGCTTTTTTGCACTATACTTGGGTGTGCGCCTCCTAGCCAAAATCAGATTTTTCTGCCGGAGCTCTGCAGGAACCTTGCCAGGGGCTCACAGAACCAGCTGTTTTCTCATGTGTTCCTGAATAACATCCAAACAGACATCAGATTCACTTTGACTTACTCTATGACATCTGTCAGTTTTTTGGACGTGACTAAGTAGGATTGAGAATAGGTTGACCACTGACCTATACCACAAACCTACAGACAGCAACACTTAATTGAGATTTGACAGTGGGCGCTCCCCTATAGGCAAATGCTCTGGGTGGACTGCATCACGGAGGATGACGAAAAACTAGACAGGGCCTAGTCTAAAATGACCAGAGATTTTTTAGATAGACGCTACACCAAGAAACTGATAGACGAACACAAAACTCGTATCAAAAATTGAGAAGAGAGAAACGCAGTACCGAGCACACAGATACAAGAATGATGGAACACACGGCACCTCAGAAGAGCTGCAGTCCAGTTCCGTTTATAACAACATACAATGACTGTTCATATCAGATCTCTTCCATCATACGGAAGCACTGGTATTGGATACAAGAAAGCCACTCACAGGTAGATGAGTTTAGAGAACCACCCTTAATGTCTTTCCGTAGGGCCTCTAACCTCAGAGACAAAATTGTAAAGACGGACATTTCAGAACGACCGAAATTACAACAAAGATATCTCACGGTCAAAAGCAATGGTTGCTTCCCTTGATGTAACTGTGTGAATTGTAATTACATGCAGAAAGGCACTAAATTTACACATCCTCAGACCAAACAAGAATATGAGATCAAATGTTATCTGAACTGTAATTCAGATTTCGTTGTGTACCTCCTCTGGTGTCCCTGTGAGAAGTTGTATGTCGGTGAGACGAGACATCATGTGAAGACTCGTCTCAACCAACACCGATACACAATCCGGAAGAAGAGATTCGACCTTCCAGTCTCTAAAAATTTCACGGAGGCTAATCATCAAGAACGTGACCTTAAGTTTATGATTTTAGATCACATTCCACCACCCAAAAGAGGTGGTGATCGAGTGACACTTTTGAAAAAGTGTGAACTCATGTGTATATTCAGACTGAACACCATGAGGTCCCAGGGCTTAAATGCAGAATTTAAAACTATGACAAAAATTATTAGAAGGTAGCCCCCCTGATGTAGCCCCTCACTCTGATGTACATTTCTTGCTGTATGTAGAAATGTATGTTTAATGTTTTCCTCTTTTCTCTTTTGTATTTCAGATTTTCTTCAGATTGTACAGCCACCAACAGAGCAACTGACATATCCGGCATAATTTATCAGGTTTCCGTACATCACAGTATTACCAACCTGTACCATCATACTTCATATTTATGTCAGGTGTGTCCAAATTGTCCTGGGGATGCAGAATATCCCAATACAGCTATGGGTGAAGGGTTGAGTTAAGGCAGTGGCACCTGTAATCTGGCGGATGCCAGACTGCCCAATATCTCATGCATACAGCAGCCGATGTTTATTCAATGGTTGTCTGTGTGTGTATACCCGCAGCTCATTGACTAGCTGTGGGAAATATGAGCCATGCCAGCCCTATCTGCTGTGAACCCCCACGCAAGGGGACACGGGACCGTCGACATTCAAGTACACTACAGTTACATATATGCTCTATTGTCCGCTTTGTGGGCTTTTTTTTACCTTTATAAAGATGGTGCAGGAATGCTCACCGACACCAGTACGCATGTCTTGTAACTATACACCACATCACACTGACAGCGCAACCTGATTGGCTGCGTGTGAGTGCGCTAACTCGCATCCCATTGGCCGCACTGTGTGCAGCTGCGCATTCACTGTCACACCACGTATAGCATGATATGCCTTACAGTTTGTTCTGCTGGGTAAGTGCTTCATGCTTATTACAATATGTAAATATTCAGGCACTGTAAATTTCAAGCATCCGCTCACTATAGCACATTCACTATGAGGAATCACCTGTATGGAATGCACTCCGGCTTTGATCTGGATCACAACGTTATGAAGCACATATATCACTATGTATTAATGTCTATGAAAGTATTATCTTGTTTATGCAAATTACACTGTAAACTTATTATGTTATCATCAATTATCCAATGAACTGAATGTATTTAAGAATGCACTGAGGGTCACTTAGTTGAGATTGAAGATGGTGACGGGAGGTCGCAGAAACGTTGCTCTGTATACACTGGAATGATGAAATAAAACCTAAATTTTTTTGCGCTTACTTCTGCGTGCTGCTGTTATCCGTATTTATCTAAACTGGGAACCCTTCACCAAGGATCATACTCAACGTGCATCTTCAACCTACATTTCCATCCTTGGTTGTGCTGCTCTCCTAGGAATTTTGAAATATACACTGGAGATCAAAATTAGAGAACAATTTATGAACATTTGATTTTTTTCAGAAATAATGTAATCTACATTGATCATCATTTGAAGGATTTGTTTTTAAGGGGTACACCATGCAATTAGAACAGCGTTTTACAAAATAACCAAGTATAACAACATAAAACCTTTTTAAAAAAACATGATGATCATAATTAGAGAACAGCAATAACTGTAGCAGAGAAAGATTGTAAGTACATTTTCTCAAAATGACAACAGTCACCAATCAGTAGGAAGTGTACAGGCCTTTGCTTTGAATGACTTCAGCACATCTGTGCCCCCCCACAGGACATCACTAGTCTCACACACTGCTCTGGTGTGAATTTGGTCCACACTTCTTCTAGTCTCTTCCACAGTTCTGTGACTGTTGTGGGTTTCTTGGCCATAACTTCGGCACCAAAGATTCTCCAGGGGTTTTCTAAGGATAGGGATAAGATGTCTGATCGTGGGGGTCCTGCCGTTGGGGACCCCAGCAATCTGTCATTCCGAACCCAACTTTGCAAGCTCTCGAACAGCTGAAGATGCATCAAATTTGACAAAGTTGTGCAGAAGAACATATTTGTAAAGTCAGGAAAATATATTTTAAAACATTCCTCTACTTTTCAACTAAGAAAGGTATTGGAGAGGGCCCCATCTGTCTTTTTTAGCCAAAGTCAGATATTATTAATTGAGGACACAACCTGTTGATAAATCTGTTACACACTCCACAGGGAAGGAAGACTGGCATATTTCTCGCACTATGCATTCGTATTATCCTTATAGAAGACAGGGTGTGCAAAGCAGTTCTCTCATTCCACATTTTCCAGGTAGCTTTCCCTTAAAGTTAGTGTTTCACTCCAACAAGGAGTCTTAAAAACCAACTGGGATTGTATTCCAAGCCTCTTATCGGCCATGCCAGCACCCTGTTTTGTACTGATGCCTCTAACCAGCCAATCCAGCCTTGCTCTGTGCTGATTTGGACCCTATTAAAAAGGGGTATTCCGGCTTTATACATCTCATCCCCTATCCAAAGGATAGGCATAAGATGTATAAAGCCAGAATACCCATTTAACTTCTTAATGACCACCAATACGCTTGGCAGCTCAGCTGGCTGTATCTTACACCCGACACCTGCTTGCAACTACCAGGAACAGACTTCAGTCTGCTCCCAGCAATTTAACCGACTACATGCTGCAATCAGTAACACCAGTGACAGGGACCTATCAGGGGTCCGATTGGCATCCCCTGTAACAAAATCCTAGGTGCCAGTCAGTCAGTTCTAAATGTCTCCAACCCTGCCATGGCAGATCTTCTTGTACAGGCTGCCTCAGGTATCATTGACCAGTATGAGCAACCTAATAAGTTCCATAGGAGACAAATTCCCCCATAATGAAAATTAAAATCACTCCCTTTTTCCCATTTTTCAAATAAAAGTCTAAGGAAAGAATCAAACTTCCAAAAAACTTATTTGGTATTACTATGTGCAGAAATATCTGAACCATTGAAATCAAAACGTTATGGCTCTTAGAAGTTGAAGAGTAGAGATGTCGCAAATTGTTCGCCGGCGAACAGTTCCTGGCAAACTTAGCATGTTCGCGTTCGCATCGCCGGGCGAACATGTATGAAGTTCGATTCGCCGCCTATACTTTAACATTGCGGTAAACTTTGACCCTGTGAGTCAGAGTCAGCAGACACATTACAGTTAATCAGCAGCAGTCCCTCCCTTCCAGACCCTCCTACCTCCTGCACGGACGCCATTTTACCTTCATTCGGCATGCTGCAGGCTTAGAAAGTGGAGGGACAGAGAAGCTGCTCCTGATGTAATAGGGAAAGCGATAGCTAGGTTGCTGCTAGGTGGTGTATTCAGGGTCCACTTTACTTCTAAAGCACTAGTCTAACATCTGCTTTAAGGACAGCACCCAAAAAAGCCCTTTTTAGGGCTCAAATATCAGTCCGTGTGTCTTGCAATAGCTGGAGGCACCCTGGCTGGGAGGGAACCGCTGGTTAAAAGGGGTACTCCGGTGTAAAACTTAATTTCCTTCAAGCAACTAACTACAGTATTAAAAGGGCTATAACTTCAGTCCGTGTGTCTTGCCACAGCTGGAGGCACCCTGGTTGGGAGGGAACCGCTGGTTAAAAGGGGTACTCCGGTGTAAAACTTAATTTCCTTCAAGCAACTAACTACAGTATTAAAAGGGCTATAACTTCAGTCCATGTGTCTTGCAACTGCTGGAGGCACCCTGGTTGGGGACCTCTGCTTAAAAGGGGAACTCCGCTGGCAACCTTTTTTGCTCGTTGTCACACTAGTGCAAATCACATTTGGTGTAACAGTTGATCAAAAAAAACTGTGCTGCCTAAAGGGGGGCTCTAACCATGTGCTGCCTAATATGGGGGAATCTATGTGCTGCCTAAAGGGGGGATCTAAATATGTGCTGCCTAAAGGGGGCTTTATGTGCTGCCTAAAGGGAGGCTCTATGTGCTGCCTAATATGGGGGAATCTATGTACTGCCTAAAGGGGGGCTCTAACTATGTGCTGCCTAACATGGGGGAATCTATGTGCTGCCTAAAGGGGGGATCTAACTATGTGATGCCTAAAGGGGGGGACTAACTATGTGCTGCCTAAAGGGGGGCTCTAACTATGTGATGCCTAAAGGGGGGCTCTATGTGCTGCCTAAAGGGGGCTAAAGCACGTTATTCCAAAGAATTTAGGAATAATAGGTGATTTATGCCCTTTATGGATTAAAACCAGACTCTGCATCAACTATGTAATTTTCCATGGGAGTTTTGCCATGGATCCCCCTCCAGCACGCCACAGTCCAGGTATTAGTCCCCTTGAAACAACTTTTAAATCCCTATTGTGGCCAGAAAGAGTCCCTGTAGGTTTTAAAATTCGCCTGCCCATTGAAGTCAATGGCGGTTCGCCCGTTTCGCGAACATTTGCGGAAGTTCGCGTTCGCCATTCGCAAACCGAAAATTTTATGTTCGCGACATCACTAGTGAAGAGGTACAAATTTGCCAAAAATCAATGACATAGGAAGGGTTTAGCAGAGCTCTCCTTATAAAACATGAACTAAAATGAATTAGTACATTTGTGAGAGCTCTTAGTAAGGGAGAGGAGGGGGATAGTATTTTTTAAGATGGGACCCTTTCATTTTTGTGTACATCACTGTTATGGCAGTATCTGTAAAATTATTCAAAAACATACAGATGCAAAATAAGGCCAGTTAAATTTCCTTTAAAATTTCTAGTAAAAACCCTGGCAGAGTGAAAGAATTCTATTTATCCTCTGGCTCAGCCATCATATTTTATAATTAAATCCGTAGATACCTGCTGTATCTGGTGCTGAGAATTTGCCCAAACTTATTTACCCACTGCCTAACGAAAATATGCAAAAACCCAGACTTCATCACAATGGAGACCCCTGTTTTGTCTTGGTGGATACCTTTAACCACTGAACATCTCAATCTCAATCAGCATTTTCCCATAGATATTATGGATGTTGCTTTTTAACACAGAATAAAAGTTCATTTCTAAGTCTAAATAAGAATTCAGTTGTTAAAAAACATTTGACAACTTTAGTTACTAGAAACATCTGTAAGTAATTAGCTTTACCTTTTCTTTATGAAAACCTACATGTCATTGCTTTATGGAAAGGATTACATTCATTTTCCCTGCTATCTGTACTGGATAATTGTACGACAACTTGTTTCCTGTTCAGCTCGGCTCGTTTCCTCACCACTCAAGTCTAAGAACATTCTCCATTTCCTTTTATCTGTGGAATTCCACCTCATTGGCAGCATCTTCCAAATTAGACATTGTCATAATGTGAAAGACAAAAATGAAGACAAAGCAGTAGCTTCACAAAGCTCATATGTTCAATAAAAGGGATCCAAGGGAAAGTAATGTACACATAGTTAGAGCTATATTTTATTAGAATTATCTGGTTTATATATTAAAATAGCAGAAAAGCAGTATATACTGTGTACTGTAAATGAACCTAAAGTATGCTATAAACGAACTAAGATAAACAGATGGACCATCAAACTGACAGATAGATAAATAGATAGGTGGATAAAGGATAGACAGGCTGATGGAGGGGGCGTATTGCCCGCCGCTCCATGTGGGGTCGGCACACCCCCTTCCAGCAGACTGCCGGTTATGTTTCACTAAAGAACTCCTTTAAGCTGTGATTAAAAATGTAAAGTTATGAGCACTGTTTTTTTGGTTTCAACTGCTCTGCACATTAAAATCAATTTCTAAGGTATATGTCAGGATATGAGCAAAAAGGTAATTTGGTGTACACCGCAACATTCTTGTGGCAGGCTCATTCACTTAAAGGGTACGTTCACACATGCATATTTTCTGCTGCAGGTTTGCTTCAGCGGATTTTTCTTCCCGTTGACTTCAATGGGCAGCAAAATCTGCAGCAAAAATATGCACGTGTGAACGTACCCTATAATAAAAAACATAGGGGGAGATTTATCAAGGGCAAAATTGTGTATGGGAAAATATACTAATTGATTTAAAGTAAAAATTCACAAAGTTTATGAGCTGTTTTAGCTAATGAATATTCCATTTGCACTGTGCGTAAGAGTATGTTTTTGTTCATGTGTTTTTGTATGATTATATGCAATTTTTTTTAATTGCCATAATTTTCCCACCTTTTGGGTTGTGTGTGTGTGTAAAATCTGAACCTGGTCAGAGGTGAAGAGGGGATTTTTTTCAGCTAAACAATTTGAAGAAGCTTAGACATTTTTATGAATTTTGCAAAAAAAAAAAAAAAAACTGCATGCGCAAGGACAGCGAAAACAATAGCAAAAAAACCTACAAAAAACTGCATGATAAATCTCCCCCATAGTCTACCAGTGACTACATCTGGTCTAATTTTTGGAAGTTACTTTTGATTTCCCTAAAAAAAAAAAAAAAAGTATTAGTATATATCGTAATATTTTAAATGTAACCCTGAAACATGTGAGTGGAGCCTTAGAGCAGTTGTTACAATATGACAGCTGAAAGGCATTTATTAGCAACTGGCTGACCTCATTTAACTGGACTGGTATTTTTATTAGAAAAAATATTAATTATTCTGGATGCATTTGTTCATGTATGTCCGTTGGGTTGTTATTTTACAGATTTTGCTTATGCTCTGTTCTTTATTTCTTAGAAAATGGACCTTGCACTTGATCACATTGTTTTACCTTTGGAAATTATATTCCACATCTCCAAGTGATGTGGAATTGCCCTGTACTTTACCTGGATTTTGCAGGCAATGTCAACAAAATGTTTTATAACAAGATAAAAAAAGTTTTGCCATTCCTGTTATATGAGAAACCAGTGAATACAAAGTCTGTAAAAAAGCACTCCAAGATAACTTTCTACGGTACATTCCATAATAATGGAAAACAAGAAATAAAGAACAAAAAATCATTTCCAGGTGTTGCAATGTAAAAAATGCAAAAGGCATGCAGTACCGTGTGTACTGATGTATCTTCTAAGAACTGGCAACAAATTTACATCACTGTAAACATACCTGGCCGGCAAGATATCTACCCAGGATCCTGCACATTTCTCTTCAGCTGCTTTTTTATTATATTCAGTTAAAACATATATAAACATGTGGAAAACGAAGATATGGAATCCAGCTCTTGGTGCAAATAAAATCCACTTTTATTCCATAAAGATAGACACATGAAGTTACGCGTTTCAAGCGCAAGACGCGCTCTTAGTCATACCACAAAGAGTGGGTCTTGCGCTTGAAACGCATAACTACCTGTGTCTGTCTTTATCGAATAAACGTGGATTTTATTTGCACCAAGAGCTGGATTCCATATCTTTGTTTTCTACTTGCCTTGGTGTTGTCCTGGATCCGTGCTGCATCTGTAGGGGCGGGGTGAGCTGGTTGTGGGTCTTCCTAAATATAATCATGTGGTTGCAACAAATATTATATTAAATTACGTTAAAGATAATGACATATATTTACCGCAAGTATTTATCGTTACTGGGTCCTATTTATTCATTATCTATAACTATGCAGCTCAATGGATTTCAATGGTTGTATGGCTTGTTCATTGATTCAGCAATGTAGCATTTTACTTACCGTATTAACCCCAAGCCAGTTTTTAACATACAGAGGCATTCCATCCATACATACAATTTTAGAGTGAGTCCGGGTGCTATAAAAAACACATACTCTCACTGATCCCCTATAGATACTAATCTGATGTCTCCTTGAACTGTGCTTTCTGGTTGCTGAGATGCATTGTCAGTGTAGAAATTGTCTTCCCAGCCAAGCACTGGCCATGATGGGTCATGTTTTTGGTGCTGCCGCTAACCTGTGCTTCAAAGGGTACTCCGATGGGACATTATTTTTTTTTTTAAACCAACTGGTGCTAGAAAGTTAAACAGCCTTGTAAATTACTTCTATTTAAAAATCTGAATCCTTCCATTAGTTATCAGCTGCTATATGCTCCACAGGAAGTTCTTTTCTTTTTTAATTTATTTTCTGTCTAACCACAGTGCTCTCTGCTGACACCTCTGTCCATTTTAGGAACTGTCCAGAGTAGGAGCAGACAGAAAAGAAATTCAAAGAGAAAAGAACTTCCTGTGGAGCAAACAGCAGCTGATAAGTACTGAAAGGATTAAGATATTTAAATAGAAGTAATTTACAAATCTGTTTAATTTACTGGCATCAGTTGATTAAAAAAAAAAAAAAAAATGTTTTCCAGCAGAGTACCCCTTTCAGCCTCTTTGCTCATCTGCCAGTCAACAATATAGCATGATGCTATTGAAAAGCCTTTGCTTCTATCCAGAGAAGGAGAGCAACAAGTTATTACTCATGGTTGCCCAGCAGTAGAGGATCCTTATGCAGACAACTAGCTTTGTGGAGTGTATGTGTCCAGAACACCAGAAATCAATAAGTATGTACCGTTTTTTTCGCCCTATAGGATGCACTGGCGTATAGGACGCACCCTATTTTTAGGTGCAAAATCTAAAAAATGTAAGATTTTGAAGCCAATAGTGGTCTTCAACCTGCAGACCTCCAGATGTTGCAAAACTACAACTCCCAGCATGCCCGGACAGCCGTTGGCTGTCCGGGCAGGCTGGGAGTTGTAGTTTTGCAACATCTGGAGGTCCGCAGATTGAAGACCACTGCATAGGAGGTAATACGTGTCCCCGCCGCTCCAGACCTGTCACCACTGCCCTGGATGTCGCTCCATCGCTGTCGCCGTGTCCCCATCGCTCTGCTGCCGGCCTGCTGCTGAACGTCTCTGCTGCCGGCCGGGTATCCTCACTCTCCGTCGCCGCCATCACGTCATTACGTACGCGACGACGTGATGACGAGGAAGGAGAGCGCCGGCCATACAGGGGATCGCTGAACGGAGAAGACACCGAGGAGGAAGGTAAGGTCCCTCCCGGTGTCCTGTAAGCACTAACCCAGCTATTCAGTCGGGCTGTTCGGGACCGCCGCGGTGAAATCGTGGCGGTCCCGAACAGCCCGACTGAACAGCCGAGTTAGTGTCACTTTCCCTTCAGACGCGGCGGTCAGCTTTGATCGCCGCGTCTAAAGGGTTAACCCCTTAACGACGCAGGACGTATATTTACGTCCTGCGCCGGCTCCCGCGATATGAAGCGGGATCGCGCTGCGATCCCGCATCATATCGCGTCGGTCCCGGCACTAATCAACGGCCGGGACCCGCGGCTAATACCACACATCGCCGATCGCGGCGATGTGCGGTATTAACCCTTTAGAAGCGGCGGTCAAAGCTGACCGCCGCTTCTAAAGTGAAACTGAAAGTATCCCGGCTGCTCAGTCGGGCTGTTCGGGACCGCCGCGGTGAAATCGCGGCGTCCCGAACAGCTGATCGGACACCGGGAGGGCTCTTACCTGCCTCCTCGGTGTCCGATCGACGAATGACTGCTCCGTGCCTGAGATCCAGGCAGGAGCAGTCAAGCGCCGATAATGCTGATCACAGGCGTGTTAATACACGCCAGTGATCAGGATGAGAGATCAGTGTGTGCAGTGTTATAGGTCCCTATGGGACCTATAACACTGCAAAAAAAAGTTAAAAAAAAGTGTTAATAAAAGGTCATTTAACCCCTTCCCTAATAAAAGTTTGAATCACCCCCCTTTTCCCATAAAAAAAATAAAACAGTGTAAAAAAATAAATAAATAAACATATGTGGTATCGCCGCGTGCGTAAATGTCCGAACTATAAAAATATATCATTAATTAAGCCGTAAGGTCAATGGCGTACGCGCAAAAAAATTCCAAAGTCCAAAAAAGCGTATTTTGGTCACTTTTTATAACATTAAAAAATGAATAAAAAGTGATCAAAAAGTCCGATCAAAACAAAAATCATACCGATAAAAACTTCAGATCACGGCGCATAAAATGAGCCCTCATACCGCCCCGTACGTGGAAAAATAAAAAAGTTATAGGGGTCAGAAGATGACATTTTTAAACGTATAAATTTTCCTGCATGTAGTTATGATTTTTTCCAGAAGTGCGACAAAATCAAACCTATATAAGTAGGATATCATTTTAACCGTATGGACCTACAGAATAATAATAAGGTGTAATTTTTACCGAAATAGGCACTGCGTAGAAACGGAAGCCCCCAAAAGTTACAAAATGGCGTTTTTTTTCGATTTTGTCGCACAATGATTTTTTTTTCCGTTTCGCCGTGCATTTTTGGGTAAAATGACTAATGTCACTGCAAAGTAGAATTGGCGACGCAAAAAATAAGCCATAATATGGATTTTTAGGTGGAAAATTGAAAGGGTTATGATTTTTAAAAGGTAAGGAGGAAAAAACGAAAGTGCAAAAACGGAAAAACCCTGAGTCCTTAAGGGGTTAATACAGGGCATCATCGGTGATGTCCTGTATTAGCCGCGGGTCCCGGCCGTTGATGGCCGCAGGGACTGCCGCGATAGGGGTGTATTTGCCGTATAAGACGCACCGACTTTTTCCCCCCAGTTTTGGGGAAGAAAAAGTGCGTCTTATACGGCGAAAAATACGGTAAGTAAATATCATATCCCTTTACTGGATATTATCCTAATAGCATATAAATGACAACCATTTTGACAAGCTATACAATGAATTTGACATTTCATAGTGGGACAACCTTCTTTTAAAGGACCATGAAAAGTTTTACTGCTTTAGCCTGTTCGTATTGAAGAAGTGAAAGACAAATTGTAATTTAGTTTTTATTTTAGATTAATTATAATTTTTGACTATAAATCTACAGTATATGTTGCTATTTTTATATAGCATATTGACTTGGTATGCAAAAGATATACAAATGCTATTCATATCTGCATTTTTGCTTTCATTCATCATACGTTCTATGAGAAATTCTAACATCTCCCTGTGACCCCCGCTAAGGTTAAGTTCACACAGTCAATATGCTCCGGCCTTTCCTGGCTTTTTTGCCTTTTTTTTGTGCTGAACAGACCCAGAATGGGTCAGAACACAACTGACTCCGCTGGGTCCTGATGAATCCCAATGACTTAAAAGGGGCTCATTGGGGATTCAATATTTTTTGGGAGATGAGTGGAGAGAAAAAAATAGGATGTGCAGAATTTCTTTCTCTGCTCAACTTCAATCCTTTCGATGGACTGCCCGATGAAGGACAATGGCAGTGGGAATGAGCCCTCACTTGTAATGGGTCCGCTAGGTTTCGTTAGCAAGATTGGCATTGCAAGCAGGGCTTCCAACAGCAGTGTGAAACTGTCTGTATGTTTATGTAATGTTGTGTACATATTTTGTATTTTTGTTTATACAGGATGATGTGCTGAACTCAAACAATGACTCTCAGTGCCGCAAAACAGATGTATGAGGAATCAGCGTTTGCTCATTTGTCAGCTGATCACTAGGCTTTTAACATAGGGCAATAAATAGGCCATCCAGCCAATAATTGCCCGGTGTAAAAATGCATTATAAGTGAACAATTCTGATATTATTTTAACCTCCTAGCGCTGTACTTTTGTTTAAAATGCCCACAGCCTATGCTAACACACTTTATACTTTATACTAAGCCTTAAATGAAGCTTGGTAGTAGTGCTTCCTCCAATTGGTCAATTATGTTAAATTCTCCTTAAAATCTAAATGATGTGCAAAACAGAAACTTACTGAATTGAGTTTACACTGTTTTAGAATAAAATAATCAGTCGTCTGAGTAGACATACCCACAGTTGCTGTAAAAAAGAATAAAGTGAACCCCTATATGGACCAAATCTGAAGTAGGTTTTTGTTTTGTGTTACCTCTCCACATTCCATCCGACACAACTTTTAAAAATTTTTTTTATTGTTATGTCTGTATAAGGAGTAAGTTTATGCAGGAGAAACTGTGATTCTTGGTACTGTTTGGGGGGGACATTATATTAAAATAAAGAGGGATCCTTTTCTTTGATTTTAACCCCTTAAGGACTGAGCCCTTTTTTCCCCTTAAGGACTGAGCCCTTTTTCGCAATTCTGACCACCATCACTTTACGAATTAATAACTCGAAAACGCTTTTACCGAATATTCTGATTCTGAGATAGTTTTTTCGTGACATATTCTACTTTATTTTGGTGGTAAATTTTCGGCGTTACTTGCATCCTTTTTTGGTGAAAAATACAAAAATGTCATGAAAATTTTGAAAATTTAGCATTTTTCTAGCTTTGAAGCTCTCTACTTGTAAGGAAAATGGATATTCCAAATAAATTTTATTTTTATTGACAAATACAATATGTCCACTTCATGTTGGCATCATAAAATGGACATTTTTTTGGTTTTTGAAAAAATTAGAGGGCTTCAAAGTAGAGCAGCAATTTAAAAAAATTTCATGAATATTGCAAAATCTGAAGGGACAGATGTTACAGAACTACAACTCCCAGCATGCCTGGGCAGTCTAGGCATGCTGAGAATTGTAGTTTGGCAACATCTGGAGGGCTACCTTTTGGGCACCACTGTAACAGTGGTCTCCAAACTGTGACCCTCCAGATGTTGCAAAACTACAACTCCCAGCATGCTGGGAGTTGCAGTTTGGCCTTCCTAATGGTTGCCACAGTAAAGATCCCTTTACTTTCATTCCCACCCCCACCCCCCATAGTTTCCCTACCTGAGCCAGGATCCAGCAGTCTCCAGCAACGATCCGGGGTCCCCAGGCATCTTCTCCTCCAGGTACCGGCCTGTACCCACTGTCCTGCCCTGCCATTGGTCAGAATCAGTTCTGACCAATGGCAGGGGATAGGAGGAGATCGCAGCACTGCGACCTCACTCCTATCCCTCAGGATGATCAGGGCTATCCCTGACAGTTCCGATCATCCCTATTTTCCGGGTGATCGGGTCAACAGAGACCCGATCAGCCCGGAATAGCAGAAAATCGCATGTCTGAATTGACATGCGATTTTCTGCGATCGCAAACATGGGGGGGGTCTCAGGACCCCCCTCGGCGATGTGTCGGGATGCCTGCTGAATGATTTCAGCAGGCATTCTGGTCTGGTATCTGATGCATCTGTTGCCGCCTTGTATAAAATGTGGGTCCCTAGTTCCCCAAACAGGGTTAAAAATGTAATAAATAAATAAATATACTGGCACAACTATATATAAAATAGTATATGATTTATTAATAAATAAGACATAAAAGGAGGTGTAGCAATGTATTCTTTAAGTGAGCTTGAAAATTCTTCAATAATGTGATGGGTGAGGTTTTTCCGGCTAAAATTAAAAATTGTATAGGTGTGAGTCTAAGATAGTACAAAAAATGGTGTTGCAATAAATTGGGGAGAGAGAGTGGTGTGGTACCCACCTGATCTAGTTGGCCTAAGGTATATATGGGCACCCTTGTTTCTTATGTGCGTGGGTCCCATGTTTAAGGTATTGCAGCTGTTTACAATACAAAGTGGAGAATAGATTAATATGCTGACTGGTGGATATAAATATAACTAAGGGTGAGCAAAAACAGTACTATATTGCTCACCCTGTAGTCCTAAGTATATATTGATCCTTGAACGGATGGCTGATATGTTCAAATATACTTCTCCTCTTACAACATGCGGTTCCTATTTATACAAAGAACATGCAGGTCTTTAATTTGTATACATGGAAATACCAGCTCTCCGATCCCCTTAAATGTGCCCGGATCGGTGTCCAGCCAACACCAGCAACGAAAAATGAAAGGCAGATGATCCAGCACTATTTCCAAGCAGCTTTATTAGGAACACAGCACACAGGTAAAATCAGCCTGAACTCAGACGCGTTTCGAGCGCATGCGCTCTTTGTCAGTGATGTCACAGGTACTACCAGGTGAGGTTTAAATACCTTTTGCTTGTGGGAGGGAAGAAAAAGAAATCCCATAACCCCACCTCTCTCTGGAGACGTGTGACATAGTTCACATTAGTAAGAACAAACAAAGTTAAAATATGTGTAATAAAACCAGAAAATGAAACATACATGCAATAATGTAGCTTGATTGTTCATAAAAACATAGGAATTAAATGTCACGGAAGGGGGTTCAAAAAATAGGTATAAATGCTTGTTAGTAGTGAAATAGCAGTTCTTGACGGACATTTAAACCCGTCGGAGAACGAGTCCCCAATGTGAACTGCCAATATGCTTCACGATCTGCCAATTTTTTCCTAATGCAACCCCCTCTCGTGCCCATTTTAACATGTTCAATGGCAAAAATACGAAAGGTGTTTAATTTACCGGCATGTGCAAAGTGAAAGTGTGCAGATGCAGCAGATCTCTGTCTCACTGCTGTCATAGTACTGTCATTCAGATGTTCCAGTGCTCTTATTTTCAATTTTCTTGTTGTGTATCCCACATACTTTAAATTGCACTCTGTGCACTCTATCATATAAATTACATTACTGTAGTTACAGTTTATGTAATTGTTGATAGAGTACCTTTTGGTGCCATCCGAGCTCTCGAACTGAGTCGTCTGTTTGACATACTGACAGGTACGGCACACTTTGTGTCCGCACTTAAAAAACCCTTTCCTTTCTAACCAACTGCTGTTTTTCCTGTTCTGTGAAGCGACCACACTAGGGGATAGGGGATTAAACACCTTTCGTATTTTTGCCATTGAACATGTTAAAATGGGCACGAGAGGGGGTTGCATTAGGAAAAAATTGGCAGATCGTGAAGCATATTGGCAGTTCACATTGGGGACTCGTTCTCCGACGGGTTTAAATGTCCGTCAAGAACTGCTATTTCACTACTAACAAGCATTTATACCTATTTTTTGAACCCCCTTCCGTGACATTTAATTCCTATGTTTTTATGAACAATCAAGCTACATTATTGCATGTATGTTTCATTTTCTGGTTTTATTACACATATTTTAACTTTGTTTGTTCTTACTAATGTGAACTATGTCACACGTCTCCAGAGAGAGGTGGGGTTATGGGATTTCTTTTTCTTCCCTCCCACAAGCAAAAGGTATTTAAACCTCACCTGGTAGTACCTGTGACATCACTGACAAAGAGCGCATGCGCTCGAAACGCGTCTGAGTTCAGGCTGATTTTACCTGTGTGCTGTGTTCCTAATAAAGCTGCTTGGAAATAGTGCTGGATCATCTGCCTTTCATTTTTCTTTAATTTGTATACCTGTATGGCGATGACCTGTATGGCGATGAATAGAGATGAGCGAACTTACAGTAAATTCGATTCGTCACGAACTTCTCGGCTCGGCAGTTGATGACTTATCCTGCATAAATGAGTTCAGCCTTCAGGTGCTCCGGTGAGCTGGAAAAGGTGGATACAGTCCTTGGAAAGAGTCTCCTAGGACTGTATCCACCTTTTCCAGCCCACGGGAGCACCTGAAAGGTGAACTAATTTATGCAGGAAAAGACATCAACTGCCGAGCCGAGAAGTTCGTGACGAATTGAATTTACTGTAAGTTCGCTCATCTCTAGCGATGAATTTGTATACCTGTATGGCGATGACTTCGTTCTAAGTAGTAGGACTGAGATACCTGTGCTCCCGGGATATTTTCCGATCCTGGATGGTTACCGTCTGGGTTCTGGCGAAGTTTTTGCTGGCGAAGATTACTGGAACCGTACGGGAGACTGCCCCGGCTGGTGGCGTCTCAACCATACTCGGTTCCTCTACGTGGCCCGATTGGCAGATGAATAGCCGTGAGTGACGTCACTACGGAGGTACAATTGGTCCAAGAAACTTCCGACGCGTTTCGGAGGCTAATCCATCCTCCTTCGTCTGGGATGGGTGTTACTTGGATGATCCGCTATTTAACAGGTACATAGATTTTGGAAAATCTACATACCTGTTAAATAGCGGATCATCCAAGTAACACCCATCCCAGACAAAAGAGGACGGATTATAAACAGCTACAATACCTTAAACATGGGACCACGCACATAAGAAATAAGGGTGCTCGTATATATCTTAGGCCAACTAGATCTGGTGGGTACCACACCACTCTCTCTCCCCTATTTATTGCCACACAATTTTTTGTACTCTCTTAGATTAACACCTATACAATTTTTCACTTTAGCCGGACAAAAACTCACCCATCGCATTATTGAAGTATTTTCAGGCTGACTTAAAGAATACTGTACACCTCCTTTTATGTCTTATTTATTAAGAAATCATATACTATTTTATATATAGTTGCACCAGTATATTTATTTATTACAAATTATGGATAATAAATGGGTCACTCAACCTTTACTGTTGTGCTAGATTATAGGCACAACCATACATCAAGCGCCATCACTATATGTCAGAATCTGAGAATGCTGCATCAACCTAGAATAAAACTCTATTGGACAAAAAATCAAAATGTTCACACCAAATGTGTAAATGCCTTCTAAAGCCTTGTGTTCATAAGTTTTTTCAGGATGCAGCCGGGCATCCCAAATAGGCTGTGAGAGTATAGGAAGTACTACACGTAACTATATAGCTGTTATCCTTAAGCCACTGCTTATGAATAGTAGGTGGATGAATGGCTGTTCATTAGTATTTTTCCCCTGTGCAACCTCACCCATATATTATTGTGGCTTCCTTGCATCTAGCAGGAAATTTGTTTTGAACATGCCATTATTTCAGTACATATGACTCTTTTTATGTGATTTTAAAGAGGCACTGTCACAAACAAAAATTAAGCAATTTTAACATTTTCTCTAATAGATTCCTCCTAACAAATGAACTTTGTTTCTGCTGTAAAAATTTCAGCCACTAGATGTCCCCATACAGGTTAATTAACTATTCCCTTTTTTAGCTGCATCATCTTTGTCTTGAGTGCACATCATCTGGGAGCCTGCAGTGCCACCGCTGAGTGACAAAGACCCAGGGAATAGAGGCAGACCAATGTGCACCTAGTAAACAGAGAGGAGGGAATTACAGATGAGCCTACCATTATTGGCTGCCATCTGATGTGTGTTCCAGAGACCAGCGCCGCAGACAGCAGTGAGTACAGAAGCCTCTGCAGCAGATATGTTGGCAAGCCCCGTGCTTACTCTACAGAGGACAACAGGACAAGTGAACATGCTTGTATGGTTTTTTTTTTTTTTTGGGCGACAGGTACTCTGTAACTATATTTGATACCATTTTCTCTAATTCCTACAAATGAATATATGATTTACATTCAAATTGTTGTGAGATGTGGATTCAGAAAAATAAATATCTTCATTTCTTTGTTTTTCATACTGATAGCATTCCATAGCAAAAACAAACAAACAAAACCTGTTAAAAATAAGTGTAGGTTTTTAGTTTTTATGTAATGTATGCATAGTGGATCTCAGTGATCAAAGCTTTCTAAAGGTATAACTGTCTTTGTTGCCAATAGCAACCAATTACAGCACAGCTGGTAAGTTTTTTGCTTTTTTTTATTTTTTTATTGAAAGCTAAGCATTTGATTGCTATGGGCAACATAAATATTTATTTATTTTATAAACTTTTGATTAATCCACCTCAATGGATTTAAAAAGTTTTTAAAATTTAGCATTTACCTCTTTTAAAAAGTTCTTTTTGATATATTATAGTCAGAACATGTGATCTTCTAATTAATATTTCTTCAGTAGTTTCACTTTAATGCTCTTCTAAGGCTCCTTTCACACTCTACTATTGCTCCGTTACAAAGGGACGTTAATGGCTCTTTTTTTCTTACTACTTTGGCTGCCATTAACATCCCTTATTGTAACAGAGCAAAACAGGAGTTATAACGGGCAAAGAGGATCCCATTCACTTGAATGAGATTCCCCTATCGTCTGTTATAAGTCCCGTTATGATTGCAGGAGAATTGTGCCTAATTGTGGAGCGGCAGTAGTGGATCACCTTATATACCCTTCTCCACGTTGTGCTGGCTTATGCACAACTTGTTTTGGTAAGCGTTACTTTACATTGAGCGTTTTGCATGATCTGGCGTTAATACATTATGGAGCGCTCCTTCTTTGTCTTTTTCTACTGTTAATAAAGGGTAGATAAAGAACTTCAGCTATTAACATAAGGGAAAACTTTTCTGTTTAAAAAAATACTTTTGTAAGCGGGTTTCCCGGGTTTTGCTTACATGCGATTTATTTATCAAGGTCGTGAAACTATTTGATAAATAGGTCACATGTAAGCAAAAGTAAGTAAAAAAAAAAAATTGTCATATAAAAGCCATACGTTTGTAAAGAATGATAAATCTCCTTCGATGTCTTTTCCTGCTTTATTTGCACATTGTTTTATGTGTTTCTTCCAGGGGCCGGATATTGCTACTTCCTGAAAAAGAGAAGACAAGCAAAAATTTAAAAAAGAAATAAAATAGACAAATGGGAGCCAAAACTTCCTAAAATGAACAATTAACTGTGTACATAGAAACAAGCACAAACAGTGCATTCTGCAGGTATTTGAAAAATAGGATTCTTATTTGGCTCATGTAGCTTATTTGGCTTATCTATCCTTCCTAATACTCATAATTATATTGGAAATGCCAGTGCATTCAACATAGTAAGGAGATTGTGATTGGTTGACTATCTGCTGTGTATGGAGACTACCGACAAATGACAAGAAGTATTGGACATGTTGAATCTCAATGCCTGATCCTTTTGTTCTCTTAAGAGATAAGCTACTGCCACTGGTGTCTGGCAGTGGCTTTCTCTCCTTTCCCTGGCAGAGCAAAGTTTGCATGTGTATGGGTGATTCAAAATGAATAGGTGTTTGAAGGTGTATAGACACCGTTAGAGCTATCATTAGTGCATTACACATAGGGGGAGATTTATCAAAACTTTTGCAAAGTAAAAGTTGCCCAGTGGTCCATAGCAACCAATCAGATTGCTTCTTCATTTTGCAGAGGCTTTGTTAAAAATGAAAGAAGCAATCTGATTGGTTGCTATGGGCAACTTTTCCTCTGGACAAGTTTAGATAAATCTCCCCCATATTGTTTGAGTTAATAGGGTTGGTATATTTAGAAGGTCAATGACTCAATAGGCATCCGGACAACAATGGGGAGTGTCACAGAATATTTAAAAGGAATGAATCAATAAAACATTTTTTTTTACTGATTAGAGCCAGATACAGATATATGTTGGTTTATTATTTAAGAGAATAATGTTATCTCTGTTTGCTGGTAAGAGTTGCAGACACTGTTAGCTAGCTGTTAGGGTATGAAAGCAAACTATACCTTTCATAGTGTTGATGGTGTTTGCAGAACTTTTAAAATTGCCTTTTTATTTCTTAGCCAAGTGTCAAGGGGGCTGGGCTGAAGTGTTACAGCCTGGCACTCTTTTATATTACCTTCCCCTTGATTGTCACACAGAGTCCTGTACATCAGCGAAGGTGAGGTTTTTCCACCATCAGTTCCAGGAATTGTACAGTTTGCTTGCATACCTTAACAGCTATCCTAGGGAGTTAGCAACTGAGAGAATCCCTTTAATATCTGTTATCTTCTCATTGTACATTCTTATGTAATTTTTTTTACATTATTGTAAAGACAACCATATTTCTTGAGCTTCTACTCTGGAACAGCATTTAGAGATATGCTGTACAGCAGCCCTATGGATATAGGAAATAATAGACTGGAAGGGACTCTATTGAATTTTTTCAGAGAGATTTCTATGCATGCTATGCGACATGTGCTGAGATCATTGTACAGAGAAGGGAAGAGACTGAACTACCTATTGTGAATGGCCTAATACCATCTTATCTATACTGATGTCACCTTTCATTGTACTCCTGCCTGTAAAGATAAGCAGGAGACTCCTGTAAAGTGGTCTGTACAAAATTATTAGGCTTAGTGGCAAGAATGAAAGATTAAATGAATTAACTATTTTACAATATAGATTTGTAAAATAGAAAATTAGAAAAAGCATCACTTAAAATTATGAAAAAGATATATTTAACATATAAACTTTCCCTTTAAGATATGTTAGTGTCCAAGCCTTAGTCCCTAAGAATCAGATCTGGTAAACATTTACTGATGGGAAACGAGACATTGTAAGAGTGAATAGTGAAGAGAGGGTGGGCCGTAATGGCCCTATAGCTTGCAATTTACAATGCTTTATATCCATTTATTATAAAAGAAGTGTAACGTATGAAAATTATTGAAGTCTACAACTGGTTCAGGTTCAACATTCTCTGTGACTAATATTGATCTTAAGCACTTACTTTGTATTAACTTTGCTCATTTAACCTCTTTTTTTAGTGTTATCACTCGAGAATTTTAGAAAAATTTGATTAGGCCGATTTGCCAAATTTTCCCAAAAAATTTGGTTCCATCCGAATTTATTCAGGGTGAAATGCTATTAAAAATGGCTATTTCTGGCCTACAGAGTGCCTCAATAGGGCTGAAAAACACTTTGCCTTGCTGTAACACGCATAGGGTGTGTGCTGGGTTAGTGAAATAATACTGTTATTCAGTATGATATGCAGATCAGGGGTGTCGCTATTAGAATCACTGTTGCAGAGCGGCACAATGACAGAGCCTGGAGGTGGAATCAGTATGAAGAGACTATATAGTGGCTGAATGACACAGCGTGCAGGTGGCGGCAGGATGAGGAGAACATATAGTGCCTGAATGACAGCCTGGAGTTGGCAGTAGCATGAGGAGACCACATAGTGGCTGAATGACATAGCTTGGAGTTGGTGGCAGCATATAGTGGGTGAATGACACAGCGTGGAGGTGGCGGCAGCATGAAGAGAACATATAGTGACAGTATGAGACAGCTTGGAGCTGGTATCAGCATGAGGAGAACATATGGTGGCAGAATGAGACAGCCTGAAGGTGGCATCAGCATGAGGAGAACATATGTTGGCAGAATGAGACATCCTTGAGGTGGCAGCAGCAGCATCAGGAGTCCTGAAAGTGACCCGGTGACAGAGTGGTGTGGTGGGTGGCAATACCAGTACCTAATGACGAAGGTGGGTGAAAAAAGGAGAACTTTAGCTGAGGCAGGTAGGCAGAAGAAAATCTTCTCTCTTTTGTAAAAGTGTTAAGGTGCACAAGTAAGTATTGAGGATATGCATTACGTAAAACTCAACTTTTAATAATATACCCAGGATAAAATATGTTAACCCAAATTTTTTTTTTAATCAAACAAAAGGAAAGGTGTGCAAGAAACACCATGTGCCACCTACACCACCAAGTATTGATGTGATGCAAAGACCTCAAATAGGTGGAAGGGAACAACATATGGTAGAACCCATACACCTGTGTCTGTCACTCACTGACCACTGGGGGCCCGCCACTGTACACTGCTTGCTGACTGATTGACGGACTACATACAGTCAGTCAGTCAGAGTCCTTTGAAAATGTGGTGGGCCCCCTCACATGCTGGGCTGGTGCTACCGGGGGACCCGGTGCACATTCGACAGGGCAGCCAGTCTTTCCCCGTTACTCAACTGCTACTTACATGTGCCTTTGGATATTACCTGGCGGAAATGCGTGCGGTGAGTGACGCCATCGCAAGCGCTGCACCGGGACACCGACGTCCTGATTTTGTCGTACTTTTGGAAAAAATCATAACTACATGCACAAAAATGAATACATTTAAAATTGTCCTCTTCAGACCCCTAAAACTTTATTTTTCCACGTACAGGGCTAATTTTTTGTGCCGTGAGCTGAAGTTTTTATCAGCACCATGTTTATTTTGATGGAACTTTTTGATCACTTTTTATTCCTTTTTTTATGGTATAAAAATTATTTTGGACTTTGGAATTTTTTTGGTGCGTACGCCATTGACTGTGCGTTTAATTAATGAAATATTTTTAGTTCGGACATTTAGGCACGCAGTGATACCACATGTTTATTTTTATTATGTTCATATATTTTTTATATGGAATTTGGGAAAAGGGGGGTTAAAGGGGTATTCCAAGAATTTTTTTATTTGACTATGCTACAGGGGCTGTAAAAGTTAGTGTAGTTCACAATATAGTGTCTGTACCTGTGTATGACAGTTTTCTCACAATTCTTCAGTGATTTTCACCCCAATATATATTTTAACAGCATACAAAATCACTGTTGTCTCAGATTTTTCCCAGCTTGCAATGCGGCAGAGACCTGACTCACTAGTAAGCTGATGACAGGGAGCCTGTCTGCTTCAATGGGTGGAGGAATCGCTTGGTGGGAGAGAGATCGATCTACAACTAATGCAACAGCTGTTTGATGTATGCAGCTCATTTCTGTTTCATTGGGTGGGGTGGCTGATGTGTGGGAGGGAGGAAAATGGAATTGTGGGATTTGTAGTCATAAAAAGAAAAAAAAAGTCAAACAGGAAATACTAGTTCACAAAAAGCTATCCACAGTGTTATGGTAATCTCACAACATGGCCATTTAGCCACAAGACAAGCGCAGATCCTTCTTAAGCATGTCCATTACTGCCTGCCAGGTACGTACTAAAATTACTTTATGGTGGATAACCCCTTTAAACTTTTAATAAGGAAGGGGTTAATGTGTGTGTGTTTTTAAACTTTTTTTTATATTATTTTTTTACACTTTTAATCCCCTTAGGGGGCTGAATCATTTCATTCCTCATACAGATCAATGTGGTTCCATAGAACCACATTGATCTGTGTGCTCTGCGCTCGATTTATAAAGCCTGGTCATTCTGACGCCGCAGATGAAACAGGAGCAGAGGTAAGCCCTCAGGCTACCACCACTGGACCACCAGGGACGGGATAAAGGCACCTTTAGATGCCGCTGTCACCTTTCTGGTGATTTGATGCATCGTGCATTAGTGGGTGGAAATCTTGGCTGATCTATGCCTGATTCATCTTCACAAAGGTCAGTATCTCCACATTTCTCGTGGACAGACTAGTTCTCCTTGGGGTTACTGTGGTCCCCGCTGCACTAAACACCAGCTCTGATGGCACACTACTGACCGGGGCAAGACAGTTTTCCAGGGCAAACTCGGCTAGTTGCGGCCACAAATCAAGTTTGGCTGCCCAGAAGTCCAGTGGATCTTCAAGGTGTGTTGGCATGGTCAAGTCAAGGTATGCCACCACCTGCTGGTTCAGGTCCTGCTCCAGGTCTACCTGCTGCTGATAAGTTGCTTCACTATGCGGGTGAAGAAAGCTGGTACTGCTCTTGCCACCCCACCACTCCCTAGCAGCCATGGCAGTGGAAGGGGAGCACAGAGGGCCCCCCCGAATCAGACCTGCGAGAGGATGGACAATGGCGCAGATAGGCATGGGCCCACTGACTACGTAGGATGTCTCTGTAGTAGGTCAGTATGTCCTCCCTTTATGCCGGTAGTGAGGATCCAATAAGGTGGAGAGCCAGAAGTCATCCATGCCAAATGGTGACAATTCGGTGGTCACTACGCAAGCGAGCATGCATTATGCCATTTGTGCAAGTGACTAGGAAGGACTTCCTGCCTCCATCTCCACTGCATACTGCCACGGTGTGTCTGGGTGCTCTGTCTCGCCTTCCTCATAACCCTCTAGCTGCTCCTGCTCCTCCTCTCCTGTCAGATGACTAGAAAAACCACCCATCTCGTGAAAACTAAAAAACTGTGCTCCACTGTGCCCCTCCTCCTCCTTCTCCAGTTCAGCCCCCGCAGGGCTTATGTGGCCGTGAGATGTAGGCGCCACGTCTCCATTGCCCTGACCAGCCATAATTTCCAACACGTGTTCAAGTAGATGAAGCAGTGGAAAGATGTTGTTCATCCTGTAAACCTGGCGACTGACTAATAATGTGGCTTCCTCAAAGGGCCTGAGCAAACGGCACCTCTCAGCTGCCACTGGTTGACATTGAAGTTACACAGGAGAATCCCCTATCCGCCTGGATCATCAAGAAATCGGTGATGGCTTTTCTCTGTTCGTATAGTCGGTCTAACATATGGAGGGTGGAATTCCAATGTGTGGAAACGTCGCAAATCAGACTATGTTGGGGGATGCCGTTCTGACGCTGCAACTCAAGGAGGGTGTGCTTTGCGGTGTACGAGTGGCTGACATGCATGCAAAGTTTCCTTCCCTTTGTTAGGATGTCTTGCAGATGGGGGGAACACTTCAGGAACAACTAGATTGAACATGTGTGCTGTGCAGGGCGCATATCTCAGGCTTCCTGGTCGCAGCGCAGACAAGATGTTCTTCCCATTGTCAGTCACCATGGTTCCCATTTCCAGTTTTCGTGCAGTAAACCATGATTCGATTTCTTGATGAATGACTTTTAGCAGTTCCTCCCCTGTGTGATTCCGTTCACCAAGGCAAACCATATGAAGAACAGCGTGACACCGCCGTGCCCTGAACACATGGTATGCTGGAGGGGCACTGAGAATTGTCCGTGCAGCGAAGGCTGAGGACACGGTGGAGGATGAGGAGGCGGAGTCGCACACCATCACAGGACCAACGGCTTGAGAGCATGGAGGCGGAAGCGGTGTGACCTGTTCAAGTTGCTGTTGTGGATGTGCAGGAACCACTTTCACCTAGTGGGCCGTAAAGGACATGTATTGTCCCTGACCGTAGTTACAGCTCCACATGTCGGTGCTGCTGTGCACTTTGGTACACACTGACAGGCTCAAGGACTGGCCCACCTTCTGTTCCACAAAATTGTGCAGGGCTGGTACTGCCTTTTTCGCAAAGAAATGACGGCTTGGGACTCTTCACCTTGGCTTGGCACAAGCCATCACTTCTCTGAAACGTACAGAGTCCACCACTTGAAGAGGGAGGGACTGCAGCACCAGCAATTTGGACAGGAGCACATTCAGCTTCTGTGCCGTTGGATGAGTGGGTGCATACTGTTGTCTCTTGGACATGGCTTTGCCGATGGATTGCTGGCAGAATGACTGACTGGATGTAGGAGGAACAGGAGCATGTGGAGCGACAAAAGATGGGTATGACATCCAGCTCCCTTCGGCTGAGGTGGTGGAGCCTTGGCTGGCTGAAACAGGGAGTGGCTTGCAGGCTGGACCACCACATCGGAGCCACGGTTCTCCCAGGCCGCCTTATGGTGACGCTGCATATGTTGATGCTGGGCTGTGGTGCCAACATTCGGACCCTGGCCACGCTTCACCTTCTGCGGACACATCGTGCATGTGGCCAGGTTAACATTTTCCGGATGCTTGCTGAAAAACTGCCACACCGCCGAGTAGCTGATTTTCCCACCAACAGTCCGTACTGATTGAATGCTACTGCCGCCAACTCCAGAAAACCCCGTTCCACTACCTCCCGGGTCATCTATTTCCGGGTCAGTGGTATAAATATGATGTTGGGGTACAGAGCAGCGATACAATGGGTATGCATCAGGCACCTTATATTATGATGGCATGCACTTTATTCTGAGTAGCGGTTTTGCACTCTTTCGTTTTATGTGAAGGGTTAAATATAGAGATTTCTAGCACTCATTTGACAGCTATATAGTTGTGGGACAATTGTAGGATACATGCAATTATTCCCCTCTCCATGTATGAATCATAGTCTGACATTTAGATAGGTGCTCCCAGATATATTTTGTTATTACATATGCTCTCTGTTTGGTTGCCCGGCCTAATTTCTGTGGCCCTCACTTTGTCCAGTTTTTGAGACTGCTGTATATATTTTATGAATTGTGTTTTCAATAAAGTTATATATTTTATAAAAGCAGTATAGTGTGAACACTATTCCTCCCTATGTGTTATGCCTCCCAGGAAGGTAGGCTGCCGCAAAGCAGGTGGTCTACCCCGGGCACTTTTGGCTCCAGACTTTCCACTTCTGCCACCATGCTGTCTGCCAACCATGCTACCACCTTTCTGGCTCAGCTGCTGCCTCACGGGCAACCTGCAACCCACTTCTGATGAAGCCCCTTCTGCACCCAAGTGTGACTGGCATCATCATCGAGTTGTGCCTGCATGTCACTGATGTCCCCCTCAGGTTCCTCAACAGTGTCTGCTTCAGGAGCCTGAACACTAGCAACACCACCTCCCACGCCACTCTCCTCATCTCTACTTGCCCACCTAGCGGAGGAAGCGACGGATGTCTCCTCCACCTCTTGGTTGGGCAGTAGCTGCTGACTGTCCTCTAGTAGATCGTCCTCACTAAATAGTGGAGCATAAGATACTTCTGTGGGGGAGGGATCAGCATAGGACAGATGCAATGGGTGGACAGGGACTGCTTCCGGCCAAGTCAACTGAGGGTTGTGTCTGAGGAACCCACCGTCTGTAAACTGGGAGTGTCAGATGTCACTTGTGATGAAATGGATGACCATGTTAACCAATCAATGATGTCAGATGGGTTGCTGGTTGAGACATGACCGCTAGCTGATATCGGGAGCTCAGGCCTCTTGCTGCAACTTCTGCTGCCACTCACCCCTAGTCTGCTGTGACCTCTGCTTGATAAATTTAGGCCTCTGCCACTCCTCCGTGCATGGCTTGGCACTTCTCTGCCTCACATACTTAGTGCATATATGGGTGGAGTACAATATGCTTCACTACTCTTAAAACAGTATTTGTGTACAACCCCAGCCGATGAGTACTTTTGGCTGGACTTTCACAGTATCTAGGCCCTTAAGACTTTAACAAGAACAAAATAGTGCACCACTTAGATGTATGTATGTGGTATGCACTTCTGAGGGGAGGACAATGCACTCCAGTACGCTAAAAAACAGTATTTGTGAACAGCACCAGCAGTACACACCAGTGCTGCAGCACACAGTCGCTGTGTACTACACCCAAAATGGCACTCTCTCTCAATTTCACTCCCTCCTCTATCAGTGCTTCTAGGCTGGATTTGGGCTTGAAGTGAATTGCTGCTGTAAAAAAGTTTTTCTGTGCAACACTCTGCTCTCTGTCCCTTTCTGTAATAGAATGCTGATGTGACTAGGAGGTGAATTGCTGCTGTAAAAATGCTTTTCTGTGCTTCTGTGCATGTCTGTCCCTCTATCTCTCTGCAATAAAAGGCTGAAGTTACTGGCTGCAAGAAGGCTGACGATTATATAGGGCTGTGACATCACAGGGGTGACTGGCTGCTGATAGGCTGCATCCTGCATGTGGCTCAGGGTCATCCCACCTACCCTTGTTCCTGCCTTCCCAGGATTCCTTGCCCCATGTCCTCACATGTGGATCTGCCATTTTAGATGCCTGGAGCCTGGACCGCACTAAATGGAGTTTAATGAAGCTATTCTCATGATCAAATCGCTATTCTCATGATCGAATATACGCATTCGTTGCAAATCAAATTTTTCTGAAATTCGTAACAAATTCGGATTCATCAGATTCTATTCGCTCATCCCTAGTTATCACTTCAGCCACTTGAGGCTCTAAGTATTGCTCCAAGTGGCTCCATACCAAGAAATTTGGGAAATTCTGCCTCTTTCCTTTTCCTCTATTTCCTTGCTTACTTAATAGTCTACCTGATTTTTAACCATCTCTTTCCTTCTGACTTTTGTCGGTTATCTTAATGTTTTAATTTTTTGGGGATTCTCTTTTTTTGCTTTGAAAATCCTCCCTTACTCTTTACACTCTTTTAAACACATAATTTTTGGGAGTTACAATGTATATTTGATATTTTTGTGTTAAGTGCTCGAAATACAATTAAAGATTTATAAAACAGACTGAACACTCAAAGTAGAAGTATTTTATTACTGGTGGCTAGAAAAGGAAGATTAAAATTCTACAACAGCTGCTGCCTCAGTCAGTCAATTGGAATGTAGGTAATAAAAACATTAACAGCTGCTACACACCAAAAACCACAAAGGTTACTGCAGGTGTAGCCTTTACCTCCAGTGACATACTGTATACTGTGTGTGTGTGTTTTATGATACAGAGATTTTCTGGCAGCAAATGTGGATTACATTTTACCCTCAAGTATCCTTATGAACTGCATGTTCAATTCCTGCCATGTCTTATGCGGGACTATGTGCATGACCTCTCCAGTGAGTGCGGTCATGCCTCATGAAGCCCCTATGTTTCAGAAGGTAACTGTGTTCCATTGTAAATTAAATGGACCTACATTGGGATTTTTTGAGTTTATTTCTGTTACAAACCTCATAATAAGCTAAACATTGTATGGATTGGAAATGTAACATAATTTGCATGGCCACATTTTGCCAAATACAAAATAGCATGACTGCATTAAGGTCTTGTGTCATGTTCATTTTCTTTTTGTCTTGCCATCTACTTTATAAAGTGAATATTTACATGGTAAAAGGTGGAAATTCATGGTGGAGAATATGCTCAACCACTGAAAATGTTTACTTAAAGGGGTATTTCAGGAAAAATTATATATAATATAAATATATATATATATATATATATGTATAATATCAACTGGCTCTAGAAAGTTAAACAGATTTGTAAATTCGGGTAGAAAACAGACATGGTGCACATCTACAATCTTGTATAATGATCCAATTGCTTCTCAGCATAATATCAAAAACTAACAGGTTGTTAGTATACATTTTTGATCAAAAAGTACAAGCCCACTCACCACGTCAAGGCCACCTATTTAGAGTGGGTCCCTAATGTCCCTAGCATAAAATGGCGTAGCACTGGGCGGCGACCACCACCACCACCGCCGCCGCGACACCAGTGCCCACGGGGGGGGGGGGGGGGGGGGGGCTGGGAACGACCCACTGGCAGAGCGGCCCCAATGCCACTCAAACCAGTCTATACGGCGCCACGGCAGCAACGGACGCCGCACAGCACCACACCTGTGTGAACAAGGTGTAATAGCTCACTTACCAAGCTCTCCCAGTCAGACTAGGAGGCTGCTAGGAAAGAAATGACACTTGTGTAGCTAACTACTACTTATATAGGGTTGGACTGAGGGGGTGGGGAAGAGTGCAGACACATGTTCAAACAAAAAAGAGGAGGGGATAGAAAACACAGTGTGAATTCAGGTAGAAAACAGACATGGTGCACATCTACAATCTTGTATAATGATCTGATTGCTTCTCAGCAGAATATCAAAAACTAACAGGTTGTTAGTATACATTTTTGATCAAAAAGTATATACTAACAACCTGTTAGTTTTTGAAATTATGCTGAGAAGCAATTGGATCATTGTGCAAGATTGTAGATGTGCACCATGTCTGTTTTCTACTTAAGTACACATTGTGTTTTCTATCCCCTCCTTTTTTCTTTTTTTTTTAAACATGTTGTCTGCACTCTTCCCCACCCCCGCAGCCCAACCCTATATAAGTAGTAGTTAGCTACACATGGGCCTTTTCTTTCCTGGCAGCCTCCGCGTTTGACTGGGAGAGCATGGTAAGTGTGCTAGAACATCCTGTTCACACTGGTGTGGTGCTGTGTGGCGTCCGTTGCTGCCGTGGCTGCGGGGGGGGGAATGTGACCCATGGACTGGTTTGAGTGGCGTTGGGGCCGCTCTGCCAGTGGGTCGTTCCCCCTGTGGGCATTGGTGTCGCGGCGGTGGTGGTCACCGCCCAGTGCTGCGCCATATTATGCTAGGGACTTTAGGGACCCACTCTAAATAGGTGGCCTTGATGTGGCGAGTGGGCTTTGTACTTTTTGATCAAAACGTATACTAACAACCTGTTAGTTTTTGAAATTATGCTGAGAAGCAATTGGATCATTGTGCAAGATTGTAGATGTGCACCATGTCTGTTTTCTACTTAAGTACAGATTTGTAAATTACTTCTATTAAAAAATCTTAATCCTTCCAATAATTATCAGCTGCTGAAGTTGAGTTGTTGTTTTCTGTCTGGCAACAGTGCTCTCTGCTGACATCTCTGCTTGTCTCGGGAACTGCACAGAGTAGAAGAGGTTTGCTATGGGGATTTGCTTCTAAATTGGGCGGTTCCCGAGACACGTGTCATCAGAGAGCACTTGGACAGAAAAGAAAAACTCAACTTCAGCAGCTCATAAGTACTGAAAGGATTAAGATTTTTTTTAATAGAAGTAATTTACAAATCTGCAAAGTAATGGATTGTCAGCTCACCCGGTCACTGCACGGCAGAATAATCCTCCAAGTTTAGAAGAAAGCAGATAGATGCCAGCGGATTAGAAACTTCACCGTGGACATTTTTTAAATGTTGTTTCGATACATTCGATGCGTTTGTGTATGAACTGCCGCCAATACCCCTCAAATGTTCTTGAATACGCTTTTTTAATGGTCTTTCGGTGCTGTCAATATAAGAAATTTCGCAGCTCATTAAAAAATGTCCATTGTGGCAACGTCTCTGATTTCTCCTTTTCAGGTTTTGAAGTAGTTGATTTACCAGATAGGGGAGGTGATCGTGTAAAATTATTACATAACAGAGAAATCTTTTGGATCTATTCCCTATGTACTTTTCAACCGCACGGTCTGAATTTAATGTCAGATGTTATTCTACATTGTTGATTGTTCATGTAACTGCAGCTTAATGGAAACTGTCATTTTTGATGAATATGTTAAATTATAGCTGTCATAGTTATATTCCCTTGTTTGTGTTTAGTTTCCCTACATACACGGGTAAAGAAATTGTTTTATGTAATGATATTTGTATCACAAAACAAATTTGTCTCATGCTGTATTTACTTGTACCTGTGGTGCCTAGCTGAAGGGAATTTGAAAGTTTTGGAACTCAATGGGTTAATCCCAGGATAGTGGTTTTCACACACCTGTTCCATTTGCATGACTGGATATATCCTTCTCCCTTTGGCTTCCCGCCATGCATCTGATGAAAGGTCACATGACCTGAAACGCGTCATGCTTGCCACTTATTCCAAGGTTTTTATCCGTTTGTATTATTTAAGTCTCTCCATGTCCATGCTTTTAATGCGATGAAAATAAAGGTGAAGCTCCTTATCCGCTGGCATCTATCTGCTTTCTTCTAATTTACAAATCTGTTTAACTTTCTGGAGCCAGTTGATATATATAAAAAAAAAGTTTTTTCCTGGATAACCCCTTTAACTTGGCTAATATGCCTCTTGCCATATAAACATGGACAGCGATGTAGCTACACTGAATGCAGGTTTAACAGTTGCATTCTGGCTGTGATTTCTTTGGGGCCCATATTTGCATTGGAGCCCAGAAGCTTGGAACTTGCTTTGATTTTGGTCTTTGTTTTACCAAAACTAGGGGTGAAACCGACAAAAATATAATGGAAAGATTGACACCAATAAAAATATCAAAATGAGGATCAAAATAGGACCCAAAATAATGTGTGTGAACCCGGTCTTAGACTATACCAGGGCTTTTGAAACTTTTTGGTTATGTTAGCTGATTCAGTAGATTGGCACTTATTAAACAGACCCTTTAGCAGGGCTGCATGAACGATTGCCAGATTGCCTGTGCAGCCTTACATGTTGGACAACTTACAATGATCTTTAAGGCTGCACTTATCCCATTTATCAGCTGAAAAAGTAGTAAGTAAGTATCTGCTTGTTCGTCAACTGATCACTGGGATATTTACACAGGTCAAGTCTGGTCACTGGGGCTATCAATTGTTATAGGCTCTTAACCAAGACACTGTAGCCAACAGAGAATGGGCTGTGTGGCAGGAACAGTTAATATTTGGGGGAGCTTTACAAGTGAGTCTTACAGTTTGAAAGGCACTAGACTATACTGTAAATCCAAAAGGTTTTGGATTGGCAGAGATTGTGCTTAATATACTGATTTACATCTATAATTGTGTGTTTTCTGTAAATACAAAAAGCCTAGAGAAATAGTTTTCACAATTCCCCTAAAATGTCATAAACATAAAATATGACTTTAAAGTAACCCTTTTATTTTATGAAAAATGCCAACACAAAGATTTCAGAAGCTCTACTTGATTCTGTGGTCTACAAATCAAGGACTGAAGAACTAGAACTCTTTATGCCAATGAAAGCAGTTTAAAATCTTTCCTTTGCACAATGTTAAAAACACCCAAGAGAAGCCAAAGTGTGTGATATGTGCACATACCACATTGCTTAAAAGTAAAAGGTGGAAACAGGAACCAATCCACAATTCCAAATGCATTTTTCTTAAAATAACATCACATCTCTAAAATATTATTCAATCTCAACACATCAAATTTAATCCTCACCATTTACTATTTTAGACAAGTGAACTTATTATATAAACATATTACAAAAAATATATAAAAAAACTAAACAAAATTAGCATAAAGTTACAGGTAGCACAAACTTAATATAAAACAAGCAGAGCATTGTATTTACTGAGTTAAATTGAAACTAAATATTCAAAAGGGAATCTGTCTTCAGTGTCACCTGAACTATCCTGTTGGTACAGGCTTGTAGTGCGGATGACACTGATGGAAATTAAAAAAAACTTACAACAATCCGATTTGTGGCCTGGTCACCTGTTATTTTCCTTATTCGGGTGACACTTCAGGAGCAAACTGACATCATCGCTGCTACTTCCTCCCTCAGCCTGCTTACTGCTCATTTTCATCAGTGTCACCCTCATCACAAGCCTGTAGCAACAGGTTGGTGTGGGTGACACTGATGACAGAATCCCTTTAATTCACATATGCAGTGCTTGAAAACATGGAGGCAAGCAGGTCCCTGTGGAAAAATAATTGCAATAGAGTTTCCACCATTTATGCCAAAATGCCTTGAACAAAACTGTTGGTCTATGTTTTTGTTCAAGGCATTCTGGTGTGGTTATCCACAGCTAAAGAATGTATGGGGGAACTAAGTTTAGCAAATTAGATCTTCTTCCTTGCGTGATATTATGTTGTGCCCATACACAGCACAACCCACAAAGATTAGTTGGCACTGAGTTTTTCTGGTTAAGGTTGTATTTCTTACTAGAAGATACTACTAAAGATGAGCGAATCGAAACTGACGAACCCGAATTCGTTACGAATTTCATGAAATATTCGATTTGCAACTAATGCAAATATTGCCGCGATTCTATCGGTCAAATCGCTTCATTAAACTCCATTTTACAGCTTTCCCGGCTAAAGGAGACCTAACATGGCGGATCCAGATGTCACTACATGGGGCAGGGGATTATGGGAGGGCGGGAAACTACGGCAGGAAGGGAGGTAGGCGGGATGACCCTGAATCACATGCGAGATGCAGCCTATCAGCATTAATTGACGCCTGTGATGTCACAGCCCTATATAATCGGCAGCCATATTGCCTCTCTTCATTTCATCCATGCACTCAGAGAGAGAAGACGGGCTGCGTGTCTGTGTGTGAATTGCTTGTACCACAGCGTACCACTGGCAACTGCTAGTCACATCAGCATTGTGGACAGACAGGAGTGCAGTGCTTTGGTTGTTCTCACTGACAAGGATCTTACGCCATAAGCCTCCTATTCATGTTATTGAGCATTTCATCAGAGAGGGGCACATAGCTTTTTGTTGCCTCATACATATTAATAAGCTACCTGAACTTTATGAATCACCTTATCATCTTATTTTTCAGCACAATTCTGTGCTTTATTTCCACAAGAAATCATGTGCTGCTTATAATTGTGTGCACACCATTCTTAACACTCTGTGACAGAGTGCAATTTAGGGTTCAATCAGGTTTTTTTTTTTTTCTTTTTTTTTTTTGTGGTGCTGCACTGTTGTGTCCTGCTGCTGTGCAAAACTATGTTTTTTTAAGCAGACTGTAGTGCATTTGTCTGCCCTCATATGTGCATACAACATACCTACATCAAAACAGTCTACTATTTTTTATCTGTAACAAGTCTAGATACAGGGAAAGTCCTGGCAAAAGTAATCACTGGCTGGTGTTTTACAAAAAGTACTGGAGTTTTTTGGCGTATTGTTGCGCATTTTTTTGCCCTCATACGTGCATACCACATATGTACATCTAATAAGTCTACCATTTTGTACCTGTTAATCTGTGAAGGGCCTACATACTGTGAAAGTCCAAACAATAGTACTCACCGGCTGGTGTTTGACAAAAATTACAGGAGTTTTTAGGCTCATTGTAGTGCATTTTTCTGCCCTCATCAGTGCATACCACATACGTACATTCAAGTAGTGTACCATTTTGTACCTATTAATCTGTCAAGGGCCTGCATACTGTGAAAGGACAGCCAAAAGTAATCACCGGCTGCTGTTCTAGACAAATACTGTTTAAAGAGTAGTGAAGTGTATTGTAATACCCTCATATACGCACTAAGTATGTCAGAGAAGATGGCAGAGAAGTGCCAAGATGTGCACAGAGGAGTGGCAGAGGCCTAAATACTTCAGGCAGAGGTCACAGCAGGACTAGGGGCAAGTGGCAGCAGGAGTCGCAGCGAGAGGCCTGAGCTCCCGTTATCAGCCAGCGGTCGTGTCTTGACCAGCAACCCATCTGCCATCGTCGATTGGTTAACACGCTCATCCACTTCATCACAAGTGACATCTGACACCCCCAGTCAACAGTCGGTGGGTTCCTCAGACACAACCCTCAGTTGGCATGGCCCGGGAGCAGTCCCTGTCCTCCTATTGCCTTTGTCCTATGCTGTTCCCTCTCCTACAGAAGTATCTTATGCTGTGGGTTCAGCTCCACTATTTACTGAGGACGAACTAATAGAGGACAGTCAGCAGCTACTGCTCAGCCAAGAAGGAGGAGACATGCACCGCTTGCTCCGCTAGGCGGCCAAGTAGTGATGCGGAGAGTGACGTGGGAGGTGGTGTTGCCAGGGTTCAGGGTCCTGAAGCAGACACTGTTGGGGAACCTGAGGAGGACATCAGTGACATGCAGACACCTGTTGATGATGATGAAGGCGATCACAATTGGGAGCCGGGTGCAGAAGGGGCTTCATCATCATCAGGAGAAGAGAGTTGCAGGTTGCCCTTGAGGCAGCAGCTGAGCCAGCAAGGCGGTAGCATGCTTGGCAGTCAGCATGGTGGCAGGAGTGGAAATTCTGGAGCCAAACGTGCCCAGGGGAGACCACCTGCTTCGCGGCAGCCTACCTTTCCGGGAGGTAGTGGAACAGGGGTTCCTGGAGACGGCGCCAGTAGCAGTCATTTAGTGCAGACTGTAGGTGGGAAAATCAGCTACTCGGCAGTGTGGCAGTTTTTCATCAGGCATCCGGAGGAGGTTCACGTAGTCACATGCAAGATATGTCGGCAGAAGGTGAAGCGTGGCCAGGGTCCCAATGTCGGCACCACAGACCTGCGTCAACACATGCTTCACCACCATAAAGGGGCCTGGGAGAGCCATGGCTCTGATGTAGTGGTCCAGCCTGCTGCATCACCCAATGGCCATCCATTCCCTCCTTCATCCAGCCAAGGCTCCACCACCTCAGCCGAAGGGAGCTGTATGTCAAACCCTCCTGTCGCTCCAGATGCTCCTGCTTCTCCCGCTTTTAGTCAGCCATTCCGTCAACAATCCATCGGCGAAGCCATGTCCAAGAGACAACAGTATGCGCCCACTCATCCAACAGCGCAGAAGTTGAATGTTCTCCTGTCTAAGTTGCTGGTGCTGCAGTCCCTCCATTTTTCAAGTGGTGGACTCTGCACCTTTCAGAGAATTGATGGCTTGTGCCGAGCCGAGGTGGAGAGTCCCAAGCCGTCATTTCTTTGCAAAGAAGGCAGTACCAGCCCTGCATAAGTATGTACAAGAGAAGGTGGGCCAGTCCTTGAGCTTGTCGTTGTGTTCAAAAGTGCACGGCAGTGCCGACGTGTGGAGCTGTAACTACGGGCAGGGAAAATACATGTCTTTTATGGCCCACTGGGTAAATGTGTTTCCTGCACAGCCACAACAGCAACTTGGACAGGTCACACCACTACCTCCTCCACGCTCTCGCTCTCAGGCAGTTGGTCCTGTGACAGTGTGCGACTCCGCCTCCTCAACCATGTCCTCGGCCTCCACTGCACGTACAAATCTCAGTGGCCCTTCATCGTACCATGTGTGTAGGGCACGGCGGTGTCAAGCTGTTCTTCACATGGTTTGCCTTGGCAAACAGAGTCACACAGGGGTGGAACTGCTAAAATGAATTTGTCAAGAAATTGGAGTATGGCTTACTGCACGAAATCTGGAAATGGGAACCATAGTGACCGACAACGGGAAGAACATTGTGTCCGCGCTGCGACAAGGAAGTGTGAAACATGCGCCCTGCATGGCACACGTGTTGAATCTGGTTGTCAAGCACTTCCTGAAGTCTTCACCCATTTGCAAGACATCCTGACAATGGCAAGGAAACTGTGCATGCACTTCAGCCACTCGTACACCGCAAAGCACACCCTCCTTGCATCATCAGAACGGTATCCCCCAACATAGTCTTATTTGTGACGTTGCCACACATTGGAATTCCACCCTCCATATGTTGAACAGAATATACGAACAAAGAAAAGCCATCACCGATTTCTTGATGATCCAAGCAGATAGGAGTACTCCCCTGTGTAACTACAATGTGATCCAGGGGAAGCTCATACGTGACACCTGCCGTTTGCTAAGGCCCTTTGAGGAAGCCACATTATTTGTAAGTCGCCTGGATTACGGCATTAACTACGCAATTCCACTCCTACATTTCCTACAACAAATGATTGAAACGATGGCTGGTCACAGCAATGGAGACGTTGCGCCTACATCTCAAGGCTACATGAGCCCTGTGGGGGCTGAACTGGAGGAGTAGGATGAGGGGCAGAGTGGAGTACAGTTTAGGTTGGATGAGATGGCCGGTGTTTCTAGTCTTCGGACAGGAGAGGAGGAGCAGGAGCAGCCAGAGGAGCTAGAGGGTTATGAGGAAGGCTAGACAGAGGACCCAGACACACCATGGCAGTATGCAGTGGAGATGGAGGCAGGTAGTCCCTCCGAGTCACTGGCGCAAATGGCACGATGCATGCTCAGTTGCTTGCGTAGTGACCCCCGAATTGTCAAAATTCGTCAGTGGGATGACTTCTGGCTCTCCACCTTATTGGACCCTCGCTACTGTCCCAGAATGGGACTACAGGGTTTGCCCTGGAAAAGCTGTCCTGCCCAGCCTGTAGTGTGCCATCAGAGCGGGTGTTTAGTGGGGCGGGGCCATAGTCACCCTAAGGGGAACTCATTTGTACACGAAAAATCTGGAGAGACTGACCTTTGTGAAGATGAATCAGGGATGGATCAGACAGGATTTCCAGCCACCAATGCCAGATGCCTCAGAGTATATTGACCATTCTGCTACACCAACACTTCACAATTATGGTTATGAAACCCTCTTGGGATATCAATTAGGGTTATGAAGCCCTCTTGTGTACTGTGAATGCCTGCTTCTGACACATCCTGTGTCTTTCAGGAACTACTTGCCTCATTGATGCTTCTGGCCTTGTGCCTTTAATTTTTGGAAGTTTAGCAGTAGCTAAATACATGCTTAATGCGAATTTCAACATTGATCTTTAAATGTAAGGGGTTATGAAACCTTCTTGTGTACTGCGAATGCCTGCTCCTGACTCATCCGGTGTCTCTTTCAGGAACTAATTGCCTCACTGATGCTTCGAGCCTTGGGCCTTTAATTTTTGGAAGTTTAGCAGTAGCTAAATACATGCTTAATGCAAATTTCAACATTGATCTTGCAATGTAAATGGGTTATGAAACCCTCGGGTGTGCTGCTGATGCCTGCTCCTGTGTCTTTCAGGAATTACTTGGGTTACTGATGCTTCTGGGCTTGGGCCTTAAATTTTTGGATGTTTAGCACGAGATAAATACATGCATAATAGAAATTTCAACTTTGATCTTTCAATGTAAGGGGTTATGAAACCCTCTTGTGTACTGCTGATGCCTGCTCCTGACTGTGTCTTTCAGGAACAACTTGGATTACTGATGCTTCTGGGCTTGGGCCTTACATTTTTGGATTTTTGGACTAGATACATACATGCTTAAATTTCTAAATTTATGGGGTTATTAAACCCTCTTGGGTTCAGTTTTTTTCAAATTTTCTGATAATTTTCTGTACTAACCATTACACCATGGAACGCTTGTTGTGTATGATTTTTTAATTAAAATTTTCCCAAAATAATACGGTAAGGGATGAACTCTGCTTCTTTATGTCAGAACACATTACTTTAGAGAAGAATGTCTTTTTGTGGTCCACCGTCATGCATTATAGAGTCTTCTGGACTCTTGGATATGCGCTTGTCTAACACAAAGGTATTTCGTCAGACAACATACCTAAAACAACTAATATTTTCTTCTGACTGAGAGAACAATTTAATTTTTCTAGTACACCTTTTAATAAACACTGAAGTTAGCCTTTTTTTATTCAATCTATTCTTTATTGTGGGAATCTCAAATTTGTGCAAGCCTTTATTTGATGGAACTGGGCTACGGGCGACTGCTGTGTCATGTGACTCAACACTGTTATCCACTTTTAATGATAGTGTCTAAAAGGTTGTCGTTTTTACTTTCTATTAAAATTGGAGTGTCTGTCTGAATTTCTGAGATAGAATCTGCTATCTGATGATCTTGAGTTAACTAATTAAAATCCTCAAAATTAATTACTTGCTGCTTCTTTGGATGGACCTATTTCCTATGAGTGTGAGCCATAGTGGCTTCCCATTGCTTCAGCCACCTCAAGGATGTGGCATTCAGACACCATATAGTCTAGAATCTACTAGGTGATCTTGAGTTAAATAAATAAAATCCTCAAATTAATTGATATTTCAATCTTATTGCTTATTAAATCCCCCGATGTACTGCAGATGCCTTTTCCTGACTGTTTTTTTCAGGAACAAATTTATTTAATGCTGCTTCTGGCCTTGGCCCTCAAATTTTGTGATATTAAGCACTAGCTTAATTGAAATTTAAACATTGATCATGCAATGTAAAGGGGTTATGAAACCCTCGGGTGTACTGATGATGCCTGCGCCTGTGTCTTTCAGGAATTACTTGGCTTACTGATGCTTCTGGGCTTGGGCCTTAAATTTTTGGATGGTAGGACAACCTAACATGCATCTTCAATAGAGATTTCAAAGTTCACCTTTTAAATTTTAGGGGTTGTAAATCCCTCATGTATTAATGCTGCTTCCTGCTCCACTCTGTCAGCCCGTTGGTCCTGTGACAGTGGAGGATGTGGAGTCGCACACTGTGTCCTAAGCCTCCACTGCCCGGACAAGTCTCAGTGGCCCTTCAGCACACCATGTGTGCAGGGCACGGCGGTGTCACGCTGTTCTTCACATGGTTTGCCTTGGCTAAGTGTTGGAAACAATGGCCGGTCAGGGCAATGGAGACGTTGCGCCTACATCTCACAGCCACATGAGCCCTGTGGGGGCTTGTTAGATTTGGTCCTTTGTACCCACACGCCGGGGTCCGGGACACTCAAACTTTGATTTAAATTTCAAATAAATAAAAAAATCTGACATTTCAATGGTCTCCTCATGCTTCAGCCAACTCCAGGCTGTGTCATTCAGGCAATATATGGTTTACTGATGCCGCTGCTGGGCCTGGGTCTGGGTATTAAAATTTTATCATAGGTATCACCAGCTATCCAAAATCTTCTTCTAAAATTTCAAAAAATCTTGTGTTTTTTCTTAGGGATTGTGAAGCCCTGGTGTGTACTCATGCATCAGCCAACTCTAGGCTGTGTCATTCAGGCAATATATAGGTAGCACCCGCTGTCCTAAATCTTCCTCAAAAATTTGAAAAATGGTTGCGTTTTTTCTTAGGGATTGTGACGTTTTGGTGTGTACTCATGCATCAGTCAACTCCAGGCTGTGTCATTCAGGCAATATATGGTTTACTGATGCCGCTGCTGGGCCTGGGTCTGGGAATAAAATTTTGTTATGTTAGTTAGCACCAACCATCCCAAATCTTCGGTTTAAATTTCTAAATTCATCTTTTAATCTTAGGGATTGTGAAGGCCTAGTGCCTACTCATGCTGCTGGCAACTCCGGGCTGTGCCTTTCATCAACTATATGGTCTCCTCATGCTGCCAACACCTCCATGCTGTGCCATTCAGCCACTATATGGTGTCCTCATGCTGCAAACACCTCCACGCCGTGCCATTCAGCCACTGTATGGTCTCCTCATGCTGCCAACACGTCCACGCTATGCCATTCAGCCACTGTGTGGTCTCCTCATGCTGCCAACACCTCCACGCTGTGCCATTCAGCCACTATATGGTGTCCTCATACTGCCAACACCTCCACGCTGTGCCCTTCAGCCACTATATGGTCTCCTCATGCTGCCAACACCTCCACGCTGTGTCATTCAGCCACTATATGGTGTCCTCATACTGCCAACACCTCCACGCTGTGCCCTTCAGCCACTATATGGTCTCCTCATGCTGCCAACACCTCCACGCTGTGTCATTCAGCCACTATATGGTGTCCTCATGCTGCCAACATGTCCATGCTGTGTCATTCAGCCACTATATGGTCTCCTCACACTGATGCCACCTCCAGGCTCTGTCATTGTGCTGCTCTGCGGCAGTGATTCTAAAAGCGATGCCGGTAATCTGCATGTTATTCTGAATAACAGTATTATTTCACTAACCCAGCACACTCCATATGCATTTTAGAACACAGCAAAGTGTTCGATACACCTATTGAGGCTGTCTGTAGGCTAGAAATAGCCTTTTTTAATATAGATTGAAAAAAGATTCTGATTCAAACTAACTTTTTCGGAAAATTCGGCGAATCGGCCAAATCAAATTTTTTTAAAGTTCACTCATCCCTAGACCCTACCCTAGGGAATGCCCCATCCTTAGTTTTTTAGGTCTTTTTCACCAGAGTATTTAGTGTCATCTGTATGATTAGTAATGAAACACAAAAGGACATTTTCAGCTCACCTCCCACTGGTCTTGTATGGATCTTCAGCCTGGCCCAACTTGATACATAGTATAATGAAGAGAAATTCTGATCCAGCAATTCCATAAAACATGGAATTGCTGGATCAGAATTTCTCTTCATTAATCTGTATAATTAGGAAGGAGATGAAACAGCAGTAGGGGTTGTGGTGGCATAAGCGGTGCAATCCCAATATGGGTAAGATACATGTTTTTTTATATGTTTATGGCAGGATTTTGAGACTATTATACTTAGTGAGTTGGATGTGTGGATGCTCTGGTAATCTTAGCTGAGGCTAGGTCCATGAGGCAGTTTACCATCATAACTCATTTTAGCAGCACAGGCACTTTACATAAATTGGCCATATATATGATTGCATAATAACGCTGCACTTCCTATCCCCACATATTTTGTTGGGTACCTTTTGCCTTTTTAATATTATTAGTGTTTATTATGTATTTTCAATAAAATTTGTTATATTTTTGGTAAATCAAAGTCTAGTCTTGTGTCTTTTTCGCAGTGTATTATTTGCAGTTACTAGAGGATTCTTATACAATGGCAGGATAGGGGACTAGCTGTTAGCTATGAAGTTGTATAGTCCTGTGTAGACCTGTGAGACCCTTGTCTAATAATTAGGACCTAGTTATTACAGTAATGGCTGTAAATGTTGGCACCCCTTGAACTTTTCAAAAAAATTAAGTATTTCTCACAGAAAAGGATTGCAGTAACACAAGTTTTTCTATACACATGTTTATTCCCTTTGTGTGTATTGGAACTAAACCAAAAAAGGAAGGAAAAAAAAGCAAATTTTACATAATGTCACACCAAACTCCAAAAATGGGCTGGACAAAATTATTGGCACCCTTAATTTAATATTTGGTTGCACACCGTTTTGAAAAAATAACTGATATCAGTGGCTTCCTATAACCATCAATAAGCTTCTTACACCTCTCAGCCGGGCTGTTGGACCACTCTTCCTTTGCAAACTGCTCCAGGTCTCTCTTATTGGAAGGGCGCCTTTTTACAACAGCAAATTTAAGATCTCTCCACAGGTGTTCAATGGGATTTAGATCTGGACTCCTTGCTGGCCACTTCAGAACTCTCCAGCGCTTTGTAGCCATTCATTTCTGGGTGCTTTTTGACGTATATTTGGGGTCATTGTCCTGCAGGAAGACCCAAGATCTCGGATGCACACCCAGCTTTCTAACACTGGGCTGTACAGTGCAACCCAAAATCCGTTGGTAATCCTCAAATTTCATGATGCCTTGCACACATTCAAGGCACCCAGTGCCAGAGGCAGCAAAACAACCCCAAAACATCATTGAACCTCCACCATATTTCACTGTAGGTACTGTGTCCTTTTCTTTGTAGGCCTCATTCCGTTTCCGGTAACTAGTAGAATGATGTGCTTTACCAAAAAGCTCTATCCCAGAAGGATTTTGGCTTACTCAAGTTTATTTTGGCAAAATGTAGTCTTGCTTTTTTATATCTCTGGGTCAGCAGTGAGGTCCTCCTGGGTCTCATGCCATAGCGTTTCATTTCATTTAAATGTCTTCAGATAGTTTGCACTGACACTGATGCCCTCAGAGCCTGTCTAATCCCCCGTCTGGTACCTTGCACTAGTTTGCATGTTTTACTTTTACATTAATTGTTATACTTATGCTCTGTAGGGTAGACAGTCCAGTCTGTGTATAGAGTATAGGGAAGCATTACTTTGCCTTGATGCTTTACTGTGTAACCTGATTATGTACACTAGGTAGTGTTTTTTTTCTGCCACATATATGGTTTACACAATAGGTTGGGGTTTTGGACGAACTGAGCAGTGTCATCTGTTATTTATTTACATGTGCCCTCTTCAGGGTGGTTATATCTTCCTGTCATGTTTCTGGAGGAGGTTGCTCTGGTAAGAGCAATTTGTATTTTTTTTTTTTTGTACTGTGTGCTTTTCTATCCATGTATTTTTGTATATTATTTGCTGAGAAAGATTAATATTTAACACAGAATATTGTACCTACCTTACACTACACCTTCTGTACAAATGTAGTTAATTATGTAACATTTGTATAGGGATTTTAAAAGGGTGTCCTCTGGTTTATGGCAGTTTAGTTTTTTTGTTTTTTTTTTCTTAATTTTCCCTGAATATTTTTTTTTTTTTACATGTCTTAGTCAGGGGCCCCAAAGTCAGCTTATGGCACACTAAAACAGATTTTTATCCTTTTCCTGGCTTTGAATCCTGAAATCACTCATAACATCTTGAATCCAATTCCCAATAATGTTGTAACCAGTCTGATCCGGAAGACACTTTTAGCTCATGCCTATAGTACATCTGCGTTTCCTGATTTGCCCCAAATTTCTTGCACTTCCATCTATCTCTGAAGGACTGTGTCCTATCAGTACACAGCTGGAGCATTGTCCAGTCAATTACCAGTGGAACTTGAATCCTTCAAGACCCCAGTGAGCCTGCAATTCAGAGTGCCCCCATCATCATAAATTTAACTGCTCAAATAAACTTACTAAAAAGTGTATCCAACTAGGAATAGCGATTACTGTAGATGGTGCCGCTAGCAAAACTGCAGGCCAGCCATAGAGGACTTGCTAGGAATTCTTAATGGTAAATGTATGGGTCGCAAGATGGAATCCTTCATGCAAGGGTGTAGTTCAACTAAAATGGTAATATGTGGACCCAATTATCCTACACTGTAAGAAGATAAACCCTAAGAGTACTATAATACCAATAATCTGGATAATATACTGGAATAAAAAAAAATATTTAAAATTTTACTGAAAAGAGCTAGAGGGAATGTGTCATCAAAAAATTTACCTATTGTTTAAAATTGTTTTGCTTCATACGGTGCCGCGGCAGATAGGGGATAACATGTCTAGGGGCAGAGTACCCCTTTAAGGACAAAGCCCATCTTGGCCTTTAGGCCACAGACAATTTCTAAGAGCCATAACTCTTTCATTATTTCATCCACAGACCCACATGAGGGCTTTTTATTTGAATGACTAATTATACTTTGTAATGACATGATTTATTTTTATTTTACCATAAAATGTAAAGCAAAACCAAAACAATATTATTTGTGTGGAGAATTTGAAAAGAAAACCAAATTTTGCAAATTTTGCAAATTTTGCAGGGTTTCATTTTCATGCTTGCGTTTTTACGCTGTACACTGTAAAAATTAGGTGTTCTTTATTCTGTGGATCATCACAATTAAAATGATACCCATGTTTACATACTTTTATTGTACTTTATAGCAGTGCTTTTAGAAAAAAAAAAAAAAAAAAAAGGGCAATTTTTTTGGGTTTGACCTGTAGTATTTATTGGTACTACATTTAAGTATACAGTCATGGCTAGAAAATGAAGTATTTCTCACAGAAAAGTATTGCGGTAACACATGTTTTGCTATACACATGTTTATCCCCTTTGTGTGTATTGGAACTAAACCAAAAAAGGGAGGAAAAAAAAGCAAATTGGACATAATGTCACACCAAACTCCAAAAATGGTCTGGACAAAATAATTGGCACCCTTTCAAAATTGTGGGAAAATAAGATTGTTACAAGCATGTGATGCTCCTTTAAACTCACTTGGGGCAAGTAACAGGTGTGGACAATATAAAAATCACACCTGAAGGCAGATAAAAAGGAGAGAAGTTCACTTAGTCTTCGCATTGTGTGACTGTGTGTGCCACACTAAGCATGGACAACAGAAAGAGGAGAAGATAACTGTCTGTTGATATTTTTCCACAATTTTGGTTCTCAGGTCCTCAATCTCAAGGTTACAAGTCCATCTCCAGAGATCTAGATTTGCCTTTGTCCATAGTGGGCAACATTATCAAGAAGTTTGCAACCCATGGCACTGTAGCTAATCTCCCTGGGCATGGACAGAAGAGAAAAATTGATGAAAGGTGTCAACGCAGGATAGTCCGGATGGTGGATAAGCAGCCCCAAACAAGTTCCAAAGATATTCAAGCCGTCCTGCAGGCTCAGCGAGCATCAGTGTCAGCACGATCTATCTGTCGACGTTTAAAGGAAATGAAACGCTATGGCAGGAGACCCAGGAGGACCCCACTGCTGACACAGAGACATAAAAAAAGCAAGATTACATTTTGCTAAAATGAACTTGAATAAGCCAAAATCCTTCTGGGAAAACGTCTTGTGGACAGATGAGACCAAGATAGAGCTTTATTCTTCTGTTTACTGAAAACAGAATGAGGCCTACAAAGAAAAGAACACTGCCTCTGGCACTGGGTGCCTTGAATGTGTGCAAGGCATCATTAAATCTGAGGATTACCAAAAGATTTTTGGTCGAACTGTACAGCCCAGTGTCAGAAACCTGGGTTTGCGTCCGAGATCTTGGGTCTTCCAGCAGGACAATGACCCCAAACATAAGTCAAAAAGCACCCAGAAATAGATGGCAATAAAGCGCTGGAGAGTTCTGAAGTGACCAGAAATGAGTCCATATCTAAATCCCATTGAACACCTGTGGAGGGATCTTAAAATTACTGTTGGGAAAAGACACCTTCCAATAAGAGAGAGACCTGGAGCAGTTTGCAAAGGAAGAGTGGTCCAACATTCCGACTGAGATGTGTAAGAAGTTTATTGATGGTTATAGGAAGCAACTAATTTCAGTTATTTTTTTCCAAAGGGTGTGCAATTAAATATTTTGTCCAGCCCATTTTTGGAGTTTGGTTTGACAATATGTCCAATTTGCTTTTTTTCCAATACATACAAAGGGAATAAACATGTGTATAGCAAAACATGTGTTACTGCAATCATTTTCTGTGAGAAAAACTTAATTTTCTTGAAAAATTTCAGGGGTTCCAACATTTACGGCCATGACTGTATGTGACTTTTTAATCACTTTTTATCAATTTTTTTTTGGGGTGACGTGATTTGACCAAAAAGCAATTTTGGACATTTTTTTTTTTCGCCGTTCACCATACAGGATCATTCACATTATGTTTTAATAGTTTGGACATTTACGCACGCAGTAATACTAAAATGTTAATCTTTTTATACACTTTTTTTTTTTTAACAAAATAGGAAAAAAAGGCAATTAAAATTTTTGCATAGACATTTGCATAGGCATAGCAATGGTCAGTATAATATGCCATTGATAGGAGAAGATCACAGCAACATAACAGGAAGCAGGTGAGGAGACCTCTAGCCTCCATCTTTCTTGGCTGATCAGACCCAAGTGGTTGTGCCGTGGTTGGTCCGATGAGTTTCTGCATGCCCCCATTATGCTTCAGATACCATAATCAGTATTGATGATGGCATCTGAAGGGTTAATGACTGATACTGATAGCAACCCAGGACGTGCTGTACATGAAGCGATCGCAACTCCTGTGAAAGCTTCATGTATAGGATATAAATGTTCATCCTGGTGTGTTAATTATCAGGCCAGGTTAAAGAATATTTGGGGATTTTCTTCTTATTCTTCAAGTGGCAGCCGGCCAGGCAGGCAGAATGGGGTAAACTGACACTAAAGATAGCGTCAGAAGCAGCAGAGCAGAACAGATGTGCATAAAGCTGAGCAGATGCTGTGAAAACAGATAGCCAAGATGGTTACAGGTGCAGGCAGGATCAGAAACACAAGTACGGCAGACAGCCAGGATCAGGAACTCATGTATAGAAGACAGTGTTCAGAGACTTTAGCAATACAGAAAACACAACCTTGCTGAGGCAATAGGCAATAGGTGAAGCAGGTTTATATATGGAGTTCCAGGCAGAGATTGGAGAAGGATTTGTAAGTGAGTGCACACTATCTCTATATGATTCAGCTAGTGCTTACCGTAGAGAACAGAGCAGGAACTGAAGTAGGAGACACTCAAGAACAGCAAGATCAGGAAGCCCAGCAGATCCATGGGCAGAGGATCTTGTCTGATGCTGGTAAAAACCAAGACTCATGGTACGCTGGTGGTTGCCAACCAGCAGCATTACAATTTTGCAGTTTACACTCTGGCCGCTAGGCCTACAACTATGTTGAGACTTCCTGATCTGTACAGATCAGTTATTAGTAATGATTTTCTTCTCATTAAAAACAGGATTACTGTGACAGGGTACATCAGTAGAGAGAAAACACTGGATCCACCACTATTCACAGCAATCATCATCACAAAAAAAAAAAAAAAAAAAAAATAGGAACAAATAAGAAAAAAAGAACATAGTTTCAGTATCTGTCTCCAATCAGGAAATAATTTAGATGATACATTTTTATTTAAAAGGTCAGTGCCCAATGTGGAGTCCAGGGGCCAAATGTACAGGACAATGAATTGCTTGTATTTAATTAACCCCTTAAAGACCAAGGACGTACAGGTACGTCCTGGGTCCTTTTCTTTTCTATAACATGGGGCCACAGCGTGGCCACGCATCATAACAGGTCGAGCCCAGCCTCTAATAACATCCGATACCCATGGGATCATGGTGCCGCGCGCTATTAACCCTTTAGATGCAGCATTTAAAGTTGAACGCTGTGTCTAAGGTGAAAGTAAACCAATGCCAGTTAGCTCAGGGATTTGTTCGGGATCGCCGCGGGGAAATCGCTGCATCCCAAACAGCTGTAGGACAGTAGGAGGGTCCCCTTACCTGCCTCCTGTTGTCCGATCGCCGAATGACTGCTCAGTGCCTTAGATATAGGCATGAGCAGTCAAGCAGCAGAATCATTGATCAATGGTTTCCTATGAGAAACCATTGATCAATGTAAAAGATCAGCGTGTGCAGTGTTATAGCCCCCTATGGGAGCTATAACATTGCAAAAAATTTTATAAAAAAGTGGTCCAAACTAGTGTATTTTTGGTCACTTTTTAGAACATGAAAAAATGAATAAAAAACTATCAAACTACCGCTAAAATCTTCAAATCACGGCGCAAAAAATGAGCCCTCATACTGCCCCATACGTGAAAATGTTTTAAAGTTATAGGGGTCAGAAGATGACAATTTTAAACGTATAAATTTTCCTGCATGTAGTTATGATTTTTTCCAGAAGTATGACAAAATCAAACCTATATAAGTAGGGTATCATTTTAATCATATGGACCTACAGAATAAAGATAAGGTGTCATTTTTACTGAAAAATGTACTGCGTAGAAACGGAAGCCCCCAAAATTTACAAAATTGTGTTTTTTCTTAAATTTTTTCGCACAGTGATTTTTTTTTCCTATTTCGCTGTAGATTTCTGGGTAAAATGACTGATTTCATTACAAAGTAGAACTGGTGGCACAAAAAAATAAGCCATCATCTGGATTTTTAGGTGCAAAATTGATTTTAGATGATTTTTTTAAGTTAAGGAGGAAAAAATTAAAGAGCAAAAACAGGCCCCCACAATCAGACATCTTATCCCCTATCCTTTGGATAGGGGATAAGATGTTTTTGCCCAGAATACCCTTTTAAGAACAAGTATTCTTCAATTTACATATTGGTATGTCTAAAGGAGTTTGTTCTGGTATCCCAGACAGAAATAAGGCTTCAAAGAGACCTATTAGTCACATGTTTCTTAAGAATTTAACCCCTTCCCGCAGAATGTCATATTTAAACGCCGGGTTGTGCAGTGCGTTCGCGCATCCCGGCGTTTATAAATTACATTCAGTTAACCCGGCGATGCGCAGCATCGCACGGGTTAACTGGCAGAAGTCCCGCTGTTTCCAGCAGGGGACAACTTCTGCTTCACCCCCAGGACCATCCATTGATGGTCCTGGTCAGTGATCACTGTGATTGGTCCCTGTGGACCAATCACAGTGATCTAGGGTGAAAGTTCATATCCCCCGCACTGCCCGCCCCTGGAAGTCGGGCAGAACGGGGGACGATGGCTGCGGGGGCTCGCGGCATAGGTGGGGGAACACGTGGGGACCGGCAGCCTTACCAGATCCAGCGGCGGGACCGAGGAGCAGCGCGGGACCGGCCACGTGGAGGAGCAGCGACGGGACCGGCAGGTGAGTATATGGTCCTCAGAAGCAGCAGTGAAGAACTTCACTGCTGCTTCTAGGAGTCTGAAAACTACAACTCCCACCATGCCTAGACAGCCTTTGGCTGTCTGGGCATGCTGGGAGTTGTAGTTTTGCAACATCAGGAGGGCCCCAGTTTGGAGACCATTGTATAATGGTCTCCAATCTGTGCTCTTCCAGCTGTTGCAAAACTACAACTCCCAGCATGCACTGACTGTCCAGGCATGCTGGGAGTTTTAGTTCAGCAACATCTGGCCCTTCAGATATTGCCGAACTACAACTCCCGGCATGCCCTTCAGCTGTCTGGGCATGCTGGGAGTTGTAGTTTTGCAACAACTGGAGACACACTGGTTGGGAAACATTGTTTCTAACTCAGTGTTTCCTAACCTGTGTGCCTCCAGCTGTTGCAAAACTATAACTCCCAGCATGCACTAACAGACCATGCATGCTGGGAGTTGTGGTTTTGCAACAGCTGGTGCACCCCCCACCCCTGTGAATGTACAGGGTACATTCACATGGGCGAGGCTTTTACAGTGGGTTTCTCGCTGCAAGTTTGAGATGCAGCAAATTTTGCGCTGGGAAACTCGCTGTAATCCCCCGCCCATGGGACTGTACCCTAAAAACACTACACTACACCTACACAAAATAAAATAAAAAGTTAAAAACACTACATATACACATACCCCTACACAGCCCCCCTCCCCCAATAAGAACATCCGGTACACCACTGTTTCCAAAGCAGAGCCTCCAGCTGTTGAAAAACAACAACTCCCAGTATTGCCGGACAGCCGTTGACTGTCCACGCATGCTGGGAGTTTTGCAACAGCTGGAGGCACCCTGTTTGGGAATCACTGGCGTAGAATACCCCTATGTCCACCCCTATGCAAATCCCTAATTTAGGCCTCAAATGCACATGGCGCTCTCACTTTGGAGCCCTGTCGTATTTCAAGGCAACAGTTTAGGGTCACATATGGGGTATCGCCGTACTCGGGAGAAATTGTGTTACAAGGTTTGGGGGGTATTTTCTTCTTTAACCCTTCATGAAAAGGAAATGTTGGGGTCTACACCAGAATGTTAGTGTAAAAAATTTACATTTTTTACACTAACATGCTGATGTTGCCCTATACTTTACATTTTCACAAGAGGTAAACGGGAAAAAAGCCCCCCAAAATTTGTAACACAATTTCTCCCGACTACAGAGATACTCCATATGTGGGCGCAAAGTGCTCTGGGGGCGCACAACAAGGCCCAGAAGGGAGAGCGCACCATGTACATTTGAGGTGATTTGCACAGGGGTGGCTGTTACAGCGGTTTTGACAAATGCAGAAAAAAAAAACCCCACATGTGACCCCATTTCGTAAACGACACCCCTCACGGAATGTAATGAGGGGTGCAGTGAGAATTTACCCCCCACAGGTGTCTGACTGATCTTTGAAACAGTGGTCCGTGAAAATGAAAACTTGTACAGCCCACTGTTCCAAAGATCTGTCAGACACCAGTGGGGGGCAAATGCTCACTGTACCCCTTGTTACGTTCCTCAAGGGGTCTAGTTTCCAAAATGGTATGCCATGTGTTTTTTTTTTTTTTGCTGTCCTGGCACCATAGGGGCTTCCTAAATGCGACATGCTCCCCGAGCAAAATTTGCTCTCAAAAAGCCAAATATGACTCCTTCTCTTCTGAGCATTGTAGTTCGCCCATAGTGCACTTCAGGTCAACTTATGGGGTATCTCCATACTCAGAAGAGATGGGGTTACAAATTTTGGGGGGTATTTTCTGCTATTAACCCTTGGAAAAATGTGAAATTTGTGGGGAAACACACATTTTAGTGAAAAAAAATATATATTTTTTTACATATGCAAAAGTCGTGAAACACCTGTGGGGTAATAAGGCTCACTTTATTCCTTATTACGTTCCTCAAGGGGTCTTGTTTCCAAAATAGTATGCCATGTGTTTTTTTTTTTGCTGTTCTGGCACCATAGGGGCTTCCTAAATGAGACATGCCCCCCGAGCAAAATTTGCTCTCAAAAAGCCAAATATGACTCCTTCTCTTCTGAGCATTGTAGTTCGCCCATAGTGTACTTCAGGTCAACTTATGGGGTACCTCCATACTCAGAAGAGAAGGGGTTACAAATATTGGGGGGTATTTCCTGCTATTAACCCTTGGAAAAATGTGAAATTTGGGGGGAAACACACATTTTAGTGAAAAAAAATATTTTTTTTTTACATATGCAAAAGTCGTGAAACACCTGTGGGGTATTAAGGCTCACTTTATTCCTTGTTATGTTCCTCAAGGGGTCTAGTTTCCAAAATGGTATGCCATGTGAGGGTTTTTTTGCTGTTCTGGCACCATAGGGGCTTCCTAAATGCAACATGCCCCCCAAAAACCATTTCAGAAAAACATACTCTCCAAAATCCCCTTGTCGCTCTTTCGCTCTAGCCCTCTACTGCGCCCGCCGAACTTTTTACATAGACATATGAGGTATGTGCTTACTCGAGAGAAATTGGACTACAAATATAAGTATACATTTTCTCCTTTTACCCCTTGTAAAAATTCAAAAATTGGGTCTACAAGAACATGCGAGTGTAAAAAATAAAGATTGTGAATTTTCTCCTTCACTTTGCTTCTATTCCTGTGAAACACCTAAAGGGTTAAAATGATGACTGAATGTCATTTTGAATACTTTGGGGGGTGCAGTTTTTATAATGGGGTCTTTTGTGGGGTATTTCTAATATGAAGACCCTTCAAATCCACTTCAAACCTGAACTGGTCCCTGAAAAATAGTGAGTTTGAAAATTTTGTGAAAAATTGGAAAATTGCTGCGGAACTTTGAAGCCCTCTGGTGTCTTCCAAAAGTAAAAACTCGTCACTTTTATGATGCAAACATAAAGTAGACATATTGTATATGTGAATAAAAAAATTTTTTATTTGTAATATACATTTTCCTTACAAGCAGAGAGCTTCAAAGTTAGAAAAATGCAAAATTTTCAAATTTTTCATCAAATTTTAGGATTTTTCACAAGGAAAGGATGCAAGTTACCACAAAATTTTACCACCATGTTAAAGTAGAATATGTCACGAAAAAACTATCTCGGAATCAGAATGGTAACTAAAAGCATTCCAGAGTTATTAATGTTTAAAGTGACAGTGGTCAGATGTGCAAAAAACGCTCTGGTCCTTAAGGCCAAAATGGGCTTGGTCCTGAAGGGGTTAAAGAAACTGAAGATAAAGTCCACGTACCTTATACATAATAAATATATAGAAGTTATTTAAAGGGGAACTCCGTTGGAGAACAATTTCTTTTTTAAATCAACTGGTGCCAGAAAGCAGGTGAGGAGATCTCTAGCCTCTAGATTTGTTAATCTTCCAGTACTTATCAGCTGCTGTATGCAACAGAGGAAGTTCTTTTCTTTTTGAATTTTTTTTCTGTCTGACCACAGCTCTCTCTGCTGACATCTCTGTCTGTGTCAGGAACTGTCCAGAGTAGGAGGAAATCCCCATAGAACACCTATGCTACTCTTGACTGTTCCTGACATGGACAGAGGTGTCAGCAGAGAGCACTGTGGCCAGAAAGAAAATAACTTCAAAAAGATAAGAACTTCCTTTGTAGCATACAGCAGCTGATAAGTACTGGAAGGATTAAGATTTTTAAATAGAAGTAATTTACAAATCTTTTTAACTTTCTGGCATCAATTGATTTAAAAAAAAATGTTTTCCACTGGAGTACCCCTTTAAGATATTGTGAAACCAGTGAATACAAGTAGATGACAAAGGTTGTCATACACATTAGACATAAGTTGGTTTGAGCGAATGTTTTTCTGGTAAATGAATGTTACCCAGGCAAATCCAAGTACATTTTAGATGATATTGGCCATAACAGTTGTTCAAAATGGCCATATATATTTAATAACACCAGGCAAATAACATTTCATTTGGATTTGGGTTTACTATAAGGTTTAGTGGAATCTTTGGCAGTGAACTCCCCCTTGTGGTGGCTTCCTGTAGAAAGAATTTTATCATCATATTATTTTAACTCATAGGAAATGAAATGGGAAGCAGTGGGTTTAACTATTTTAGAAATCAATCTTTGACTTCTATAAATAATTTTAGACCTATGTAGATTAAACATGAACCATTTTACTACTATAAACTATCTCCATAAATCATGCACTCTTCTTATCCCTAGAAAAATTAGGTGTTAATCATGGCTGGCATTCATCCATACATTCCTAGGAAGAACAGAAACTGCCATCTCAATCATAGGCACCAACATGCTTGAAAACCTTTATTAATCCTGCATTTGTCCTACAAGAGATCTTAAATACTGCATAAATTTTTTTTTACATGGCATATCTCTTTCATGGCTCAAATGGTCATCATCGTTTCAACAAACAATTGCATAAACCAATAGTGTGTGGTGTCCCAGCTCAAGTGGCTGTCCCGTGGTTTTGGACTGTCTCAGACAGTCCTACTGTTATATAATTATTATTATTATTTGAATATTGTTAAATAAGAATATTATATTTTTCTTAAATTAATTTTGTTATGGTTTCATGTGTGTATGTTTGACATGTTACTGTGCCTTTAAAATGTAAGCAGTGAACCCCATGTGACCATGTGAGCCAATAGGTGTGCTGTGTGTTGTGTCCTAAGTAGAGGCCTACTTCAGCTTCAAGTTTACTACTGGTGATCCTACAAGTGTCACTTGCGGGAGGATTACAAGCCCCAGCAGAATAGTTTACAGTGCCTTGGAAGGACCCCAGCAACCAGGATCTACAGTTAACAATTCCACCCGGTGAAAAGTCTCAGAACGGCAACAAGGCCCGCAAGAGGTACGCTGCACACCAAAGGCTGTGTAATAACATCTGCACAAGCTCAGTAAAGACAGTTATTCGTAACCTGAGGTCGGTGTGTTTATTCGCTCATCGTGTCTGGCCCAGGAGATGCTGTCTCCCACCTTCAGACTGTGGATCGGAAAAACAGTGCCCTGGTGTCACGAAGTGATCAGGTGCATCTACTAACACCCAGTGGCCGCCACAAGTGCATATAAGAAACTTTTCTAATACAGCTTATTATAGAAAAGTGCATCTTTCTCCGCTTTTCAAGCTTCTTTCCTCCCCTCCCCCACTAAACTCATTTATTCTGAAAATGAAGGCTCAGCTCATGTTAACAACACAGGCTTGAAAAGGTTTTTCCAAAACACATTGGTTTTACTGAGTGTTGTAGTCCGCCATGACTCTTGGATACTTTACCAGAGTGCTGGAATATCTCCTAAGAAGTTTCTTGTCTAGTTTCTACTACTGCTCTATAATACTCTTTATGCTGCAGTTGCTTCTTAGGATGCTCTGTAATGAAATAGAATAGCAGGATCCTCTTCTGTGCATTTGCAGTGTATATCAGCTATTCTAGTGGGTAATCTCCTCTCAATAGCTAAAAATTACAGAAAGATTCTACAAAATCTCATAGAAAATGGCATACACAAGTAATGTAATTGCCAGAAATAGTGCTGCTCCTCATGTATACACACAGTGGCTTATCCTGAAAAATTACCTGCACCAAAAGGTATGATTGTTAAAGACAGCCTGGGTATGTAATAAAATTAAAGGGGTACTCCGATGAAAACCTTTTTTCTTTTAAATCAACTGGTGGCAGAAAGTTAAACATATTTGTAAATTACTTCTATTAAAAAATCTTAATCCTCCCAGTACTTATTAGCTGCTGAATGCTAGAGGAAATTCCTTTCTTTTTGGAACACTGAAGACCTCACAAACACAGTGCTCTCTGCTGACATCTCTGTCCATTTTAGCAACCATGCATAGCAGATGTATGCTAAGGGCAGCATGGTGGCTCAGTGGTTAGCACTGCTGCCTTCCAGTGCTGGGGACTTCGGTTCAAATCCCACTAAGGACAACACTAAATAAAGTGTTGTTATTATTATTATTATAATAACGTCAGCAGAGAGAACTGTGCTCGTGATGTCATCAGAGAGCATTCCAAAAAGAAAAGAATTTCCTCTGTAGTATTCAGCAGCTAATAAGTACAGGAAGGATTAAGATTTTTTTATAGAAGTAATTTACAAATATCTTTAACTTTCTGCCACCAGTTTATTTGAAAGAAAAAAGGTTTTCACCGGAATACCCCTTTAAGGTAATATTGCTTAAATGGGCAATGTCAGATACGAAAACTTTTGATATGTTGTAAAAAAAATGCAAAACCAATAGGTTTTACAATTGCTTTCATTAGAAAATTCTGTATTTCATACTGAAATAGCTAGTCAAACAACTGCCCCCCTGCCTGCTTGGACACATACTAGGCCTGCTATGTCCATGCATCATAACCTATGTCATGGACACACTTCCTTGATTGACAGCTGTGAGCGCAGGGCTCACAGCTGAAGGAATAATCCTCCCACTGTCAGCTTGTGTCCCGCTACTGTCAGTGAGGACAAGCTGGGAGTTGCAGTTTTTCTAATACTAGAGGAGATATGAGAAGACAGCATACTGGGGGAGGGGGCGGATACCTGCACAGTGAGGCCACGCCCCCTCCCTTTGAGAGGAATTCAGACTAGTGAGCAAAATTAAAAGTGTCATAAAAAAATAAATAAAGGTGCTAGACACATAAAAATTAGATGTACATGGTCAGGATTAGGTACTGAGTGATATATAAAAAAATGTTTTTTGTTGGATCTGACGGGAATACTTTAAATTTAACTTGGATTTCATAAATAGAGGCAAACAGTGAGTAAAGAAAAAAAAGCATTTTATCGATCCCCTGCTTATTTTGCATGTTTACCCACTGACAAAGAACTGATATTAAAGGGGTACTCCACCCCTAGACATATTATCCCCTATCCAAAGGATAGGGGATAAGATGTCAGATTGCCGGGGTCCCGCTGCTGGGGACCCCTGGGATCGCCGCTGCGGCACCACGCTATCATTACTGCACAACGCGAGTTCGCTCTGTGCGTAATGACGGACGAAACAGGGGACGGAGCAGCGTGACATCATGGCTCCACCCCTCGTGACATCACGGTCCGCCCCTTAATGCAAGTCTATGGCAGGGGCGTGATGACCACCACGCCCCCTCCCATAGACTTGTATTGAGGGGCAGGCTGTGACATCATGAGGGGCTGAGCCGTAATGTAACGATGTCCGGCCCCTGTATTGCCCATCATTACGTGCAGAGCGAACTCGCTCTGTGCAGTAATGATAGTGTGGTGCCGCAGCGGCGATCCCAGGGGTCCCCAGCAGCAGGGCCTCGGCGATCTGACATCTTATCCCCTTTCCTTTGGATAGGGGATAAAATGTCTAGGAGCAGAGTACCCCTTTAATGATGGTTTTATTTGAACAGTGAAAGCGGAGATTAGGAGCACTTTTTTTTAAAAGTGCTTATTTTCTCAGTTTGTTACCTGTATATTCCTTGGCTGAACTTGATGGACGCATGTCTTTTTTTCAACCATACTAACTACTATGTAAAAGACAACTGTCCACATAAGCAATCAGATTCCAAACTCTCCACTATGGCCAAAACCAAAGAGCTCCTCAAGGATGTAAGGGACAAAACTCTAGACCTGAAAAGTTCCGTTTGCCAATCTGAATGATTCAGATATTCAACATTCCTTGGGAATCAAATTCTTAATTGGAAATTCTGCGACAGAACTTCCAACATGTAAACTATGCAGCAGAATCGCATTGAAAGCAATTCCTTAGTGTGAACAGGGCCTACTTTTTCTATAGAAATAATGATAGTACCAACAACAAGGATATGGGCAAACTCCTAATCTCTGGGAAACTTTAGTGGATATTCCAATGTTGCTGCTATAGCTTGTGGCCAAATCTACACCCCAAAGATGTGGCTAATGGCTCTGCGATGTTGGCTGTCACTGATATAATTGTGTGGCAACTAGCCACCATATGCTGGCTTGGTACCATCTGCATGTGGCAGCCATAATGTTAGAGCATACCCTTAGATGTAACCGTCTTCCACCAGGAATCATTACCAACTACAATTTACAAGGATCACTAAATATATAGTTCATAGCACAGCACAAATATGATCATTGTAGATCCGTGTGCACATGCTGCAGACATTTTCTCCTGCCTATCTTGCTGTAAACCCGCATGCATTACATTTACATATTGCTGCAAATACTACAGATTTTACCCTGCTACACGGTCAGTAGTAAAATCTGCTTTGAAAATACAAGTAAATCTGTGACAGAATGAGAATGTGGTAGATTTAAACCCCCCAACCCCCCCCCCCAATGCGCTCATATTTCCACAGTGAATAATCTCATAGCATGGGTGAAATTTGTACTGAAATCTGCTGTAGGTTTAAAGGGGTACTCCAGTGAAAAACTTTTTTTCTTAAAATCAACTGGTGCCAGAAAGTTGAACAGATTTGTAAATTATTTCTATTAAAAAATCTTAATCCTTCCTGTACTTATTAGCTGCTGAATACTACAGCAGAAATTCTTTTCTCTTTGAAACACAGAGTTGTCTGCTCACATCACGAGCACAGTGCTCTCTGCTGACATCTCTGTCCATTTTATGAACTGCCCAGAACAGCATATGTTTGCTATGGGGATTTCCTTTTACGCTGGCAGTTCCTAAAAATGGACAGATGTCAGCAGAGAGCACTGTACACATGTCAGCAGACAGCTCTGTGTTTCAAATGGAAAAGAATTTCCACTGTAGTATTCAGCAGCTAATAAGTACAGGAAGGATTAAGATTTTTTTAATAGAAGTAATTTACAAATCTGTTTAACTTTCTGGCACCAGTTGATTTAAAAAAATAAAAATAAAAATAAATAAAAAGTTTTTCACCGGAGTACCCCTTTAACCAGAGAAAATCTGCAGTATATCACATGTGAATTGAGCATAAGTGATTGAATTAATGTAATGTGTTCAAATACTGGGGAGTCTACTGAATGTCAAAAAAAAGTGTTCTAGATTTCTAAAACACATCCAGTTAATTTGAAGTAAGCCCTACTAAATAACCTTTATAAAGACTGATTGAGTAACCTCATTTACATATGCACATACTTATAACTCACTTCTGCTCATTTCAATTAAGAATTGTGTTAATAGGTGTCGGGGTTCACACCTTTCATTAAAGCAAGCGTCATGATGTTTGCAGGGATCTTACTCCAATATGCACTTGACTTTTTATCAATTACTGATGATCAGACACAGAATGTATTGTACAGAGTGGACAATTTCTTTCAAACCGCTTACAAAAGCATTCCTAACAAATCCCAATGACCGATAACATTCTGCTGTCCATGAATCAGAAGTTATTTTATTGTACAATGCCTAAATTATTCAAAGCATTGAGAATGAAACATTAACACTAACAACAGTCGTCTATGTATCAAAAAACAACAAATAGTAGAAAACAGAAGATTGCACTCACCTATCGGAGGTAAAACAATGTCTTAATTCGATGCTTGTTAAAACATGCTGAGGTGGGGTAGAGAGATGCGGTCAGCGTTAGCTGACTGACCGGCCGAGGCCGGTCAGTCAGCTAACGCTGACCGCATCTCTCTACCCCCAACCTCAGCATGTTTTAACAAGCATCGAATAAAGATACCGTTTTACCTCCGATGGGTGAGTGCAATCTTCTGTTTTCTACTATTTGTTGCATACAATATCTCTGGACTTATGATTAGCACCCCCAGGAGTATTCCCTATCTCTGCGCCTTCCCACTCCACACAGCAGTTCATTAACCCCCGCCTATCTGCATTGGTGCCTGCCCAGTTTTTCACAGCCATAGTATGTATAAAAAAAAAAAAGCATCTGATTCTAAATGCCACAACATGTAAACTATGCAATATAACAATGTTGTCCAACTCGGTCGACAAAGACCAATAGTTTAACCCCTTAATGACCAAGCCCATTTTCACCTTAAGGACCAGGCCAATTTTATTTTTGAGTTTTCGTTTTTTACTCCTCGCCTTCTAAAATCCATAACTCTTTTATATTTCCATCTAAAGACCCATATAAAGGGCTTGTTTTTTGCGTGACCAATTGTACTTTGTAATGAAACCTCTCATTTTACCATAAAATGTACGGCGAACCCAAAAAAATATTTTTTAGGGAGGAAATTTAAATGAAAACCAAAATTTTGCACATTTTGGAGGGTTTTGTTTACACTTTATGGTAAAAATGACATGTGTTCTTTATTCTGTGGGTCAATATGATTAAAATGATACCCATGGCTAGATACTTTTAGATTTTTTTTTAAGCGGTACAAAAATATAAAACTTTTTATACAAAATCAGTCATCTAAAATCGCCCTATTTTGACCACCTATAATTTTTTCATTTTTCCGTACATAGGGCGGTATGAGGGCTCATTATTTGCGCCGTCATCTTTACTTTTTTTAGATATCAAATTTGCATATATAAAACTTTTAGATCATTTTTAATAATTTTTTTTTAATAAAATGTGACAAAAAAGCTGAATTTTGGGAATTTTTTACGTTTACGCCATTCACCGTACAGGATCATTAACATTATATTTTGATAGTTCGGACATTTACGCACACGGCGATACCAAATATGTTTATTTTAAAAAAATTACGCTTTTGGGGGTAAAATGGGAAAAACGGACAATTTCATTTTTATTGGGGGAGGGGATTTTACACTTTTTTTGTACTTTTTATTTTTACATTTTTCAACTTTTTTTTTTTTTTTTTTTTTTTTTTTTTTTTTTTACACTTTTTATGTCCCCATAGGGGACTATCTATAGCAATCATTTGATTGCTAATACTGTTCAGTGCTATGTATAGGACACAGCACTGCTCAGTATTATCGGTGATCTTCTGGTCTGGTCTGCTCGATCGCAGACCAGAGCAGAAGACCCTGGGAGACGGCCGGAGCTAGGTAAGGGGACGTCCGGCTGTCATGCTGGATGATCGGATCCCCGCGGCAGTGCTGTGGGCGATCCGATCATCCAATCAAAGTGCCGAATTGCCGCAGATGCCGTGATCTGTATTGATCACGGCATCTGAGGGGTTAATGACGGTCATCCGCACGATCACGGATGTCGGCCATTACGGGCGGGTCCTCGGCTGCTGCTAACAGCCGAAACCTGCCGTGAGCACCCTTCCGATGCTCGCGGTCATACACAGGACGTAAATGTACGTCCTGGTGCGGAAAGTCCCGCCAAACCAGGACGTACATTTACGTCCGCGGTCGTTAAGGGGTTAAAGATGTTGGACAAAGCCTGGTGGACAGTGTCTATTTCCTGTGGTTTTGGAATGGTAATTGTATGAATGATTTAATGATGAGGTTAATAGGATAGACACTTTAGTGGAATCCATGAGTCACTAAGAATATTCCATGTATTCATCTGGAGATGACCTCAACAGGTCTCAACACTGATAAGATATATGTATGATTTATCTGTCCAATCCTCCTTAAACTGCTTATATTGCTGTCCATAAGATGCCCACTTCAAGCCATTAAATGGGTTGTAGATGAACATCTGTGAGCTGACTGCTATCCTTTGCTAATGACCATTTTATTGTTTTAAATGTTATTTTTGTTAGTTTTTCAAACAATGCAGAATTAAATGGGCACTGTCACCAAACTTTTTTTTTATTTTTTTATATGTTGTAGTACTTATGTACTACAACATATCTCTAATATACATTCATTATTTTTTTTTCATTAAAATAGTTTAATTTACATTTGAAAACAGGCCACTAAGGGTCTCCCTCCTAGTTGCCGGCTACAGGCTGGCATGACATCACGTTTGAATTCGGACCGATGCCGGCCGGGCAATCGGTCCTAATTCATTCAGCATGCTCTCGCTCCCTGCCTGTTAATCAGACAGGAGGGAGCGAGTGCTTTGAACGAAGAAGATGCGTGCAGGCTCCCTGGCCTCGCAAGCCTGCCCCGGCTCCTGGTGTGAGGTAGGGCTGCCCTGCACTTTATTCTTTTTCAGGCGGGGGAGCGGGTTGCGTGGCGGGGTTCGGGGGAGCGGGATGTGCGGCAGCTGCGGCCATCACAGATACTGTTTTCACCACAGTGTGCCTCCAGTTGTTTCCCCACTACAACTCCCAGCATGCCCTGACAGCTAATAGATGTCAGGGCAAGCTGTGAGTTGTAGTGGTGAAACAGCTGGAGGCACACTGTATAGGTGAACTAAGGGCAGAAGTTGCCCCCCCTCCAGCAGGCATCAGTGATGATGCACCTGCTGGGGAAGTCTGCCTGGTAAGTGAGCACACTACCAGGTAGACAAAAAGGCATTTTAAATATAGTAAAAAATAATAATAATTAAAGGCAGTGAGGGGGTTAGGGATAGATGGGCAATAGGTGGGGACAGGAAAAAAAAAAGGATGGTGGGAGCTACTCTTTAACCCCTTAAGGACGCAGGACGTAAATGTACGTCCTGGTGAGGTGGTACTTAACGCACCAGGACGTACATTTACGTCCTAAGCATAACCGCGGGCATCGGAGCGATGCCCGTGTCATGCGCGGCTGATCCCGGCTGCTGATCGCAGCCAGGGACCCGCCGGCAATGGCCGACGCCCGCGATCTCGCGGGCGTCCGCCATTAACCCCTCAGGTGCCGGGATCAATACAGATCCCGGCATCTGCGGGAGTTCGCGATTAAAATGAACGATCGGATCGCCCGCAGCGCTGCTGCGGGGATCCGATCATTCATAACGCCGCACGGAGGTCCCCTCACCTTCCTCCGTGCGGCTCCCGGCGTCTCCTGCTCTGGTCTGTGATCGAGCAGACCAGAGCAGGAGATGACCGATAATACTGATCTGTTCTATGTCCTATACATAGAACAGATCAGTATTAGCAATCATGGTATTGCTATGAATAGTCCCCTATGGGGACTATTCAAGTGTAAAAAAAAATGTAAAAAAATGTAAAAGTAAAAGTAAAAAAAAGTGAAAAATCCCCTCCCCCAATAAAAAAGTAAAACGTCCGTTTTTTCCTATTTTACCCCTAAAAAGCGTAAAAAACATTTTTTATAGACATATTTGGTATCGCCGCGTGCGTAAATGTCCGAACTATTAAAATAAAATGTTAATGATCCCGTACGGTGAACGGCGTGAAAGAAAAAAAATTAAAAAAGTCCAAAATTCCTACTTTTTTAATACATTTTATTAAAAAAAAAATTATAAAAAATGTATTAAAAGTTTTTTATATACAAATGTGGTATCAAAAAAAAGTACAGATCATGGCGCAAAAAATGAGCCCCCATACTGCCGCTTATACGGAAAAATAAAAAAGTTATAGGTCATCAAAATAAAGGGATTATAAACGTACTAATTTGGTTAAAAAGTTTGTGATTTTTTTTAAGCGCAACAATAATATAAAAGTATATAATAATGGGTATCATTTTAATCGTATTGACCCTCAGAATAAAGAACACATGTAATTTTTACCAGAAATTGTACGGCGTGAAAACAAAACCTTCCAAAATTAGCAAAATTGCGTTTTTCGTTTTAATTTCCCCACAAAAATAGTGTTTTTTGGTTGCGCCATACATTTTATGATATAATGAGTGATGTCATTACAAAGGACAACTAGTTGCGCAAAAAACAAGCCCTCATACTAGTCTGTGGATGAAAATATAAAAGAGTTATGATTTTTAGAAGGCGAGGAGGAAAAAATGAAAACATAAAAATTAAATTGTCTGAGTCCTTAAGGCCAAAATGGGCTGAGTCCTTAAGGGGTTAACAATGCAGAATGAGTTTTTTCATAGGGTTACACAATAACCTTTTTCAAGCTGATGCCACTTACAAAAAGTTCTGATTAGGGCCCATGATTGGTCAATATTGTACAAATACATTATTTAACCTAACACAATACTTGAAATACTATATGATCCATTGTCCACATATATCTTATTATGCAGGTGGAAGTATAGCCGACAACAAGGATTTTTTTTTTTTATCAGGTCCAAACCATGCAGACCACAAAAAAAGTGAGCGTTTGCTCATTCATTGGCTGATCAATCTGCGCTCACTCGTGTAAGTGCCCTAATGCTCTGTTAATATCTACCTTTTGAGTCTTTCTTGACTTCTACCTTCAGTTAATCAAAGAATTCAGGATATTGGGCTGATGAGATGGACCAAATGGTTCTTATCTGCCGACACATTCTATGTTTCTATGGGGAAAGTACACTGCATGTTAGGAGATTCTCCAGGAATAGACTTCTGGTGAATGGTTAAAATGGAATGTGAACAAAACCTACCGATTCAGTTTAGAAATACAGATGTAAGGAGGGTCTACTATTTCTCCTATCAAACCTGTTGATCAACAAATAATTTATTTTTGGTCCAGGACAATGCATTCACTTGCACTGTGCACACAAATAATTATAGAGATAAGACTGAATGGGTTGAAAGGATTATACACCACACACAGCAGGCAAGTCCTAAAGAAGGAAGGGAGGGAGGGGATTCTGGGTACCCAAATGTGGGCTCAACAGATTAATAGTCATTCCTTGTCAAAACAAAACTGCATTTACAGAGGCATTTACACAGCAACTCCGCAGGTATTATCTAACACATTATTTGTACATAGGTCCAACAAAGGCGACAATGCTTAAAAATAACTATTCTTGTAACTGCAAATTAAGCAAGATCAACAGCAGAGGCAGCGGCCATGCACACAAAGGAGTATTCCAGGAAAAACTTTTTTTTTTTTTTATATATATATCTCAACTGGCTCCAGAAAGTTAAAGCGATTTGTAAATAACTTCTATTAAAAAATCTTAATCCTTTCAGTACTTATGAGCTTCTGAAGTTAAAGGGTACCTCTCATCAAATAAACTTTTGATATATTTTAGATTGATGAATGTTGAATAACTTTCCACTAGCATGTTAATGAAAAATATGCTTCTTTCTATTGTATTTTTCCCGATCAGTCCTGTCAGCAAGCATTTCTGACTCATGCTGGAGTCCTAAACACTCAGAGCTGCCAGCCTGCTTTGTTCACAGCCAAACAGGCTGTGAACAAAGCAGGCTGTCAGCTCTGAGTGTTCTCCTTTGTGAACAAAGCAGACTGGCAGCTCGTAGTGTTTAGGACTCCAGCATGAGTCTGAAATGCTTGCTGCCAGGACTGGTAGGGAGACCCCTAGTGGTCATTTCTTCAAAGTGGAAAATTAAATAGAAAGAAGCATATTTTTGTAATAACATGCAATTGTAAAGTTATTCTGCATACATTAATCTATAATAGATCAAAAGTTTTTTTGATGAGAGGTACCCTTTAAGGTTGTTCTTTTCTGTCTAAATCCTCTCTGATGACACCTGTCTCGGGAAACGCCCAGTTTAGAAGAAGTTTGTTATGGGGATTTGCTTCTAAACTGGGCGTTTCCCGAGACACGTGTCATCAGAGAGGATTTAGACAGAAAAGAACAACCTTAACTTCAGAAGCTCATAAGTACTGAAAGGATTAAGATTTTTTTAATAGAAGTAATTTACAAATCTGTTTAACTTTCTGGAGTCAGTTGATATATATAAAAAAAAAAAAGTTTTTTCCTGGAATACTCCTTTAACCTATCGACGTTCCATTAGTTTCAGGGCCCTGTACTGGATGTAGTTGATATACATGTACATTATATGAGACAAAAGCAAGTACAATAAACATAAATGAATAAATGAATAAAAGACAGACTGGAATAGAGAAAAGAGAATACTGTGCTTGAGGATTTACATTCTACTAGGGAATTGACATGCATCTTGCCCTTCTTAGTACAATATAGGAATATTTCAGAGCAGTGATTCCACATGTTCCCAAATCAAGTTCCCCGGGCTCATTTACCCCCATGGTTATGATTAGAGATGAGCGAACTTACAGTAAATTCAATTCGTCACGAACTTCTCGGCTCGGCAGTTGCTGACTTCATCCTGCATAAATTAGTTCAGCTTTCAGGTGCTCCGGTGGGCTGGAAAAGGTGGATACAGTCCTAGGAAAGAGTCTCCTAGGACTGTATCCACCTTTTCCAGCCCACGGGAGCACCTGAAAGCTGAACTCATTTACGCAGGATAAGTCATCAACTGGCGAGCCGAGAAGTTCGTGACGAATCGAATTTACTGTAAGTTTGCTCATCTCTAGTTATGATCCTACAATTCTGCACCTAATAAAAGCATAGCAAGTGGACAGCGCAAGTAGTAACATTGTGAATATCCCCTTAGGATACAGGCTGAGAACCAAGGTTGTAAAGGATGTGTTTTAATGACGCCTCCTCTACATCTCCACTATACATTTGCATCAAGCCGTCCCTTTTATTTATTGTTAGCATCAATTGCTTTATAGGTGGGGACAGAACTTTTCAGGAATTTAAATATCATGCTTTGGGCCGTCTGGATTGTATGGGGCGCCATCACAGACTGTCATAAAACAGGCTCTATCTACCCAAGGGCTCAGCTCACAAGGAATTTGGCTTCCTAGCAGCTTCTGCACTCTATTATTGGAATACTCCCTCTGGTAAATGGAGCTTTCCTAAAAATAGAGATGTATTAGGGAACTAATAGTCAAGCAATAATGTAAAGCAGTGTTCTCCATCTCCAGCTGTTGTATAACTACAACTCCTAACAGCTAGGGCATGATGGGAGTCATAGTTTGCAACAACTAGCAAGCCAAACGTTTACATCTATAGCAGTGGTCTTTAACCTGCAGGCCTCCAGATGTTGCAAAACTACAACTCCCAGCATGCCCGGACAGCCGTTGGCTGTCCGGGCATGCTGGGAGTTGTAGTTTTGCTACATCTGGAGGTCTGCAGGTTGAAGACCACTGATCTATAGGATAAGTTCATATAAGTTCAATAGAACAGTAAAAACCTATGCACATGTTGCAGAAACAACCCCATTCAGATGCATGGAACAAGCTGCCAGTCACCGATATTTCTCAGACTAATTTGCAATGTGGGATTTTTAAGACCAGGGGGTATTTTCTATCTAGATTGTGTCCATTTTTTTCGGACAGAACTAATGTTAATGTATAGGGCTGTTCACATGAGCCTATAAAAAACAGGTATATTTTACAAACCTACCATGAGCTACTTTCATCATTTTGTGGATAAAAAAAAAGTTAATAAATTAAAAAAGACCACTGAAGTCTATGGAGAGGGATTCAAGTATTTGGTCTGTATTGTATCCATATTTTTTATTAGTATTTTTATTTATTTTAGATATTCTATTTTCTACCCATTAGACAGAACATCAGTATTTATTGTACACCATACAGATACAATACTGAAGGAATACTGTGGTAGCCTGGGGTTGTAGGTAGAGATGAGCGAACTTACAGTAAATTTGCTCCGGTGGGCTGGAAAAGGTGGATACAGTCCGAGGAAAGAGTCTCCTAGGACTGTATCCACCTTTTCCAGCCCACGGGAGCACCTGAAAGCTGAACTAATTTATGCAGGAAAAGTCATCAACTGCTGAGCCGAGAAGTTTGTGACAATTCGAATTTACTGTAAGTTTGCTCATCTCTAGTTGTAGGGTATATGGGGTGTAGCTGTGCAGTAACTAAAGGGTGCTTGTTTAACCCTTATCACTCGTGATGCCAGGGTGAGGGCTCCCCTGTATATGCTTGTCCTATCGCCACCCATCCCAAGTACGATAGGGAGGTATAATAAATGAATGTCCACAACCGTAAGTTTTCAGAAAACTGTCGGAACTTTTACTGCAGGTTTTATGCAACATTAAACAGGAACAGTCTTTGTACAAGAGTCTATTGGGATCCTGACAGTTGGTTGGGACCTGGTGAGTTTTAAGCTCAGGAGATTTATATGCGCTGTTCTGCTGGATTTAGGGGATTGAGTTTAGGTCCAGCAGTCATGCAGATTTTAGCGGGGAGTTGTATTGTAACTCACGGTTTAGTATTATCAGGCTTTGGCCTGGTCTTGTCTTAGTTGCACGGATCTTCTCTCTCTGCTAGTCTGGAACCCAAGAGAGCGAGGATTGGCTGGCAGCTCCCTTATATGGGCATGGGCTGACCTTGAGCTCATTGGTCCATACCATCTGTCATTCACTTTACAAGGAATTATGGTCTAGACATGTGACCACACACGTGACCTAGGAAGGTCCTTCAACATACTCTAATAGAATTAACACTAGTCACATGACCTTAGGTCCTGCGACACTATATATAAAATTAAATATGCAATTAAATATACATAGAAACATCACAAAATTGAAGAAGGAAGAGGCGACTAGGGGCTATGCCATCAGGAGAATGCTACTGGAATGAAGTAACTGACTTTGGGGACCACCATACAAGGTACGGTATACCATACGGTACCGGGACACCACAATACCAACATGAAGCAGGCATACAGGGTATAGTCAAATTACCAAGTATTGGAGGGATGGCCATGAAATTGCACCAAAATGTTGCACTTTGCCACAATTTGGCTAAATCCACAGAGTTTTGCCATGATTTTGTGGAAATTGCAGCAATGAACTGCAAACTGACTGTGCAAAGTGAAAAATTCTTTAAAAGGGTTTGGATAGCTGCTTTCTTCCAAAAACAGCACCACACATGTCCTCAGGTTGTGTGTGGTATTACAACTCTGCTCCGTTTAATTTAATAGAACTGAGCTGCAATACCACATACAAACTGAGGACAAGGGGGGTGCAGTTTCTGGAAGAAAGCAGCTATATTTTTGGATAACCCCTCTAGTACATCTGTATGGCTAGTTTGAACCATAAAAAAATACAGCCTAAAAAAAAAATAAAAAGGTCATATTGTCCCTATTAGTTTTTAATGAATCCAAAGAGAAAACAGTTCTTTGGTCAAATCGGGGAAGATTTATCAATATCTGTCCAGAGGGAAAGTTGCTGAGTTGCCCATAGCAACCAATCAGATCACTTCTTTTATTTTTGAAAAGGCCTCTGAAAAATGAAAGCAGCGATCTGATTGGTTGCTATGGGCAACTCAGCAACTTTTCTCTCTGGACAGGTTTTGATAAATCTCCCCTGTCAAGAATAATTTTACAGCAGTAAATTGAGACATAATTAATAATTTAAGACATATTTTGGGCAGTAAATAACCCAAAATAAGTCCTAACTAAATATTAGCTGTTTTTTTTAACTATAGTTATAGTCCCAAACATTTCTGAAAATATGTTTCAACAAATGGATGTATTTAAAAGCCAAAAATAAGACCAAAAATGTCTGAAAAAATTATTCAAATGTTTCTTTTTTTTTTTGGGGAAAAGCCAATAGGTCAACAAAAGACCTATAATCAAGTTGTTCATGTAGCAGCTATCAACAGAACAGATATTACTTTCAATTTGACCATGACATGCACACTCAGCTTGGCTGAATGAAGGCCGCTGCCAGACACCTCTGGTAGTGCCTTATCCCTTGGGCAGTGTTTCCCAACTCAGGTGCCTCCAGCTGTTGCCAAACTTCAACTCCCAGCATGCCGTTGCATTGCCGTAGAATGAGATTTGCCATAGAATGAGATGGTCCGCGTCCATCACATCCTATTGGCTCACTCTTGTCACGTGACATATTTAAACGTCACGCATCGATGCGCACAGCAGTGTCAGTTTGGCTATCACAGGGAGAGGATCTCCTCTCCCTGTGATAGCTGAAGCTGCACGGAGCTCTCATGGCCTCTGTGGCCCGACAGAAGCTCACACATGTACGCAGCTACTCCCCGTTCCCCGCAGATCTACTCCCTGTCCCCCGCAGCTCTACTCCCCATCCCCCGCAGCTCTACTCCCCATCCCCTGTTAACGCTCAGGGAGCGATCCACAGCGCTATGGGGATTCGTATGCCCGATGGCGCTGTCATCAGTGTGCAGTCCCCGCGAGCGCTCCACGCCCGCAGCTCTACTCCCCGTCCCGTTAACGCTCAGGGAGCGGGGAACAGAAAGTAGATCATCGGGCGCAGGTAGGGTAGTACTGCGCATGCGCAGCACTACGCGAATAACTTAACCTGCGCCCGATGCTCTACTTTCTGTTCCCCGCTCCCTGAGCGTTAACGGGACGGGGAGTAGAGCTGCGGGGGGTGGGGAGTAGAGCTGCAGGGGACAGGGAGTAGAGCTGCGGGCGTGGGGCGCTCGCGGGGACACACAATGATGACAGCGCCATCGGGATCCCGATAGCGCTGTGGATCAACAGTAAATGTATATGAGGCAGCCGTATGAGCTGCGTACATGTGTGAACTTCTGTCGGGCCACACAGGCCATGAGAGCTCCGTGCAGCTTCAGCTATCACAGGGAGAGGAGATCCTCTCCCTGTGATAGCCAAACTGACACTGCTGTGCGCATCGATGCGTGACGTTTAAATATGTCCCGTGACAAGAGTGAGCCAATAGGATGTGATGGAGGCGGACCATTTCATTCTATGGCAAATCTCATTCTACGGCAATGCACCGTGACAAGCTTTCCAGGCATGCTGGGAGTTGTAGTTTTGCAACAGCTGAAGGCACCCTGTTGGGAGACACTGCACTAGGTAAAACAAAGGCAGCAGACATTTAAATCCTGCAGTTTTATTCTTTCCTCCATCTATCAAATGGCATAAATACGCAGAATGTGGCATAAATACGCATGAAACAGTCAACTATGAAATTGTACGGTTTGCCTGACTTTTCTCTAATGTGTTTCAGCCTTTGGCTATGTTCAGACGGTGGAATTTCTGTGCGGAATTCCGCAGAAGCATGCCCCTGGAAATTAGGCCAACATTTACTGTACATTCACTTCAATGCGATTCCGCTGTCCCATTCACACAGCAGAATTTCCGCATTTTGCCGCAGAAATTTCGCAGTTGGCAAAAATATAAGACCAGTGTTCTATCTTGCTAAATTTCACTGCGAATCCCATTGAAGTCAATGGGGCTTGAACTTTGGCGCAATTCTGCCTCCTGAAACGCTGACATTTCGTGAAAATTCTAGCTGCATTCCGTAAGGAAGTTTCGCTGAACGGAATTTGTTTGATATTGCAGAAATTTGAACATAGCTTTTGGGTATGCTCGGAAGTTAACATTGTGGTGAATGGAATTTCCACTGTTCTAGTCACCTGGCAGATTTTCTGCTGCGGAATTTCCGCTGCAGAAATTCAGCATCCTGGAAAAAAGAAAGAACATGTCAGTTCTTTATGCAGAATTCAACAGCAGAGTCTCATTGAAGTCAATGGGACTCTGAATTCACTTTAGAATCTGTGTTGAACGGGAGAAATTCTGCATGCATTTAGCATAAATTCTGCGCACATTCTGCAAAAAAAACACTGCCAGCTTGGCAGCATGGGATCTGAGCTTAGCCTTTCATTGGCTGGACATTGGTAGCTGCAGTAGAGCGCGCATTTATCCATATCATTATCTGATCCTGCAGAGCTAGCTATCTAATTCAATGCATAATATCATTGGCACTTAAAGATAGCAGATAAAATGATATGTAAATAGGAACAGTGTTTGTGATCTGGACTGGAAAATGTAATCAATGTCAATTAGAAACAAGTGATGCCTTTTCCAATCTGAGCCTTTTGTTGCTGCAGATGATCTTATTGAGTATTTACATAAGGAATGATTGCTTTTAATCCTGGTTCAAGGCAGTGCCAAAATTGGTTATTGACAGAACCTGCTTTAATCTTTTTTTATTTTAATTTTTTTTCCAGCTCTTCCTTTTAATAGTGACGCGATTCAAGATCATTGCTTACCCTTTATCTGAACAAGGTCAGATCTGATCATCAGAGCGATCACATTCACTGTAAATATGAAGATTAAAGGCGCATTGTCGTTTACCACTCAGGAGTTTAAATGGATCGAAGGTCTATAATAAGACATGTAAAAGATAGCGCTTATTTTTATAGATGCTGAATAATTAAAGCCGCGTAGATGCGCTTATCGGGTGTCCAAAGGGAGACATTTTATTGTTCAGTGATCATCTCGGTATCCTAGATAAAGACGGAATATTTCAGCTGCTGTTGTGAAATGTACGGATGTTGCAAAACTACATCTCCCAGCATGCCCGGACAGCCGTTGGCTGTCCGGGCATGCTGGGAGTTGTAGTTTTTCAACATCTGGAGGGCCACAGTTTAGAGACGACTGATCTAATGTATGGGGCCTGACTAAATTATATAAAAAACAGGCTCAGATAGCAGGTTTGTTTAGGGTTTATGCACATGGCAGAGCCTGTACATTGGCACATGGAGTTCCTAAGGTATTTTACTATACTCCATGTGATCAGGGCTGGTTCTGCCTATAGGCAAAATAGGCAGCCGTCTAGAGCGCCATCTTGAAGGGAGTGCATCTCTGCACGCAGCAAGAAAGTTAGTAGCCAGCTAGCATCCGAAGCCCCCGCTCACCCGAAGCACCCACCCAGCACCACATGTCATCCCAGTAGTAAGGTAATTACATGAGGAGGAGGTTTGTTACAGTGTGTCATCCCAGGAGTTAGGAGATTACATGAGGAGGAGGTTTGTTACAGTGTGTCACCCGAGTAGTTAGGAGATTACATGAGGAGGAGGTTTGTTACAGTGTTTCATCCCAGGAGTTAGGAGATTACATGAGGAGGAGGTTTGTTACAGTGTGCCACCCGAGTAGTAAGAAGATTACTATTTACCCCCTTGTATTGCCCCCTCCCCAAATAGTGTGCATTAGTATAGGCATTTCTTCCTTTGGTGGTATGTTTTATTTATTGCAAACCATGTGATTCTTTCATCATGTGAGTCAAGGCTTTCTATTGAAGAATTGGGGGGGGGGTAAGCTCCAGAAAAAAAAAGAAAATTAAAAAAAAAACAATATCCATACACACATTGCATGCCAAAATGTTATGGGGAGAAAAAAAAAATCCCCCCAGCATGCTGTGATTTTGGAAAACTGCCACAGAACCCATAAGTGCCACAAATGGGTTTGTATAATCATTACGTCCTACAGTTGTGGTAAGTTTACAAAATATTGTGTGACATTTGTTAAACAATGTCCCAGCACTGTGTACTGATGCAGTAGTTTTTCCAAGACATCTTCTTCGGGATATGGCTCTGCAGCAATACAGACTCACCTCTAAGCCATTGTAAGGCTACGTTGACGCTTACGAAGCTCCAGACGGGGGCTTCCGAGTGTAGCCAAACATTGGACCGCACAGCATTGCATCCCTATTGATACGTTTATTCTTTTAGGAATTTCAGCAGTGGAGTGTCCAGCGCTGAAATTCTGTAGTGTGCACTGTGCAGCGCAATTTCATTGACAGCAATGGGAAATTTGCAGCAATGCCATGTACCAACCATGCTGCAATTTTCCCATGAATCACAAGTAGTGATGAGCGGCAGGGCCATATTCAATTTTGCAATATTTCGCGAATATATGGACGGATTTTTGTCCTATATTTGCGAAATTCTCATATTCGCTATGTTCATTCTCTTTTTTTTTTTTGCCATGCGAAAATTCGTAACAAAATTCGAATGGTGCACATGCGAGATTATATCTTTCACCTAAAAGAAGTGAGGGATCAGTGTCCTCTGAAGTGCCGATATTCGCTAATTTTCATATTCACGAAAATTTGCATATATATACACACACATATATTCGTATATTTGAAAAAAAAATAATATTCGTCATTACAAATATATATATCACTATATTCAAAATATTTACAAAATCGGGAAGCGCCGATATTCACGGTAAAAATTAGCATTTCAAATATTTGTGCTCAACACTAATCACAAGTGATGGAACATGGAACTTTATGCATGATAGCTTCTGTGAGGCTTCCTTTTTTTCCTCCATGATGCCGCTTTTGTGGGTATTTCTTTAAAAAATTGCGTGTTATATTAGATAAGGTGATTTATGTGGTGCTGTGAAAAAAACATTCCATTGCCAGAGTATGCTGTAATTTTCAAAAACTTACACAGAACAAAAAAAACACCACAAACAAAAACATCATGGTGCTTCATATTTTCCTCCTGACTATTGGCTAAATACTGGCCACAGTGTAAAAAAAAAAATAAAATAAACACACGCCATGCAACGTCGACAAGGTTTTTCAAAATTTTGATAGAAAAATGGCCTGTCTGAAAATACCCTGAGGCTATGTTCCCATGGCAGAATATCCGCAATTTTGCACAAATTCCGTTCGGCAAAGCTTGCTGAACAAAACTGCGCCAGGAATTTCTGTGTGCTCAAAACACGTAATCCCTTCAAAATTCCACCCCTGTTGAGTTCAATGGGATTCTGACCACAATTCTACCAAATTTAAAAACAGGTCTTTGCGGAATTTCCACCGCAGAAATTCCCCTGTGTGAATGGGATGGCGGAATGCCATTGAACATAATGGGGAAGATTAATCAAAATCTGTGCAGAGGAAAAGCTGAGCAGTTGCCCATAGCAACCAATCAGATTGCTTCTTTCATTTTTCAGAGTTCCTTTAAAAAAAAAAAAAAAAAAAATTAAAGAAACAATCTGATTGGTTGCTATGGGCAACTGCTCAGCTTTTCCTCTGCACAATTTTTAATAAACCTCCCACTGTGTGCTTTAAATTTCGGCTGCATTTCTGGCAGAAATTCTTCCACGGAATTCCGCACTGAAATTCCGCTGTGTGAACATAGCCTATCAACTGTTGCATGACTTGTATACGACTAGCTTACACATTTTTTTTAACCCTTTATCATTTCAATTTTTTAACTCTTTATCATTTCAATATTTCACTATTATAATTGTGCTTTATAAAAATCTCAGGTGCAAGTGCATTTTAAGGGTGCATTCACACATGCATATTTACGCGGCAGATCTACTGCAGATTTGCTGCTGCAGATTTTACTGCCCACTGACTTCAATGGGCCGCAGAATCTGCTGAAGCAAATCTGCAGCAAATCTGCAGCAGAAAATACGCCGAGTGAACGTACCCTTAGTGTACATTCACGCGTGCATATTTTTTGCTGCAGATTTTGCTGCCCATTGGTGTCAATGGGCAGCAAAATCTGCAACAACAGATCTGCAGCAGAAAATACGCACGTGTGAGCGTACCCTAAGGCTAGGTTCAGACTACGGAATCTCCGGGCAGAAAATTTCCGCCCGGAGATTCCGAGTTCCGCCTGCGCCGACTGAATTAGTCGGTGCTAGGACCGCGCGGACACTGCAGTCTCCTATAGACTGCTATGTGTTCCGCTCGGATTTCCGCCTGAAGAAAGAGCAACCCCTTTCTTCAGGCGGAAATTTCTAAGCGGATTTTCCGCTTCACAAATTCCGAAGTGTGAATTTGTGAACGGAAACCCATTCACTACACTAGACATTTTAGCAAGCAGAATATCTGACGGAAATTTTACGTCTGAATTTCTGTCAGAAATTCCGTAGTCTGAACCTAGCCTAAGGGCTCGTTCACACAGTCGGATTACCTGCGGAATTTTGGAATTACCTGTGGCGGATTTTGCTACCATTGACTTCGATGGGTTCGAAGGAAAATCTGCAAATCTGCCTCTACTGCATATTTTATTGATGTCAATGGTAGCAAAATCTGCAGCCGATTTTTCGCAGCAAATTTTCGCTGCAGAAATTCCGCACCCTAACAAAATATTCCTAGATCAGGGTTTTCCATACAGTGCGTCTCCAGCTATTGCAAAACAACAACTCCCAGCATGCCCGGACAGCCAAAGGCTGTCCGGGCATGCTGGGAGTTGTAGTTTTGCAACAGCGCCATAAAAGGTCTTTTATCCAGTCTTTCCATTTGTAAAACCGATAAAAAGGATTGCTTAACCATCCAGAGACTATTTCCCAGTGTGCGCCATAGTGTGTAGACAGTGTGTGAAATACAATATCCAGTAACTACCTGATAATTGTACAGCTACTCTTGTGTGCAGTGCAATGGAGACTACTGACTGTCTATAGATACCTGAGCCCTGTTATAAAGAGGCACAATAAATCAGTGGTAGCTGGGAATCAATGTGCAGACATGTAGGTGTTATGGGGATGAGCAACCTAAACATGCCCTAAGGTGACCAGTGAGGAGCAATGACCTGAGATGCCAATTGGGACAGGCAGCAGTGTGGCTATTGAAAATATTGGTGTCAAATGTGACACCCTAACAGGATTAGGGAGATGTCTGTGAGCCACCCCCTCCCATCAGACTGGAGAGGAGAAGAGGAGGGGCATGAGGCTGAGCTCTCTAAATCTCACCTTACTTTGCTACGACTTTCAAATGTAATTACTACAGCAGGATTATCAAGTATTGTGCTGCCTCCTTCTGCTACTACTACTACTCCTACTACCACCAGCACTACTACTACTACTCCGCTCCTGCCTGTAGCACTACTTCTGTAACTTCACTCATAGCTGGGGGCAGGATCTGGGCATGCTATGTCCTGTATCACAGGCACTTGGAGTAAATCAGGGATTGTACTAGGGATATGCACTGACCTGAAGACTCCAGCCATAGTCTCATTTTGACTGGATTTGCTGACTGTAGCCACCACTTGGCTTGGACTTTGCAGGTCAATCAATGGACCTTTTATGCCCCCTGGATGAAGTATGAAGGCTGGGAGTTTACACTGAGTGCAGCTCACACTTGGACTCCAGCTGATCCTGCTGCAGCTCCTTATTAACTGTGTCTGAGGAACCTTCCCACCCCTGGAGAAGCCCACGTCTAGGTGTGTAACATTTCTTTCCATAGTCCTCAATGAGTGCAGTGTGTGTTGTGATGGGGGCAGCGGATCCCAGCAGCTCCTGCTGCCCCTGCATGTACGGATGAGGATGCTGCCGACCACTGCTCGGTGCATGGGGTGGAATCGGTATGTCTGAGAAAGTATGTGGAGTCTTCAATGCTCAGGATCAGCTCATGATCGGTATATGGGGTGTACAGTGCTCAGGATCAGTATTTTTTGGGTGCTCAGTTCTCTGCTTTTTTGGGTGCTAAAGTTCTAGTATATTATGGACTCTGCAATGCTCACGATCAGTAGAGGGGATTTACAATAATTAGAATCAGAATATGAAGTGTACAGTCTTCAGGATCAGTGTATGGGGTGATCAGGATCAGCGTATATGTGTAGTATATGAGGTGTGCAGGGATCAGGATCAGTATATGAGGTGTGCAGGGATCAGGATCAGTATGTGAGGTGTGCAGTGATCAGGATCAGTATGTGAGGTGTGCAGTGATCAGGATCAGTATGTGAGGTGTGCAGTGATCAGGATCAGTATGTGAGGTGTGCAGTGATCAGGATCAGTATGTGAGGTGTGCAGTGATCAGGATCAGTATGTGAGGTGTGCAGTGATCAGGATCAGTATGTGAGGTGTGCAGTGATCAGGATCAGTATGTGAGGTGTGCAGTGATCAGGATCAGTATGTGAGGTGTGCAGTGATCAGGATCAGTATGTGAGGTGTGCAGTGATCAGGGTCAGTGTATGGGGTGTGCAGTGATCAGGATCAGTGTATGGGGTGTGCAGTGATCAGGATCAGTGTATGGGGTGTGCAGTGATCAGGATCAGTATGTGAGGTGTGCAGTGATCAGTATATTGAATGAACAGTGCTGAGGGTCAGTGTATGGGGTGTGCAGTGATCAGTATATGGGGTGAACAGTGCTGAGGGTCAGTGTATGGGGTGTGCAGTGATCAGTATATGGGGTGAACAGTGCTGAGGGTCAGTGTATGGGGTGTGCAGTGATCAGTATATGGGGTGAACAGTGCTGAGGGTCAGTGTATGGGGTGTGCAGTGATCAGTATATGGGGTGAACAGTGCTGAGGGTCAGTGTATGGGGTGTGCAGTGATCAGTATATGGGGTGAACAGTGCTCAGGGTCAGTTTATGGGGTGAACAGTGATCAGGGTCAGTTTATGGGGTGTACAGTGATCAGTGTAAAGGGTGTACAGGGTCAGTGTATGCATGTACAGTGCTGGCGTGCAGTATTTTGGGCCAATATATAGGGTGTACAGTGCTCAGTATATGAGGCATACAGTGTTGAGTAAGAGGTATATAATAATTAGGGTGAATATATGAGGTGTATAGTGATCAGTATATGGAGTGTGCAGAGTTAGGAGTCATTATGTAGAGGGGTACAGGTCAGTATATGGGGGGACACTGTTTAGGGTCACTAGAGGGCTCAGGATCATCAGCATTTTCGGTGCCCAGTGCTCCAGGTCTGTATATAAGCCGTGCAATGTTTAGGATGTGTAGTGCTCACAGTCAGTAAATGGGGGGTGCTTTGGTTAAAGATTGTGTATTGTGTGTAGATTGTACTGTGATCTCTGCTCCCATTCATTGTATGAGGTGCACAGAACTTTCACTTCTATTCATCTGCTGCACGGTGCTCATGTTCTGTCTCCCATCTGATGAGATTCATCTAATGATTGTCTTGTTCCCATCCTCAGCTTGTCAGATGTACTGTTGTACAGCTCAGGTCTTCCTGGCAGCCGGCCTGTGTAGTGGGATGAAGAAGAAGCAGCAGCAGCCTCAGAGCCTGGTCTACAGGCAGCAGCTATAGGGCCATCCTATTGTGTCTTATGGGAGTCTTATCAGGACTAACAAGCATCCATCCCGATCTTCAGACACTGGCTGATCCTGTTGGAGCAAACTTTTCCTTGGCTGTGTCCATGTGATCATTGTTCAGATCTAATGAGAAAGGGAAGACCATTGTAAGTGAGGGAGCCATCCCATAATAACCCTCTCACCACAGTACTGGTGTCACAGGTCTGCAGCCCTGCACTGTGCAATGAACATGCTCCCCTGGCTCCTCTTCTTCCTCACTGGCTGGACTTTTTGTGAAAAGTTCTCTCTGTGTTATGGCCTTGACTACGATTATCCTTATTATGACACTGAAGAGGAAAAACCTGAGGTCATTGACTACAAGGATCCTTGTAAAGCTGGTGAGTTCACATATTTCTCTTCCAGGGCTGTAATCTCGGTGCACAATGCAGCATCTAATGCTACTTACCGTATTAAAGGGCTCACGTGTGGCTGGCACTGGGCACCAGGGTAGGGGTGGGTGGTGTATTGGTTGTTGATTTGTTTGTAAATATTTATCCTACTGAATGAAAATAATCCCTCGAAAATATACATTTTTAAACTGTTCTCTTCTGTCCAATTGTGAACACATTCTTTACACATTTACATATTCTGTGCTTTATTTTTAATTTGTTTAAGAAAGTTTAGGTACAGCACAATGGTTTTCACCCAGCTTTCCTATACTCCAAAGCAGCAATACTGCCTAATTATGCAGGTTCCGGAGCCTAGGGAAGTCAAGTGACATCCTTGGAGAGAGCCATAATAGTCATGAAACTGGTCAACACCCAGCTTCTCGTGAAGCAGATATAGCTACAAAGGTTGACAGCAATGAACTACTTTAACTCTTTGTAGAGTCCTCGGATTAGATAGACCCAAGAGTCCAGTGATGCTGCTGATCACAGTGACGCTTGTAAATAGATAAAATTCAGTAATAAATGTCAGAGCAGCAAGCGTTACCCTGAATATTGTAACGCTGTGATGCACAGTGCTACATGCTGTATTTATAATGCATTTATGTTGCTTGTGCTATTATACTTAACTTCATTGTATCGGTTAGAACTTCACAGTGCCTTTATGGACTATAGAAATGAGTGACTGCTTCTTTTGTCCATAAAGAGAGGAGTTTCCCACCTTTGATCATGTGTCACAGATGCAGCAGAGCTGAGATTATCCGATGCGTACAGTAGAGTTAGTCATCTGGCACAACACAATGTGATATCCACTGCGCTATTATTAGTTTTCCATAGGCTTGCAGATAAACCAAAGGCGTTATCTTAACCCAGATAGTGATCATGATGGATAAACAATAGATGCCAAAAGTTAACGCTGCAACATCTGTGCGCCACAGTGTACTACTACCTGCGAGGCTATTACTATGACTGAGAGAATTCCCCTTTGTTTATTAACATGTCATATCCTATCCAAGGCTTCACGTGTCAGGGCTGAGAGGGTGGAGGAAGGAGAGAGTTGGGTGTAACTTTTAAACAGGAGGAGGAGGTGCTGTCTCCTTCCTCTCCCGGCTTTATTACCCCCTCACATGAAGGGCTGCAGTTGCTATGCTGTCTGTACTGTATTACAGCCTGGGGTCCGGACTGTAGCACACGTGCCGCATTGTTCCCGGACTCATTACTCCATGTCCTTTATGGGAAAATTCTTCCCTGGCTTTACCACAGAACACAGATGCCACCCTGCTGGCTTGTATTCATGGTCGTGTTGGTCAATGATGGCATGATTTGCTGCAGATGGCTAAATCACATTACTAGTACTGTGTATAACAATTACTTCTGTTCTGTATAGAAAAGCATTTACGAAATACAGACCTGGAGCAAGTGTGGCGTCTAGGGAGGGGTCCTCTGTTGGTCCCCTGTGTATATTATTGTTTACAAACACATGCCCTTACAGTCAGCAAAAGTGTGTGTGTGTGTGTGTGTGTGTGTATGTATGTGTGTATATATATAATGTGTGTGTGAAAGGATCAACGGACGGCATCACCTATTGCGGAATGTCAGGGGTTAATAAGGTATCTTTATATGTTCATGAGTGAGGCAGCAAAGGAGACATTGGAGTATGGAGTCGGCGGAGGTGCTGGAAACAGTTAATACAGAGATGTGTCAGATACTATGTAACCACAGAACCAAAAGAGCTATCCGCACTCACCGCAAAGCTTCTGACTCTGTGTTCCTAGATGGAGATGGCGGCAGATTCGGGCACGTCAGGATGCATAGTGCTCGGAGGCTATCACCGGTTATTTCGCGCAGCAAGCGCTTCTTCCGGCCTTGAGGCCGGAAGAAGCGCTTGCTGCGCGAAATAACCGGTGATAGCCTCCGAGCGCTATGCATCCTGACCTGCCCGCATCTCCGTCTAGGAACACAGTCAGAAGCTTTGCGGTGAGTGGTTACATAACAAATAAATAAATATATATAATCCCAAAATAAAGCAGCACTACTTATCCAGTCCAACCAGAGAATTGGTGCCAGCGTCCCAAAGGACTTGATCAGAGTCCATCCAAGATAAGAACCAGATACAGGCGCAGCACTCCAACAAAAAAGTAATTTAATGTCTCATTAATGCTGACATCAGACATTAAATCACTTTTTTGTTGGAGTTCTGCGCCTGTATCTGGTGTGTATATATATATATATATATATATATATATATATATATATATATATATATATATATAGATATATATATATCCTGCACATGTCTGTATGTTACAATGTTACATCAGTGTTTCCCAAGCAGGTTTTTTTAGATTTGCAACAGCTGGATGCCCCCTGGTAAATACTGTAGTACACATACACAGTACATCTATCTGGAAAATCCTTAAATAAAATCCAAATATGTTAGTATTCGATTTAGAATAGATGGATGAGTTTTCTGCTCTGTTCACATTGTTGGTTTTTAACATGCGTTTCTGTTTTTCTTACATCTTTCAGTGAGTTTACCAATCAAAACAAATAATGCATGCTAAAAAAGCACAGTGCCTCACTTGTATATAAGGCTATGTTCACACAATGGAATGTGTGTGTAGACATTCCGCAAGCTGCTGGCGCTAGGGCCGTATTGGAATGTACCGTCTCATAGATGGCTATGCTTTCCGTGCAGATTTCCCACAAAGAATGAACGTGTTCATTCTTTGTGGGGTCAGGGAAAATGGAATTTCTGTGCCGGGAAACATCTGGGACGGAAATTCCGCCGTGTGCACAGCGCAGCAGAATCCTGTTGAACTCCATATGGAAATTCCGACATGTGAACCTAGCCTAAGGGACATAGCCATGGCTATAGTTCTTCCAGTCTATATGCAGTATTGGGAACCGTAATCCTTTATGTCTCTGGTAAGGAACAAATTCTATTTCAATGGTCTGTATAGTTTCAATGGTTTGAATATTCTTTATTGTTACTTCACAATAAGACTATTATATCTTTCCATTCATGGTGTTTATCAGAGGAATGTTCCAGTGTTTAACTAATATTGGAAATCCCTCCCAACTAGATCCACATTCACCTATGCTATGTAACCTGGAGCAGATTTAACATAAATTGTATAGCTGTGGAAATTGACAAAATTAGTTTTTCTTTATATTTACGTTCTCTATAGATCACTTTGTACTTGTTAGTATACACACATATCTTTCCTATGTGGAGGATAATTTCTCCTGTAGGTTTAAGAGGAAGAGAATATTGTGACTAAAATAAAAACTTCAGGAATTACAAATACTCTGTCATTATCCTTTAAAGGAGTACTCCGGTTTACTTAAATTCAGCCCCTATCCAAAGATAGGGAATACGTGTTTGATTGTGGGTGGTCCAACCTCTCGGAACCCTCGCGATCTCCTGCATGGAAACCTGTCAGTCCCCCTGTTCAAGCCACTGAAAATCACCCCCACAGCTTCATGCTGCCACCACAATGCTTTACTGTAGGGATGGTACTGGGCAGGTGATGAGCAGTGGCTGGTTTCCTCCAGACATGATGCTTAGGCCTCGGTGGAATTTCCAAGTAGAATCTGGCAGAAAAATTCTGTAAGGAAATTCCATTGCAGCAGAGTCCCATCGTTTTTCACGCTGGAAACATCTGGTCTGGAAATTTTAATTCTGCCCTCTGTAGAAAGAATTGACTTGTTAATTCTTTTGTCAGAATCCGCTTGAAATTGCATTTTAATCTACAGAGATGGCACATTTTCTAGCGTTCCTAGCGCCAACATGTTCTGCCCGTGCCGGCAATATACGAAATGTCATTCCACCGTGTGAACCTACCCTTAGAGTTGAGGCTAAAAAGTTTAATTTTGGTTTCATCAGACCAGAGAATCTTGTTTCTTTCAGTCTGAGTCCTATAGGTGCTTGGAGCAGTAGATCATGACCCCTGACAGGAGGAGCTGTGGTCGGAGCACTGAAGTTGGGCAGTGCACAGACACAACCTCCAGCCATACACTGTATATAGCTGAAGGCTGTATGTCTGTAGGGGCCACTGCCAACCTAATATGGGGCAAACTATACTGCCAACCTAATGTGGGGGAACTATACTGCCAACCTACTGTGGGGGAAACTATACTTCCAACCTAATGTGGGGGACCTATACTGCCAAACTAATGTAGGGGTAATTAAGCTGACAACCTAATGTGGGGGGAACTAGGCTGCCAACCTAATGTGGGGGGGGGGAAACTTGGCTGACAACCTAATGTGGGGGGGGGGGGGGAACTAGGCTGACAACCTAGTGTGGGGGAACTATGCTGCCTACCCAGTGTGGGGGAACTATGCTGCGTACTTAAAGGGGTACTCCACTGCCCCAGCATTCGGAACATTTTGAACTCTGAGTGCGAGCTGCGGGGGTTGTGATGTCACAGCCACACCCCTTGTGACGTCACACCACGCACCCTCAATGCAAGTCTATGGGAGGGGGCGTGTCCCACCACTGCACAAAACTCTGATAGTGCCCCTCCTGAGACTAGACTCTGGATCCGCCCCTGGTTTGTTGGTGCTGGAAAGGGTCTGAAGACTTCCAAATGTATTATAGATACAGAAAGGAACGTAACACCTTTCTGTGATGACTATCGATATTCTATCAGACCCATCATGGGTACTGGAACAAACTAAAATCTGTCGCCTGAGTGCAGGTCTATTAACCTGAACTATCATGAATTGCTATGATGCTTTCAGTTTACTCCAGCCAGGACTGGTGTCTGTAATATCATTATTATTATGTGAAAATAGCCTTTTGGATATGTTTTAATTCAGCTGCACAATGTTTGCATTGCTAGTGGTGAAATCTGTAAGAAAAGTCTGCTGTATGATAGGCTGCCTGTTTAAATTCTATGTAGGGGTCTCCTTTATGTATGTATGTACCCATTTGCTAATATTGCACTGTAAATTTTGGCCAATCTTAACCTAAAAACCGATGTCAAACTATGGCATCCCCAGTTTTTCTTTTTTATTACCGTAATTAAAAAATACAATGAATTTCCCTTTAACATTTTTGAGATTGCAGTGAAGAATTGTGTTTGTCATAAATAAATGATCCAGGTGATGAATATTGATAGGACTTATGAACATGTCAGATATTTTTTACCGAATGAGGTCCCTTACAGAGACATCAGTGCTGCAGCACCATCTGCCTCCTCATAGAAAGGAGGTGAGCGATGCCGAGGCATTAATGCAGCTTCCTCCGCCTTATTGACACTTGTGTAAGATATAGGAAAGAAGACGTGTGTGTCTGTGTGTGTGTGTTTTTTAATTTTTTTTCCGCCACTGGTGTGCAATTTACACCTGCACTGTTGTCTATGGAAGGGAGTCTGACACTTATTTGGTCAAAAGACATTTTCCAGTTATACATCTTGATGGCCTATCCTTGGCCTATCCTTGGCATAGACCATCAATAACTGGCTGGTTACACTTTGTACCCCCAGCTGTTTGGTAGAGCCCTGGTGACCAGTTCTACATGGTTAACAGAGCTGGAAGCAAAAGGCTTAATTTGTGGTGTAGTGGTAGTACTGGGTTAATGTTATCAATATCTGTAAATCAAAATCCCCTTAAAGTGTATATTCACGTGTACCATATTCCCTGCAGATTTGATGCCGTTAAACATGCCATGCCTAAATAAAATTGATATATCAAGGAGTTACAGTCTGAAGCCCCTTTTTCCTACATATTTACCGCTTCTGTGAGGAATATTATAATACCTTTGCATCATGGTATGTGAAACAATGGAACAATGGCACTTCTAGGGCTGGTGTCACCTGGTGTGATAGAAAATTGTGTCAACCTCATCACCCCCCCCCCCCCAATCCCTCATCATCACTCTCCCCCCAAAAACCCACAATACCGTGCCTCCTCATCATTACACCCTTAAATCCCTCCTCAATATCCATCACTCCAACCCACACAATACTGTCTCTGCATCATTCATCACCCCCATACAAAACACTGTCTCCTCATCATCCATCACTCCCTAACACAAAATACTGTCTTATCATCCATCACCCCTCCCCCACAATACTGTAGTCTCATCATCCATCCCCCATACTGTGTATCCTTATCATCATCCACATCACACTCCGTCCATGCCCAGCCAATGTCTCATCACAGATGAAGCGCAGCCCAAAGCACAGTCCCAGAAATGTAACTACTGCGGTTCGGAGTTCCGGGAAACGGACAGTTAGGTCCATGCCGCCGAAGGGCACAGTGCAGTGTAAGCATGATTTATGTTTAATTTCATGATTTTGCATTCCGAATCAGGGTGTCACCCGACCAGAGGGTGTCACTCGGTGCATCCCCCCCCCCCCAGCAACGCCACTGGCTACATATAACTCTGAGACTGGCCCGAGCCATTATAAGACTGCATGAGATTGTATGTGCATAGTATACTTGGCAATTTTCATTTTACACACATTAATATATGTAACCATAAAGGTCCATACGTTATTTCTGAATACATACAAAGTAACCAGAAGAACATGATTGAAGCTGTGATACACTTTTTAGCTGTGTCTTGAGTCTGTTATTGTAATTGACATAGTAGATGTAGAAAGGAAACGTGGAACTGGGTGAACATGGTCTCAGGACATTTTGGATATTATAATATATATTACTATGGGTAGCAGTAAATGTATCTCAGTCAGTAAAGTTATCTGTGATCGGCAATTTGTTTTCTTGTTTGGACCATACATTCTGCGTGGTCTTTGGTATCATGACAATGTAATCTGAGTAGCCTTTATTCTTATGTGTGTTTTTTTTTTTTTTTTTTTTTTTTTGTACTGGGGCTATAATGTTTCTTTACAAAATGCATTTAACCCTCTGCCCACGCACATTTTGCTTTACAGAAAAGCATGCTGGTGGTAGTATTTTTAAATATCTACATTTTCTGGAAACAAGTTAAGAAATATGACAGCATAATGATAGTTAGCCAAATGCTACACAGATGCTAAACTGTCATGTTCCTGTAGAGAAGACAGTGAGTGTTTTGTATGGAACAGACAATAATTAAGACTTCTGTGGAGTGAGATAAATTCAGTGTATGGTTACACAGGGAATATAGAAAAAGAAGATTTAGAAAAATCTTTTTATACAGTGTATCTTTTTACTTTAGGCACATAGAAGATGTCTAATTCTAATGCTTTAAGTACTTATCAGCTGCTGTATGCTTCAGAGGAAGTTGTGTAGTTCTTTCTAGTCTGACCACAGTGCTCACTGCTGCCACCTCTGTCCATGTCAGGAACTGTCCATAGCAGGAGAGGTTTGCTATGGGGATTTGCTCCTACTCTGCACAATTCCTGACATAGACAGAGGTGTGAGCAGAGAGCACTGTGGTCAGACTGGAAAGAACTACACAACTTCCTCTGGAGCATACAGCAGCTGATAAGTACTGGAAGGATTAAGATTTTTTTTTTTTTTTTTATAGAAGTAATTTACAAATCTGTTTTAACTTTCTGGCACCAGTTGATTAAAATTTATTTTTCCCCACCGGAGTACCCCTTTTTAAGGCTGCTCACACATATTAGGTAGCCTCCAGCTGACAATTCTCCCTACTAATTACCACCCCCCCCCATCCCCATATCCATGCATGCTTAGCCCAGCAGAGCATGTATACATTCTGAATGGGAAAGGTGGGTAAGCCACTGTCAAACTCCTTTTTAGCAACTTATCTCCCTTTAAAACAAAAGGATAGGGTATCTTGAAACAAATTGCTATTCACCAGCTTTTTAAGAAAGTTGAGAGGCCCATATATATCTAGTGGTCTGCTGGTCAGACAAGGTAGCCTGCCAGTTCCAGTGAATTTGGAATGTTCCACCATCGTAACTCTGTTGGGTATAGCCCACTTAACTATCACCACTGATGTTGCAGGAACATTACTCTCCATTGTTTTTTAAAGCCGATTTATACAACAGGTAATTGGTACTACAACACATATTTCAGAGGGAATAGCTGCTGGCTGTACAAGTGTTGAGCAGACTGCTTTTGTGTGAAGTGTATGGGCAGCTTTATGTTACCTAGAAAGGAAGAGGAGGGAATCTACATTTTGGGTTCATTCACACATCTAGTATCTGCTGCAGATATGATGCTCTGTTCAGTCATTAACTTACATTGATATCTAGAGAGCAAAATCTGCAGCACATCCTGTATGTGTAAATGTAGCCTTATTCACCCTTATTTCAACTATAGCTAATCTTTATTAAGGGGGTACTCCACTGGCAAGCTTTCAGAAGTAAATGTTCCGAACGCTGTTTTCGTGCTGTGGGGGTTTGCCACACCCCTTGTGACATCCCGGTCATGCCCCCTCAATGCAAGTCTATGGCCATCACGCCCCCTCCCATAGGGGGAGATTTTTCAAAACCTGTGCAGAGGAAAAGTTCCCAGTTGCCCATAGCAACCAATCAGCTCGCTTCTTTCATTCTTAACAAGGCCTCTGCAAAATGAAAGAAGACATCTGATTGGTTGCTATGGGCAACTGGGCAATTTTTCTTCTGCACAAGTTTTGATAAATCTCCCCCATAGACTTGCATTGAGGGGGCGTGGGCGTTGTCACGAGGGGCGTGGCCCACACCCACAGAATACTTGGCCGTTAAAAGGAATGGAAAGAAAAATGAGGTTCATTAATTTTCTAAATGACCATAGGTACCATATAAACATGGATGCATCAATAAATGTAGCACTAGCACCCTTTAAAATGACAAGACATAGATGTGGATTTGTTCATAATGTTTGCCTTGATGCCTATTGTTGGCCTTGTAAGTGCATGAATCCCTATTGAAGTAGATGGCAATAAAGGTCTCCGTTGTGTTGAGTGTAGTCCAACCGTTTCAAGCCAATAGAGTAGCTTAAGTGTCATTGAGCCCAAGTGTGAAGCTTAGATTAAATAACGATCAGCTGCTTTACTAGGAGGTATTTCTTAGCAAGTGCAGTGCCATGTAGTAAGTCTGTCAGGCACTCTGTCACTTTGTCTTGTTTTTTATTGGGTGGAGTAGATGGTAATGTTTTTAGAACTTGGTGTACGATATGTTACAATGAAATGTGCATGGAGCCGGCAGTGTCAGAACATCATCATTGAAATGGTTACAGTGCACAGCTGAAGAAACAAATTATGTAACACTTCATTTTTCTTTTCCTTGTTATGCAATGAAATTGTAATGTTCTGTTGAGGCACAAAGGAAATTATCAAATCTGCTTTTCGATTGAGCGCGATAAGCTGCGGGATGGGATGCTGGAGGATTCTGCTAATGAAAACACAATGCCCATAAAATGTCTATGTTTATGTCTTTAGTGAATTCTGCAAAGAAAAATGACTTGTATAACATAATTGGACAAGTTCTTATGAATATAATAAGAGCATTACTTTTATGTATTTTAGTATCACTTGATTTCTATACACAAGCCCGTTTTTTTTCTTGTAAAAATGTTCCATTATTTTTATTTTATTTGGAAATGCTCATTAATGGTTATCTATGGAGCCCTCTGTACCCCCATTGTTAGTAGAGCAAAGAAGCTACAGCAGTGCTAAGCAATACTACCACTGATGCTTTGTCAGGCACAGCAGCACATTCGTACAGGCAATGGTGTCTGGTACTTCAGCTACCATTTATTCTGGTTATCTTTTGGTGAGGTTCCTTGGGGTCAGTTTTAGTGTGTCAAGAACTTTTTGCTAAGTGAAGGTAGACATACATGGGGGGAGATTTATCAAAGGATTTAGACTGTGTTTGTTTTTTCCTGTCTAAATTGGTCACACAGAAAGCCGCAATCTAAATATGTGCGACTTTTCTGCGACTTTTGCTTTTAGAGGATTTTTAGAACATGATGCATGCAAGTCTAGTTTAGATGGAAAAATGCATTTGTGCTGAATTTATCAAAAGCGACTTTCCAGCGACAAGTCGCATCGGCTGAAATTGCGCTGAAATTTCAGACCATACTGGAGCAGGTTTAAATACAGTCTAAAAGCATAGATCCCGAAGTCTGTGCATAGAATTTATTAAGAGCCGTGCGCCTTTTGATAAATTAGGCGCAAAATAGACTGGCCTAACCCTCTGTAGTTTGGTCTATATTGATGCGGGAAATAGACAACTTTGATAAATCTCCCCCATGGTGTCTAGAGCCATCACATTTTGACATATCCTTTACCCAGTGCTTTATATCGCATTCCACGTGCCTGAAACCTAGGTGAGACAATGTAATGGAGTCATTCTGGATGGCACAAAAGAACCTTTATGCTCCACCCCTTAACACCTTTCATTGTAGTGACAAATATAATCCTAAAGATCTACCTGTCTTGGATTTTACAATGTGATTGTAAAATCCAATGTTTTGTCGTCCTCCATTGTCACTTGGGAAGGCAGTGGGTGCATCCAGTAAATCCCCCCCCCCCCCCCCCCCTTCCCCCTATATCAAGAGCTAAATGAAATTTGTGGGTACACGAACCCTCTAAGCATGTGTTGCTGGCTGCTGAGGCGATTTCATTAGACTTCTTCAGTTATCCGTTCTCCGTGCCTTCTGTTTGCACACTTTGGATGCTGCTTATCTTTCCTTAGCAGCTATGTAATGTAATGTATACTCCACCTTTGATCATTTAAAGTACCCTTTACAGTTACATGTCTGAAACTTAACATCGCTGCTGGCGGTAAATAATTTCCATTGACACCATTATCTCAGCTCTCATTTAGAAGATATAGAAGACAGCTACTTCAGTCAAAACAATGATCTTTGAAATGCAGTCATTTTTGCAATGAATCATCTACCAGATTTTCAGAAAATATGTGATAAAATCTCCCGAAGCCTGACAAAGTATACTGAATCTAATGTCTAGATCTTTGGAAAGACTATAAAAAATAAATAAATAAAAACTTGTGCCATGGGAGGTGTGGCTTCTATTTGTAACAAAACATAGCCATAGGGTTAAATAGACCGAACATAGTCCACTTGTAACAAGTCAGCCAGATATATCAAACTGTGTGAGAGAAAAAAATTGTGACTTTCCCACAGCAACCAATCACAGCTCAGCTTTCACTTTACCTGAGCTAGTTAGTTGAGCTGTGATTGGTTGCTCTGGAATTTTTCTCCCACACAGTTTGATAAATCTGGGCCATACTGTCATAATAGACCAAGCATAGTCAGAAGTAGACTATGTTTGGTCTACTGAGCCCCATGGGCATGCTGCGGGCACTTTATGATATACATTTGAATATCTTTTGACTGTATCCCAATGTATACAGCCATATAGCCAAAACACAAGATGAACAACCTCTAAGGCTTGTTTCTCACTACAAAATGACTCTGTTTTAAAGATAAGTACGAAGTTCCGTCTGAAAATCAGCTGAAAACGGCAGGTACAAAATCCTATACGGCCGTTAGAAAATCCCATTATAGTCTTTGGAATTTTTCTAATAGCCGTTTTAACCTATTATAGCCCGTTATTAATAATGGCTGTTATTTTGTGACGGAAGATAGTAACGGGAGAGAGAGTGCATGTAAAACGGATATTAGAAAAATCCCATAGACTATAATGGGAGTTTCTAACGGCCGTATAGGATTTTGTACCTGCCGTTTTCAGCTGATTTTCAGATGGAACTTCATACGGATCTTTAAAACGGAGTAATTTTGTAGCGTGAAACAAGCCTAAGGCTGGGTTTCCACTTGGTTTTTTTTCTGGCAGTTTTTGGAATACTGCCACTGCCGTTTTTGAGCCAAAGCCAGAAATGTATTCAAAAGGAATAGGACATATAAAGGAAGGACTTACACTTCTCCTCCCTCATGGATCCACTTCTGAATTTGGCTCAAAAAACTGCAGTGGCAGTTTTCCAAAAAGTGCCAGAAAAAAAAACAAGTGGAAACCTAGCCTTAGAGATCAATTATTTGAATCAGGAGAATCCAGACTCTGGACAATGGCTTTTATGTCTAATGCGTGTGGGAACCCCCAAATTACATTTTTTTAGCGTCTCACTACAGGGCAGTAATCCTGACTACATGTAAAGATGTAGCATACAGCCAACCAACATATGTAGTGTCCATGTTCAAATCTTGTAAAATATAGATTCACTGTCACAACCTGCATTACATTACTCTTTATGGCAGTATAGAGATAGCGTTCGGCACTGCAGTACATAAATGTGGCTATATGGCAAGTTCATGTGCACCTGTATCAAAGGCAGCAACTGCAGTAGATCCAGACTGGGGTGCTCAATTCTTAGAAGACAGTCTATGAAAATGCAGCAATTGGAAAGATGAATGGCACTCACCAGTCTTGTAGTGTAGCAAACGTGTTTTACTCCATAAAGTGCAACACAGTAACAGGCATGGCAAGGGAGGACTCGGACACCGTCCACGCAGCAGTGATAGCTATTTCGTGCGCAAGCGCACTTCCTCGGACCATTCGTGGTCCGAGGAAGTGCACTTGCGCACGAAATAGCTATCACTGCTGCGTGGACGGCGTCCAAGCCCTCCCTTGCCATGCCTTTTACTGTGTTGCACTTTATGGATTAAAACACGTTTGCTACACTACAAGACTGGTGAGTGCCATTCATCTTTCCAATTGCTACATTACTCTTTATCATTGCCTAGATTGTGAAGGACCAAAATATTGTAGAAATGTATGGCCAGTAAGGCTGGGTTCACACTACGTTTTTGCCATACTGTTTTCAATCCGTTTTTCTAAAGAAAACCGTATGGCAAAAAAACGGATAAAACAGTATGGAAAAAAGTAAACCGTATGCGTTTTTAAACAGTATACTGTTTTTAAAAGTGCATACAGTTCCGTCAGTTTTTATTTTAAAAAAACCCATACGTTTTAGAAAATTTTGTCCATTTTTAATGGGAGGGGTCTTGGGTGGGGACTTTAGGATGCAAATGCGCATGTGCGAAGTAAAAACGTATACGTTTTTCACGTATGGAACCGTATACATGTGCGTTTCCCATTGACGTCCATGTTAAAAAAAACGTATGCAATTGCAGTACGGTTTTTAAACCGGAGACAAAATTGTGGTCAACCACGGTTTTGACTCCGGTTTAAAAACCGTACTGCAACCGCATATGTTTTTTTAACATGGATGTCAATGGGAAACACACATGTATACGGTTCCATACGTGAAAAACGTATACGTTTTTACTTTGCACATGCGCATTTGAATCCTAAAATCTCCACCTAAGACCCCTCCCATTAAAAATGGACAAAATTTTCTAAAACGTATGTTTTTTTTTTTAATAAAAACTGACGGAACTGTATGCTGTTTAAAAACGCATACGGTTTACTTTTTTCCCCATACTGTTCCATCCGTTTTTTGCCATACGGTTTTCTTTAGAAAAACTGATTGAAAACAGTATGGCAAAAACGTAGTGTGAACCCAGCCTAAGATCCATGAACCAATTTGACCCTTACAATGGTTGGGATAGAAGGATTTACAGATGTAAGCAGAAAACCGTTCGAATTCTGCTCCTACCTGAAGCTTGTGCTATAGAGAAAGCTTATTAACACAATTGAAGATGTCTGATACTAGTCATTATCAGCCTGTAAATACTGGCGCTTTCCTCCAAGTAACATACATTTGGCGTCCAAGTATTTATTTTTAACTTGGAGTTTAGATGGTAACCTGAAATCTTTTTATATTTCATACAGAATAGTTTATATTTTTGCTGTCAGAAACCTATTATTTTGTTAGATTGCTCTTTATGAAGTGGTTACAGTATCTTAGGGGTTTTTAAATCCAGCTATTGGGAAAGTGCTCCACATTGACCGTATGACCTGAATATGGCTACCTTCTCTTTAGTGAGAGTGCTGCTAAACATTGCCAACACCGGCTTATTACTGTCAGGTAGGGATATCTGATGACTACTCTTATCATAAAATCTGTTGCCCATTTCTGTGCAAGTTGTTACTACTTTTGTTTTGCATTACAGAGCTAACAAAATGTCAGTAAATTTATAAAATTAAGAAAAACCAAGTTAACTTTAACCCTTAGTAACTTTATATAGTATTTGTACAGTAAAAGCTCTCAGGAAATAATTAACATTTGCGAATGCACAGTAAAAGCAGGAACTCTAAACCATATACTGTATAATAAGAATCCCTTAATACTTATAAATCTCATTGGTATATACATCCTATATTTCAGCTCTCATGTATAACAAGCTATGAATCCTAACAAACTTATTTATAAAGTGACATGGAAGAAAAGACAATGTGATCCCAGATCTAATTGGGTTATGTGGAGGTGTGCTGCGGAGCTGTGATTTTTTTTTTTTTTTTTTTTTTTTTTTTTTAACCTTCAGGCTTCGGATTATCACTCTCATGGCATAAAAAATATCAAATTGCAGTTTTAGAACTTGCACATTATTATAAACATTGAATGTGAAGATTTATCTATCCTGAAACCTTATCCTTAGCTAAAGGAACCATCTAACTTTTTTATTTATTTTTATTTATAAGAGCCTGACAATAGTGGATACCTTTTGTGTCTACAGCTTCTAATAGTCAAAGACTACCAACCCTGTAACATCTGATCTTGCAGTTATATCCCCTTCTATCTGTAGCCTACATCTGTTCAGTTTCTAGATTTGGAGACCGCCTGGCATAATGGAAGCAGATATGACATAGAAGGGGTATCAACCGGATACCCCTTATCTGGGGGTCCCTTCATAAATAGCTGACATAATTGTCAATGTTAGGCTAGGTACACATAGGTGTTTTTTTTTTTTGCATTTATCTGCCCTGTCATTGAAGCAGTGGATCCCATTGACTTTAATGATGTCTGTTTTTGTTTCCAGCATGGTGTCCATTTCGCTTGACAAAATAGAACTCCATGTTGTGCAATTTTGTCTAGTATATGGGACAAAACCTGCAACAGTGGAAGCAAATAGGGCCTTCAACACAGATGTGAAACTAGCCTTACTTACTGACCTGTGCTTCCCAACCTCGGTGGTTGACTGACCTGGTATATGCTGAGATTTGTAGTTTTACAACAGGGTCACAGGTTGAAGTCCATTAACCCCTTAACGACCACAGACGTAAATGTACGTCCTGGTTTGGCGGGACTTCCCGCACCAGGACGTACATTTACGTCCTGTGTATGACCGCGAGCATCGGAACGGTGCTCGCGTCATACATGGCAGGTTCTGGCTGCTAGCAGCAGCCGGGGACCCGCCCGTAATGGCCGACATCCGTGATAGTGCGGATGTCCGCCATTAACCCCTCAGATGCCGTGATCAATACAGATCACGGCATCTGCGGCATTGCAGTACTTTGATTGGATGATCGGATCGTCCGCAGCGCTGCCGCGGCGATCCGATCATCCAGCATGGCGGCCGGAGGTCCCCTCACCTGGCTCCAGCCGTCTCCGGGGGTCTTCTGCTCTGGTCTGAGATCGAGCAGACCAGAGCAGAAGATCACCGATAATACTGAGCAGTGCTGTGTCCCATGCATAGCACTGCACAGTATTAGCAATCAAAGGATTGCTATAGATAGTCCCCTATGGGGACATAAAAAGTGTAAAAAAAAAAATAAAAAAAAAATAAGTTGAAAAATGTAAAAATAAAAAGTAAAAAAAAGTGAAAAATCCCCTCCACCAATAAAAATGAAAATTGTCAGTTTTTCCCATTTTACCCCCAAAAAGCGTAAAATTTTTTTTAAAATAAACATATTTGGTATCGCCGCATGCGTAAATGTCCGAACTATCAAAATATTAATATTAAAACGTAAAAAATTAAAAAAAAGTCCAAAAATGCTGCTTTTTTTGTCACATTTTATAAAAAAAAAATGATCTAAAAGTTTTATATATGCAAATGTGGTATCTAAAAAAATAGGGCGATTTTAGATTAATGATTTTGTACAAAATGTTTAAGATTTTATTTTAAGCGGTACAAAAAATATAAAAGTATTTTAGCCATGGGTATCGTTTTAATCGTATTGACCCACAGAATAAAGAACACATATCATTTTTACCGTTAATTGTACAGTGTGAAAACAAACCCCTCCAAAATGTGCAACATTTTGGTTTTCATTTAAATTTCCTCCTTAAGAAATTATTTTTTGGGTTCGCCGTACATTTTATGGTAAAAGAGAGGTTTCATTACAAAGTACAATTGGTCACGCAAAAAACAAGCCCTTATATTGGTCTGTAGATGGAAATATAAGAGTTATGGATTTTAGAAGGCGAGGAGGAAAAAACTAAAACGCAAAAATAAAATTGGCGTGGTCCTTAAGGTTAAAATGGGCTTGGTCCTTAAGGGGTTAAGGACCAAGCCCATTTTCACCTTAAGGACCAGAGCATTTTTTGCACATCTGACCACTGTCACTTTAAGCATTAATAACTCTCGGATGCTTTTACTTATGAATTTTATTCTGAGATAGTTTTTTCAAACTTTGAAGCTCTTAACTTGTAAAGAAAATAGACATTCCAGATAAATTTTATATTGATTCACATATACAATAAGTCTACTTTATGTTGGCATCATACAGTTGACATGTTTTTACTTTTGGAAGACATCAGAGGGCTTCATAGTTCAGCAGCAATTTTCAAATTTTTCAAGAAATGTTCAAAATTGGAAATTTTCAGGGACAAGTTCAGTTTTGAAGTGGATTTGAAGGGCCTTCATATTAGAAATACCCCATAAATGACCCCATTATAGAAACGTCACCCCTCAAAGTATTCAAAATGACATTCAGAAAGTGTGTTAACCCTTTAGGTGTTACACAGGAATAGCAAAGTGAAGGAGAAAATTCTAAATCTTCATTTTTTTTTCATACTCTCATGTTCTTGTAGACCCAGTTTTTTTTTTATTTTTACAAGGAGTAATAGGAGAAAAAGCCCCCCAAAATTTGTAACCCAGTTTCTCTTGAGTAAGGAAATGCCTCCATATGTGGATGTACAGTGCTCGGTGGGTGCACTAGAGGGCTCAGAAGGGAAGGAGCGACAATTGGATTTTGGATAGTGAATTTTGCTGAAATGGTTTTTGGGGGCATGTCACATTTCGGAAGCCCCTATGGTTCCAAAACAGCAAAAAAACATAAAAAAAAACCAACATCGCATACTAATTTGGAAACTACACCCCTCAAGGCAAATAACAAGGGGTATGGTGATACCCACAGGTGTTTGACAACTTTTCGTTAATGTCGGATGTGTAAATGAAATACTGAAGAGAAGGAGTCACATTTGGCCTTTTGAAAGCAAATTTTGCTGAAATGGTTTTTCGGGGGCATGTCACATTTAGGAAGCCCCTTTGGTGCCAGAACAGCAAAAAAAACACATGGCATAATATTTTGGAAACTACACCCCTCGAGGAACGTAACAAGAGGCACAGTGAGCCTTAACACCCCACAGGTGTTTCACGACTTTGTGTTTAAGTCAGATGTGTAAATGGAAAAAAAAAATGTTTTTTCACTATAATGCTGGTTTTTCCCCAAATTTAAAATTTTTACAAGGGGTAATAGGAGAAAATTCCCCCAAAAATGTGTAACCCCATTTCTTCAGAGTATGGAAATACCCCATATGTGGACGTCAAGTGCTCTGCTGGCGCACTACAATGCTAAGAAGAGAAGTAGCACCATTGAGCTTTTGAGGAGAGAATTTTGTTTGGAATGGAAGTCGGGGGGCCATGTGCATTTACAAAGCCCCCCCCCCCCCATGGTGCCAGAACATTGCACCAACCCCACATGTGACACGATTTTGGAAACTACACCCCTCACAGAATTTAATAAGGGCAGTGCAGTGAGCATTTACACCCCACTGGCGTTAGACAGATATTTGGAACAGTGGGCTGTGCAAATAAAAAATTAAATGTTTAATTTTCACGGACCACTGTTCCAAAAATCTGTCAGACACCTGTGGGGTGTAAATGCTCACTGTACCCCTTATTACATTATGTGAGTGGCGTAGCTTCCAAAATTTGGTCACATGTGGGGGTTCATTGTTCTGGCACCATGGGGGCTTTGTAAACACACGTGGCCTTCAATTCCGGACAAATTTTCTCTCCAAAATCCCAATGGCGATCCTTCTCTGCTGAGCATTGTAGTTCGCCTGCAGAGCACTTTACATACACACATATATGGGGTGTGTTCTTACTCAGAAGAAATTGGGTTACAAATTTTGGGAGGCTTTTTTTCCTATTTTCCCGTGTGAAAATGAAAAATTTAGGGTAACGCCAGCATTTGAGTTAAAATTTGTCAAACACCTGTGGGGTGTTAATGCGCAACGGTCACAAATTTGTACCCCATAAAATAATCACAGGGTAACAAAGTTCTTTAGAATTACTCTCCAGGTATACCTTGTTAATGCTTTCTTGCAGCTTTTATCAGGCTAAAAAATTCTTTATAAGACAACCAGCAACAGTCGGATAGGCGTGGCTATGGCCCTCGGCCGCCACGCCTATCTCCTGTATGTCATCGCTAGGACGGCTGTGTGATTGGTCCCAGCACATAGGCCCCTTTATTTTCCTTATCTGTGGCAGCGAACATACAAATGTGTAAGTAAAACAAGTGCCCGTTCTTCTATTCTCCTATTAGGTTACAGTGCATAGCAAGCAGCAGAGCATTACGCTCTGCACTGGGGCCGGGAGTGAGCACTTGCTATGAAAACTAGCCGCCCGCAGCACCGGTGATGTAATCACAGCATACTGGGGCAATCAGGAGAGAGCGCTTGTGGCCCGCAGCACCCAGGAGACAGTTTTCTTCACAGCACATTCGTGACAGTTGCGCTTTAAGGCTCACTATACCCCTTGTTATGTTCCATGAGAGGTGTAGTTTGCAAAATGGGGTCACATGTGGGTATTTTCTTGCGTTTGTCAGAACCACTATAAAATCAGCCACTCCTGTGCAAATCACCAATGTAGGCCTGTCAAATGTACATAGCGCACTCTCACTCATGAGCCTTGCTGTGCATCTACAGAGCATTTTACAACCACATATGGGGTATTTGCGTAACAAATTTTTGTTTTTTTTCCTTTTACCTCTTGTGAAAAATAAGAAGTATGGGGCAACACCAGCATGGTAGTGTAAAAAAATGAAAATTTTTACACTAACAGGCTGGTGTAGACCCCAACTTTTCCTTTTCATAAGGGGTAAAAGGAGAAATAGTCCCCAAAATTTGTAATGCAATTGCTCCCAAGTACGGAAATACCCCATATGTGGCCCTAAACTGTTTCCATGAAATACAACAGGGCTCCGAAGTGAGAGAGCGCCATGCTCCTTTGAGGACTAACTTTGGGATTGCATAGGGGTGCCTTAAGCTGTTTCTAAACTCCCAGCATGTCTGGACAGTCTGTGGCTGTCCGGGAATGCTGGGCTTTTTTGTTATGCAACAGCTGGAGGCTCCGTTTTGGAAACACTGCTGTACGATACGTTTTTTTCATTTTTATTGTGAGGGGGTGGAAGGGGGGACAGTGTAAGGGGGTGTATATGTGTTTTACCATTTATTATGTGTTAGTGTAGTGTTTTTAGGGTACATTCGCACTGCCACAGAAAATTTGCCGCAGCCCAAACTTGAAGCAGGAAGCTCACTGTAAACCCGCCCGTGTGAGTTTACGTTGCACACTCGCATGGGGGGGGGGGCAAACCTCCAGCTGTTGCAGAACTACAACTTCCAGCATGCAATGACAGACCATGCATGCTGGGAGTTGTAGTTTTGCAACAGCTGGAGGCACACGCTGGAACTGAACTTTAACCCCCCCCCCCCCCCCACCCCCGATCTGCTATTGGTTGGTCGCTTCTGATGGACCAATAGCAGGGATAGGGGGAGGGTGGCACCCCTGCCACCTCACTCCTATGCCTTCAGGGGGATCGTCGGTGTCTTGGACAGCCTCGATCTGCTTTATTTTCCTGGTCACCGAAGACTTGTATGACCTGGAATCGCCACGGATCGCCGGTCTAAATTGACCATGAATTGATGGCTGACATGGGGGGGGGGGGGGGGGTGTCTTAGGACCCCCCCAGTGGTTTGCACGGGGTTCCTGCTGAATGATTTCAGCAGGCATCCCGGTCCTACCCTGGTGAGCGTCAGGGACCGGAATTCCCACGGGTGTACAGGTACGCCCTTGGTCCTTAAGTACCTGTCCTTAAGTGGTTAAGAATCTTGTAATACCTTTTTTATTGGACGAACAGTATTGTGTAAAGACAATCTTTCTGGATTCCTGCCTTTATCAAGTCAAAAGCATTTCTTGCAGGACTTAATAAAGGGAGGAATCCCAAAAGATTGTCTTTACGAAATACTGTTCAATAAAAAAAGCATTACAAGATTTTGCAACATCCTATGATTTTGCACTTGCATCACTGGACTAATGCAGCTACTCCAAACTAATTATATATACAAATACACACAGATACTGCTGTGGACACCTGCTGACCACTGATGGCTATCAGTGAACTCAATGTTCTTGTTGGACAGTCAGTGGGGCTTCTATATGTTTGCTACTATTGCCTATAATGACACTTGATGGGATTTGGCCTTCCTTGAACAGTGCACCATGCATGTTTCCGTTTATCCCTTAGTAAATACAGGACTTTGCATTAGGCTTAGCCTAATTCAGGACTTGTTGTAATTGGCTTCATCAAACAAATGTCTTTTTTTCTAAACCAAACACGTACCTCCCATTTCTTTCTATGCAAATCAATTACAAATTGTGATTTAAATATATTTAGGCCCTTTTCTTATCCCTGATCGAACTGTCCTTATCTACAAACAGGTAAACATAAACAATAGTCTTTGGAGGTTGCGCAAACAGTGCTTGCTAGACAGAATGTTTGTCTCTTGAGTGTCGGTTGCCAGATAATGAGGGAAAATGTGCCACATGGATGTTCCAGTAAAATAGGGGGCGCTTGTTATACTGCATGATTTTGTATAACTGTAAAGGTGTATTGGGAGATTAAATGTTTTCCTGACGGTTAGTAAAAATGTATGGGGACTTAAAGGAATCAAACTATGGTAAGTCTTGCAGTTGAAGACCTTACACTAACTGTAGGAAATGATGGGGGGAAAAAAAAAAAACATTGCTCATCTTCCACCACAGTGATGATTCCTCAGTTTTCTTGTTGGCCTTCATTTCTTTTACTGGAGCAAAGTTATGCCATATATCCATGTGACCACTGCAGCCAATCACTTTTTTTTTTTTTTTTAATCTAAGAGCCGAGGAACGTGCTCTCGAATCACCGAAAGTGCAAGACAAAGTGCAAACGTGTTACACTAAAAAAACGTGCTCAAAGGATGCGGTCTATCGCAAAACCTTCTCCGATAGGAGAGAGCCCCCCCAACAAACCTTACCCTTCGCCTCCGGACCAAAAGGTACCTGCGAGGTTCAATGTCCCTTTTCGCCAGAGCTATTAAGGGACCACAAATGCTCCCGGCATCCCCCTTGGTGTTAGCCAAGGTATCTGCCCGCAGAGCTGATAACGGTCGGTACCCTGCCAAAGCAGGAGTACCCGGGGTGTTTGCAGGGAGGTGCGGAACCTAATGGCCACACACCTCCCCTAGACTGCCAGGAGGGACACCCACTTGTCACATGAATGTACGGCATGTTAACGCTCCAGGGAAATAAAGAAGACCAATGGAGACTTAGACATGATGCAAGCACCGATCAAGTAACTTGGTGCTCGTTTAAGGAGTCTAAAACATAGCTTCATTATTGCGTGGGCAGGACTACATAAATGATCATTGGATTACTCATGCAGCCCTTTATTGCCATCATTGTTGTTAACACATCCTTTATTAAACAGGCAGATATGATCAGCCAACAAGGGGTGTTAGCTTTTTTTTCCGCTGATCACTGGGCCTATAACACAGGGCAATTGCCCCATGTAAAAGGGCCCTAACAAAAGACTGAAGTAGACTTGAAGGCTCCCCTACTTAATACTGCTGGTGCTGGCTATCCCCAGGTAGCAGTTTATTTTATTTTTTTCTACCAGACCAGCCAACTCCTGCGTAAATAAGTTGCCAATTGTTAGAATACCTTTCGATAGTTTGCTGATGTTTAGACCCTTGTTCAAGAGAAAACCTTCTCCTAATAGTCTGTAAAAATGTGTTGTCCATAAGAAGTTAGCATGTACTTTTTAGATTAACTAGTTGAGAGAAAATTTTGGAAAGCATTTGTGAACCTGAACCTGTGAAACGATAACTATTGGCACTGTTTAACTGCAGAGAGGGAATATTGCCTTGATGATGTACTGAAGGCTTTGTCTGAGCCATTAGTTATTCCAGTAGAGTGTACATCAGGGATACATTGGTCCTTTTAAATAGAATAGAATTTGCAGGCTGTTGGTCCATACATCAAATTTTAGAGGGATCTATATTCTAGTATATGTCTTCTAGATAGTTCACTGTGACTTTTGTAAAACATGTATTGGCATTCATATAATATATTTGTGAGTATATTATTTATTCATATACTGTAGATATTGAAGACTGATCACACTATAAAGTACTTTTATAGTAACAATTGTGTACTGCCGTGAATGGAGTTGTAGTGCCTTCACATGGCACGGCATATCTAAGTAACTTACTATATAAAAATATAATAAAATATATTGAGAGTTCGTATCAGCTCACCCTTTGCAGGAGGCGCACGGACTGGCGTGGACTACGCCCAGATAAAAGTAGAAAGACTTCCAGCGCTCGACTCGGGAACAGATCTTTATTTAGAATCCACAAAAAGACATGCAGGTACACGGAGACATGTGACGCGTTTCGGCTTGTATCACCAAGCCTTAGTCATAGGTATGACTAAGGCTTGGTGATAGAAGCCGAAACGCGTCACATGTCTCCGTGTACCTGGATGTCTTTTTGTGGATTCTAAATAAAGATCTGTTCCCGGGTTGAGCGCTGGACGTCTTCCTTTCTAATAAAATACATTAATATAGACAACTCATTTAAAGTAGCTGTAAGAGGCTCTAAAATATACTCAAATTGTAAACATGCCAGATTTACAAGGACCACTGCAAACCAGTAGTCAAAAAACTTTGGCTGCTTCTAAGTGGAAGTAGCAGTAACTATTGCCTGTGGTTAGGTAGGGTTGACAAATTTGTTTTGAATCAAGGAGCCAGCAAAAAAAGGCAGGATTTTTTTTAAACAAAATTGTCCCCTGACCCTGAACTTACTGCCTACTAAGGTAATGTGTTGCTCATCTTCCAAGCCAGACACAGCTCAGAATCAGTTAGTGTTCGGACAATCTGAGGCTGCTGTGTGCTGGGCTGACAAAAACATAGGTGCCAAATGAAATTCTGAGTCAACCTGGCACCTGGGATTTGTCAAGCCCTGCATTAGGCTGTGTTCTCATGTTGTGGTTGATATGCGGCTTTTGTCTGCATCAGGTGCTGCATTATAAAGTGCAGTTACCCACTATTCCTGTTCAAAGAACACAACTAAGTTGATGTATACTTGGGCTAGTCTAATAGTTTTATTTAAAGGGAGCCAATCATCAGATTTTACCCTATATAATGCTTGGTAAAGCGTTATATAGGGTAAACTTGTTGTCCTCACCATCCCCGGGGGACGCTCCTGCCCCCAGGGATGGTGAAGATATGAAGTTATAAACTAGTCACCGCCACGGCCGTAAGTAGTCCCCTGGGCGGGGAGCTCTTCTCACCTAATCCCGTTCTTCGGCTGGCAGCGACTCCCCCTCCGCTTGATTGATGGGCCGCGTCATTGCTCTGCTTTGTCTGTTCAGTGAGCGGAACAATGACGCGGCCCATCAATCAAGTGGAGGGGGCGTCGCTGCCGGCCGAAGAACGGGATTAGGTGAGAAGAGCTCCCCGCCCAGGGGACTACTTACGGCCGTGGCGGTGACTAGTTTATAACTTCATATCTTCACCATCCCTGGGGGTGGGAGCATCCCCCGGGAATGGTGAAAATAAAGATTTTAGCCTATATAACTCTTTGCCAAGCGTTGTATAGGGTAAAATCTGATGATTGGTTCCCTTTAATGCTGTAAGCCTATTATATATATATAAAAAATGCATGAGTGAAAAAAAAACTCAGCAATTCAAGTGGAATATAAGAATGCAGCTTTAAAGGGGTACTCCACTCCCCAGCGTTTGGAACATTAAGTTCCGAATACTGAGTGTGGGCTTCGGGGGTCGCCCCCTCAATGAAGGTCTATGGGAGAGGGTGTGACGGCCGTCACACCCCCTCCCATAGACTTGCATTGAGGGAGTAGGGCGTGACGTCACAAGGAGCGGATGTAACATCACGGGGGCGTGGCGATTCCTGAAGCCTGCACCCACGTTCAGAACTAAATGGAGTACCCCTTTAACGTGAAGCATCACTAATTCCTTTTGAGTTGTGTGTGCGTATGTATGAAGGGTTCAGACCCAATAGCTACCATATAGTAGAGAGCTGTATAGCAATACCACAAAGGAGTTAGAGCTGACTGCCAAGTAGGTACAGTTACTGATGATCTTTACTTTAACAACATTTCTCTGAAATCAAATAACCAAAACTGCATGATGGTATAAAAACATAGGTGTTTGCAAATCATTGTGTGAATTGTCTTTGTCCTCTGTGCTCTAAGTTTTATACAAAATTTGTCCCCAAAACAAATCATTTAAATACCGTATTTTTTCGCCGTATAAGACGCACTTTTTCTTCCCCAAAACTGGGGGGGGAACAGTTGGTGCGTCTTATACGGCAAATTCCTGTCCTATCAGCTAATACTACCTGTCAGCAGCGAATACAGGACATCACCGATCGCGGTGATGCCCTGTATTAACCCTTCAGATGCGGCGATAAAAGCTGACCGCTGCGTCTGAAGCGAAAATAACACTAACCTGGCTTTTCAGTCGGGCTGTTCGGGACTGCCGCAGTGAAATCGCGGCGTCCCGAACAGCTTACAGGATACCGGGAGGGACCTTACCTGCCTCCTTGGTGTCTGCTCCATGCCGGGATCCCCTGCATGGCCGGCGCTCTCCTTCGTTGTCATCATGTCGTCGTGCACGCTGTCCCGTCATCCAATAGGAGCGACGTGCATAGCGACGTGATGGCGGCGACGGAGAGCGAGGATAACGGGCAGCAGAGACGTTCCGGAGCGACGGGGACACCCCGGGGATGCGGCGACAGCGATGGAGGGCGACATCCAGGGCATCGGTGATGGGTCTGGAGCGGCGGAGACACGTGAGTACTACCTCCTATTCCAGTGTTCTTCAACCTACGGACCTCCAGATGTTGCAAAACTACAACTCCCAGCCAACGGCTGTCCGGGCATGCTGGGAGTTGTTGTTTTGCAACATCTGAAGGTCCGCAGGTTGAAGATCGCTGTCCTATACTTTACATTGTATTTGGTTCAGAATAGGGATCGACCGATATCATTTTTTTTAGGGCCGATACCGATAATCGGTGCAGGTTAGGGCCGATAGCTGATAACTTATACCGATATTACGGTATAAGTTACCGGCTATTTATCTCCCCGTGACACCGCTGGTGCTTTAAATCAATGAACTGCAGCGGCTTTTGCGGTGCTATAGACCGCCGCCGCCACCCGCTTCTCTCCCCCTGCCTGTCCGGGGGTCCTCCTGAGTCCTATCACCGCCCGGGGTCCACTCTACATCTGGCTCCGGTGGCGTCCTCCTGAGCTGTCACTGTGCGCACTGACTGTGACGGCGCGTCACGTCACTCGTCATTGCGCACAGCGTAACGCAGGACTCAGCAGGAGCCAGAAGTAGCATGGACCCCGGGCCCCGGGAACAGTTAATTATAAAACCGGGGATGGGGGAGGCAATGGGTCTGGGGCGGTGCGGGGGACGGGGCATTATCGGATTATCGGCAAGGTACTTGCCGATACCGATAATGCCCAAAATTGTGATTATCGGCCGATAATATCGGCCAAACCGATAATCGGTCGATCCCTATTTCAGAATCTTTATTTTCTAGACTTTTATCCTATAAAATTAGGTGCATCGTATATGCCAGAGCGTCTTATATGACGAAAAATACGGTATGTTGGTATAGATGATAAAAGCTGTGCATGGAAGGGTTGTGTTTAGCTTTGTCATCTAAGCAGCTATTGTTAATAAATACACTTTGATTCATCCTTACAGACAAGCCAAAACCTAAGTCAGCAAAGAACAGCCTTGACTGTCCTATTGCCAACCCATTTATTCATTGTATATTTCAAGGCTTTTAAACTCTCTTTCCTGTACATTATGTAAGAAAATTACAGCCCCAGTAGATTTTCCTTCCTAAAATCCAAACTGTGTTTGACCAAAGGCCAAACAAAGTTTTTTTTCAACATTTTAATCCAGAGTTTAAACAGTGCAATAAAGGACACATTTACCTATACTTGTAGAATATTATTAGGACCTGCAGTAACTGCAGTGTAATGCTTCCAATATCTCATTTTCTTGGCTTTATCTGATGAATAAGGGAAGTTAAATTCAGGAAATATACTACGGTAATGTTAACATAATTAAGCTTTACCGTTATTCTAAGCATATCCTGGAATTTAACTCTTAAGGTTCAGAACAGAACTTGTGCAATATGGCTTTATTTAGATAGTGCCGACATCTAGATTTTTAAAACAAATGTGTTTTTATAGGGATTAGTCATAATCTAGAGGCAGAATAAGTTCTCTTATAGTAAATGTGTCGTCATGATGAATATTGGACCTGTTAAATGCAGTGGTCTATAAAAGCTTCTCCATATAAAAATTGAGTAATAGTCCTAACCTGCTAAATGTTGGTACCCCTGAAATTTTTCTAGAAAATGAAGTGTTTCTCACAGAAAAGGATTGCAGTAACACATGTTTTGCTATACACGTTTTTTCCTTTTGTGCGTATTGGAACTAAACCAAAAAAAGGGAGGAAAAAAAGTAAATTGGACATAATGTGACACCAAACTCAAAAAATGGGCTGGAAAAAATTATTGCCACCCTTAACTTGATACTTGGTAGCACACCCTTTGTAAAAAATAACTGAAATCAGTCGCTTCCTATAACCATCAATAAGCTTCTTACACCTCTCAGCCGGAATGTTGGACCACTCTTCCTTTGCAATCTGCTCCAGGTCTCTCTTATTAGAAGGTGCCTTTTCCCAACAGCAATTTTTTAAGATCTCTCCACAGGTGTTCAATGGGATTTAGATCTGGACTCATTGCTGGCCACTTCAGAACTCTCCAGCGCTTTGTTGCCATCCATTTCTGGGTGATTTTTGACGTATGTTTTGGGTCATTGTCCTGCAGGAAGAACCATGATCTTGGACGCAAACCCAGCTTTCTCACACTAGGCTCGACAGTGCGACCCAAAATCCGTTGGCAATCCTCAGATTTCATGATGCCTTGCACACATTCAAGGCACCCAGTGCCAGAGGCAGCAAAGCAACCTCAAAACATCATTGAACATCCACCATATTTCACTGTACGTACTGTGTTCTTTTCTTTGTAGGCCTCATTCCGCTTTCGGTAAACAGAATCATGTGCTTTACCAAAAAGCTCTATCTTGGTCTCATCTGTCCACAAGACATTTTCCCAGAAGGATTTTGGCTTTCTCAAGTTTATTTTGGCATAATGTAGTCTCATTTTTTTTTTATATCTCTGTGTCAGCAGTGGGGTCCTCCTGGGTCTCCTGCTTAGCGTTGCGTTTCATTTAAATGTCGACAGATGGTTCGCGCTGACACTGATGCTCCTTGAGCCTGCAGGACAGCTTGAATATCTTTGGAACTTGTTTGGGGCTGATTATCCACCATCCGGACTATCCTTCGTTGACACCTTTCATCAATTTTTCTCTTCCGTCCATGCCCAGGGAGATTAGCTACAGTGCCATGGGTTGCAAACTTCTTGATAATTTTGTGCACTGTAGACAAAGCAAATCTAGATCTCTGGAGATGGCCTTGTAACCTTGAGATTGTTGATATGTTTTCACAATTTTGGTTCTCAAGTCCTCAGACAGTTCTCTTCTCCTTATTATGTTGTCCATGCTTAATGTGGCGCGCACACACACACACAATGCAAATACTAAGTGAACTTCTGTCATTTTTATCTGCTTTCAGGTGTGATTTTTATTTTGCCCCAGGTGAGTTTAAAGGAACATCACATGCTTGAAACAACCTTATTTTTCCACAATTTTGAAAGGGTGCCAATAATTTTGTCCAGACCATTTTTGGAGTTTGGTTTGACATTATTATGTTCAATCTGCTTTTTTTCCTCCCTTTTTTGGTTTAGTTCCAATACACACAAAGGGAATAAGCATGTGTATAGCAAAACATGTGTTACTGGAATCCTTTTCTGTGAGAAATACTTCATTTTCTAGAAAGATTTCAGGGGTGCAAACATTTACGGCCATGACTGTATATGGTGTTGAAGCAAAGCCATTTATGGCAAATTAGGGTCTACGATTCTAGGTGTCCTTCCATATATGCTGTTGACCGACCTGAACACAATTCACATGGCTATATTCACCTTGTCTGTCCGTCTGAAATTCTGTGACACATTTCCTTTTAAGGTTATAAAAATCCCTTTATGGGGAACACTGACAGAAAGGCCATAAGATACAGTACTACAGTTTGCCTGTTTTATTGGTTTAGCTGGAAAAGACACATTATCATGTATGAGAAACCTGAAAGATTAGAGCAGATAAAGAAAAGTGGGTGGATGCCAATACTTTAGGCTATAAACTTTTTGTCATGGCCACACATTCTTTTTTCTATAAGCTATATATCCTTTCTAAGCATATGTTTCTATTGTTGCACTGTTTTCCTTTGTAATGACAATGTTGTTTCCGGAGGTCTTATTTAAAGAGATGATTACATAAACAAGAACCTAATATTGGGGAAGAACTACTGTATTGGTCAGATTCTAATACATCATGGGTACCTGACTTTCCTCTGATAGTAGCTGGGACTGAAAGAGAGTGTATGTTGGGTCTTCCAACTGACAGGAACTTTTTCAGCTAGAATGTTTATGGTAGAATGGGTAGTATCCAGGGGTCAAATCCTGGGAAAAGAAGTGTGGGGACTCATCTGAGATTTCCACTTCGGCTGATCCTGAACAACTCCTCCTACTGGGAATGGTGTTCCTGCTGTGGAAAAAGTGCAAGAACTCCGCTCCCATGCGTTCCTGCAGAACTTGAGCACTGGTAGTATCCTTCTTTCTGAACTAGTGTTTCTTAACCAGGGTGTCTCCAGCTGTTGCAAAACATATACAACTGTCAGCATGGAGGGAGTTGTAGTTTTGCAGCAGCTGGAGGCACTCTGGTTGAGAAACACTGCTCTGAACAGTTGACAGCTATCTCACTTTAATCTGACTAGCAGCTATAAGTATGCTTTTTATTATTATTATGATTATTAATAATAATAATAATACATAATTAATAATTATTATTTTATTTATTATTATTCAGTTGATTTATTTTCCTTAATGGGTGTGTATAGTATAACAGTGAGGAATAGAAGACCAGGGCACTCACCAGGTATTCTTCAATCTTCTTTATTCGTTTTACAGTAGAAACAGCAGTGCAAATAGGGTTAAGTGCGGACGGACAATCACAGGGATCCTTCCATTGAGCGATGGGTGCCGTTTCGCACTATTCAAGTGCTTCAGCTGGCCTTGGAGGCCAGCTGAGGCGCTTGCATAGCGCAAAACTGCACCCATCGCCTAATGCAGTGTTTATCATGCGTGGTCCTCAAGTACCCTCATGCTTTCTGGATTTTCTTAGTCTTTTACAGATGATATAATTATTGTCAGTGAATCCAGCATCACCACAGTTATATCACCTGTGAAAGAATAAGGAAATCCTGAAAACATGACCTGTTGGGGGGACCGTGCTTGAGAAACACTGACCTAATGGAAGGATCCCTGTTATTGTCCGTCCACACGTATCCCGATTTGCACTAATGTTTCTACTGTAACACGAATAAAAATTGAAGCATACTTGGTGAGTGCCCTGGTCTTCTATTCCTCACTCTTGCATTGTTCTCATCTTCATATCTGTTACCAGTGAGCACAACGATAAGCTGCCAGTGAAGGGGGAGGTGTGCAGCAGTACCGTGTATTTTTTTCTATGAACTTTGGGCATGTATAGTATGTTGTAATTTATTATTATATTATGACGCATACAAGTTATAAGATCTTAAACCTACCATAGATTGGCCATGATCATTAAAAATGTTTCCCATAATATTAATTATGTATTCTTTAAAAAAAAAAAAATTTGTAAACCTTGTAGACAAATGCATTGCCCCTTTTATATATGATTGTTGTTTGATAATCTAAACAGACCTATTCTAAAACTTGCCGCTAAAGAAAATCTTTAATTCACAAATAATACATTTTGGAACCATCACATTGACTAAAACTGATTGTTGGCCGTAATCTTTGCATCTATGGTTAGTCTTATCTTATGCATTGTCCCACAGAATATAGCTACAGTGTGTGTATTTGTGAATGTCTATGCTGCACATAGAACGAGAAGCATTGTATGCAGCACGCTTCGTAAGAGGCTGTGACTGATGAAGAGCCTCCTCCTTGGGTATAGCAGCTTCTGAATATATCATATCCTCTAGTGGGTGATGCTGATCACTGGTTCAATTGCTCGCTCTATGAGGATTTTTCGAACGAAGTGGTTGCTATTAGCAACAGACTCAAGCAACGCGGCTACCCTGAATGGACTATCAAAAAGGCGCACAACATTGCTATTAAAAAGGGTCATTGTGATCTAATAAAAGAAAATACCCATAGCAAGAAAATCCATAGCCTTAGTTCACCTGTGGTTTTTTCTACTCAATACAGTACTGAGTTCAAAATAATCAGCAACATCATTAAAAAGAATATGCCGATTATACACACAGATCCTGAGTTTCGGACGGCATTGAAGGGGGGCATTAGGTGTGTATCCAGGAGAGCCCCAACTTTGGGCCAGACTTTATCCCCCAGCCTCTTCTCTACCTCTCCGAAAAAAGCCTCTACTTGGCTCAATTGCCAAGGTACATACAAATGTGGATCTAGAAAGTGTATTTGCTGCAATTACATGAACAATTCAGTGTCATTTACATCCACTAGCAATAATAAGACATTTAACATCAGACAATACATCAATTGCAACACAGCTGGAGTTGTATATCTGTTTACGTGCCGTGCCTGCAATGTGCAATATGTGGGTTGCACCATTACCCAATAAAAATTAGAGTACGTAAACATCTTTCAGATATTGCACATTTTCAGGCACGACACGTATCCATGGTCAGTAAGCATTGTGCTGAGGTACATGGTGGAAACACCTCTAGTCTGGTGGTACAAGGTATTGAGAGGGTGGATAAACCACTGAGAGGTGGCAACCTGAGACAGAAGGTGTTGGATCGTGAAATATACTGGATTCTCACCCTTGAGACTAGGATTCCGCTAGGTCTGAACAGGAGACTGGATACGATCTTGCACTATTAAATGAGTGGGTTGTTATGACCGTGGCATTATTATAATTTGAATACTACTATATATGTCTTAGTTGCTTCGCGTTTTCCAGTCGCCTGTACAGTATCTCTCTCTTCCCCCTCTTTTCTTATGTTTGCATGGGTACAAAAGATGATGATTGAAATAAACCCCCCCCCCCCCTTTCTTTATATCCGTTTCTGTCATGAGATTTAACAAACTGCATCTCTTGCTCTGTTAAATAACCGTTCTCTCAGTTCAACACTATAATCCTTTAGGTCCTAGTGCTAGTTGTGTATCACCAACTGATATATGCTTAAAAGGATGGAGTCTGGTTCTTTAGGTTCTGAACCAAACATACACAACTGGTGCATAAGATTTATTTTAACAATGTCTTAATTCTTTTATACTATGAATTTTGTTATAGATGTGCCGAAATAAAGATTTGATACATACGTTTTAACATTGTTTGTAATTATATGTGCAGGTGGGATGTCACATGACTCGGGGCTTGGCCCCTCCCGGGACACTTCCACCCTGCATATATAAACGATCTAAGTGCTTGTAACATGTGTATGACTAAGGCCTTGCTGGCCGAAACGCATCACGTTACCTGAGTGTCCGATGTTTCCCATGGCAACTATGCAATAAAGCAGCTCAGTTTTATACGTGTGTGCGCTGGACATCCTTCTTCTTTTGCATTTCTCTGGATCCAGTCCTGGTCCTGTCCGTGCGCTGAAGCCCGGGGTAGAGCCGGTTCGACTTGCTTGTACCTTCTTGATCACTGGTTCAAGCTCGGTCCTGGCTATGGCATATACTGGTTTGTTATATATAATTCATATAATGCAGCAAACTGAACTAGCTGGATGGCTACTATCCAACCACATGACACTTAGATAATACATACAAGGGGATGGGGGGGGGGGGGGAGGGGGGTTGGGAAAAAAAATAAAAAAAAGTTTTTCAATGCACTTTAGAGTAAAAAAAACATTCATCCTCTTAACATCTCTTAAAATTGCCAAAGTTTACTTTGTAAGACACTAATGAAATTTGTTTTCCGTCAGGGACAGAGGTCTCTTCAAATGTGTTGTCTTAAAGGAAATTAGCAATGTGGTAACCTCATTGTTCCTAATAAAAGGATTTATATAGATGTAAGAGGATTAGGTATTTCAGCTCCTGTCTCTAATGCTTAACCTGTGAATGCTGGTCTGGAGCCAGTGTTCCTTGTATGCAAATCTGCTGCTGTCCTGTGCTTTGATGTCTTTCAACAGTTCGTCTCCATCTATAGTAAATTGTTCCCTCTTCTCACCTATGTGTTTGTAACAGGCACAGTTGCTTTGGGCAGATAATTCTGTTTCTGTAGATGATTCAGGAGGTGAGGCCTTCTTTTAGGGAATTTTGGGTTTCATGAAACCAGGGAACTGTAGTATTTGAATCACTGTAGACTGGTCAGGATATGTATAGAGAGGTGGGTGTATACTCTGCTGCTTTCCTACAAAGAACACACTTTCTCGCACACTTATATGGTCAACTTATGCACATGATGAAAGAACCAGCTTGTGCGATGAGCAAGAATTCTTTTGGGGATGACCTAAGGGCTCTAAAGACATTATCGGAGTTCTGTGATTTATTATTTTAAGCACAGCAACATTCTTACACCCATTTACATCACAGATCTTTGCTGGAATATATAGAGTTAACAACCTGGAATAACGTGCGCCTTTCGTGCATCTGCAAATTATTATGCATCACACACGTTACAAAGAGTGGAGTCAGGTGTTGACATGTGCAGTGTGATATGCACTGTCCAGCGTGCAGTTCTAGTGGGACACGGTGTGTTTTTAACAAGTGATGGGTTGTTTGTTCAGGTAACCATGATGAGGAGTGGGCCATGCACTCAAAACGCGTAGGTTTATTCTTATCTGTATTGTAGGATTATGACCTTTTTAAACGTATGCTCCAGAGGAAGATCTATTTTTTTTTTTTCCTTTCTGTCTGACCACAGTGCTGTCTGCTGACACCTCTGTCTATGTCAGGAACTGTGCAGTGCAGGTGAGGTTTGCTATGGGGATTTGTTCCTACTCTGAACAGTGCCTGACATGGACAGAGGTGTCAGCAAGAAGCACTGTGGTCAGACAGAAAGGAAATTCAAAACGAAAAGATCTTCCTGTGGAGCATATAGGAGCTGATAAGTACTGGAAGGATTAAGATTTTTAAATAGAAGTAATTTACAAATCTGTTTAACTTTCTGGCACCAGTTGAATGAAAAATAAATAAAAATAAAAATATTTCAGCCGAGTACCCCTTTTAATTCCAGTTTATATGTTATGTACTTAAAACCCCTTTAAAAGGCAAGAGAAGTACTAATAACCTAAAACAACGCACAGTTCACAGACTGAGTTACAGGAAGTGAAGACTGTGCTGAGGAAGGCTTCACAACACATCACAATTGGGATGGCATGTACACATTGCAAACTGTAAAAATAGGATGCTTATAAACACCTACATGGGCCCCTTTTTAATCGTTTGAATGTAGTCAACTAGTGACTACAATTGGGCTACTTGTCTTCTGTGATGCACTAATAAAGAAGTAAGATAATGCTCTACATGTGAACTCACCGTGTTTTGTTTCAGAACATATACGTATGGCCTCATGCTCAAAAGTGACTTTTTGACTGTTTAAGCCTTAAAAACAATTGGGCCACGCATGTATACATTGTCATCCCATAATGACAGATTGACGGCTAGTATGTGCCACAGATGGTAGAATCTTAATGTGATTGTGGCCTTACAGTATTTAAGTGAGAAGGGAGACAGTAGATACAGGTATAAGTTGCTCATATGGCAGAATTGTGGCAGCAGAGTCTCTGTAAGTTGTATGCATCTCGGAATAGATGGAGTTTTAGGTTGCTATAAAGGTTAGCACAAGTCTTTGATGTGTTGAGATGAGTTCATGAATATAGGGGATACACAGGAGACCAAATGTACAGCAAAATGTTTTTTTTTTTATACTTCTTACATTGATAATTTTAAATGTGCAGTAACTGTTGGATATTGACCCTATAAAACACAATGATAAGCAAGATTCCGTGTGCTTTAGTAAGTGCAGTATGAAGCCAGGTTTTGTTGATGTTTTAATAGATTTAAAAGGTACTCTAAAAATCAACTAGTTACAGATTTTAACATTTCTATTTAAAAATCTTAATCCTTCCAGCACTTATCATCTGCTATATGCTGAGGAGGAAGCTGTGTAGTTATTTCTTACTACACTGCTCTCTACTGACACCTCTGTCTGTGCCAGGAACTGTCCAGAGCAGGAGAGGTTTTCTATTGGGATTTGCTGCTGCACTGGACAGTTCCTGACATGGAAAGAGCTGTCAGTAGAGAGCACTGTGGTCAGACAGATACCATTTTTTAAGACTGAGTACGAGTACCGATACTTTAATTCTAGTACTCGCCGATACCAAGTACGAGTACTTTTATTTTAAAGGGAATCTAACACCAGGGTGACCCGGTCTCTGGCACTGCTTACTATGCTGATATGTGGGTTCCTTGTTGTGTACAATGTAGGCGGCTGCTGTAATAGGAGCCAAGATTTCTCTCTTCTCCTTTGGGCAGAACAAAAAATTAGCATAATGGGCGAGACCGATGATCACATTGTGAGCAGCGGTAGAAACCGGGTCACCTGCACTATCTACCTATAAATTCAAGTTAGTGCAGGTGACTCTGATGTAAGATTGCCTTTAATATTAGCTAGTATCCCCTTGCAGATCCTAGCAGCCCCCCCCTTGTAGACAGCAGTGCCCCCCCCCCTTGTAGACAGTGCCCCCCCTTGTAGACAGCAGGCACCACCTGTAGACATTAGTAGCAGCCCCCCTGCAGATGTTAGTAGCAGCCCTCCTGTAGACCTCAGCCCCCCTTGTAAACAGCATGGCCCCCCCTTTAGACATTAGTAGCAGGCCCCCTGTAGACCGCAGCCCACACCCTTGTAGACAGCTCACCTGCGGCTGTCCTCTGACGGGTGCTGCTGCACCGTTCTCCCATCCACATAATGGCATTCTATGGAGGAACATGTGACCTACACCTCACTCTTCTTCCTCCATAGCGTTATGCTGGGCGCAGTGTAGGAGGTGGAGCGACGTGTGTGTCACATGCTCCTCCATGGAACACCATTATGCGGACGGGAGGACGGGAGAACAGGGCAGCAGAGCGGCAGCAGGTATCTGATTTGGTATCGGGGACATTGTACTAGTATTGCTATCGGGACATCCCTACTGCTGACTCCAGCCACATTGGACACGGTGTGTCTAGCATTGTCTTGCATTAGGAGGAACCCCGGGCCAACTGCACCAGCATATGGTCTCACAAGGGGTCTGAGGATCTCATCTCGGTACCTAATGGCAGTCAGCCTACCTCTGGCAAGCACATGGAGGGCTATGCGCCGCCCCCCCCCCCCCCCCAAAGAAATGCAACCCCACACCATTACTGACCCACCACCAAAACCGGTCATGCTGGAGGATGTTTCAGGCAGCAGAACGTTCTCCACAGCGCCTCCAGACTCTGTCACAAGTGCTCAGTGTGACCCTGCTTTAATTTGTGAAGAGCACAAGGGGCCAGTGGCGAATTTGCCAATCTTGGTATTCTCTGGCAAATGCCAAATGTCCTGCACGGTGTTGGGCTGTAAGCGCAAACCCCACCTGTGGACATGGGGCCCTCATACCACCCTCATGGAGTCTGTTTCTGACACATGCACATTTGTGGCCTGCTGGAGGTCATTTTGCAGGGCTCTGGCAGTGCCCATCCTGCTCCTCCTTGCAGAAAGGCAGAAGGTAGCGGTCCTGCTGCTGGGTTGTTGCCCTCCTACCACCTCTTCCATGTCTCCTGATGTACTGGCCTGTCTCCTGGTAGTGCCTCCATTCTCTGGACACTATGCTAACCTTCTTGCCACAGCTCGCATTGATGTGCCATCCTGGATGAGCTGCACTACCTGAGCCACTTGTGTGGGTTGTAGACTCCATCTCATGCTACCACTAGAGTGAAAGCACCGACAGCATTCAAAAGTGACCAAAACATCAGCCAGGAAGCATAGGAACTGAGAAGTGGTCTGTGGTCACCACTTGCAGAACCACTCCTTTATTGGGGGGGTGTCTTGCTAATTGCCTATAATTTCCACATGTTGTCTGTTCGATTTGCACAACAGCATGTGAAATTGATTGTCAATCAGTGTTGCTTCCTGAGTGGACAGTGTGATTTCACAGAAGTGTGATTGACTTGGAGTTATATTGTGTTGTTTAAGTGTTCCCTTTTATTTTTTTTTTGAGTGTAGTTTGTTTTCATGATATTATAAATTGCTTTCACTAGACAGGTCCAGCTCCAGAAAGACTATTTGTATTGCCTTGTGGAGACAGTATAACAACCAGATGACAAGGTGACTCCAATTTTGTAGGAAGTGAGGTCGATCTGAGAGCACATTTTGCATGTCTGTGACCAGTGTTTACAATCAGTCTGATGGCCGGGGCCTCTTCATAGTGGAGCCTTTTTATATTATAATTTGCTGTGTGCTGGAATTCCTGTTTTGTGTTTCCTGCTTATCTTTATTATACACCTAAGCATGAGGTCTGTTTTACAATGCAGATATGCTAAGAGTTATCTGTCTTAATATGATGTTAGCATTTTCTTGGCTTGTTAAGACCTCTTCTACATTTGTTTTTTATTACTTTTATTATTGCTAAGTTCTCAGATGTACAAATGCCTACTAATACTGTACAAAGTATGTCTTGTCTTTACTTCTGTATGGACCAATCGTAAGCAGGCACTAGTAAAGGTGGAGCAAAAACATTATCTTTGAATTTTATAGAAATAAAGCTGCTTAGACTAAAGTGCATTTCGTCTAAAGTGTATGGCTGCCTCCTATCTTTCTACTAACAAATCATTTCGATGGAGAGAAGGTTCAGACATGTTGAATTTTCACTGCCTGACTCTTTTTTTTTTTTTTTTTTTTTTTTTTTTTTTAGTTTTTGACAGAATAAGCCTTCACCAGGGCAGTGTGGCTGCAGCTTACCAATCTCCTCCCCTTAAGGGGAAACCTGAACCTTTTAAAGGAGATCTGTAGTAGTAATTTTTCAGAATCCCCTGTGTCCGGACTGCAAAAAGTAACAAAACAAACTTTAACTCTCCTTCTGACGTTCCCCCGTTACGCCGATAGCAGTGTCCTGGTCCTCTGGTGCCAGTCTTCTTCCTGCTTCTTGGGGACAATGAGTCATACTGTGCTCAGCGACTTGCCAGCTGCAGCGATGTCCCTCCTCGGCAGGTGATAGGCTGAGCACACTGTGATGTAATAAGCCTGGGCAGCAGGGAGAAGGCGGGGCCCAGGCTCGTTACATGACAGTATCGCTCCCCTTTGGATAAGGGATAAGCTGTCTAAGGGCGGAGTACCCCTTTTAAGTAAAATAGAATGGCTTTTAATATAAATATCCTGTAGAATAACAGATCATGCTACCAGGATATAAAAATTGTTAGTGGGCTTTTCTGGGAAAGAATATTACTTCCTCTTCCTGTGCATTGATGCATTTAAAAAAATAGGGCTGCTTCTTCACCTCCCCTTTGCTACTGCAGCTGTCAAGTGTTCCAGTCCCCACTGCAGTCATCTTATTTCTCTTTCCAATGACATTTCATGCTTACTTAATCAGCGGGCTGAGAAGGCTGTTCCTGCCTGCATAAAAAATCATCAGAAGGAGGAAGGGTGGCACCAGAAGAGCAGGGGAGGTGAGTATGCTATATTTTTTTTAAATGCATATGGAGGCTTATACAAAAGTAATCTTTACCCAGATAGCTCCTTTAACACAGCATGACTGCCATAGTTCCTATCTGACTTGTAGAGCATCCAGGCCAATAAGGATAAATCAAATTGATACTTAAGCTTAGCCTTTTACAATACCATGGGTACAAAACGATACCAGTAAGAAAATCTTGCCTGATACAACCAATGAATTTAAAGTGCTCATTTATATCAATATTTCTTACAAGGTTCGTTATTGTACTTTATCACTAAAATGAGTAATGCTAGCATTTTTTGGTGGTGAGATTATCACCTTGTGGTTGGGTCATCTAACAGCCAATAATGGTTATTATAGTCAGAAATCCATCAAATGTTATGATGGTTTAATTATTTCATAAAAAACTAAATATCAGAATCCTCCTATGCGGGCAGCTTCTCTGATATAATGGGGGGGGGGGGGGGGTGTTTTAACAAGATAGAGATCATGGGTATTTCATTGATCATGGGTATTTGGGAGACATCTAATCATGTCTCATGTAGTATTTGTAATGCTATGCAGAAAAAATAAAATCTATATACTTCTTTATATATGAACTGAGCAAAACCTTATCTAAGGAACACAATTGTACCGACTATGATTGGATTGGATATTAAATCAAAGTCTAACTAGTTATATCTATTCTTATTGTATGCAAGTGAATTTGGTCTGCCATGTAAACAACAGATAAACTCAGAGAAGATAATATTCAATGATTTTATCTGGCCTTTTACTTTTTGCTTTTATCCAGAACAAACCCAAAATGTTTTAAGTCTATAGGCCTAGAATATTTTCTTAAGTCACACCATTTTTTTTTCAACATCTTCCAAGTGCTGTGACTTTATTTGTTCTGTCAACAAAGCCATATGAGGGCTTGTTTTTTGCAGAAAAGTAGTACTTTCTAATGTCGCCGTTAGAGATGAGCGAACTTACAGTGATTCGATTCGTCATGAACTTCTCGGCTCGGCGTTTGCTGACTTTAGCCTGCATAAATGAGTTCAGCTTTCAGGTGCTCCGGTGGGCTGGAAAAGGTGGATACAGTCCTAGGAGAGATTCTCCAGCCCACCGGAACACCTGAAAGCTGAACTCATTCATGCAGGCTAAAGTCAGCAAACGCCGAGCCGAGAAGTTCGTGACAAATTTAATTACTGTAAGTTCTCTGATCTCTAGTCGCCATTTTGTGATTCATATATTTTATTGGTTCATTTTTTATTAAACGGATTATCCACCATAAGGCAATTTTAGAACTTACCCACCAGACAGTAGTGGACATGCTTAGGAAGGAGCTGTACTAAATGGCTATGTTGTGAGATTAACAGAACAATGGGACAGAGTTATCAAAACCTGTCCAGAGGAAAAGTTACTGAGTTGTCATTAGTAACCAATCAGATCACTTCTTTCATTATCCAGAGGCCTTTTCAAAAAAAATGAAAGAAATGATCTGATTGGTTGCTATGGGCAACTCAGCAACTTTTCCTCTGGACAGGTTTTGATAAATCTGCCAATGTGGCTATTTCCTGTTGGAAATCCCTCTGTCAAACTACAAGTCCCAAAATACCTTGTTTGTAAGTGTGATGTCACTTTTCTCCCTCCTACGCATCAAGCTCCCCACCCATTAAAGCACAGGTGTGCTCCCTGTCATCACCTGACAAGTGATGTAATGTCTCGGGCCATACTGAAACCTGGGAAACCTGAGACAACAATCATTTTGTATACTGTTAAAAAATAAACATTGTGAGGCCACCATCACACAAGTACAGATGCTATATTATGAACTACACAAACTTTACAACCCTTGTACCATAGTAAAAAAAAACAGCAACCTGGAATACCCCTTTAACTGGTCAGATGAAAAAAATGCGGTTTTGGACAAATTTTATGCCATTCCCCGTACGATAAATAATAACATTACAGATTTATAGATGTTAAAATTGAGCATATAAATGTATAATCTATGAATACAAATTAAGTGGTAAAATAAATTAAAATATATTATTATGCCACTACTGTTGTAAATGTTGTTATAATTATACTCATATTATCTATTATTACTACTACTACTACTACTATTACTATTATCAATATTAATATTTTTCCTCCATCATATCATAGCTGTGATTTTAATTTTTTTATTTTAATCTGTTTATAATTTATACATATGCATTTTGTTTTAGAACCTACTTGACTTCTATTATAACTACCAAATGCAAATATAATTCATGTATATAATTTATATATAGTGTCCGTGTTACAGTTAAACATTTTCTTGGGATTTGACTTCATTTTAGGTCTGTTGTAGAATTTCCTTTTAATCTTGCTAGGATTCAGTGGAGCATAGGGTCAAATAGAGTTAATAATTCTTGGTTGGATAGTTAAAATAATCTACTCCTGAAGCTACACATCTTTCTAATAACGACAAATGCCATGCGATTTTATCTACTGTACAAATGCTCAGTGTGAGAATGGCTCCAAGATAAATACCATGAAATTTTAACGCTGCCAGGTATTCCTGTGCATGTTATTGTAAGGAAGACATGATGTGAATTATTGGCTCTGTACTTATCTAATATCATCTTGACTATTAAAGAGCAGAATGCACATTGCCAACCTTTTGTTATCTAGTTTCCCGACAGCAGTACAGTATTATCCATTGCCAAACTTGCTTACATTTTTGAAAGCATTCACCAATGACTTGGTTATCTCTTCCTGGTAGGCTGCATCCTGCCTCTTAGCTGGAAATGTCACACACTCTTGCTCATTCATGCTTCCCTCAAAGAGATTCTCTTAAGTTACAGATAGAAATAGTGGATAACGTGTAATTGTGTGTTTTCAGTGTAAATTGAATCTGAAGATTACATTTTATTGTATGCAAGTAAAGGAAAGATGTAACATTAATGGGAAAAAGCATATGCGGTTTTGCGCTGGAAATAGGCTATAGTGTATTAGGTATGCAGTAAGGAAGTAATGCGGCATGCTGTAAATGTTTTCAAAAGATGTTTGGTGTATTGTTTTTGGAATAGATGAATAAATATAAGAAATAGACTATATGGAATAGATGACATCGGGCATTAAAATTAGTTATTGGCCACACATGGCGCTGTGAAATCAGGTGATGTGTGGCTGATAATGGTGATTTTATTTGGCCGCATGAACGATTCAGTGAAATGAGTCCGGCGCTTGTTTACTGCTGCAAGTTGGCTCATCCAAAAAGGCCCTGAGTCCTCAAATATTTGTATCTATTGGCCCAGATTTATAAATCTGTCTCGCACAAAAACTGGAGAGATTTGCCCATAAGAACCAATCACGGCTCAACTTTCATTTTACAAGCGTTCGTTCAGATATGAAACTGAGTGACCTCCCTGACTGCTGGATATAGAAAGCAATGGTGCATGTATTCAGGATTGTCACTCTGTGTGGGTGGAGCCTGGATTTGGAGAGCCTCTGCCTTCATAATGGCAAAAACTCATTTCCATAAGGAAACTACCTACACTAATACACTAAAAGGCATTGGGGGATGTTTGTGTAGCACACATGCAGACACTTTGGGACCATCCGGACATCTATCGTGCTGGCACACCATTAGCATTCGGGGAGGCTCCTAATGTATTCAGAAGGCATAAAGTGGGATATGGTACCTATAGTCTAAATTAGAAAAAACGAATTGTATGCCATGCAACATACATATTATTTAATAATATATATATTTTTTCTGTATACTTTAATATAATAATGTGTTTTGGTTTCTGTGAATGAATAGAACCGTGTGGCTATCTTAGGCCAATCGTTGGCCATAACTTGATGAATACAGACCGATACATGGTGCCTACTGACTATACATTTTCTGTCCATTTAGATGGGAATTTATCAAGGCTTGAATGCCAGTTTTCTGGCATATAATAGTAGCAAAATTTCTGCAAGTCTTATTTTGCTGAGAAATGTTGTTCTTATGCTGGGTTTTGTGCTAAAAGAGAGCGTTGGGCAATAATTTGCAACTTCTTTATCATTGCTTATATTAGAAAAGTGGTGTAATTTTCCCCTAATGTCTGCTAGTCTTTATTTGAATCTGAACAGTGTACATAGTAAAATAGCTTTCTTCTGCATACAGTTTCTCTTGTAGCGGACTGACTTTTGTGTAAAACCATTTAATCTCATTCTATAAGCTTTAAAGCAACTAATCACGTCAAAATTGGCTGGACAGTGGCATTTACAGTATCTCTACAGAATTGTTTCGCTGCACAACTTTCACAAGAAGCCCAAAACCCTCAACAACATTCCGCGAGACAATAGCTTCTCATTATTTATCTATGTATAGTTGGGGAGATGTTGGAAAAAGTCTTCTAACGTCCATTAAAATGGTGTCAACAAGTATAAATGTGACCTAACCTGGCGATTGTATCCTGCATCGCTTCCAAGGTAATAACAGACAATGGCAGGCATATTCAAAGATTGATGTATTTTTCTGCACGTTTTTTCTTTTATGTTAATTTACTTAGAATTCTCAAAGACACCCCCCTCCCCCTTTTTTTTTAAATATATTTTTTGAATATATGGTAAAAATTTTCGCACCACTTTTAGATTTTTCGTGCCAAATTGTTATAATTCTGCACCACTTTTGCCGAGCTATGAGCCAACATTACAAACCTGGCAAAAAACTGGCGGGCAAAGCTATATCTGAGGAAGGAAAAACAAAAATGCAACAATATAAATGGCCTGGTGTTTGTGCTTGGTCCTTTAAAGGGTTAAAAAAATGTATATGGTTGTGTAGGTGACAAAATAAAGGCTTTTGGACTTTGAGAATGAGTGAGTGCTGTAAAAAAGAATAATGTACAATAAAAAAAAAAATTGGTCCTTAAAGGGGTACTCCGCCCCTTGACATCTTATCCCCTATCCAAAGGATAGGGGAGAAGATGTCAGATCACCGGGGTCCCGCTGCTGGGGACCCTGGGGATCGCTGCTGCAGCACCCCGCCATCATTACTGCACAGAGCGAGATCGCTCTGCACGTAATGACGGGCAATACAGGGGCCGGAGCATCGTTACGTCACGGCTCCACCCCTCGTGATGTCACGGCCCGCCCCCTTCAATACAAGTCTATGGGAAGGGGTCGTGGCGGTCGTCACGCCCCCTGCCATAGACTTGCATTAAGGGGACAGACCGTGATGTCATGAGGGGCGGAGCCATGACGTCACGCTGCTCCGGCCCCTGTATCGCCCGTCATTACGCTCAGAGCGAACTCGCTCTGTGCAGTAATGATGGCGGGGTGCCGCAGCGGCGATCCCGGGGTCCCCAGCAGCGGGACCGCGGCGATCTAACATCTTATCCCCTATCCTTTGGATGGGGGATAAGATGCCAGGGGCGGAGTACCCCTTTAAGGGCAAAATTATGTTGTTAAAGGGGTACTCCGGTGGAAAACTTTTTATTCTTTATATATATATATATTTTTTTATATCAACTGGTGCCAGAAAGTTAAACAGATTAGTAAATGACTTCTATTAAAAAATCTTAATCCTTCCAGTACCAGTTGGAACACAGTGCTCTCTGCTGAATCATGAGCACAGTGCTCTCTGCTGACATCTCTGTCCATTTTAGGAACTGACCAGAGCAGCATATGTTTGTTATTTGGATTTTCTCCTACTCTGGACAGTTCTTAAAATGGACAGAGATGTCCGCAGAGAGCACTGTGCTCATGATGTCAGCAGAGAGCTCTCTGTTCCAAAAAGAAATTAATTTCTTCTGTAGTATTCAGCAGATAATAAGTACTGGAAGGATTAAGATTTTTCAATTGAAGTAATTTACAAATCTGGTTAACTTTCTGGCACCAGTTGATTTAAAATTTTTTTTTTAGTTTTCCATCGGAGTACCCCTTTAACCTGCTTTTATTAGTTATATACAGCTATATATTGTTTGTCTAGGCTTTTAACATGACATTTAGTAAAAAAAAAAAAAAAAATTCACACCACCTCAGAGCTGGAGTGAATTCTACATGATATTTTTAAAGTTAATTTTCTACACAGCCTTTGGAAATATATATAGTAAATTCTCAAATTACGTTGACACGCCCACTTTAGCAGTTTTCATGTGAACTGTGTAAACCTTGCAGAAAACCAACGTTCACAGTTTTGGCGCAATTTTATATTTTTTTTTTACCGTGACGAGCTTTGAATATCCCCCCAATGTGTTAATTGTTAACTGCTGGACAGCGACATTTGCTTTTGCCAGTTAGCAGGGCCAGCAATCCGTTGCAGCTCATTACTTAGTGAACGCAATTAATAATATGAATTCGTAGGTTTTATTTATTTTCATAAACTCAACAAATGATGATTCATTATTATATGAAGAGGTTTTTACTGCACATCAGCTATCATTTTTAAGTTTTCCCAGAAGTTTTAAAGTTTATACAGAATTTTAGCGTACATCCAAAGTTTCATGCTCATGCGATCTTCAGCTCCAGCAGGAAAAGACGTAGGCCACATTTGGCGGGACAGCTGCTGAGGCAACCGTATGATGCTTACTGAGTTCCATGCATGTGCCCTATTAATTAAAAAAGGGTTCATGCATGGAACTCTCTGGGCATTGTATGGCTGCTTTGGCAACTGTGTCACCCAGCGTGGCCTGCATCTCCCCATGTTATAGGGGAAGATCACTTTGGCATGAAACTTTGGATGTTGGCTTTTAGGGGGCTCCCATCTGTAAAGTTCCTGTTCTTTTAGGGGGCTCCTTTCTGCAAAGTTTGCATTGTTTTTAAACGTTTTTAAAAGCGGTTTAAGGGTTATCTTCTATCCGTCTAACTATGTAAAATAAATGGTATGATTGTGGCCGGGATTATTCCCCCCCACACTCAATCACAAATGGGTACATGTGTCTTTGATCAAAATGGTCTGTGAAAGCTAACAGAGATAAAAAAAAGTATTTTAGGAAAAGAATGACTGTGCTCAAAGTTACACGGATATAATATCTCAAGTATGTGTTTATAAAAAAATACATAAAATATATAGCTGTTTGAAAAGCCACAGGGCCCTTGTGGCTGACCTCTAGCTATATAAAAATAACGATTAAAACATGAAATAATGATACTAATAATGGGAAATAGATAAAAGATATAGTGTCGTTGGAACTGCTGCTGAAATAAAGTGCAAAAGAATAAAAATCCAATATTAAAGATAATAGGGCATTGTGCCACTTTTAGTCCATGAACATAAATGTTTTACACTTTCAGGTGATTATACATTCTAATGTCCAATTTCCAATTTGAGATTAAAGAATTCCTGAATATAGGTATATAGGCAGGACATCACATGCACTAAAAACATGTATTCTTGAGCATAGGTATAATATTAAAAAGAAGTATGACAAACACCCCTTGTCCTTGCATTTCAGAGACTTTCATAACAGCATCCCTAATCAGCCTAGATATTCAGCGATTATGTCAAGCATGGGGACAATTACATACTGTATTTATCGGCCATTTTTTAGGCAAAATTTTTAAGCCTAAAGTCTATCTGCGTGTTATACACCGATAAGCCGCTGCAGTTCAATGATTTAAAGCGGGCCCTTTAAATCAATGAACTGCAGCGACTTTTGCAGGTCCAGAGACCTGCCGTTGCTGCCGGCTTCTCTGCCCCTGCCTGTCCTGGGGTCCAGAGACTGCCAGCAACGCTGCCCCATTACCTCCCCCATCCCCCCCAGTTTTTCTGACCCCGCAGAAGCCCCCAGGAAAGGCAGGGGGGAGAGAGGCAATCGCTGCCCGCTTCTCTCCTCCTGCCTTTCCTGGGGTCTAGAGCCCTGCTGCCGCCGCTTCTCTCCCCCTGGCTATCGGTGCCGCTGCCCCATTGCCTCCCCCATCCCCGGTTTTATGATTACCTGTTGCCGGGGTCGGGTCTGCGCTGCTTCTGGCTCCGGTGTGGCGTCTATGCGTCGTTGCTATGCGCTGCGAGGCGCAATGACGAGTGACATGAGGGAGAGAGAAGAGGGCAGCGACTGCCTCTCTCCCCCTGCCTTTCCTGGGGGCTTTTGCGGGGTCAGAAACAGTGTATCGGGGTATACACATGCGCACACACACGTGCCCTCATTTTACCAAGGATATTTGGGTAAAAAACTTTTTTTACCCAAATATCCTTTGGTAAAATGAGTGTGCGTGGTATACCCCGATAAATACGGTAAATAAAAATATCTAGAGCAGAAATATTTGAATTTGAGTCATTAAAGGGGTTGTGCGCTGCCCTAATTTTCGGAGCTCCGCTCACAGCGTCCGGAAGTTCATTACTCCGAACGCTGTGTGCGGGCTTCCGTGTTCGAGTCCACTGGGCGTGACGTCACGCCCGGTCCCTCGCCCACCCCCTCGTGATGTCTCGCCCGCCCCCTCGTGACATCACGCCCGCCCCCTCTACCAAAGTCCATTGGAAGGGGGCGTGACAGCGGTCGCGCTCCCTTCCCATAGACTTTCGTTGAGGGGGTGGGCGAGACGTCACGAGGGGGCGGGCGATAAGTCGCGAGGGGCCGGGCGTCACGTCACGCCCGGCGGCTGCGAAGACGGAAGCCCGCACACAGCCTTCGGAGTAATGAACTTCCGGACGCTGTGAGCGGAGCTCCGAAAGTCAGGGCAGCGCACAACCCCTTTAATGCCGAGAGGGTTAAATTCGAACTGTTTGGTTTTTTGGATGGGAGGTTGGGCCGGCCTGATGATCCGTCCGGGGCAGGCTGTTTTACCAGCGCTCTGACAGACCCTTGGGCGGTTCCCTGCCTCCTATCCCTCAATCAACATTACCACTTCCACATACTAATTTTCATTCTTTTATTTAATTTTTCGATTTTATGTCATTGTTTCCCCCTATTCATCTTCATTTATATCCACTAAGAAAGTTTCTTCGCATCATTTCTCCTCTTGATGTCCCAATCTATTATATTTTTGTGTATACACATATACAGATCTCTCTCTCTCTATATATCTATATCTATATATCTATATCTATATCTATATATATCTATATCTATATATATCTATATCTATATATCTATATGATTTTGACACATTTTGTAAATTTTATTTATTGGTTATATCTTATTTCACTATTTCCATTTTTGCATACGCTTAATTAGACGGCTAACTAGTGTATTTTCATTATTTTTGTTACCTAATTCTCTACATTTTCTGTTTTGTATTTTTTTAGTCACCTGTAACCCAGGTTGGCATTTATTCCATGGCTGGTTTTCACTATAACCTTGATCAATTCTAATTAGTTGAGGATGTGCTTCTAATTAGTTGAAGATGTGCCTATATATACTTGATAGCTAGTCCCCCTTTTTTCATCACAATATACTATAGCTGCTGAAGAAAGGATCTATGGCGATCCTGAAACTAGTCCAGCCAGCCTGAATATTAATAATATTTTATCATTGCCCAGTGAGGTCTGCTGCTGCCCAGCATACCGCTACAGGTGCCTTGGACATATAGTGCCCTGCCAATCAAGCACCCCTTGCGCTCATAGGCACGAGGAAGCCAGGGCTACTTATACCTTCCGCAGAGCAGAGGTCCACACGTCTCCGAGGATCATGCTGCTGCAGATGATCAGTGCCGGCAAGATACAACTTACACAGCCTGTGACATCGGAGTTGCGCTTTCAACTCCAGGAGCTGCAGGGTTGCACCGCATCGATCCACACTCCCGTCTCCCGTGATCGGTGGGATAGGTGAGAGGTGCACAGCACCGCCACACTATATACTGTGACATTATTTCTAACTTGCTGAATATTACTATCAATTGCCGGAGCAAGCGCATTATCAAATTCCCTGCTGGAATTAGCGCTATTCATCTTGCGAGGACATTAGAATGTATAATCACCTGAAAGTGTAAAACATTTATGTGCACGGACTACAAGTGGCACAATGCCCTACCAACTTTAATATTGGATTTTTATTCTTTTGCACTTGATTTCAGCAGCAGTTCCCACGGCACTATATCTATCTTTTATCTATTTCCAATTATTAGTATCTTTAATTCATGTTTTAATCCTTTATTTTTTATATAGCTAGAGGTCAGCCACAAAGGCCCTGTGGCTTTTCAGACGGCTATATATTTTATGTATTTTTTATATTGGTATTTTTAATAAACACGTACTTGAGATATTATATCCATATAACTTTGAGCACCGTCCTTCTTTTCATAAATTTACATAATTTAACACCTAGGGTATAGGTGTTTAGACGGGTTTTGTTCGTATTTTTGGTATTAAAGGCTAGGTGAGCTCCTTCCATTTCTTTTGCATATTTTTTTAAGATTAGGTAGTCCTAATGCTTTAGTTATAAAAAAATAAACAAATAAACAAACAAAAGCAAAAAGATTTTATATAACTCAGTATCAGCCTATTAGATCTGTCTGTATTTATTAATAGAAACCATAGTTGTAAACAGAACCACTACTCCCACCCCCTTTTTTCTACCATGTTACAACAAGACCTAGGAGTTGCAGTAGAATTTTTTTTTTTTTTTTTTTTTGTGGCAAAATATAGTCAAAACATTTAAAGCCTATAGATGGAAGAAAGCCATGGTCTTTTTACTTGGGATTATGGAAGTGAAATTGAGGAAAAAACTAAATTACTCTGCCTCATTTATTAAGACTTCTCAAAGCTGCTGACTTTTGGATGGATCATTAGTGTGTGCTTGTTGGGGGTGTACAACCTTGTACCTTTTTAATATAAAACCAGAAAACTGACATTTGTCTTTTTTTTCCCTAAGAAAATGTGGTATGGAATGTGGAATATAACAGCAATGTCGCCATTAAAGAACGTGTTGGAATGTACATTTTTATATCCTGCACATTTCAATTCCAGTTCCTAATATTTTTTCCCACTATTCAGTACCTTCAATCTGTATTTTACTTGAGCAAAAAGATGTTTGTTGATGTTAATACTGGTCGAATAATTTGACCCGCTGTGGTACAGCTACACTTACATAGATATTCCAGTCCGAACAGATACTAAAATGTTAACTGGTGGAATAACATTTGATGGCTGATAATGGTTATCATAGCCGAGTGCCTTGTCATAGCAATTAAACACCAAGTGGCACTTGACATTTCAAATCCAAGCAAATGCATCTCTCGGAGCCCTGTTCAATTATTGCCGCGTGTAATTGATTTTCTCCTGCGCTGTAATATGGAGCAGATGATCTCTGAAGAGATTAAACCTTTTGCTAACTACTGTTAATTCTTCATTAGTGGATGCTTTATTTTACATGTGGAATTGTAAGGAGGTCTTTCTTATCTCTATTGGATGCAGGATTTTTCTAATGTGTTTGCTAACGGTTAAATAGATAAAGCCAGTTAGTATTGAAGACAATTGACATGGTGCTGTGGTTTACAATTTGCTATTCATCATCAAGTAAATAAACTCTTTATAGACAATACTAGAGTGTATGTGATATCTTAAGCTGGCTATACATTTTAGATGGACTTTTGTTAGGCTGACAGCTATCTCTACCAATCCCCACATACCCGTGCTTAGCTGTGCATGGGAGAAAGCTGCTACCAAACACCTGGAGGATTACTATTTCCCCAAGAACACAAGATTTGGGTATTTTGAAATTCAGCATGCCCGGCCATTCTCCCCCTTAATATCTACCTTTAGGGAAGCGTTAGGAGGTTCCCATATACATTAGATAGTTGGTCTGTCCTACTAAAATCAGCCAATGTAGACAACTTGAGGGGAATTCATCAAGCTGTTTAGAATTTTTTTTTTTAACCTAAAATTGTCGCACAAAAGATCTGTCACGTCCCCCGCGACTTTTGTGCGACTTTTGCTATAGATCATATCTGAAAGTGAACTACCATTTTCAGTGCTTTAGATTAGGTTTATGAAGTGGGCACAGATTAGTTATCTGTGACTTTTCTCTGAAAGTCGCAAAAAAGTGGCAGCGCCGTGATTTACATGGAAACTCGCGCCATGTTACATCAGCCCTGGAATGCAGTTAAAACGGATAGCATGGGCGTAGGAGCTGATAAATTAGTCAAGCAGCGTGGGACATTAGATGAATTGGGTGCGGGAAGTTCAAAAACCAGGCGACTCTTCATTACTAAAATAGGATAAAAAGGAGAGCAGAATTGTCCCTAATCATTATGGGGTCTTCAAAAAGGCTTAGACCATTTCTTATAACAAAATAAAATCAGTAGTTTTTTGCACATTAGCTATACACATAAGATCGTCGACCTGCTGAAATCAGAGAGGTTTGCCCAGCTTTATGATTTTGCATGTAAACATAATAGATGAGCTTTAGGCACTGTTCACATTTCCAGTCTTATTTCTGTTTTTCTGTTCCATTATAGGGTCTCGCAACAAACTCCAGTGATGACCAATGGTTGGGTTAGTCAGTTTCCATCATGGTGTTCATCATTTTACAAAAAAAAAATAGCACTGTGTTGCAAATTTTTTGGCGAATATGACTGATCTGTGACAGAGGGTCTGAATGGAGCCTTCAGCGCAGGTGCAAACAGAGCCTTATCTAAATTTCTCATGACATTTGCAGCCAATAGAACACAAAGAACAAAGGATTGTGACCTCTACTTCAGCTTCTGTTAAACCCAGAAATGAGATGAGTTGAGGCCACATGTTTCCAGATAGTTGATCCTATGAAAACAACCCTGCCCACCCTTATAACACGCAATGTCATTCAAAACAAGCTGGCAGAGTTCAGCCCTTTTATCATAAGCCCTTAGCTTCCACGTATGACTGGGCAACCGGAGTTTCTGCAGCTGTTGCTTAAAGCAGATGAAGCTACAGCTTGCCAAGAACAGCTGGAAAACAATAGGTTGCCTAAGCTGTCTTCAGATACTTTCAGGTTTCAAAAGATGCTGAATGGTTGAATAAATATTTAGCTTTTTATAAAGTAAATTCTTTATGTATAGATATTTTCTGAAACTGTATGTGGAATTCAGTGAACAGGCTGAAAGAAAAATGTGAAGGATGTCATAAATGTTTATTCTACATTAGGTTTTAAAGGGGTTACCTGTCTGGAGTTTGTTTTTTTTGTAAACTATGCCCATCATGTGTTTTATTAAAAAAAAAAACGCCACATTGGGCACGGTGCTCTCCCGACACCTATTTGTCACGCAGCAGCTCAGGAAGAGGATCATTCTGTTTTATTTTTTATTTTTTTTTACATGGGGCAATTATCCTTGTAAAAGACCCAGCAATTGCCCCCCCCCCCCAAAAAAAAAAAAAAACAAACGCCAAGAATCATCATTAGTTGGTCACACATAAATGTAAACAGGATTATTTTTGTTTGGTGATAAAAAAAATGTAACAAAATACATACTTGAATTACTTTACTTGTACTGTTTTATAATCATCTTAAATATTTTGGAACTATTAATATAATGATTTATACCATTCATTTCATGCCATTTGGTTTGCCTTTGTATTTTGGCCGTTGCTCCTATTAAACTATGCCACATGCCTTAATTGATATGATTTTGCTTACTGGTAGGTTATTTCAAGAGCTCAAGCTATTCCAAAACGTAGCAGTTCACCTCCCATCTCTCTCATTTATAAATGTATTGACTGTGAATTACAGCAGTCTGCCAAGAGTCTTACTTTTCTGCAAGATAAGCAAATACAACAAAAGAAATAACAAAGACTCATACAAAAAAAGGACTTAATTAAGCCTTCCTTTTATTAAGTCCAGTATGGAGAATTGGAGCGTAACTTTCAAGGAACTATAGGAATATTGACTCTCCACTCAGTAGTAGAATACTGTTAGAGGCTATTCCTGGGGCCATTGTTAACTTTGTTAGCTAGCTGTAGAATTTTGGTTTGATGAGTATTTAAAGGGGTATTCCAGGCCAAAACTTTTTTTTATATATCAACTGGCTCCGGAAAGTTAAACAAATTTGTAAATTACTTCTATTAAAAAATCTTAATCCTTCCAATAGTTATTAGCTTCTGAAGTTGAGTTGTTGTTTTCTGTCTAACTGCTCTCTGATGACTCACGTCCTGGGAGCTGTGCAGTTCCTATGGGGATATTCTCCCATCATGCACAGCTCCCGGAACGTGACATCATCATTGAGCAGTTAGACAGAAAACTTCAGAAGCTAATAACCATTGGAAGGATTAAGATTTTTTTAATAAAAGTAATTTACAAATCTGTTTAACTTTCCGGAGCCAGTTGATATATATATAAAAGGTTTTGCCTGGAATACCCCTTTTAACTGTTCTAGAACTGTATTAATTGTATTATAGAAATATATAAAAATATCAATATAGCTTATAATAGCTAGCAAGTAGAAGCAATACCAGCACCACCTCAGGTGTGCATGGAGAAGTGGAATGCCATTCACATGTAGCAGAGACGTCAATACCTTTTTAAAGCCTCAATAGATCACTGGGGTGCAATAGCGTCAGAAGTATATAGACAGTAGATAACACAACTCGGTAGAAGAATATAAACACAGCACTCACAAGATGGATTTTTCATAATGCATCTTCTTTATTCAAGTAAAGGTACAGCGGCATGAGCAAGCGGGGGAGCAGGTGAACAAACAAGCAGGGCGGAGGAGAGTTCTCTGGTATTACAGTTCAGATCAACTAATATAAATGGTGCTACTGCTTAGCTACAATACTACATACAACGTAAGGGCACAATTTTGGAGAAAAGCTGCCATATTTTTCTAACCCGATTCAAACATTTTCAATGATTTTCACTATAAAACTGTAGATGTAAAGTGTTGTGAATTTCTACTGTGTTCCAGATCACTAAAGAAAATCTAGAGATCTAAGAAAAATAACAAATAGAGGCACTGTATGTGCCGTAAACTCCTTTTTGAGTTGGAGTGTTAAAATACTAGTATTATGCTCATCTTTAGGTGCTAGTGTACATACCTGTTGTCCTCATATACAACATTCATACTTTTATCCATATGGACACATCCATCATTGATAAATGTGCGAATATAAGAAAACAATCCAAAATCTAGTTCAGAGCTACCGTAATTATTGTACTTTTAAAAGAAGCCATAAAGTATACCTGCCATTTCAGGAGTACACGAGGAGCAACATTATTTCTGGCCATTATAAACCTTGTTTATAGTATTTTCAGCAGATTTCTGATGGGGCAGAGTTATCTCCTCCCCCTCCATAGACTTGTATTGCTTGTCTTGCAGACACAGGACAAAGCTGATCTGATTTTCAGAGAAGTTTTTTTGCAGCAAGAAGCATTTTTTGTCTAATAAGATATATTACAAAGTTTCTTATTTCCTTGTACTATTTGCTAGTTAAATGATAGTGCCTATTTAATCTGTATCATGAGATGGTTGCTTAAAGGGGTTGTGCGCTGCCCTGCCTTTCGGAGCTCCACTCGCAGCGTCCGGAAGTTCATTACTCCGAACCCTGTGTGCGGTCGCGCCCCCTTCCCATAGACTTTGGTTGAGGGGCCGGGTGTGACGTCACGAGGGGGCGGCCGCGAACACGGAAGCCCGCACACAGCGTTCGGAGTAATGAACTTCCGGACGCTGCGAGCGGAGCTCCAAAAGGCAGGGCAGCGCACAACCCCTTTAACCTGTACAAGCCATTTTTGGTGTTTTGCCTTTTTGGTGTGTGAAATAGTGTAATCTTTTTCATTCTTACTCTGGAATTTGTATTAGAGAGGAAATATTGTAAACCCATCCTCTGATGGTCACAGTATTGGAGGCTCTTGGAGCTTTTACTTATTGGTTTCCAAAACTCTTATGGTTCTTATTGGCAACATCGTTATGCATATGAGAATGAATACAGTAACCAGCCTTTTAGTAACATAAGTGGAGTTCCACAACACTGACAAGCTAGCCACTAGAAATATTATATAAGAACCTGCTAACAGTTATGATAGAGGACACATTTTTTTAATTTAAGAACGGAAACCTGTTTTATACAGTAACCTATGTAAAGCACTTAGCTTTGCATTTCTTGGCTCTTTTATTTACAGCAGGTACAAGAGAGAGAGTATAATTTTATACATGTAAGTCTCTGTGCTTATTTCAGTACACACCCTTAAAAACACAGATCCTCTGGGTCTGTATGTAATCTGCAACAACTGAACTAAAGTACAGCGATCTGAGCAAATACAGGCTACAAAAACATAGATATTGACAAGAAGAGAGAAAGAAGATAACTCTTAAAGTGAGGAAGTAAAAGTGCTCATGGATCATGTCCTTACATATGGAATACTTGGCAAAAAAAATTCAGCACTGAAAACTTAGAGATATTGAGGAGTTTAACCTTTGTGCTCTGTGGAGTCGTTGAAAAATGAAACCATTAAGTTTTAACTACGGTCAGGCCAATTTTTCGAACCTATAAATCAGTTTTTCAGGACTCCGTAGCATTGTCTGCTATGCTATGGAGTCCCACAAGATTAACTTATAAGTACAGAAAGTTGACTGAACATGGTCACTAGTTGACTATGTTGGTCCATTAAGCTCAGTGGATCCTTTGGGAATATGTTATGGTATACGTCAGCAACTTTTTTTGACTTGCATATGCTGATTGCATATACTAAGCATACGGGGAAATGTCATGGGAACATAGCCTTACCAACGCCTAAATCTTTTGCTCTTGCTCAATGTTCTATTATATTTATGCTATAAATGTAAGAAATGTAATTATGTGTTTGTGAGTAGTAAAAATGGCACGGTAACACTTTAACATAAGTGAAGTTTTTGTGGCTTGGATATTTTTTTTATGTATGTATAAAGCCTGATTGGCTGTATTTGTGCGAGGGGCGGAAGTAATTATCGCTCCCTGCACTTCCAGGAGGGGCTTATTGGGAACAGGTGGGGGCGTGTGTATATAACTTCCCCCTCTCCTACAGGGGCGGAGCACGTGTCGTTTGTGGAATCTCTGCTTCCTGTGGCAGGCTGGTGTTTGAATCTCCCACAAAAATCTTCAGAGCTGCTGCTCACGGTGCGGAGGCCTCGCTGATCATGGGTCTGGGGTGGTGCAGGCGCGGCATTCTGGCAGCTCCGCTGGCTGTCTTATCTGGGGATGCTATCTCACTCTGATTATAAGGTAATATTGGGCAGGTATGGTTCTGGCTGGCTCTGCCCGCAGCGGTAGTGGGGGCCAGGAGCGGCAAGCAGGTGAGTTAAATCGGTGCTGGGGGTGGTGCGGCCTCAGCATTTCGCGCAGCCCGCTAGCTGCCTCATGGCGACATGTGGACCGCCCGCCACCCACACAACTACAATTGTCTATGCCCTTGGGACAGGTTGCGGCAGCTGCCCAGTCCTCATTAGGCGGTCCTGTCAGCTTGTCTGCTATCGTTAATCTAAAGTATAGTGTAATGCTCTGCGGAGGGTTGTTTCAATATAAAGTTTGCTGTATACAGTGTGGTGCAATGCTCTGCAAAGAGTCGTTTCAATATAACTTTTGCTGTGTGGTGCGGTGCTCTGCGGGGTATACGGTGCCCTTGCAGTATACGGTACAGTGTAATGCTCTGCAAAGGGTCTCGTTACAATATAACATGTACTGTATAACGGTATAGTGCAGTGCTCTGCAGATGGTCTCGTTACAATATAGTATACATGATATACAGTTATGGTGCAATAATCTGCAGATGGTCTCGTTACAATATAGTATACATGATATACAGTTAAGGTGCAATGCTCTGCAGATGGTCTCATTACAATATAGTATACATGATATATAGTTAAGGTGCAATGCTCTGCAGATGGTCTCATTACAATATAGTATTCATGATATACAGCTATGGTGCTATGCTCTGCAGATGGTCTTGTTACAATATAATATATACTATATACAGTATAGTGCTATACTCTGCAGATGGTCTCATTATAAACAAACTTTATACAGTTAGTGCAATGCTCTGCAGATGGGATGGTTTCAATACAACATATTATATAGGGCACATAGTTATAGTGGTCACACTCTCACGGTTCTTAAGTTGTTCACATGTTCACCGCAGGGTTCATACGGTTCATATGCTCATGGCGGTTGTATTGGTTGCACGGTCATGGTTTTGTTGTTCACGCGTTCACCGCATTCATACACGCAGGTTTTATACGCTCATGGCAGTTACATTGGTCACACGGTTATGGTTTTGTTGTTCACACGTTCATCGCATTCATACACGCAGGGTTCATGCCCTCATGGCAGTTATATGGGTTACACGGTCATGGTTTTGTTGTTCACGCGTTCACCGCATTCATACACGCAGGGTTCATACGCTCATGGCAGTTACATCGGTCACACGGTTATGGTTTAGTTGTTCACACGTTCATCGCATTCATACACGCAGGGTTCATACGCTCATGGCAGTTATATTGGTTACACGGTCATTGTTTTGTTGTTCACACGTTCATCGCATTCATACATGCCTAGTTCATACGCTCATGGCAGTTATATTGGTTACACGGTCATTGTTTTGTTGTTCACACGTTCATCGCATTCATACATGCCTAGTTCATACGCTCATGGCATTTATATTGGTCACACGGTCATTGTTTTGTTGTTCACACGTTCACCGCATTCATACATGCAGGGTTCATACACTCATGGCAGTTATATTGGTTACACGGTCATGGTTTTGTTGTTCACATGTTCACCGCATTCATACACGCAGGTTTCCTATGGTTCTCACACATAGTGACATGCTGTTTCGTGCAGTTGTGGCCACGCGCTCATAGCATGTTCACAGCATTATACTGCTCATAGTACTCATACCTCATAGCGTCATACCACATATTAATTCGTAGCACATATGCTCGACGCTTATACTGCACATGTACTTGTAGCGTTTATACTGCACATATACATGGCCTACATCAGGCACATACGCTCTTAGCATTGATATCGCAAGTATACTCATAGCATTATACTGCTCATAGTATCATATCACTATACGCTCATAGCATTTATACCACATACACGCTCGTTGTATTCATACCACAGACATGTTCACGTCATGTATATTGCACATAGAATTGTAGCAATACACTACACAGACATTCGTAGCATTCATTCTGTACATACGATGGTAGTAATTATTATGCTGACACGTTGTAGTACTTATTCTGCGTACATGTAGCATTCATTCTGTTATGTTATCTGCACTAACATCCATAGCGTTTACTGTACATGGGTAATGGTATTTATTCTGCATGGTCATCCATAGCGTCTACACTACACACATGCTCCCGTAGCTTTTACTGTATGTATGTTTATAGCATTCATTCTGTGTATTCGTGCATAGTCTTTTATACGGAAAGTTCACTCAGGTTTGTCAGGATGTAGCCCTATTGCCTGACTCCTCTTCAGGTTAAGGGGTCAATGTCGGTTGCTACTGACTTGTTCAGAGCAATCGCATTGTTGTTTATTGTCATGTCCTGCAAGTTCTCAGGTCAGATACAACCTCCTCTGTTGTATTTCACGACTAAGTTATCAGTTAGTTTTAGAACACATATTCAACTATCCGGCACAGGTACTCGTTCAAGGGTGGTCATCATTTTAGTGGCACTAATCGGCTGTTCAATACCCGGTCACCTGACTCGTTCCTTCAGGGGTTGAATCGCGGTTGTTACTGACTCACATTCAGAGCAACCAATTTCAGGAATAGTCACAATGTTAACTTGTTGCCTGACTCCTCTTCAGGTTAAGGGGTAATGTCGGTTGCTACTGACTCGTATTCAGAGCAATTTTGTCGTTGGTGTATTTGTTATGACCTGACACGTTTTCAGGTCAGATACAACCTCGTCTGTTGTATTTCTCGATTATGTTATTTCGTTATAGTACACAGATTCAACTCTCTGGCATAGTTGCACGTTACTCTCATAGTCTGGTTACGTTCATAGCTTTATTTTGTTGTACTGCACATGGGTAATAGTTTTTCTGCATTTCCATCCTTAGAGTCTACACTACACATATGCTCCCGTAGCTTTACTGTACTCATGCTCATAGCTTTCATACTGCATATTCGTGCATAATGTTTATACGGAAAGGTTATACAGCTTTGTTAGGATGTTGCCCTATTTGCCTGACTCCTTCAGCTTAAGGAGTTAATGTCGGTTGCTACCGACAAATTTTCAGAGCAATTACATTGTGGTTCATTGTCACGACCTGAGACGTTCTCAGGACAGATACAGCCTCCTCCGTGGTATTTCATGACCACGTTATCAGTTACTTATAGTAGACATATTCAACTATCCGGCATAGTTGCACGTTGTCTATCTTTTTAGATATATGTTTACACTTTATTTTCTAGGCATGTATGAGGTACTCATAATGATGTTAGAGCATAAATTCATAACGTTCCTTACGTTTTCACGGTACTTACGCTCCCAGCTTGTGTATGATACATGCACCAGTACACAGCATTTGTTGCATACTACCATAGTTGTATGCGGGTAGGTTATGTGTATTCGTTCCTAGTGTTGAATAGCAGTTGCACCTCTGGCTGTACATATATTTACAAGACACGATTACAGTATTCATATGGTGCTTACATTCATTGCAGATATATCGAGCACATATTCTTAAACCTCCTACGTCTGCAGGGGGGGATGCACCACATAGGTTATTGTTAGACATGTCTCAGAGCAATAACATATTGAGTAGCGACTTGTAGTTGGGTATACTGTTAGCAGGTTATGCCGCACATACGGTTAACATGTTTCATGTGGTGCACACAGGGGAGGTAGATCCTTTGCTTAGGGTATTGGACACAATTGGTCATTTTTGTTACTGACACGCCTTCAGAACAACACGCCAGCTTCATACAGGTATCTTGTCATGAATACTCATGATGTTACCCTGTTGCCTGACTCCTCTTCAGGTTAAAAGGGGTAATGCCAGTTGCTACTGACTCGTTTTAAGAGCAATTTTGTCGTGTGTTATATTTGTTATGACCTGACACGTTTTCAGGTCAGATACAACCTCTTCTGTTGTATTTCTCGATGACGTTATAATTTCGTTATAGTACACAGATTCAACTATCTGGCATAATTGCACGTTCTCTTTTAAGGAGGGCCAGCATTTAGTTTCAGATATATTGTGCATTTAATACAGTTTCATGACTCATTTCTTTAGGATCGGGGATTGAATCATGGTTGCTGCTGTCTCATTTCAGAGCAATTGATTTGACATGGTTATGTAGGTAATCTGACACGTTTCAGATAGTATACAATCTCAATATGGCATTTCACACTTACGTATTTGAGAGAAAAAAAAAAAAGTGGTTTACAAAGACCTGTGACGTTTACAGGCACAATGATTTCACAAAGACCTGTCATGTCTACAGGCTCGATGGTTCCGCGGGGACCTGTGACGGGTTCAGGCACGACGGTGTCACAAAGACCTGTCAGGTCTACAGACATGATGGTTCATCTAAACACTGGTCACGTCTACAGATACGTTGCTCTCGCAGGGAGCTGTCATCTGCAATGGGTCATCACTTCCAAGTCCAGTTGGGTCAGTACAGTGGCTAGTTAGGTATGTCTGTTACAGTCTCAATCAGGTAAGGTGCCTTCGTGAACCTTGTCATGCGACATGACCCACACGATCTATCAGGTAGATAGGTATTTCTTGTCATTTACCTGTCAGTTTAGTTTTTGCCTCTTAAATAGCAGGGGATTGGTGCTTGTCAGACCTGCCATGAAGTTAGCCTTTCCGTGTCCATTTGAAGTAATGTCACAAGTAGGGATGGTGATAGGTATAGTTCAGTTAGTATTTGGCAGGGAAGGTTATTCTCAGGTTGATTCTTTACAGATGGACGTTACTACCACGGTTTCAAAGGTATGGTTACCACCTCTAGTAGTCACTAGTTGGTCAGGGCTACTCTTTCAGCACATTAGGTATAGTCTACTTCGGGTATGTGAAGATTGATGCTGGATGTAGGATGTTTTATTTCAGGAATTGTATTCATCCTAGCATGGTTGCTTTTTGCCCTCTATAGGCGTGCCCTCATTGCGCGGTTATGGCACAACTCAGACCGCTATGCTAGGGTAAGATCTTGTATAGGTATGTAGGCAATCTTTCCTGTCACTAGTACACGTATGGAGCCCCGATCACAAGTATAAAGCCTGATGGGCTGTATTTGTGAGAGGGGCGGAAGTAATTATCGCTCCCTGCACTTCCAGGTGGGGCTTATTGGGAACAGGTGGGGGCGTGTGTATATAACTTCCCCCTCTCCTACAGGGGCGGAGCACGTGTCGTTTGTGGAACCCTCCCAACCCTCCCTTATCTTATTCCTTCACTATAGTGCATGCCCTCTATAGGCGTGCCCTCATTGCGCGGTTATGGCACAACTCAGACCGCTATGCTAGGGTAAGATCTTGTATAGGTATGTAGGCAATCTTTCCTGTCACTAGTACACGTATGGAGCCCCGATCACAAATTTATTTAATTAATATAAATTTATTTGTATGAAAACTGTGCAGGATTTAATTCTTGATAACCTGGTAGCATCAATTTAGCATCTCCTTGTGCCAATACACATCTGCTTAGCTCGTATATTCTTCCTATGTTACAATACTTTTGACTAAAACAGGGGCATAGCTAAAAAAGGCTGGGCCTCATAGCAAAGTTTTAAATGCACCACATCCTTATTGACCTCTAAATCACGCATGCCAGCATTAGGACATTGGGCACTGAACTAGTAGGGACTTGGCAGATCCATCTACTGGTGCCAGTAGGCAGTGAGGTCAGGACCTCAGAATGCTGCTTATAATGATGCAGAGGATGGGACACAAACTGCACATCAGGGGAAGCTACCTGGTACGGAGTAGCTTTTGGGCCTCTGTAGACTGCCGTTGCTAAGTCCTCCCCTGCCCTTTCCCTCTCACCCAATGCTCAGGCAGCAGACAGTGGAAAGCACTGGGCACACAATGTAAGTCATGTTGTGCATCCTCCACTGTTTATATACTGTAGTTTTCACCCTATAGCACGCACAAGGATATAAGATGCATCCAATTTTAAAGGTGCAAAATCTAGAAAGAAAAAAGATTCTGAACCCAAAAGTGATCTTCAACCTGTGGACCTCCAGATGTTGCAAAACTACAACTCCCAGCATGCCCGGACAGTGCTTGGAGTTGTAGTTTTGCAACATCTGGATGTCCGCAGATTGAAGACCATTAAGGAGGTAATACTCACGTGTCCCCGCAGCTCTGGACCAGTCACCGCTAGTCACTGCTGCCCTGGATGTCGCTCCATCGCTGTCGCCGCGTCCCTGTGGTTTCCCCAACGCTCCGGATGTCGTGTTCCCCGGGATCCACGCTCCCCCTCGCCGCCATCACCTCACCGTCATCACGTCGCTACGCACGCCGATCCTATTGGATGATGGGGTGGCGTGCGCGACGACGTGATGACGTTTAAGGAGAGCGCCGGCCATGCAAGGGATCCCGGCCTGGAGCAGACACCGAGGAGTCGGGTAAGGTCCCTCCCGGTGCAGCCGGGTTAGTGTCACTTCCGCCTCAGACACGGCGGTCAGCTTTGATCGCCGCGTCTGAAGGGTTAATACAGGGCATCTCCGCGATCGGTGATGTCCTGTATTAGCCGCGGGTCCCGGCCGCTGATGGCCGCAGGGACCGCCGCGATAGGTGTGTATTCACCGTATAAGACGCACCTACTTTTCCCCCGCAGTTTTGGGGAAGAAAATGTGCGTCTTATACGGCGAAAAATACGGTACATGTATCTACCTGTCTTTAATTCATCAGCAGGGCTATTCAGCCCAGACTGGGTCCCCCTATCACACAGGCCCCATAGCATCTGTGTGGTCTGCCTCTATAGGCAGTATGCCTTAAAAAAATAATAATAATAAAAAAAAAAGTTGTATATGAATATAACCATTTTTAGATTAAGTGCTTAGCTTTAGTCTTAGCACTGGGAGCAATTGTACTTGGGTTGACAAAGAAGTACTCAAATGTAAAACTATGCTGTAACAGAAATGCATAATTTTCTTAAGCAAGTGTTAAATAAGTATAACATCTAAACAGATGTAACACTGAAGTGTGAAAATTAGCAACACACCGCAGTGGCTGACATTGTTTGCAAAATATAACAGGAAAAAAAAGAATCAAACACCAAAAGAAAATGCATTACAGGTTGGTTGATTTAAAGCATGTGAGTTGCACTATTTATGGTCATTGTATAACTTGTATATGGCATTTTTACCACCTGTCCCCACTGCAGGCTCAATCTCAATTTTTCAGTTGTCCCTGAGCTATCAGGTGGAGACTAGCAACAAGCTCCTATGATGTATCCTGCTTTCCTATATCGCTATAGTACACCATCAGAAGCAGCAGCATGGATGATACTATAGAGTAGTACTGAGCATTGTAAACTCTGGTTCAAGCACTAGTGTGAGAGAGAACACTAGATATTTCAGCAGCATTGTGACTTCATTCATGTGAGGGACAGTTGTCCTCTGTACTTTGGATCAATGTGGATCTCGTCGGCCAGATTCCCACTGATCAGCTAGTTAATCCTAATCTATGGATAGGGGATAATTTTGGATTTTAGGATCAGTGAGCTGATCCGTCTTTCGATAGATTGTAGCAGTGTATGATGAGTTTTGGATGGGCTTCTTCTATAGTTAGTCGACTGATTTAGGCAAACAAAATGACCAGAAATTTAAAAAATATGACAACCGAGTTAAACTAACCACAACCACCGCTTATTGTCAGGATGTTAATCTCATAAACACATGCTAACAATTTTTTTTTAAAGAGGTTTTCTAGAGCTAAGCATTAAATTCTTTTAGAAGGCAGTATTATGGCTCCATACTGTAGCCATAGAATACCACTACCAATAAGGACAATGCAGGAAATGCAGGTGACACACTGTAACAAACTTCCTCTTCACTTAATTACCTTACTATAGGGGTGACACACTGTAACAAACCTCCACATGTAATCACCTTACTACTGGGGCGACACACTGTAACAAACCCCCTCCTTATGTAATCACCTTACTACTGGGGGGACACACTGTAACAAATCTTCCATGTAATCTCCTTACTACTGGGGTGACACACTGTCACAAATCTCCTTCCATGTAATTACCTTACTGGGGTGACACACTGTAACAAACCTCCTCATGTAATCTCATTACTACTGTGGTGAAACACTGTAACAAACCTCATGTATTTACCCTACTACTGTGGTGACACACTGTAACAAATCTCCTTCCATGTAATTACCTTACTGGGGTGGCATGTCTCCTCCAGCTCAGCCCCGCCTCCTCCACAGCATCACACAGGTCCTTCAACCACGATCTTCCCTCTCCTCCACAGCTAAGCTCCACCCCCAACATGTGATCCTACATCTCCAGCATCTAGCAGTCCGGGCCAGGGGAGGAGACAGAGGGAGGGGAAGAATAATTCAGAGGTCGGTCCTACAGGACTAGTGTAACGGGGACTGCATTCTTCCTCTGGAAAAAGCAAAGGAACGCTGTTCCTGTGCATTCCTGCGGGACTCAAGCCCTGGTCTGCATTGAGTTTATTACAGCTATGTGAATGTGGCAAGATAATGTACTGGCAGGGGATGTTAGGGGTGTCAGTGCGCTCTCTAAAAGTCATGGTGGGATTTTATTTTATTTGCTACATTCTCATTTTCTTTACAGTTATTTACTTCATCTGCACTAGGAACAGACTTCTGAAATCAGTCACTTGCTTGACAGCTTTAGAGGCCCACATAAAAAAATCTTATTTTTGACAAGTTGCTTCTGTCAAATGTTATAAATTGTAATAAAGCATTCAACATGTTTTGCTTAATGCGTAGAAGAATTTGTAACTTGCTATCATCTGTTTAGCAGCTTGGATGTAATATGTTCTTTTTATACTTTGATTTTAAGCTATTTCCAGCATCTCCATCATTGGGTTGACGGATGCAAATCTTTCTGTCTTTTTATTTTTGTCAAACTTATTCTATCATTAGACAAATTAACTTATTGTTGTCTTACCTGAGATAGATGAAATAGGTTTGATTATAACCAATAGAGGATCCAGGATGTTTCCGTACGCCTTAGCTGCCTGGTACTTGATGCACCAGAATGTACATGTATGCTCTGAGTCTCACCAGATTCCAAGAAAGTGCTGGAGCAGCGCTTACTACATAGACTGTGGATCCTGGCTGATCCGCCGCTAGCGGACATCATTGATCAAGTAAATGCCTGCCAATTACCCTTCAGATGCCTTTATTAATACTAGTCATTGCAGCTAAAGTATTAGGAGGCTTTGAGAAACTTATTGGCCTAACCGCAGCACTATCGGGATAAAGTGGATCGTCCATGTTAATTTGATCAGTGCTATACTTTAAAAATTCTTTATTTTTTATTTTTTTTATACTTTAAGTTTTTTTTAAATGTGAAAACGCCCCTTCCCAATAAATAAAAAATCACTCCTTTTTCCCATTTTAAAAGTCAAAATAATAAAACTAAAAAATATGTATATACAGTGGTACCTCAACTTACAACGGCCTCAACATACAATATTGTCCACATACACTGATCTTTTCTGGACCATTTTAAATTGAAACTATACTCAACATACAATGCTACAGACAGTTCAGATCTGTGAAATGTGTCAATGGCTGGAAGAAGTGACCAATCAGAATGGGCATTCACTGGTAAAACACCTGTATTACTGAAGTGTATGCACTGACTGGCTGTGTGGTTAGCTGCTTCTTAGGACACCAGTTTAGGGTGGCTCCATGTTAATTATTTGGGACACATTGGGCCTAATTTACTAAGAGTGTCGGGTTTTTACTAGTGGGAAAAGTTGTTTCAGACTTGCAGGATTGTTCTCTATTTACTATTGGGAAAACTTTCTGACCAGCTTTTTCTAGGTGGATGTTTCCAGCCATTTATCCACAGGATTTTCTGTGAATTCAATAGTAAATCGGTCAGGTTGTGAAACCACGCCCCCTTTCACACCAACCACACCCCCTTTGAGTCAGACCATGCCCCCTTTTGGGCTTTTCACAGTGCAATGTCGGGTGTGTCAGATTTTCCAGGCGTAGATTGGTGCAGACATGTCGCAGACACTCTGCGCCAAAATAACCAGACAAAAACTGATCGGTTTCAGCTTAGTAAATGAGGCCCTGTGTGTACTGTACAGGACCCTGAAGAAGTTCCTGCACTAAACAAAGACAGTGATTTACAGCTTCTAGCAGCTATTCTTTTATATGCAAGGACTTGCTTCATTTGTATTAGCTACTGTTTTTCTTCTCACTTTTTCTTATTTATGGTTGATATTTTGGGGACTTCAGGACCAATTACCAGTTTCCCATAGAGTTTTGGTCTCAACATACAATGGTTTCATATAATGGCCCTCCTGGAATCAAGTAATATTGTAACTTAAGGGACCACTTTATATGTGTGTATATATAATATATTTCTATAATAATAATAATATATATTTGGTATTGCACTATGCAGAAATGTTCGAATTATTAAAATATAATGTTCATCATCCCATATGGTGAACAGCGTAAACATAAAATAATGGTTGCAAGAAACCGTTTGGTCGGCACCGCTACCTAAAACACCTGTGAATGGACTACTCCGACTGCTGGCAGGCAAGGAGTTAATTAGCAAGACAGTCCGTAGGTAACACTGAATCACTGCTTATCCACTGGGTTCCCAGTCCCTTAGAGCAAACTTTCAAACATGCATGGTAGAGAAGCAACAGGGACGTCACTCACCGGGATGCAGTAAAAACGTTTCCTTTATTTCAACAGTGCAGACATACGAGCACGAACATCGGGAGCCACAGCCAAACAGCCGTGAGCCGGGTTACCCGGCTCACGGCTGTTTGGCTGTGGCTCCCGATGTTCGTGCTCGTATGTCTGCACTGTTGAAATAAAGGAAACATTTTTACTGCATCCCGGTGAGTGACGTCCCTGTTACTTCTCTACCATGCATGTAAACCTAAAATAAATGACAAAAATTGCTGATTTTTGGTCACATACCAAACATTTTTTATAGAAGTTGAAGGAAGTCATATATACATTTATATCTTCACAGTCTGGCACAAACTAGTTTCTGGTGTAAACCACACCTTTTCTCCAGGACCCTTTGTCCACTTTGGCTCTCCATGTCTTGACTAGCTGTCTTGACTAGTTAGCAGCAGAGAAAACCCTACAAACAGTTCCCATAATAATAAATATATAATGAATAAATATATATATAATACATATATAATGAAGATTAATGAATAATAATAACCACAATATAATTAATAGAATCTACAGATTAAATGTTTTCTGCCTGTCCATTTTCCAAAATGGGAAGAATAGAAATGCAGAATGGAAAATAAAAGAGGATAAAAGAAAAGTATAACTTTACATTTGTTTTCAAGTCCATCTTGACAAAAGTCTGATGCTCAAACAGATGCTGATAACGACTCTTGAAAACACTTAGGTCAGCAACAGGATTATGTTCAAAGATGAATATTTGGAAACTTAGGCTTATAAGTCCAGTGAAAGGAATGATTTGCTCTCCCCAAGGAGACTTTGGTATGAGAAGCTAATAAGATACAGATTTTAGAGCAAAGGGTGTGACAGGCAAGTCTTCCTCCTGTCTGTGGTCATATCTCCAAATTGATCATAGCCAAAAAAAGAGATTCTTAACAGGTGGCGAGATTTTTTTTCTGTGTTAGAAAATAAGGCAATTAATCACGATAAATTGCGTTACCAGTCTCCATCTTGCTACATTTAGTATATTATCCACTTGGGGGCTCAAGCTGATGCATTACCAAAATGATGATACTAAGAATCTTCAAAATTGGGTTTGACCACTTTTAGAGACTATCATTTTTTTCTAACTGATTATGTTCTGTACAATCAGCTTTATACTTGTAATTCCTTCAAGTGCATTTCCAAATGTGTATAACTTAAGACTTGGTTAGAATAGTATAATAACGCAAAAGCAAAGGGCCAAACTCTTTGGGTTCAGCAGTGCACCTTTACAGTAGTTCGGTCAGTTGTATCCTCTAGCTTGAATCATATATAAAGTCTAGTTCTTAGGTCAACATCAATGATCAGTTATTTTTGCAGCCGTACATGTCACTATAATTTAAATATAAAATGTCCCAATTCTCCAACTAGCATTGGAAATGGACAGGACTAATCCAAGGTAGCCAATCTGCTATACATTTTCTGCGGTTGCCCTAAAATGTTGGGTTCTTTTTCATGAATGTAATTTAGACCACGGCAGTAGCGTTGTTTTTATTTTATTTTTTTATTTTTTTTGTTTAGTGATCATAAGTGGTTCTTCAATTCTAAAGACATTATTTACTCATGACAAATTTTAATTTTTAGTTTTAAAATGTAAAATTTTAGTTTTCAACTTAAAGGGGTACTCCACTGGAAAACATTTTTTTTTTAAATCAACTGGTGCCAGTAAGTTAAACAGATTTGTAAATTACTTTTATAAAAAAAACTTAATCCTTTCAGTACTTATCAGCTGCTATATGATCCACAGGAAGTTATTTCCTTTTTAACTTCTTAAAGTGGTGCTCCACCGGAAAACATTTTTTTTTAATATATAAACTGGTGCCAGAAAGTTAAACAGATTTGTAAATTACTTCTATTAAAAAATCTTAATCCTTCCAGTACTTAATAGCTGCTGAATAGAGGAAATTATTTTCTTTTTGGAACACGGGCTCTCTGCTGACATCATGACCACAATGCTCTCTGCTGACATCTCTGTGCATTTTAGGAACTGTCCAGAGCAGCATATGTTTGCTATGGGGATTTTCTCCTACTCTGGACAGTTCTTAAAATGGACAGAGATGTCAGCACAGAGCACTGTGGTCATGATGTCACCAGAGAGCTCTGTGTTCCAAAAAGAAAATAATTTCTTCTGTAGTATTCAGCAGCCAATAAGTACTGGAAGGATTAAGATTTTTTTTTTTTCTATAGAAGTAATTTACAAATCTGTTTAACTTTTTGGCACCAGTTGATTTTAAAAATATATATAGTTTCCAGTGGAGTAGCCCTTTAATTATTCTAGATGGGAGAATAAAAACTGTTGAAAAAAAAATTAATCTGTTCTGTGTGAATTTCTTTTGACCTTGCTATGGTTCTTTCTGGCAAATCTAGTCCTTGGTAAAAGTGTAATAAAAAATGAAATGCTGTAAAATAAATGCAGTCGGTTGTAGGTGTTGGAAAGTAGATAGTCAGCTTAGCGAGAAGTTCTAAAGCAGTAATTACCAGACTGATTACAATGGGGAAATGCAGCCTATAGCATTTTAAAGAATCTATTATTGACAGAACTATTGACTGTCTGTCGGGGAGCATTCTTAAGAATGTGGTGCAATAAATCATCATCAGGATTTTAATTTAAGAGTGTTGTAGCAAGGCTTTAAAATCAATTGTACTCTGGAAATGCATGGTGCATTTATTACCTCCCGGTAAATACATGAGTGAGTACACCGCCAAAATAGAAATTACAGCAAGTGGTTTGGATAAGAATGTATTAACCTTTGTTTTCGCTCTCCATGGGGATTTTCCCTCAAAATGTGTCTGTTTACATAATTAAAGGCTTTTCTAAATTATAGACAATGTAAAATGGTATGTTATGAGGTTTTGGCTTTTTGTCTTCTACAATGGCTTAGTCATGATCATGGTCTGCAAAGGCACCAGGACAACACATATAAGGTGGCATTCCATCTCCTTGCCTTTGGATGGCCAAATAATGCTATACTTATTCTTTTATTGCAGTTTTTGTTCATAATAGAATAACACTGCTGGATGAGTCATATGACAGATATAACCCTTCTGATGTAATGGGGTCTGATGGATCTGTTTTTGTTTTTATAGACATGTCAATAGTTAAGATTGGTCAGGGTCTCTGTCCTGAGACTTCCTCTGATTATTAGTTAAGGTTGAGTGAATCGCAAGGCAGCATGCTTCACTTCCCAACCTGACTTATGAGCTATAGTCTATGTCCATGGAGTCTATGGAGCCTGTGTCCTGTGATCAGTTGTCTGGCATGCCGAGGCCGGGAGTAAAGTGCTTCACATTGATAGGACTAGCGTTCAAAGAGAGTCTCCGCACTGAGACCCCAAACAATCTCAACTTTTTTACATATGTGTTAATGAAAGTAATCCTTCATGCAAAGATTGGGAAGTTTATTTTTTTCCTATGTAATCAAATACATGTGAGAATATATATAAATGAGAAGGAGATATATAAAAAGCGAGATGCGCTCCTAGCGGAGAATTATTAGGTGGGGTAACGTGTGCACGTGTAGTTGTACCTTACCGTGTAGCGTTGTGCTCAGGGCACAACACCTCAGTTTGCCTGTAGACTCGCTGGGTTCTGTAGTCCAAAGGTACGGGCGGCAGCCTGGGCGTCCTTCACCATGACCTCCAGGTCGCGGTGCAGAAAGGTAAATTAGAAGCAAAGAAAAAAATCGGACGTTTAAACCCGTTAACGGGTTTAGACGTCCAATTTTTTTCTTTGCTTCTAATATATCTAAATGAGACCTTTTTGATCTAAATTTGCCATGTAGAATTGTTCTTTACATCAAGCCATGCCCATAGACCTGAATGGAGGCGGTGTGGTGTCACACTGGGGTGGGGTGCCGGCCCAGAGATCGCAGGGGGTCCCAGTGGCTGTACCCCCATGAACAGACATCTTATCCCCTATCCAAAGGATGTCCAGGGACAGAGTACCCCTTTAAAGCAGACCTGTCGGTAGGAATGAATGGGTGTAAATAATCCTATGGCTATTTGTCATAATTGCTGCCATACCTTTTTTTTTATCTACATAGTCCTTTCCATTGCCAAGATATGAGCATTTTGTAAATGGAGCTCCAAAGCCCAGAGGGGGTTCCCTAGCATGATAAAAGCCCAGGTATATTCAGCCTACGTCCTTTTTTAAACTAGTGACTGTCAAGTCAAATGGAATAGGCGGATGCTAATGGGTATAGAGATCTTGAAAACAAGTACATGGGTTGGACTTCCAAGACCTTTTACTGTGCAAGAGAATCCCACATTGGACTTTTGAGCCTCATTTACATATTGTCAAAAAGGATAATACAGGGTGGGCCATTTATATGGATATACCTTAATAAAATGGGAATGGTTGGCAATATTAACTTACTGTTTGTGGCACATTAGTATATGAGAGGGGGGGGACTTTTCAAGATGGGTGGTGACCATGGTGGCCATTTTGAAGTCGGCCATTTTGAATCCAACTTTTGTCTTTTAAATAGGAAGAGGGTCATGTGACACATCAAACTTATTGGGAATTCCACAAGAAAAACAACGATGTGCTTGGTTTTAAAGTAACCTTATTATTTCATGAGTTATTTACAAGTTTCTGACCACTTATAAAATGTGTTCAATGTGCTGCCCATTGTGTTGGATTGTCAATGCAACCCACATTGGATAGATCCCTCCAAGACTGTTGGAAGACAAAAAATGATGGTATGGTGTGGTATAAAGGGTACAAAGATAGTGGGGTCATTCTTCATCAATGGAAACCTCAAGGCCACTGGATATGCGAAATTGCTACATGATGATGTGTTTCCCTCTTTATGCACTGAAGCTGGCACGTTCCCTGAGTTTTTCAGGCAAGATGGTGCACCACCACATTATGGGTGTCAGGTCCGAGCATTCCTAGATGAACAGTTTCCTGGAAAGGGGATAGGTCTTTGTGGGCCAGTTGAATGGCCCCCAAGGTCTCCCTATCTGACCCCCTTAGACTTTTATCTTTCGGGTCATCTGAAGGCAATTGTCTATGCTGTGAAGATACGAGATATGCAGCACCTGAAACTACGGATACTGGAAGCCTGTGCTAGCACTTCTCCTGCGGTGTTGCTATCAGTGTGTGAAGAGTGGGAGAAGAGGGTTGCATTGACAATCCAACACAATGGGCAGCACATTGAACACATTTTATAAGTGGTCAGAAACTTGTAAATAACTCATGAAAGAATAACGTTATGTTAAAACCAAGCACATCATTGTTTTTCTTGTGAAATTCCCAATAAGTTTGATGTGTCACATGACCCTCTTCCTATTGAAAAAACCAAAGTTGGATTCAAAATGGCCGCCATGGTCACCACCCATCTTGAAAAGTCCCCCCCCTCTCATATACTAATGTGCCACAAACAGGAAGTTAATATCGCCAACCATTCCCATTTTATTAAGTTGTATCCATATAAATGGCCAACCCTGTATATATGAGAGCTGAAAAGGACAACGGCTGTAAGGCTGGGTTCACATCACGTTTTTGCCATACTGTTTTCAATCCGTTTTTCTAAAGAAAACCGTATGGCAAAAAAACGGATGGAACAGTATCGGAAAAAGCAAACCATATGCGTTTTTAAACTGTATACTGTTTTTAAAAGTGCATACAGTTCCGTACATTTTTATTTTTAAAAAACCCATACGTTTTTGAAAATGTTGTCAATTTTAATGGGAGGGGTCTTGGGTGTGGACTTTAGGATGCAAATGCGCATGTGCAAAGTAAAAAACGTATACGGTTTCCCGTATGGAACCGTATACATTTGCATTTCCCATTGACTTCCACGTTAAAAAAAAAAAAGTATGTGGTTGCAGTACGGTTTTTAAACCAGAGACAAAAACGTGGTCAACCACGGTTTTGACTTCAGTTTAAAAACCGTACTGCAACCGCATACTTTTTTTTTAACATGTACATCAATGGGAAACGCACATGTATACGGTTCTTACGGGAAACCGTACACAGTTTTTACTTTGCACATGCGCATTTGCATCCTAAAGTCCCCACCCAAGACCCCTCCCATTAAAAATGGACAACATTTTCAAAAACGTATGGGTAATAAAAAATATAAACGGACGGAACTGTATGCACTTTTAAAAACAGTATACAGTTTAAAAACGCATACGGTTTACTTTTTCCGATACTGTTCCATCCGTTTTTTGCCATACGGTTTTCTTTAGAAAAACGGATTGAAAACAGTATGGCAAAAACGTGATGTGAACCCAGCCTAATAAAGGTATGCCCAGAATCCCAATGAAAAGCAATGGGCTTTTGGACGCCCCTGTTTAACTGCTGATAAGTCCACTTCAAAAATGTATTTATTCTTTGTGAACTTTTAATTTGTTTTTCAACCATGCGAACATTGTCTAGGAATTCCAAGAATGTGTCTGTTACATATTTACGAATGGATACATCTCTACATATGATATGACTGGCAGTTTATGGTCATAAGTCTTAAGTTCTAAATGCAATAAAAGCTTCTGTTTAAACACTGAAATGTCCTACCAGTTCTGACAAAATGTTTTTTTTCTTTCTTTAGAAGTCTTTTGGGGAGACATTGCCTTAGATGAAGAAGATTTAAAAATGTTTAAAATAGACAGAACAATTGACCTCACTCAGCATTCAATTGAACACTTAGGACACACCACAGGTAAGATACCTCATAGATTTTAGTGTTGTTTGGGTTATTAAATCAGACTTGTTCCTCTGTTGGAGTCAGAGATAAACGATCTCATGAGTTCTACTTGTTTTGCTACATGTACAGATGATGAGTTATTCAAGGGTATTTTTTAAGGTTTTTAAGAGTTAATTTATGTAGCACTGTGAGATGTCATTGGTAGCAGACGATTGGCTGATTAGGTTCAGTGCTGAGCACCAGTTACATAATGGGGGCGATTTATCAAAACCTGTCCAGAGGAAAAGTTGCCCATAGCAACCAATCAGCGCGCTTCTTTCATTTTCAAAAGGGCCTGTGCAAAATTAAAGAAGCTATCTGATTGGTTGCTATGGGCAACTCAGCAACTTTTCCTCTAGACAGGTTTTGATAAATCTCCCCCATTGAGTATATGACTTATGTCTATGTGCAGACGTTTCCTCAATCAAAGTTACTAAACTGTGACTTCATAGTTTATAAATGTTTTTGTGCATCTGAAGATTTTATTTTTTATTTTTGTCCATATTACTGTAGTGCTTTATACTGTATAATGTGAATAGCACTTTGACTTTGCTTATTATCGTACACATAATTCTACAAACAGCTATTAACCCCTTAAGGATGAGTGCCATAAATGTACGGCGCAGCTAAGAAGTACTTAGCGCACAGCGCCGTACATTAACAGCGCAGCTTTCCTGGATCACCGCGTCTCCGGACACGGTGATCGGAACGGGATGACTGCTGATATCTATCAGCAGCCATCCCGGCATATGACCCAGGGGGGTCCTGAGACCGCCCCATGTCAGCGATCGCGGCAAATCGCCGGTCAATTCAGACCGGCGATTTTCCGCTATTCCGGGTCAATCTGGTCTCTGGTGACCCGGAAAAAAAGGGTGAATGGGGCTGTCCGAGACAGCCCCATTCACCCATACCCAGCAGGAGTGAGGTGGCACGGGTGCCGCCTCACGATCATGTGATTGATCGGTCGGAACGACCGACCAATCACTGATCTGCTGGACGGTGATCGGGACGCTGATCGGAGCAGAGATCGGCACCGGCGGGGTTCTCCTACCTCTCCCTTGTCCGGTGGGGGTCCCCTCAGGATCGGTGGCGGCACCAGGAGCAGCAGGATCGGTCCCGGTGGCAGGATACAGTGGCGCGGTCCCGGCGGCAGGATACAGCAGGAGATGAGGCCTGTTCACCTCCTACTGTTGCTTGGCAACAACCCGCAGCATGCAAAGCCAAAGGGCATGCTAGGAGTTGTAGTTTTGCAACAGCTGGAGTTCCAACTTCAACTCCCAGAATGCCCTTTGGTAGTCTGTGCATGCTGGGAGTTGTAGTTTTACAACAGCTGAAGGCAAATTTTTTCTATGAAAAAGTGTGCATTCATCTGTTGCATATCTACAACTCCCAACATGCACAGATTATGAAAGGGCATGCTGGGAGTCGTAGCAGTGTGCCTCCAGCTGTTGCAAAACTACAACTCTAAGCATGCCCTTCGACTGTCAATGCATGCTGATTGTTGCAGTTTTGCAACAGCTGGAGACACATTGGTTGTGAAACTGAGTTTGTTACCTAACTCATTGTTTCGCAACCAGTGTGCCTGTTGCACTAAGAGACTGTACATGCTGGGAGTTGTAGTTTTGCAACAGCTGGAGGTTTGCCCCCCCTCCCCCATGTGAATGTACAGAGAAGGAATGTCATTGGGATTTTGGAGAGAGAATGTGTCCGAAATTGAAGGCCACTTGTGTTTACAAAGCCCCCATAGTGTCAGAACATTGGACCCCCCACATATGAACCCATTTTGGAAACTACACCCCTCATGTAATGTAATTAGGGGTACAGTGAGCATTTACACCCCACAGGTGTCTGACAGATTTTTGGGTCAGTGGTCCGTGAAAATGAAAAAATTTATTTTTCATTTGCACAGCCCACTGTTGCAAAGATCTGTCAAACCCCAGTGGGGTGTAAATGTTCACTGCACCCCTTATTAAATTCTGTGAGGGGTGTAGTTTCCAAAATAGGGTCACATGTGGGGGGGGGGGGGGGGTCCACTGTTCTGGCACCACGGGGGGTTTTGTAAACGCAATTGTGCTTCTTCTCTTCTGAGCATTGTAGTTCGCCCGTAGAGCACTTTACATCCACATATGGGGTATTTCCATACTCAGAAGAAATGGGGTTACGCATTTTGGGAGGCTTTTTCTCCAATTACCCCTTGTGAAAATGAAAAATATGGGGTAATTTCAGCATTTTTGTGAAAAAAATCAAATTTTTCATTTTCCTATCCAACTTTAGTGGAAATGTGTTAAACACCTGTGGGGTGTTAAGGCTCATTGTACCCCTTGTTACGTTCCCTGAGGGGTGTAGTTTCCAAAATAGTATGCCATGTGTTTTTATTTGCTGTTCTGGCACCATTGGGGCTTCCTAAATGTGATATGCCCCCCCAAAACCATTTCAGCAAAATTTGCTTTCCAAAAGCCAAATGTGACCTCTTCTAAGCATTGTAGTGCACCAGCAGTGCACTTGACGTCCATACATGGGGTATTTCCATACTCAGGAGAGGTGGGGTTACAAATTTTGGGTGGCATTTTCTCCTATAACCCCTTGCAAAAATGTAAAATTTGGGGGAAAACCAGCATTTTAGTGAAAAAAAAAATTCATTTACACATCCGACTTCAACAAAAAAGTCCTCAAACACCTGTGGCGTGTTAAGGCTCACTGGACACCCTTGTTACGTTCCTTGAGGGGTTTAGTTTCCAAAATAGTATGCCATGTCGTTTTTTTTTTTTTTTTGCTGTTCTGGCACCATAGGGGCTTCCTAAATGCGACATGCCCGCCAAAAACCATTTCAGAAAAACATACTCTCCAAAATCCAATCTTACAGCAATATGGTGCAGTTATATTGGCCAGAGCGGGTAGGAGAAATTGTTGCATATGCTGCAGCCGCCTGCCTCCATTGCGCAAAACAAGGAAATATCATATTAGCAAGATGTAAATCTCCGGAACTGCTGCACCGATGTTTGGCCAGTAATTAGCCAGGATTAGAAAAGGGTCAACCATATACCTGTATATTCAGGTTAGTGTGGATCACCCTCCTGTCAGATACCCTGACTGTAGACCCTGAGGTCGTGGACGATCAAACATTTTGACATGTCTCTGTATAATGTCAAATGTTTATTTATTAAAGTAGAACTGTAGTGCAATATAACTTATCCCCTATCTGAAGGATAGGGGGTAAGTTATAGATCGCGGGGGTCCAACCGCTGGGACCCTCGCAATCTCCTGTATGGGGCCGCTGCAGTATGCTGAAAGGGGGCATTCTGTCCCCGTATGACGCGGCGGCCGACACTCCCCCTCCATGCATCCCATAAGGGCGTGTCTGCTGAGGCTTTCTGCTGGGGATGACACGGCACTTCCTGCTTACTGCCGTGGCCCTGCACATGATATCGCGGGGGACCCCAGCTGTCGGATCCCCCACGATCTCTATTATCTATATTATATTGCACACCAGTTTTCCTTTATTGATAGGTACACTAAGTACTCTTTTACTCTCTTACACTATGGAATAAACCAAACTTTGATTGGACTTCCTTTGGGGTGCTGCATTAATCCGAAGTATATAAGTCTGGATTGTCTCGCCATGATCCTATACCTGCGTGCACCGACTCAAGTGTTTTCTATCTGGATGTGCTGCTTCTATCTTCTATATCTATCTATATATATTTTCAGTTTGTGCTATTATTTATTGAACATAATTCATGGTTAAAAAGTACTAAACAGATTGCTTTGCTAAAATTGGCAAAAACTTCCAGAATATTCTGCAATTTAGAAATAGTTTGAAATTTGTTAACAAAAATAACACATCTGAAATATTATTTTAGCATGTATGTAAAGTAAACACCTACCAGGCATACTACACATTCTCAAAAATGCCAGCTATTTTGTACTGCTAACAGACTGAGTAATGTGAATTATGTTAGACATCCCACATTTTTCTTCCTTCATGCCCTGGCTGGGAAGTATTGGAATTAATAGTAGGAACAGAAAAAAAATCTGATAGTGATACATAGATGTTGTGCTTAATTTTTCCTGGCTTTGTTTTAAAAATCAATAATGTTCTCATTCTTAACATACTGATGATAATTATTAGACTTGTACATTATTTGCATATTTCTGGAACATGTAGTAGTTCTCCCAGTTATGTCACGGTAGAAAAATGTATCCTTCGCTCATGAGTAACATCGCAGAAATTTTGAAACCATTTTTCAAATCAACAGCTTTTATTTATTTAGAAAAATATTTTTTGCGTGTAAAGAAACAATTTCACCCTAATCTAGATTTAAGAAAAAACTAATTAAGTAATGATACATAGTGTGCCGAGAAGCTACTGAGGGCAGGTCAGTGGTGGATGGTGCTTAACCCCTTAAAGACCAGGCCCATTTTATTTTTGCATTTTCGTTTTTTCCTCCTCGCCTTCTCAAAATCATAACTCTTACATTTTTCTTTACACAGACCCACCAATTTTACTTTGCAATGACATCACTAATTTTACCATAAAATATATGACGCAACCCAAAACATATTCTTTATGTGGGAAAATTGAAAAGAAAACCTTAGGGGATGATTAACAATATATTTTGATAGTTCAGACTTTTACACACGCGACAATACCAAATATGTTTATTCATTTTTTTTTACGCTTTTTTGGGGGGTAAAATGGGAAAAACTGATGATTTACAATTTTTATTGGGGGAGTGGATTTTTCAAAATGTTTTTTTTTGTTTTTTTTAACACTTTAATAGTCCCCATAGGGGACTATTTATAGCAATCATTTGATTGCTAATACTGTTCAGTGCTATGCATAGTGCATAGTACTGATCAGTATTATCGGCGATTTTCTGCTCTGGTCTGCTCGATCGAGTATACCAAAGCAGAAGACCCCAGGAGACTGACAGAGGCAGGTGAGGGGACCTGCGTCCGCCATTATGGATGATCGGATCTGTATTGATCACGGCATCTGAGGGGTTAATGGTGGACATCTGCACGATTGCGGATGTCTGCCATTACCGGCGGGTCCCTGGTGCTTGCAGTCATGGTGGAGCGTAAATATACGTCATGGTGCGTTAAGTGCCACTGCACCATGATGTACATTTACGTCCATTGTAGTTAATGGGTTAAAATGAATTTTATGTACAATTTCCTACCTTTTCAATGTTTATTCATACATGCAGTATTCACACATATAGAAACATATGGGATATTCTACATAGTTCTATAAGCTTGGCAGCATAAAAGAGCAGGATTGTGGCAGGGGAAGCATGTGGCATCATTAGGGCAGTTTCACAAACAATGGTAAAGATTTATCAAAACCTGTGCAGATGGAAAATTGACTAGTTACCCATAGCAACCAATCAGATTGCTTCTTTAAAGGGGTACTCCGGTGAAAAATTTTTTTTTTTTAAATCAACTGGTGCCAGAACATTAAACAGGTTTGTATATTTAAAAAATATTAATCCTTCCAGTACTTATCAGCTGCTGTATACTACAGAGGAAGTTCTTTTCTTTTTTAATTTATTTTCTGTCTGACACAGTGCTCTCTGCTGACACTTCTCTGTCCCAGGAACTGTCCAGAGTAGGAGCAAATCCCAATAGCAAACCTATTCTGCTCTTGACAGTTCCTTAGAAAGACAGAGGTGTCAGCAGAGAGCAATGTGATCAGACAGAAAAGACATTTAAAAAGAAAAGAAGTTCCTCTGGAGCATACAGCAGCTAAGTACTGAAAGGGTTAATATTTTTAAATAGAAGTTTTATATACAAATCTGTTTAACGTTCTGACACCAGTTGATTTAAAGGGGTTATCCAGGAATCGAAAAACAGAAATAATTTCTTTCAAAGACCGCTCCCTGTTCTGCAGCTTAGTTCCATTGAAGTGAATGGAGCCAAGTTTTAAAATCTCACCCAAAATGGAGACAGACAGGGAGCGGTCTTTGAAAGAAAATAGATAATTTTTTCGATTCCTGGACAACTCCTTTAAAAAAAAATGTTTTTCACTGGAGTACCCCTTTAGTTTTTAAAAAGGCCTCCTGAAATAAAAATATGCAATTAGCCTCCAAAAAGGTAATGGCAATGCACGTAAACAAGCATGGATTTGCACGTAAACAAACAAAAATAGCCTGACAAAATGTGGGTGCATTTTTGGCACATAGCATCACATTTTAAGTCATGCCCCTTTCTGCACACTTAATGCCCCTTTTCTGATAAGTTGTGCACTCTTTGTTGGGTAAAGTTCACTTTACTGTTCATTTTTTGGTGCACTATACAAGATAAATGTGTCTCAGTTCTGACACATTTGGAGGCAAAGTTCTGGTGAAACAGCCATAGTAAATCTGGGCCAGAATCTTTTGGTGACTTTTTTTCAGCCAAAGCCAGAAGCGAATCCAGCAGGAAGAAGTGTGTCCTCTCTTTTATATTTCTAATACTTTACATTTATATTCTGTTACTTTGGCTTAATAAACTTCAACAAAACTGCAGTGGTGTTTAAGGAAACCTCTCACTGTTTTCATGATGCCCAAACTGACTACTCTGAAACAGCTCAGCCATTCAGAATAAATCAGAGATGTGTCTAAGGATGGGAAAGGGGCTTAGAGTCATCTGGGCAGTCTTCCAGCCACAATTGACAGATCTTTCCTTATAGGCAAATATTGAAATATCTGTCAAACTGCTTTGATCATGAACTACGTTGCAACTTTTCTTCATGCAACATAAAACTAGTGAAATGTTCCCTTTTTAATTTGAAAATAAATAATAATTAAAATAAAGTTTGTGTAACTCGCCTTTATTGTTTATTGGAATCCTTTAAATGGGCTCTGTCATCAATCCCTTAAAGGGGTACTCTGGTGCTTACACATCTTATCCCCTATCCAAAGGATAGGGGATAAGATGCCTGATCGCGGGAGTCCCGCAGCTGGGGACGCCCGTGATCCTGCACGTGGCACCCCGTTTGTAATCAGTCCCCGGAGCGTGTTCGCTCTGGGTCTGATTACGGTCGACCGCAGTGCCGGCGACGTGTGACATCACGCCTCCGCCCCCGTGTAACATCACGCTCCGCCCCTCAATGCAAGCCTACGGGAGGGAGCGTGATAGCAATTTCACCACATTAATCTAATTGTCCTCTTCTGACCCCTATAACTTTTTTTTATTTTTCGGTATACACGGTGGTATGAAGGCTCATTTTTTTGCGCTGTGATCTGAAGTTTTTATTGATACCATGATCAGAGTTTTTGATCACTTTTTATGCTTTTTTTTATAGGGTATACAAAGTGACCAAAAAATGCAGTTTTAGACTTTGGCATTTTTTTATGTGTACGCCATTAACCGTGCGGTTTAATTAACCATATATTTGTATAGTTTGGACATTTACGCACACGGCAATACCACATATGTTTATTTTTATTATGTTTATATATTTTTTATATGGAATTTTGGAAAAGGGGGGTGATTTGAACTTTTAATAAGGCAGGGGTTAATGTGTGTGTGTGTGTGTGTGTGTGTGTGTGTTTTAAACTTTTTTTTTTTTTTTTGCACTTTTAGTCCCCTAAGGGGACTTTTAGGAGGAATCATTAGAATTTTCATACAGAATAATGTGGTTCCATAGAACCACATTGATCTGTGTGATCTGCGCTGTATTGATAAAGCCTGGTCCTGCCGGGCTTTATCATTATCAGAGCCACAGCCAATACAGGACATGAGGGAAGCCCATATTTTTATGTAGCATTTTTAATTGGATTTGTTGTCCCTTTTCTCTAACCATTTCCAGTAAAGGAAGCATTTTGTGTTTATGGACAAGGTAGCTAAGCATATTTATTGTATTGTATAGAAGGAACCTCTGAAGTAAAGATTTTTTCTCTCTATCCAAGCTGTCCATATTTATTAACAGGTTTAGTGACTCCATAAACAGTTTGCAGGTTTGTGATACTCCCTAAAGTATAGTGTATATTGGCTTTTGTTTGTTCAATTAGAGACACAACAAAGACTTAGAAATTACACTGAAACTGTTTTTAACTGCAAAGCAGAAACTAGCAGAAGATATAAAAAAAAAAAAAAAAAAAAAAAAAAAAAAAAATGTAAACCGCACAGTTTTTGTTAGGTAAAATTTCTGCATATGTCCATGTACATGTCGCAATATTTGGATGCTTTCCATACTGATACTCTTTAGGGATTGACCGATAAAACATTTTTAGGGCCGATATACCTATATTCCGGTATAAGTTATCGGCCAAGTTATCCGCTATTTAGACCACACCACCATCCACCCACCCAGCCGCGCAGAAGGCGCAGGAGCCAGATGTAGCACGGATCCGGGAATAGGTAATTATAAAACCGGGGAAGAGGGAGGCAATGGGGCAGCGGCGGTCTCTGGCCGGGGAGGCAGGGCGGGGTGGGACATTATCGGCATATCGGCAAGGTAATTGCCGATACCCATAATGTCCAAAATGGTGAATATCGGCCGATAATCATAATGTCCAAAATGGTGAATATCGGCCTCTAATATCGGTCGATCCCTTATAATTTTGTGTGCTGTTGTAAGACATAACCATGAAATTGATCACGGCTTCATAAATTTGCAGGCAACATTGCATGGGGCCCTAGAGGTGAAAAAAGTACTAATCTTAAAAAAATAAAAATAAAATAAAATAAAATTTTGGCAGGAAATAAATACATTAAAATGCATACATTTCTGCATTGACACTTTCACCTGCCTGAATGCTGCTTTAATGCAAGAATTTTTTTGATGATACGTTTTTATTTTAGTAGACGAACCCATTATTTAGAATATAATGATACCTTCTTCATATATGGTAACTTATACTTGTATAACAGCTACAACTTTAGTAATTTAGTTTTTTTTTTCTGCAAGAACTAATGATATCTTCCTCTAGATAGGAGGATGACACGTAGACTCCTCATTGATCTCCAGGTCTAATTGCTTTCATGAAGGTCAATAATATAAGCCTTTCTCAAAGGTGTATATTATTAGGTGAATATTATATAACAAATAATATGCTGTAATTCTAAAAAAAGGTCATAGATATTTCTCCTTTGCTGAATCAATGCTTGTATATTAGGGAATTTATTACAACATTTACTTGGTACATTGTCTGATGATAGGGAAACAATTAAGAATTTATTAGAATAGCTCATCCTCCTAAGCCTAATGCTATGTCCATGTAACATTTTTGGTTTATTTTAGCATAAAGCCTCAACATGACAATGTGGGTAAAAAAAAAAAAAAAAAAGTTCCTAAACTTTTATAATCCTTACACTATGGAATGTACCTAATCTAGCACTACAAGAGTGAATGAATCAAAGACCTCCACTTTATCCTAAATACTGCATAATATTCGATGCATTCGGAAAGTCTTTTTTTTTTTTTTTTTTTTTTACAAAGACTTTCCAAATGCATCGAATATTATGCAGTATTTATGATAAAGTGGAGGTTTTTGATTCATTCACTCTTGTAGTGCTAGATTAGGTACATTCCACAGTGTAAGGATTATAAGAGTTTAGGAACTTTTTATTTATTTATTTTATTTATTAGCAGAAACAATATGTTATGTTCCATTGCAATGTCTTAAACAACCAGAGGGCAGGTGTGGCACTGTTTTTGAAAGATGAGGACAAAATCTTGGTTTATTTTAAAAGATGCCGCTATGTGCCTTCCATTTTAAGGGGTAACAATCATCCAGTTTACCCATGCAATACTTTGCTTCTTCTAGAAATACGCAGCATTAGTGATTAGGGATGAGCAAATCGAATGTGACGAATCCAAATTCGTTACGAATTTCAGGAAAAATTTGCTTCGCAGCGAATCCGAATATCGTCGGGATTCGATCGCACAAATCGCTTCATTAAACTCCATTTAGTGCAGTCCACAATCTAGGGCATCTATGATGGCTTGTGCAAAGCCGAGGTGGAGAGTCCCAAGCCATCATTTCTTTGCAAAAATGGCAGCCCTGCACAGTTTTGTGGTACAGAACATGGTCCAGTCCTTGTGCCTGTCTGTGTGTACCAAAGTGCACGGCAGCGCCGTCATGTGGAGCTGTAACTACGGTCCGAGACAATACATGTCCTTTAAATGTGGTTCCTTCACAGCCACAACGGCAACTTGGACAGGTCACCCCGCTTCCGCCTCCACGGAAAATCTGTCCTGCCCGGCCAGTAGTGTGGCATCAGAGCTGGTGTTTAGTGCAGCGGGGGCCATAGTATCGAAAAATTTGGAGAGACTGACCTTTGTGAAGATGAATCAGGCATGGATCAGCCAGGATTTCCACCCACCAATACCTTATGCATCAGAGTAGATTGACCATGGTGCCACACCAACACTTCACAAATATGGATAGGGCAAAACATATTTAAGGTGCTGCTCCCCAGTCACCACCAGTTACAGAAAATCAGACCACAAATAAGGATTTAAGATATTCATTAGCTAAAACTTAACTTTTCTTAGGATAAAATATATGGACCACAATTTTTTTATATCTAAGAAAAGGAAAGGTGTGCATAAAAACACCATGTGCCACCTACACCACCAAGTATTGATGTGATGCAAAGACCTCTAAAATGTGGAAGGGAACAACGTATGTTCCATTGTAACTGGTGGGGGTAAAAACTTCCCCTGTAAGGCCCTACTTTCGCATTATTAATTCCATTCTATAAAAGTGTTACTCGCCCTAAAAAGGGCGGCCCCACGCAGGAACCTCTCCCTATTTCCACCTACAAACACTGCCATTTCCCAGAGTTTTAAGGTGGAAATAGGGAGAGTTTCCTGTGTGGGGCCAGCCTTTTTAGGGCGAGTTACACTTGCCAAGAAGGGAATTAATAGGGCGAGAGTAGGGTATTTACAAGGGAAGTTTTTACCTCCACAGGTTACAATGTACCAAATGTTGTTCCCTTCCACTTTTTAGAGGTCTTTGCATCACATCAATACTTGGTGGTGTAGGTGGCACATGGTGTTTTTTGCACACCTTTCCTTTTGTTAAATAAAACTTAAAAGTTTTGGGTCCATATATTCTATCCTAAGCATATTATTAAAAGTTAAGTTTTATGTAATGCATATCCTCAATACTTTCTTGTGCAACACTTTTGCAAAAGAGACTGTTTGTTTTCTTCTGCCTACCTGCCTCAGCTACTATTCTGATCCTGCCACCCGCCTGATGCCACACATCTGATACAAAGTTCTCCTTTTTTCACCCACCTTCATCACCAGGTAGTGGTATTGCCACCCACCGCCCCACTCTGTCACCAGGTCACTTTCAGGACTCCTGATGCTGCTGATGCCAGTTCCAGGCTGTCTCATTCTGCCACCATATGTTCTCTTCACGCTGATGCCAGCTCCAGGCTGTCTCAAACTGCCACCATATGTTCTCCTCATGCTGATGCCACCTTGAGGCTGTCTCATTCTGCCGCCATATGTTCTCCTCATGCCACATCCAGGCTGTCTCATTCAGCCGCCGTATGGTTTCCTCTTGCTTCCGCCAACTCCAGGCTGTGTCATTCAGCCACTATATAGTCTCCTCATGCTGCTACAACCTCCAGGCTGTGTCACTGTGCCACCATGTGGTTTACTCATGTTGATGGCACATTAAATAAACATTTTTAGGTTCATTTATTTGAAATCTTCAATTTAATTGTTAAAAAATATCTTTCATCTTTTCAATTGTGAGGCCCTATGGTTTCGTCAGGCTGTTGCCACCTCCAGGCTGTGTCATTCAGCCACTATATGGTCTCCTCATGCTGCCGCCAACTCCAAGCTGTGTCATTCTGCCAGATTATGGTCTCCTTAAGCTGCTGCCACCTCCAGGCTGTGTCACTGTGCACCATGTGGTCTCCTCATGCTGCTGGCACATTAAATTAAACTTTTTAGGTTCATCTATTTGAAATCTTCAATTTTAGTGTTAAATATATCTTTAATCTCCAATTGTGAAGCCCTATGGTCTTGTCAGGCTTTTGCCACCTCCAGGCTGAGTCATTCAACCACTATGTTGTCTCCTCCTACTGGTGCCACCTCCAGGCTCTGTCATTGTGCCACTCTGTGACAGTGATTCTAATAGCGTCTAACCTGCATGTCCTACTGAATAACAGTATTATTTCACTAACACAGCACACTCCCTATGTGTGTTACGGCAAGCCGTTTTTAATAGCGATTCGCTACGAATAAATTTGCAACAAACCACATTTTTTTCCGAAAATTCGATGAATCGTCGGAATCGACTTTTTCAAAAATTGGCTCATCTCTATCAGTGATGTCTGACAGCCTCTTGTTTCCTTTCCGTCATTTAAAATCCAAAAAGTCAAAGGTCATATGGTTCAGAACACATCTACCTAAAGATTATGGCCATTTTTCTAGCCTAGAACCTGTAGCTCAGTAGTCAATGGATTGAATGGAACAATGTTACATAATTCTAAAGATTACCATATAGGAAAAAAGAGAGATTTACAATGATAATGCCTTCCACTTTCTGTAAAACAAATGTAACCTTGGATGACTTACATGCTCTTACTACCAAGAATGCAGTAGCGTTTTTTCTTTAGCCTAGAAACATGCCTGTGAAAATAAATATTTTATGTAGTCATTACAAATTCCCAGAAGACTGCACACATATTTTCCCAAAATTAACAGGGCTGTGTGCTGTTATTCCATTGAATTATCTCTATTAGATTGATTGACAGTCCAGATATTAATTCAAAGGTCTCACATTTCAGCGCTGAATAACAGTGCGGAGCAGTCATTGGCCTTACATATTTGCAGAGAAAAGAGCACCCATAAAAGGTATAAATATGTTTAAGGAATTGTATTTGTGAAGACAAAAATGTGTGACTTCATTTAGCAAATAACCATATCTTTATATGTTTATTCTTAATTGAGTGTGAATGTTAGCTACAGATATGTTTTCAAGAGACCATGGGGGACATTTATCATGGTTTGCTTTGGTAAGCGAGCTCTGTAGGCATTTTTGCTTGGGGTTTGCTTATGTGTGACATATTTATCATACTATCACAGGGGGTTGATAAATGTGGCTCACATAAGCAAAAAACTATACAATCACTTTGGAATACCATTTTCTTAGCACACATAAGAAAAAATAAAGTGTCTGTTTATTAAATTTTTTTTGTTTTAGATTTTTAGTTTCAGATCAGTCTATCCTGTGGGCTACTTCAGATTTGGTGGACCACGATTACCAGCATTTCTTTTGTTGAATATTAGCAACATTTTGTAACAAGGGCATGTGGGGGAGTGTTTTTTTGGAATACATTTTTTTAAATATTTTTTTTTTAATTTTTATTTACTTTACATGCTTGGTAGGGGAAGCTGTCTTTATAGATGGGTCCATTACTAAGCCAGGGCTAAGCGTTAGCCCCAAAAACAGTGCTAACCCCAGTACCTACCGCCATAGGGGTGTCGGGAAGAGCCGTTACCAACAGGCCCGGAGCGTAAAAAAATGGTGCTCCTGGGCCTAGGCGGTGGCAGGCTGGTGTTATTTAGGCTGGGGAGGGCCAGTAACAATGGTCCTCGCCCAACCGTGTAACGTCAGGCTGTTGCTGTTTGGTTGGTATCTGGCTGAGAATAAAAATACAGGGAACCCTATGCGGAACCCTATCTTTTATTATTTCATTATTTATGAAAAAATAAATAAAAACGCATAGGGTTCCCCATATTTTCATTCTCATCCAGATACTAACCAAACGGCAACAGCCTGACGTTACCAGGGTGGGTGAGGACCATTGTTACTGGCCCTCCCCAGCCTAAATAATGCCAGCATATGAGTGCCATATTTGATGCTCGGGGCCTATTGGTAGCAGCTCTTCCCAGCACCCCTGTGGTGGTGGGTACCAGGGTAATAATTGGGAGTTGCTAACACCAAGACCTGGCTTAGTAATGGATTCTTTCTATACGACTGCTTCCACTACTAAGCCTTTAAAGTAAATAAAAAATAAAAAAAATTGTAAAAAACTTTTGTTCCAAGAAAACACTCCCTCACAAGTCCTTGTTAACCAAATTATTAACATTAAACAAAAAATAAATGAATAAATACACTGGCCATCGTTGTAGTCCACAGGATACACGGATCTGAAATGAGAAGGCAAAAAAAAGGAAAATAGGTTAGTACATTTATTGTAACCCACCCGCACTGCATGACTACAACTCCCAGCATGCCCTTACAGTAAGGACACAATGGGAGTTGAAGTCATGCAGCAGGGCTGGGGGGAGATGTGCAAGCGGGTGACAAGCTTGTCACCTGCCCCCAACTGCATGACTACAACTCATGCGGTGCAGGCGGGTGATGAGCTTGTCATCCACCCGCCCATCTAACACTCTTACAGTAAGGACATGCTGGGAATAGTAGTGTAACATGGGCGGGAGATGTGCGGGGGGCGGGGGATAAGCTTGTCGCCCTCCTGTACATCTCCTACCCACTAGTCCCACCGTGCCTGTAAAAAGGAAAGTAAGTAAGGTCGCACCAAAAGTCTCACCTGCAATTTTTGGCACAGCTTTGCTCCCCGCCCACCTGCCCACATCTACCACCCACCCGCTCACATCTACCACCCACCTGCTAGTTATTGCAGGACTTCCAGCATGCCCTTACAGTGAGGACATGCTGGGAGTTTTAGTCCCAACACTTTGCAGGCAGGTGGTAGATGTGAGTGGGTGCCGGGGAGCGGAGCTTTGCTAAAAGTCGCACAAAAAGTCTCACGTGCAACTTTTTCAAAATGCTGTCACGGGCAAGTTTGTAAGCCAGGCCCGACCTTGCTTACACTTGCGACTTTTTGAAGGGGTTTGCAACTTTTATTGCTTATGTGCGACTTTCGCAATGATAAATCCAGACCCCTGCAAAGTAAAAACTGAAAATTGCTTAGGTTGGGAAGATTGGTATTTTTTGCTTACCCACAAAAGCACACAAAAAATTGCTTAGGCTCACATGCAACTTTTTGTGCAACTTTTTTTAAGCTAAAAAAACTGCTTAAATCTCTTGATTAACCTCCCTCCATATCTATAATTCACACAAAAAGAGAAAAAGACAGAAGGCGCTTCATTTACAGGATTGTAACAACAATCGTTCTTAGTTTGTATGCAGCCATGTTCACCTTTCGCTATTGGGCTTGGGGCACAACTCCCATTGTAACGGAGCAACTTTCACATTGTGAAAGAAGCCTAAGTGTAGCATTTCCAGCTGATCCTGCTGCTGTGAGCTCCTCCAGAGGCTTGCTACAAAGTTTACTCTGGCACAATGATATACAATGGCCCTCATTTATTATTGCAAACCCGACATGTTTTGTCGGGTTGTGCACCAGATTCTGTCGTATTGCGCCAGATTCTGTCGCATTGCACCAGAAATTCTGTCTGCCCCAGATTTTGCGCCAGAATTTGCACCAGAATTGAAAAAACCCTGACTAACTCTCCAATTTGCTCTGAAAACCCGAAAAAGGGTGTGACCGCTGGGTAAAGGGGGTGTGGTCTCCAAAAAGGGGCATGTTCCTGACATTTTCACAAAAACCCAACATATTTACTAAGGTTTCCACATAAAATGTGGTGGATTTGAGCTGAGGAAAACCAGGCAGATCAGAGCATGTGTAAAAAAAAAAAACCTAGGGAAAGTGGAAAATGTAGGGAAACCTTAGTAAATACTGTGGGAATTTTTTTTAGGGAATTAAAACCCACAAAGAAACCTACACTGTACTCTTAGTAAATAAGGGACAATATCTGAGGTCTCACAATGACACCACCACAAAAGATGGAGCCTTCAGTTGTAGCACAGGTGTGAAAAAAGGTCCAAGCCGACACACTTAAGTGTCAACATAAAAAAACTTTTTATTTACAGAACGTATGGTTATAACAGAATACATGTTTCATTCATCTGAAACCTTAAGATGTCCAGTGATAACTGAGAGGTGCTGCATGACTTTATTAACCCCTTTCAGGACCAGGTAATTTTGGCCTTAAAGTGGCACTCCGCCTCTAAACATCTTATCCCCTATCCAAAGGATAGGGGATAAGATATCTGATACCGGGGTTTCCCGCCGCTGGGGACCCCCACGATCTCCCTGCTGCACCTGTTGTTCATCTAGAGCGTCGCATGCAGTGCCGGAGGCTCGTGATGTCCTGGCTACGCCCCCTCGATGCAAGTGTATTTGAGGGGGCGTGACGGCTGGGGCATGACCATGACGTCACGAGCCTCCGCCCCGCATCGCCAGTCATCCAGCACGGAACAAAGTTTTCTCCCTGCAACGGAAGTCTGGGGTGCCAAAGCCGAGATCGCGGGGGTCCACAGCGGCAAGACCCCATGATCAGACATCTTATCCCCTATCCCCTCCTTTGGATAAGGGATAAAATGTCTAGGGACCCCATTAGGAACCAAGGCTCATTTTTCAAATCTGACCTGTCCCACTTTGTTGTTATAACTTCGGGACACTTTAACTTATCAAAGTGATTCTGAGATTGTTTTTTTTTCCGTGCCAAATTGTTCTTAATGTTAGTGGTAAAGGTTGGTCAATGTATTCTGCATTTTTGTGTGAAAAACTCCAAAATTCAAGGAAAAATGCTAAAATTTACAATTTTTCCAAATTTCCAGATTCTCTATTTTTAAGAAAGATAGTCATACGACATAAATCAGTTATTAATTTGCATTTACAATTTGTCTGCTATCTGTTGGCATAATTTGTTACATGTTGTTTAACTTTTTTAGGACATTTACGGGGCTTAGAAGTTTGGCAGCAATTTTCAAAATTATTGAGAACATTTCAAAATCAGATCTTTTTAGGGACCAGTACAGTTCTGAAGTAGATTTGAGGGGTCTGTATGTAAGAACCCCCTATAAATAACCCCGCTATGAATACTGCACCCCTCAACATAATCAAAATGACATTTGGGAAATGAATTAACCCTTTAGGTGTTTCACAGAAATAAAAGCAAAGTAGAAGTGGAATTTAAAAATGTTATTTATATATTATTAATATTTTTTTTTTTTTGCGAATATTTTGCTCCATTTTTTCCTGCTACACAGCGGGTGCTGTATTTATACAGTATAGAATACATGTTATTTTTAGTTTGTTGTTCGGTACGATTATGGTGATACCTAATTTATATAAGTTTTTTTTATGGTTTATCCCAGTTACATCACAAAAAAGTTTTTTCTGTAAAAAAAAAAAAAAAACTGAGTGTCACCATATTCTGAGAGCTGTACCTTTTTTATTCTTTTACCAATGGAGCTGTGTGGGGTCATATTTTTTGCGGGATAAGTAACAGTTTTGAATAGTACTATTTTGGGGTATGTTTGACATTTTGATCACTTTTTATTAAAATTTTAGTGAGGCAGGATTACCAAAAAGCTGTAATTTTGGGCAAGGTTATTATTATTATTATTATTTTTTTTTTTTACAGTGTTCACCTAGCAGTATCAATGACATGGTAATTTTATTCTGCAGGTCGGTGTGATTATGGGGATACCTTATTTATGTACTTCATTTCATGGTTTCTTACTTATACACTATAAAAACCAGCGATCGGTGCTGCGATTACACTAACCGCAACACTGAAGGGGTTAACTGTCAGGATCGCAATGCAGCTCTGCTCCTAACAGTTGCGGTGGTTACCCGCCCGCACACCCGCAGTGCTGGGATCATAAATGGATGTGTATATATATATATATATATATATATATATATATATATATATATATATATATATATATACGTCCATTTGTGGCAAGTCACCGGAAAAATGGACGTGTGTGTGTGTGTATATATATATATATATGTGTCCATTTGCGGGAAGGGGTTAAGAATCTCTTATTGAACTCATTGAAAGAGAAGGGCAAGTGCAAAGAGTTCTTTTTAAATGGGGCTGGAAATAGTGTTGGGATATATACAGGTTAGATCTCTGTTTCTTCATTATTATTTTTTTCCCCTTATCATTTTTGCTTAGTCGCCTTTTTGTTTTGCAGAGCTGTAAACCTTTGTGAGTTCCACACCATTGGAAAAGTAATAAGACCATGGTGGCTGGAATACATTATTGATGTTTCTGGACATTTAGCATGACCCATTTTTGTTAGGCTTGTAGAGTAAACAATATCTGTGTTTTCCTTCATTAGCATTTTCAGTTGTATCTAAGAAGCTCAGTGATATCGATTAGAAGTCGACGCAGGAGTGCCTCTGAGATCCTCTTACAAGCCACCACAACCTTATAGCTGTGCTGTTCTACTGTGATTAAAGGATGTGGTTTTTCAGATCAATTTCAAACCCAATAAAGGTTTAAAAAAAAATGTTTGTACACTGCATTTTTGGGTGTCCTTTTTTTAGAAAGCATAATAGCTTCTTGTTGGGGAAAAATTCATTACCAGAAGATGAAAACAGTCAGCGGGATGTAATCTAGATGAAAGTAAAGCGTCTGGCTGCCAATCAATATGGCACAAAAGACGTGAAGGTCACTGGGAGCAGAGACACTTCAGATGATAATTTGATGATATCATTGTCGTGACTTGTTTAAGGGGAAAAAAAATCAAGAGTTCTTGGCTTGAGCGAAAATGACTTGAGCTAAGCAAGTCTAGTGTATAGCATTTGGATTTTAGCAATACTGTTGACGATCGGTAGGTGACCTCTTAGAAACAATACTAACAGGTTTTTTGTTCTTTTGTTTTCAAGGTGGCCTTGAAGAGCATGATCTGTCCAAAAAAAGAGGAGCACTATATCAGCTTATAGACCGGATTAGAAGATTTGGCTATGGTATTCCAACTATTTATATAAGCCTTTTAAAGCAGCATGATAGTATTTTTAAAGCCACATTAATAGTGCCATACACACTCATTATTCTAAGCAGTTGACACATGACTTTGGATATAATGGACGTTTCCATTCACTGTAGGTTATGAGCGCACAAATGCAACTGGTGAAAAAACAGATCTAAAACCCTCAGGGAAAAGTGAGAAGAGGAGAATTCCCAGAGCTGCTACATCACGCACAGAAAGAATATGGCCTGGGGGAGTTATTCCATATGTTATTGGAGGCAACTTCACTGGTAAGATACATTCTTCTAAACTAACTAAAGGATTGTTGTTCAAGTCAGAGGCCATAGCATTGTGGGAGAAAGTTGCCCCAGATAAAAAGCTTTATCTTTTTAGGATTCAACTTGATGTAGTAGTAATTCAGTCACATAAGTAGGTTGATCTACTGTATGTCCTAAAAGTATATATGGATTACTACTGTAGCTTCCTCCACTTCCCCTATTTTCTGGGGTAATAGAATACCCCTATCATAACAAATGGAATTTTTATTAAGTACTAAAATGAATTCTTACATGTATAGTTATAATGCTTTGCTTAGCAGAGACTAGGAATATACATAAACATTGACTTAAAGGGGTACTCCGGCCCTGAGACATCTTATCCCCTATCCAAAGGATAGGGGATAAGATGTCTCACCGCAGGGGTCTCGCCGCTGGGGACCCCTGCAATCTTGTACTTGCCACCTACTTGTTTGAGCTGCACGCTGAGGTGCCAGCTCACAAACAGCCGGTTGGCGACCATGGGGTGACGTCACGACTCCGCCCCCGTGTGACGTCACCCCCGCTATGCAAGTCTATGGGAGGGGGCGTGACGGCCGTCACGCCCTCTCCCATAGACTTGCATAGCGGGGGCAGGGGGTGACGTCATTATTGTTTGATGGCGGGTAGTCTGTTAGCATGACGACAGTGACGAACATCTGGGAGCATTTCAATTGTTGTATGGCAAGTCTATTTGATGCTAAATTTTACATTTTAGATCACCTTAAGACAAAATAAGAGTGTTAGAAATATAATAAAAATACTACTGCCATTTTAAGATTTTGTTTGGTGGACCCACTGCTCATGCTGCTACAGCTCCTGTTTGGCTCCTTCTGGTCCCACACCTGCTTTTATGTCCAGAAACCAGTGGCTGCAGCAATGCCCAGTATCGGTCAGTGATTAACTGAGCTGGCAGGCCCTGTTCTAAACTCTTGTCTTAAAAGAGATGAATGATGGAAGGAGCCAAATGGGAGCTGCTGTGCCGTCCTTTTCAACTAGTAAATTCGAACTACAGTTTGTTATTCAGTCATGTCATATCAGTAGACCCTATTGTCAGGCTCCCCAGTACACAATACTCTCAGTATTCCCACAATCAGTCCTGATCAGGTATGACACAGACTGCAGCAAGAACCATCTCAACAGTCGGGATGTGATGTGAGGGACATGGAAGAAGTTGGCCTCGGCCCACACAGAGGGTCAGCGTGTGTAGTATGTGTCACAATGAGAGTGGGATAACACAGCAGGAAAGGAGGGGTCTGTGACACATTTTATTAGTTAAAAGAAACAAAAACTCAAACAAATAAAACAACAACAAAAAATAAGATGAATGCTACTTAAGGTAAGATAATTCTGTTGAGGCTGCTCTTTATTATTACACATCCCGGATACATTTATGAGTGTTACAGCCTGTAAACTGTATAAACCTATCGTCAGCCTTCCCTGTTATTTAAAGTGGTCGCCATGTCTGACAAAATATAAAAGGGCTAGGTAGCTGGGACTCACAGCTTTTTATTTTGTGGGGTAGGACCCCTTTAACAATGTGACCATTTGTAGTCTGCAGCTGGGGAGAAACTAACCGAACAGACTATGACAGGCAGCAAATCTAAGTGAGACTAAACCTATGGGGGAGATTTATCAAAACCTGTGCTGAGGCAAAGTTGCCCAGTTGCCCATAGCAACCAATCACATTTCTTCTTACTTTCTTAAAGGGGTACTCCCGTGGAAAACTTTTTTTTCTTTTCAATCAACTGGTGCCAGAAAGTTAAACAGATTTGTAAATTTCTTCTATTAAAAATCCAGTACTTTTTAGGGGCTATATACTACAGAGGAAATGCTTTATCTTTTTAGATTTCTCTGATGTCATGACCACAGTGCTCTCTGCTGACCTCTGCTGTCCATTTTAGGAACTGTCCAGAGCAGCATATGTTTGCTATGGGGATTTTATCCTGCTATGGACAGCAGAGGTCAGCAGAGAGCACTGTGGTCATGACATCAGAGAAATCTAAAAAAGATAAGCATCTCCTCTATAGTATACAGCCCCTAAAAAGTACTGGAAGGATTAAGATTTTTTAGTAGAAGTAATTTACAAATCTGTTTAACTTTCTGTCACCAGTTGATTTAAAAAAAAAGTTTTCCATGGGAGTACCCCTTTAACAAGGCTTATGCAAAATGAAAGAAGGAAGCAACTTTGCCTCTGCACAGGTTTTGATGAATCTCTCCCATATGTTCTAATCTCAGTTCTTTATCTTTATTACTGTATATAAATATATATATAATGATAACTATATATTTATTTACCTGCAGTGAATAAAAGATTAGTTTAGTTTAAATATTAATGTTGGTTGCTTGGTTGCTATATTGACTGTATACCTGGAATACAGCACATGCCTGTATGTGGCCAAGATGAAGGTTAAGAGGAAATCTATTCTGGTATCATTAATCCTTCAACAGAATTCAGCCTCTTTAAACACGTGGTAACCATTATACTGCATAGTAATCCACACAGGAGATCAGGATTCTGTGACATAATTCCAGGCAGAATATTGTCAAAATAAATCAAAGGTGTGTATGTTTATGCACACACAAAATAATGTTATAATGTATTGATATAGTATATACATTGTCCATATCACTGTACACTCACACCCGCTCACATTGGCCATTGTCCACAGTGGACTCACAATTTAAATGGACCTATCATACTATTTTTAGTGTGTGGGAGGAAACAGGAGTTCCCAATGGAAAGCCACACAAACTCGGGGGGATCATACAAAATCAATGCAGATGTTGCCATAGATCGGATTTTAACCCAGGACTGCAAGGCAACAATGCTAACCACAGCCAACCCTCATTACCTTTGCCACACATCAATGCTCAATACCTCCAAATCCAACTATTGTTGTAATTCAAACCAGCTTTATGTTGGCTGAAGTGCCTGGACACTAAGAACCTCCTGGATTATTTTGAATTGTTAGGGCCCATGCACATTATAGAAAAAAATCCTTGCTTAAAGGACAACTGTAGTGGTCAGAAATCCCTGCCCAAATGTTCCCCAAACAAAAGTTATACAATTCAGTCAATTAGTCCTATTTACCTATATGCAGCCGTTTGTGAGATATTAGAGTTGCCAGCATAGCCCAGTAGTCCTGCGTCCGTCCCCTATTCATTACATTGCAGCCGCCATCTTGGGGACGGAGATCTCTTCCTCCCAGCAGTGTTTGTGCTCCCCCCCTAGCCTCTGTCAGGTCCTCCCTCTTATGCATATGCATGAGCGGGTGCTTTCTGAGGCAGCCATAGGCTCATCCTCAGAAACGCCCCTATCTGTAAGATTGAAGCAGGGGGAGAATGAAGACGTCCACAGCTCCTCCCCCCTCCCCTGCTCTGTCTACATAGGACCTCACTTATCACGGGAGGTTTCAAGTTTTCATGGGGGAAAACACAGAGCAAACCACAGAGCAGGGAGGGGAGGACGTGTGTGTGTGAAGGAGACATATTATACTGCAGGGGCTGGTGGTGTATAGACTACAGGGAATAAATATCAATAGAGGTGTTTGTGAACTACAACTCCCAGGAGACTACAGAGGTACAATAGAGGTGTTGGTGAACTACAACTCCCAGGAGACTACAGAGATACAATAGAGGTGTTGGTGAACTACAACTCCCAGGAGACTACTGAGATACAATAGAGGTGTTGGTGAACTACAACTCCCAGGAGACTACAGAGATACAATAGAGGTGTTGGTGAACTACAACTCCCAGGAGTCTCCTGATACAGTAGAGGTGTTGGTGAACTACAACTCCTTTATACACTCAAACAGCAGAAAGCTGTCACGGCATGCTGGGATGTATAGTCTTACAACAGCTGGAGGCACCACTGCAACTCCAAGCATGCACATACAGCAGAAAGCTGACAGGACATGCTGGGATTTGTAGTCTTGCAACAGCTGGAGGCGCCACTGAAATTCCCAGCATGCCCGAACAGCATATAAAATAACTGGGCATGCTTGGAGTTGTAGTTGTGAAAAAGATGGAGGGACCCCTATCAGGACAGTTTTATAGACAAACAATTATGTTTTTTTTTTACCATTTTTCCTTTCACTCTCCACTCTCCACTCTCCACACTACAGTGAGCACGGAGGCAGCTGCTTCATCACTGGACAGGAGCAGCATGGGGGAGGGGGAGATGAGCAGAAGGGGAGGGTGTATGCATAGGGAAGGGAGATGTGGGCGTTACAATATAATAATTTGCTCGGGGGGATAGAACAGGGGGAGGGCAGTAGCTTACAGGAAGTAAGCACAAGGCATGATGGGAGATGTAGTTTTATTTTCACTTCTCCTCCGTAATTCGTGTGCTGATAACGGGAGAAAGACTGGGCCAATTTTGATGGGGGGGACATCGTTGGAAAGGTCTTTCAAAGACCTATTAAATGAGGTAAAAAAAAGTTTTTTTGCCCAGCACTGCAGATGTCCTTTAATTTCCTTGCGGAATCGGTGCCAACTGGAATTGGCTTTTCTGATTAACATGCTCATTGTTTCAACAGATTCAGGATCCTCGGCAGGATAAGGATCCAAGCAATAGTGTTGGCTATATTGCAGTGCTAGCACAGTAATAATTTCCTGATGCAAGTACCCATTTCAGTGTTCTGCTACTCAGAATGATGCCTGCCATATAGCAGTGGCCATAAAATACTCACATAGTCCTCTTTGTAGGTTATTTGCTTCTATGGAAGTGACCTTGCTAATGTCCCAGCATAATTATACCCATGTTAACAAAACCCATTGTTTGTCCAATGGTCCCGCACGGCTCTTTACTCCATACCTAAATTGGACAACCAGCAATAATATTACTATTGCTATTACTTCTTGTGTCAGTGTTCACATATGTAATCTTTGTTTTTTGTGGGGTATACATTGTCTAGAATATTAGCTGAACACCGATCATGACATAATTTTACACTGTTACATTAGTTCTCCACTGCCTACTAAACTATACTGTACTATTAAAACATGGTTTAAAGGGAAGTTGTCACCTGAGAAAAATACTGTAATGTCTGAAAAGGTGAAAAGACTAATTTGTATCTTTTTATTCCCTTGTATTCCCTACTACTAAAGCAGTTTGGAGCCCTCTTTTACTTTTTTCCACTAAGTTTAGAAGTGTGGGGTATACATTAGCACACAGCACATGTAGTGTTTGCACACGTACTCTGTTAGAATACAAGTGAGTACAAAAATAAATGTTTAGAAATTCACAATTGGCATCTTTTGACCTAACCATTGCAATAGTTTGGGGAGATTATCTTTGGTGACAGATTTTCTTTAACATAAATGTTTTTATTCCCTTTTGCATTTTCTCTAGGAAGCCAGCGAGCCATGTTCAAGCAGGCCATGAGGCACTGGGAAAAACATACCTGTGTAACCTTCATAGAGCGCACTGATGAGGAAAGCTACATTGTGTTTACATATAGGCCTTGTGGGTAAGGAATTATGATCCATCTGTGTCTTTTTTTATTTTAATTTGTACTTGTACTAAAAAAAATACCAATATCAATATGTATTCTGTCATGTCATAGTCGTGGTTATTCATATGTCCTGTCTCACGTAAAAAAAAAAAATCAAAGCAAGAGGAAAGGTCGATGTCATCCACATGGTGCTGTTATCACTTTAATGGTCACTAAGCTTTCAACAAATTTCGATTATATAAATGGTAAAAACTAACATACGAAACTTTGTAATATAGCTTTTAAATAAAATGTCCTTTTACTCCACTTGTCAGGCTGCCCCTCCCCCAGTTAAATTCATCATACAATTTTAAAAACTGTTAATAGTCTGACAGGATTGTGAGGGATCTAATCAAGGGTATGTATAATGGAGTAGGGAGAAGGAGTCTGCAGTAAAGTGAGGTAGGGGCAGAGAGAGGCACAAAGATTGGCTGCAGAAGCTTGCATTAAGTATTCTATATCTTATAACCCTAATGCTTGATTTACAGCTCACACTGCCCAGTGCGTCTGTGTAATGTTCTCCATGCTGTTGCTACTTCTGATGGTATTCTATAAAAACACAGAGGGGCAAGATCCTCTTTTCTGCCTTTTTTATTTGCTTTTTTTTCTTTGCTTTACAAGGATCCGCTGTTGACATCTGCCATATACCACAGAGCCTCTTGAGAGGCCTTGTAGAGTCCATGACTTATAAACTTAAAGATACTTTGGAAGCACAAGTTTAAACAACATAAAATGCTTAATTGGTTTTATTCGTATATCTGATTTTATATATATATATATATATATATATATATATATATATATATATATATATATATATATATATATAAATTTAGTTGTAGCACTAGTTGTAGCACAGATGTGATAAACTCCATTCATATATTAAATACAAGTAGAATAAATGCCTTATTTTCTAGAGAAGAAATGTTCCTGTTTACATAGTTCATAAGGTCGAAAATAGACCAGAGTCCATCAAGTTCAACCTATAACCCTGATGAGTCCCTACTGAGTATATATAGATCTAAAATCCATAACCTGTAATGTTATTATTCTCCAAAAATGCATCCAGACTCCTTTTAAATTCTTTTACAGAGTTCACCATTACCACCTCCTCTGGCAGAGAATTCCACAGTCTCACTGCTCTTACAGTAAAGAACCCCGTCTGTGCTGGTGTAGGAACCTTCTTTCCTCTAGATGTAGAGGATGCCCCCTTGTTATAGATACAGTCATGGGTATAAATAGATCATGGGAGAGATCTCTGTACGGCCCCCTGATATATTTATACATAGTTATTAGGTCGCCCCTAAGCCTTCTTTTTTCTAAACTAAATAACCCTAATTCTGATAATCTTTCTGGGTACTGTAGTCCTCTTATTACTCGTTTTACCATGGTTGCCCATCTTTGAACCCTCTCCAGCTCCACTACACTGGTGCCCAGTACTGTACACAGTATTCCATGTGTGGTCTGACTTGTGATTTGTACAGCGGTAGAATTTTTCCTTGTCGTGGGCATCTATACCCCTATTGATGCACCCCATGATTTTATTTGCATTGGCAGCAGTTTAAACCAGTCTGTTAAAACTCATATGTAATAACAATATTAATGTATTATTTATTGAATGTGGGTGAAAAGGTTAAGAATGTAGATTAAGAATTTTAAAGCATGTAGAAAATGAAAGCTTATTTTTCTGCTATTCATATCCTATTAACACTAAGCATATGTGCTAGCTCCTCCACAAATGAATGGAAATACACATTATTATTATCAGTAAATTCCAATAGTGCGTTTTACATGGTGTCATCCTTCTTTAGACACTTAAAGGGGTATTCCGGGTTTATACATCTTATCCCCTATCCAAAGGATAGGGGTTAGGATGTATGATCGCAGGGGTCCACCGCTAAGGACTACGTGGTTTATTAAGATGAGGATAGCCATTTTACAGTCAGTGAGTGAGGAGTTACATGAAAACTCAACCTGTAGAAAAAAATTATCACAGTGTAAGAGTTTGGAGGATTTGGGATTTAAAGGAGTTCCGGGAAGGATCTAAGAGAGGTCATTAGAGGCAAATAGTGGAAAACTGAAAAAAAAAAAAAAAAAAATGAAGAAATAAATAACTAAAAATAGAGAACTATTACTGATTGTTATGACACATTCGGAAAAGAAAGAAAAAAACAGCCAAAATCTGTTTAAAAATCACTGACTTACAGATCATTGTGGTTTCACTGATAAAGCAATTGTACTTGAGCTGTGTCACATCCACTACTCATGAACCTAGTCTTTTCTTATTTAACAGTAGAGAGCCTGAGCATAAAAAATGCCCAGGGCAACATTGACTTCAAATACAGCTCTTAGAATGGCATTGGCAGGTAAAAGATGGCAGATTTGGACTTGTTTTTTTATTTTGTTTTCCTACCCTGCACCAGAAACCCCTTTTTAATACATTCCTCTTGAATTTAAAAAGACCTACAATTTTTAAATACTTACATTCTTTGCACATGAAGTGCATACATTCTTGCATTCTTGACCCATCGTTCTTCTGACCATTAAAAGTCAGAAAAGGATTCAGAATTTGTATACTGCTATCTTTAGAGAAAAAATCTTTGTCCGTATGTGCTGCACACATGCTTTAACTTTTCTGTTTCAATCTGATGTTCAATCTGATCACAGCTGTGTCATGTGCAGCAATAGTTAATGGTATGGTTATTTCCATCTGTCAATATATTTTAATTTAGAATATAGTATGGTAATAATAATATTTTCCTAATTTACTTACTACCGGTACAATGGGGGAGATATATCAAAACCTGCCCAGAGGAAAAGTTGCCCGTAACAACCAATAAGCTCGCTTCTTTCATTTTTAACAAGGCCTCTGCAAAATGAAAGAAGCAATCTGATTGGTTGCTATGGGCAACTGGTCATCTTTTCCTTTGCACAGGTTTTAATAAATCTCCTCCTATGTGTTTGTATTATCAATTCTGTTATGTGATGTAAAACTGGATTTTGTCTATTTATTATGATTTGATTTGAGTCAGGCTGGGAATTTGGTATATCAAAACGTGCTATCTAAATCTTCACTAAGAAGAGCCACCTTGAGCATGGTTGGTTTAAAGGGGTTGTCCAGCAAAATAAACCAACCTTGTATGTTGTCAAGCAGTATAATAAAGCAACTCTATAATATAATGTTCCTAGCCATAGTGCAGAGATCACCCATATCACCTGTGCCCTCTCTCTTGTAAGGTCACAGGTTCTAAATGCAGAGAGCTCCTACTCCCCTCCTGTCAGTGCAGGCTGAACCAGGAAAGGGAAAGCTGGTATTTCTGCTCATTAGATAAGGGAGCAATAAGCCTGTTCTTAGTCACATTAGTTGTAGAATTAACTCTCTGCTGCCTTATCTAATGAGTTAATATTCTAATGAGCAGTAGTACCAGCTCCCGCTTCAAATCACTGGTTCTAGCCCCTGCTAACAGAAGGGGATGGAGGAGGAGGAATGTCGGAGTTTACAAGGAGGACAGTACAGCTGATATGGAAGATCTCTGCACTATGGCTAATAACATTAGTAATTTGCTTATTTATACTTTTTGACACCATACATGCAAAAGCAGCAGTACATCACTACTTGGTGTATACACACTGCAAGTCAGTCTGCATTCAGATATTCACAATCTAGCATACTCTTGCTGATCACATGGGGATGCCGCTGGGAGCAGAGAGGGGATGTATTAGCATGTCAAGTGTGACATTTTGGAGGCTCCACCTTCTTCATCAGACATAAGCACTTGGTAATAGGGTCCTTTGTACTCTATACAGATAAAAACAGTATAGTGATAACTATAACCCATTAAAAATAAAGAAATCTGAGATTTTTAAAACCAAAAAGGGCACATTTGCATATCCTAGCAGTCAAAGCAGTTCTGCTAAATTCCTGTCCATGGGCACTTCACATGTGACTCCATTATTGTGGCGCATATGTTGAAATGCCTATGTGGTATTGCACATGTTGGACATACCTTAAAAGCAGAGAGGCTCTACCTCAATGAGCATAAGCCAGCTATATGTGGCTATAGAGAAAAATACAGAGGAAAAAGGAAAAAAGATAAGAAATTTGGGGAAACCAGTTGTGCAACATTAGTTGAGCAGTGCTAGAAAGTGTTGTAGGAGGGAGTCCTGAGTATTTAGATGAAGAAATTTTAAGCATAAAGAAAGTGGAAGCTTAAATGAGTTTTATTGTTATTTATGATTGGCCTATCCTTAAGCTATCTTTAACTCATCTGTGAGGGTCTGACCTGTGCTCTTAATCTGCTGTTTGGAGAGATCATAGCACTGTGGGCCGCCTGTGCAGGAGTGCCATGATTAATATTTATGAAGTGGGTATTTTCCAAGAACAAGCAGTACAGCTGTACCAGTGCACCTTGGAGCTACAGAACACCCTGAGTGCACCAAACCCCCCTAATTTACATGTTTAAAAATTTTGGCCATGTCTCGGGGTCTAAGGAACGGTAAAAGCAACTGTAAAGATGATTGTAATCAGTGTAACCTTCACTATTAATCTATAGCAGGATAGTGCGGGTAACGTTGAAGTAGGTTTTCCTTTAACCTCATTTTTGTCAGTGATCTTCAATTCAAGATCTTCCTAACAAGCATTCAGGGTTACAATTAAGCAATTGTTATAAACATAAGTAGTTATATGTGACCCTGCAAAATGGTATTTTTAGCGAAACATCAATACATTGCACAGTGTTCTCAGAATTGTTGTTGCTATGTTACAATGGAAATCTGTGAGTGTAGCAGATGTGTCCTATAATAAATTATTCAAATATTTGGTCTGTTAATAAACTTAACTCCTTTTTCCTCTCAATCAAAGTTCTCTCTGATTAAAATCTCTTCTAGGGGTTAAGGTTATGTTCTTTCATCTACTCCACAGGTGCTGCTCTTATGTGGGTCGAAGAGGAAATGGCCCTCAAGCAATATCAATAGGCAAAAACTGTGATAAGTTTGGAATTGTGGTTCATGAGCTGGGTCACGTGATAGGCTTTTGGCATGAGCACACCCGACCAGACCGAGATGATCATGTGACTATTATCAGGGAAAATATTCAACCAGGTAATTCTTTGTGGGCCATTACACATTTTGTGTGTGTGTGTTATTATGGTCAAGTTTCTTATACGGTAAACAAATATTCCTTTTTCAAGTGTATTGGCTTTGTTGCTTTGACCTTTTGTACAAGTTACATATTGTTTTAAATCCTAGGCCAGGAATACAATTTTCTGAAGATGGAACCAGGAGAGGTGAACTCTCAAGGAGAACCATATGATTTTGAGAGCATCATGCATTATGCAAGGAACACCTTCTCAAGGTTGGAACCTCAGGTTATAATTTTTGACTTTTAATTCCATATTAATTTATAGTTCAATATTTTTTCTGGTTCTTGTGGTGTGCATCGTATAACCACTTGCCAAATGTTAGTCAAAGTATCTGTGCAAAGTCTAAATAGCCATTGGTGCTTTCTTTGGCGGTTACTGAGCTTGAACTATTAAAATCTTGGCCCATGATGGTAAAGGTGCAGATGTCTCCATAACTCACAACCATTTTACCGTACTGGTCGGCTGGAGACAACTGTCTTTTTCTAGATATTTGTATACAGTTTTTTCTAGATATTTTAATACTGAGCCTTTTATCATAAAGTTATTAGTCTTTAGTTTTTTTGGAGTCATTTTTGAGTTTGCAATTTTTTTTTTTTTTTTTTTACTTTTAAAGGGGTACTCCGGTGGAAAACGTTTTATTTTTTTAAAGTACTGGTGCCAGAAAATTAAACAGATTTGTAAATTACTTCTATTAAAAAATTTTAATCCTTCCTGTACTTATTAGCTGCTGAATACTTTCAGTACTTTTTAGCAACTGTTTGCTATAGAGGAAAATCTTTATTTTTATAATTTTCTTTTTTGTGTTGTCCACAGTGCTCTCTGCTGACACCTGATGCCCGTATCAGGGACTGTCCAGAGCAGGAGAAAATCCCCATAGCAAACCTATGCTGTTCTGGACAGTTCCTGACATGGACAGAGGTGTCAGCAGAGAGCACTGTGGACAACACAAAAAATAAATTCAAAAAGTAAAGAATTTCCTCTGTAGCATACAGCTGCTAAAAAGTACTAAAAATATTTTTTAGTAGAAGTAATTTACAAATCGGTTTAGCTTTGTGGCACCAGTTCATTTAAAAAAAAAAGAAAAGTTTTCCACCGGAGTACCCCTTTAACAAAGTAAGGTTGGAGTTAAATCACCTCCTCTAAACTGTACCATAACAGTGTCAGCGTTTAAGGTGTTGTATAATGAGTTTTATCACACATAAATAGTAAATCCACTTTGTGTATATTAGTTTCAATAGCAAGACTTCACGGATCTGACATCTGCTTTAGATTACGTGATTTACTATGTGTTTATGTATGTGACCTGCAGAGATACATGTCTACACACAGTTTAGTTTATTAGCTATACAAACCTCAGTAGAATATTTGTTATGAAGATGAAGGTATAGATAGGTTTATTTAGCCAGAATATTTTATAGTGTTAATAGTTCATTAATATTAAATTTCATGTATAATTGTTACCGCTAATAATATATTATTTTAAACATAAAAATATGGTTGACTAGTTAATTATATCCTAAACTAAATAGCTATTCTAGAGGTCAAATAAATATGGGGGTTTTTCATACTACTGCTAGAGATGAGCGAAGTTACAGTACTTCGATTCTGCATGAAGCTCGCGGCTCGGCGGTTGCTGACTTTAGCCTGCATAAATTAGTTCAGCTTTCAGGTGCTCTGGTGGGCTGGAAAATGTGGATACAATCCTAGAAGATCCACCTTTTCCAGCCCACCGGAGCACCTGAAAGCTGTAATATTTATGCAGGCTAAAGACATCAACTACCGAGCCGAGAAGTTGTTGACGAATCGAATCACTGTAACTTTGCTCATCTCTAATTACTGCCATTCTGACAGTCCCCGCTGCTCTCCTCTGATGTTTTGTTACTGCTGGATATGCCTGCTTATCCAATCACTGGTTAATGGTTAAAGGGTTTGCCTGCTTTGACAATGATGTATTGGGAATTTGTATAGTGTAATGGGTCCAATAATACAAAAGCCCAAAACAAAACCCTTTTACTTTTTTTTTTTTTTTACATTTTTTATACTGAATAAAATAATTCACGTTTTCCCCCAGTCTGTTGTCCTAATGACAATGTAAAAACAGAATTTTATACATTTTTTGTAATTTTTTTTAAAAAGGGAAAATTTAGCATGGACATAAGTATTGAGACACTTTACTATGACACCTGAAATTTAGCTCTGGCTCCTCCCAATTCAGGTGATTGGACAGGATTTTGAATGACACAGCCCTGTCTATATAAGGTCTCACAGCTGACCATGCATAAAGCAAAAATCAAGCCATGAGTTGGAAAAGACTGCCTGTAGAGGTCAGAGAAAGGATTGTGTAAAGACACATATCTAGAGGAAGGTACAACAAATATTCTGCTGCACTTAAGGTTAAGCACAGTGGCCCCCATAATCTTTATTTTGAAGAAGTTTTAAGATAGGTCTCTTTTATTGAGCTGAAGAAGTTTTAAGATAGGTCTCTTTTATTGAGCTGTCTGCCCCACCAAACTATGTAATCTGGTGGAACAGGGCCTTCATACTGAGGTGTCCAAGAAACCAATGGTCATTTCAGCTGAGCCCTAAAGATCCTGTGTGCTGATGGGAGAAACTTCCAGTAGGTTAACCATCACTGCCGTACTCCATCAATCTAGGCTTTATGGCAGAGGGGCCAGGTAGAAGCCTCTTTTCAGTAAAGGACAAATGAAAGCCCACCTAGAGTTGGCAAATAAAGGACCTAAAGAACTGGGAGAAACCATTTTCTATGGCCTGATAAAAGATTGAACTTTTTGGCAGCAGTTCTAAGCATCATGTCTGGAGGAAATCGGGCACTGATCATCACCTTCCCAATACCATCCCTACAGTAAAGCATGGTTGTGGCAGCATTATGCTGTAGAGGTCTTTTAACCCTCAGGCTGGAGGGTTTGGCAATAGACTGTAGGTTCACCTTTCAACAAGGCAATGACCCTAAGCCCACAGGCAAGACCACACAGGAGTAAGTTCACCACTCCTGTATTGAACATCTCTGAAGAGACCTCCAAATTGTTATCTATCAACAGTCCCCATTAAACCTGACAGATCTTGAGATGATCTGCAGAGAAGAATGGCAGAAAATCCCCAAATACAGGTGTGCACACCTTATGGCATCAGACCCAAGACTTGAGACTGTAATCACTGCCAAAGGTGCTTCAACTCAAGTACTGAGTAAAGGGTATGAATACTTATGTCAATACAATATTTTTTTTTTTTTTATTTTTTTTCAATAAATTAGCTAAGATTTCTAACGTTCTGTTTTCACTTTTTTCTTTATGGGATACTTAACGCAGAATAATCTGAGAAAAACATGATCATATAAGTAGAATTGTTACTTTTTTACTTTTGGTTAATGGCAAAAAATGTAATAAATTCCTAATCGTTATAAATCTCTTCAATAACATAGAAACTATATACTAAATGGGGTTAAAGGGGTACTCCCATGGAGAAACTTTTTTTTTTTTTTTAAATCAACTGGTGCCAGAAAGTTAAACAGATTTGTAAATTACTTCTATTAAAAAAATCTTAATCCTTCCAGTACTTTTTAGGGGCTGTATACTACAGAGGAAATGCTTTTCTTTTTGGATTTCTCTTCTGTCATGACCACAGTGCTCTCTGCTGACCTCTGCTGTCCATTTTAGGAACTGTCCAGAGCAGAAGAAAATCCTCATAGCAAACATATGCTGTTCTGGACAGTTCCTAAAATGGACAGCAGAGGTCAGCAGAGAGCACTGTGGTTGTAACAGAAGAGAAATCCAAAAAGAAATGCATTTCCTCTGTAGTATACAGCCCCTAAAAAGTACTGGAAGGATTAAGATTTTTTTTAATAGAAGTAATTAACAAATCTGCTTACATTTCTGGCACCAGTTGATTAAAAAAACAAAAAAGTTTTCTACGGGAGTACCCCTTTAATTTAAACACCCAAATCTCATCTGTCATTTAAGCAGCAGTGCTAGAACTGTACGTAATAGAACTGATGATTCTTTTTGTGTGTGTGTCCTATTTTAGGGGTATGTTTTTGGATACAATTCTTCCCTCCCGAGATGAAAATGGTTTGCGACCTTCTATTGGGCAGCGCACAAGACTCAGTGCGGGAGATATTGCACAGGCAAGGAAGCTGTATAGATGTCCAGGTACAAAAATGAATAGCAACATGTATTATTCAGCAGCTTCTTTAAGTATTTCCAGAGTTCAAAGGTGAATGAATGTAAATTGGGTACAGGCGCAAAGGTTCCAGCACAGTCAGCCAAACCAGCATGTCTTTAAAGTGTGTAACCTTTGCTAGCATTTCACTTATCAGCTTTCTTTATTTCTTTCACCGTTCTACAAAGGCAGCAGGATTCTACTTGTAAAACGTATTATCTAAATCCATAAAACCGTATTTCAATAAAATGGATACCGTCCAGTACTGTCATTTTGGTGGTTTTCCAAATCAAATACAATTTTCTTGCAAGTAAAAACACTACCTATTGCTTACTCAGAAAGCTTACTAAACAGTATATGAACCATTTTCTTAGATGCGATGCAACATGTTTCTTATTAGATGGAGTCATTTATTAGACCAGAGGCGCAGTGACTTACCCTGTAGTTAATTTTGAAGTTTGATTGATTGGATTTACAGCTATTGATATCGTTTTTCGTTCTATTATATATGATTTTACTTTATATGTTGTGTATACAGTATATTTTGTTAGTAACTCAGGTTTATACACGTATTATGTGTTTTTATCATAAGGGTATGTTCACACTGAGGAATTGGGGCAGAAATCAAGCAGAAATTTTCTGCTTCAAAATATTATTACTTTTCCACAAGAACTCAGAGATTTTGCGCGGAATTTTGCGTGGAATTGGTCCGGAAATTGCACGAAATTCGCGCGGAAAGGCAGGTTTCATGCGGAGGAGGAGTATCAAGTAGTTCTCTTCATAATTTTTTTTTTCAGGCAGAAATTCCGCGCGGAAATGCTTCTGACTGAAAAAAAATAATAACATTGATCTCTATGGTTGAACGACGCTGATTCCGCCTGAAAGAAAGAACATGTTCTTTCTTCACGAGGAACAGACTTCCCCGTCAGAATTCTGCTTGAGGAAATTCCTCAGTGTGAACTGAGGGGCAGAAATTCTGTACCACTCTATGGGGATTTCACTGCTGAATGATTTGGAGAGGAAAAAGCAAGCAGAATTATTCGTGGAAATTCCTCTCCATTTCCTCAGTGTGAACATACCCTAACTGATCAAGTGGTTACATGGCTTTCTGCAGTGTTGTGCTATTGGGAAAACAATTTACACACCAGAAATGACCATAACATTACTAACCATTGCAAAAGTACAAGTAATAATAAATAAAGCTCTATATGGAAACAAAGATGACCTATAGACAAAAGCAAGTAGTAGGACATCAAGGTGCAAGGGCATACATACTGTAGAGACAAACCATGTGACTGCTATTGGGTCCTTGGGGATAGGTGCTACTTTCCCACTGTTAGGAAATTTTCCCCAGGGAACTGCATTGTCAGCAAATAAAGGGATGGAGAATTGACATAAAGCTTATGGAAAGCAAGGGGAAATAAACACCAGACCTTTTTATTCTATAAGGCAAACTTAAATGGCATTATAGGAGGCTTATTACATTTTTTTTTGCTAAATAGCCCCCAAAGATCAGGTTGGCCGTCACATTCATGTAGCCTTGTATTGTTGTATTTTGATCACCAAACACCAGCGATGCAAAATATTTCATCTGCTTATACAAATATAATAACTATGTGTGTGTTTTTTCAGCATGCGGAGAAACTTTACAGGATTCTACTGGCAATTTTTCTTCTCCTGGATTTCCAAATGGTTATCCTTCATACACTCATTGCATATGGAGAATATCTGTGACCCCAGGAGAAAAGGTAGTTTATTTATTTGTTTTTATTTATGTATTCAGCATTCTATTTGATCAACTTAACAGTTAGAGAACCACCATACCCTCAAAGTTTAATTTTCCTGTTCCCTGATGATCTGGAGCTCACTGTGGCTGTCATGGAAGACTGCTGCTGCAACCTGTAGCATGCAAGGATGTGCAGCATTTTCCTGCACAGGTTCCTTAGCAGGTCAAGACATTTTTTTTTCTTGGAACTGCGTGAAGACCCCCAGAGACCTCAGTATTTGCAAGGAGCATATAAGTGAAATGTAATGCTATTGATAACTATGCACTGTATTTTATGTATTTTTTAATTGTTGATTTGTCTCTTGTATGCAGAATCAAGCAACTTTCCTAGTAGTCTTCATTGGCCTTTTTTCCACCAATTAGCTGCTGCTCAGAGAACGAGAAGTCTGTTAGATGGACATTCTGTTCTCTCAGGCAGAGAATATATATGAATTACATAGTAGCCCAGATAGTTGATGGGGAAAGAAAACTAGAAAGTCTGCAGAAGAGAATCATATGTGCCGTGTACAAGTATAGTCAGAAAATAGAGCTTACAAAGCACACTGTATAGACTGTAGAAGCAACAGTAAGCAAAATGTTTAAAAAAGGCCTAAGAAGAAAGTGTTATTGTGGACTATATTACGAATAAATCAAGAACAAAAGGTGTCCATGGCCTTTAAGGGTCTGATGGTTGCATTGATTTTGGGCAAAAGCCAATATTCCAACTTTTGCCTAAAGTGTCAATATCAATAGCCTGTCTTGTATGTTGATGGAACGCAATGGTAACAGTGTAAATCATGACCAGTAGTTTGGTACAGAATACATGTGAACACAACAAATGATGCGGAAAACAATTCCAAGTGTAAGAGGAAAAGTGTTAGGTCACATATACTGGCTGTATACCTTGATCATCATTTTCTGACAATGATTATCCATTAGCTTCCTTTATCCCCATGACACTCAATGGTATTTTTTATTTTATTTCCTGCAAAATATAGTGACAAGATGCATTTAGCCTTGTTTGAGAAATTCTTTAGATCTTTCCCAGTGTACATGCCATTGTACCGTTTTTAAAGACCCTGTCAGCATTTTGTTTTGTGAACCCATTTTAAGAACTCTGTTGTTGCGTTTGATCAGTGTAAGGAATTGATAAAGCTATAACAATAAAAGATGAACAATTCCTTTGTTAAAAAATTTAATTAATTAATGTTAAAATTCTAATGTTAACAAATTCTGGAATGTTAAAAAAACGAATTGACTAAAAGATTTTTGTATTAATACACAGCTTTAAGTGGCTAAAGCTTGCGTTTGCTGTTCAGAATGAACAAAAAATAATTTTTAAAGATCCGCACAGTTCCGCTGTTGGCATTTGACATAGCTTTTATTATAAGTATGATTCTAATATTTCTTAGCTGCTGATATAGCTGTTTACTATACCTCTGACAAGCCATCTCATATAGTCTTAAAATAACTTGCCAAGAAATTGCTCTGTCAAGGTTAATGAGATGCAGGACAAATTACATTAATTGAAGCTATAGTGCAGTAGCGGAATTTGCTTATGTGGCCGATTCTCTGCTAACTTATCTGACAAACATTGGCAACGTGTTTACTATAGAGACTTGTTGTAATATCATCTTTGAACTGCTTGGCTGCAGCAGTGAATATTGCTGGAAAAGCTAATGGAGCATGGTTGTGCCTCATCCTATTTTCAATGAGTAGTAGAAAAGGAAAATATGTAATGGGTTATTTTTAAGAGTTTAAAGAGTTCAAATATATTGTATATTGTTTATTAATCAAAAGATTTAGAAAACCAAATATATTTAGTATATTGTATTGGTATATTTCTAGGCTTCTATATATTTTTCCACAGCTTGTTAAATATTTTCATGTTTTATGTTTTTGTGTGGAATCTTTTAAAACATTTTTTTTTTGGTATGATTCGTATTTCCTGTCCTCTATTGAATGAACCCTATCCCTTCCAAATGATGTTTATACACTTCGTTGTTTACCAGAAACAGCGCCATACTTGATTGTAACTGTACCTGGTACTGCAACTGAGACTTTTTCACTGGAATGGGACAAAGCTGTTTTGAGCTGCAGTAGTCAGACTGCAACCAATCTGATATTGATGGCCTTTCCTTAATAATAGGTAAACATTTAAAGTAAAGGAAGCATGATAAAACCTCCCATAGCTCTAAAGACTGTAGTGATGTGATAAATATGAATGATTGTATCAATTTTGTTTTAATGGTTTCGATTATTTTACAGATTGTTTTAAATTTCACCACTATGGATGTCTACAAGAGCAGTCTCTGCTGGTATGACTATATTGAAGTCCGAGATGGCTACTGGAGAAAATCACCATTGCTGGGTTAGTGCTTTGTACCTTTTTGCCTCTGTTGTATAGTAGTACAGACTCTATACCACAATATGCATTGGATTAATGGAGTAATCCAGAGATCCTGAAAGACATTTTTTTCTCGGTTCCTTACTATGTTCTTGCATAGGGAATAGTTTCAAATTTACATACTTGTATTATGTTAGAATTTCCACATTAAGGGCCTATTCACACGTACAGTATCCTGCACATATTTGATGCAGACTCAATAGGGTTTTCCTACTTAGTACCCCACCTTTTCACCTTTTTAGTAGTGATGAGTCTTGCCCAGAAATATGGGATGGCAGTCTGTTGCACGACATTCCATGTACACATTCAGGCTCTGTTGGCTAGAGATGACCTTTTACATGTTTTATACAATCATTGAACTGGTGATATTTTACAATGTTTCATCTTCACATTTTTGCATGTTTTATCGTGTAATTTTAGTACTTTCCTGGTGGTTCAAAGTCCTGTATAATTGAAAACTGTAACATCTGTATGGTGCATTATCAAAGCTACATAATCTATTTGTAGTAATTCTTCTATTATTATTTATATATTTGTCTGCTTCTAGGAAGGTTTTGTGGTGATAAACTTCCAGAGGTGTTAACAACAACAGACAGCAGAATGTGGATAGAGTTTCGAAGCAGTAGTAACTGGGTTGGGAAGGGATTTGCTGCAGTGTATGAAGGTAAGAAAATATTTCTGTACTGTACATGGATATACAAATATGAAAGAAGTTCACCTAATATTATTTAAAAAAAATAAAAGAAAAATATGCTCCCCCACCACAGCCATCCATGCGTACATCACTTCTTGTTTCTAGAATCATCTAGAAGTCTATCCATTTTATACAGTTTAAGTCCATGTAGTCTTTCACTGGGTTACCGCTTCTACTACTTTTTTTTTAGAGTACATAGATTGTAAATCACTTTCTATTTAAACTCCTTGGGGGACTATTATCAAAATCTGTACAGAGGAAAAGTGAACCAGTTGCCCATAGCAACCAATCACATCTCTTCTTTCATTTTTAAAAAGGCCTCTGAAAAATAAAACAACCAATCTGATTGGTTGCTATGGACAATTACACCACTTTTCGTCTAACCAGGTTTTAATGATAAATCTCCCCCCTTGTCTCTGGTGCCTCTTGTGCTGCCCCTAACTTGCAGGACGAGCAACACTACATATGTTGATCCTGTATTTTTGATCCCCTGGTGCGATCACCTATAGACATGATCCCTTCCTCATTCACTCACAGAGCACCCTCTCACCCACTATGACACTATAGTGGCCTTTCAGTGGGTCTTGGGCTAACAATCCTAGTGCTAAACTTACAAGAGAGTAATTTTGTAGATACCAGCTCTTTTATGAACAGCTGCTTAGGTTAAAGGGGTACTCCACTGGAAAACATTGTTCTTTTAAATCAACTGGTGCCAGAAATGTAAACAGATTTGTAAATTAATTCTATTAAAAAAATCTTAATCCTCCTAGTACTGATCAGCTGCTGTATGATCAACAGGAAGTTCTTTTCTTTTTGAATTTCCTTTCTGCCTGACCACAAGTGCTCTCTGCTGAAACCTCTGTCCATTTTAGGAACTGTACAGAGTAGGAGCAAATTCCCATAAAAAACCTATCCTGCTAAAATGGACAGAGGTGTCAGCATAGAGCACTGTGGTCAGACAGATGGGAAATTCAAAAAGAAAAGAACTTCCTGTTTATCATAAACAGCAGCCGATAAGTACTGGAAGGATTAAGATTTTTAAATAGAAGTAATTTACAAATCTCAAACAATAATGCAAATAAGTCCAGCTCACCACCTGGTCAGCTGTGTTACGGACACGTGTGGACCAAACATCTTGGAAACTGAAGAAAGAAGGTAACGTCCAGCACAGCGGCATACACGTAAAAATGTATTTCTTTATTCAGGCTTCATATCGACATCAGTAACAACGGGAACAGACAATGGAGTGACGCGTTTCAGCGGACGTGTCCGCCTTAGTCATACTACATTTACAAATGATCCATCCGGACTATATAGGGGAGAAACTCGACCCACATCAGGTGAAAGCACCTGTCCCAGATAGATTGAATCTCCACCAACAGAGTCCAAGACTAACAAATAGACAACAATGCTAGTATAAAACCAGGTGGCTATTTTCCACTCCCTTCCTAAGGTACATAAAAATATTTTTCCACCTCCTATGTGACCTATAGTCGCAGGTTTCTCATCCCTTAACGAACGTCTGTGTGCATGGGTAGATAATATGCTCCAACCTCTAATAGGCAATATGCCGGGTTATATTAAGGACACAACCCATGTATTGCCCATGATAGAACACATCACATGGCAGCCAGACTTTGTTCGGGTGACTGCCGATGTCACTTCCTTATATTCTGTCATCCCCCACTCTAAAGTTAAGTTGGCCCTCGAATGGTTTCTCCGAACTTATTCCGCTTATCCAGTTGATTTGCAGGAATATATTATATTATTGGTTGAATATCTGCTAACTCATAATTTATTTGTGTTTGACAATGAATTCTTCATGCAAACGACTGGAACGTCTATGCGGGCGACGTTCCTTCCTCTCTCTTCCTAACATTTACATGTGTTGGTGGGAGAGGGGGACACTCTTCGCCCCCAAAGATTCATTTGCCACTAGCATCCAATGGTATGGCCGCTACATCGACGACCTCATATTTATATGGGGGTCAGATGTAGCGGCCATACCGGATTTCACCTGTTATCTGAATGATAACGACCTTTATCTTCGGTTTACAGTAACTTATGATTTACATGTTATGCCCTTTTTGGATTTGAGACTTGTGGGAGACGTTGCTTCGGGGAAAGTAATTAATACTACCACTTATCGCAAAGATACCACTGTTAACTCCATGCAACGTCCTCCCCCCATGTGGTCAAAAATCTAATGACTAATGGTACTGAGTTTGTTTCAACAGCTAATGGTGAGAAGTTTAAAATTAAACTATTTAACTTTAATACTACCTATGTGGTATACCTGGTTATGTGCTGGGAGTGTAAAATCCAATATGTGGGATGCACCTATCCATGGTCAGCAAGAACTGTGCTGACTATCATCATGGCAGCTTTCAAAGTCTATCCTTGCAGGGGATAGAGAGCGAAAATGCCCCTATTGGGGGGGAGATCATAGACAAAAATTATCAGACCGGGAGGTCTTTTTGATTATGCGGCTCTGTACTCGACACCCTATGGGGATGAAAAGGAGACAGGACGTTATTTTGCACTATTAGATGCATATATATGTCTAATAGAATTATCTTGTTTCCTGCGCTCTCCTACATTTTTCCCCTTTTTGGTATGTACATATGTCTAAATAACTGCACTACAGTCGATAACAAGATCAGTAATTTTTAATAAATGGAAAAATTTAATAACATATATTAATTTGAGGAATAGTTTCTGTTCTTTTCGTTCAGTCTGTTGTAGTGTGGGGTTTTCCCCTTCTGTATACATCTGTGCTGCTTTATGTTAGTAAGCTACATATATGTTTATTAATTGCTTCTACATATACCGCAAAACATTTGTTTCCAGTTATACTCCTTTAACATGGTTGCTTTATGTCAGAAACCATATTTTTAGAGTTATGATAGTTTTTTTTAATTAATTGGTTTCAACATATCAGGATGTACCATTGTTGCAACATATGTGTAATGCATCTGTTGATAGACATTTGTTTTTATTTTTAAAGCTATTTCATATGTATGGTTTTATACTAGCATTGTTGTCTATTTGTTAGTCTTGGCAGGTGGCTGGAGATTCAATCTTTCTGGGACAGGTGCTTTCGCCTGATGTGGGTGGAGTTTCTCCCCTATATAGTCCGGATGGATCATTTGTATATGTAGTATGATAAGGTGGACACGTCCACTGAAACGAGTCACTCCATTGTCTGTTCCCCTTGTTACTGATGTTCATATGAAGTCTGAATAAAGAAATATGTTTTTCGTGCATACCTCCAGTGGAGTACCCCTTTAACCATACTCTGCAGCTGAAGGCTTCTTTGCCTACTTTGCATCTCTAACTGCTACTGCCATCTTCCAGCAGTCAGGTGGACTGTACTTTCCCACAGGCATCATTCACTTCGAGCTCATCTCTCACAGTCTGCCAGTGCTCTTCAGGGCTGCAAGGCCTCCTGTCTCTCATGTATTCTCTGTGTATACACTTGCCAAAGTCACCCCCCTCTCACCCCCACCTGCAAGTGTTGTGGAGCAACACTCGACATGCCATAATGTCCACCACCATGTCGAAATCCGGGACCAGTGATGGCCCTTCTGACTGACACCCCTTCTGACTGACACCCCCCACCTCTTGCTGATTGACACCCAGGGAAAGCCATTCCTGCTGTCCTCAACTAAAACCGAAATGGTGACACCATTGAAACAACAGGTACTCTGGTCCTACTTTATGCACGAGGGAATACCCAAACTCGCTTGGTAAATTGGCATAAATTATTATAATACAGGTTAAACACATTACAGTATGTCACAAAAGGTACAGCATGTGTGAACATTATTACACAACAATATAACTTTGTTAGCATGAGTATGTATGTTAGCAGATCATACCTTTTACATATGGCTTTGATTCACATACAAAAGAATGGTATGCTCTATATATTTAGATAGAATTTTAATCCCATGCATATAGATTTTTTGTGGTTTTTCTTTCTTTTACTTTACACTTTTTCTTATCGTTTGCTTGCTTATTTTAATATATTCAACTGACTTGATTTTTCAGCAATTTGTGGTGGAGAGATCCACAAAGATTCTGGGCAGATCCAGTCCCCCAATTATCCAGATGACTACCGGCCATCAAAGGAATGTATATGGAAAATAACAGTAGCAGAAAATTACAATGTTGGATTAACCTTCCAGGCATTTGAGGTAATGTTATCTGACCTAAGCGGTGGTGAAGATAAATTATATTGCTTTTAGAAATCTTTAATCCAGTCTCGAGTGAGCAAATTGTCATTTACAGGCCAAGCTCTGGGCGAGACCTGTTTTGCTGCATACGTTTTCAAAAGGATTTAAATGGATTTGAATGTACAAATTCTATATTTTAATTAAAAGTATAAGGTCCTGACAGGAGGTTCCATTCACAAGTTCTTAATCTGCTTTTGCAGACTGAATTGCTGCCCCATAAGTTGTAGAATATATTTGTTATTGATTAATCCACCTTAAAGCCAATTTTAGCTTTTAGTAGAAAGAAGTCAGAGAAAAAGCATTATCGGCAATATCTTTTAAGTACTGCAAATCCAATATATATACATACATTGTTGTATTCTGTTTGGAAGGTTTGCCATTGACTCTGAGGGTAAAATTATATTGTTTTTCTGTTGGATTCATAATGGCCTGTCCCATTGGATTCCATACTTTTGGAAGTATTTCACCTATAAGCAGTTTGTGAAGTCTCTAAATGCGGAAACATTTATACTGGAATTAAACCTATTGTAACCAATTAGAAAGGGGTGAAGTTAAGTTGACGGTTGTCTGGGTGCCATTTTCCCTATGATATTAAAAGATATATTGCAGTGGTTTGAGGTGTATGCTTATCTGGCTGATATACTTCTCGGAATTAAAGCTACTTGTTATAAAGTCTCATATTTACTAACATTACTTCTTTTGATTTTTCAGATTGAGCGTCATGACACCTGTGCTTACGATTACTTGGAAGTGAGAGATGGGAACAGTGAAAGCAGTCCCCTCATTGGGCATTTCTGTGGCTACGATAAGCCAGATGATATCCGATCTACCTCTAATACCCTGTGGATGAAATTTGTTTCAGATGCAACTGTAAACAAAGCAGGGTTTGCTGCTAACTTCTTAAAGGGTAAAAAGATATTTAATTGAAAATTTGTTATTGGGTAGCATAGCAGTTATACCGTACAGACACTAAGGTTTTATGCCTGGGAACCTCATGCATTTAGCAAGGAAAGCAAACATATTGTCCTTGCACTCTAGTGCTAATATGTCATGAATGGCCTGCAGACTTTGCTTGTAAAACAGTTACTTGGCAATTTTTTCACTTAGCAAATACTGCATACACTATGTAAAACTAGGGTCTTAAAACAGGTCTAACCATCAGCTCTTAAAAGGAGCTTTACAGCAGCATAACATCACTCATAAATACCTTTCATTCAAAAAAATATTTGTGTGTATATAACGGTTTTATATTAAAATATACATTATATTTATATAAATTATAATAAATTATATAAATTATAATATATACATTTCTGCTTTAATACTGTCAATATAGTTGTGTTAGCAGTTCTGCTGTTAGCCTAAATTGTGTGCAGTATAATGCTTTTCTATTTAGAACATAAATGCCACAGTTTCCTCCTTCTTACCAACCTTTGGATTTAGAGATTCTGATAATCTGTTTTAGCTTTTAACACCAGGTTTATGAGAATATGTAGACAATCTGTCGTAGATAATTTATCCTTTATATGACCCTGACTGGAATTTTATTCATCTTGTGTTCTATAAGTTATTTGTTTTGTATTTGTTATCTGTATTTGTTTGCTTAAAAAAAAAAAAAAAAATCAAATATAATTTTCATTCTGTGTAAAGAACTTTTGGTTAAATTATGGTAAACAGTTCTCCTAAATTATGGTTAACAGTTAGACAAAAAAAAATAGAACTTGGAACTTGAACATTATATCTTTAATCTGAGTATCCATTCCATGATGAATATTGTAATGGATCTTTTATCTTAGAACATTATTTTCTTTTGGCGTTTTTCAGGCCTCAAATCATAGTTTTTATCACTTTTCTTGACTCTTATAGGAACAGTAGAATGAAAAACCATCAGAGCATGATCTGCTTCATGACTGACCCCATTGGCTTTAATGAGATCTGTTGGGTTTCCATCATGGTGGCCAGCATTGTATCAGACAAAATGAATTCAGAGTGCTATGCCATTCTGTCTGGGATGTTTTATTGTATATGCAATGGAGGCTTCTAATAGACCCTCCAATGCAGTTGTGAACCAGTCCTTGCTCTCCAAGCCCACTTAACATTTAGCCTGACAAACGTGTTTCAATATCTCTTCTTTGCCAGTACTTACTGCTGTAATACCCTATGAACCGACTATGGGAATGGAAAGCAGCATTTTTAATAGGATTAAAAGTGATCTTTAAAGACCTAAATGTTCTATTTTTGAAACAGAGGAAGATGAATGTGCCAAACCAGACAATGGGGGCTGTGAACAACGGTGTGTGAACACGCTAGGAAGTTATAAGTGTTCTTGCGATCCTGGCTATGAACTTGGTCCAGACAAGAAAAGCTGTGAAGGTAATCCCAAGGGAAAATATTATTTTGTTTTGCATACCACAATATAAGTAGAATCTAGTTATTAAATCATTTACTGAATTTGCACTGTGGATTTTTATTTCATTTAAACATACAATAATACTGACATATGCCTATAGTTTAGTACAGAAAATGCGTACACATTTTGCTGGGTATAGAATGCATTATTTTTTTTTTTTTTATGTCTACAGTTTTGTTCAGTTGTAAGTTCCACGCAATTATAACTCTTAAAGGAAAACTGTCAGCCTGTTCACCCACATTAAACCCAATACACTGGGTCATAGTGTGGGTGAACAGGAGTCCAACGAGGAGTCACTTACTTAAAAATGTTCATTAGGTCCTGAGATATGTCCCCCAGAAGATCCTCTGCTAAATACAATGAATCTTGTGCAGGGGGCAGGGCTTCTCCGACTCATTTTACATATTCATTCTCTGTGACTCCACTTCACTAGGATGTGGAGTCACAGACAATGAATATGTAAATTAATTACCATATTTGATTATCTAGAATGACTTGGTTAATACGTATCTTTTATTTTAGATAATTTTGACAAGGTGTCTACATATTTGTCTTTACAGCTGCATGTGGAGGATTGTTAACCAAGCTCAATGGAACTATAACCACCCCAGCGTGGCCCAAAGAATATCCCCCTAATAAGAACTGTGTGTGGCAGGTTGTTGCTCCTTCTCAGTACAGAATATCTGTGAAGTTTGAATACTTTGAACTAGAGGGTAATGAAGTAAGTATTCCTCTTTCCATCCACTATTCGGTGGGATTATTCCATAGCTGGCGACATCAATTTTGTGGACACACAAAGAATTTGATTGAAATGTTATTGAGTGTTTTGTCCAACAATGTTGTCTATTTTCAGTACCTCATTATTCAGCCATTGACAAAAGATTGCAGCCATAGCCATGCGATTAATTTTGGCAGATGCCATAATTTTTTGGTGAATATTGTTGCTGTTGAGCTATGTTTCACGGAGATTTGCCCTAGAGAGGCAAGCGGTACTAGTGAAGCATGGTAGCTGCCCACTCCATCTACATTTATAGATATTATTTTCGAGTTTTCAGTCAAGCATAAAAGTAGCTTTACAATGTGACAATCACTTTTAAGATAATGTCAGTATTCAACAACCCAGCCCTGAAGGGCTTTCAGAGTAGTCATAGTTTTTTTTTTTTTTTCCAGGAATTGGGTCTCCAAGTAATCTGCGTGGTCTGCCAGTACTGACTGATATCTCTCCCTTTTTGCTTATAGGAAGTGAGCTATGTCAATTATTGCTTGTCCCATCCAGATGAATTGGTCCCAGCAGTTGGGAGCCCCATGATCAGACATCATTGGATAGGGGATGAGATGTCTAGGGGCAGAGTGCCACTTTAAGGCTATGTTTACTCACCATTTTTGAACCTCACTTTCAGACATTTTTATGTTCATTCACATTTTTTTTTGTTGCCCTCTTTTTTTTTTTTTTTTTTCCTGCCATTTACGGCTCAAGATAAGGCTCCAGAAACAGTGTAGTAATTGTTTTATTTGCCAAAAAATATAACACTGTTCAATGGTAGGATTGTTGATATTTATAGGGATCAGTGCATGACGAGTATGCACTTTTATAGTTTAGTAATACTACATAAGCACATATTTAACTACTCTTATCTGTGTATTTTTTTCCACCATCAGCAAAAGCACATTTGGGTTTTAAATATACGACCCCATTTATTATTAGACAGAAGTGGCGTTCACTGACTAGTGTTAATTTAAGAGAAACTCTTAACAAATCATTTTAATGGAAACCCCAGGAAGGTAGAAACTTTTAGCCAAGGTTTTATTTTTATTTTTTATGCTTGACTTCTTTATTTTATAGTATGTTAAACAGCTGTGATTTATGGACCTTGAATTAATAACACACACAGAGCCTCAAATGAACTTTCTTAAGCATAGCTGTGACTGGAGGCAAAGACACATAGCTGAAAACAATCGGTGCATTTTCTAAAGCAATACTTGGTTCATCGTAAGAAGCTTAGAAAATTCCAGCATAAAACAGTTTATCAAAGCCATTAGATTATGTAATGGCAGCATAATTCACACATTGACATATTGTACACTGTATAAAAATGCTTTAAAATATTAACCCTAAAATATGAACCCTCGGATTGCTTGGCTTAGTAATAAGGAAATATGTATGACTACTCTGTAGCTGGTTATACGTTCAATATAGCTTTCAGCTCAACACAAGTTCAGCTGACAGCTCCCTTCCTGGACATGGACATGCATACTTTTATTTTCCAAGCATGCATTTTTACTGCCGGTGTCTAAGCCACTATTGGACACCTTTGTCACTTCCAGACACCTTTGACAGCACTTATGTCTGAGGGCCGCACAGTTACACTAGGAATTTTTTATGGGCCAGAATACCCCTTTAAGTCTTTATTATGATCTGGTTCAATACTTTACCTTAAAGGAGATCTCTGGCAAAAATGAACACAGGATAGGGGATAAGCAGCTGATTGCGGGGGGGAGGGTCCGACCACTGGGCGCTCATTGAGGAGGGCATGCTGCAGCTGGCACGTGCTCCGTTCATTTTTATGGGAGCACAGAAAAGACCCGAACACAGCACTCGGGCATCATCTGCACTCCCATGAATGGAGAATGTGCCGTCTACCAGTAGTGCCCGTCACGTCTATTCCACTTGCCCTTCATAACACTTGTAAGTGCTTGTATAGATACAGGAGCACATAAGTGGTATAATGTGTTAACAAGCTTTGTGTTTTTTCCAGGTTTGCAAGTATGATTTTGTTGAGATTCGAAGTGGCCTATCCTCTGATTCAAAGTTACATGGGAAGTTCTGTGGGACTGAAGTGCCTGAGGTTATTACCTCCCAATACAACAATATGAGAATAGAATTTAGGTCTGATAATACAGTTTCAAAAAAGGGTTTCCGCGCACATTTCTTCTCAGGTAAGATGGCCTTAATGTTCCGAAATGTTCCATTATAAATATATCTTGTGTGTCTAACTAGTGATTGGAACACTTCTTTGTTTTGGATAAATGCGGGGAAAATGTAAACTGGAATCTAATGGGCTGCTATAGGCAACACCTCTACATATCTGCTGAGCGGAACACTGGCCCTGCAGTGCCTGGTGTTAAGTAAATGTTATGCCATGCATAGAAAAACACATCTGGGCTTCAGACAACCAATGCACCTTAAAGAATTACAGCTCTCCTTTTAACTTGTTTTCTTTTGTCCTTAATGTCTCTGGCCTTGGCTCCTAGGTATAGGACTAGGTTCTGTTAGTTCACATGTAATGAATCAGTCTGTGTAGGGGAAGTGGTGTTATTACATATTCACTTCCAACACTTATACAATTAACATTCCTGAGTTTCCTCTTTGGCAAAGTAAGGTAAAGTCTTAATCGTGTTTACAGTCAATATACTATGCATTCGGAAAAGTTTTCAGACCCTTTCTCTTTTTTTTTCATATGTTGCAGCCTTAAAAAAAATTAAAAAAAAAAAGTTTTTTAGGTTAACTTAAAGGGGTAATCTACTGCCCCAGCATTTTGAACATTTTGTTTTCCAAACGCTGGGTGCGGGGTCGTGACGTCATGGGCACACCCCCTTGTGACATCACACCACACACCCTCAATGCAAGTTTATGGCGGGGCATGGCAGCCGTCATGCTCCCTCCCATAGACTTGCATTGTGGGGGCGCGGTGAGATGTTACAATGGGTGTGGCCATGACGTCATGACCCCCCCTGCGCAGCCCGCACCCAAAGTTCAGAACAAAATGTTCAGAACGCTGAGGTAGTGGAGTACCCTTTTAAATCTTGTCTGAATTCTAAATATTTAAAGGGGTACTCCGGTGGAAACTTTTTTTTTAAATCAACTGGTGCCAGAAAGTTAAACAGATTTGTAAATTACTTCTATTGAAAAACGTAATTCTTACAGTACTTATTAGCTGCTGAATACTACAGAGGAAATTATTTTCTTTTTGGAACACAGAGCTCTCTGCTGACATCACAAGCACAGTGCTCTCTGCTGACATCTCTGTCCATTTTAAGAACTGTCCAGAGTTTGAGAAAATCTCCATAGCAAACATATGCTGCTCTGGACAGCTCCTAAAATGGACAGAGATGTCAGCAGAGAGCACTGTGGTCATGATGTCAGCAGAGAGCACTGTGTTCCAAAAAGAAAATAATTTCCTCTGTAGTTTTCAGCAGCTAATAAGTACTGGAAGGATTAAGATTTTTCAATAGAAGTAATTTACAAATCTGTTTAACTTTCTGGCACCAGTTGATAAAAAATTTTTTTTTTTTAAGTTTTCCACCGGAGTACCCCATTAAATATGGTATTTGCATTCCCAATTTTCCTGCTTGGTATTGCAATCCATCAGCTGAAGGTATGCCTCCAATAGAAGCCACCAGTGGATGCCTTTGATGAATGCTCATATACCCATATACTTTAGCTTTAGTCGGCCTTAGCTGAGCTGTGGTAATACCCCAGCACAGTTTGTATGACATCACATTACCAGTCTCTGGTGAAAAGACTGCACTACCTATAAAGCCTAACAAAAATGTCAGCTTTAAAGTTTGCAGAATTGTGAATGCAGCTCTGGGCTGATCCAGGATTAATGATGTGTTTGTAGAATTACATGGCAATCTATACATAAATATGTTAAATGTCCTTTTTTTTCCCTATGTTTGTACATTTGTTCTTTTAGGTTAAATTATATTTATACATTTGTAGGTACAGTATATTATTTTTTTGTATTAAAATAATGGTAGCAAATAGGTACTAAGGGCTATTGTTATTCTGAAGTTTTCTTATTTTTCACTTGAAACTTCAACTTGGAGCTCCTGATAAAATATGTTAAGCAATTGCATAACTATTTCCTTAGTATAATATATTGTTAACAATAATTACTTTATATTCGGGAATTACCGTGTGACATATTTTTGAAGGAAGCTCGAAGATGGGTCTTTGCTTAAATAAAGTTGGTCACTGCGGTATCAGCAATTTTTGTGTAGAGGGGAACCATTCACTTTGTAAGTGCACATTCATTTCTGCCAATATGCCGATACATTTTTGTTCACAGACAAGAAAGCTGCCTGCAAAGAGAAAATTTTTATTTTTGAATCTTGCAAGGACATGATAAAAGGTGCCCTATCAGGTCGTGTACGTATATATGACAGAGTGGTGGCCTCTGACAGGCTCAGAGGTACGACCAACCTGATGTAAGCTAACCTGTTTTGGGAAAAGGATGTGCTTTTTCTTGGGGCTAAGGGCACAAGCATCCATTCAAAGTTGGGGAAACTGCTTTCTGCTCACTAAACAACAAATGATTTGGGGTTCATGGACTCCACCAAACATTTGTTTCAAAATCTTTAACTAACCATTTGGAAGTATTAAACCGCTATTCTTTAACCATAAACTCACAATGAATTATCCATTACCAATGCCATAAAGTATGATTTCTCTATACCTGGCCTAGAAGCATCCATAGGATTGTGTCATTCTTTTTAAATGTATTGTTTCACTGGAATCAAATTTATAATTTTAAAAGCCAATTTAACCAAGTTTTAATATCCATGAGAGGGCTGTGAGCATTCTTCAATTTCTGTGGATAGTAAGGCTATTTTTACGTGCACAATTCTCCAATTAGAGGCTTTTTACCACATCTTGTCACCAAACAAGGGAGCATGAAGGGAGTCCTTGACTTTTTTTGGTGTAAACACAAAGGGTTTATTGATCACTCATCTACTGGAAGCGTGGAAGTTACTGTGTGCACTGGTCACAGTGTTTGTAAAAACATTGTATATGTGTATTTGAGAGGTTATCATTAAAAGGACTGTAGTCTCAATTGCTTAAAGGAAAAGTCTTGTAGACATAAAGACTTTTTGTTGCCTGGTTTGTTTGATCCCTTATGGCTATTAAATGGACAAATATATATAATAAAATGAGTAATGCCTTTCACATTTTAAAACATGAAAAGGTTATCCAACTTTGTAAATCTAATACATGTTATCTTTGTCTAGTCCACAGTTGTAGCATGTCCACAGTTGTACTGTGTCTTACTATTCCTTGACTACTTGACAGATTTAGCCCTAACACCTGCAGAGTTCCTCTTACATGAGATGCCTACCCAACTAGTAATTCAATGGAGAAAGCTCTAGAAAAAAATGTGGGTTGTCTAAAGGGGCGACACGCCTTCTTTACCATAAGGACTGTAAATTTATGGAACGGTCTACCTCAGGAACTGGTCACAGCAGGAACAATTAACAGCTTTAAAACAGGGTTAGATACATTCCTGGAACAAAATAACATTAATGCTTGTGCAGAATTATAAAACTACATCCCTTCCCCTTATCCCCTTACACCTTTCCCTTCAATTCCCTGGTTGGACTTGATGGACGTATGTCTTTTTTCAACCATACTAACTATGTAACTATGTAATATGGATCATTAAAAATAGAAGAAACATACATATACACATACATACATACATACATACATACAGTACATGGAAGGAGTGTTGAAAAAAAATGACATTCCTGTAGAAAGTCTGTAGTCTGTCACATAGCACAACATTATTCAGTCTAAATCCAAACACATAAATAAGTCCCTGGCTTTCTCTATTTCAGCATTCTACTCCTTACTGTCACAGACAGGATATACACTGAATGATAAAACCACTGTATATAAAAGCAATTCACAATAGGTGATTGTCACATCATTTTTTTTTATTCCTTATTTATTTTAAAAACAATACATAAAATTTCAAATTGCATATATTCACCTGTCATAAACAATTAGAGAGAATCCATAAAATGGCAAAGTACGTATCTCCTTAATATACAACATTGCACAAAGAAGTATATACATAGCCTTGTAAAATAAGTCTTCATAGCAGCTAATATAGTATAGGTACAAAAATTATAAAAATATGATTTTCTTAACAAGCCAACATATCATTATACAGATAAATGAATTAATCTACCACTCCACCCCTCATCTTACTACTTCCTCCTCCCTGCACAGTAACCTCTGCACAGGTCACAGAGGACACCTAGAAGTGAATAGAGTCTGCTCCAGTTTATTGAGCCTATGTATACAAATCTGCTGTAAAGGATATGTATGAATGCTGTTAAATCTGCAGAGCAGAAGCTCAGGCAATATGGCTGTCCCTATAATGATTTGGCCGAAAAATGTAACATAGAAACATAGTTCATAAGGTTGAAAAAAGACCAGAGTCCATCAAGTTCAATCTGTAACCCTAATTAGTCAATACTGAGTTGCTGCAGAGGAATGCGACAAAACCCTCATACTAGAGGTAAAAATGTATTCCCGACTCCGAATATGGCATCAGAATGGATCCCTGGATCAACCTTCTGTCCATATAGATCTAGAATCCATAACCTGTAATGTTATTATTCTCCAAAAAAGCATCCAGACCCATTTTAAATTATTTTACAGAGTTCACCATGACCACCTCCTCTGGCAGAGCATTCCACAGTCTCGCTGCTCTTACAGTAAAGAACCCCCATAATATGTAATATGAAAGTTTATAATTGGGAAGTAGAAACAGACTAGGAAGAAAGAACATGTTAAAAATCAGCGAAAAAAAATCTAGGTTATACATTCCCTTTACATACTCTTTTCAACTGTTTGTTAGTTTTCTGTTTCTGGAACAGCAGGTTAAATGGAACCTGTCATCAATTGTCAGGATGTCCCCAGAGGATTATCCCAGCCTCGCTTGCCTAGGTTGACAGATCTCTGCCTGTTAAGGTATTAGGGGGCGGGGGGGGGGGGGGGGTTTGGCAGGGAAAAAATGACTGTGACCGCCCTGGTTGATGCGTGGGACAGGCAGCATGAAAGTGATGACATGTTTGCCTTAACATGACTGAGCTTACCTCAACCTGAAAGGCTGCCTAGTTAGGAAGCCTCTACCTATAATATTGCTACATAAAAAGACTACACAAGAAATGGCTGTAATCATTTGACAGAAGACTTTGAGATATATATTTGACCAGATTTTTTAGGTTGGAATGCGCTTTTATGATGTCTGTTATGAATATCACTATTCCTGTTATTTTTACTCTAACCTGTAGATAGAAGACTGGTTTTACAACATTTCATTCTAACCAGAGTTCCTAGCTGTCCCCCTCAGTAGCCCTGTTGGCTAATAAGCCCTTGAACGATGACATACTAGATGAAATTGTTGAGCTTTGCCTCGTGATTAGCTTTGTCCCTTTTAATTACTGTAGTGATATCTTATGCATCTGTGTGGTGCATTGCTGTAGCAGAGCATTAACTGCTGTAGGTTTTCCTATGTATGTCAAGAGCGACCTGCCAGTTTTGATATCAAGCGACAACAAGGTCTGTTTGATAATAACATCTGACATTCCTGCGCTAGCGGATGCCTCTCTCCTTTTTTATGCAGCAAAACTGTTGACCTTCTGCCAGTTACTCTTCATCTTTTCATCTCTACTTCAGTCTTAATGGTGGAAGTATCAATATTTAATACCTATTAATTTATGTCTCTGTATTAGCCGCTTCCTTGTTACATATTAATACATCTCTATAGCACTATGGATTGGTCTCATATGTACACGTTAATTTACCCAGATGGTTTATAACGTTTAATGGTATAGATTGGTTTAATCTATGTTTAAACAATAAGCAGCTTGTACCCTTGTATGTTTTGCCTTTGGACCTTCTGTCTTCAGTGATTTACTAAAACAAATAGCAGAGATGGTTATTGCACATCATAAATGTATTCACCAAATTTGGAGAAAATTTTAAATTTTATACCGAATTCAAACAATAAAATCTATACAAGGTTACAGGTTGACCTGGTAAACTCTATTGCATGAGATGCTTTGCTTGTATTAACAAGTATTTTTTCAAGATGTTTTTGCTGATTTTTGACACGGTGCAGAGCTGTGCTATAACTTCAGACTTATCTTACTTGCAGACAAAGATGAATGCTCTAAAGAGAATGGAGGCTGCCAACACGAATGCATCAATACCATTGGTAGTTATGTCTGTCAATGCCGGAATGGATTTGTACTACATGAAAATAAACATGACTGCAAGGAAGGTAAGAGCCGCTGAACATATGGGTGGAAATAAACACTGTTTTCTGATCATGAAGTGAGTTGCAGAATATAAAAGAATACCAAAGTACACCTGAAATTAAATTGCTACTTTGTCAGATAACCCCCACAATATTGTTCTGTTTTGCTAATAGCACCTAAAATACAATTCAGTGGACTAAATGTTTAGAAACACTTTCATGTGGCAGGTGTTTGTCCTGACTCCTCTTACCTTTAGGTGACTTGCAGCTGCCATGTATCTGCATATACACATAATGGCCATCAGACACTGGTGAGAGTAAGCTGTAGAAGGTTAAGGAACATTTCCTTCCCTAATGTCGGCCAGCTCAGAGATGCTGGAAATAGTAGACAACACATCTTAACCTGAATATATTGCATCAAAAGTAGATTTATGCCTACACCATCATCCCCTCTTTGTGATCTGGATGACAATGAGAAAGTCAAGCTATTTAACAATATTGGGAAAGCAATTAAGGCTTAAAGGAGTATTCCAGGATTAAAAAACTTATCCCCTATCCTAAAAATAGGGGATAAGTTTCAGATCGCGGGGGTCCGACCGTTGGGACCCCCCGTGATCTTTCGTTCGGGCCCTCGCAGTCCGTGGGAAGGGGGTGTGTCGACCACTGCACAAAGCGGAGGCTGACACGTCCCCTCAACACAACTCTATAAGAGAGCCGGAGCCCTGCCTTATGGAATCTCCAGATCTGCCATAGTGCTGTATTGAGGGGGCGTGTCGGCCACCGCTTCGGTGGTCGACACGTGCTATCTGGCCGGAGGGCCGGGTCCGCGTACAGGAGATCGCGGGGGGGTCTCAGTGGTCGGAACCCCCTCTATCTAAAACTTATCCCCTATCCTTAGGATAGGGGATAAGTTTATGAATCCTGGTCTATCCCTTTAAGGTCATGAATTTTACTATAGCAAAATGAAGACATTATGGCATGTTTGATTTAATGGAAATCTGTCAGCTGTATTTGCTGCTTAGCGCTTCAGACACCATTGGATAGCTGTCAGGATCTAAATCCTAACTGTACATTTCCTGGAGATGATGGTGGTAGCCAAACTAATAAGCCAAGTGTCAAGGAGGAAGAGCCAAGCTGCTCAAGTGCCACAGCCTGGCAACAGTCCTCACTCACCATCACCTCCCAGACCCTTCTTGACTGGCCTACAGGGCTCTGTATGTTATTGAAGGAGGGACTGAAACCTAAGGACAGGCAAGGAGGTTTGCCAGGCTTCGGTACTTGAGCAGTTCAGCTCCACCTCTTCGACACTTGTATGAGATAAAGCTGCTTTTTTTTACAGTTTGCTTTTATACCTTTACAGCAACTCAATGGTGTCTGCAGCTCTTAGCAGCAAATAAAGCAAAAAAAAGTACTGAGAAAATGTGTTCTGTACTCAAACAGGTGTTTTATAAGAACTAAATTCCAAAGAATGAAAGTGATGGCATGTAAACATTACTATGAAAACCAACTCATGTATAACAAGTCATATATTTCCCTACACAGCTGAATGCGAGCACAGAATACATAGCCCTAACGGAGTAATAACAAGCCCCAACTGGCCAGACAAGTATCCCAGTCGGAAGGAATGTACTTGGGAAATAAGTGCCACTCCAGGCCATAGGGTTAAACTAGTAAGTACTTGTAGAAGTTGAAACATTTTCAAATAATTTGCTTTGTACTTAAATGTGAAAAAATATTGAACAATTAGGGACATAATCAAGGACTGGCAAATTGTAAGTTTTACAAGCCTGTGGGGGTGAAAGTGAGTAATGTGCACCACATTTTTAAATGTGGTGCACATTGCTTTTAAAATGGAGCGCAGTTAGTGACTAGTACCCAAGTCATTACAAAGCACACAGGACAGACTTAACACTTACAGGGCTCTAATGTGCAGCAACATGGAGCAGTCGAGTGAAGTGACCCAAATTAACCTATCTGTTCCATCCCACATGGTTGCAAGGCTTGAAATCTGTTTCATGCCACACACTAGCAGGCCGAGCATGCAAGGGAGCCTTCCACTAGCACAATTACCCCCTGAGAAAGAAAAAAGAAGCAAAATAATTTAAAACCTTGATTAAATCAATTATTTAATAATTATTAATAGTTCATATTTAAATGTCATTAATTATTAATAATTTTCATAAATATAAACATTTACAAGAGGTAGTTCTTCATCTAGTTTATGAACCTTCAAAGCAAAAAAAAAAAAAAAAAGTCACATAGCCTAAAATACTGGATACTAAAAAAAATACAGATTTTGCTGGGGTAGCCATGGAAAAATAAAAACACTCACCTACCTTGGTCCCCATGGCTCTTTCTGTGATGTCTTCTGGCCCCGCACCGCTCTCACTACTTTCTACTCCTTAGAAAGAGTATTCATAGTAGTGATGGCCGGTCCAGCTAATCATAGAGTATGGCGGGACATCACTGCAGTCAGTATTGGAAGTAGCGGGAGCTGCAAGGATCTAGAGGAGGACACAGAATGAGCCGTGGGAGTGTTTTTTTTTTTTTTTCATGCCACTCAAGCAAAATATTTTTCTTTTTTATTAGTATCCAGATAACCCCTTTTAATGTTTATTGATTTAAAAGCAAAAAAAAAAGTATCCCCACACTCTTATTACTTGAATGCATTTAACCCGATTTAACTGTCAGACCGGTTGAAGGTAAAGTATGATTCATCACACAAAATGTGTTTTTCAAGGAGACATGTGCTTTGTACCACACCATCTTTTATACTAGGCAACCCATTCTTAATGTGTCATCAAAATAAAAAAAAGGCAGTGCTCAGCAATGTTACATTCATAGTAGAGCTGAAATGTATCAGTGAATGAATAGATGCTAATTTCCACTATGTGAGTTTTTATCAACCACATTTATGCTATGAAATAGAAACGGGAAGCTTCCATAAATATATGGATGGGCTTTTATAAACTGTTGCTAAATTGCTTTCAAAAAAAGACATCTGCGGCATTTTGCTTGAACAGGCAGTAGCTGTACAGATTGTTCTTGAGGAAAATTAAGCTGATTTTCGTTTTATTTATCAGCGTCTGGGCCAAAATCTCAATTCCTTCTGTGTTAGTAACATAACATTTTGGACATCTAAATCTCTCAATTTAAAAAAATACTTTACAATACAAGTTTAGTAACTGGCTAATTGTTAAAAAAAAATCACAAATAGGCCTTTTACCTTTAGGATCTATGATTTTTGTAGCAAATGAAAGGTCATTTAGCCCAATTGACCTGTATATTTTAGGCAAACATGTCATGTGGAGAATGGCGTGCCTACAAGGGTTTCACATCTTGTGAGTTGATCCCACTTTCACTGGCCACTTCTCTGTTAAAATCAGTAGGAGCTACAGATGCCTAAAATCAATATTACCATTTTACAACAATCCTTGGAGCTTTTTCTATACAGGGAAATGCAAACATTGGAGTATTATATCTGCTGTAGAGTAGGGAAAAATGGCAAACAACTGGTTTGTTGCCGTAACCCTGCGGCAGAACCCTGAATTAATGGCAAACCTAGCTTAACATACACTTAGGCTGAAATAATAGATCTCCTTTCTAAAGATTCCATATCAACAAACAGTAGTTTAACTCCTTAAGGACACAGCCCATTTTATTTTTGCTTTTTTTTTTTTTCCTCCTCTCCTTCTAAAAATCATAACTCTTTCATATTCCATCCACAGACCCATATGAGGGCTTGTTTTTTGCGTGACAAATTATACGGACCAATTGTACTTTGTAATGACATCACTCAGTTTACCATAAAATGTACAGCAAATTCGAAAAACTATTTGTGTGAGAAAACTGAAATTTTGCATATTTTGGAGGGGTTGGTTTTCACACTGCACACTTTATGGTAAACATTACATGTTTTATTTATTCTGTGGGTCAATTTGATTGCATTGAAAATTTTTTTTTTAAGTTCGGACATTTACACACGCGGCGATACCAAATATGTTTAAATTTTTTTTTGACGCTTTTTGGTGGTAAAATGGGAAAAAATTGCGATTTGCATTTTTATATGGGGAGGGGCGTTTTTTTTACACTTTTTATGTCCCCATAGGGGACTATTTTTAGCAATCATTTGATTGCTAATACTTTTTAGTGTTATGCATAGGTATAGCACTAATCAGCATGATCACTGATTAATGACAGGTCCCTGGCTGCGGATAGCTTCCGGGACCTGCGTACATGATGAGAGCAGTGTTCCGGTCCTCAGGTCTTGTACAGGACGTAAAGTCCCAGCAAATTAGGACGTACATTTACATCCTTTGTCCTTAAGGGATTAAAAGGGTATTTTATTTATAAAAATTATAAGCTGCTGGGTCAGGGGAAAAGCGCCATACTTACCTAGTTCCCACTATCTTTGGTCTTCTTCCTGCTTCCAAGCCAAGCTCTCTGAGCAGAACCTGCTTGCACAGTCAATCAATAGTTGAGACGGGACACCACTGTGATTGACTGAGCTGGAGATTTCTGCTTCGAGTAAGAAGAAAACAGAATATTGGGAGACCAGATGGAGCCAATTGGGAGCTGTGAGGGACCAGCAGGGGATCAGGGCTAGGTAAGTATGGATTTTTTTCCTGTTTTTCCCCCAGCAGCATATTATTATTGTGTTTTTTTTGTTTCTGTTTTTTAAGCAATGGAATACCCCTTTTAAGAGGTTAATATAATAGAAAAGCAGTGATAATTTCTTCCAAATACAGTGCCACACCTCCCCCCAGGTTGTTTATGGTTTTACAATTTGCCTCTATTCACTTCAATAGAACTGCCATACCACACATGCACCCTGAGGACGGGTGTGGTGCATTGTTAGCATTATAGCTAAGAGATGGCTGTCCAGGCATGCTGGGAGTTGTAGTTTTGATACAGCTGGAGACTGGATCTGGGGCGGTGGAAACACTGGCTAAGGTGGTAAGCCAAGGTGTAGCGTTAGTATTAGCTAAGAGATTCCTGCTATTTTGCATTAATAATAATTGAAAACAATATTTTTTCTTTAATATTAGGTCTTGCTTTTATTTTAAGAAGTTGGTAAAATATCCTGTCTTCACTTGTATCTTTATAATGTACATAGAAACTGAAAAAACATTACAACCATGATAATGGCATTGCTTACATTGCAAACATAATAGGCTTCATCATGTACAGTCTCAGAGCTGATTCATGTTAAAACTATTTAATCTTCATGCCATGCATGCCCTGCCTGAAGAAGGCATAGAGAGTTTCTATTGTAGCAAGGGTATTATCTATAGCTTCTCATAGGCCGTGCCCTGTTATATATCTATCCGTTTTCACCATAGACATTTGGAGAGTTTGAAATTGAGCAGCATCAAGAATGTGCGTACGACCATCTGGAGGTTTTTGATGGGGAAACTGAAAAGTCTTCTATCCTTGGACGGTTATGTGGCAATAAGATTCCAGAGCCTTTAGTGACCACAGGAAATAAGATGTTTCTCCATTTTGTGTCAGATGCATCCGTACAAAGGAAAGGTTTTCAAGCCACGCATTCTACAGGTCAGTAGGAAATTATGTTTGTGTTTATCAAGTTTAGGAAGTACAAAGGTATGCATAATAGATGAGCCAAGTGGGAAGCAAGTAGATGAACGCTTCCTTGGGGAAGTCGCAATAAAGTATGTGCTAAGGGTTACTTTTTTCTCCTGTTTATTCCTGAATTGACTATTTCACAAAAAAAATCCTAGAATTCACAGAATATATATATATATATATATAAAAAAATAAATAAATATATATATATATATATATATATATATATATATATATATTTAAATAAATAGAGATGTATGTTAAATAAATTGAACTATTGCACCCCCGCTCATTGTGGTCTCCATCACTGCATACTGTGGATAGTCTGAGGAACACAAAGAAATACTTGTTTTGTACTCAGAAGCCATTCAGGAACCCAATGTATTTCCATGGGACTATTCATGAGCATCAAGTGAAGCTTACAGGATGATGACAAAAACAGTCTATGGGAAATAAAACAAAAAAACTAAACTTTTACGTCTTAATGCCATGTTTCCTTAGGACACTGTACTGTAACATCTCCAATAACTGAAGATTAAGATAATCTAAGAAGGGGGCGTAATTTAAAATAAATATAATTATTTTTTTTTATTATTAAATACAACAAAAATCTGTACTACGTTAACAAAAAGTTAGTTGCGTTATAGTGACATCTAGTGGTAAAAATAAGAAACCTTTGCATAGCTTTCGATTCTTGTCACGTTTATGAAATTATAAATATAAAATCTAATGAGCTTGTTGTCAACATAGTTATTCATAAGTTTCAACAATTAAACTAGATCAAAATAATACAATTTTATCTATAAAAATGCAATTTTTTCTGATTCACTGATATTTTTTAAGTTGGCTTGAAAGGGATCCTCTCTGGTTCCCTACGGCCTCACACACTGGCCCCACGACCTGACAGGTCATGAGAACAGTGTTCCAATGCCATTTTCCATAGCTCTCTACAATGCCACAGAGAGCTAAAAAAATGTTTATTTATCGCTAACCATGACTGGTTATACAGTCACTTGGAGTGGTTACAGTCAGCCCAGAGAGTGTTGAGTGACAGCCTGAGTACAGGGGGACCAGCATCGTAGAGATCTGAGGGGAACTGCCTTTTAACGCTGTTCTCCAGACCTCACACACAATGGCCCTTGGACCTGAGGGGTTCCCTTTAATATATATAGGCATAGGTTTCATCTAAGCTAGTGCTGGTTGATGTGTATTTTGTGTTTTTATATACCCTGAATATATATTGATATACTTTACAGAGTGCGGCGGTAGACTGAAGCCAGAACAAAAACCAAGAGACTTGTTTTCGCATGCTCAGTTTGGCGACAACAATTACCCAGTCCAAGCAGATTGTGAGTGGTTGTTGGTGACAGAAAGGGGTCTTCGGGTTGAACTCGGCTTCCCAACATTTGAGGTGGAAGAAGAAGCAGACTGTGGCTATGACTATATGGAGCTCTTTGATGGTCATGATTCATCTGCAATGCGGCTAGGACGTTTCTGTGGATCGGGGGTGAGTCTAGTTACCTCTGTAACAATGTGTAACAGATTATTTCTTCTAAAGGCATACTTGCATATATTGAGGGCTACTAATATGCAAGAATCCCTAAAGCTGAGCTTTATATTAAATAATGTCATACTGATCTGCCCTGTTTGGTCTGAAATAATAGCTCATGTTTTAAAAATTTGTGTAATTTAGCTAAAATTTACCGCCTGTATTCATGAGTTAAAGGGGTACTCTGGTGAAAAACAAACAAATGTTTTCAAATCAACTGGTGCCAGAAAATTAAACAAATGTGTAAATTCTATTTAAAGGGGTACTCCGGTGGAAAAACTTTTTTTTAAATCAACTGGTTCCAAAAACAGATTTGTAAATGACTTTTATTTAAAAATCTTAATCTTTCCAGTACTTATCAGATGCTGTATGCTACAGAGGAAGTTCTTTTCTTTTCTCAATTTCTTTTCTGTCTGACCACAGTGCTCTCTGCTGACACCTCTGTCCATGTCAGGAACTGTCCAGAGCAGAAGCAAATTCCCATAGCAAACCTGTCCTGCTCTGGCCAGTTCCAGACACGGATAGAGGTGTCAGCAGAGAGCACTTTGGTCAGACTGGAAATAACTACCCAACTTCCTCTGAAGCATACAGCAGCAGATAAGTACTAGAAGGCTTAAGATTTTTAAATAGTAGTAATTTACAAATCTGTTTAACTTTCCAGCACCAGTAAATATTATTTATTTTTTTCCTCTGGAGTACCCCTTTAAGTAAGTTGAGTAAAACAAAGATCAATTTTTTTTTGTTTTTTTTTTCCTTTTAAGTTCCCCAAGACCCCAAGAAACTTTACAAAGCCCCCAGTTTGAATGGGCTGTGTATTTTTACAATACTTGTTTTTTTATATGGTCCACACAAATACACTGATTATAGGTCCTGAAGGGGGGATTATGTTAAATTAAAGTTTTTTTTTTTGACTACTAAAACATGGCTGTTTTCTTGTGAAAAAATAAAGTGTCCTCTCTCTTCTGATTTAAATGTAGTCAAAGTCCATCTATGAAGATATGTCTTGAGTGATAAATTGTAGGAATTTGTTTTATTATTTAAAGCATGTGCTTGTCTCCATGTCTTGAATTATTCCATCATATAAAATCCATCCAATTCATAAGCAGGGCTATTTTATGTTTGGAAGATTGCTTTGTGTCATGTAAAGATTCGAAACTGTAACCTCTTCTATAATATATTTCAGCCTCCGGAGGAAATTATATCCAGCGGAGATGCAATACTTATTCATTTTCATACAGATGATACAATCAGCAAGAAAGGATTTCATATACGATACAAAAGCGTGAAGTATCAAGATATCCTACACACCAAATAACACATGAAACCTCTTCCGCAGGCAATGGGGGATAAAAGACCGCACATGTGAACTTTAAAAAGGAAGTATTTTTTTTACTAACGTTATTAGTACAAATGTTTTATATCGTAATTAGAATTGGAAGCATCAACCTAAGGAACTGCACTGGCCAGTAATGGAAGATTGTAGCAAAAGACGTTGATAAAATGGTTGCAAGTGGACTACCATGGCAGACATTGAACACACATGCATGCTGCTGCTAGGGAAGCTTTGGGGGAATTCACAAAAAAATAACAACTAATAGGATAGTGTGCAATATATTGGTTTTTATGTTGTCTTTTTCAACAACATATGCATGATACACAGGGAAGTTGTCCTTCATTTGGTGGTTTCCAGATGTTGTATTCTGACATTCACAAAAATAAACAAATGTTAAATGAAATTTATATTCAGTAGAAACCATTCTTAGGCCCTTTTGTGAATTTCCCCTTAAGCGTTTTTTTTTCTTGGCTTGACATTTGTCAATGCTCCCTGCAAGATCACTCTGCAACGTTCATTGAAAGTCACCCCAAGGACAGCTCTATCTTCTGACTGTTGTCTAAGAAGAAATATAAGACAAGATGAAAAGTTCCTGCAGGCCACAGACTCATGTGTTCACAGAATTCTTCAGACTGGACTTTTGTGCTTGGCAAGCAGCTTATCGTAGAAACAGAATGGCATACAGAAGGCAAACTAAGAAGATCTTTAGGAGATGTTTGGAAACCCGCTCAGGACTCCTCCATTTATCCAGTTACACAAAGATGCTTAGGATCTGCAAACTTAAAGCCTCTTTGTCTGCACCCAGACTTCTGTTTTACATCCGACAAACAGCGACTTTTGTTCCTTTCGTTGTAACCATCATTTATACGAATGTAACATTCTCTTTCCTCCGCTACGTTCATAGTGTGAATGCTGTTCAGAAAAGGATGTTTTCAATGTACTGATCTATTATGCCATATGTTGTAATGCACTGTTACTTTGCAACAAACGTGATCAGGGACCTGTTAGTGGTTTTCACGTCTGTTCTACTTTTCAGACTCCTTGTATTATGAGGGGATTAAAAGAGAAAAAAAAAATATTTTGAACAGGAAATATAATCAGCTGAATTGCAAAACGTGAAATCCAGACTTCGGTTTCACCTTTCAGTATCTATCCTTATAATGGCTGCTATTTCTTTAGTGTGTGAATATTAAGGACAAACTGTGTTTCAGACATTAAATGCAGAGATTTCAGTAGCGGCTGTGGAAAAGGCCCGTCTTATGTGATTATATACTTCGCTTATACATAACATGTTATTGGATGAAATTTCCAATGGTGCTATATCAGTTAAGAAAACACACAAAACTTACTCTGATAAAAAAAAAAAAAAAAAAATGAGCCGACAAAAATGAGAAATATGATTACGAAATACGATTACGAAAGACTTCTGAAGTATATGGAGAACTCAATGCAATTTCAGCTCTGTGTCCTGTGGAACAACAATTGTTGCCTTAGAATTCTTGCACATGATCAAACTGATCTTCTTGTAGATACATCTGTACTTTGATATGTCTCTGGACAACTTTAACATTTTAACATATGTTACAGAGGATCATTGAAGACATTTTACACGTAGTTCTAGCATATTCTGTACATATAACGTGCTGCTTTCTGGGTAGGTGTACTGTGTGTTATTTTTGAATTGTTCTATTATGTGCTTTTAGACATTGTACAGACAAGATGTATCTGCTATTGTCAATTTGTATGAATGTACATGTTCCAGGTGTGTGAAATATCTTGTATGGTCGACCAGTTACTTGTTACTTTATGTGCCAAATTGTTTTATTTTTATTTTACATTTGACAGTAGCAACTTTTTATTTAAAGTTGTCGTATGCAGATAAGTATGGTTTATTTAAGATATTCAGGTTCCCATATGTTTTATTAAATAGAAATCTGGTTTTGATATTATTGGATGTAGGTTGCTAAATACATTGGCATCAAACATCTGTTAACTCACTGCGACATTCACTGGCTCTAATAAAACACATTTTATTCCTTTTAAAATACATTATCTCAAGAATTGCCAGTGCGTATATTTTAACTGCTCTGATCCATACAGATCTATTACTTCACGCTTGAACAATGTTAAGATTTTTATTTATTAGACATAGTGATGAGTTTAGAAAGATCGGTAAAATTGTGTCAGCGGTGTAACTTAAGGGGTTGTTGCAGTCCCTAAGCACAATAACGCACTCATGGTGAGTGCCACTTCTTATTCATCCTCTTTTCATGGATTTGCTGTTGAACTGTGAACCTATTGGCTATATGCAAGTTGAGCACCTCCATTGTTTATAAACAGTACTACACTTTTGAGCATGGAAGTTGTGGGTAGTGCCGACATTCTTTCTAATTACCTTTTATCAGCTGCTATCACAAAAAAGTTGACTCTTCCATGCCCAAGACCACCGAGGATATTAAAATTAACACCTTTACTGCCTTAGATCACAAGGGATGCTACCATTGACAGTGGATACATGAACCTTTTTAGTGACCTAGACCATCTGGGATTCTAATTAATCCCTCCACTGCTCTAGATTACCAGGAACCCTTACATTTACCCCTCACTGTCCTAGATCACTAGGGATTCTAACATGAATCTCTTCACTGCTAAATATTGACATCAATCCTGCTCCCCCCGCCATATAAATATCTATGACTGTGGCTGCCAGTTGTGCAATGACTAGGCATTCAAAGGAAGGGTGCAAGCATACCTTTCCGCTGTGTGTGCATTTTTAAGATACACATAAAGTTAAAAGGAATGCCACAACAGAGCAGAACTTTCAGTGCAGGCAGCTTCATTCTACCACACTTCCTGCATCGGAAGCTTAAAGAAAACCTATGGGGGAGCAAAGCCAGTAGGATAAAGAGCCTAACACTATACAAGGGCACATATGAGGCCTAATACTATATGTGGGCAATGAGCGGCTTTAAGGGAATCAATCAGCAGATTTTAGCATATATGACGCTTGCCAACGGGTTATATATATGCTAAAATCGTTATCCTCACCATCACCGGAGATATTAAGTTGTAAAGTCGTCGTCGTCCCCCGGCCACCTTGCACGTAGTCCCTGGGTTGGGACTTCTACTTTCCAGCACCCGTCGCTCCAGCTGTGGTCCCAGCCCCTCGTCTTGATAGCTTGCGTTTTTTTTTAAATCAACTGGTGCCAGAAAGTTAAACAGATTTGTAAATTACTTTGATTAAAAAATCTTAATCCTTCCTGTACTTATTAGCTGCTGAATACTACAGCGGAAATTCTTTTCTTTTTGAAACACAGAGCTGTCTGCTGACATCATGAGCCCAGTGCTCTCTCTGCTGACATCTCTGTCCATTTTAGGAACTGTCCAGAACAGCATATGTTGGCTATGGGGATTTCCTTTTACTCTGGACAGTTCCTAAATGGACAGAGATGTCAGCAGAGAGCACTGTGCTCATGATGTCAGCAGAAAGCTCTGTGTTTCAAACGGAAAATAATTTCCACTGTAGTAATCAGCAGCTAATAAGTACAGGAAGAATTAAGATTTTTTAATAGAAGTAATTTACAAATCTAATAGAATCTGGATACCGCTCACACCAGCGCTGGAAATCCCTCACACCTGTGCAGCGGACTGCCAGCACCGCTCCCTGCAAATCCTTATTCTGGAAAAAGAACTTCGTCCGGCACCAAGGTATGGGTTAAAAGGCTTGTCTTTATTAAATCGAGAGCAGATCACATACAGAAAAGAGGGACTGACGCGTTTCACCCTTTACAGGGCTTAATCGTAGACGAACACATCTTACAACAAACATGGTTAAAATACTGTGCGGTCCGGTCACATGACCATTCACATCGTTACATTTAAAATACATGGAAAAGCTGGATAACACATGGATCGGATTCCACTCAGATATTTGTTTCAGTGACTATCCTCTAAGTGATCGTTCACACATTCTTTTGCGGTTTTCTGCAACAAAGATTTCTACTGAGACGCAATTCACACTGCAGACTTCCTCTGTTTGTTAAATGCCTGAAACCATCTATTTATTCCTATACTGTGGTGGATATTCCTTCCATATGTACTGTTATATAACTTTAGAGAAAAGCGGTATATTAAAGTTAAACATTTTATATTACAGAGTATGGACGGTAATGGAAAATATAATGGGAGGGATAAATGAACTGATGTTATTGTATAGATTAAATTCCTATATGTTATTGTAACCTGTATTATTATTATTACATTATTAGTACTATTATATAAATTATTATTTTTGTTTTTCTTTTTATTTATATTATATATTTTTGTTTTTTAATTTTATAATAATTATAATTTTTTATATATATATTGTTAATTATTAATTATTATATCATATTTATTTATATTTTTATTATTATTACTGCTTATAATATTGATGATTCTCTTTATTTTATATTATATTGTCAACAATATTATATTTGCTAAGGTTACATATTATGTGTGGAATATAATCATTCATACCGGACATCAATACTCAGGGACAAGTGATTATAAGGTCTAATCTCTTACTAAGTCCCTGTGGATGTCTGGTTGCTAGTAGAAACATCCACTACGTTTCCCGGTTGTGCAAACGTCTTTTTAAATCTCCTCCCCTCACTCCTAGTTGTACCTTTTCCACACCTGTTACTCTTAAGGAGCTAGCATCTCCTGCATGACTTTCTTTGAAGTGCCTGGACAGCATGGACACACTAGATACATTATTTTTAATATCCGCCACATGTTTGCGAAACCTGGTTTTCAGTGTGTTACCTGTTCATCCAGTATATTGTAGTCTGCAAAATGATACACGTGGCAACATATATTATTGATTTTGAATTACAGTTAATGTGGTCTTTGATAACATATTCCTTGCCCGTATGGCATGATGTGATCTTATTAGTCTGTTCTATAAAATAATATGTAATGCATCTAGTGTGCCCACACTTCCGACACCCTGTTGTCTCCAGTCAAGTTCCCCTATTTTTTCTGGGGTTATATTTTCCATTACCGTCCATACTCTGTAATATAAAATGTTTAACTTTAATATACCGCTTTTCTCTAAAGTTATATAACAGTACATATGGAAGGAATATCCACCACAGTATAGGAATAAATAGATGGTTTCAGGCATTTAACCAACAGAGGAAGTCTGCAGTGTGAATTGCGTCTCAGTAGAAATCTTTGTTGCAGAAAACCGCAAAAGAATGTGTGAACGATCACTTAGAGGATCGTCACTGAAACAGATATGTGAGTGGAATCCGATCCATGTGTTATCCAGCTTTTCCATGTATTTTAAATGTGATGATGCGAATGGTCATGTGACCGGACCGCACAGTAGTTTAACCATGTTTGTTGTAAGATGTGTTAGTCTACGATTAAGCCCTGTAAAGGGTGAAACGCGTCAGGCCATCTTTTCTGTTTGTGACCTGCTGTGGATTTAATAAAGACAAGCCTTTTAACCCATACCTTGGTGCCGGACGGAGTTTTTTTTCTAATTTACAAATCTGTTTAACTTTCTGGCACCAGTTGATTTGAAAAAAAAAAAAAAAAGTTTTCACCGGAGTACCCCTTTAATATATTCACCATCCCTGGGGGCAAAAACGTCCCTGGAGGATGGTGAGGATAACTGTTTTAGCCTATATAACACCTTGTCAAGCGTTAAATATGCTAAAAACTGCTGATTGGTTTCCTTAACCCCATCTGGGCCCCTGCCTACTGTTAAACTATAGTGGCCTCATACTATACAGGGGCGCATTGGGGACCTAATATTATACAGGGTGACAAAGGGGCTTTTATACTGTAGAAGGGCAGAGGAAAATAATACTAGAAGAGGGCACAAAGGGGACCAAATACTAAACAGGACAACAGAGAGCCTAATACTATAACAGAGGGGAACTAATACTATACATAGGTACAGAGGGAAGCCTAATTTTATATGGGGGCATGAAGGTGGGCCTAATGCTATATAGGGGACAGAGAGGCCAAATGGGCACACGGGAAAAAGGGATACGCGCCCCAGAAATGTTGTCCAAAAAATGGATTTATTAGCACGAAACAACGCGTTTCCGGTCCGTAATGGACCCTTCGTCGCGTAGGTGCATGTACCTGACGAAGGGTCCATTACTGACCGGAAACACGTTGTTTTGTGCTAATCAGTTTTTTGGACAATATTTCTGTGTCCGCATCTACCCACTTCATTTGATCAGCGCCTAAGAGCTTCAATTTTGTTTAAACTCGAGCATATTAAGATATGGGGGCTTGGAGGTAGGCCTAATACTATACAGGAAAACAGAGGGGCCTTATACTATATGGGGGCAGGAAAGGGGCCCTAATACTATAAAAAGGGTTCAGAGAGGGCTTAATATTGTAAGGGGAACAGGTGTGGGCCTAATACTATATGGGAACATGGAGATCCTAATACTATATGGGGGCACAGAGGGGACCTAATTACTATATGGGAGCAAAGAGAGAGTCTAATATTATTATTTAGAGGCACTGCGGGGGGCGCTTAAAATTATGTGGGGTCACAGAGGTGAGTCTAATACTATACAAGGGGCGGAGGGTATATGGGGGGCACAAAAGGGCATAATACTATCAGAGGGCACAAGAGGACCTAATGGGGGCACAGAGGGGGCATAACTACTTTATGGGGGAACAGTGTGGTGGCCTATGTACATGATTACACATGAGAAATTTATGAAGGGAAGCTGGAGGAAGGAGCCTTAGGCCATTTCTGAGCAGAATTTCAGGGAATTTTGCAGTCTTATTGATTGCAATTGAATTCTGCTGCAGTGTGCACACAGTCAAATTTCAGCGGCAGAAATCCTGATTTAGCTTTAGGCGCATTTCCGAGCAGTCCTAGTGTTGCCAATTCAAGTAAATGTGCAGAATGTCTGGCCATATTTTCTAGCATGGCCTCAAAGGGGTTATTCAGCATTGGAAAAAAACAGCTACTGTAATTTGTTCTTAACCCCTTCAGGACGCAGGGTTTTTCTGTCTTTGCATTTTCATTTTTTCCTCATCACCTTCTAAAAATCATAGTGTTTTCAATTTTGCACATAACATTCCATATGATGGCTTATTTTTTGCACCACCAATTCTACTTTGCAGTGACATTAGTCATTTTACCAAAAAATCCACAGCGAAAAGGAAAAAAAAAATCATTGTGCTACAAAATTGAAGAAAAAATGCTATTTTGTAAATTTTGGGGGCTTCCGTTTCTACGCAGTGCATTTTTCGGTAAAAATGACACCTTATCTTTATTCTGTAGGTCCATACGGTTAAAATGATATCCTACTTATATAGGTTTGATTTTGTCGTACTTCTGAAAAAAATCATAACTACATGCAGGAAAATGTATACGTAAAAAATTCTCATCTTCTGACCCCTATGACTTTTTTATTTTTCTGCCTACGGGCCGGTTTGAGGGCTCATTTTTTTGTGCTGTGATCTGAAGTTTTTAATGGTACCATAATTGTATTGATCAGACTTTTTGATAGCTTTTTATAATTTTTTTCATGATATAAAAAGTGACCAAAAATACGCTATTTTGGACTTTGGAATATTTTTGCACGTACACCATTGACCATACAGTTTAATCAATGATATATTTTTATAATTCGGACATTTCCGCATGCGGCGATACAACATATGTTTATTTTTATTTACATATTTTTTTTTAGGGGAAAAGGGGGGTGATTCAAACTTTTATTAGGGAAGGGGTTAAATGATCTTTATTAACTTTTTTTTTTTTTTCACTGATCTTTTACACTGATCCCTGCAAAGCCACAGCTTTGCATTGATCAGTGTTATTGGCGATCAGTGATATTATTGATTGCTCAAGCCTGTATCTCAGGCTTGGAGCAATCCATCGCCTGTCGGACGCGACTGAGACAGGTGAGGGGACCTCCACTCGCGTGCTAGCTGATCGGGACATCGCGATTTTATCGTGATGGTCCCAATCAGCCCGACTGAGCTGCCGGGAAGCTTTCACTTTCATTTTAGACACGCGATTAACTTTGATCGCCCCTTCTAAAGGGTTAATAGCACAGCACAACGATCGGTGCCGCACGCTATTAGCACAGGGTCCCGGCTATCATTAGCCAATGGGACCGACCTAGTATGACGCGGTGTGACCCTACATTATTTACCGTGACCGGGCGCAGGGCATACCGGTATGCCCTGCGTCCTTAAAAGGTAAAACAGCATGACTCTGGTGCTTAGGTTGTGTGATATTTTTGAAGCTTAGTTCCATTGAAATGAATGGAGACAAGTTGCAATACCACACCCAACCTGAGGAAAGATATGGTGCTGATTTTTAAGAAAATAGTTTTTCTATTGCTGGATAACCCCTTTAGGAAGAAGTCTTAAAGGGGAACTCCGGTGGAAACAAGTAGAAAACAAATGTTTTCAAATCAACTGGTGCCTGAAAGTTAAACAGATTTGTAAATGACTTCTATTAAAAAATCTTAATCCTTCCAGTACTTATTAGCTGCTGTATAAGACAGAGAAATTTGTGAATTTCTTTTCTGTCTGACAACAGTGCTCTCTGCTGACACTTCTGTCCATGTCAGGGACTGTCCAGATTAGAATCATATCCCCATAGAAAACCTCTCCTGCTCTGGACAGTTCCTGACATGGACAGATGTGTCAGTAGGGAGCACTGTGGTCAGACAGAAAAGAACTTCATAAATTTCTCTGTAGTATATATGTAGTAGACAGCAGCGAAGTACTAGAAGGGTTAAGATTTTTATATAGAAGTGATTTACAAATCTGTTTACCTTTCTTGCACCAGTTGATTAGAAAACATTTTTTTCCCACCGAAGATCCCCTTTATTGCTGGCCGTGGACAGATGGAGAAGGAAAAAAATAAAAACTGATCAATGCATAAGAGCAGACAGCCCCTGTGAATCACAGGATATAACTGCACTTTAATTACTTATATGGATTCTCACTGTATGAGGGAAAAAATATATCTTTGTATATAGTGTGGGGCGGTATTCTCTAGCCACTATATGGACATAATGGTGTGGCAATATTATTTGTCTGACGTATATGGAATTGGTATTAGAGGTGAGTGAGCTGAGACCATGGAACACGACTTTGCTCAAAAAAATGATGTTCAGTGAACATTTAGAACTATGTAAGGAGAAACGATGAGGAACACATGGTATACTTTGCAGCTATCAGCAAGATCAATCATTGCTTGCAGAAGGGAGGATCAAAAAGAAATTATATACCCCTATGCACTGGGTTGCTGCTGACATCTTGGACAAGCAAGCTGAGCAGTGAGCACAAACAACTTACTGGAACTACAGGGCCCAGCAATAGAAACAAATGGACACTACAACACAAAGCAATTTGAGCAAAATGTTGTGCAGTGGCCTGGCCTGACCTGCATGGTGTACCTAGCCGATACTCTGCTATGTGGAAATTATTTTCCACCTTACCAGATGCAGAAAATGTGGCATAGTGTTGTCTTTGCCAGCAGAATGTAAGGCATAGCCAGGGCCCGAGTTGAGGAACTATGGTTCAATGCAAGCACAGGGAGCGGAATCCGAAGGCTTGGCTACATCTGTCACTAGTCCATCACTGCTTCTCTTTACTGGCCACAACTAGCACTAAACCACACCCCTTCTGTTTGCTGGCTACTACAACTACCACTGGTCCACCTGGCTACATTTACCATTATTTTGCCACTGCCTGCTGTCCCTTGGCTCCAACTAGTAGTAGTCTACTACAACTACTACAAGCCCACCACTGACTGCTGGCTGCAGATACCACTGGTCGACCAAAGCCTGTTGTCCACCACTGCCTGCTTTCTGCTGCATACAGCTACCCCTAGTCCACCACTGCCTGCTGGCACTGACAGGAGGTGTATTTTGTATATAAAGGAAAGAGAGGACTACTGGATAGCCACACTCTTAGGGGGAGATTGATCAAAATCTGGCCAGAGGAAAAGTTGCCCAGTTGCCCTTAGCAACCAATTAGATTGCCTCTGAAAAATGAAAGAAGTGATCTCATTGGTTGCTATGGGCAACTTTTTCTCTGCATTGGTTTTGATAAATCTCCCCCATAACCCTTAGTATAAAGCCAGAATGGAGGAATTATTTTCACCTTCTGACAAGACTAAATTGGATTTTCATATGGACAAGGTATGTATCCAGCTTGCCACAGCTTTTCAATAGCAAACACCTGCTGAATGGGGGTTCCCACTCTGCTCCCTGCTGAGTCAACACTCTCCTCCCTCTTCCAGCAGTACCCTTGCAAGAGGCAGGAGCAGCAGCATCCTTACGTTGGAGTACAAAATGACAACGTTTTTACATACAGTATTTCAACCTGACAAGAATCATCACCAAAGGGATGTACTGCTACCAGCCAGGTCTACACATAGACAAAGAAACATGATTCCAAAAAAGGGAAAAAAAATAAACTTTTCACTGTTTACAACAGCTATTTCTTCACTATTTTGAGACCCCGTCACCAATCCTGTTGCAACTACCAAAAAGGGAGAATTTTTTGAATACTAGGAAAAAGCCACCACTTCCAATACCTCTGTGTGCATTTTAGCATCAGCAGCCATATGCTACCTAAAATGGATACTTTATGCAACTTTATTTTAGTGTTAAAAAAGCATATAGAATGCACCAATACAGTGTGTTTTGAAAAAAGCTGTTAGTTACCATGGTTACTGTATGTCACTGCAACTGTGACATTAACTTAAAACCACTTTAAGGGGGCATTCACACCAGGTTTTTACCATACAGTTCTGTATCAGTTTTTTGATGAAAAACAGATTCCTCAAAACCGTATCAAAACGTGAACAAATTGGTTTAACGTATATGGTTTAAAAAATGGTGTCCGGTTGCATCCGTTTTGGGAAAAAAATAACCGTATATGTTTTTAACTTTTAATTCCATTCTGACTAAAGTTCCACTTGTTTGATTTAAATCCCAAGGGAAGAGAGTGTGGTTTGCCATGTGGTTTGCCTTTCTAGGTTGGAGTGAGTTAGGAGAGCAGTGTTTCTTGTGGTGTGTGCTTTTTCTTGTCTTTACAGTTCTTTCACAATAATTGTTATGGCCATTTTGCGTCTCAGCTGCTACAGCTGCGTGAGCGGGAGCTTAAGTGGACTAGATTGGCCGTCACTACTGGGTGCAATGATATAAGGCCACGGCATGGTGCCTTTCATTATCTGTAAGCCCAGTTACGTGAGTATCCTGATAATTTTCAGGATTACTTAAGGATGGCTCTGGGGACCTTTGATCTGCTCCTGGATCTAGTTCGGGAGGACATTAAGCACCAGGATACGCGGTTTTGTCTCCGGGGTTGTTACCCTCAGGTATAGCTGGGCAAAAAAGTATTTAGTAAGCCACAAATTGTGCAAGTTCTCCCACTTAAAAAGATGAGAGAGGCCTGTAATTTTCATCATAGGTATACCTCAACTATGAGAGACATTATGAGAAAAAAAATCCATGAAATCACATTGTCTGATTTTTAAAGAATTTATTTGCAAATTATGGTGGATAATAGGTATTTGGTCACCTACAAACAAGCAAGATTTCTGGCTCTCACAGACCTGTAACTTCTTTAAGAGTCTCCTATGTCCTCCATTCATTACCTGTATTAATGGCACCCGTTTGAACTTGTTATCAGTATAAAAGACACCTGTCCACATCCTCAAACAGTCACACTTCAAACTCAAACTATGGCCGAGACCAAAGAGCTGGCGAAGGACACCAGAAACTGAAATTGTAGACCTGCACCAGGCTGGGAAGACTGAATCTGCAATAGGCAAGCAGCTTGTGTGAAGGAATCAGCTTTAGCAGCAATTATTAGAAAATGAAAGACCACTGATAATCTCCCTAGAACTGGTGCTCCACGCAAGATCTCACCCTGTGGTGTCAAAATGATCACGAGAACAGTGAGCAAAATTCACAGAACCACACAGGGGGACCTAGTGAATGACCTGCAGAGAGCTGGGGCCAAAGTAACAAAGGCTACCATCAGTAACACACTACGCTGCCAGGGACTCAAATCATGCAGTGTAAGACATGTCCCCCTGCTTAACCACTTAAGGACCAAGGGCGTACAGGTACGCTCTGACGTCCTGATACTTAAGGACAAAGGGTGTACCTGTGGGAATGCCTGTGGGAATTCCGGTCCCCGTTGCTCGCCGAGTGGGGACTGGACCTGGATGCCTGCTGAAATCATCCAGCAGGCACCCTGTGAAAACCCCTGGCGGGACCCCCGCGATCTGACATCTTATCCCCTATCCTTTGGATAGGGGATAAGATGCTAGGGGCGGAGAATCCCTTTAAGGTCAAAACAGGTTGTTGAGTAAAGGGGTTCAGGTGTCCTTAAGGGGTTAAACAGAAGTAATTAACAAATCTGTTTAACTTTCTGGCACCAGTTGATTTTAAAAATATATATTTTTACCCTTATAAAGTGGTACTCCCGTGGAAAATGTTATTATTTTTTTAATCAACTGGTGCCAGAAAGTTAAACCGATTTGTAAATACTTCTATTAAAAAATCTTAATCCTTCCAGTACGTATTAGCTGCTGAATACTACAGAGGAAATTCTTTTCTTTTTGGAACACAGTGCTCTCTGCTGAATCCAGAGCACAGTGCTCTCTGCTGACATCTCTGTCCATTTTAGGAACTGACCAGAGCAGCATATGTTTTCTATAGTGATTTTCTCCTACTCTGGACATTTCTCAAAATGGACAGAGATGTCAGCAGAGAACACTGTGCTCGTGAATTTCCTCTGTAGTATTCAATAGCTAATAAGATTTTTTTTTATAGAAGAAATTTACAAATCTGTTTAACTTTCTGGCACCAGTTGATTTAAAAAAAATAAAGTTTTCCACCGGAGTACCCCTTTAAGGGCTTAAAAAGAGGGAACAGTTGAGGGGTCCCTTTATCACATGTAGAACAAAACTTTGCATGTGACAGGAAAAACAAATATTCTACTAGACATTATCTGTGAAAGGTGCACATGAATAAAAGCTAGTGGGCTCTGGGGGGTAAGACATTGTTTTTTTTAGACTTTATAGAAAATGAACAGAACTGGTAAAATTGCTCTGCCACTGCCAATGTTAAATTCCAAATGAACAACATATATCAGAGACTTTGTATTTTAGGTGGAAGATAACCTGCTGCTATTCTTTCTTCTTTTCTCTGTAGGTGCTTGTTTCATTAAGTCTCACACCTAAAGTCCTCTTTTTTTCAGCATATTTCTTTGGGCTAAAACATTTTGAAGTATATTAGGGGTTTCTGCCAATAAAGTTTATTATTTTTTTTCATAGTGCCAATAGCTTCCAGGGGGCCGTGCATTTGAAATACAAAGATTTAAATACACACCATATGGTCAGGCAATAAAACAAGCAAGTGCAATAAAAATTGACTTACTGTGACACATGGGTAAAGAAGAAGGGAGGGCCCTGCCGCTAAGTGCTTACAGTCTCCGATGGAAAAAAAACAGAGCACAGCTAAACTCCTTGGCCATATAGACAATATTTCTTAATTTCTTTTTATATCTCAGTTTTAATTGCAATAGAAAACAAACCATAAATGGAGGAAATAAGGTGATTAACGGGGTACTCCGTTGCCAGAAACTCTAGTGCCAGAAAGTTAAATAGATTTGTAAATTACTTCTAGTTAGAAATCGTAATCCTTCCAGTCCTGATGTATGCTTTACAGTGAGTTCTTTTCTTTTTGAATTTCTTTTCTGTCTGACCACCGTGCTCTCTGCTGACACCTTTGTCCATGTCAGGAACTGTCCACAGCAGGAGAGGTTTGCTATGGGAATTTGTTCATGCGCTGGACAGTTCCTGACAAGGTCAACAGGGAGCAATATGTTCAGAAAAGAACTCACTGTAAAGCATACAGCAGCTGCTAAAGTACTGGCAGGATTAAGATTTTTAAATAGAAGTAATTTACAAATCTGTTTAACTTTCTGGCACCAGCTGATTAAAAAAAAAACTAGTTTTCCACCGAAGTACACCTTTAACCCCTTAAGGACACATGACGTTCTCATACGTCTCCATTTCCGAGTCCTTAACCCCCCATTTTGGCCTTAAGGACTCAGACAATTACATTTTTACGTTTTCATTTTTTCCTCCTCGCCTTCTAAAAATCATAACTCTTTTATATTTTCATCGCCAGAATAGTATGAGGGCTTGTTTTTTGCGCGACCAGTTGTCCTTTGTAATGCATAGCTCATTATATCATAAAATGTATGGCGCAACCAAAAAACACTTTTTGTGGGGAAATTAAAAAGAAAAACGCAATTTTGCTAATTTTGGAAGGTTTTGTTTTCATGCCGTACAATTTACGGTAAAAATGATGTGTGTTCTTTATTTTGAGGGTCAATACGATTAAAATGATACCCATTATTACACACTTTTATATTATTGTTGTGCTTAAAAAAAATCACAAACTTTTTAACCAAATTAGTACGTTTATAATCCCTTTATTTTGATAACCTATAACTTTAAAATTTTTCCGTATAAGCAGCGGTATGAGGGCTAATTTTTTGCGCCATGATCTGTACTTTTTTTTGATACCACATTTGCATATAAAAAACTTTTAATACATTTTTTATAATTTGTTTTTAATAAAATGTATTAAAGTAGCAATTTTGGCCTTTTTTTAAATTTTACGTTCACGCCGTTCATCGTACGGGATCATTAACATTTTATTTTAATAGTTCGGACATTTACGCACGCGGTAATACCAAATATGTCTATAAAATTTATTTTTAACGCTTTTTGGGGGTAAAATAGGAGAAAACGGACGTTTTGCTTTTTTATTGGGGGAGGGGATTTTTCACTTTTTTTTTACTTTTACATTTTTTGACATTTTTTTTTTACACTTTAATAGTCCCCATAGGGGACTATTCATAGCAATACCATGATTGCTAATACTGATCTGTTCTATGTATAGGACATAGAACAGATCAGTGTTATCGGTGATCTTCTGCTCTGGTCTGCTCGATCTCAGACCAGAGCAGAAGACGCCGGGAGCCGGAAGCAGGAAGGTGAGGGGACCTCCGTGCGGCGTTCTGAATGATCGGATCCCCGCAGCAGCGCTGCGGGCGATCCGATCGTTCATTTAAATCGTGCACTGCCGCAGATGCCGGGATCTGTATTGTTCCCGGCACCTGAGGGGTTAATGGCGGACGCCCGTGAGATCGCGGGCATCGGCCATTGCCGGCGGGTCCCTGGCTGCGATCAGCAGCCGGGATCAGCCGCGCATGACACAGGCATCGCTCCGATGCCCGCGCTTATGCACAGGACGTAAATGTACGTCCTGGTGCGTTAAGTACCACCGCACCAGGACGTACATTTACGTCCTGCGTCCTTAAGGGGTTAAGGACACATGACGTATGAGAACATCATGTGTTTTACCGGCCCCCCGCAGCCATCTGGAGCGGAGCCGATGCCCGATGCCTGCTGAAATCGTTCAGCAGGCATCGGGGCATATCGCCCAGGGGGGTCATGATGACCCCCCATGTCGGCGATGGCCGCAGATCGCTGGACAATTCAGTCCAGTGATCTGCGGCGGATTCCGAGTCAATCGGGTCTCCAGTGACCCGGTGACCCGGAATTATTGGCTGATCGGGGCCGTCAGAGACGGCCCCGAACAGCCATAGCCAGCAGGGGTGAGGTGGCACCTGCTGCGGGTGTCACTCCCGCAACCTGCTTCGCCCCTCTTCCGGAGGACGTGAGTGGGTGCGGGAAGAAGACCCCGGGTGCTGGGGACCCCGATCCCCGGCGTCTCTGTTGGGATCGGGGCCCCAGGAGCGACGGCGGTGGCGAGGGACTGACCTGCGCGGCGTGGAGCAGCAGCAGCAGTAGGAGGTGAGTGACAGCCTCCTGCTGTTGCTTAGCAACACATCCCAGCATGCAAAAAGGGCATGCTGGGAGCTGTAGTTATGCAACAGCAGGAGGCAGACCACCACAACTCCCAGCATGCCCTTATGGGCATGCTGGGACTTATAGTTTTGCAACAGCTGTAGGCACATTTTTTCTATGGAAAAGTGTCCCTTCAGCTGTTGTATAATTACAACTCCCAGCTTGCACAATCAGCTAAAGTGCATGCTGGGAGTTGTAGTGGTGCATCTGCTGGTTGCATAACTACAACTCCCAGCATGCCCATTGGCTGTCGGTGACTGCTGAGAGTTGTAGTTTTGCAACAGCTGAAGGCACACTGAGTTAAGTAGCAAACCAGTGTGTCTCCAGCTGTTGCATAACTACAATCCCCAGCCAAAGTGGTATGCCTCCAGCTGTTGCATAACTTGTATCTTGTTACCAAACTCGGTGTTTCACTACCAGTGTGCCTCCAGCTGTTGCAAAACTACAACTCCCAGCATTCACTGATTGACCGTACATGCTGGGAGTTGTAGTTTTGCAACAGCTGGATGTTTCTCTCCCCCAATGTGAATGTACAGGGTACACTCACATGGGCGGAGGTTTACAGTAAGTATCCGGCTGCAAGTTTGAGCTGCGGCAAATTTTCTGCCGCAGCTCAAACTGCCAGCGAGAAACTACTGTGAACCCCCGCCCGTGCGACTGTACCCTAAAAACACTACACTACACTAACACAAAATAAAATAAAAAGTAAAAAACACTACACATACCCCTACACAGCCCCTGTCCCCAATAAAAATGAAAAACGTCTGGCTTACAGAGCCTCCAGCTGTTGCAAAACAACTACTTCCAGTATTGCCAGATAGCTACTGACTGTCTAGGCATGCTGGGAGTTTTACAACAGCTGGAGGCACCCTGTTTGGGAATCACTGCCGTAGAATACCCCTATTTGTCCACCCCTATGCAAGTCCCTAATTTAAGCCTCAAATGCGCATGGCGCTCTCACTTTGGAGCCCTGTCGTATTTCAAGGCAAAAGTTTAGGGTCACATATGGGGTATCGCCGTACTCGGGAGAAATTGTGTTACAAATTTTGGGGGGTATTTTCTGCTATTACCTTTTTTAAAAATGTAAAATTTTTGGTAAAACAAGCATTTTAGGTAAAAAAAATTTTTTTTTTACATGTACAAAAGTCGTGAAACACCTGTATAGGGTATTTAGGTTCACATTACCCCTTGTTATGTTCCCCGAGGGGTCTAGTTTCCTAAATGTGATGCCATGTGGTTTATTTTGCTGTTCTGGCACCATAGGGGCTTCCGAAATGCGGCATGCCCCCAGAGCAAAATTTGCTTTCAAAAAGCCAAATGTGGCTCCTTCTCTTCTGAGACCTGTAGTGCGCCAGCAGAGCACTTTTCACCCCCATATGGGGTGTTTTCTGAATCGGGAGAAATTGGGCTTCAAATTTTGGGGGGTATTTTCTGCTATTACCCTTTTGAAAAATGTAAAATTTTTGGGAAAACCAAGCATTTTAGGTAAAAAAATGTTTGTTTTTTTTACATATGCAAAAGTCGTGAATCACCTGTGGGGTATTAAGGTTCACTTTACCCCTTGTTACATTCCCTGAGGGGTCTAGTTTCCAAAATGTTATGCCATGTGTTTTTTTTTTTGCTGTCCTGGCACCATAGGGGCTTCCTAAAGGTGACATGCCCCCCAAAAATAATTTGTCGCTCCTTCCCTTCTGAGCCCTCTACTGCGCCCGCCGAACACTTTTATTGAAATTATGATGCTTTTAAAATGCAGCTTTCATTTGTAAGTGACATATCAAACGTTTTGATCAGTCAGTATCTGAGTGGTCAGACCCCAATCGTTCACAAGCACGAGCCTGTAAAAGTCTTCTTCCCACCTTTTGTCATGTGACCTGGGCAGACTTTGAAATAAAGTCTATGGGCCTTTTAAGTTTCTTAGACACAGAGCAGGAACAGGACTCTGTCCCTGCTCATTTTTATCATCGCTAAAAAATTTTGGCATGCTCCTAGAATACATGAGTATATGAAAAGTTTTTTTTTAATTTCCAGGTATGCTTTAAAATTACCCTTTTTCATGACTTTTTTTTCCCCAATTTATGGAAGTATATAGAAGAATTCAGTTGAGTTCTTCAGTTAAGTACAGGTAATCATTGCGCCATCTCTGGAAAAGTGGTGAAATTTTACAAGTTGCTTTTCCTCACAACTTCAGGGAAGAAAGGGCGTTGAGTGACCTCTCAGCCATTGCTAATATTATTCATTACTCAGAATAAGATTTTGTCAGAAATCTATAGAAGAGACTGAATTAGTAGTCCTATAGTCCTTATGCAAGGTATAGTCATTTTACATAATACGTTCATTAGTGTTTTAGTTGCTTGGTTGCAACACTGCAATGCAGTATTACATTTTTTTCATTGTTAGTAGCTACCTCTAATGCTTATTTTCTTCCAATAAGTACTCTCATTTTTGCTTTTTCTATTATATCTACATGGTATGCTTGTGTAATGAATTGATATAGTAATAAATTGATCAGTTTTTTTTTTTTTTTAGCTGGTTTCACTGGTGCAGTTCCAAATTTCTGCTACTGTTTATTATTTATAGCTTAAAGGGCATGGACACATTTGAAGTCTTTTTTTTTTTTTTTTTTTTCATTCTTGCTTTACTTTGTAATTTGTACACAGCCTAGATGATTCTCCACAGCAGACTTGTATCTGCTTTCCTCTCTTTCTCCAGTCTGTGTGAGCTGTCCTCCAGCATTTCTTTCTTCACCTATGATCTGAACTGCTATGTAACCCCCTCCCCCATTATATCTAACACTGAGAGAAAAGTAAATCTGTTTGATGGATGCATTTCTAATGAAAAATAGTAAAATTCATTTCTAATTAACTTTATTTTGCATTCAGGCGATCAATCAACAACACAAAAACTTTATGCCAAGGTGTCCATAGCCTGTAACTTTTTTATATGTATTTATATTCTTTTCCTTTCCTAAAACCATTTTTTTTCACTCTGACAGTTTGCATGCCTGAGTCCATGGCCGAAGTACCTGTTTATTCCTAAGGCAGTTTATGTATAATGTAACAATAATTCACATAATATTATAAATCCTACTGCTATAATCCTTGTCACTGTCACAATAAATGCATCATTTGTGACCTCTCATCCCCCACCCACACACATCTTCTCAATGAACCCTGTACGGGATAAAAGGGCTTTCTAAATCAACATGTGTCATTCCTCATAACACTAAACAGAAAACTTGTTTGTCAGAAAATGTCCTATTAATAGCAGTAGTGATCATCTCCAGTGCTTTCATGTATAGTGGAGGCTTTACCTGAAATAGGACATTATAAATGCATCATAAAATGACAGCATGTTCAGACTGACAAAGGAAGCTGATATTTCATTTAAAAGGGCAGATAATATGCAATTAACCTGTGGAGCCGGAGACGAGTATTTATATAACACTGCCAAAATAAATGCAAATATATTCCAAATTAATGTCAGCTTTAAGCAGGAAAGCTAAATGGTGACGTTCATCTAAAGCACCCAGAGAGACAATTTGATGGTAATTACATACTTTTTACTTACTTTACTTCTTCTCAAATATCTAAATACATTTTTAGACATTATATTCTCTAGGCAGTTGAGCTATAAGATACAAATTAAATAAATGGGCAGTACTAGTCTGGTCTACATGGGCTATTATAACTGCTAATACAATTTTAGGAAATCTGACCAATATCTGATAAAGCAGAGCTTATTCTCTTCAGTCAGTCAGTTGAAGACTGGGACAGCCACTAAATTATTGTACTATTAAAGGTGATATAAAGGTAAGTACCACATAAGGTGATTTTAGTAGTTACCTCCCAGACAGTAAGGGACATGCTTAAGGATTTGTGCTTGTCTTGGGCCTAAATGGCCACAATAAAGCTGATGCTTTTTATGAAATGGCTAGTTTTTGTCAGAGTTCCCTCCCTCCAACAGCAAGTCCCAGGTTTCCTTGTTTGTAAGTGTGAGTTCACTTTTCTCCCTCCCACACATCAGCCACCCCACACATTGAAGTATACCTGGGACAATAACCTGCAGCCCTGTGGAGAATGATCTCCCACTCCACCCAATGAAGTGTAGACAGGCTCCTTTCAACCCCTGATAAGTGATGTAATGTCTCGGGATGCACTGCAACTGGGAAAACCTGAGCCAAAACTCACATGAGAATTGCGAGACCAACCATCAAACACAGGTACAGGTATATAATGAAATATACTAACTTTACAGCCCCTGTAGCATAGTCAAATAAAAAAAAAATTCCTTTAATACCCCTTTAAGCCTAAGGGTGCTTTCACTAAAATGCTGCAGAGTCGTTAAAGAAAGAATTTCCCTACAAACTTCAGTTGGCAAGTCAATATCTGCAACAAGGGGAGTCTGACCACTGTGTTCCCCTTTAAAAAGTAGTAATGACATTTCAGACAGAGTCCTTCTTTAGGTTTCTGTTATGTTATGTTGAAACCCTTAGTGGTCAGTCATTAATGGACGCAATAAATCACTTTACAGACGGGATTTTCGTGGTCTTGACTAATTCTTCCAACCCAGTCAAGCATACATGTTTTATTCAAAGACATAGAGGTATACTGTATATTGCTGTGGCAGGAGATGCTGAATATCAGTACATGCCAGTGAGGGATAGTGTTATGACAGAGGAGAAGTGGATTCGCTGAACCAGTGTGGATGGCGGCATGGGCCTTACTGGGGAGCGGAGTCTAAGTTGCCGCTGGTTTTAACCAGAGCCTGCCGCAAAGTGGGATGGACTTGCTGCAGCTGGCGGCACCCAGGTCGCTACCCCTGATACGACTCATCCCCACAGGCGGCCATGGTGTAACGTGGCACAGGTAGGATGAAGCTACACAAAATCAGGACAGGCAGGAGGTCAGGGCTGGCTGCACTGTATCAAGGTCAGGTCACGTAGTAAGAGGTCAGAAGGCAGGCAGCACAGAAGCAAGGTCACAATACGTAGCAATGGGGTCAGATACACGGCAAGGCTAGACACAAAGTGATCGCTTTCTCTAAGGCTGAAATGGCGCAAAGATTCGGCAAGTGTCAAAAGGAAGTGCTTATACTTATAGGGTCATGGAACAGCAGGAACCCATTAAGTGTGTACTGGCCCTTTAAATTTCACAGAGCCGACGCACGCGTGCCCTAGGAGGCGGGGACATGCGCGCCAGCAAGCAGGAAGAACAGAGGAGACACGGGGAAGGTAACGAGCAGAGGCCTGGGTGGGATTGCATTGTGGGATGTGAATCGCAGAGCAGACCGGGCAGCGGAGAAGGAGTGCATCTGCGGCCAGCATGTCTGACTGCGGCGCGACTCCTAAAAGATAGCAAGCTCATCCTGAATTGGTGAATGTATCAAATATTACAAAAAAGTTTGAATTGTCCCATTAATAGTAAAAACTTGAGTCTTAGGGTATATTCACACGTACAGTATTCTGCACATATTCGATGAGTAGTATTCAAAGCTGCAGATTTGATGCTGTGTTCAATCATTTAGTTTACAATAAAATCTGCAGCTTCAAATGCTGCCCATCAGATATGCTCAGGATACTGTACGTGTGAATGCACGCTTAAGAAAAAGATAATGCATATCCCAGTCTCCCAGATCTTCACACCAAAGCATTAGAGGTTATTCCGTAGTTATGGCTTGCAATAATGAGTTATGTATTTTCATGTACATCCGGCTGTTTCAGGTGTGTAATGGTGTTATACACCAGCAGTTCTAGGTGAATAGCTGACCAGATACTATTCTAAAATAAAAATTGGACGTAAATGAAGTGATAACATAAAAATACCCCAAATTCTAAATAGAAAATGCTGTTCTGCAATACAATACTGGAACACTAGAGGGTACTCAAAGTATTCAAATGTCTTTATTAAGAAGCTACAAGACCAGATACACTACATTCTGGTCTGTACCAATTTTTATTTCACTACAAAACCTACACAGTTCTCTGTTTATTTCTTTTAAAATATACCTTAGTTATTGTTAGGAGCTTAAACATTTATTTTGCTTAGATATATATTTTTGCCTGGTTCTGGATCACATATATTATTTTTTTTCCACCCAAAAAGAAGTTCAAAAGCAAATTTCAACAGATTCCATTGATTCTAGACACGATGTTGCAGCACAAAATTGTCCTAAAATAGGTCCATCATTACCCATTGTGATTCCAGACATCCTTTGCAACAAACAGGACAACTCTGCATGCAGTGCTACGTTGTCAGATGCCAACATTTCTTTATTTATTTATTTTTTACTTTGAGTTATGGTCAAATGGATCATCCAATGCATCAGATTTTTTTTTGCCATTCCATTTATTTTGATGTAATAAAGAAAACTATGCATTTAAATTCTTAATAAAAATGCCTTTAGGGCAGTGTTTCTGACCGAGCGTGTTTCCAGCTGTTACAAAACAACAATTCCCAGCATGCCAGGACAGCCGAACACTGGAAGCACCCTGGTTGAGAAACACGTCGGAATTTCTGTTCCGGATTCCTTATTGAAATTCAGCACGAAGTTCCTCTGCAGCAATTCAATGGGATTCTGCTGCAAGATGAACACGGCGGAATATCCATGTCTGAAGGAAAAATTTACCTTTTTATCCTATGAGATGGGGACATATTATGCCGTTCTGCACAATTTTGCTAGTTCAGCGATTGACAGTGATTGCTTCTCCGTGTGCTTATGAAATAAGGAATCAGTTGAAGTGTATGGTTTATCATTACATAACTTCATCATGTCATGTTGGTAGTTTTACTAAATACAGTGATTAAGAAGCATCGCACAGCCATGGAAGTGAGTAAAACATTATATGGCATTAGAGAAGTAATAAGTTGGTTATTACAGGGAAGAAAGAGAAAAGAACTCATTCATTATTCAGATTCACTGCTTCCAGGCCATAATTAAAAAGCCTAGCATTCCTGTAAGGCACGATGGTGGCGGATTGTGTGGGAATAGTTTTTTTTTATGTGGAACCTCAAAGATTTATGAAGGTAGAGGATACAATTAATTTAGTAAAATGCAGGGAAATCATGAAGCCATCTGCAATCTGAAAGGAAACTGCAACTGGGGAAATTAGATGACACAAAAAAAAAAAATACTCAAAGTTTAACATGGATGGCTTTAACCCCTTAAGGACCGAGCCCTTTTTCACCTTAAGGACCAGAGCATTTTTTGAACATCTGACCACTGTCACTTTAAACATTAATAACTCTGGAATGCTTTTAGTTATCATTCTGATTCCGAGATTGTTTTTTCGTGACATATTCTACTTTAACTTAGTGGTAAAATTTTATGGTAACTTGCATCCTTTCTTGGTGAAAAATCCCCAAATTTGATGAAAAAAATGAAAATTTTGCATTTTTCTAACTTTGAAGCTCTCTGCTTGTAAGGAAAATGGATATTCAAAATAATTTTTTTTGGGTTCACATATACAATATATCTACTTTATGTTTGCATCATAAAATTTATGAGTTTTTACTTTTGGAAGACACCAGAGGGCTTCAAAGTTCAGCAGCAATTTTGAAATTTTTCACAAATTTTTCAAACTCACTATTTTTCAGGGACCAGTTCAGTTTTGAAGTGGATTTGAAGGGTCTTCATATTAGAAATACCCCATAAAAGACCCCATTATAAAAACTGCACCCCCAAAGTATTCAAAATGACATTCAGTAAGTATATTAACCCTTTAGGTGTTTCACAGGAATAGCAGCAAAGTAAAGGAGAAAATTCAAAATCTTCATTTTTTACACTCGCATATTCTTGTAGACCCAATTTTTGAATTTTTGCAAGGGGTAAAAAGGAGAAAATTTTTACTTGTATTTGAAACCCAATTTCTCTCGAGTAAGCACATACCTCATATGTCTATGTTAATTGTTCAGTGGGCGCAGTAGAGGGCTCAGAAGGGAAGGAGCGACAAATGGTTTTTGGGGGGCATGTCACCTTTAGGAAGCCCCTATGGTGCCAGGACAGCAAAAAAAAAAAAAAAAACACATGACATACCATTTTGGAAACTAGACCCCTCAGGGAATGTAACAAGGGGTAAAGTGAACCTTAATACCCTACAGGTGATTCACGACTTTTGCATATGTAAAAAAAATATATATTTTTTACCTAAAATGCTTGGGTTTCCCCAAAAAATTTACATTTTTAAAAAGGGTAATAGCAGAAAATACCCCCCAAAATTTGAAACCCAATTTCTCCCGATTCATAAAACACCCCATATGGGGGTGAAAATTGCTCTGCTGGCGTACTACAGGTCTCAGAAGAGAAGGAGTCACATTTGGCTTTTTGAAAGCAAATTTTGCTCTGGGGGCATGCCGCATTTAGGAAGCCCCTATGGTGCCAGAACCGCAAAAAAAAAAAACACATGGCATACCATTTTGGAAACTAGACCCCTTGGCGAACGTAACAAGGGGTAATGTGAACCTTAATACCCTACAGGTGTTTCACGACTTTTGCATATGTAAAAAAAAAATTTTTTTTTTACCTAATATGCTTGGTTTCCCAAAATGTTAAAATTTTTAAAAAGGGTTAAAGCAGAAAATACCCCCCAAAATTTGAAGCCCAATTTCTCCTGATTCAGAAAACACCCCATATGGGGGTGAAAAGTGCTCTGCTGGCGTACTACAGGTCTCAGAAGAGAAGGAGTCACATTTGGCTTTTTGAAAGCAAATTTTGCTCTGGGGGCATGCCGCATTTAGGAAGCCCCTATGGTGCCAGAACAGCAAAAAAAAAAAACACGGCATACCATTTTGGAAACTAGACCCCTCGGGGAACGTAACAAGGGGTAATGTGAACCTTAATACCCTACAGGTGTTTCACGACTTTTGCATATGTGAAATTTTTTATTTTTTTTTCCTAAAATGCTTGGTTTCCCAAAATTTTTACATTTTTAAAAAGGGTAAAAGCAGAAAACACCCCCCAAAATTTGAAGCCCAATTTCTCCTGATTCAGAAAACACCCCATATGGGGGTGAAAAGGGATCTGCTGGCGCACTACAGGTCTCAGAAGAGAAGGAGTCACATTTGGCTTTTTGAAAGCAAATTTTGCACTGGGGGCATGCCGCATTTAGGAAGCCCCTATGGTGCCAGGACAGCAAAAAAACAAAAACAAAACACATGGCATACCATTTTGGAAACTAGACCCCTCGGGGAATGTAACAAGGGGTTAAGTGAACCTTTATACCCCGCAGGTGTTTGCTGGCGCACTACAGGTCTCAGAAGAGAAGGAGTCACATTTGGCTTTTTGAAAGCAAATTTTGCACTGGGGGCATGCCGCATTTAGGAAGCCCCTATGGTGCCAGGACAGCAAAAAAACAAAAACAAAACACATGAAATACCATTTTGGGGAATGTAACAAGGGGTTAAGTGAACCTTTATACCCCGCAGGTGTTTCATGACTTTTGTATATGTAAAAAAAATTATTTTTTTTTACCTAAAATGCTTGTTTTCTCAAAAATTTTACATTTTTAAAAAGGGTAATAGCAGAAAATACCCCCCAAAATTTGTAACACAATTTCTCCCGAGTACGGCGATACCCCATATGTGGCCCTAAACTGTTGCCTTGAAATACGACAAGGCTCCAAAGTGAGAGCGCCATGCGCATTTGAGGCCTAAATTAGGGACTTGCATAGGGGTGGACATAGGGGTATTCCCAAACAGGGTGCCTCCAGCTGTTGTAAAACTCCCAGCATGCCTAGACAGTCAGTGGCTATCTGGCAATACTGGGAGTAGTTGTTTTGCAACAGCTGGAGGCTCCGTTCTGGAAACAGAGGCGTACCAGACGTTTTTAATTTTATTGGGGAGGGGGGCTGTGTAGGGGTATGTGTATATGTAGTGTTTTTTACTTTTTATTTTATTTTGTGTAGTGTAGTGTTTTTAGGGTACAGTCACATGGGCGGGGGTTCACAGTAGTTTCTCGCTGGCAGCTTGAGCTGCGGCAGAAAATTTGCCGCAGCTCAAACTTGCAACCGGATACTTACTGTAAACCTTGGCCAATGTGAGTGTACCCTGTACGTTCACATTGGGGGGGGGGGGGGGGGGGACATCCAGCTGTTGCAAAACTACAACTCCTAGCATGTACGGTCTATCAGTGCATGCTGGGAGTTATAGTTTTGCAACCACTGGAGGCTCCGTTTTGGAAACAGTGACGTACCAGACGTTTTTCATTTTTATTGGGGAGGGGGGCTGTGTAGGGGTATGCGCATATGTAGTGTTTTTTACTTTTTATTTTGTGTTAGTGTAGTGTAGTGTTTTTAGGGTACAGTCGCATGGGCGGGGGTTCACAGTAGTTTCTCGCTGGCAGTTTGAGCTGCGGCAGAAAATTTGCCGCAGCTCAAACTTGCAGCCGGATACTTACTGTAATCCTCCGCCCATGTGAGTGTACCCTGTACGTTCACCGTTGACATGGGGGGGGGGGGGAGAAACATCCAGCTGTTGCAAAACTACAACTCCCAGCATGTACGGTCTATCAGTGTATGCTGGGAGTTGTAGTTTTGCAACAGCTGGAGACACACAGGTTGTGAAACACCGAGTTTGGTAACAAACTCAGTGTTTTGCAACCAGTGTGCCTTCAGCTGTTGCAAAAGCTACAACCCCCAGCATGTACGGACAGCCGAAGGGCATGCTGGGTCTTGTAGTTATGCAACAGCCGGAGGCATACTACTTTGGCTGGGGATGCTGGGGATTGTAGTTATGTAACAGCTGGAGACACACTGGTTTGCTACTTAACTCAGTGTGCCTTCAGCTGTTGCAAAACTACAACTCTCAGCAGTCACCGACAGCCAACGGGCATGCTGGGAGTTGTAGTTATGCAACCACCAGATGCACCACTACAACTCCCAGCATGCACTTTAGCTGATTGTGCAAGCTTGGAGTTGTAGTTATACAACAGCTGAAGGTACACTTTTCCATAGAAAAATGTGCCTCCAGCTGTTTCAAAACTACAAGTCTCAGCATGCCCAAAAGGGCATGCTGGCAGTTGTGGTGGTCTGCCTCCTGCTGTTGCATAACTACAGCTCCCAGCATGCCCTTTTTGCATGCTGGGAGCTGTTGCTAAGCAACAGCAGGAGGCTGTCACTCACCTCCTGCTGCTGCTCCATGATGCCACCGCTCATGTCAGTCCCTCGCCGCCGCCGTCGCTCCTGGGGCCCCGATCCCAACAGGGACGCCGGGGATCGGGGTCCCCAGCACCCGGGGTCTTCTGCCCGCACCCGCTCTGGTCCTCCGGAAGAGGGGCGGAGCGGGTTGCGGGAGTGACACCCGCAGCAGGCGCCCTGATTGGTCGGCCGGGAAACCGGCCGACGAATCAGGGCGATCGTGAGGTGCCACCTGTGCCACCTCACCCCTGCTGGCAATGGTTGTTCAGAGACGGCCCCGATCAGCCAGTAATTCCGGGCCATTGGGTCACTGGAGACCCGATTGACCCGGAATCCGCCGCAGATCGCTGGACTGAATTGTCCAGCGATCTGCGGCAATTGCCGACATGGGGGGACATAATGACCCCCCTGGGCGATATGTTGGGATGCCTGCTGAACGATTTCAGCAGGCATCCGGGCCCGGCTCCACTCCGGCTAGCGGCGGGGGCCGGAAATGCTCAGGGCGTATCCATACGCCCTCGGTCCTTAATGACTTGGAAACAGGGGCGTATGGATACGCCCTATGTCCTTAAGGGGTTAAAGGGGTTATCCAGGAAAAAACTATTTTTTTAATATATATATATCAACTGGCTCCAGAAAGTTTAATTACTTCTATTAAAAAATCTTAATCTTTTCAGTACTTATGAGCTTCTGAAGTTAAGGTTGTTCTTTTCTGTCTTAAGTGCATTCTGATGACAAGTGTCTTGGGAACCGCCCAGTTTAGAAGAGGTTTGCTATGGGGATTTGTTTCTAAACCGGGTGGTTCCCAAGACACGTGTCATCAGAGAGCACTTAGACAGAAAAGGACAACCTTAACTTCAGAAGCTCATAAGTACTTAAAGGATTAAGATTTTTTAATAGTAGTAATTTACAAATCTGTTTAACTTTCTGGAGCCAGTTGATATATATATATATATATATATATATATATATATATATATATATATAAAAACAGTTTTTTTTCCTGGATAACCCCTTTAACCCTTTAAGGACCAGGCCATTTTACACCTTAGGACCAGAGCGTTTTTGAACATCTGACCACTGTCATTTTAAACATTGATAACTCTGGAATGCTTTTAGTTATCATTCTGATTCCGAGATAGTTTTTTCGTGTCATATTCTACTTTAACATAGTGGTAAAATTTTGTGGCAACTTGTATCCTTTCATGGTGAAAAATCCCCAAATTTAAAAAAAAATGAAAATTTTGCATTTTTCTAACCTTGAAGCTCTCTGCTTGTAAGGAAAATGGACATACCAAATATATATTTTTTTTGGATCACATACCCCACAAATTACCCCATTATAAAAATTGCACCCCCCAAAGTATTCAAAATGACATTCAGTCAGCATTTTGACCCTTTAGGTGTTTCACAGGAATAGCAGCAAAGTGAAGGAGAAAATTCACAATCTTCATTTTTTACACTCGCATGTTCTTGCAGACCCATTTTTTTATTTTTACAAGGGTTAAAAGGAGAAAATGTATACTTATATTTGTAGCACAATTTCTCTCGAGTAAGCACATACCTCATATGTCTATGTAAAGTGTTCGGCGGGCGCAGTTGAGGGCTCAGAAGCGAAGGAGCAACAAGGGGATTTTGGAGAGTATGTTTTTCTGAAATGGTTTTTGGGGGGCATGTTGCATTTAGGAAGCCACTATGGTGCCAGAACAGCAAAAAAAATAAATAAAACACATGCCATACCATTTTGGAAACTAGACCCCTTGAGGAACGTAACAAGGAATTTAGTGAGCCTTAATACCCCACAGGTGTTTCATGACTTTTGCATATGTAAACAAAAAAATAATAATTTTCACTAAAATGTGTGTTTCCCCCCAAATTTCACATTTTTGCAAGGGTTAATAGCAGAAAAGACCCCCTAAAATTTGTAACCCCATCTCTTCTGAGTATGTAGGTACCCCATAAGTTGACCTGAAGCGCACTGCGGGCGAACTACAATGCTCAGAAGAGAAGGAGTCATATTTGGCTTTTTGAGAGCAAATTTTGCTCAGGGGGCATGTCACATTTAGGAAGCCCCTATGGTGCCACGACAGCAAAAAAAAAACCACATGGCATCACATTTTGGAAACTAGACCCCTTGGGGAACGTAACAAGGGGTAAAGTGAACCTTAATACCCCACAGGGGTTTCACGACTTTGGCATATGTAGAAAAATTTTTTTTTTTACCGAAAATGCTTGGTTTCCCAAAAATGTTACATTTTTACAAAGGGTTAAAGCAGAAATTACCCCACAAAAGTTAATGCCCAATTTCTCCCGATTCAGAAAACACCCCATATGGGGGTGAAAAGTGCTCTGCTGGCGCACTACAGGTCTCAGAAGAGAAGGAGTCACATTTTGGCTGTTACGCCGAGCGCTCCGGGTCCCCGCTCCTCCCCGGAGCGCTCGCTTCACTCTCCCCGCGGCAGCGCTCCGGTCACGTCCTCTGACCCGGGGCGCTGCGATTCCGCTGCCAGCCGGGATGCGATTCGCGATGCGGGTAGCGCCCGCTCGCGATGCGCACCCCGGCTCCCCTACCTGACTCGCTCTCCGTCTGTTCTGTCCCGGCGCGCGCGGCCCTGCTCCCTAGGGCGCGCGCGCGCCGGGTCTCTGCGATTTAAAGGGCCACTGCGCCGCTGATTGGCGCAGTGGTTCCAATTAGTGTGTTCACCTGTGCACTTCCCTATATCACCTCACTTCCCCTGCACTCCCTTGCCGGATCTTGTTGCCTTAGTGCCAGTGAAAGCGTTCCTTGTGTGTTCCTTGCCTGTGTTTCCAGACCTTCTGCCGTTGCCCCTGACTACGATCCTTGCTGCCTGCCCCGACCTTCTGCTACGTCCGACCTTGCTTTTGCCTACTCCCTTGTACCGCGCCTATCTTCAGCAGCCAGAGAGGTGAGCCGTTGCTAGTGGATACGACCTGGTCACTACCGCCGCAGCAAGACCATCCCGCTTTGCGGCGGGCTCTGGTGAAAACCAGTAGTGGCTTAGAACCGGTCCACTAGCACGGTCCACGCCAATCCCTCTCTGGCACAGAGGATCCACTACCTGCCAGCCGGCATCGTGACAGTAGATCCGGCCATGGATCCCGCTGAAGTTCCTCTGCCAGTTGTCGCTGACCTCACCACGGTGGTCGCCCAGCAGTCACAACAGATAGCGCAACAAGGCCAACAGCTGTCTCAACTGACCGTTATGCTACAACAGTTACTACCACAGCTTCAGCAGTCATCTCCTCCGCCAGCTCCTGCACCTCCTCCGCAGCGAGTGGCCGCTCCTGGGATACGCTTATCCTTGCCGGATAAATTTGATGGGGACTCTAAGTTTTGCCGTGGCTTTCTTTCCCAATGTTCCCTGCATCTGGAGATGATGTCGGACCTGTTTCCCACTGAAAGGTCTAAGGTGGCTTTCGTAGTCAGCCTTCTGTCCGGAAAAGCCCTGTCATGGGCCACACCGCTCTGGGACCGCAATGACCCCGTCACTGCCTCTGTACACTCCTTCTTCTCGGAAATCCGAAGTGTCTTTGAGGAACCTGCCCGAGCCTCTTCTGCTGAGACTGCCCTGTTGAACCTGGTCCAGGGTAATTCTTCCGTTGGCGAGTATGCCGTACAATTCCGTACTCTTGCTTCAGAATTGTCCTGGAATAATGAGGCCCTCTGCGCGACCTTCAAAAAAGGCCTATCCAGCAACATTAAAGATGTTCTGGCCGCACGAGAAATTCCTGCTAATCTACATGAACTTATTCACCTAGCCACTCGCATTGACATGCGTTTTTCCGAAAGGCGTCAGGAACTCCGCCAAGATATGGACTCTGTTCGCACGAGGCGTTTCTTCTCCTCGGCTCCTCTCTCCTCTGGTCCCCTGCAATCTGTTCCTGTGCCTCCCGCCGTGGAGGCTATGCAGGTCGACCGGTCTCGCCTGACACCTCAAGAGAGGACACGACGCCGTATGGAGAACCTCTGCCTGTACTGTGCTAGTACCGAACACTTCCTCAGAGATTGTCCTATCCGTCCTCCCCGCCTGGAAAGACGTACGCTGACTCCGCACAAAGGTGAGACAGTCCTTGATGTCTACTCTGCTTCTCCACGTCTTACTGTGCCTGTGCGGATGTCTGCCTCTGCCTTCTCCTTCTCTACAGTGGCCTTCTTGGACTCTGGATCTGCAGGAAATTTTATTTTGGCCTCTCTCGTCAACAGGTTCAACATCCCGGTGACCAGTCTCGCCAGACCCCTCTACATCAATTGTGTAAATAATGAAAGATTGGACTGTACCATACGTTTCCGCACGGAGCCCCTTCTTATGAGCATCGGATCTCATCATGAGAGGATTGAACTTTTGGTCCTCCCCAATTGCACCTCGGAAATTCTCCTTGGACTTCCCTGGCTTCAACTTCATTCCCCTACCCTGGATTGGTCCACTGGGGAGATCAAGAGTTGGGGGTCCTCTTGTTCCAAGAACTGTCTAAAACCGGTTCCCAGTAACCCTTGCCGTAACTCTGTGGTTCCTCCAGTAAGCGGTCTCCCTAAGGCCTATATGGACTTCGCGGATGTTTTCTGCAAAAAACAAGCTGAGACTCTACCTCCTCACAGGCCTTATGATTGCCCTATCGACCTCCTCCCGGGCACTACTCCACCCCGGGGCAGAATTTATCCTCTCTCTGCCCCAGAGACTCTTGCCATGTCCGAGTACGTCCAGGAGAATCTAAAAAAGGGCTTTATCCGTAAATCCTCCTCTCCTGCCGGAGCCGGATTTTTCTTTGTGTCCAAAAAAGATGGCTCCCTACGTCCTTGCATTGACTACCGCGGTCTTAATAAAATCACGGTTAAGAACCGCTACCCCTTACCCCTCATCTCTGAACTCTTTGATCGCCTCCAAGGTGCCCACATCTTCACTAAATTGGACTTAAGAGGCGCCTATAACCTCATCCGCATCAGAGAGGGGGACGAGTGGAAAACGGCATTTAACACCAGAGATGGACACTTTGAGTATCTGGTCATGCCCTTTGGACTGTGCAACGCCCCTGCCGTCTTCCAAGACTTTGTCAATGAAATTTTTCGTGATCTGTTATACTCCTGTGTTGTTGTATATCTGGACGATATCCTAATTTTTTCTGCCAATCTAGAAGAACACCGCCAGCATGTCCGTATGGTTCTTCAGAGACTTCGTGACAACCAACTCTATGCCAAAATTGAGAAATGTCTGTTTGAATGCCAATCTCTTCCTTTTCTAGGATATTTGGTCTCTGGCCAGGGACTACAGATGGATCCAGACAAACTCTCTGCCGTCTTAGATTGGCCACGCCCCTCCGGACTCCGTGCTATCCAACGCTTTTTGGGGTTCGCCAATTATTACAGGCAATTTATTCCACATTTTTCTACCATTGTGGCTCCTATCGTGGCTTTAACCAAAAAAAATGCTGATCCCAAGTCCTGGCCTCCTCAAGCAGAAGACGCCTTTAAACGACTCAAGTCTGCCTTTTCTTCGGCTCCCGTCCTCTCCAGACCTGACCCTTCCAAACCCTTCCTATTGGAGGTTGATGCCTCCTCAGTGGGAGCTGGAGCTGTTCTTCTACAAAAAAATTCTTCCGGGCATGCTGTCACTTGTGGTTTTTTCTCTAGGACCTTCTCTCCAGCGGAGAGGAACTACTCCATCGGGGATCGAGAGCTTCTAGCCATTAAATTAGCACTTGAGGAATGGAGGCATCTGCTGGAGGGATCAAGTTCTCCTGTTATTATCTACACCGACCACAAGAACCTCTCCTACCTCCAGTCTGCCCAACGGCTGAATCCTCGCCAGGCCCGGTGGTCTCTGTTCTTTGCCCGATTTAATTTTGAGATTCACTTTCGTCCTGCCGATAAGAACATTAGGGCCGATGCTCTCTCTCGTTCCTCGGATGCCTCTGAAGTTGAACTCTCTCCGCAACACATCATTCCACCTGACTGCCTGATCTCCACTTCTCCTGCCTCCATCAGGCAGACTCCTCCAGGAAAGACCTTTGTTTCTCCTCGCCAACGCCTCGGAATCCTCAAATGGGGTCACTCCTCCCATCTCGCAGGTCATGCGGGTATCAAGAAATCTGTGCAACTCATCTCCCGCTTCTATTGGTGGCCGACTCTGGAGACGGATGTTGTGGACTTTGTGCGAGCCTGCACTATCTGTGCCCGGGATAAGACTCCTCGCCAGAAGCCCGCTGGTTTTCTTCATCCTCTGCCTGTCCCCGAACAGCCTTGGTCTCTGATTGGTATGGATTTTATTACTGATTTACCCCCTTCCCGTGGCAACACTGTTATTTGGGTGGTCGTTGATCGATTCTCCAAAATGGCACATTTCATCCCTCTTCCTGGTCTTCCTTCTGCGCCTCAGTTGGCTAAACAATTTTTTGTACACATTTTTCGTCTTCACGGGTTGCCTACGCAGATTGTCTCGGATAGAGGCGTCCAATTCGTGTCTAAATTCTGGAGGGCTCTCTGTAAACAACTCAAGATTAAATTAAATTTTTCTTCTGCATATCATCCCCAGTCCAATGGACAAGTAGAAAGGATTAACCAGATCTTGGGTGATTATTTGCGACATTTTGTTTCCTCCCGCCAGGATGACTGGGCAGATCTCCTCCCATGGGCCGAATTCTCGTATAACTTCAGGGTCTCTGAGTCTTCCTCCAAATCCCCATTTTTCGTGGTGTACGGCCGTCACCCTCTTCCCCCCCTCCCTACTCCCTTGCCCTCTGGTCTGCCCGCTGTGGATGAAATTTCTCGTGACCTTTCCATCATATGGAGAGAGACCCAAAATTCTCTCTTACAGGCTTCATCACGCATGAAGAAGTTCGCGGATAAGAAAAGAAGAGCTCCCCCCGTTTTTTCCCCTGGAGACAAGGTATGGCTCTCCGCTAAATATGTCCGCTTCCGTGTCCCTAGCTACAAGTTGGGACCACGCTATCTTGGTCCTTTCAAAATTTTGTGTCAAATTAATCCTGTCTCTTATAAACTTCTTCTTCCTCCCTCTCTTCGTATCCCTAATGCCTTTCACGTCTCTCTTCTCAAACCACTCATCCTCAACCGTTTTTCTCCCAAATCTGTTCCTCCCACTCCTGTTTCCGGCTCCTCGGACATCTTCTCGGTCAAAGAAATTTTAGCTGCCAAAAAGGTCAGAGGGAAAAATTTTTTTTTAGTGGACTGGGAGGGTTGTGGTCCTGAAGAGAGATCCTGGGAACCTGAGGACAACATCCTAGACAAAAGTCTGCTCCTCAGGTTCTCAGGCTCTAAGAAGAGGGGGAGACCCAAGGGGGGGGGGTACTGTTACGCCGAGCGCTCCGGGTCCCCGCTCCTCCCCGGAGCGCTCGCTTCACTCTCCCCGCGGCAGCGCTCCGGTCACGTCCTCTGACCCGGGGCGCTGCGATTCCGCTGCCAGCCGGGATGCGATTCGCGATGCGGGTAGCGCCCGCTCGCGATGCGCACCCCGGCTCCCCTACCTGACTCGCTCTCCGTCTGTTCTGTCCCGGCGCGCGCGGCCCCGCTCCCTAGGGCGCGCGCGCGCCGGGTCTCTGCGATTTAAAGGGCCACTGCGCCGCTGATTGGCGCAGTGGTTCCAATTAGTGTGTTCACCTGTGCACTTCCCTATATCACCTCACTTCCCCTGCACTCCCTTGCCGGATCTTGTTGCCTTAGTGCCAGTGAAAGCGTTCCTTGTGTGTTCCTTGCCTGTGTTTCCAGACCTTCTGCCGTTGCCCCTGACTACGATCCTTGCTGCCTGCCCCGACCTTCTGCTACGTCCGACCTTGCTTTTGCCTACTCCCTTGTACCGCGCCTATCTTCAGCAGCCAGAGAGGTGAGCCGTTGCTAGTGGATACGACCTGGTCACTACCGCCGCAGCAAGACCATCCCGCTTTGCGGCGGGCTCTGGTGAAAACCAGTAGTGGCTTAGAACCGGTCCACTAGCACGGTCCACGCCAATCCCTCTCTGGCACAGAGGATCCACTACCTGCCAGCCGGCATCGTGACATTGGCTTTTTGGAAGCAAATTTTGCTCTGGGGGCATGCCGCATTTAGGAAGCCCCTATGGTGCCAGGACAGCAAAAAAAAAAACACATGGCATCACATTTTGGAAACTAGACCCCTTGGGGAACGTAACAAGGGGTAAAGTGAACCTTAATACCCCACAGGGGTTTCACCACTTTTGCATATGTAAAAAAAATAAAAAAAAATTCACTAAAATGTGTTCCCCCAAAATTTCACATTTTTGCAAGGGTTAATAGCAGAAAAGACCCCCTCAAATTTGTAACCCCATCTCTTCTGAGTATGTAGGTACCCCATAAGTTGACCTGAAGCGCACTGCGGGCGAACTACAATGCTCAGAAGAGAAGGAGTCATATTTGGCTTTTTGAGAGCAAATTTTGCTCAGGGGGCATGTCACATTTAGGAAGCCCCTATGGTGCCACGACAGCAAAAAAAAAACCACATGGCATCACATTTTGGAAACTAGACCCCTTGGGGAATGTAACAAGGGGTAAAGTGAACCTTAATACCCCACAGGGGTTTCACGACTTTGGCATATGTAGAAATTTTTTTTTTTTTTACCGAAAATGCTTGGTTTCCCAAAAATGTTACATTTTTACAAAGGGTTAAAGCAGAAATTACCCCACAAAAGTTAATGCCCAATTTCTCCCGATTCAGAAAACACCCCATATGGGGGTGAAAAGTGCTCTGCTGGCGCACTACAGGTCTCAGAAGAGAAGGAGTCACATTTTGGCTTTTTGGAAGCAAATTTTGCTCTGGGGGCATGCCGCATTTAGGAAGCCCCTATGGTGCCAGGACAGCAAAAAAAAAACACATGGCATCACATTTTGGAAACTAGACCCCTTGGGGAACGTAACAAGGGGTAAAGTGAACCTTAATACCCCACAGGGGTTTCACCACTTTGGCATATGTAAAAAAAATAAAAAAAATTTCACTAAAATGTGTTCCCCCCAAATTTCAAATTTTTGCAAGGGTTAATAGCAGAAAAGACCCCCCAAAATTAATAACCCCACCTCTTCTGAGTATGGAGGTACCCCATAAGTGGACATCAAGTGCACTGCAGGGGCGCCACAATGCTCAGAAGAGAAGGAGTCACATTTGCAAACTTTGCTGAAATGGGGGGGACATGTCGCATTTAGGAGGCCCCTATGGTGCCAGGACAGCAAAATAACCCCCACATGGCATACCATTTTGGAAACTTGACCCCTTGAGGAATGTAACAAGGGGTACAGTGAGCATTTACCCCCCCACTGGTGTCTGTCAGATCTTTGGAACAGTGGACTGTACAAAATTTTTTATTTGCACAGCCCACTGTTCCAAAGATCTGTCAGACACCAGTGGGGTGTTAATTCTCACTGCACCCCTCATTACATTCCGTGAGGGGTGTAGTTTCCGAAATGGGGTCACATGTGGGGTTTTGTTTTTTTGCATTTTTCAAAACCGCTGTAACAATCAGCCACCCCTGTGCAAATCACCTCAAATGTACATGGTGCACTCTCCCTTCTGGGCCTTGTTGTGCACCCCCAGAGCACTTTGCACCCACATATGGGGTATCTCCGTACTCAGGAGAAATTGCATTACAAATTTTTTTTTAAGTATAGACCAGCATGTTAGTATAAAAAATTTATTTTTTTACACTAACATGCTGGTGTAGACCCCAACTTCACCTTTTCATAAGGGATGAAAGGAGAAAAAGCCCCCCAAAATTTGTAAGGCAATTTCTCCCGAGTACGGCGATACCCCATATGTGGCCCTAAATTGTTGCCTTGAAATACGACAGGGCTCCAAAGTGAGAGAGCGCCATGTGCATTTGAGGCCTGAATTAGGGATTTAGGGGTGGACATGGGGGTATTCTATGCCAGTGATTCCCAAACAGGGTGATTCCAGCTGTTGCAAAACTCCCAGCATGCTTGGACAGTCAACGGCTGTCCGGCAATACTGGGAGTTGTTGTTTTATTGGGGAAGGGGAGGGGGGCTGTGAAGGGGTATGTGTATATGTAGTGTTTTTTTACTTTTTATTTTATTTTGTGTTAGTGTATTGTAGTGTTTTTAGGGTACAGTCACACGGGCGGGGGATTACAGCAAGTTTCCCGCTGCGAGTTTGAGCAACTTGCAGCCTGATACTCACTGTAAGCCCCCTGCCCATGTGAATGTACCCTGTACATTCACATGGGGGGACCTCCAGCTGTTGCAAAACTACAACTCCCAGCATGCACAGTCTATCAGTGCATGCTGGTAGTTATAGTTTTGCAACAGCTGGAGACACACAGTTTGGGAAACGCTGAGTTAGGAAACAGACAATGTTTCCCAACCAGTGTGACTCCAGTTGTTGCAAAACCACTACTCCCAAACATTCTCAGGCATGCTGGAAGTAGTAGTTCGGCAACATCTTTAGAGCCAGATGTTGCCGAACTACAACTACCAGCATGCTTGGAGTTGTAGTTTTGCAACATCTGGAGGACTACAGTTTGCAGACCACTAATACAGTGGTTCCCAATCTGTGCCCTTCCAGATGTTGCAAAACTACAACTCCCAGTATGCCAAAACTGTCCAGCATGCTGGGGGTTGTAGTTCTGCAACATCTGAAGGGCCAGATGTTACAGAACTACAACTCCCAGCATGCCTGGACAGTAAGGGCATGCTGAGGATGTGTAGTTTTGCAGCATCTGGAAGGGCACAGTGGTCTCCAAACTGTGGACCTCCAGATGTTGCAAAACTGCAACTCCCAGCATGCCCAGACGCCAAGGGCTGTCTGGGCATTCTGGGAGTTGTAGTATACAGGGTCCCATTACAGCAATGCATGTCGCTTTACGGCGACGTGCATTGCTGTAAAGGGCCCGACCGTGGCTGAAGAGGAACTCGCCGCAAATCGCTGGCGCGATTTTGCCGGCCATTTGTGGCGATCGCCGACATGGGGGGCCGACATGGCCTCCCCTCGGCATTTACCCTGAATCCCTGCTGAAGGATTTCAGCAGTGATCCGCTTCCGATCTCTGCCCGGCGCGCGGCAGAGACCGGAGAAACACCAGGACGTTCTGGAACGTCTGGACGTTCTGGTCCTTAAAGCCCAGGCTGTGGGGAAGTTCCAGAACGTCCTTGGTCCTTAACTGGTTAAAGAGTCAACCTACAGAACCTTATCTAAAATTAGAGATTAGCGAATTAGCGAATCCACATATAATATCATGTTGCCATAAATGGGAGAGGGACCTGGGAATGACTTTCTCTTTGATTCAGTGGAAAAAGGTATATACATTAACTATAGATTTTTCTCACTGTGTCTCACATTTAGAGATATCAAGGAAACTTTTGTATCGGTGGTACATCACCCCATATAAATTATCCAAGATGTATCCTGAATGCTCAGATCTGTGTTGGAGATGCGGACGAAAAATAGGTACCCTATTGCATATATGGTGGGAGTGTGAAAATATTAAACTACTTTGGGATCAGATTTTCTTAGTACTACGTAGAATTAAAAATATACCATTTCATAGGGGTCCAGACATAGCTCTGCTACACATGAATATAGGAGATGAAAATATATCAATTAAGACTGTCCTAGTGCATCTCCTATGTGTAGTAAAATCAAAAATAGCAGGCAAATGGAAAACTAAAGAACTTCCTAATGTAAAACAGATTATCAATTAAATTCATTCCAATTGTCTGATGGAGAGATCAATTGCCACAACAAAGAATTGTTTAAAAAACGTTAACCTTGCTTGGAGCAAATGGCTTGAGTTCAAGCCTCTATATAAAACATTTTGGATAACTTCTACCTTTGAAATAAGGAATAGGAAAAATTAAAGATGAGAAATATACTGATTGAAAACCAAAGAGTTTGGTTAAAAGAATAAATAGATTAATTATTTAATAAACAAATTTCTAAAACAATCAGCAACTTTAATAAGGAATAGATAGACTACCAGGCCTTTTTTCCTTTTCCTTTTCTTCCTCTCTTCTTTTTCTTTCCATTTTCTTCTTTACTCTTCTTTTCCTTTTTCTCTTTACTCTGCTGATGACTTTTTGTTTTTTGTATATGTATTTTTGTTTATTGTATATATGTCAAAACTTAATAAAAAAAATAAAGCAATAAAAAATAAAAATAAAATAAAATTAGAGATTAGCGAATTTATGGAAAATTCAATTTGGAGGATTCGCCGAATTTTCCAGAAAATTTTGGTTTGGTACGAATGTATGCACAGCGAATTGCTATTGAAAATTGCTATTTCTGGGTTACAGAAAACCTCAATAGGGGTGTAGAACACTTTGCCTTGCTGTAACACGCATAGGGAGTGTGCTGTGTTAGTGAAACAATACTGTTATTCCATTGATGTGGCAGAAGGGTCGGGAGACCATATGGCGTCACAATTGAAGAGATTAAAGAGATTTTTAATGTCATTTTTATTTAATTTAATTTGAATTTATTAAAAAAAATTAAAATCCTGTTTTGAGGACCCATTCTGGTGAGCATCGAGCTGGCAGTCCGCCGCAAAGCGAGCTACAACCTGTTCCAGCCCCTGCCCCTCAGCGCCCCCCCCCCCGACTGTGAAAATGCAAATGTTTAATTTAATCAGTTATTGTTCATCGTTATCACTCCAACCTGTTTCATTGGATTCTTGTGGTAATTCCACAGGTAACATATGACCATAGGGCCTCACAATTGAAAAGATTGAAGAGATTTTTTTAAACATTTAAATAGAAGATTTTGATTAAATTCACAAGTTTAATGTCCCAGGTGCCCAAAGCAATTACTTTGAACTAATACTGGATGACCAGAAAACCCAATATAACAAGGAGTGACATGGTGGCACAATGACAGAGCCTAGAGGTTTCAGTAGCCCGACGAAACATAGGGCCTCACAATTGAAAAGATTAAAGATATTTTGTAAAATTTAAATTGAATATAGATTTAACATTTTTAAAGTTTCATTTAATGTGCCAGCAGCATGAGCAGACCACATGTGTGTCTGGGTCCTCTGTATCGTCTTCCTCACAAGCCTGTAGCTCCACAGCCTGCTTCTGCTCCTTCTCTCCTGTCAGATGACTATAAAAAAAACACCAATTTCGCAAAACCCTGCCTGTGCTCCTCTGTCCCCATTCCATGTGTCCATGAGATGGAGGCGCCACGTCTCCAGTGCCCTTACCAGTCATCATTTCCAACACGTGTTGTGGGAAATGAAGCAGTGGAATGACGTAGTTCATCCCGTAATCCTTGCGAGTAGCTGAAGTGCATGCAACGTTTCCTGGTCATTGTTAGGATGTCTGGCAGATGGGGGGTTGTCACAGCGTGTGCTCCGGTCCCCTTCCCTGGACCGGAGCGCCCGCTCCCTCGGCCTACTCCCTCGGGATCCCGGCGTCCCCTGGTCAGTCACACTGATCAGGAGCCCGGGTTCCCTTGTGTTGGGGACGCGGCTGCCGTGACGGCTGGTCCCCGTTCACGTGCCGCGTCCCTATTCCACTTACCTGGCTCCCCGCTCCCTGCACCGTCCACCTCTGCCTCCCGGTGCGTGCGGCCCCACTCTCTAGGGCGCGCACGCGCGCCGCCTTCAGTAAATTTAAAGGGCCAGCGCACCGGTAATTACCGGTGCGCTGATTCCTCACTTCCCCTGTCCTTCCCAATAAAAGGCACCTGCCCCTTCCTGCCCTTGACAGATCTTTGTGCCTTGCTGCCTGCCCTGACCTCTGCTACGTCCGACTACGCTCCAGCCTGCTCCCTGTGTACCACGCCATATCAGCCGCCAGAGAGGTCGAGTTGCTACTGGAGGATACGACCTGGTGGTTACCGCCGCAGCAAGTCATCCCGCCTTGCGGCAGGCTCTGGTGAAAACCAGTAACCACTTAGAACCAATACTCTGGTACAACCCGTGCCATTGCCTCTCTGGTCCAGAGGATCCACTACCAGTCCTGCTGGTACGTGACAGTAAGATCCGGCCATGGATCCCGCTGATGTTCCTTTGCCAAGCCTAGCGGACCTCACCTCCATTGTGGCCCAGCAAGGTCAGCAGCTGGCCCAGCTAACCGCCATGTTGCAGCAGCTCCTGCCGTCTCAGCAACAGCCAGCTCCTCTGCCTGCATCTGCTGCATCTCCACCGCCTGCAGTTGCCACCGGTTCCAGAGTCCGTCTATCCCTGCCAGACAAGTATGACGGAGATTCTAAGCAGTGCCGAGGGTTCCTGTCACAGTGCTCTCTCTACCACGAGCTACTGTCTGACCAGTTTCCTTCCGAGCGAGCCACGGTAGCCTTTATCTTTGTCTGCTCTCCGGGAAGGCCCTGGCCTGGGCTACACCGCTATGGGACCGCGCTGATCCAGCCACCTCCTCCGTCCAGAGCTTCTGCCAAGAGTTCCGGAATGTTTTCGAGGAACCTGCCCGGGTTACCTCCACAGAGACTGCCTTTCTAAACTTGTCCCAGGGAGGCTCTACCGTGGGTGACTACGCCATTCAGTTTCGCACCCTAGCCTCAGAACTGAACTGGAACAATGATGCACTTTGTGCCACATTCAAGAAGGGACTTAACAGTGAAGTAAAGGATGTTCTGGCCGCACGTGAACTACCTTCCACCCTTAGTGACCTCATCTTGATGGCCACTAGAATCGACAAGTGTTTTGTCGAGAGACGAGAGGAACTCCTTCTTGAAAAAGGAAATGCTGAACCTAGACGCTACCCTCGTCTGGCACCCGTTTTTCAGCGTCCACCTCAACCTCTTTCCTGGCCTCTCGCCGTGGAAGCCATGCAGGTGGATCGGTCACACCTGACTCTGCAACAACGAGGCCGT